>NC_088604.1:65610546-66860546 GCF_036013475.1 Columba livia
TTAATATTGTCCACAATGCTTTTATAAGACACCAAAGGTTGAGCAAAGCACGAGCATGTGAATAAGAAACACTGATTTTGTTTTGAAGTGAGGATACTCAATATCTGTCATTTTCTTTTCTGGGTCTTCTATTTCCAAGATAATTTTGGTATCCTGTATTACATGGTCAATTGTTTTGAAACATGTCGTTCTCTAACGTGAAAGTGTAACGAAATTTTTAAGATATTAGCTCCATAAGCAAATTCAGCTGAAGACTGCAGGGAACATTTGATGTACATAGTTTTAATAAAAGAAAAACAAAACAAACAAACAAAAACAAAAAACACAACCTCTCTGACATATCAGGATAAAAGACAATCTTTCAGTAGGGAAGACAGAGTATGCTGCAAGGCTTCACAGAACACCAGAAGGAGGCAACAGAAATGAGAGCTGTTCCTCAGCAGAAGAGCACATCTCTGAGCAGACAAAACGCAGCAGCTGTCAGAACCTCAAGGAGGGATGTCCACAGCCTGTTGATGACAGTGGTAAGACTCAGGTAGGAGAACAATGATCTACCCTGACTGACAGTCAGCTCAGTTAAAATGGCTCTCAGAAATACAAACACAAACACTCCTCCTGCTTCCCATGCTCACGCACAGAGCACCATTGTTTGTGCTCAAGGCCAGGCCATACAGACCAGGAAAAACCTGGTGTGATGCTTTCCAGGTATCAGCCATGCCACCTACACACACCAACCCCTGTCACCTCATGTTACCATGCAGGAGGATGAGCTCTCTGGCACGAAGGATAAGCTACATCGCACTGGCTGCAGAGCAAGGGCAGGCACCCAGGAGTCATCCCGCACTCCCTCAGGTTGTTACGCTCCCCTTCCCACAGACACCCCAGCAGTTCCACGGGGGAAAGGTGACACTTTGCTCAGTATCTTGCCAGCAGTGCCAGCTTATAGAAGTGTCAAACTGGATATAGGTAACAGAGAGAGCTGCCCTGTGGCTGGCAAGCTTCATCAGGCATGCCTAACTTTTCATTGTCATCTTCAGTAAGGCTGATGATCCTTGCTGACAGTGTAGTCAAGCTGTCAGACAGTGGAGGATGGGGCTGTGACAGAGAACACCAAGGCAACAGGGAAATTAATGTATGGCTAGAAAATAAGGATAGCCAGTGACTACAGCTACCCAGCTTTGGTGATATAAACGTCATCTCAACTTGAAGTACTTACAGCCTTATCTACTCTTTCTAGGGTTATACTGCAAAAGAATGCATATACTGGATTGACTAATTAGAAAACCGGTAACTGAGTTTACCTAGTTTATCCTCTGTTGCCTGTCAATAAGAAATTATCTCCTGAATACAGAGCTTAACCAGCAGGCCACAAGGCTTCCCTCAGTTTTCCTCCACTTCCTCAACCTGTTTCAAACCTTTCCTCCTCTAGACTACACCCAAGCACCAGTCACAGGGGCTTGTCCAAATAGCCACAAAACTTCTTCCTGCCATGTTCACCTTGTTCCACGTGAAGCTTGAATGTACACTGTTGCTAATGACATTATAAGCTATTGAAAGAGTTTTTAAGATTGTTCTGTTCCATGGTTTATGTGAAGGCACTGGTGCATGTCCTTCTCCCCACATATGATTAGTTTCCCAGTCATTCTATCACAATTTTTTTTCCCCCTCTAGATCTATAGACTTCTCATCCTATCAGCCACATTAGGAAGACTTTCACTTGAAAAGGAGATAAAGAACTGAGCCTTGCTTTTCAGTACTTTAACCTAGGAACAATTTGTTGCATGACTCTACAGATGGAGTTATGATCGTATCTTAATTGAACATCTGAGTCCACAGTCTTACTGCATATGCCAGTAATGCTGGGCAATAATTAAACAGCTATTAAAGTAAGCACACAGTGACCTACTTATCGCAATCATACATCAGCTTTGCTTCAAAATAGGCTCTTCTGAAAAATCAGGTGTCCATCTTCCCCGGGCTACACTACCATTATAGACCCAGTGTCAACCCATTCCAAGAGGTACACTCTTACCACCCATATCTCATGCTAACCAGTTATCTGTGTAAGCCAGGTTTTCTACACCTTGCGCAAACACAACAAAACACTCTCCAGAGCAACTTGAGAGTTGGCATGTAGTATGGGTGTGCATGTTTGTGTCTTCTGTGTAGTGCCCAAAGGCAGAGCAACACTTTGAAGCCTGCATGCAACGCACAGCAAGGAGGTTCTTTGGCTGCATGAAGCAGTAGCCCTCAGATCTGGGGAACCCGAACCCACTCCCCTGCCAAGGAAACAATCTACGCACCTCCTTCCAGCAGGAACTGCAGTCAGCCAGGATGGGCTTGCTCAGACAGAGCCCAAGGAAGTGCCTCTTGCCAGATACCTTCTTAGTGCTCAGCACACGCTGCCCCTTCCAAGCACACTCTAAGCTGGCACATCAATACAGGGCCTGAAGGGTATCAATACCTTCCTCAGTAGATTAAGTTTCAAACTACCTCTAACTCCAGAACAGACTTTGCTGGAATACTTAGTGAAGTCCAAGTGGTCATTAACAATAAGAGAGTCAGCACAACTTTGCTCCTAAGGGCCGGCTGCTGTAACAGAATTCAGCTGCAGCACAAATGCAGGAACAATCAAACTCGTTACTGAGATTTACTGAGTAATTTCAGGTTGTAAACCTGACCAGATGGCACTTGTGAGCTTTATTCACTATCTTGGGCTTTTTAATTAGGTTCCTGTTCAAGGCAGTCTGCTGGTCTACAGTGGGAGACCTCAGGTTTCAAAGTAACCTCAGGAGTCCCATTGCTCTGTTTGATAGAAAACACTATGTCAGGGAACTGCTGCAGGCACGGTTCCTGCTGCTTCCACCCCAGGAACCTGTCAGCAGGTAATTAACAGAGCAGAATTAAAGGAATAGCCAAAAAATTCAGCTACACCTTGACCAAAATGCAAATTAATGCTTTAATGTGCCACGCTGCTTTGTAATTTTAGGACGCTCTTGGTACAATTATCACTAGGAATCTGTATACCATCATTTTCTTTTCTGTCTCTTCACATTGGTCTCAAATTCACCTTCTGCCACTGACAAACTCACTCTGGGTTTTCACAGCTTTTTGAAAAACTGCAGGTGATCACAATCAAAAGAAACAACATGTACTGACTGTTTAAAAGCTGAAGAACTTGCAAGGCAATAAATAGTGTATCTACCCCACAGCACTGAAACATTGCAAAAACAACCAGCAGGCTCTGATATTTGTGGGACCAGATCCCTCAACAGACATTAGTTTCATTAAATTTCAGAATCAGGTCAAATACTTCATTTTTAGCAAGACAGATCAAACAAAATAGAACAAAACCAGCAACCACCACCACACCACAAGCCCGCAACAGGTGAACTAACACAACAAATTAAGATTTTTTTATGGGTGCTGCAGTGTATAGAATCTCAGTGACACTTTTAACCTGAAGCAATAAAGCACAGCACAACACACCAGAACAGTAAGTGTAGTTTTATCAATCACAACAGCACAGCACCATGGATGTCCGTTTATCAAAATCAGTTAGAAGCTATTTTAGGGTTGTTTGTTTGTATTACTTTGTCTTTCTGAGGAGCAAAAACTCCAAAATTCACAAGAGCTTCTAGACTGCTGTAATCGTGTTCAACATAAGACTGATCACCCTTGCAAATCCATTTTTATTTTATAGTATATCCTGGATGCATAAGCTAGTATTAAAAATATCCTCTCTGTTTTAGAAAACACTCTGCTAACCAAAGAACAGCAAATGCAGAGCTTGTGCATTTTTATTTCTGTGGCACTGATGACCTAAGTTCCCTTCAAGTGGCAGAACTCTAAAGTCATTACAAAAGGTAGCAATGCTCCATTATCTACTGATTTTAAGAGAGATGAGTGGGTTACAAAATAAATGGTGTATATATGTATATATAAACTTTTTTTAGCTGTTTGAATATCATGTAACAATGAGTCACCTGCCTGGTGTGTGTCAGTTGGAGAAAAACCCGCAACTTGGAGAGTTCCCTTGTTTATTCAGAACAATTTTGCCCCAAAGTATTTTGTCAGACAAGAAAAGCAATCCTGTCCTAGCATGGGATGAGACTGAATCCCTCTGAAACTATAGCCGTCGCCCATGGATGTGTTTAAGATCGCATCAGACAAATTCCCGGGGAATGAGGATGAACTGGATGCACTCAGGTCCAACCCTTCTCCATAGGACTTTGATGTGCAGAACTGCCTATAGGCCTGAAATTCCTAAAAAATGGTTTTGTCAGCATTGCACATTAGATTCCTGCTACAAAGCTCAAACACAACTGAATTTTGTGTTAACTACGTGGTGCAGTAGATAGCACAACAATTGCAACAATGTGGAGTTTCTCTAGTTAATAATGGTAAAAAATCCTGAAACAACTAAAAATAATAAAAAGTTGCATACACTCTCTCATCACACTCTTATAAAACATCATGATTAAGTCTCTTAAAATCTCTAAAAAAACCCCTTTATTTCACATGACAAAACTAAAGGGGTTGGAGGAAACCTGCTCTCCCATCAGCTCAGTTACACCAAGTCTTTCAAACCTTCAAACAAAGTATCTCTCTCTCTCTCAAGCTGTACATAAGATTTGTGACTACAGCAGAAAGACATCGGGTGATAACCAGAAATAAACTTTACTGTCGCTCTGTCCTTTGGGGACAGTGAGACATCAGGAGTAGGTCATCTCTTTGCCAGTAATTTTCTGTCTAATTCTGGAATGATGCAGTCTACACCACAAGATGCTCATTCATTCCCTCTCCTTTGATGGACAGATACCTACCACATCATAACACTCTTGAGAGCTGAGCAGGGAAAAGCCTGAATCCCTCTTTCTCCCTCCATAAGTATAGAAAAGTGCATCTCTGTTATATACATATTTCAACGCTTGTCTGGACTGAAGTTTTGTAAACACAATCTATTTTGAAGTCAGAGGCACTAAGATTTGGATTAATGCTTTGAAAGAAACAATTCAGGTAGGCTACGTTCCCCCCCACATTGTTGGTGTTCACCACTGGTTGATTCTGAAACCTCAAAGGTACCCAGTCAATATGAAACATTAAGACCTATGGACTAAAGCAAATTTTCATAGAATTATAGAATCATTTCAGTTGGAAGAGACCCTCAGGATCACTGAGTACACCCATAACCTAACTCTGGCACTAAACCGTGTCCCTAACAACCTCATCCAAATGCCTTTTAAACACCTCCAGGGATGATGACTCCACCACTTCCCTGGGCAGCCTGTTCCAATGCCTGACAACCCTTTCCATGAAGAATTTTTTCCTAATATCAAATCTAAACCTCCCCTGCCACAACTTGAGGCCATTTCTTGTCATCCTATCACTTGCTTATTGGGAAGAGAGACCAACACCCTCCGCCCTACAACCTCCTTTCAGGCAGTTGTAAAGGGTGATAAGGTCTCCCTTCAGCCTCCTTTTCTCAACCTCCTTTTAAGCTGGTTGTATCCAGACCTTGGCCTAGAACTGATTCCATAATCTAATTTATACATTCAGAAATAAACAAAATGTCAAAATCAAAACAAACAAACCTTGCATAACTCATTTGCTCTCCACATGCCTCATTTCTCTGTTCATCTTGGGGTTAGAGCACAGAGGGTGGTGGGGTGTATTCTCAACGCTGCCCTCGCTGCTTCACCAGCTGAAGACTTTGTTGCTGGAAATCTCTATATTCGTAGCACTGGCAATCTGAAAAACAAAAACTGTTTTGTTAACATGCAAATCCCTAGATACATTAGAAATAAGTTTTGTTCTGAACCACTGCCAAACTAAATCATTAATCTCTCCCATACAAAGACAACAACTCACATGCAAAAAAAAAAAAAAGCAGCAAGAAACATCTCTGCTCCATTCATACCTTAGGTGTTCTGCACAGACTGCTCATGCACAGCAGCCAAAAACCTCTCTCTATATACACAGGGAAGCTAGAAACCAGTAATGCAACACATTACAAACATGTGCTTCAAGAGGAATTTTTGTTAAGCTACCCAGGTTTCTATCTGGGAAACACACAACTAAGAAAAGCAGCCTGAAATGAGCCAGCACCATCACAGGCCCTTTTCTACAGTGGTGGCACAGACAATGAGCAGGGCCCGCACTACACGAGGACTGTGATCCACGCAAAAGCACCTTAAGGTTTGTTACCATATGTTCTTATTTAAAGCTTCTCATATCCCAGGCCTGGCTAAGCTACCAAATTCCAGCCAGGACCTCTGCAAAACAGCCACACGTCAGCTACAAAGATCTACTGTGCAAGTTTTCTTGCACCAGCTGAGCCAGGCTCTGAAAAACTGGTCACTGCTTTTGAGCAAACTGATACCAAGTAACCAGCTGCTCATTTGCCCACAGCACTTGAAAATGGTAAGACAGAAGGCATAGCTGCCCTTTTTGTTCAATATGATACACTGAAGTTGGTGTCTAACTGAGCTCCCAAAAGCTGGCAAGAAGAACTTCATGCTCTACAAAGTCTGTCGTTTTCATGCTGCAAAGTGTCAGACTGTATTACAATATTTTCCGTGATGTTTAAATTGGCACGGCTGATTTTCAACAGCTTCTTCACGGCACACAGCACCTTGTCATAAAAAATATCCTTATTTCTACAACAGTTAAACTGACATGCTACAGCAGAATTAAAACTAAGACAAGAATTTTTATCACACTCATGCTTCAAAAGGCAGATCTTACTAAGAAGTCTGGTGATAGAGGCAGTATACAGCAAAACAGATCGTCAATCAAAACATTACATACAAACTTGTGGTTACTCCTCGAACTAAAGCTGTCAAGCATACAAACAGGGCAGCATACTACTAGAAGTTTTCTAAGATTACTCAGTGGAATTAAAGCAAAGTCCCAAACTGACTTCACTGAAAACAAAGGCTACCCCATTAAAATGAAATGCAAACTAAATAGCAAATAATACAAGCTGGAAAACTACCATACAAAAGGGACTAACAATGGGCTAGCAAAGTAAAGAGCAGTATGAGGTTGCAAGTTACACCCAAGAGGAAATGTGAGTAATAAGGTGTAAGTAATATTTTTCTTAGTTGTTACCATAAAACCACCTGAAAAGTTCCAAACACAAATTAGAGACTTGCTTTGCTGGTGGGGAAGGATATGTATCTATCTACACAGAACATTTAGAGCACACAGCACCAAAACCCTCCTCATCATCAGTGTAAGAGACACAGAGCCAAGAGCTACATACAGGGCAAGGCTGCGAGTGCCACAATGATGGCATTCAGACACCATGGATGTGACCCATGTGTAAGGGAACCCTTCTGTCACAAGTTCATAGCACTGTTACCATGCCTGACCTGTACTTTTTGTCATACATACTTTTCCTACAAAATGGCACAGCACGGATCCGCTCCTCAGAGAGACACAGCGCTCCCTTCACCATGGTACCCAGTTCCCAAACACCAGCATCGAAGACTCAGAGGGCTCGGATAGCAGCTTGTTCTCACCCCCATGATTGCAAAATCCCTGAACTGAGAGGGGCCCTTTCTCTTCCTATGTTCCAGCTCACTGCAGAGAGCTGCTCTGGCATTTTCCCTTTCCTGATGGAACTACACTTCCAGCTCTTCACAGATGGGGCTTCTTTACTGGTGCTTTGATAGACACAGAGTGAGACCTTGTATGATGCTAAATACAAGACTTATGTCAGTATATACGTGTAATTTCAACAATGTAGAGTTAAATTTTGCCCTCGTGGGCAAACCTGACTCTCCTGGATTTTTGTTGGACCATAACTATAGGGGAAATGCAGCTGGCTGTTAGCTAATTACAGCTGTGGTGACTTCATGATACTAACACTCAGTCATCCCAGATTTGTAAATGTACAGCTAGAACATTTCAGTCTGAGCAAGAATGGGCAGAAATGAGAGCACAATGTTTATTGCAGGCAGATGGTACACTACTTTTGATATGAAAGAACCAGTTTATGGTAAAGTAATACAAAAGCTCCCTACCAGTCAGGTCTTATTCTGACATTTATTAAGTACAATATCTTGCTCTGTTTGAAGAAAATTTACCAGCCAGGGAAGAGGGTCAGTGTTTCTAAAGCATTTCCAGCACTCCCAGCAAGCTATCTCTCAACAAGGTCACAATGATACAAAGTTCATCAAATGCTGAAGGAAGTTGGTCGTAGTAAATACAAACTTCCCAGCAATGCTCTGCGAGCTCTATGATACTCTTATATTAATCTATAGACCTCTAAATAAAAGGTACCATGGTCTTGTATACATACAGAGCTTTATTAATTTAAGTACCTTGATATAGCAGGCTTGGAGGAAACAGGCATTTTACACCCATGGTCTTAAACACTCTTCTTTCCCCTTTCCTAAAGCAAGCCTTTTAATGCCAAGGATTCTACCAAGGGCAAAGCACTTCTAAAGGAATCCATCTGAAAAAATCTTTCATGCATCAAGAAAAGAGAGAAGAGCAAAAAATTGAAAGAATTAAGAGACAAAGATACTCCATACTGAAGTAATAGTCACATAAACCTCACAAATCTCAGAACACAATTGTAGCCTCCTGTAT
Source organism: Columba livia (assembly GCF_036013475.1). Lineage (NCBI taxonomy): Eukaryota > Metazoa > Chordata > Aves > Columbiformes > Columbidae > Columba > Columba livia. The sequence goes on from NC_088604.1 coordinate 65,619,148, forward strand.
ACTAACAGTGCCAAAATCCTGCATATCAAATGTGACAAATACAACATAATAGGGTTTGCAATTTAAGTTACAGACAGACAGACAGGTATAGCTGTGAATGTCTTAACAGAACAGATGAGGCAGTAAGGGTTATGGTACCAGACCTTGATTTTGTCATTAGTCTTGTACTCACACTTCCATTTTCCTGCTGAACAAGGGGGTACACAAAAATAAACACCAGCAAATGGCTAGCTGGTAGGGTAGTTAAGACATTAATACAATGCTACCTTGGACCCTTACAGCTCTGTTGTAAAGTAAGAGTGAATTACATTATATACTCTATAGCCACTTTAAAGTCATGGATAGTTCCTCAGTCGCTCTCTGGGAAAGGCTGTACAAACTCAGGGTAGGTGCCACCTGCACGAGCAGAGAACAAACACCAACTGTTTGGGGTTTTTTTGTTGGGTTGCCAGACATCTTCAGTACAAACTATAGCCCCTGGTTAAAGTGAGCGTACAATGACCAAGTGCTGAGCAATTCAGGAACACAAGTCTACAAACATCCCCATTTGTTCCAGCTGTACTACATGTCTTATGTCAAAAGGCAGGTATGAGACACTACCAAACCTCAACAGGTCTGGCAAAAAGGAAGTAGAGAGGAGATACTTGTTGATGTGGTTCCCCTAGAGGGTTAGCTGCTTGCAGCCAAGCTGAAGACAGCACAGTGCCCTCCTATAATGGACACTGCAAACAGCTATCCAGGATAGTTATGCACAGTATATACATGAGACCTTGGCCTCTCAATCATCAGACAGAAGAGAGATTTTAACTTCTTCTGTGCCATTTATGTTTAATCAACCACCAGTGAACAGCTTTCTGCAACAGTCCATCAGTTTCTGCATGTGATTTTCTTGGATCCTCCCCCACCCACTCCTTTCCCCAAAAGAAACTTAGGAATAGCCTGCACATCAGGTGTAATACCAGGGAAAGCGGCTCCCGCTTACAGAAGAGAAGAAAAAAATCCCATGTTTTTTTTCAGCCCCATTGAACGTCTCTAAATGTGCCAATGCCCTGGACCCACATATTCAGCATATATTCAGTGTAAGCAGCAGCTCAACTCCTGAGAGGCCAGGCTGCCCAGTGACACACTGAGCATCAGCTCTGCTCATGGGCCGAAAACACTCAGATCCACAGGAAGGGACCATTTACCAAGTCTGTCTGTCCAGCCTGCCCACAAAGGCAAGGCTCTGCCACAACGTGCAGCCCTGCCCTGAAGGCAGAAGCCGTCTGCACTAGGAAAGCTGGACTTCATTTTTCTGTGCGTTGGTATTTGTTTCAGGAAACTTCACATTCCCAAGCAGCATTTCAGGATCTATCCTAACTGCTCTGCCAGATGCAGAACTGAGCCAAACAGGTATATATGTCTGTGATGATCCAAGGCATTTCTTTCCCCACTTTCTTGCTATTTTCAGAATACATTCCTGAAAGCACTTGAAAGTATTTTTTTATTTTCGTTGATGATTTACATTTCAGAGGCAGCACATGAAAAAATGTGCTGAACTTTTTCTTAACCTCTGACTGATCCTATGAGAAAAAGGAACATCTTGTTAACATTATTTACCCTTAATTCACTGATTCTACACAAAACTAATGATCATCATCTAAAGCCTCTAACTCTCTACTCAGCAGTTTAATTAGAAAGATGATCATTGATTAATTCACTTGAGTTACTCTGGAGAAGGTGTGACTGAACAGAGATCACTCCACCCCAGAGAAATGTGCATTAATTAGTTCTGCATTAAACTGCCTTCCTCTTTACTCAACTTCAAAAGAACAAAAACCTACCACACAACAAAAACAAAATACTTTTCAGTGTTAAACTCCTGAGGTATTTTTATCTTACTTTATTCTTTAGGAAGCTGAACATTTTCTTGCCTTGGATTTCACAGCCTTCTTTTTTTTTTCCTAATTATTGCGTTTTTACAAAACACACAAACCTAGACTAGAGGTTCAATGCGTTTTTGCAAAGCCTTGCCAAAGAACTGCATTCATGAATTAGTTGGCTGAGGCAAGCAATGAAACATGACACTTATACTGGATGGGTACGTAAGCAGCATCACCTACATACCATAATCGAAACCAAGTATACTGTCATCCAGCAAGTGGTTTCAGTATCCTACCTAGGAAGACGGTCAAATAGCAAACCTTATTTAAAGGTTTCCTCACCCATTTTTAAGCTCTCATCAAAATTTCTCCAAACACAGGCTGGTCTATAGCCTCATCATGACTCTTTTACCCCTGAAAAATGGGTAACCATTCATTGACCATATCTGTGTGCCACAACTCATGCTGCCGTTAGTCTGGTAAAGGTCATGCCTCACCTTGCCTTACAATCATAATTCCACCTGCTGATGTTTTGGACAGCAAGAAGGACTGGCTAACTTCTCTTTCCTTGAAACTCCTCTCCTGGTCTCTACATCTCCACAGTATGACCTTCTCCTTGCCCACTGCCCTGTGGAGGCTCTCTCCTTCCCCCAGATCTAGGGACAGAATGCCTGATCCCCAGGTGATTCAAGCAAATAATCCTTCTGCTCCATCTCCGTTTGTCCAGGAAGGTGTCCTGCAAGGTGGCAGGTAGAGCTGGTGACTCAGCTCTGTGTACAGAAGCAGTCCAATCCTTTTTCCTGTCACCAGAAAGTGACATTAGGAAGGCAGATATGGAGCAGACCAGACAGCCGGGCTAGGGAGGACAGGGAGGGGGGAGCAGGGCTTTATCTTCCACATCCTAAATTAAATGCTTCATATCATGTCCTGGGCCTGTGTCTTCCTGTACTTGGCATTATTTATCCATTTTCAAAGCACAAGCCACCACATAGGACACACTACAGCCCCGCAGAACTCCTGGTACACAGTTAGAAAGAATTTTTCCATTGGCCTCTGTCAACTTAATATATAATCAATGTGGCATCAGCAGAAGTCAAGCGAGAAAACTGATCCTACACCAGCATGCCATTTTAAGAGCATCCAGAATCTATCATCTGTGAATCCCTTCTCTGTTGCCATTATGCATGCTGGTGGAAAGTCTTCTTAAATCCTTTGTTTCTAGGTTATTTCACTGTCACCAAGTTATAGAGAAAATAAGCCTGTGCTATCGCAAAGGATTGGAACTAATAAATCTTACTGAGGTTTCTGATAGCCTTGTCAGCACCCATAGAGCAGTTCAATGGCACAGACTTAAAAAGAGGGTGACCAATGGGGAAGGAACACAGAAATACCAGAACTGAGCCTGATCTATGTGAGGTCTATCACAAAACAGCAGCTTTCTAGCGGTAAAGGGATTAGATCTACAGAGAGTGCAAGTACAGCCCCATCACCAGTCTGAGACTCTCAATTTCAAAACATTTTTGCAGCAAAGTAACTTAAGAACATAAACATTCCTAGCCAGACAGAGATCAGTCATAAACCTTTTCTGAAATGGAGATGAACTCTATTATTGTGTATTTAAAGCAACACTATAAACCAGGCCATATCTATATAAAGCAACACTGTGGGCTTAAAGCAACAGCAGCTTATTCTCTGTCAGCTCAGGCTGGATACCCCAGGAGAGGCCCACAAACTGTGCTGCTGTTCAGGACCTGGGGGTGGGAAAGCTTTTCATTTACTAAGCAAAATTTCAAAGGAAATTAAAACCTTTTGCAGAAAAACAAAACAGGAAAAACAAGTTAAAAAGTTGGAGATGAGTTCTGTGAAATTCCCCATGAAGCCACCAAAGAAAGCCAAAAAAGTTGCACATACAAAGGTGAACCTCAGATTTCCATAAAGCTAGCAACATTATCAACAGGTCAGTGCTCACATTTGGTGGCATATACCAGATTTAACAGACCTATATATCCACATTTTGCAGATACCATGTTGTAAGGAACGCTTGAGAATATACTGCATTACCTTATATTTTTCAAAGTACTTTATCTTCCCTTTTCTAGCATAATCATCTTGTATAATTTTTTAGTATATTATGTCATATACTAGAAAATAGCCTGGTATTTTAATATTGTGTTTTTATAGGGACATTCCTAACTGCTTAAAAGCAACAAAAATAATGGGAAAAAGTTACTTAAAAATATTAAACTGAAAGAGAGGCCACAATTCTGCCCTTTTTGCTTAAACATGTTTCTAAAACATCAGCACATCAAGATAAACATTTAAGGGAAACACAGGAATTGCTTCTCCTTATCTCAGCACCCAAACTCCCTGGGAAGTCACTCACCACTAACTCCAACTTCTGGGCTGACAAACCTACAATTTGCCACACTGATTAAGTCTTATCTAAGATTTTATAACACAGAGGCCTTGAACTGCTCAGTTGTTTTAGTTCACTCTACAATCCTTATGTTCTTTTCCAAATTAAGAGCATGAAGTTGACATAGATGATAACATTTCCACTTACACATGTTTTAATTAATGGCATTTTTATTGGTGGTAGCATACTGAGATGAGCAGTCTTAGTTCTAAGGAACAAACATTACAGGACATACTAATACCCTGAACAGGCTGAAAATGCTAAACGATGTAACATGACTGCTGCAGGTTGCTAGGATATCCATAGCAATATTCATCTTTGGGTGTGAAACGTGAACGCGAATCTGAAAGGCGACAAAACATCATGGTTAGTGTGGCAGATTAGGAGACAGACTGTAAAAACAACCTAGTTGTTTACTCTTAGCAGGCAATTATCTATTTGTTGAAACCCTGAACTCTTTCTTGGCCCACAGACTTGACTAACACTAGCAAGTGCTTCCCTCTCCCTTTTCACCTCATCTGCCCAAATATAAACTCTCCATTCCAGAAAAGCTCCTAGTGCCTTTTTAGGGATCACAACTGAGAAAGCAAAGATCCAAAGCACTTCTCACTAGGAGAAGTATTTTGTGCTTTCTGAGCAAGCTGAGTATTTTAAAAGGACTTAAGATGGGAAGCAAGAGTTACCAATGCCATTGTAAATGTGAAAGAACATGAATGTGAAAGGAGGGAGCCCAGACTACATGAAGCCTTGAGACTCCAACTGCAGCAATGCTGACATATCAGCAGCAACTTCATTTCCACCCTGCAGAATGACTCAGACCTGACTTGAGTCTTGCTATCAGCTTCAAGTCATCAGCATGTGTTATCCTGATTTCTTCAACAGCTTAAAGATAATATGCATTAAAGTCTGTTTTTGTTGGTTCATTTCAACCTTCATTAAACATCCCAGTAGTATTTTCATGCTTAACTATTTTTAAATGAAATAGATAGATTCATCCCCTCTATAGAAGTCATGACCCCAAGAGTTGTGACTTTAAAATAACAAATAATTATTAGTAAAATCCTAAAACCTGGCAGTTCTAGAGCCTCTCTGCTACCTGAGAGAAATAAAGATAGAAGACAAAGTTATTTTTCAAACCTTGTTCCCAAATTTGGGGCGTCACAATTCTCATCCTAGGCACTCCTGAGAGTGGTATATGAACCAGAGTATAAATTCTACTCCCAGCTTCGTTAGAAATTAACTGCATGAATGATGACTGGTACAACAGTAGTGATTTCAACTGCTTTTCAATTATTGTCTCAATTATGCCTTGGCATAGAGCTTTACTGAATTTGGAAGCCTATTAAACACCCAGATACCTTTCTCTCCAACAAAGCAGAGGCAGCAGGAACAGCAGTGCTACCCAACCAGGTGCTCTGTACCACCCATTGTATTCAACACCCCAGGCACAGACAGAGGCTGGGGTGTCAGGGGAGAGGGCTGAAGCATATTTTATAAAGTGGGAGTATTCAAAGATTTTTATCAGCAAGTCTCTAGTCTGCTCTTGTGGGCATGTGCAGGTAACAAATTTTATCAACTCCGGTAGGCTGGTAAATCTGGGTTAACTTCCATGGGGCTGCAAAAAGCACCCAGACTCCCCCCCTCTACTCCCTGAAGATATAACAACTCTTTGAAGGAAGAGCTGGCTAAATAAAGTTGACAAATCTCTAATTTTCTGCAATGCATTATTTTAAAAACAGTTTGAGTTCTTCTGTTGAAAATCTTTCTAAGAGGTTTCAGCCTGAAGCAAAAAAAACAAACACTGTGGAAATTTTTCATATGAATGCCTGAAGGCTGGCAAGAACTAAACACAGGTGAAAATAAAATGCTATAAGACAATATAGGAGACATGCTTAAAGACACTCCTACCACCTCCACCTACAGTATTTTATATATAATATTGTATTATGCAGTTGGAGATTACATATTAAAACAGCTTTAAACTACCAAAGGCCCACAATTTTTGTTGTTGTTGTTGCTTCTATATTTTCAACATGGGAAGGCAAAATTACTGCAGTTTTAAGAATATAAAGTATGAAACATCCAGGTTTCTTTGCCGAAAAGCCCTCTCTTGGGATCTGAGGCCAGGAAGCGATCACCTGCTTGAGCCAGTCCTGCCACAAGCAGCCAAGCACTGCAGACATCTGGTCTGAAGGGTCTGTGGATCATATAATCCTAGTCCATCTACATCATGACACAAAAAACACTTCATGAGATCCAACATGAAGCCTGCGGCCCACAGCACAGGGCCAAAACATACAAGAGAGCAAGACAGATCAGACCTCACAAGGGTCCTACTGCAACACAGGATTTTCTATATTAAAGGACAGAGTTCCATTGCCAATCTCTATTACCCATGGAGAAAAGAAAGAGCAGAAAAACAAAGGCAGCCCACTAACTCCTAAAAAATAATTTTGAAACAAGTTATGTAGGGCTTATGTCCTAAATCACATCAGATCCTTTGCCTAACAACCACATCCCTCTGGGTTCCTAAATCAGCGCACCCTACACCAACCCTGAAGCTAATGGGGTTGGTAGGTGGGGAAGTCACAGCCAGAAGACACTGACTAAAATCCCCTCTGGATATCACCCTCTCCACTCTGCACACAGAGGCTGGAAGACCAAGCTCCTCAGTAGGCACCTCAATAGATTGCCTGCCTGAGGTAAAACAAATCAGATCCATGGTCTCTTCTTTTTTTACATCTTTTTGAGGAGGGGGAAAAAAAAAAAAAAAAAAAAAAGAGGATTTTTTTCCAATGGAAATATAGTTTCAAAGGCCGATGCCCTGGTAAAATCTGAAAGTTATAATGAATTCCAGGATTCATTCAAGTACTCCATTCTTAAAAAACACAATAATGGAAGGCTTACATATGAAATTTAGTAGTAATAACTTTGGGGTCAAACTCATAGTGATTTCTTTGGCAAAGCTTCCACTGACAACACTTGCATGTGATTTCAGTGGGTGTTCTGCTTGACAAAGGACTTTGGGATTGGCCTACACTCTGTATATTTAAGTCACCCAGTCCCAGTATTATACAGCGCCAACCAGTCACAAAACCTAGCATTATTTAAACCATTTGCATGCCAGAATCTCCAATTGCAGGGTGCAAAAGCCAGCAGGAAGCATTGATCATTCCCTTAGTAGCAAACAAAAATGGAATCTTTTTTAGTTGGCTTTCTTATTATATCATTTACCTTCTATAACAGTAATTGCTTTTTTTAAAACATGGATTTGCACAGTATTCAATTCACCAGTTTCCCCGTATAGATGTAAATTTACCGAAATAGCTGTTCACAAAATCCAAAACCCAAGGGTGGAGCCCTAAAGACAAATATATGTAGTTTAAGATCTTTTATATCCAGACACGATAAGAAATCCAGTTATTTTCTAGTGAGCCATAAAAGGGGAAGAATGGAAAAACTACAAGCAAGCAAACAAAAAATCGTTATCTTCTGCCCTATTCCCTCAAAATTGCATGGATACTTTAATGCAATGACTTGGCTAAAAGTTTCAAATGTTGTTTTTTCCAAGTATTTAGCCATATAAACTACCCTTTGTTTCTGTTGGCTTCAAATATTCCTAGGCTCACGAATTCTTCCTTAGGTCTTATTATTCAAAAAAACACAGCCAACATTGCCTTTATGGAGCAAGAAAAATCTGCGTATCATCTTCCACTTAACTCTTCCAGATCTGCATGAAAATGAAATCAGCAACAGCAGTTTCAGGCCAGGTTTTCTAATCATTGCACCTAATCACTACCATTTTGAAGTATTTTATTTCCCAAGTAGTACCATCGAAAAATCTGTACAATTGCAATGCAAACTTAAGTCATGAGAGTGATGTAGCACACTCTAAAAATTTATAATGGTCTACATACTGAATAAAGAATAAACAAGAAGCAGCAGTAGGCAAGACTTACTGCCCTACTGAATGGCACGATTCCAGAAATATTTCAGAGAGCATTTATTTTTTTAATTTGAAAGACTTAACTAAGGCTTTATACTGATCTCCCACCTTCCAAATGCAAATATTTCAGTGAATGTAGACTTCATTAGCACTTGGATGCTGTACTTTTACACTATCACAAAAGGAAACTTTATAATCATCACCTTCTTAGTCTTTCAAGCATTTTTTCAGTTTTTTGTACAGCTTCTCCAAACTGAGATATTAGTGACTAAAAAAGCAATTAATTTCCAATCCATACTTTTCACTTATTTAACTTCACACTCAGGTGATAAATTTGCAGCATCACTATTGCTACAGCAGGTCAATAACTTCATAGCCAACAGCTGCCAATCATTGCCTAAACAAGACAATGAAAAGGCTGCTTCAAACACCAGCCATCCTAGCAGGAATAAGGACAAAATAAGCAGTGAGTTCTCCCCCCTTAAATACCACAGGTACACAATTTGCAGGTCTTTCCCTTCATTTCCCAAGACCTTCCTTCCTGTTGTGTTCTTCGGGAGCAGAAGAGCCAGGAGGAACTCCAGACGACTCCAAACAGAAACATATTTTCCCTTGCAAGCATGTTAGTTTCTCCACCCGAGCCGAGGAATGAATTCTGCAATGCAGCAGTGAAAATTTGCACACTGCTATTTTTCGGAAGAAGTGCTGCCCATCCCAAGAATTCCTGGATGAAAACACAGTACTCAAACTACAAAACCATAAGCTTACGAGTTGACTCTTTAGTCAGAGAAACATGATTTCTTCCAACTTTAAGGAATGTGACAATAACAGCAAATCTGCCCCTGCTTGATAAGTGGCAGGCAATTCTCCATATAAGGTGAAAAATGTGCTAGTGCAGCTCATGCAACACTGGTAATTCCTTGCCTGTTCTCAATATTCAAGAACATAAATGAACATATAAATCAATTTTGTAAGTAAACCCTTTGCATGCTTACAGCTATAAACCATCTAGACCATGCTCAGCGCATAAGGAATTTTGAACTTAACCATTTAATCTCTTTTAAACATAGAGTGCATTTACGCTTGGTATGTATACCGCAGTAGCACATTAATTAACATAAATCGGAGCAGTCCCGGCCCCATTCAATTCCTAAATTCCCTTTACACGTTACCACTTCCTGGTCATCCCACACATCCCAGCCCCTGACTAACAAGCTTGCACATCCAGCACGCCAGGAGAGCAACCAGGAGGGTGAGGAGGGAACTGAGGGCTGGATGAACCCAGCAGCCCGACACAACCACCGCTCATTCCTGCACATCACAAAATCACAGAATGCTAGGGACTGGAAGGGTCCTCGAAAGATCATCTAATCCGATCCCCCCGCTGGAGCAGGAACACCTAGATGAGGTTACACCCAGGGTGATCCATGGTAGAAGCACCAGGGTATCAGCACAGGGCTGCTGCTACTACTGTTCAGCATTTTTATCTTATCCCTGATTGTCCAATACTCTCTATGTAATAGCAACAGAAAAATAAGCAGCATTCATGAAATTGTGTGTGCAGTGCAAGAAGCTCGCAAGGCATCACACACTGTAAGACTTCTGTCGATCTTAATGGGCTCTATACCAAGCTGTAACAGCAGAGAAAACCTATAACCCCTTCCCCACAAAGTATCTGCAAAAAATTTATCGGACCTGGTAAAGAAATCTACTTTGTTTTGGAATTAGACCCAAGCCCCATTTCTCTGTTTTTTGCACAATGGTGTCAAAGGATTATGAGTTATCACAATGTTCAGACAAATTGCTTAATGAACCAGTGGGCACACCAAAGAACAATTTTTTTTTTTTTTTAATTTAATGAATGAAATATCAGTGGTCAATGTCCTTGGCTGCCTGTTCAGCTTTGGGGCTGAACTCTTCATAGGTGGGATTTAGTAGGCCATGATGTCTGCTAAGAAGACGGCTTTCTTTGCAGAGGGTCAGGAAAAATGACAGCTCTGAGGTAGCCAAGAGCATTGCCCACTCTTCTCCAACTACTGATTTAGTGGTGAGGAATAAATGTCAACAGATAATGTCTTCTTCCTGAAGACTCCATCAGCAAACACAAAGTCATAAGGCAGAGGCGACTATAAGAGTGTGTAAAAGACAGGAGATTCAGAAAAGGTCCCCAAGGTTCTTTCAGAAATCACTCCAAGCTGATTGGATTATCAGGAGACAGAAGACTTAGAAACTAGTTGGTAATGGTGGGGGGGGGTAAGAAATAATAATAATAATTAAAAAAATATATATATACATACATGTATTTTTTTAAACCAAAATCCTGAAGTCCATAAATTACTCTGCAGAAGTTGTACTCTAGAAGTCAATGACTTGTATGAGAGGAGAGGCAAAGAAGTAAAGCTTCCAAACACCCTGCACATATGCATATAAAATGTGGGTGGGGAAAGTAGGAAAAAAAGGTTGGTTTTCTTTAACCTTCATGAAAAGGCATGGAATATTTTTATTCAATTATTTTAGTGACAGAATTTTTTCTACATCAAAGAAAGGGCAGGTGATGGTTTCAGATTGCCAACACCTTCCTAGTTTATCTACATTCAGACAGTCTATAAAACTCCCAAGGCAAGAAAAAGTAACATGACCTGCTAAGGAGACATCACAGACTGTTTCATTGCTAGTATAAATGTAAGCTTCTATTCCGTCAAATACTTAACAGTCAAAAGGAGAACATGGCCAGGAAAGAAGAAATGGGTCTTTAGAATACATTAACTGTCCCAGTCAACAGGGATGAGAAGTGCAATCAGCGCATGAGTTATATTAGTCTTTCACAGCTTTGCTTATTGCAGGTCCCATGAAGTTCAGGCTACTATTCTGCAAAGACAGAGCACAACTTTCTATAATATCACAAGTATTAAGAAACTCAGCAATCAGGGATGCCTGGCTATAGTGACTTATTCCAAGAGGTTTCTCTCCATCTTTTAAACAACAAACACCTTGTCAAAACTCTTCCACTTTTCCTTTAAAACATTCTTTGCCTTAGCCAAAGGACCAGCTTCATGCACTAGGCAGTCCAGCTTCATCCTCTCCCTGTGGCAGTGCCCTGACACACAAACTCTAGAACTGAGGGGGCTGAAAATGAAGAAAATAATCAATGTGTATTTATCAGATAATTATCCTGCACTTGGCTAACTGTGATACTACTACTGGTGCTAGATTACTTCACTACTTACTTTTAAGAAACATTTTGAAAATTTTGCATCCTATTATTGACCCTTTTTTTCCCTATGATGACTTCAACATCTAATCAATTCTAATTATTAAAATACTCAATCTAGTACACCTGGATTAGCAAGTAACTTTTGAAGGCATTACTTTGTTACTTGAGAAGTTCAGACTGATTTTCAAGATGTAACTTGTGGAACTCCACTTGAGGAAGCCCTAATGAGTCCACCAAAACCTCCCAAACAAAACCAAAAAGCCCAGCATTATTGATGTGATCATGCTACATACACTTCACAACCTGTTTTTATTGCCATTTATGAAGAATTAAGAGCATGTTTCCTAATGCAGAAATTTGACCCCTCTATGGTTTTGTATTTCAGAGAGGCAAATATATAATATAATAAAAAATCTGTTAAAAACCTGGAAAAAAAAAATAGGTTTGTACCAGATAACATTCCAACAATTTGCAAAATGGACTTTAATACAAAGACAGCCACTATCTCAGTGGTTTCAAAGAATCATGAAAGTGCATGCAGCTTTAACAACAAATACCAAGAAATACATCCACAACAATGAAACGAAAGGATGCATCAGGAAAACTTGATGGAATAGATGAACAGCATTGGGAGATTAATCGGTTTAATACATTTCTGGGAAACAGAAAGCAAAGAAGAGGTCTACTCTAATTATAATACTTATTTGTCTGCAAAACTACAAAACAAACCTATGAACAAAAACAACAAAACACTGAAGGTGAAACATATTTCTTTTTGCAACGTATGCACAACGTGTTTCAAAAAGATGGACCCAATTTGAAATCACTGTACCTCTGCAACCACAAGCCACCCATGAATGAAACTCTTACCACCTGAAAGGCTGGGACTTAGCGTTTCAAATTACTACTGCCAAAATGCCTCATTAAAGCATTTGTAATTTTGTGTGTAATTGTAACATGTTGCCATCGTGAAATACACTGCTTTGAAACTGGGTCCATCTTTTTGAGGCACCCTGTATAAAACCAAATGGGACTGCTAAACTGCATAACAAGCTGATATTCTTCTGTCACATGAGCTTTAAATCAGTGAGGCTAGAGAATGCAGACATAATCCTAGGCACAAGTCTGCTACCATCTAAATCACTGGCAATACTGGCATAATTAATGCTCGGTATATATTGAGCTCACTCAAACAACCGTTTCATTCAGCTGAAGACACTATTATATTAAAAATATAAAAGGATGCAACGGAAAGAGTAGTTTTACGATGCGAACAGGCAGAGTGTGTCAACATTTACTTAAGGATGATTGACTAAAAGGCTTTATCACAGCAAGAACTCCAAGGAATTAGCAACTTGCCTTCTGAGCAGTGACCTAGAGTCAAAGGCATCACTTCTTACTCCAAACCAGCTAGTGGACACAATCCTTAACCACTAAAAAACTTCTACAGAGGTTTCTGGCTGTTGGGAACTCTGTTCTGTTGTCTTTTTTTGCATAGCACCTATTGCCTTGCCACATAAAGAAGTATCAGCCTGTGAATTACTATGAGGCAGCAAAGCACTGCAGTGATATGCGTTTGGATTTTAGGATTCAAGTTATACTGTTGTGATCTGTAAAAGAAAAAAAAAAAAACAAAATCAGGAGAATTAACTCTACACATTATTTAATTCTTACAGAATGACTCTTTAAGCATGTTTACAGTCATTCACATCTAAGGCTCATTCTCATTTCCTGGAACCTTATCTAATCTAAATGCCATAGAGTTTTTAGTGGTATATGAAGATGCATACAAATTAACCACGCTCCAATTCATTCAGATGAAATAAAATAGTAATTTTAATAGGGATGAAACTAGAGCTGTCAAATTATATTCAAAATAACAAAAATTCTGACCTTTTTGTAGAAAATTTACTCTCGAAGGAGCTATTATGCACCCTTAATTCAGAGGATAACTCTGACGTGGCATAGCACAAACATGCTTCCAGTCGACTTGCTTTTTATGCAAGGAATGCAAAAGGGAATGTCTATTATCCATGTGATACCAAATAACTCACATGGTTAAACCACAAACTTAGAGCTTAAGGTTCAGCACTTAAAGCTTTGGACATTTTTGGCTCCTACTCCAAAACCAGTCCAGAAAGCATAGCAGGAACCAGGATAAGATAAAGAGAAATTTTGCTGTACCTTTACTGGCATTGCTCCCCCCAAACTTCTCGTGAACTTTCAAGGACACCATTTAATCATTCCTATCTTTTCTCTGCAAGACTGTATGTTATATAGACCTATAAGTTTTATAAATGTGCATATATCAACAATATATACAATAATAAATATAATCAAATGCCAATAATTAATGGAAAAAACTTCACTCAATACAATGACTAATAAATTATCAATAATACTGTGTACTGTAATACTAAGTGCAATTTGGTAAATGATGTATTACAAATCCAGCTTCTACTAACAAGCAACCTCTACAGCAATTCTACAAAGAAATCTATAGAGAAGAATGGAAAAAGCCATCAGCAAAACATAAAAGTTCCCCATAAAAAGGTCTTTGGCTGAGGAAGATAACTGCATAGTAAGAACCCTCTCTCTCAAGAGGATATAGAAAATAGAAGTGAAAAAAAGTTAATGTCAAGCTTCCATCCTGAGATCCAAAGCCAGTTTGCTCCACATAGCTGCTTGAAGTATTTACCAAACATGTTTTATTTGGGAGACTGTCTTCCCTATAACACAAAAGTCCCAGTGAAACACTGCAAGGAATAAAAACAATGTCAGCATGTGGATCAGAGGAAATAAGGAACTGTCTCAAATCAAAGTAAATTGTTTTAAAAGAAATAAAATGTTTAAATGGGCTTATTGGCCAAGCACAGCTCAGAAACTGGAAATATATTTTATTATAATCTTGTGATGGGGAAAAAAGAAGTAGTAAAAGATAAGTATTTTAAATAACTTGGACACTTTTTGTGATGATTCAGCCCTATTAGTTACTCTTCATAGCTGGCAGGCTGAATATCTTAATTTCTACGCCAGTTTTATACAAGTAAGAAGTAGCCATTGATTAAGAATTGTCTCAGTGTGAATTCAGTAAACGACAATTAATATCTCCCCTCCTGTACGGCTGGGATTCAACATTCATAAAGTGTAAGAGAACAAAAATAATTTACTAAAGGCAACTTTGAAAGCAGTGATAAGAGACACACTTCACACTTTTTCTTAGCCCTCAATTCACACTGCCACTTACAATACAAGGTTTAGTGAACAATCTATCAGTACTGGCCTTGGGTGACACTCTCTCCACACTTATAACTGTGCACATGGAGATCTTACAGGACACTCTAATAAAAACGTTGGCTCAGAGTTTTGACAGTGACAACTCATCACAGATATTTTCACCCCAAGCATTATACCAACAAAAACCCAAATGTTTTATGGCCTTAAATCCCCTGTGTGTTTCCAGGAAACATTTCATTACAACATCGCTGATAGCCAAATATTGCAGCCAATCCTCCTCCTGCCAGCGAAGGGCTGCCTCTCAGCAATGCATATTCTAATGTCCTGCACAGCCTGAATTTAAACATCACTAGGGACAGGGCTCTCTTCCTTTCCCCAGAGAAATGCTCTACTACTTCTGAGATCTGACTGTGAAGATGTTTTTGCTTTTGTTCAGATTAAACTTGTTACTAACCTTACTAATTTTTACCATTTGTAGCCCCTCACATTGCCTGAAGTAATAGCCCCTTCTGGCCAAGGGTTACAGCTTTCAGGTATGCCGATCAGTACGTCAGCCCTCTCCCCATGGTCATTAAGCTAAGCTATCCCACGTCTGCACCTCTGTTTACTCTACTTGAATCATCCTTCAGTACACAATCATTTGTTACTCTCTTATAAACTCTCTCCAAAATACACACAATGTCCTAAACACCATAAATTTTTAGACTGCTGTGAACTGCCTGATAGTTCACATGTGTTATATTCCTTCCTACTGCTACAATGCCCAGACCTGAAGGCAATAATCCAGATATAGCCCTGCAGCAACTGCAACAGACCAGCAGTGTTATCCCCTCCCTGATTTCTGTAACTCAGTGTCTGGTGGTCAGCCAATGTTTCCATAAAACACCAATTTGCTATGCAAGAATATTCCATGTCTTTACAACCACTACCACCACCCCCTGCGCCTGGTCCTGTCTTCTCCATCCTCCAATTATTCTCAACTGTCGCAGTACGCCTCAAATTCAGCTCTGTCTCTTCAACACTGAGATCATTCTGAAGGATTCGCAGAGCGTCTTGAGCTGTTCACAAGTACCAATCTTTTTCCTCATCCCTCTCCAGAGCTATCTCGCGCTACTTTTGCGGAATGCACTGGAGACCAGACACATCCCTCCTTTGCCAACATGGAGGGCAACCAGTGCCTGGCACTGGGATAATGCACAAAAGCTCTCTCAAAGCCTTGTCTAAAATGCTTTCTGACACCACAAAATTAATAAAATCTTTTCCATTACCAGCAGTAACATGTGAAATCCAAGGCAGCAAAAAGGATCTGTGGCTTTATAATATGCAACTCAAAATATCTGCTGATGGTCATAAGACAGAAAGAATAAGCCAAAAAAACTGTATGATGTAGTCAGTTGGCAACTGGGGAAAATCACACACAAAATGAAATGCATTCAGCACTGTAAAAGCAGGGCTGTGGGAAATTGTTGGTTCTCCATATAAGGATCCAATATTTTTTCAATTTGCCAGCATGGCATAAAACACATAAAATCTTAAAATAAAAACCTAAATGTTAACCATGAAGAACACTTTTTACAATATTTCTTAAGAATGTTAATTCTGTACACTTGTGAGTCCCGATTTTACAATTTGCACCCAGCCTAAATGAAAAATAAGAATTTTTAAATTCTCCATATAAAAAGTCAACCACCTTTTTAATTGAGAGTTAGAAAAGCATAATTGAAAATTACTAACCTCAACACACTCATTAGTGACAAATCCTAACCCCAGTTAAACATGGCCCTAATAGGATTAAAAAGGCATGCAGGATGATGTACGCAGCCCTGGTATGTAAGAAAAGCTGAGGAA
The DNA here is from genome assembly GCF_036013475.1 of Columba livia. NCBI lineage: Eukaryota > Metazoa > Chordata > Aves > Columbiformes > Columbidae > Columba > Columba livia. Next base: position 65,635,671 of record NC_088604.1, read on the forward strand.
AAATCTGGATCCATCTGCAAAGCAGGGATCAGACAGAAAAAGCTCTTGGAGCAGCAGTAGGTCGGTGCCTGAGGTGCACGCGCACCCTTCCCAGTACCTCCCTTCATTGCTGGAGCTACCAATGCTACTGACAGGCACTCTCAGGACCACAGGAGCTGGGAACATGCCCCGCTGCCACCTGCAGATACCACTGCTGGGCCCAGAATCTGCAAGGACACTCAAGCTCCCCTGGGAAGGAAGCAGGCAACAGCAGGCCATGCACCTCAGAAGGTGTTTAGTAGAGTTTAGCTGCCCTTTTCACATATTTAATGGTCCTTCACTTCCCCTGCTGCAAAAAGTTCTTCAACAAGTGGGCAGCTTGGGCCACCACAGCTACAAAAATTGCACATACAGGTAAGCCGGACCCAATCCAAGTTTCATGGTCTCCAGGTCCGTTCATCAGCATCAAAATCATTGAGCATGAGATTTCCTATTGATCACATGCCACTGGCTGCACATCTAAGGAGGCTCAGGAGGGCAAATAATTTTTTCCCAAGTCAGTTGTAAATTGGCTTCCCAAATTGTCTCCAGATCCTTTCCAGACAGCAGAATGGAAATAATTAGAGGTGGTTGGAAAATGGAATTTTTGTCCTGAGGGGAAAGCCTGATAGTCCTGTACTTATTTTTATCCTAACGCAGGCCAAAGTGTAAAAGCCTTAAAATATTTAGTAAAGAAAAATACTGCAATACGTTCTGATACATACTGAAACAGCATCCTGAACACACTTTGACCTATTTTGCTGCTAGAGAAGAAGTCAAATAGAAAGCACCTTGAGCTTGAATACACCAGTGCCAGTTCGGGGTGAGGGGTATGAGACTTGACAGGCAATGCCACAGATGAACACACCCGGAACAGGATGCAAGGAAGCCATGGGAGAAGGAAACAGGCCAGAGAAGCTCTCAAAACTTGAGGGTGACCTGCAGCACCACGGAAGGGCGACTGGCCCTTCTATCCAAGGGCTAGACAGGAGTCGGGGTCAGTGGCCACCCCAGCAACACTGAAGGGCACAAGGGGTTATACACAGGCACTATCCAGATTTGGCAGTGCACCCCCAATGCGGCGCAGCGCAGTGCTGGGCTGCTCCCTGGCCCCATCACACAAAGTCACTTCCAAAGCATGGGATAAAGCCACCACTGCAACTCCTGATGGACAAAGCTGCTCTCCTCTGGCAAGGGAAGCAGTCCCATCCATACATGGACTCACCACCAGTCCACAGAAATGATTTAGTTTCCTCCTTGAGATCCTTTCTGCTCCCCAAGACCACATGGCAGTCACTAGCACTGTTGACACAAGCTCTCTGCACAGCAACTCCTCTCCCTCTCACTCTGAGTAAAAGACAGGAGGACAGCAGGAACCACATTCAGTCACCCCTCCATTCTTAATCTTCTGAATACAAACTTAAATAACACATTCTGGAGGTTTGGATAAGGAGGTTCTGCTCATTAAAAAAAAAAAAAAAAACACAAAAAAACAACAACAACTTTGTTCTAGTCAGCAGTGGTCCATTCTAAGATCTCCTGCTGCTTACTTTGCAGGCAACACTTGGCCGTCACCTGCATACACACCAACTTCTCCACAAAGAGCAGTTCCACAGGTAGGAGCTAAGACACCATGCGGAAATCTGCAGAGAAGTGATCTGTGAAAGTCACGCACAAACTATGTGCAAGAGTAGACGGCAGTGATTACCCTCAACGTCTCTTACGGAACGGAAGAATACATCTTCCCTCCTATTCTCCATGTACAGAACGATGTCTTCTGCTGCCTAACCAGAGAGACGCTGTTGAACCAAGGGCATAGGTAGCTCTTAAGTAAAACTCTTTTTTCCTGACACCATGAAGATGGCTGCTTTGTGCAAGTCATCCAAGTAGGATGCCTCACGGGAAAAGATTCAGTGCCACCACTCTGTTAGGGGTCTTCTCTGCAGCTGTTTAGCTGAAACAGCCGTGGAAATCCTGAGCAGATGAGAATTCTGCATCATCTAGTTCTTGGCTTCAACAAAATGCCCTTGACTAGTACTTGTGATGAGGATGACACCTCTGTCTGTAACTTCCCATGATTCTCTCAATGCAACCTTCCACTGTACAACTAAGGAGGCCTCCTTGGCACCTCTTCCTCTTCAGGTCATCTGGCAACTATTTCCAGAGGAACCTGAAATATGTTGTCTAAGCGCAGCTAAAGCAGACAGGGCCTGAAGCACAAAATGGCAAGACATAGACACCAGAAAAAAATTGTTATCTTTCTCCAAAAGCTCTCTCCAAGCCCAACCACGGCAGCAGGAAAGACAAAGGAGTATTTGGTTGCAGACGGCAAAGGGAGTGATTGCACTGGGCAAGATCCAAAGGCTTTGCCTCTCCTAACCTTCCCACATGGAAATGCTACTTCCAAGCAGCTTTATACTGAATAGTCTACAGGTACAGGACTCAAAAAAAAAAAAAAAAAAGGTTTTATGAAAAAGGTGAAATACTGACCAGAAAATGTCATTTGGTGTTTTGGACTTAGATGGCCACCAAACCAAGAACTAATTGCTTCTTCCTCTTTTACTATTCCTATGCATTGTGGAAAGCTTTGAAAGGTTAAAAATAAAAATTAAAAAAAAAAAATACATAAATTGACAAATTCAAAGGCAGCCAAAGAGAGGCAAGATACTAAATGACACCAGTTTCCTTTCATCAAAGATGCAGATTCACAGGATATTTCTATAGGTTACGATGTTGACAGGTTCAAACTTGTTCAGAACAGACACAAGGAATCTCTGCCCACACTCAGAGATAACCAAAAGTCTTTTGAACACTTAGCATGGCTCTGGGCCAAACTAATAAACTCTGTGGAGCCGCAGGGACACGACGTTTAGCTCTGTGCCATTAGCTTGGGCTCGGCACATGCTGGCAAAGTTCACAGTGTTTTGTGCTGGCTCAGAGTTCATTCCTGGCTGCCTTCACCCCAACATGCAGAAGGAGCTGCTGTCACACTCACAGCTTTGTCTTCAAGTCTTGACTTTAGCCTTGGGGCCATTCATACCCATTATCAACCCAACAAAAATCATTTCAGGCCAGTTTTCGACTCAATAGTCAATGTTTGACAAAGAAACAAGTTTTTCACCTGAAGGTGATGAAAGTCGTTGAAACAGGAGTCTAACTAAACCAATACATTTGACTTTAGCTTTGATTTATTAATACACTGTTTTACAACAGCTTTTCTATTGAACCTTAGGAATTTACACATTTAAGCAAGACTTCTTAAAAAACCAGCATTTTTATCCAAGTGTTTCTTTGGAAATACTTCCTCAGCTCTCCAAACAGGACAGTTGTTGAGTGGGTTGGGTCGGGGAGCAGAAAAAGGGACAATGAGACTCAGGCCATGTTTACGGCCGGTAGAGCTGCCAGGCTTCTATCCAGCTTTAAGACTTACAGCCTTTGAAAGCCCTTGTGTCTGGTCTTTGACTTAAAAATGACATCTCTACAGACAGACGAGGGGTATGGGACTGTAAAACTAAAGCATATTTTCTTAACACTGCTCCAGAAATATCCTCTGCTAAACATGTAACAGATGCGTGTTCCTCATTAAAAAAGTGTTGCTATACATTATGTCTTGGCTGTAGACAGATTCTGGCAAAGCCTGATACACTGTGGACATATAATTCATGTGTATAGTATGTGAACTCTGCACCCTGATTCTCAACCTGCTGAGGTCCTGCTGTGGATCTCAGGCTGTGGAAATGGGAGTGAAGGGAAAAAGCTTCTAGACATGGAGGACCAGTGTGAGGGTGATGCTGTAAACTGAGAAAACATCCATTCAAAGCTTTTTAACATCCTTTTCCCCAACACCATCCCCAGGCACCCAGCTTTTATTCCCACATGTGTCATGAACTGGAAAAGCAGCACCAATTCCAGCTACCTTTCTTTGAGAGGAAAAAGAAATCATCACTTCATGGTGACCATTTTGTTCCTTGAGTCATCTCTCACCTTTTGTTGAAATTTAACTTTTGGGTTCTTGGAAAGGTAGGTCCTAATGATGAATTACAATATTTTTTTGGCTGATTGGTGCTTAAAACCAGACGATGCTAAGCATAACTTCATAATCCACAGGGGAGACCCTCAGTTTTATTCCTTGCCTGGTATTCAGACTTCCATTTAATTACTGGTTACTTAGATTTATAGGCAGATTTGCTTAAAACAGTGACTCTCTGTGTGCGGACAATAACCTTTTGATGGGTATGGTAGTAAAACTGAAATTCCTATCTAAACAGGACCAAATTTTAAAAGTAGCTGGTGTAGCTCTCTAATGAAATTGGCAGCACTGTGTGGGTACTTTGTCTTGGAGAATGCTAAATGGTGCATAGCCAGCATTTGCTCCATAAACTGTCAAACAAGAGAACCGCAACTGTTCAGTGATTTGTTTTTCTAATGTAGTTCTCTGCTATGGGAAATGTCTTTTCCATGACCAAATGTAGAAGCTGTCAGGATCCAAAAGAAATACAGAGAAAAAGGATGATGGCTAGAAGGTGTCTCCCAACAGAGTAAAAAGGTGAGAGAAAACATTTCTCAAAAGACCCTGGGGTTTGGTACCGTTATGAAAAAGCACAATCCTTAGGAAATAACTACTTTAAGGATGCTAACATTAATTGCCAAGCATCAATTATGCGACTCTAACACCCAAGTCTTTCTTTTCCTTCATTAGGCAGTACCAATGATAGAATTGTTGCATAACTCAACAGAAAGATTAAACAACAATACATGCATCTGGGAACTTTCTTTTGAGGGCCTTCTACTACTTTACAAAATGAAGCAGACCCCATCACGTTCATCAGGTAGAAAACACTAACACCCACCTTTGATTATGACAGAAACAAACACCCGGCAAGTAAGTGACACCTGAGCTAGAGCTCAGCAAATAAAGTGGTACAGGAGCACTGGTCCCAGTTTCCTAGTTTGTTCTATATTCCATTTGTCATTTCATTGCAGTTTTAAGTTCCTGTCAGTACCACAGACAACAACAAACCAATTTTGTTCATAATGACGGGTAAAAAGGTAAGTATTTCCTGCTGATGAAAGGATGTTCCCAATTCAGACTTTAAAAATCAACTGCAATGGACTGACTCGATTTCAAATAGGTCTTCTGGTGAAGTCCCTCAATAATGGAAAAAGCAGCACAGCTCTCATTTTTCCTACTTCTGTTTGGACCAGGCAAAAACTCAAGAAAAAAAAAAAAAGCACACACACAACACAGATTTCATCACCTGAATTCAAACTTCATGTAGCCTGGTCCTTAAGAAGACGCACCGTGTTTAGGTATTTGTGATGGCTATTAAGGGGTTGATTCTGGAGAAGTAATCAGATACACAGTATTTTTACCAGGGTTCAAGCGTCCGCAATACCCAATGAAATAATCAAGGAAACCCCGAACAGACTGCAAGACTCCTCTGTATGTGTAGATACTTCCCAATGGTGCAATTGCAGCTGTTAATTAGGCCTTGCTGCTATCTGTTGCACATTTTCAAGTGGCTGATAGTTAGCTGCCCACTACCCTACAACTTCCCTGCCTGCTGCCAGACTAGGAACTGGTTGTTCATAACAAGAGCAAAGGTAAGACAGGGCTACTGTGAGGAATTGGAGAGCTATTAGCAATAATACATCAACTGCAACGAATCTGCTCAACAACAAGGGAGTGTCAACACGCCTCAATAGCCTATTTCACTATTGCCAAGAATCAAAGTTCACATCATTTTATGTCCCTGAAATGTCAAGTCAATGGCAAATTCAAAAATAATAGTTTTATCACTTTGCCAGTCATAAAATGAATCTTAATCTAAGTGACCTTGACCTGGCTTGAGACAAGGAAGTCACAGAAGCAGAGAAAACCAGAAGCCTACAGAGTAATTACAAAACATAAAAATCACAGCCATGATATGACATGCTAAAACTCTGCTCAATCCCTATTACCAGTTGCAACCTATATAATCCTTGGGAGCTATTTCTAGATTAAGCTGCCTCCTAGCAGCATCTTCTTCTATCAAATATCCAATGCATTACTGGCATTATATAAATAGATAAAACCTTACAGAGGGGAAAGCATTGCAAGTGTCATGCAAATATTTCCCTTTACTGCTGTTAACCACTGGATTGTGATACAACTTAAAAATTGACCCCTAATTCATAACTCTATGAGCCCCATGTGCTTAGTTAAGGAAAAGTTTTTTTTACTTTCAGCAACAAAAATGATTCTCTCAAACAAATAATACCAAAAGAGAGGAAAAGATTCATAGCAAGACCATGAACATGAGGTTGTGAAAACCCAGACAAAGAGGGAGTTTGGGTTTTTTTGTGTTTTGTTTTTTAAAAAAGTCGGCATAAGTAATTACACTATATATATATATACACACATATATATATTTATATAAAAGTAAAAACCCTATAAGAACTTAGCTTTTCAGGTGCTATTTGTGCTTTGTGGTAATGAAGGAGCATAATAGCACTTAGCACCATTTAACATTTCCCCGTTTACCATGGATTTTGCAGGTACAGTATGCCAAACTGGGACCACATAAAAAGTTAGACTGAAACCACTGTTGTCAGGTGACACTGATTTATTTTGTCAGTGAAAATGAATCTCAAACAAGCAGCAACATATCTCTTCTACCATCAGTTTCTAGCTTTAGCACCAGTGCCATCACAACTGGAACTTCAAAGCTTGCATGCAAAAACTATTATCAAGTTAAATGAGTGAGTGCACTTCTCCTACAGAAATAATTAACTGCCGTCATTTTTGAGAAGCAAAGTGTTAGAAAAACTTGCTGTGCTCCCAGTGACAATATGCCCTCTTGCTTGCATGAATATAGCAGGCTTTCATTCCCTTTTTTTGGCACTTTTCTCAAAAGATAGGTTCAGGGTAACACAGAGAACGAAAACCAGGGTTAAGCATCTCCCATATACCATATTTCTTTATCAGCTAGCTGACCACAACAGACAACTAGAGGCGACTGCAGAGCTGGTCAATACCTTTGCTTGGTAACAGGAAACAAAAGCTCATGAAAGGGGAATCCCTTCAAACTGGATCCAATTGTGCCTCCAGGTGAGCAGCGGGATAGAGGTGAACATCAGCCCGTACACATCTTGGAAGAAGTGTGAGGATCAAATTAATAAGACTCTTTGTGACACAATAAGAATAATTTTAGAAAGCTCATATTCAAGCCAAACCCAACACAGGCATGTATTCATTGATGATTTCAACATAATTAGTTTACACTGAAATGCCTGAAACTAAGCAATGTGTTATTTAACTGAAAATGTGAACATCCTTAAGCAAAGATTTCCCCCCTAGAGATCTGATAATATATATATACACAAAATATAAATAAAACATTTCAGTTCAAATAAAACATTCCTGTTGGTTTAAAACCACAGAAAAAAAAAAAAAAGTAAATTATTTTAGCAGTTTCTTTTTTCAAACAAGATGCCTTGCAGTCAGTTGGTAAAGCTTGAAAGCTTATAATTACTTAACAAAGCTTTGTATTCCAAATAATGTTATCTTAATGGTTCAAGTTTCTCTCCTTTTTTGCTGTCGTATATACAATGATCACACAAGTTAATTATAGGGAGTTAACACTGCCAAATATCTCACACTAAAATTGTGATATAGTTCAATTAGAAATCATGGCAATTATACACTAATTATTGGTACCACTACCACGCTAAAGCATGATCTCTCCATATCTACGTGCAAGTCTCATCTATAAGCACACAAGATAAAACTTCCACCAGCTGGCCTGAAGAAACACTCTGTGGTGCAAGCATGGCTACACCAACTTCATCTCCAGATCCAGGACTCAGTCTTTCCGCAGTAGACTGGATTCTTGAACTAAAATGAGAGGTAAATGTCCTGGTTTTATAGAGCTGCATTTAGTGTTTCCTTTTGAAAGTCATTTTATTAATATTGTGTTGCTTCATAAAGGAAACTAATTCCACATATGGTTAAGGCACATAAACATGCCTCCTACCTCTGAAGTTTTTAAGAGCATTTTCAAGTGACTAACGTCAAAACAAATTGGCAATTTAAACTTTACAGCGTCAACTGAAGACAATATTTCGGCATCTAAATACCCAAACTCCTCACAGTGTCCCTGCAGAACACATCTATAACTCTCATTTCTATACTCAGAGAAGATGCACAGAGCCTTTTGAATGACAATGATGCAATCTAAATGATTTAATTAGAATAATATGCTCTAGTCCTTGGCCACTCTCTCGCTATAAAGTAGGAATTTCCTTTGGGCAGGCTCTGCACACAAGCCAAGCTGCAACTGCTTTCCCAGCTCCAAAAAATGTAGCCTTACTTTCCACTTCTGCAAGACACCAGAAAGGCCTACTAACTTCTTAGACTTGGAGAAGAAAGGAAACATGTCAAAGTCCATCCTAAAAGTACAAGGAAGACAGAGGCAGTTGTTCCTATGATAAAGAGTTTAAAACATTACTGAGGGCTACTGCAAAGCATGCAAGTTTGTACTGCCTTCTGATTTACAAGACCAGATGTTCATTTCTTCTCCCGGTATGTTTTTGTTTTTTTTAATTAAGAGACTTTAAAATCCGAATCTACTTTTTCCTCAGGAAGGCATGGGAGAAAAAGACAAGATAGACTCTACTGCCGCCTCAAATGTATCTCAAACCCCATACTTCAGAGAGATTGGTTTCTCTAAAACCCAATACCAGTGCCTTTTTTTTTTATTATTTACAGTAGAACACTACTCTATACAACCTTTCCTCTACAGTGCTTTAATACAGAGAGTGACAAAGTTAAATTCAACTTATTTCACTTCCAAAAAGCAGTAAGGAAAAAAAAAACAAGCAGCAAGAACAGCTTTTTTGCTTTTAATTTTTTATTAATAATTCAGATAATTTATTTATACATGAGAAAAAGTTGCTGAATTGAGTAAGCAGCAAATTTCTGCAACTGACTTGAGTGGAGCCCCAATTAATATCCTCAAAGAGAACATTTGTCTTCTCCTTCCTAACTGGAGATAAGAAGTTCACTGCTAAATTGCTTCCTAGAGACATTTGACTAAAACTATTTTGCTCCAGGCAAGAAGTAAACATCTATAAACATTTAATACTAACATTGCAAAGCAAGGAAAAAACAGGAAAAAAAAAAAAACCAAACCCACAGACTAAGCACTATTAACATGCACTTTTTTTTTCCTTCATCATATTTATAAGAAACAGGCAGTGATGCACGCCACAAGGCTGGGATCACATCAGACAAAGTAAGGCCCTGTCTAGACAGGCAAAAGCTATCACCATCAGCAAGTGTGGTTGAAGAACTCCATGAAGGTGCAGGCCAGAAAGTAGGAAACCACATTGGCAAACGACACAGCACAGCCAGGTGACAAGGCAGGCAAGGGGTCTCCCGGCACCTCCACAACCAAGGCTCCCCTCCAACCATTTGCAGGCCGGCATGTCACAGCGGCGCTCTTTCATCACCACTGAGTTTGACAGACTATCGACAAGTGAACAGTGGACGACTGTGTAACCCCACAGCTCTCTGGCCCAGCCACAGTATCACACAGGGAAAAGGAGCTCACAGGTGAGCAAAGAGGAGCCAGAATGCTTTTCCATGATGCTGTGCCCAGGCACCAGGCTGATCCAGTCCCAAGGTTCCAAGGGCCCACAATAGAGAAGACACTATTTACTCAGCAGGTGAGCAGCTGGTTGAGGGTTTTATTCTCATCCTTAATCCCTTGGAATGATACCACTTTTGTTTGCAGAGAAACATGCTTCCCTGATGTCAGGAATATAAGCACATACATCCTAGAAATAAGAAAACATACACTAAAGAAGAAAGAAAAAATAAACTAGACAAACCATGAAAGGAATGAAAAATTAAAGATGAGTGATAAGAATTACATCGAAAGCAAAGCAAACTTGCTTCCTTTGCTGTGATCCTGCCCATGACCTCAAAAATGTTAAGGCTTCTCAGTATCAACTGTTTGATTTACAAACCACCTATCACAGCATATTTGATTCAGTGGTAAATGGGATGAAACAAAAAACAAACAAACAAACAAACAAAAAACACAGACAAAAAACACAACCATGCAATTTATTACTCTTACTTTATTACTCTACTTCAAATAATTGATTTTAAAATAAACAAAGAAATAGACAAATCTAAAGAGAGAAAGGAGGAAATGAGATCACCTAGGAAATCGTTATCTCAATGTCTCCAAACAGTAGGAGCACTTCTAAATCCAGACACTCCAACATTAAACCATGGCACACAAGAAAGAGAAACAAAGCCCAGAAAAGTGCTCATATTTTTAATTGACACTGACAGTAAAACCTATTTTCAGCTATGCTATCCCAAGCAACAAGCTACAAGCTTTACAACTGCTATTAAAGGTCTCACAAACCATTTGCTGAAGAGGATACTTCTGCGGTTACGCAATACGACACATACGCTTTTGGGAGGGGAGAGGAAGCTATAAACTATCCACAGTCCACCCGGGAAAATCTTTCATCTTTGAATCAAGAACAGGCTTCATAATAAATTCCTTCGCTGTTATTCTATAATCTCATTGGTAGCATTTGTCCAAGCCTTTCCAGTGCATTATTTTATGTCACTGCAATTTAGTTTACAGAGGGTGAAAAAAAAAAAAAAAAATCTCACAGAGAATGACAGTATATGTAGAACCAGTTGCAAGCTTTCTATTCCATTGTATTATTATTAATATTATTATCATTATTCCATTTTCAGAAGCAACAAACATCCCCTTGGCACTGTCAGGATCTTGCCGTTGTCTCTAAATGGTACCGCAGCCCTGCTCATCTATAAAGGTGTTTCAGAGCAGCATGAAGGATCCTTGCTGATGTGCCTATGCATTATCAAACACAAGATCTGAGATGAATTTGTCACTGCAAACATGAGTAGACAGCATGGGGACCTCATTAGTGCACAGTTAGTGGGCAGGTCACCCACATCACCCTCTGCAGGCATCTCACTGAAGGTTCAGTGAGGCCTTCAGCAGAGTTTGGTGGTTAACACCACCAGCTGAGCTCAGATCTGGCTAACAAATGCAAGTTTTGGAAGCCTATCTGCTATTAAAAACAAACAACAAATAGTCTTTCAACCAATTCACAGCCCCATGATGAGATGCTCCATGACCCAAGGGGAAGATTACCCAAACACCACAAACCAATACCATCAAGCTCTGCATGCAAACATATGGCCTACCCCTCTTCTGTAGGTAACAAGTAATAAGAAAATTATCATTTGCACTTGCAGCAACAGTTATTACTTCCAGATAGTCAGAATACTTACAACAGGGATCTAACATGAGACAGTGAGTGTTCGCCAGGACCTGGGCACCACATGAATAGCTTTTGCCAGCTTTTCAAGGGCTTGCAATAAGGGAATGAAAGAAGCAACTGCAGCATCAACATCATCTACAACTACACTGCACTACAAGGGGTGGTCTCCCAGCACCTTCCATCCCTGGCCATGGATTTCCACCTCCTCCCTTCAGGCCACGCTATTACAAGTGTTGAAACAGGAGCAGTTCAGTCAGCATACTGATTTTTTTTTTTTTTTTAGTTCTGAACACTAGTTTTCAGCCTGATCGTTGAACTGATCTGACTCATCCACTGGCACAAGAGACATGTTGGGATGGTGTCACCAGGAAGGGAAAGGACAGATTCCACATCTTCTGTTGCAGCAATGACTTTCCTGTCTTATGCTGGGAACAAGTTTCTACTTTTCAACTAGCTCCAGGATTGAGAAACACACACAGCTTATTTCACCCAGCAGATCAGCACCCATTGCTGTCACAAGCCCATGTGATAATTACTTATTACTATAATACAAATGTCATGACAGCCTGTAGAACTCTTGGCTCACCCTGTACATTCAGTGCTAGACAGACACACTGTGAAGAACAGAAAAAACCTGCAAGAGCTTACAAACTCACACAGTTTTTATAAAACACTGCACATTGTGCTGTGCTATCTATGGTGTTTACTGTTGTCCAAAGCAACAATTATGCAAACACTTGGGCACTTGCTTAATTTTTCTGTTACAAACTACTCCATCACGATTAATGGATTAATTTGCTAAAGCTCAGTTTTACCCAGGGAGGGAAGGCTCCTGGGGCTACATGCAGAAACCCTGGAACAGCTCCCAGGGGAGAGGCAGCTGGGAGCACCTACAGTCACACTACAGCTCCAGAAGCAGTTTTGGCAGCGATACCAAGTTTTGCCAGCTTAAAAAAAGCAGCCTTACCTTCCCCACACCCTCTTCCCTTACTCCCCAGTGAACCAAATCATGGAACTGATCCAGGTTGAAATTAAATCTGGTTTTTGCTCAGTGCCTAGATCCAGTTCACCGCAGGGCAGCATAAGCATTCATGCTGGTATCAACAGGGGAAAGAGGCAGAGGTAGGCAGAGGCTGCCAGGGCAACACCAGCTTCAAGCACCCGAAGAACAACCATGCTCCAACATTGTATTTTCAGCCCTGCTACACCCATCTGACTGTCACTGACAGTGAAGTGATAAGGGTAGTTCTCACTCCTTGCATCTCCCTGCCCCCTCCCCATGGCACTGGGGCTCAGCATTTTTTCCAGACCCTCCTCTAGGAAGCCAAAGCAGAAAAAAAACTCTTGTAAAAAATGCTCAGGCTGGGTTAGGTTTTTGCTACACTGGCTCCCTGAGCTGGCTTTCCACCAGTCAGATGAACTGGAACAAGGGAGAAGGTGTGATGGGAGACCACAGCAGTTCATCCTAGTGCAAAGGAATTCAGAGCAAGATGTCTGTATTTCCCTCAGCTACAGACAGCAAGCTTCTCCAGGACCAGCAGATGCTTCCCACAGGGACCAGTCACAAAGTAAACCCACATACACAGAGAAATATTTGCAGGATTTTAAGTTTCACTCATGCCAAAAACCCAAAAGGACATTAAGTTAGATTAAAAAAAAAGGTCATACAAAGTACTAGTTTCCTTTCACATTATTTGCATATACAAAGATCCCAACGGTTTAGGTGGGATTTTCTTGTACAGTTTTACTAAAAGCTGATTAGAGAAAATGACCATTAATCCCGCTGTTAACTTAAACCAAAATGTTAAATTAATTTCAGTGGGAGTTCTGGATGTGTAGGGAACCTAGCATGGCACCCTGAGGATTCATATGTGCAGCTGTCTTGGGAAATGACAAGAACCCTGCAGACATATAAAAAGGCAAAATTTACTCCATGTTATTAAAACTTAGTACAAAAATGATCTTCATCAAGCCTTCTTCACCAGACTTAAAACTATTTCTGCAAGCCTGAGCTTTTAAAATTGCTAACTACACTATTTCCCTCTTTACCTCTTATTTTGAAAGCTTGTCCTCCAACCATCTTTCAACCAAGATCTACAGCAACAAATCTTTTCATTTTGCTAAAAATTTGATCTGTGTTTTCTCAAAGTGTTGAGCCCTGTGTTCCAACGACTACCTCTGTCAGAGTCAGCTTTCCCAGAAAATACTTGTTGAAGAGCCGGGCACAGGCACACACACACACACATATGTGGCAGCTGCCAGACCGGCTGCAGGGGCTGTGGAGGAGCCCAGGTGCCCCGCGTGTCGCTGATGGGCACCGGCCCCAGCAGCAGGGGCGGGGAGAGCGCCGGGACCCGGAGACCCGGGCGGCCCGCAGCCCCGCTGGCTGCCCGGCTCCGCAGAGCCGCCCCAGCTGCACCTCGGAGCAGCCGCCCCCGCCAAGTCCTGCGCGCGGCGCGGACCCCTGCGCGGCTGCGGCTCTTTGTTCAGCGGCGGCAGAAGCCGGAGCGGCCGCGCCCCGCGGAGCCAGGCAGGACGCGGCTCAACTCCGGGAGCGCCTGCGGTGGGACCCGCCGGACAGGGCTCCGGGGGCCCGCGGAGCCGGGAGGCGGCCAAACCCCGTCCCGCGGTTGAGGAGCCGGCGTCTCCCGGCTGCACAGACAAACAGCAGAGGATAGGTTTCACCACACACACAGAGACACACACAGTAGCTCCTGCTGAGGGCTGGCGCCCAGCCGCCCTCCGCCTTACCTGTCCGCGGGTGCGGAGCGCCGCAGCCCCGAGGACTTTGTCTCCGCGACGCGCCTGGCTCAGCGAGCGGAGAAGTTTCTGCCTCTACTTCGCTCCTCGCACCGGCGGCGGCGCTTCCCCCGCCCTCCCTCCTGCAGGGGCGGCGGCCCGCAGCGCAGCCTGACCCCGCCCCGCGGCTCCTCCGGGCTGCGGTTGAACCTGGGCCGGGGGCGCGCAGCGGAGCGCCCGAGCGGCGGGGGTGCAGGTACGGCCCGGCAAGCAGCGAGGCTGCTGGGCTGGCAGATGTGCCCGCTCTGATAGTGCCCAGGGAAGGGCTGAGGCTGCTCGCCTGTACCCCCCTGGTCCCTGCAAGGGTACGCAAAGGGTGCAGGATCTAGGCGTTGCTGCCCCATCCTCCTCCTCCTCCTTGCCAGAGCAAGGCCTCCTCTGTTTTAGTCTTCGTTTATTTACAAACTTACTGTAATTTACCTACCCGGTTAATACAGCAGCAAGAGAAACCCAAGAGGTACCTCACACCTCTCGGGTTTTTCCCCGACACAGACTTTTAATGGAAACCACCTGGGAGAGCTCTTCCAAGAGAGGCTCCGCACCAGAACAAACTGCAAACTCCCACAGCACAGCTGCAATTCTTGCAGCTGTTTGGAAAAGCTGTGGCAGGCTGCTGCGCTTGTGAAGCTGAGTTATAAAAGCACGAAGGAGCAGGCACATCATCTGCAATTTTGTCCTGTGTTCTTCTAACATATTTATTACCCTTATTGCACTGTGCAAGCACAGTTCACTTGCATGTTGTTTTACATAATTAACCTTTCATATGTTGGTAGCCCTGTCATTCTTTCCCCAGGGCAACTGTGAACTTGGGGAGAAGGCCTTTATTTTGGGATAGTGGGTTGGTTGGTTGTCTTTTTTCCCCTGACAATTTTTGTTTTTATTTATTTGGTTTTGTTTACTGATCTTCAGTTTAAAAAATACCTACTAAAAGTCATACTTATCTGCTCTACTGTGCATCTGTGAGTTCCAATCCTGAAACGAGACCTGACTGCAGTTGCTCTGTTCCTGGTTGCTCAGCCAGCATACGTAACAGGAGAAATGCAAGAGTGTAAAGGACCAGCGCGTTTCTCATTAAAAGACTAGATCAAAAAATGTTCTTTGCAATGGAGAACAGTGTGGTGAACATTGTGGTCTGTGCCACATCTGGCCTTTAAAGTTTTCTCTCTTCCACAGGCAGGCTATACCTGATCTGCAGAGAGGTCCATTGCATCAGAGTAGGAAAACTCACTAGAAGTGAATCTCTATAGCAGGCTGAAATGAGAAGCAGAGGACATATGTTCCTGAGAGGCTCGGCTTCTTAGACAATATACTACGTTTGTTGAAGTTTTCTGTTGGCTTCCTGCCTGCAATTTCATTTCTGTAATCTAGTGAGAGATAGAGTCATCAGAATCACAGTCTGTCAGGAGAGAAGAGACTCCTCAGGCCAACAAGTGCTTTCTATCAGAAAACACTACCTGTGCATAGTAGGACGCTTAAGTGTACTATGAGTGAGGGATACTAACAGCACTCCTGCCTTACAGACTAGCTTAGCCAGTTTTGGTTATGACATTTGAATGAAGAAATCTGTACAGTGCCTATGAAATCTTTAAATGTAAAGCACTGAATAGTTTTAAGACTAAAATGAGTGGCATCTCCCACGGGTATAGTTTCTCCTACTGAACTTGCAGAGACTATTTAAGCAAGAGAACTAGGAATATACTTGAAGCCATCACTACTCATGGAAGGAAGCATAGGAACGTTGCAAAACTGTTAGAGAATAAGCGTTTTCCATTATGTGGGGAAAAAAAAAATCAGGCAAACATCAGTTAAAAATCAAGCTCTTTCATTGTGCTTAAGGTAAACATTTAGAAAAAAAGAAAAAGGAACAGACTTTCAAACACAGGATGGAAAGAGTCTGCTGAAGGTTGTGCAGAGGAGCCATCAGCACCATGTCCTGGGGTAACCAACATCTCCACAGACAGGGGTCTCTGTTACATGATGAAGACATTTAATTTGGAATTGAGGTGTCCACTCTGTTCCACATCAACTTCTCCTGCCTGGGGATGTTTTTCCTCCTTTTTATGTTTGTAATTTGAATATTGCTTTGCCTATGTGCAACACCCCTCAATAAAGACTCAGGGGCCAGGCCTTCAGCTGATGTCCATGGTGCCGGCTGTATGAGCCGAGCAAGAGACGGAACAGAACAGAACCCTGGAGGCTGTTGGAAACAATCAGTGGCATTACCGCTAATACAGCATATGAAAAAGTCATACAAAAAGTCATATGGAAGCCCTTAAAAACTATTTGTTCTTCAACAGCTAGCTCTTGAACTTTCAGGATCAAGCCAGGGTTGTGATTCTGATTTATTTTTCACAGGTCTGAGTGCTAACTACTTACTTTTAAAAAGAAACGGAATCTTGAATTTGTCTCATATTCAAATGACCTCTGGAACCAGGGGTTTAAAAACAAACTAATATCTGTGGTGTTGCTAGTACTGCGAAAGTGATGATGGAGGCATTAATGCCCCACTGAGCCCTACACCACTGTAATAGGTTGTGTTTATAGTAAACTTATATTAGTAGTCAATCCAGTTTGTAGTGTACTCCAAGGAGGAAGATCTTTACATATGCAAAGTGCTGAACCAGTTGCCTATCAAAAAAGACACAAGAAAGATTCATACCAGAAAACTTCATCTGCTGTGACAAATATTTAAAGCTAGTATCACCATCAAATGCTACACATTGTAAATTTACTCGTAAGACCACCACTAAAATCCTTGAAAACATTACAAAATAGTATATCCCTTGTAGACTTGCGTATTACGATGTTTTGCAGTCTCAGGCTCAGTCCTTACCTCATGACTCACTCGAGTAAAACATCTATTGAAGTAAATGGGAATTTGGCACGAAAAAAGATAGAAATGGGACAAAATCAAAATAGGGATAGAAATGCCCATGTCTTTTAAGGCAGTTTGGTTCCTTATGTGGACCCCAGGTTTGCTGTTCCGAGCTTAATTCTCATGTGAGATTACCAAAGGACTTCCGATGGGCCTTTACCCGGCAGTGTCCTGACTAAGTAGGCTTTAGGAAACGCCATCTGTGGCTGTTCCTCATGCACACCAGGTTCCCAAGGTAGACAATAAAGTGTTATTTTTGTAAGAATATTCAGTTCACCCTTTGCCCTCTGTATTCCTTGGTTTTCCTACCCAAGGAACCGTTGTGTTAGATGTTTCTTCAATCTTAAATGCTTTAATCCTTCTCCCTTTGGTTTGCTGTGGAGCAGCGTGTCTGACTGAGACAGTGCTTGCATGGATTTTCTCTCAGTGGCTGGTGTTCCTGCTTGTCCTCCACATGTCTCTCTCTCCCTTTTAAGCAGTGAAATCCTCTATCTGTCCCCTCCTGACCTCCCTGCACGTCTGGCTTCTGGGCATCTGCTTTACTTTTGTTCTCTGCACTCCAGCAGCTGTCTTTGTCCCATCCAGCCACGACGGCTTGTCATCAGTTGGTCTACCTCTGCCTGATCCCATGGGGGCTTCTGTGTCCCCTTATCTCCAGCACAAGAGGTACAAACACTGGAGCTGGTCATTCCCTACATTTCAACTCATAAACTCATGGTATTGTGCCAGTCAGGAGCCTGAGACTCCTTAAATATTTGGGATCACTTCTATCCCACCTGCTCTTCTTGCCAACACAATATGGAAGCGTACAGACAATTTCTAGCTCTGCTATTGGAAAATTATATACATGATGCAAATTATCAGATGGCCAATGCTATATATCCTCTGCAAATACGCTTTCTTTCAACATATTTAATGAAACACAGTCTTCAAGAGTATTTGTCTGTAATTAAGAGAGAACATGTTTTCACTGAGGGTAAATTAGTAAAGGTAAATGAAAGAATGTTAAAATGTTTCTCTTCTACTCTGCATGCACACACATGCACACACAAACACAAACACACTTGGGTAAAAATGCCTATCTCTGATACATAACCAAACAAGGGTTTTAGCTTCTGTGCCCCCTCTACTGGCTGGCCTTTGTGCACCTTAACAAAGGTACTTCAGTAAGTTGTATTGGAATTATTTACGATGGTGGCACATTAACAAAATTAGCCATGCTAATAAAACTACTACAAAGGGTCAGGAACTTTACCAAGCCCACATAATTGTACTTTCAGAATTATTCGCTCCAAACATATATTCGAACTCAAAATATTTTTAAAATATTAAGTTATGAGATGTCCAAAACTGATAGAGCACTGTAAAAATTCCTAAGCAAGAGTATCTCCAAAACACAGGAGATGTATGTGGTGGGATGCTGTATTAATTAGTTTTAAATTTCCAGTCTGTTGATGTAAGATCTTCCTCTGTTTTGTATTTTTTCACCATCAAAAACAAATTCTGAAAACTTCTTTATTTATCACTCTCTATATAGTATGCATATATGAATATACATATATGTCAATATTTTGAGCTTATGCATTGAAACTTCAAGGAAAAATGCACTTTCAAAAATAAATCATGAAAAATTCCAGAAAGATTAAATTAAAAAATTTATACAAGCATAAATATATAGAGAGGAATACGTGCAAAGACATAAAACTTAGTTCTATTACGGCCATGCCCAGTACCTGGGAGGCCTAGGCCGAAACCTGCACTGATCTCATTAACATCAGCGGGAATGAGCTTTACCAGCCAGAAGCTTTCAGCAGGAAAGCAAAGCCATTCAAAGCACATTCAAACCCCAGAGGACCCACCAGTTCCAGTGGAGGGGCCGGAGGTGACCTAGGTGAGTAACATCTGCAGATCTTCTAAGATGTAAGAAGTCGAGCTGGGACAATCTGAGAGAAAAGAAGTAAAGATTGTCCCACTCACCAAGCAGTTTTTGTTAGTTACTAAAAGAGAAGTGATGTGTGGTTCAAATAGCTGAAGTACAGTTTAATTCAAGATATTACATGTAAAGAACTAGAAGTATCTGTCTTAAAATATACATATATATAAATAGGGAGCTGTTCTGCAGCTTTATCACTTTAAAAACAGCAGAAAAATATAGAACAGAAAGAGGAAGCTGACGGGCTCAAAGAGAAAATGAGCAGCAGAGATTCAAGCTCCTTAAATCCCTCTCGTTCATGCCCCCACCCAAGACTAAGCCAGACAAGGCTCATGGCCATGGCATTATTCTCAGCGAATATTTTCCTTCTGACTAGGTATTCGGGACTGTTTCACAGCAAGATAAAAGCCACTTCTTTGCATTGACAGTGCAAATGAAATCGATGACATTGTGCTCTCTAAAATAATCAATACATGGGCTAAGTTCTGCTGAACTTCATCTAAAATCTCTTGTGGTTGCTGCAAGCATGACCCTTCCTCCTCTGCACTCACCCTGCTGTGTGTGTGGTTTTGCTTGCCACCTTTCTTGTATTCCAGTGGCCCTGGCTCTTAATGCATGCAAACAATACAACAAGAAAAATGTTTTCTCTGTCCTTTAGCCCTTGCACCAGCCAGGACAGACAGGGAGCAGTGCACAGTGAAGTGTGCCTGGAGCCTCTCGGGGACCTCCCTGCCTGACACCGCCAAGCTGGCTTACCCTCCCTTGTGCCCTCCCTCAGGCAGGAGAGGCTCACCAAGCCTGTCAGGTCCTCCTCTCATCAAACTCCCATCACCTGCACAGAAAATGCCCTGGCTAAAGCCTGCAACAAACCGGTGCTCCAAGGCCAAACTGGGTTGCTAGCAGTTTTTTGGCACATCAAATCATGCCCAGAAGCCCTTGTCTGAAGCCTGTAAAGCAAATGCAGTTTTATATAGAATTAAATCAGATGCATCTTAAGCCCAAAAAGGAACATTTTATTTTCAAAAACGACCACCGTGTGAGTGCATCATTTGGTGAAGGCTGTTTTCCCTACTAGGCACTGATGGAGGGGGAAGATAAAGAAATGGCAGCCTCTGGTAAACACAAAGTCATGCCTAATTTCATAGTTTCCAAAAGCTCTCCTTAAAAGCTCACCATGTGCAATGGAAAGCTGGGCCCCTCTGCTCCTTCAAGATGCTAATTTCACTTAAAGATACCAATTATTTCTCTTTAAGATACCAAAACTTTGGGGTTTAGCAGATACTTACATTCTCAAAACATTGATGCGGAGATGACTGATGGGACTCCCTATCAGACTCTTTCTCAAGCTTTTATCACATAGGACATTATCATTTTTCAAGTTAGAAGTGGCAGAACCACCCAGACTGCTGACACAGGACCTTTCTCCTAACCAAAAGAGACCAACAACCAACGTTTCTGCTGGCATTGATAGCATCACTGGTACAAAAGATACCGCAGTCACAACATATCTTGCAGGGCAGAGTGTTTACACACTCTCCACTTGCCACATTGTATTAGCACATGCCAACCCTAAAAAGGTTTGTGCTCTCCACTGCTTTGTTTAGGTGTCAGCATTTAGTTTCTGTGCTCATTCTGGTCTTTTCTTCTCCTTCTATGGATTCTTGTTGTTACAGTGGGCAGTATATAAATCCAGTTCTCCTGTGAATTCATTAGCCCCCTTACTACTAGGGAAAAGAAAAGGGTAATCTCCCCTTTTTCCCCTTGGTAGCCACAAACATAACTCCAAATAAAATGAGGGGGCAGATTTAATTTATTGTAAGATGATTTTGTTTAATATACAGTGCCTTTATAGAACAAGCAAAGAACTTTTGCATAGGTACTTTCTTCATTGCAGTTTCAGACCTATATTTGTAAAGAAAACATATAAGCAATGACATATGACTAATGTTGCAGATTAGTTTTCCTTTGAGTCCTCAATAGGTGTCAAAGAGTGTTTAAGATATTAGTTTAAAGTGCATAATCAATGCTTTCTTTAAAATATCTCTCTTTACAGAGACATGGCTTTGTAAAGTAACTAGAACAAAGTCTGACTTCTGCATACAATCAATACTATGTGGCCGAGATTTTTGGCATGAACTTTGAGGCACTGTAAATATGTATAATATTATCACTCATTTCCATGGTTTTCATCCCCTACTCCTGTCTATCCTAGCATTCACAATAATGGAAGAGCCAGGCAGCTGTGACTCGATTGACACAATGAATCACTGATGGTTCAAAAAAAAAAGGGTGTGTTCTAATTAGGTTCCAGGATTTAAGAGACCGAAGTGTGGGCCTACATATTGTCCTGAACCAAGATGTCATTCAGAGTCCAGGTCTGAGCTGCCAACATAAGCTTTGGTGCACACACATTGAGTTTCTCTGGAGGCCTCTGATCCAAACACTGTCTCTGAACCTTATTAGCATGTGAAATGCAAAAAGCAAGAAAAGTGTGGTGCAAACTCTAATCACTTCTACATGCGAAGTGGAAAGCTATGTGCATCTCAAAAGTAATGGTTACTTAGAAAATTAAAAAGAAAAAACAAAAACACCCTGGCCACATATAGACGAGGGTTGAGAGATACAAGACTGTACATATTAGAGGACTACTAGATATGCTGTGTGTCCTGGCTTAACCTAGTGTACATGACTGAACTTCTTCCTGGACAAGAAAATTATGCTATTGCTCTTTCCTATGTACTGTAGCTTTTGGACACATGGAGCTACCCAGCAGTGACTTACTTCTTCTGTTTGCCAGCAGTTGCTCCAGAAGAGTGCTTGCACAGAGAAAAGGGTCAGCTTTATGTGTCTGAAAGGCAGGCTGGTATCCTTTCACATAACAAGCTCGTACCACTGAATCCCAGACCACAAGTTTCTGCAGCAGGCAGATTTTTCATAATTGAATCCTGATGAGGAACAGAGCCTTTAAAAGGGTTGTGCTAGTCTGTGCTGTTGCTTTGCAGGACAAACAGATGACCATGGAGCACAACAACAAGGGTCTAGTTGCGTGTGACCCACAAATCTGACTTTTACTGGTTTACACCAGGTGATCCAGAACTGGGTCAGAGACCCAATTTTCCTGGTCCTCCATTTTAAGTTCACAGTGTAGATGTCACTTTAGGCCTTTTGAGGGATGGCAAAAACAAACTGGATGGCTTAGTTGTTTCCCTTCCTTCTTAGAGGTTTTATAGAGGTTTTCATCACCATGAAATCTGAGTACCTGTTTCCTTTTTGACTTTCAGATGAAGAGGGGGGCATGTGGGTAATTCTGGTGGAAAGTTTGATGGAGTCCTTGCCAGCACAAGAAGTTCCTGGAGCAAAAATCTGGCAGGAGCCGAGGGCTGACAGTGGGTTCAAAGAGGAGTGTTTAGTAGGAAACTAGGGCTAAGATGGAAGCTACAACCAGTGCTGTAATTAGAGAACATCCTGAGCAGCAGCAGTGGGTCACACTTGTGACCACAAATGAAGGCCCTGTGAACGTGGCAGAGATGACACTTCATGGCACTGACTACCTGCATTAGGTGACACTGTGGTTCTTTTTGCACATCAGCCTCCACACGAAGGGAGTGGTTTTACATGGAATGACTCGCAGCCCACACTGGCCAGGTAATTGCACCTTCAGTGTCTGAATCAGGAGAAGGGGTTGGGATGAGAGCAGTCCCCAAGAGTTTAGGAGGGAAAATACTGCTGCTAAATCATCAGACACAGACCTTTGGTAGGCAACTGCCTTTTATCTTCCCCTTATGTTCATTGAGCTTAATTTGCCAGGTTTTTGTCTCATTTGCTGTGCTAATCTTTCATTACCTCATTCCTCTGTCAACTAGAATCCTTTGAATAACCAGGTTACAGGCATTCATTATCAGTTCATATTTATTTCTTTCTGACTAAATAATGTATTCTAGATTAAATTTCTTTTCTGGTGTTTTCCCTCCCACATATTCACAGACAGCAAACATATCCCTCCTCGGAGAGAAGAATTTCAAATAATTTCCTTTGGGAAAAGTGAGTTTTCCTCCCCTTTCTGAAAAGATTGACATTGCCATGAAGGTGCAGCCTACTTATCCTCCTGAAGTGGTAGAGATGAGCAGTGCTGCTGCATCTTTGACATTCTATCAGAGCTACCCCAAGGCTGAGAGAGCATTTCAGGCCACTTTGAGGGCTTGTCAGTGAGAAGGCAGGTCACTGCTGCTGTGCCTCATCCAGGGCTTGCTGAGCACCCAGCACACCCAGAGGGACATGAAATAAGTACGATCTCTGGCCAGAAAGAGGAAGGGCTGAAGCCATGCATACAAGGCTTTTAGAGACAGAAGATAAAACAAGGACAAGTCTATGTGGAGTGTGTTTTACTTATGAGTCTGGACTATGTGAATGAGAGCAGAACTTGGCCTTCCTTTTGCTCCTTTTTAGGAACAGGGAGAAAGAATGGGCTGTGGTAAGATGATGCCACGTAAAAAAAAATAGATCTGGATTGGGCAGGACTGGATCCTGCTGGTGTTTCTCACGTGCCAGGGCTGACCAGCACACATTCCTTGTCTTTCTTTTAACCACAAGTCAGCTGAGCATTTTAATTTGAGATTGAAGGGTTTGAAGTCAGTATTAATTAGGGCACAGCATCATATCCCTTAGACTGCATGGAAGTTGATGTGACAGCCTTATATCTTAGCACTCACCAGCTCTCTTTAGTACTATTATATTATGAAGTACACAATAACAATGAACCCATAGCAACAACAGCATAAAACCCAGATCTGTTAACCGCAAAGTAAAAGTGAGAAGTGTTTTTTTTTTAACATTTCTAATTTGTTTTCGGTCTGGTTCCTAAGGAGACAAGACTTATGTGAACTGCTGTCTATCTGCCTGTCCATCAGTTTTTCAGTCATCAGTGCTGTTACCTGCAATACCTTTTGAACTTTAATAATTTTCAAACTGTAGTGAAAGATATCTCAAAGCGGCCCACATTTAGTGTAAATCTGTTAATGAGATAAATAAGTGGCCACATTAATGCTGCTAGTGATGGAAAGGTAGTCATCCCCTTGTGTTTTTTTTGCTCTGAAGGGATTTAGGAGAAGCAGTTGGCCAATTAGCACTAATGTAGGTGGGTGCCTAAACAGCAATTTCTGCATGGCTTCTGAAAAAAGCCACAAAACACACTGCTTTCTGCTCAGCTTCAGGGGTTAGTAAAGTAGAAGACCTGTGAAGGGTCTGGAGGTAGTAGAGAATGGACCTGAGGGAGCTGTTAGTGATACAGGGATGTGGAAGTGATGTGGACACAAAAAGCAGCTGGCCATACTGTTTTGGGAAGTGTGAATGAATGTAGGAAAATACAACACAAGTTTACAGGGAGTGTATTGCAGAGACACAGAAAATAACCCATTAGCATAGACAATTTCTCTCCTCCAGCTGCTTCAGATTCATTCTTTTGCAGAATTCCAGCAAAATCCTCCTTGATATGGACCACAGTCTCATCACTACAGCTTGTAACTGCATTTGTTGAAAACACCTGTCAAGATTTGACTGCATATTTCATTTTCCATCTTGTACTCACTTTGGAAACTCTTGAAAAGCACCAGTCCTAAATATTATACATTGGCTTGAGTTCAAAACCAAGGAGCAGTTTAGGCCCCTTGGAGTTTTTGCTTTTTTTTCCCCCACTCTTTCAGACTCACCTAGTGAAAATAAACTATCTGTCACATGAGTGTATTTTACTCACTTCATTATAAAAGTTAGGCTTTTCTTCTGTTAAGTTCTCAAGAGGATTCTTAATAATTGCATACACCTATAAATATATAAATATTAAGATATATAAATACTAAGATATATATATATATATATATAAATATTAAGATATGATAGGTGTTGGCTTTTTTTTTTTTTTCAATAACCCCCCTCTGCATGGCTCTGAATGGTTTCAGAGGGTGCTAACTGATTTGTACACGTTTTCCACACATTGGCGAAGTTTGGTTTGACACAGGACGGCTTGAAGCAATGACTGAAACACCAAGTGTGTCAGCACCAGCCTCCTCAAAGGTACAGTCTCTGACCTGAGAACAGCAAAAGCTGGTGAGTTTTGTCTCCAGAAGACCCCAGCTATAGCCCCTGAGTACTTCTGGAGATAAAACCCAAATGGTAGGAGATCCCAAGGAGGAGGAAACAAATAGATAACACTCCTAACTATTTCTGCCCACTGAGAGCCTTTGATTTTCCCAAGATGGGGGGACCATGTGCTTTCAGGGCAATTATAAAAACCATGGAGTCTAATTCTGCTTTCTGGGCATTAATTTTACAGGTGTGCATTACATTTAAAGGAACAGTCTCTGGAGATAGTCAGACTTTTAATGCTGAATTAAGAAAATCTAATGCTTCATGCATAGCACACAAGCAGCCTGGGGCATATTTCATTATCAGATCCTTTTGCAAATATTGAATAACCAGTTGTCACAACACTCTTGAAGCTACTAGGTGAATACAATCAATGGTTCTTTACAAATGCAGTTACTGAGACTGAGCGGGATTTTCCCAAACCTTGAGAATACGGTGTTGCAAAGTGTAATCTAAGCTCCAGACTACCTACAAGTAAAGACCTCCAAGATTTGTGTGTAATTTGTGATCACATGGTAGATTTCTGACAAAGGGTTTTGCTACATCAATAACAGGAAAGGTCCTTCCCAAATGTATAATTTACTCCTGTGACAAGTATAAAAACATCATGCTGATATGTGATTGGACAGAGATGGAGTTAACTCAGAAATGCAGTGAAAAGAAACTGATTTCTAGCATTATTGACCTTGGGGTGTTGGAATCAGTTCCTTTCTTTGCCCAAGCATTATACTGTACAACCAAGCAGAAGGATATAGAAAAACTGACTTTAATGAAAACCTAACCAAAATTTTTCTTTGTTTAGCTAGGATTTTTTCTGTTGTCCTGGTATGCAATGCTAGTTCAGTCACATCATTATTCTTGGTCAATTCTTATTACTCTTAGACTTTATGAGGGTACCGACAATTAAAAAAAAAAAATCTGTGAATGTCCAGTAAATTATTTCATGGTGGTAGAGAAATGTGTAGGCATGACTGTGTGTGTATCGGATACCTGGCTCATTCTTTCACCTTGTAAAACTGCATAAGGAGTGTCCGAAGTTTTGGGGTTTTTTTCATAATTCTGACTTGAAATGGCTGCTGGAAGTTCAAAGTCTCCTTTACGTACTGAGGTTCCCCTGTGCTGACTTGCAATATTGCTGCCCTTCCCTTGGCTCAGTGCGTGCTTAATATACTCTTCAGTATGAGGAAATCGCATACACAAATGCCTTTAACACAGAAGGGTGGGGTGTGTGTGAAATATGTACATGTGAGGATGCAACTCTGCCTTTCGAAGCTTTACCCAAGGTACTGATTTAATGCACTCTTTATGGTTATTCTGCAACAGCTTAATGGGCCATAAAAACAGTCCTGCCTGCAAGGAAGCCTTCTTCACAATTGTCTTGCTATCCAATATCCAATATCCATATTAACTGGAAAATAAACAATATTGTACACAGATAAAGACCCTTTGACTAGCCAACTTCCTCTGCAATCAAAATATTTTCATAGTTTTGCTTCCCTACAGTCTGTCCCTTCTTCCTCTTTTCCGTATGTTTTGTTGTCTCTCCTTAAATGTCACGACAGCAAACAGTGCATGAAAAGTCATTGATTTTTTTTGCAAGTGCTCAGAAAACCTCACTTGCCGTGATAATTAGTTTGAATTGGATGACTAATCATAGGAAGTTCTGCCTCAAGCAGGAGCACTGTGAAAGGGTAATATAGAACTGCGAGTAGAAGTGAAATGTGACTCACAGCCACACTTAGGCTTTTCCTGCTAATATGTCAACACAATGCCCTTTTTATACATTAGTGATGGTGAATTTAGCTGCTCAAGTACAAGAATAATCTTATAGCTAAAGACACATACATACATCTTGTTAGGTTATGTGGCACCTACAATCTACATTGGGCCTGAAGTCTCAGGCCATGTAAAGAAGAACCGGGATTCAGGAGCTGTGTTTTGTCTTGTGGCAGAAATTCTCTCTGGCTGCTCCCATCCAGCTGAGATAAACAGTGTCAGGGAACACTCAACTGCAGTTGGTTGCTGGGACTTTAGTTTAATTTTTTTCATTGTTTGAGCCATGACCAGCACAGTTTTGCTTCCCAAACTATCTCTGGACACAGTTAGGTCAGGCCAAGTACCATTCCCCATAGGCAGTTTGGGTGCAGCCACCCTGTTTTGGATGGCAGGAGAATTTAAGAACAGGGACACAGTTGACTTGAGTCCAGAGAGTGGTCCTGGGCATTAATTTACTACTATAGCTGTAGCCCATGCCTCCCTGAGTCCGTGAGCACACAGCAGATGAAGAGTAAAATAGTGGTGAGATTCATATTGCTTATCAACCTTACAGTGAATTTGGGGACATAATCTATTTAGGTGCTCTGAAGTTTTCTATCTAGATAATATAGCAACTATTTGTCCTTAAATCTATTTCGTATACATATATTATAGAATATAATGTCTCTTCCTAAGGAAAGGTCTTAAATGGACAGGCATGGGCTGCTGCTTAACTGAGGTTTCTGAGAATGCTTGTTTCCCAGATAAAAATCGAGACGTTTCCAAGCAGCCATGCTCAGTTACTATCTTATCTTACATTTGTGTGAGCTCTTTTTTTTCTCTTTTTCTTTTTTTTTTTCTTTTTTCCTTCTTCCCTACCCTGCAGAACTGTGCACAACAAAGCCAACAGGTAATTCATGAAATCACACTAAGTCACACATACCGGCAGTCTCCAGCTCCTAGCAAAGGAAAAAGCAGGACTTTTGGAAAGCACTGCATAGTAACTGAAGTGAATTCTGCAGAGTGCTGTTATCTAGGGAGAGGGCAAGTGGAGAGGAAGGATGTGCATGGATCATGTGTTATGCTGCACCCAGGAAACTGGAGATAATAGTCACGCTCCTGGTGTTTATAAGGGCTCTGCAGCCCTAAGATAGGGCTTGGACAAAGCAGAGAGAAAAAGGGAAAGGCTATTGAAAGAAGTAATCAGATATTACAGGGGTGGGTACTAAAGAAACTTCTATCAAAAAATACCTGAAAGCACTCTAGGTTCTTTTCAGCATATTTTTTTTAAACAGCTGAGATCACTTTAGTCGTTCATATTTTGGCTTTGCTTAACACGGCATCTTCCATCGCCTTCTTCTGCATGTGTTGCTCAGTTAATACTGTTGTCAAACCATTACAGAGGACTTTATGGGTGAGCTGCGGCTCACTGCAGGTGTTGAAAGGCTTAGAGCTCACATGCATTTGTACTTAAAAACAGTTCAGTTAAAAGCTGGAATATAAACACAGACTTTGTTCCCAGAGAGAGGCAAATGGAACATACATAATTTGTCTGATTTATCTGGATTAATGTATGGCTTCACTCCCTTCTCTCCCATCTCAATTTTATTTTAAATCCAAATCGGCCTGGATGGGGAGATAGCATACTAGAAGTTGAGCAAAGAAACCACATAAGCCAGCCAAGTGAGAAATGGTCTGACCGTTTCCTCTTCCTTTATCAAGCTCACCGGCTGGATGGGGCCAGCTTGGAGGAATTTAGGAAACCAGGACAAACACCGGACTAGCTTTGCAAATCCAGACATTCTTCATTCTCAGGTGCTTTGGAGAACCACAATAAAAAAACAACTGGTAGTAGTTTGAAAGACTCTGCTCTGAAGCACCACATGGCATCTGCTTTGCATTCTCTTGCTTCCTCTCACCCTCACTCTGGGCAGCTGTTTCTTTACAAGGAAACCACAGAATGGATACTGCAGAAGTACCTTCTTCCAAACACTTTGTGAAATGCTTTTATCCGTGGCTGAGAAGTAAACAGACACAGAGCTGAGGGGGGACAATGCTCTAAATTGCCGTCAGCTCACTACAGCTGCGGGAACAAGTCATCGGTTCCTCTTGTAACCTGCAGCTCCCAGGGTGACACCATGGACACCTGACAGAGCCAAACCAGAACCTGCTGAACACAACTACTGCACAAGTACCATGACCATGTCTTTCTCTTCCTTGCCATATAAATAACCTAGCTTCAAAATGCAGCATGTGGCTCTGCTCTCCATCAAGGCTGTACTTAGGAGCATCACTGTTAAAGCAGCAGGGGCTTGTACCTTTATCTTCCATCCTCTGGAAGGCAAAGACCCTGCATCTTCATGCTGTTGTGCTGCTTTAAGTCTGGTGGAGCCCATCAGTGGTCAGTAAAACTGCATCAATGTAGAACTAGCATAATGGAACAGAGTATCAGGCCTGCAGGCTTGAATTTGTTCTGACATAATAGGATAAAACTATTTGTCTTATATGTACTCTTAAGTGATTGTGCTGATGAAATGTGTCAGAATAAAGCCCTGGAAAGCGAAGTCCTTTTTCTGTCCATTAATCAGGCACAGAATGGATGGAAAAGCAAAAGCTCCACCAGCCAGGCTATGTGCTGCTCTCCCAATATGCCTGCACTGACACCCGGGTGTGCCCTCTCCCATGTAACAGGGTAGTTTTGTTTCCTTGTCTATTTATTTCATGGCATCTCTGTGGAGATTGCCAGGGGGGACACCAGTCAATGTCAATGTCAGTCATGATGCTGTTTTATTGTGCTCTGGAAACGCACCCAAGAAGTGGATCGGCACCCCTCACCCCACATAACAATTGGATAACCTACTTCCACTCCTTGCTGACCTACTTATTTGCACGCTGGTGACCTAGATATGAAAGGCTTCATATCTCGCTTAGGTCTCTGGGTCCTACCACCATGAATGAGCTCAGGATGTTATGTGTATGCACATTTTACCAGCATAAATTTGGTGCTACAGAACCAGCCACCGGGAGATAAAAATCACATTGAGAGGAGTAGCAATCAAATGAAAGAAAACATTATCTCTGTATCTTCTTATACTTTTAGTCAGAGGTCATTTGCAGCAACAAAAAGGACTAGGACATAAAGAGTAATAATGGATTAGCAAATGGTAGAGAAGAATCAAGCGAATGCAAGAGAGATAAATTGTTGACTCTGCAGTTTAGTAGCCCTTCTCTGCTACATAGTCTTTACCAAATACTATCATGTAAACTCTGAAAAACATTTGTTGTTGCTGACAACTCAAGTTTTCAACACTTGTAAATTATGAAGAGAAGTCTGTATGGTGCAGTAACAGACCAGGTGTACAATTATGTCAGCCCATAGTTATATGATATCTGAAACAATTATATCTTTTGTTACATATTGGATTGATATAAATTCTGCAGCTACTGACATTCCTATTGTTTGGTGAGCTGCATCCTCGGGAAGTGCAAACTAATGCTCCTCCATCAGTTTGGATCTCTTGGACAGTCTAGCTGTTGCTATATGATATGCAAGAGAATGGACCCATTCACAGACACAGACCTTGCAGTATTTGACATGAGAATAACAATCAATTCTATAGTCATTGTATGTATATCAGAAGCAGACCCACATTAGGGTTCACAACATCAGAAGCACATATGTAAACTGAAGTCTCCAAACCTCCCAAAGTCTCATGGCAGGAGAACAAATAGAGGCTGTAAGCTTTACACAGACACGTTTTACACACTGTAAGAAACAGAGGTTCACCCTCACCTATCTGCTTTCCAGGCCCTCATGGTCAAGGAACAGGTTTTGTAGCTCATGGTACATAAGAAAGTAGTACTGCTAAAGCATCACATCTGGCTACCCTTGGTGGCCCAGGTACCCGCGTCAGGGCTCACTGGGGAAACCATTCACACTTGAGTAGCAAGGCTGGCTTTGGTTTTGTGGTGAGGCAATTTCACTACTTAGTCACTGGACTTCTCACATTGCACTTGCTATATGAAATTTTTTTACTGCTTGTCTCCCTTGGGTTTGGAACACACTTTAAATCCATGTTCTCAGTAACATAATTTAAAACAGGAGCTGGAAGCAAGTAAACCTCAAGCTGGCCAGAATGACCTCAGGTCCTTCTGGCATTGTCTGTCCTTGTGGACTTCACTGGTGTCATGTTCATATGCTGTTCCTCTGCCTTGGCTCTTTGTATTTGATGAATAAGAGCTAATAAGATGCCCTCAGGTTGGCTGCTCTGGGATGTA
Source organism: Columba livia (assembly GCF_036013475.1). Classification (NCBI taxonomy): domain Eukaryota; kingdom Metazoa; phylum Chordata; class Aves; order Columbiformes; family Columbidae; genus Columba; species Columba livia. Next base: position 65,666,786 of record NC_088604.1, read on the forward strand.
CACAGTTATCCATGCTACTCACCATCCTTTTGGGTTGAAGGTGGAAGAAACCAAAAATGAACACTGCCTTTTCTCTCCCCATAAGGCTCTAGAGCTCAACCCAGAGCCAAATACTGGCTTTTTCCCCAAACAGTAATATTTGCTTTTGACAAAATTCTGCTCTGACTGACTTGCTTTTCCTGACAAGTACAGTTGCATTCTTTTGAAAAAATTTTAGAAATGACGAGGCTGTTGCAGCTTCTCACCATGCCACAGCACTGTAATGGTGAATGGGAGAGGAAGAGATCAGGGAGAGATGTTTGTCTTCCTGCTGCACTATAAACCATCATCCTGAATATACTATGCAGCGCTTTTTCCATTTTTTTTCATTACTTTGCCCTATTTTCTTTATCTATTTTTTATCTATAGTGATCCATTCACAGAATTTGGATTTGTAACCTGGGAAAAATGAGTTTTTTAAAAGCCATTTTTCTGAAAGCACCCATGTGTGCCTGTAATTTGATGTATGACTTTGTGAAAGCTGTCACACAGGTATCCTACATGCTCCAGCACTGATGGATCAGCATACTGGCATGGTGACACAAATACAGTCTTTCACCATTGGCAGCACCTTTTGACTCTGCATTTTAAAACCTTGATGATTAAAAGCTCTAGTTTTCCATTAGCCTCTCGCATTCCCTCTGCCTGTGCTAGAACAGACTTAGAGGTATGATGAATGAGTCATACAGCAGAAGTCCAAAATTTTGCAAGGTTCACAAGTGAGTAATGGGGTGGCTCTGCACCACATAGCAACATACTTTAGAATTACGTACAAGGGAAGTACTCCTACTTCTATATCAGTCCACAGTAAAGACATAAGGTTTTCTAAAATACTTTTTCCTGAGAAGCAGTGAGCTGTTGTGACAGCTTATGTTGAAAGGAAAGCCCAACAAGATTTCTTCTGCAAGACTAAAACCTCATCACTATGATCTCCTGTTGGGATTTTAATTCTGGTCACTACATGTTGCTCTGCTGTAGTTAATCAGATTTCTGGTGTGAAACGAGGTTGTGCCCTTTGACAAAAAGTTGATCTTCTTTTAACCAAGGTGATGTACAGTCCAGAGAAATCCCACAAATGCACTGTTGCAATGACATTCACTCTGGCCTGCTACCTGGCAGTCCCAGTCACTGCAAATAAATTAATGTTCCTGGAAAAATAAGTGTTCCCTGAGCACCTGGGCTGAGGGTCCAGTGTGATAGTGAGATATGATGCGGGCTCCTGTTACTCCTGCTCCTGGTCCACAGGGACAGAAGCCTTCTGGGGGAGGCAAGTGTATTTTAAAATCAGAAGCAGGACAGAGTACTGTCACAGCAGCTGGTTACAGATATCAGACACCTGACTGCTTTCAGGAAAAAAGAAGCCCCAGTTGCCAGAAAGTCTGTGGGCTGGTAGCTCACGTTTGCACATGAAGTTTCTTGATATCAAACGCTATTGCGTCTTTCCAGCAGAACTGGTGCATCAGTAAGAGGTTCCCTTTGTCTCAGACAGACTTTACCACCTCACTGAACCAACCACAATTTCTTCCTTCTTTTCTTGACACAGGCTTCTGCCTTTTTTTTTTTGTCCATTTATTTCAAACAGTAGAAAAGGTGGGGGCAGCTTAAGGAAAATGAAAATCACCAGTCAAGATGTCAAGTAAAGCCGGAGCATGGATACATGAATAAATTTGCTTTCCCAAAAGACATTTGCAACAAAATAAACATGAAAAAAAAAAATCTGCTGAAACTTTTCACCAGGGGTAAACAGATATTAGTACGGAGTAAACCTATCCCTACTCCATGTCTGCAGTATGCCAGGGCCTGCATCCAGACCACAGGTCCACAGCTGGCTCCCCAAGGACTAAGCACTTAAGAGTTTCTCGGAAATGCAACACTGCCTTCACTGTTTCTAAATCAACACATCTTCCCCTTCAATTAGGTTCAGCAGGTTGACGTTGCTGTTACAGAGCTTGATCCCAGCAGGACCAGCAGCCACCACAGCCCTCCCATGCCTGCTGCTGGGTCGGCAGCATTGCAAGTCACAGCACCGGGCAGCTGCCAGCAAAAGCCAAGGTGGTGTCAAAATCCTGGTGAGTGCTGAATAGCACGCATGTCACCTCTCATGGGGAAACAGAATAATCCCAAATTGGCGTTTGATAATTGCATTGCCTCGCAGGAGAAAAATATTACAATGCACCTGGCATTTATAATGCTGCCTAGGAGCCAATTTATGACAGATGCAGTTGAAACACCAATTTACAGATCTGTACTGTTCTTGGGAAAGGAAGGGCAATGTTCTAGTGCTACTCTGTGGAGCAACAATTATAATAGCATGACGAATAAAATGTGAAAGGAGAAGGTTTTTTTGCAATGTTACCAAGGAGAGTTTAGTGCTTAGACAGCGCTGTGGGCTGATGCAGGGTCTGTGCTCGTAGCACATGTTTTTTCTGAAGAGGATGGGCTGTGTTTCTTTTGCTACATGCATTTGGCCTTCATTCTTGTTCAAAGGCAGGCAGATCCAAAGGCAAAACTTTTTACGTGGTTCAAGTAATAATGTCTTGCAAATCCTTCTGCTAATGGGCCAATCCCAAACACCTAAAGGGGTTATCACTGGCTGCGAAATATTTGGCAGAGAACTCTTATTCCTTTATTTCAGGTCTAAAGTCAGTGGCGGGATAATTGAAAATGCTTTCTGGTCCTGCTGTCCTGGGGCAGAGCAGCTGAAAGTTTCTTTTTCAGTTACGCCATTTCTCTGTTAGGTGCAGAATTAGGTACTGGAGTCACTGTCTGGCGTCACTACTGGAAATGCTTTAAATTGAGCACAGGAGTGGGGTGACACTATGTTTGACCTGAGAGAGAGTCAGAAAGTATTTCTGGTTGTCCTGGCTCCTCCATGCTGTGATGACTCTGCTCAGTAACAACAGAAGGATGAGACAAAGATAATGTTACATATGTCAACTGAGATGGGCTTGGACCCAGAGCTCAAATTTCATTTCTGGTCCATTCTGCCCACATCCCTCATCATAGTGCAGTGCCCAAGCAATGTGATGGGTGCTCAAACACCACGATAGTGTCTGTGCAAAAGGGCCAAAAGCAGGAAAGGAGAGGAAATGAGTAAAGACGATCCACATCAGAGAGATGAAAAATATACATGTGTTAAAAAAAGATAAATCTTAAATAGTAGTGATAAACGCTGATTCAAAGAATGAGAAAATTCAATAGCAATGTGTTTCAGACTGCTACTAATTGTAAATTAAAATATTCACAAAGTTTTACTAAGTTTAGCGTGAGCAATTCTTAGTATAAATTCTTACCATGGAAATCCACAATTAGGGTGCATTAAAATTATTGAATACTAATTTTCATGGTTGAATTAATTAAAAATTCAACTAATTATTTTATTTAAATGATTAAAAACTTCAGTTACAGTTTTATCTGAAATGAAAAAAATATTCACCTCTTTTTATAAAGTTTTTTTTACTTTTTATCCATTAGAAAGCAAAACCCATAGGAATATAAATAATATTCGAATTGGGGAAAAAGAAAACCTTCATGAAGAAATGTATTTCACTTATTTCTTGTAAATGGTTCATTGAAGAGAATAACAAAGGACTTTTCTCTACATTTTTTTTCTCTCCATTGCTATGCCAGTTTGTCTTTAGAAAATTCCTGTTAATTAAAAAGTTTCAACGAGTTTGGTTCATGAGCATCCTTTTCAAATGGAGGGCAGCGCCAATTCCAGAGGTTGGAGGCCCTCAGTGCCACAATGCCAACACAGAATGGTGAGAGAACGTAACTCTTATTAAGAGATGCATTGCCTGCAGCATTCCTATGGGTTACTTAGTAACTACCTGTGAATAATGAAGGTGTCCAGAGAGAATAAAGGTTACTTTGCAAATGCTATTAGCAAGAGGAGGCTGAAATTTCTCGTGAAAGTGTTTGGGAGTAACAAGTTGAAGAAGGGAAGCTCACAGCAAGCAATAAAATTTGTATTAATTAGACAGGGTGCAGGCTTTGCAAATGAACTGAAATAAAATACAATGAGATAGTTAATGGTAGATGAGTGGGATGTTTAAACAAAGACTTCATGTAAGATACTTTTAAAATGCAGTCCTAAAACAAACAGAGCATTAAGGAATTTTTTAGACCTATAAAACAGCAGCTGATTATGTACAGATGAAAGTTAATGAACCAGCATTCTCTGAAGTGCCTTCTTTTCTAGATATGGCTCTGTAAGTTCCATTAGCATCCACAGAGTCCTAAATAGACAAATGCATTAGTCATGCATCAAATCACACCGTACATTTTGTTAAGTATCCAAAGGCTGAAGTGACTCATACGGTCAAAATTTATTTTCCCATGTGAATCAGATGCAATGCTTGACAAATCTTCACTGAAAGAGAAGGCTGGTGTCTTTTGAGTAATATCTTTTTCAGCACCTAACGGCTGTAGGAGCTTGTCTGCAACACAATCACACTGATTTCAAAACTGGGTTTTCGAAACTGTACAAAAAGCACATCAAAACATTAGAAAGCACTTGTCAGTGACAGATAGGAGGCCCAGCTCAGCATTGTCCAGCCCACACGTAGCCAATTTGTGCCACTAAACATGAGCACTCGATGTTACCAAATGGGGATGGCCGTGTTTTGCAATCACGTTGCGGTGCATTAATGAACCAGACCTCGAAGGCCAGAATTAACACTGGCCTCGTTCTTTTGCAAGGAGCCTGCTTTAGCTGACTTTTTAGCTTCAAAACCTCTCTTTGGTCTCCAGGTTTGGAATGAGTCATGTCATGACTCCTGAGGAGTTAAACAAATCGATGCATTCTACAGTGATTCACTGACAGTGGTTTTGCCATCTTCTGCATATGTCGTAAACCCAAGCAGTGACAATTATCAGAAGGTTTTTGTTTGGCTTTTGTAATTCCTAATTCTTATTTCTTTTTTTATTTCCCCTTCCCCCAGCTTTTCAATCTGTTTTTAATTAAAATCAGACCCAGGGAAATGTTTAATAGTATAAAAAAATTCACAATCCACATACCATGTAAGAGCTGCAGAATCTGGCAGCCTTCAAGTGTGTCACTGTGTTTTTAAAAAGGCAACTGGCCTCCCCATGTGTATGTGTCACGTTCTTTGAGGAGCTTTGTGTTTTCTTGTGCAAACACAGCCTGTTAATGACGCATGTAACCCTTTCCTTCTGCCTGGAAGGGGGCTGCGGGCACCTTCTGGCAACACTTTCAGAAGGTTCATGCGGGGCTCAGTAAAGCACAGCTGTGCTGGGGCCACCAGCTGCAGACCAGCAGTGAGACTGCAAAAGTAGATGTGGACCAGGTGAAGGAAACCCCTACCCCTAGGGTGCTATTGCATCGCCAGGCTGAGCTCTGAGGAGCTCAAGGAGTTTCACCCACATGAAGAGAACTCACTCTGTGGCTATACTCATTCTTCCCGGCCCTGGGGGAGACCACTGATGTATTTTCACAGCTGAAAATCCATTGAACCTGCCTTCATGCCTATCTGCTTGCAGCCATCCCTCCGCTATGACATGCAGTAAAAGCCACAGAGCTGGCCTGGCAGGTACAGGAGCTGTGTTTTTACTGATGAATGAGATTTTGGTTTCCACTGAGCACAATACATGTGTATATTGAAGGCTATCTTGTTGTACAAGAACTACAGAAAGCAACCAAAGAGTTTATACACGAGTCCTCCTTGGAGCTCAACCACAGGCCCACAAATAAGGGGACTAAGAAAAGGTGTTTCTGGAGAGAGGGGAAGGCAATTTAGATTCAAAGATGGAGGAGCAGGAGCATGGCAGAAGATGGTACAATAGGCTGGAAAGAGAAGTGTGTTGAAGAGGACAGAGAGGAAGGAACACAAGATGAGGCAAGGCCTTGCTCTTGCTCAGCCATGAAGGAGACCACTGTATTTCTCACTCCTTGGCCTGTCCCTGGCTGCCCGGCATGGAAAGTGAGTGCTACAGCTGCTGAGGAACATAAAGCAAAGCATACAGAGCCACTGATTAAATGGAAGAAAACACAAATCTGTCCAAGCGCATGAGTATTACTACCCTGGCTGCCATGGCTGTTTCAGCTAGGCACTTCTGCTAGCTGTTTAACCTAGCCTTAGCTGCTTTGGCTTCAGCAGCTTGCTGGGTTTTTTAGGTTTAATGCCAAAGGCTTTCTATATGGGACAAGAAACACCTGATAGAGGGCATCTCAGTATTTCCTTCTATTCTGGGTGAGTTATAATAGATCTCCTTGTCTGATTTTCTGTGTCTCTCTCATCTCCTGCTACAATCAAATTGGATGGTCTGTTATTTCAATCCGTCTTTGGATTGAATCTTGCCTGAAAACACAGACAGTTGCTAACCAGTATGCCAGGGACCTACATTCCTCAGTCGCTGTCTGACTGCAGCACTTTCTTTCACTGCTCACATTACAGTCTGAATATTCACACTGACTTCTACTTCTCCAAGTATGAAGGTCCTCAGGCCGCGTGAAGATGAGGTGTGGTTTCTCTTTTGGGCAATCTGCTTTTCCCTTTTCCAGTGTGAAGAGCTGTGTACAGTAACTCCCTTCCCAGTTCCCCTCCTCTGACTGTTCACACGGACAGCAAGGAGACAATAAAAGTTATCTACACACACTCAAGGCTCTTGCTTCAGGGGACATCTTTGCTCATTCTCCAATGCTCCACAAGTGTTTGTGTGCTCTGAAACCACTGCATAATTTTGTGTCATCTCAGAAAGCTGCTGGATTTAGCTTCACATCCCTTCTCAGTCTTATTTTACAAACCACCTCAAAGATAATTTCAACTCATTATTGGACAGCTACATCTCAGTTTCTTGCCATACAAAGATGTGGTCAAAACGGGCTCTTCTGTCAAGCTACATCTGCACAGCATGATGCCAGGTCAGTTCAGACCATGCTGTGCAGAGGCAATGGAAACAGTAGCAGCCCTGTCCATGCACAGCTCTGCTTGGGCTAAGCTGTCCTGCTAGAAAGCACCTTTGTTGCTCTGCTCATACCAGCAAGCTCCCAGGTCACGTTTGGATGCTGAAATAGAGACAGAGCTTGAAGCCAGCTGACCAGGCTCCCAGGTGTGGCTGCAGAAAGCTGGGGGCTAATTTACCTACACTTTGTCTTGGCTTCTGCATAAAGCCATTCCTCCACGGCCAGCCACACAGGCTGGTTCAAGTAGCAAGTGCTGTGAATGCCCCAGTGCCCAGACATAAAAGCTAATCTCTTAGTTAGCTGCTAATCCCCAGACCCGGCTTCAGTGTGCAGAGACATGTGCGTGTGTTTGCTTTCCGCTGGGCAGTCTGTGGATGGGCTCAACTGCAGCTGAATCCTCAGGAATGTGAAAAATTTTTGCAATAAGACTGATAATGGTCATTGCAGGAGACTATGACATTTCCCATGGAAGTAATGATTGAATGGGCTGTAAAACAGAGGGTCAGAATCAAAATGACAATTTTCTGTTTATTTCTTCAGCATATTTTTCCTCTCTATTGCTGCATGAAAGGCTTCCTTAAATAACAGAGGAAAGGGATATCAGACTGGAGCTTGAAAGCAGTAAACTTGCCCGTGTCCACCCTCTGAAGTGCAACAATGGTTAGAAACCCCTCATCCCTCCAGACTGTATTTTTTTATTTTATTTGAAATAGTTTCGAGTGGACAAGCACACCTCTGCGAGGACGGACAAAAACTACCAAAAAAACCTGCTTCAGCCCGCAAGTCCCCCGGGCATCCCCCTCTCATCAGGGAGGGGACGGCCCCGGCCCCGGCCCCGGCCCCGGGCAGCTGTCCCCTCGGGCGCTGGCGGCTGCGGTCCCGGGCTGGCCAAGGGCTCCCTCCCGTGGTAGCTGCGGGGAAAAACAGCCGCCGGTTGCCGGAGTCTTCCCGCAGCCCGTCCTGGTCGCCCGACCGGCGCCCGCCGGTGCGGGGTCACCCGCGGCAGGGGCCGGAGGAGTGGAGAAGCCCCCCCAGGGATCTGGGGAAATGACCCTCTTGTAAGTGGCGCTGGACACCCTGGACCACTCTGTAAATACAGGAAAGTGTGCCAGCGAAAAAAATAAAGGGAAAGCAAACACATCCAAAGTCACTTTGATTCTGAAAGGATGAAAAGGTTTAACAGTGCACAGGGATAAAAAATGCACTAGATTTACATCGGCCAGAGGGAAAATGTACTTGGGCAAACAGCCCTTGCTTTTGAGTAAGAGCTCTTTTGAGAGGTGTTTTTATTCAAGTCTCCCAAGGAATGCAATCAGTTACTCTGTCTTGTCTAAACTTTGACTGAATATATAATTTCATTTAGCTAGTAATTGGCTCCCTTCTCCCTTCATGCGGAGACCCAGGAATGCTGCCAAAGGTCCCTCCCGTCTGGAGTCTGCAGCGGCAACAACCCGGCTCTCGGGTTCAGCTTCAGCCCATTAACTCTTGGCAAGCCCATTAGGACATGCTGCCTGCTCCTGGGCCCGGCAGGGGGACCCGCCACCGCAGCCCGTGGGGCATAGCAGAAAGGAAGACACCGCCCAACAACCTGCCCCTGACTGGGGGGCACAAGCTGCCCTGGAAAGACCTTGTGGATACAAAGTTCCAAATATGGCAGAGTACTGCTCTTAAGCTCACCTAAGTGACAGCCCTCACCCATGAGAACGTAAAGCTGGCATTGAAAAACGTACACACAGCACGCGTGATACTTAGAAAGATGTTCAGAAAGAAATATGAAATGGGTCCCAACAACCTGGACTTTTTAAGAAGACTGACAAAAAGAGTTAGGCTGCCTGGAATTATATGTAACTGGGCATACGGTAGCAAAGGGAAAGGCAAAGAATGCTTTGCTGTGCTGCTGGAGCTCCAACCTCAGATGTTCATCCTTGATTTACCCTGAAACATAGCAACTGTTTTGCTAGGAATGTGCATCGAAAGACCAAAGGTGGCCACACACTCCCACTGGCTCTGCTATGGCCAGTCGGCCTGACAGGATGTACACAGCTTTGCCACAAAATAGTGATCAGAATTTCCAGGATCAGCAACACTCATTAAAGCAGCAAAACTGGTCATTGACCTCAACTTCATTGCATGACCATGACTCACAGCATGGCTTTACCTTTCCTGTGCACAAATAGAAACACAGCAAGGATGGGAAGGAGGACCTACAGGGGCCTGAGCCAGGTAAACATGTCACTGACTTTGAAGTTGCCTTTACTAAACCCAAATGGCAGCATTTATCATTTGAAGGGCTATCGCTGCTGAAGAGATTTCATCTTTCAAGTGATCTTCATGTGCTCCTATTATTTTTCATTGTTCTTGACTGAAAACCAGAAATCTTAGGGATAAGAGAACTCTTGTTTGGTCTCAAAGCCTAGTGTGCCCCTGGAACCACTGGGAACTTATTTAAGATAATAACTGAAATTTCCTTTCAAGTTTTTGAAATATTATTTCTGAAAAATGCATTGTGCCATTCTGTATATCTATGCTGCTCACTTCTTTTGGGTTCAGTTGTTGCTAGGCTTGAATAGTCAGGACTAATTGATTCCCATTGACTTAACTGGGAAAGAACCTGCTACATCACTGAACAGACTCACATGACACGGATGTCTTTGTCATCCAGGACACTCTTTTCTCCCTTGAATTTTTATGTCTACACTGTCTCACAGCAAGCTCAATTACACAGAGATGTCATAATGAGCTTCCACGTGTGGCAAAGAATCGTGATTTTCTGGATAGCAGTTTGTGTCTCTGCTGCATGCTGATATATATTTACTATCCTGAACCAAGCCTTTGTCCCACACAATTTGTGCAAGTTTCACCATGGACTTTGAGAGGCAATTGAATTATGGGAATTCAGTCTTTAATTCTTAGCACAAATATATCCTGCAAAAGAGTATAGACACATACTCTGTGCTATTACAGGAAGAGATAACAAAGTGATTACATACAAGAAAGGCCCAGGACCTGGAAACCAATTCATTAGAGAACTAATTTGCTATGTATAGGTTCTCCTATTGATTGCCTCTGCCACAGCACGTGATGCTTTCCAAGACTGCTTTGATTCATCATCTAATACATGTTGCTTAGTGCTTCTGGAACTCCTGAATTCATGCCGATGAATAAAGTGGAAAAAATAATCCCTGTTTCTGGATTAGAAAATCTTAAGAACAAACACAGAGAAGAACAATGACAGCACAAAAACTGGAGCCTCCCCATCACAGACTATATTCTGTAAACTATGGCATTTGGGAAATACAATGTTCTGGCCTGGAGATGGGATGGGATGGACTGACCTTAATGATGAATCAGTGCTCTGGTATTCCCTGCAGAAGCTGATTGTAAAACTGCCTGAGAATTGGAATGAAAATCCTTGTCTTTGGAGATTACCTTAACAGCTAAGTAAATTCCATGCTTTTCTCATTGTAATAGTACTTGAAATCAGTTATGTGAAGTTAAGGTGCAATACTGAATGAAGAAATTATGACAACTCAAAGCTGTGCTGGCAAGTCTTTCTGTCACTGTGGTAAACATAGGGAGCCTGTGAAAATGCCCATGGAAAAAACACTGGTTCAAGTACAGAATACGCAGTCTAAAAAAGAAAAAATATGTTTTATCTCCTTTGAGTATCATCCAGACGCAGATGACAAAAACTGCTCAAAGTCTGTGGGGATGTTTTTACTTATGCTAGAGGCCATTCCTGCTCCCCTTGCTGTGCAAATGAGCTCTTTCACCAAACGTAAATGACAGATCTCATCTCTGCCAGCTTACAGCTTGATGTCTTCAGAGACCCTTTTCCTCCAAGTCTGCAAGTGCTTCAGCTCTTACCCAAGCTAAAGGAAGCCAAGATGCCTAGCACCTCACATTGGCCATGGAGCACCAAGCAGGATTTTGTGCAGGGCAGGGCTTTTGTCAGAGAAGCTCCAGCACATCACCCATCAGCTGCTCCATATCCCCACTGCTAGGGAGTGGGGGGGTATGTGTGGCATCAGACAGGGTCTCCCAGCTAGAAACCATGAAGATCTCTGCCTTAGCTTATCTGGACTCACTTTGAGATTCTGGCATATATTTTGCAGTTGTTTGGTTAACAAAGAATAGTAACAAACCCAAAGTAAACCATACAGCAGATCCTAGTCTGGGCCTCATGAGAGTTATTGATTAGAAAACCACCTGATAAAAACTGCTATAAATGAGGATGTTGGGAGGATAATTCCTGAAACCATCCAAATCTGTACCACACAGGACACTTCAGTGTCACAGCAAAAGCAAGACTAGCAGAAATGTTTTATAGCTCTTACATGATAAGAATCTGACCTGGTTCTCACAGATTTTAGGCTCTTTTTCAAAACAGAAACATATTGTACACTAACAAATAAACATACTTCTGGTTCTGGCTAGCTTCCAGAATTTTACTGAAGATGATAGGTGACAGTTTTGGATATTTAGTTTCTAATTTTCCAGTTTAACTGGACTTAATAGGAAGCTGTGTGCCTAAATAAGGGTTTATTTTGTTCAACCTGAACTTACCTATTTGAGGTTTTAAGGAAAATATCATTGTTTGGCTAACTACCACAAGTACAACTGAAATTGCCTTTTTTCTTTTTGGTTAGAGCTCTGCACTTCCAGCTTCCCATGGAGAGAAAGAGTGAACTCTAGCACACACACACTAAGTGAATGCTGGAGTAAACTGAGGGTAGTAGGTGCAAAAGGTGTCTGAGACTAGATGAACAGAGAGCTTGGTATCATTCTGATGTAGCTTCAGTTCCCACTCACTGTCTGCTGTCACTACGAAGGCTGCGCTGTCCCTAGGATTAATGACCAGCGAGAAAAAGCTTTTCCGGTCATGTCGGAGCTCATCTGCCATGAATTGTGCCTTGCAGTGCCATGGCTGGGCAGTGCCTTCTCCTGCTTCTAAATTCAGGGACATTTAATTCAGCCGTTTGAGTTAATACTGGATCTAACTATTTCCCTGTGAGCTGGAAGGTGGGAACTGCTTTTTACATTGTTTTTTCTTTTCACATTGATCAAACCATTTTCTACTTCTTTTTAGTGGTAGCAACAAAAAGGTAGAAAGTATTTAAAGCTCTGTGCTGGCAATAGGGAGCCTTGGTGAAAAGCAGAACTGGTGTGAGCAGCACATTCTCCATTTTCAGTGCTGCTTTGTGATTTTCTGACTTCACCAGTTCATTGTTTGTTTGTGAGAGAGTGCCTGGGTACCTTTCCTCTTCTAACCTAAGTAACTGCATGGTAAGTTCTTCTTATGGATGGGGTTTTCCTCATCAGGTTTGCTATCAGCCTTTATGAGTGCTCTATTAATTCTACCCACTGCTTCAACTTTCAGTTCTGCCCTGGGGTTTAAGAAAACAGTGACAACATCTTGGAAATAAACTCGTAACTGACAGTGAGTATTTCATTAACTCTGTACCTCATACCTGACACCCAGAGCACATCACCGCTATGGAGGGCCTTGTGCAGAGCCCAGTTACTACACTACAGAAACTCTCCTTCTTCGTAGTGTAGCCAGGAGTGTGCCCTCTACCTCTGATGTCGTCAGCAAAGACTGACTTCAAAACCAGACATGACCTCAAGAGCATCATTTATCATTAAGAAGGAAAGGTGCCAGCCAAGCCGGAGAAGAAGACAGCCTTGAAATTAGCCAAGAACCGACCCAACACAAAGTACAAAAATGACCCTTCACAAGAATTCCTGGGAGGCAGCTAAGGTTGTCATAGGGAGTAATACAACCTAATTATTTCTTGCAAGATGGAGAGGGGACAGGTACAGAGCTCCTGTAGAAGCTGAGGTGAACTGCTGACAGAGGGGCTCTCATGCATAGAAAGCAAACACAACAGGTAGTGAGAAAAAAAAACCCTTAAGATGTTGCCTTACTTAAAGGGTTAGTATTGGTTTTGTTTATTGTTGATTGCTGTGCAGCAACTTCTTGTGAAATATCTGTGAAGTTACTTAGTTCTCCAGTGACTTGGCTTATCTCCTTATACATTAGAATAAAATGTATGCTGCTTGGAAACTACTGACTCCCTTATTTAGTATTTTACAAGTATTTGGAGATCTCTAGATGAAGGTTGCAACAGAGAATTTAAAAAGTAAGAAATATAAACTGAGATTGGACATGGCACTTAGTGCCATGATCTAGTAAACGGACTAGACTTGGACCAAGGGTTGGACTCGATGATCTCTGAGGTCTTTTCCAACCCAGTCGATTCTGTGATTCTGTGATTCTATAATTGCTTATAAAATATGGTCATAGTTTCTCAAAAACTTGGGCTTTTTTGAGTAATAACAAACAAATAAGTGAAAATTTGATAGCCAGATGTTGGGGTTTCCCTTGTATGAATAGTCTAAAACAACAGCAGCATATGCACACACATGTAGTTCAAAAAAAAGGGAATGTAACCATAAGCAATCTAAAGCAAGCTGATATTTGTAAAAGCCCATGTTACGACAACAATGCAGAATGGTAGCAGGAACAGAACTGCAGTCACAGGTAAGATTTGGTGTGGTGATCTGTTGCAGTGACATGCTTATACTTTGTCATCAAAATCCCAGCTGTGACCTGGAGAGTCAACTGTTTCGGAGCTGTCTCTAAATTTACTATTTATTTCAGGTCTGGGCCCTGAATGGATGCTCTTATTCTTGTCTGCTAAGGAAATAACTTAAGCTCATCTCATTTGAATGTAAACTACATATTCATATATTACATTCAGTCAGCAAAACCAACATTCTTGCCTGCTAAGCCACATGGTCCATATTAAGTATTTGCTCTAACTGTGCAAATACTGAATTGCCCCAAGTCGTCAGTCAGATAATACTGTTCATAAAGCCAGCACAATCCTGATTCAGATGTTTAAAGTTGCCAGAACATAATGACTTTTTAAACTTTCCTTTGAAACTGACTGAAGAGGTGGATGCTCTGCAGGTCTCTCCATATTCATGTCCCTTCACAAAGAAGGGCTTGTCCAGATGCCAAGGCAAAGCACAGGGAGGCTTCTCAAAAGGGGAATTCATCCAAAGAACAAAAAGCTCCAACCTTTGCCCTTACGGGAGTGCTGGGAGGTTTGCCTGTTTTGTCGTGTTTTGTTTTTTAATCACTCCTTGAACAGATGGGCAACATCCACACATCTCACCCGAAAAGTTCACCCAACAGGACTGTCAAGCTTCCAGCAGCCTCCATACAGCACAGACAAAAAGCTGCTTTTCTAAAACAGACCCTGCTCTTCAGGCAATTCACTTTGACATTCAAATTCAAATGGTGCCATGGTCAAGCTCAAGCATCTACAGTTCTGGTGGCTCCAGCTCACCACATGCTGAGCACGTACCTCAGTAATAGCTCAAGGTCTGCTAGCACAGGAGATTTACACTGCCCTGGCACTGCTGCAGCACACCACTTTTGCTTCTGTTCTTCTGAAATAGTTTTAGTCATCAGAGTAATTTGAATGGCAATGTATTTTTTTTGTACCTCAAATACTGCCACTGCACAGGTAATTTTAAGGGGGTTATTATTTTTATATGGATTTAATTCATTTTCAAAGCTTTATTTTCTTTGCAGTGTCACTGGATCAAGGAATACTTCTTAGCCATAAGAAAGCAATGTCCTTAGATAAGGTTGGTTAATTGACAGTCAGAGGGACCTGAAGGCAGGGTTCCTCCATCAGTGCAAGCCAACCTAAAACTAAACTACTGATAACAAGGTGTTTGTTCCCACCCTCTCCCTGGTATCAGAGGCAGCACAAGAGCTAAACTCTTACATGGGGGGTGGAATATTTTCACTCGGACCAGGAAGCCTCACAAGTGTGCACCAGTTCTAGGGAGGTCACAGAAAGGTGTGAGCGGGGCAGAAGAAAACAGGGCTGCCCCTCGCCGAGCAGGAGCACAGCCTTGGATTGGCTTAAATGGGTCAGGAAACTGCACTGAGACACTCTTGTCTGACCCCATTCATGCTTAAATGCACTGGTATGGACTTCGCAGCAGTGAGCACTCTACTGTCCCTATGCAACTGCATACAACACAGGATCGTGGTGATGCCCAACTAAGGCATTTCGAAGGTCAGGGATGCTCTGTTGACGTGAGCTCAGATGTTTGCTATAAGCTAAACATAGCGTCAGCAGGACAGAACCCTGACTGTAATGTAGCATGGCTATGGTAGCCTTGTCAGGACCACATTAATTTTTGAAACGCAACGTGCAGTCTTTGCTCTCACAAACTTAATTACTACATGAAGAACATATTTATAGTTTAAAATTTTGTCTTCAAAGAGGATATGAAGGAGGAAGGAAAAAGAATCCAATTGTCTTTTAAACTCTGATGTACATATGTTCAGCACAATATATCACACACAGTGCAAATCAAAGCCAGCTTAGAATCAGCTTTTCTAAAGCTTTTTCCTCCCATACCTTTCCAGGACTACTAATTAATAGAGACCAGATGTCAAATACTTTAGTATGGCCTTAAATCCAGGATGTGAAGAGCCTAATCTCCTTATTGCCCTGGGGCCTCGTGTGCAAACTGAATTTAAACATCACTATTGATTTGCTAACCTTTTATATCCCTCTGCCCTTTAACGTGTTGTAAATAATGATACAAAGGAAAACAAGATCCAACCATACAAATACCTTCCTCTCTAACATTTTTTCCAAATTTTCTTCTAAAGAGTGATCAGCAATAGGCAGGATTCCAATCAAAGACTTGCAGATACAACATAAAAGTAGAAAAAATTATGAGAAACAAAATTTTGAATTTAGATCTTTATTATACAGGCCCAAAGCTGTGGTCACCATGCAGTTACACCACAATGGGAATGATCTTGCTGAAAGAATCTCACTAAACAAATGTAAAGAGACCACAGACTACAGCATTCCAAATAACTGGCACTTTAATTTTTGAAAGAGCAAAAATAAATAAAGGAATGGCAAGTATGTCCTTTTCACATATGGGGGGGGCATATACATATTCTTTCTTTTCTATAGCTATTCAAGAGACAAAATTAGCAAATACTGCCCCAAAACACAGACCTTTCATGTGAGGGCTCAGATAACTTTGCTGTTTCTCTCCCCTTGGTTATTGGATCAAACACACATTCAGATACGTGCATATGCCAAAAAAGAAATGCAGTGTATTTTTTTGTGTTTCATTTCAACTTCTTGCCCTTTCCTCCTCCTTTCAGGACACTAACAGGAAGAATTTGGAGACATCCAGTCAAATAGAAGTCCTGGAACTTTTCCCTTCTTCTTTTTCATGATACTCTCATAATTTAAGGATTCATCACAAATCTAAAAATATTCAGGTGTCTCACAAGGAACCCATCGTCTCTGGAATATAGATAGCCACAGTGAGGAGCTGCACACAGACTGCACACATAGTGTTATGTAAAAGTGGTTATCTTTAAAAAAACAAACAAAACCCCCCAAAAAACTCAACATTTTTAAAAATTTGTAGATCAAAACAAAGCATGTCTTATCCCCTACAGGATTCTCTTGCAACCTGTTCTTCAATTATTTGCACTAGGAGATGCTACAAATGGCATTAGTTACAATATACAGTCCACTGTCATCTTCTGGTCCAGCAGAAGAACCTGTCCCTCCGATGGATGCAAAACTGTTCATCTGAGCAGATCATCCTCAACAGCACAAATATGGCCTAGAAACTCATAGAGTTTATGGTTCTAATTTATAAAATTAAACCTGCTCCAGACAGGTAATACTGGTACGTAAGTTTGCCATCCCTGGGTTCTGTCAGAAACGGGGTACTGAGGTGCTCAGCGCCGTCTCAGTCTGCAGCGCTGGGATCCTTCTGGCACTCCAGACCCAAGAGGCGATGTGATGCACGCTAGAACACGGGCGCACTTCTCACTTAGCTCTGCAGAGCCCGGGACATGGTAAGCTGCCAGAACCTCCTTCATCTTGCCTGTTGACAAAAGGAACAATAACTAGTCATCACTGGTTGCTGGAGCGTAGTTCCAATGCTTAAAAAGCCCTGCAAATGAGACTTTTTTTTTGTTTTTCTTCCAGGCAATAGCAAATGTTTCATAAATAATAGATTTGGTATAACATTTACAGTCTCTCTGTTAGTCACAGTTTGATAATGAGGGAGAAAGAGTCTTATACTGCATGGTTCCTAAAATATTATCCAGGATTAAACATGTTTATTTAAAAAATATTATTAATTTTCCCCTTCAGTGTCCAGTACCTTAATACTTTAAAATTTTCATTAAAATATTATCTCTGTAAATTATATTTTTATAGCAGATTTTCCAGCTAAAAGGGCTATATTGTCTCTCATACACACTGTACAGAAGATACAGTGTAAACGATTTAGAGGACTAGTAAACAATTACTGAGTAAGAATCCAATAGATTAATAAGCGGCTTATGTAAGTTTGGCGTACAAATATCTCTAACACATATTGGTCATGCCCATTATGTATTGATAACAACTATTAATCACAATAACTATAAATCCTTCACATATGACTCAGTGTAAGCGCTTCACAAAACCCAGGGTCAGAAATGACCACTAGATTATCTACTCTGATTTCCTGCCAGTTATAATTTTTCCAGATAGTCTTCTGTCAAGTCCAGGCACTTTGCTTCTCAGAAAACCAAACTCTTAGTATCACAGACTGAGAAAAGGAAAGACCAAAAATACACCTTCCAATATGTATTTGCTGCAGAATGGGTAAAAGAGGAGGCAGAGGTACCTCTGGAGTGTGATTTACCCACACCTTGGGTAATCTCTGAAAGGTGTACATCTTTTTTCCAAGGCCTATAAATAAACTAAAGACCAAGCTTTCTTATGGCTAGAATTGAGTGCTTTGTATCCTGCCACAGCTATCTGACATGTCCACCTATTTATTTCAAGAAGACCATTCACAAAGACTCTAGTAAATTTCAATCAGTACTGACACAGGCAAAATTATAAAAAAGTATAATTGCTTCAATCTAATGTAAATACAGAAGTCATGCAACTAATTCCAGAACTAATATTAAGTTTTTGTTACATACCCTGAAACTTTGTGGAGATATCCAAAGTACTTTTTGCACGTACAATTACTGTCACTATCACATAGACAGAAATCACTAAGGGAATAGGTCCAGCAGGTAATTTGAGAGATGGCTTCATCCATCCCTGACCTATGCCATGCCTGCTGATGTTTGTCCAACCTATTTTTAAACATCTGCAAGGCTGAAGTTTCCATTAATTACCCCTAAACAACCTATTCTGCAGCTACATTCTTCCTTGCCACCTACATTTTTTTTTCTCAATGATTATACTAAATGATCCTTGTTAAGATCAAAGCCTATTAGTGTTTTCTTGTACCAACAGCATACATGGCAGCTAAATCCCTTCCTCTTCAGAGTTACCCACTGCTATACGAAGGCTGCTGTCATCTCCTTCTTTCCTCTGCTCACCTCTAGACTAAACAACCCTTCAACCTTTCCTTGAAGATCCATGTGTTTTAGATCTTGGAGCCCAGTTTGCTCTCTTGTTGGATCCTACCCGAGCTGCAATTCCCGCAAGTGGGTAAAGCTCTTCCACTGAGGCCTTATCAGTGCTGAGGAGAGCAAAATAATTACATTTTATGCTTTATTACTCCCCTTTCTAGAGCCCACAATAGTGCTGGCCTTGTTTGCAGTAGCAGAACTTCACTGATGCATGTTCAGCTTGGGATCATTATGGCACCAGGTCTTTTCTGTAGAACTGCTGCTTGGCCAGTTTCTTCCCATCTGTATTTATGTGCAGCTGATTATGTCGAGCTATATGTACAGTTCTGCATTTGCTCTAATTTCACTGCTGGAAAGCTGATATTTTCTGGGTTATTCTACAACTTTATCAAGGTCATTTTCAACCGCCTTGCTTCCAACACACTTGTTCTGCTCTATGAATTTATTAAGAGTACTTTCTAACCTTTCATCCAAGCTGTCAGTGAGAATACTGAGCAGAACCAGAACAAGGAAAAACACTTGCAGAACTGCACTTAATGGTGTATCATTAAGAACTACTCTCTGTGTATGCTTTCCAAATCATTTATGCACTCACATAATAATAATTTATTCTAGCCCAGTTTCCCTAGCACACGTGAGAATAATAACAACTGAAATATTTTGCCATGCAGTCTTGTTCAAATAAAACAGATAATGCTAGTAAATACCTTTTAAAATGAAGTACTGTATACATTTCCTAAAATTAAAGCATTATGGAGAAAAGATTTCAAGTGACAATACAGTTTTGATGAAAACTCATTTTACATGCATATAGCTACTTTTATGAAGTATGTGCTCTACTGGAATTTTGCTCAATTTAGGCTTAATTGAAGTCTTTCATAGCCTCTTAAGATTGCATTTTGTTCAGTAGAAACCTCCACTTAGAAAGCAACAAAGACATAACACCACGATACCTCCTTTGGTATCACAGCTTCACAAAACTCCAAGCTGCAAAATTACTGTTTACTATTTATCTTGCATAATTTCTTGATCAGAAACATATCAAATGAGGACCGCTACCACCAACAGGACTGATCATACTGAGCCTTTCAAAGAAAGGATTACCACTTACATTAATATTTATGGAGATACAAGCCAATTCCACAAATATAGGAGGCACAGACCTTTCTTCTTACCTATTTTGGGTTATTCAGCAGATCTTTCCTGCTTCTCACTCTATGATATATTCTGTTTATGCTATTTAAGCTACTCACAAAAGTGAAATAACTTGCTTCCTGAGACGGAGACAGATCACCCAGTTCCTCCTAGTGACGTACAATATTGTATTTTCAGTTCCGGACTGGAAAAATTGGAGGCCAGCAGAAGTTGAAATATAAACTAGTCACTAAACACAACACAAAGCCTACCTTCAATTAACAAGAAATGTTATTTGATTTGACATTTAGGGATACATCCCATTGGCTTTCCAGTGAAAAGAGGGTTTGACTTTCCTTTGAAAAATATGCGGTCACAGAGAGACAGCAGCATAACGAGTACACACAAACACTTCTGACTTTCTCCAGTGGAAAAGAAGGAAACAGGAGAAGGAAAGATGGACGAGTCAGCCTGACCCAGGACCGCTTGTGATGTACAGCTGCTGTCTGACCGCTGAGGCAGAGAAGGATTCCCACAAAAAACACAGTTGTTACAGGAAGTCAGAAGTCCTGAGGCTGAAATAAACCAGATGTCTGTGCCTCTCTGAGAACAGCTCGAGGGATTTTAAATTATAAAGATTTAAGAGATTTCATGGAAAATTGTAGACATCCAGATACCAAAATTACCTTTGTCTTTTTGCCAGTCAGCGCTAGGATTTCCAACCTTCCTTGGGAACAAGACTTTTGCTAACAAGGAAAGGGAAAGACAGACAAACTGCTCAGGCAGAAACACAGCTGAGAGAAAACCCAGGCAGCAGTTCACTCAGAAGCAGAAGACCTGATACCCTGTTGACATGGAAAGAAGTACGCGTCACTGTGCCCTTGTGGCCAGGAAGGCCAATAGCATCCTGGGGTGTATTAGAAGGGGGGTGGTTAGTAGGTCCAGAGAGGTTCCCCTTCCCCTCTACTCCGCCCTGGTGAGACCACATCTGGAGTACTGTGTCCAGTTCTGGGCCCCTCAGTTCAAGAAGGACAGGGAACTGCTGGAGAGAGTCCAGCGCAGGACAACAAAGATGATTAAAGCAGTGGAGCATCTCCCTTATGAGGAAAGGCTGAGGGAGCTGGGTCTCTTTAGTTTGGAGAAGAGGAGGCTAAGGGGGGACCTTATTAATTTCTATAAGTATATAAAAGGTGAGTGCCATGAGGATGGAGCCAGGCTCTTCTTGGTGGCAAACAATGATAGGACAAGGGGTAATGGGATCAAGCTGGAACACAAGAGATTCCACTTAAATTTGAGAAGAAACTTCTTCTCAGTGAGGGTGACAAAGCACTGGAACAGGCTGCCCAGGGGGGTTGCAGAGTCTCCTTCCCTGGAGACTTTCAAAACCCACCTGGACATGTTCCTGTGTGACCTCACCTAGGCGTTCCTGCTCTGGCAGGGGGATTGGACTAGATGATCTTTTGAGGTCCCTTCCAATCCCAAACATACTGTGATACTGTGATGGCAACTTCTCTCTTAAAAGATCATAATCCTTCTCTTCATGATCCAGAAACAAAGTCTGCTCAGCCTGTCTACTTTGCAGGCAAGGAAAAGTGAACTGCAAAGGGGTGAACCCTGCTTTTTGTGCACCAGCATCATGACACAGTCATTCCCTGCCAGAGAAAGCGGGACAAGGAGGATCGCCCCATCCTGCGCGGTGGTTGAACCATCCTGTCTCTATGTGGATATGCAGATCTTGCCTACAATAAGGCAATGGGCTGCAGGTGTTTTGAAGAGCCCTGAGCTCTAACACGTGGATAGGATACTGCTTTGTTCCTCCAAGAGCACTGAAACCTGTATATGAGGTCATCTGAGCGAGTTTCTCAACCCAGAAACATGGATCTGATGATATACCTCTGGGGAAAAGCAAGGAAGAGAAGAGGCATTGGCCTGATGGCACCAGCTGGGTCCTGCCACCACAGTGGGACTCATCTCACAAGCCCAAGGGTAGGGACAAGCTGAATGCAGCCAAAGCCTGTGATGTATGAGACAAATTTGGGCACAATGTCAGAGGTGCAGCCCATCTGCAGCCAAAAGAGACAAAGTGGATGGGTTGATATTACTGTGACCTGAAACCACCTAGGCTGGAAATAAAGACAATTCCTCTGCAGTGGTCCAAAACCCTTGTATAGTATTGCATGTTTTCGAAACATCCAGTACATTATTTTCCTGGGTAACTGCTGCTTTCCATGGTAGCTAAAGTTGCACTCAGAGATGCAGCTCCAGTGCACACAAAATCTCTTCTGACACCTCAGACAACATGTAGGGGAACTGCTCCAGTCATGTGCAATGGGTTGGGATTGGGTACCCAAGGATGGGACTCATCTGTGCTTAGGGGTCTAGTGGCTTTTCAGATGACCTGAAGGTTTCCTGCCCTATCAGCATGGGGACCCTCAGGACATCTTTAATGGCACTAGACGCTACTGTTGAGGCAAACAAACCCATGATATCTAGAGCCAGTCAGTGATGAGAGGAGAATTTGTCCCAGGCTCAATTAGGTGTCTAACACCAGTGGCAGGAGCAGCCATGAGGGGTGTGTGGGTGTCTCACCCCCACTATTTAGTGCTCACTCTTCACGACAGAGACAAACCAGTCAGCTCTGCATTGTAAATGTTTTGCAAGGGCAAAGTGAAGCGAGACGAGTCCCATGCATTTTTTTCAAAAGTAGAAAGAAGAATCTGTATACAAAGCAGTGTAATGTTGGCATGTTGATTGACAGAGGGAAAATCAGCAATGCTCAGTGTATTTAAGACTTAAGGTTACCAAACAGGGATTAACGGCAAATGTAAAACTTTTCCTGATGTTATCAAGCAGAATAAAACCTACATGATTTAACTGACTTTAAATTTCAGTGGAAGTATGTGGGTAGTGAGTAGACTACTGATAATGAAATACCTCCATCTGTTTGTCCCTTGAAGTCAAATGCCTTAGCATTTACATAAGAAAATGCCGATGATTGTACATACTTGAATTAAATTACAATGCCCTTGTCCCTGATGTTAGAGAAGACTCTGTCAAGGTAGTAACAATATTTGGAACACCACATGATATTATATATTTGGGTGTCATATCTAAAGAGGCACTAGGAAATTTGAAAATTACGATGGTGTTTTATATGGGAAAAAATGAGTAATGATGTTCAAAATCTGAGTTGCTGTATTATTTGTGTACCTGTATATAAAAATATTTTTATAGTTTTTTATAGGTTTTTTTTTTTAAACAAATTAACAGGCAAACATTAAGGAGAATTATTAGAATTCATCTAAGAGTCTTGATATCATAAAGATACCAGGGACAAAAGTATAAATGGAAGCTACAATGTGCTAAATTCAAATTACGCTTAATTACAATGGAAAACAAAATCTCTGAACTTTTAAAGAATTTAGTTAGAAATATATTTTAAAAAGAATACGGATCTTCCACTTTAACAATCACATTAAATGGTTTAAAATATGAAAAAATCTCAGACTAGACAGAAATAGTAACATACACCGTTCTTTAAAACCACTTAAAATCATCAGAAAAAAATCCTATATGACACAATTAAAAAATTAGTTTAACTCTAAAAGCTTTTCTGCATTGAGTATAGTGGTGTATGTGATATCTGTCAGACATGAACAGTCCAGTGGCACACTGCATTCTGTAGTTAACACTGATTAGGGTATCAATTTAAAATCCAGTTGCCAGTCCTCAAAAATACAGATTGGGACCCAGCAACTTTTTGTGGGAGTGGGTGAGTTCTGTGCTGGAGGGTGAATTTCACAGGCTTGCAGCAGCTTCCCTGGCCTGTGACTGAAAATGCATGTATTGCACTGCACAAGCCAACAACTGTAGCCACCTCTGACCTCTTCACTTCCTCCCCCTTCTTTCGGGTAATCTACGCCTGTTTTGTTGTAGGGTTTTTTTGGTTTGTTCTGTTTTGTTTTTTTCCCCCTCCATATCTTCCTAAAGCAAGAATTCTGTAATCCAAACTATATCCTCATCGCAGTTGTACAAACTCCAGCCAAACTCAGTCCTCGGCTTTATCAAATCCAGTGTTGTCAACTCGGGACAGTTTCTTGTGAGCTCCATGACGTGACGTTTTTCTGTAAACCTTCTTTTGAAGAAAGCTGTTCACGTGAGAATCTGAGTGTTCATATTTTAGTTTATTTTTGTATGCTCATAGATGCGAGAAAAGGTGCAAAATGTGATTTTAGGTGCTGATAGGCTCAGAAGAGGCTGAAAAAAACAAGGCAAAATAAAAGGGATTTCCAGAGCCTTAATTTTAAGATTTCAAGATTTTAAAGCCAGTCTCATAATTTTTGAAGGCACAATTTTTGAATGTTTGACATTTGCAAGACAAGAAACATCCAAATCTGCTGTCTTCCAGCTTTGCAGGCTGAAGCAGTTACCCTGGCCTGCCTGGCCACGAGGGAGACAAAGATTTATGTTCCATTTTGGGTTTGTCTATACAGTGACGTGACTGAATCGTGACCACAAGCCAACTCTTGACATACTTGCTAGAATACTTCATCTAAGTTCAAACCAAACAGTGTTCATTGGGGTGGCTGCAGTATGGCAGAGTGGGTAAGCTGGAAACAGTAACAACACCTCAAGGTGTTAACGAAGAGCAGCCTTAATCTCTCCTCAGCCGGGCCTGACTGCGGGAATGCTTCTGGTTTGCTTCAAGGCAAAGGTACATCCATAAACCCAGCAGGGACAGTTCAAGTGAACCTTTTAGTGCTGTGCTGAAGCAGGGAGGATGGGCTCACAGCATCAGGCAGTGCCGAGAGCTGGTACCCATGGTGAGAGCCTCCCCACCACACAGCTACACATCCCAGGAGAGAGCCGGGACTTGACTGCAGGACTGCTCCTGTGCTGCATCAGTCCCATGGGATAAGCCTTAAACTAACCTGGACCACTTCACCCTGCAGGGCAGGGCAGCCTATGTGTGGCTGTGTCTGATTTAGGGGGCTGTTTGCTGCCAGTGCCCAGGTGAATGGAATTTGTCCCAAACTGTCACTTTCAGACTGAGCCAGCAGGGACAGGGAGTGCTCGCTGCTGGCACCTCTCTTGCCTGACAGGCAGGCCAGGTGTTGCTGCCTCCCAGTTGTGGAGCTGGTGCATTCCTGTAACTGGTCACACTGGGACATAGTAGGTAAAAAGTCATTGCACAATCACTGAATATCAGCTGGCATCAGCCAACAAATTGTTTGCCAGCAGCACAGAGCAGCTCCCTGTACTGTCTCAAAGCAGTAACTGACGGTTGGGCTTCCAGCAATGTGGAGGAAGCAAGTTGAAACCCAAATCAGCATCCCTACCCTGAAATGGACTTAAGCTCTTACACCTCACCAGCATTTGTCAGGCTGTATCACGCCAATGGCTTCTGGAGATCCCAAGAAAACCAAAAGCCTTAGATTTTTCTTCACTCTCACAGCTGATGTATCATCTTGCTTTTTTCACTATTGCATCCATCTCAGTGAATACCTACGAATGTCTGGTTCCCAAAGGCCATCTCAGGAGCATACACAACTTTTCATAGTCCTTTGCTATGTGGAATAGGAGGAGTGCAAAGCAGGGGAATAGGAGAGAGAAAAGTCTTTGCATGTGGGCTCCTCCTATTCCTTTCCATTAACTGACTAAGCTCTATCCTAAAAATTGTTTATTCTTTTCTTTTTTAATGTCCTTTTGCTTACTGTTCCAGAAATTCATTGCTCTGATGGCTAGAATATATTTTTCTACTTTGCAGCTTACATTTATTCATGACCAATTTGTATCCCTGAGGTTTGTGTCTACAATAAGCAGATTTTCTGGCTTTTTTTCGCATGTGTGCTACTTGAAGGCAGCTAGAGAGACCATGAGCACAGTCTCTTTCCCAGGTTTTCTTTCACGAGGTTAAGTTAACATCTGTCACCATCCTCTTGCCTCTTAGTTTTCCTCTTCTTTCCCTAGTTTGCCTCTGAGTCTTCCAGTTTGATTTAATCTTTCTTTAACATGAGTGATGAGACACACTTGATCCTATAAAGACCTGTTCAGGAGCCTGGCTCACAGTGTTGCTTGGGAGGCTGTTCTGAAGGGCAAAGAAGTCCAGGAAGGCTGGACATTCTTTAAAAAGGAAATCTTAGAGGTGCAAGAGCAGGCTGTCCCTGTGTGCCAAAAGATGAGCCAGCAGGGAAGAAGAGGATTCTGGCTGAACAGAGAGAGTTGTCTGGAACCCAAGAAAAATAGGAGAGTTTATAACCTTTGGAAGAAGGGGCAGGCAACTCAGGAGGACTACAAGGGTGCTATGTGGTTACGCAGTGAGAAGATTAGAAGGGCCAAAGCCCAACTAAAACTTAATCTGGCTACTTCTGTAAAAGACAATAAAAATGTTTCTATGAAAACAGGAACAACAAAAGGAGGGCTAAGGAGAATCTCTGTTCTTTATTGGATGCAGAGGGAAACATAGTGACAAAGTATGAGGAAAAGGCTGAAATACTTAATGACTTCTTTGCTTTGGTCTTTGATAGTAAGACCAGTTTTCTCTGGGTACACAGCCTCCTGAGCTGGAAGACAGGGGCAGGCAGCAGAATGAAGCCACAATAATCCAAGGGGAAGTGTTTGGTGACCTGCCACACCACTCAGATGTGTACAAGTCTATGGAGCTGGATGGGATCCATTCGAGGGAGCTGGCAGAGGTGCGCACCAAGCCACTTTCAATCACTTATCACCAGTCCTGGCTTATCAGGGAGGTCTCAGTTGACTGGAAGTTGGCAAACATGACGCCCATCTGCCAGAAGGGCTGGAAGGAAGATCTGGGGAACTACAGGCCTGTCAGTCTGACCTCAGTGCCAGGGAAGGTTATGGAGCTGATCATCCTGAGTGCCATCACGTGGTATGTACAACACAACCAGGTGATCAGGCCCAGTCAGCATGAGTTTATGAAAGGTAGGTCCCACTTGACTAACCTGTTTAGTGGATAAGGGAAAGGCCATGGATGTTGTCTACCTGGACTTCAGTAAAGCATTTGACACCATTGCCCACAACATTCTCCTTGAGAAACTGGCTGCTCACGGGTGGGATGGGTGTACTCTTCGATGACTGAAAAACTGGTTGGATGGCAGGCCCAAAGAGCTGTGGTGAACAGTCAAATCCAGTTGGTGGCTGGTCACAAGTGGTGTTCCCCGGGGATCAGTATTGGGGCCAGTTCTGTTTAACCTTTTCATCAGTGATCTGGATGAAGGGATTGAGTGCACCCTCATTAAGTTTGCAGATGACACCAAATTGTGTTTGAGTGTTGATCTGCTGGAGGGTAGAAGGATCTGGACCGGCTGGATCATTGGGCTGAGGCCAAATGTATGAGGTTTAACAAGGCCAAGTGTCGGGTCACAACAACCCCAGGCAGCGCTACAGGCTTGGGGAAAAGTGGCTGGAAAGCTGCCTGGTGGAAAATGACCTGGGGGTGCTGATCGACAGCTGGCTGAATATGAGCCAGCAGTGTGCCCAGGTGGCCAAAAAGGCCAACAGCATCCTGGCTTGTATCAGGAATAGTGTGGCAAGCAGGACCAGGGCAGTCACCATCCCCCTGTGCTCTGCACTGGTGAGGCCCAACCTCAAATACCGTGTTCAGTTTTGGGCCCCTCACTACAGGAAAGGCATTGAGGTGCTGGAATGTGTCCAAAGAAGAACAATGAAGCTGATGGGGGGCCTGGAGCACAAGTCTTACAAGGAGCAGCTGAGGGAACTGGGGCTGTTTAGCCTGGAGAAAAGGAGGCTGAGGGGAGACCTTATCCCTGTCTACAACTACCTGAAAGGAGGCTGTGGCATGGAGGGTGTTGGTCTCTTCTCCCAAGTAGTAAGTGATAGGACAAGAGGAAATGGCCTCAAGTTGCGCCAGGGAAGATTTAGATTGGATAGTAGGAAAAATTTATTCACCGAAAGGGTTGTCAGGCATTGGCACAGGTTGCTCAGGGAAGCAGCGGTGTCATCATGCCTGGAGGTGTTTAAAGGACATGTAGACATGGTGCCTAGGGACATGGTTTAGTGATGGACCTGGCAGTGATAGGTTAACGTTGGACGTGATGATCTTTAAGGTCTTTTTCCAACCTAAACAATTTTATGATCTATGACAAAGGTACTGATAACTTCACTGTCTCTCCTGGAGATACCTTGCTTGATACATCCTAAGATAGCATTTTAACTTTTTTTTTTTTTTTTAAACACAGCTGTGTTACATCAATGGCTCAGAGACATCTCACAGCTAAGAAACATACTTTGGTTTGCCCTCATTTTACTGTCTCCAAAAAAGTAATTGCAGAAACTGTGTTTATTTGTTTAAATGCCTGACTTTATATTTGTACTACTAAATTTCAGCCTGGTCTTTCAGCATCTCCTTTGGCTGAAGGTACCCATCTGCAGCTGCCCACTAGGGATTTACCAGTCTGCGGAATGAATCTGTTTGCTGTGTCTACACGCCCCTCTGCTAAGAACTGTGTCTTCTGCCTGGCTTTAGCTATGCTGTGGAAACCATCAGCTTCCTTCCCATGTGCTCTTTGCAGCTCTCACTCTGCAGGGAAAACATCATTTCCAATAGCCGCAGTGCAGGAATTGCCTCTCCAGTGAATTAGAAATGTATGAATAGCCATGAAAGGTGAACCTTGAAACCTAGAGCTTCTCTTAAATGTCTAAGAATTGCCTGAAAATATCACTATGCATTTACATGTAACTATTTATATTTGGCTTTAATTCATCCCTTAAATAACTTTATTTTAGGTACAAGTTATGATCTGTCACTACTTGTGGCTTCTCTGTGACCTTAGCTGCTGTTGATCAGAAAGCCAATACTTCCAGTGCTGATTCTACCTTGTCAGGTCTGGCACTAAAAATATTTTGGCACCTTTACTTAAAACTTACAAATTATGTAAACAGAATGCCTCTTACTCTTATAATCTTGTTATTCTAAAAATATGTCTGTATTGATGGTAGATCTGTCCAGCATTAAACAAGCAGAAGATGCTCTTCCTGTAGGTCATTTTCTTCCAGATCATTAGCTCAGTTTTCTAGTCAGCTGTCTCTCTGCAAATTCTAAAAACATTGGTTGAATCTATATTGGTGTTGCCACACATTCAGTTCAGTTATTCCAATCAAATACCACAACATATAAAAATACCTCAGATAATCATTATGGGATGACAGAGCACCAGGACAGAGGCAAGATTCTTGCGCCCGTTGAAGACTATTGGCCACTATGATGCCAGCTATGGTCTCTCACTGACTTACTATTAAATCCATACTAGACGTTTAACTGGATTAACTGCTCAATAGCTTTTGTTTTTGCATTCACTCATATTACATTTCAGACACTTTTGAATGCCTAAAACTAGCTCTTAAAATAAAATTAAATTTTTAATATCCTCCTTAATAAAAAACTGAAATAGTTCTATATAAATAATTACGATAATTAGGAAAATGCTTAAGTAAGCAGTATGTTCACACTACTGCAATAATCAAAAGAAATCTTAACGGAGCAGACAAGAGAATTTATTATTTTACCAGTGTCTGAGCCTACCTTTCCCTTCTAAATACAGACCAAGAACTCTTCATGTCAACACAGAAACTTCTCCATCACTACTATTCTTCTCCATTATCTCTGGTGAACAAAGACTCTGAACTCTTTTTTTAACAATGGTAGTTGCATTCGCTTGATATCACTGCTTTTAAAAGGATCCCTTTTGCCATTTCTAAAATCCCATGAAGTTCCAAAGTTGTCAGGCATTCAATATTAGGTCCTTAAAAATCTAGCTTTTTCATACATGCTATTATCAGTGGAAACGATATTTTCAAGAAATGGGAAAAATAAAGTAAAACTCAACTTCAGTTGTGCAGAGACAATATTTTTTTTCCTAAAAGAGACAGTCACTAGAGCTAGAGTCTTTGTTCCTCAGATCCATCATAGACCACCCCATCTACAGAAAGTTATCTATCAGCTCCAGTCAGCAGAGGAATGCGCCTGCTCTGGATGCCAGGGATCTCCAGAGAGCAACGTAGCCAAATTCATATCATTCCTGTTCACCAAAGGATTTAAACCAGAAATATTCTTCCTAATTACTATAACTCTTTTTTTTTTTTTTACCCTAACTACCACCAACATTTCTGAAGAGATCTGATATTATGCAGTATGAAAAGATATTAATAAGTTGTTTGTGGCAGAGGAAGATAAAGAAACTTCAGAGGATAGTTGATTTCTAACCAGATTAAGCTCTTAAGAACATTAAATTCAAAAATAATCTCAAGACCCTTAGTTTTGCCTTGAAGACACACTGTTTCTTCTTTTGAACAAAATTCAGCACAAAGGAAAATTCCTTTACTGTAAGCAAAGCTCTTACTAATTAAAACAAGACATTGCAATAAAAGGTGTTTAAGATACACTAGAAAGATCTAAATGACAAAATAGCATTGAAAAACAAACAAAAAATCAAAAAAACAAACCAACAGCAACAAAAAAAAACCACCAACAATCAGGAGTGAAAAACAGTAATTAATTTACTAACTGTTAGGTTGTGCTCTGTGGCTCATAGCACTAATAGAAAAATCTTGCTATCAGTATTTCATTAGTAACTCTGCTATTATAAAATGAATCAACATGTATTTTTTTTCTGTAATTGTAGAACATGTTCCTACAGTGATATAAATAGCTGGAAACACATAGGCACTGCAGAGAAAAAACACATCTAACCAGAAGTAAATACATACAATATAATTGAGATAATTGAGTGAGAAGACTTATTCAATCTAAAGAAAACTTTATCCCCATAGCTATGTTAATTATTGAATTCCTAAATATGTGGGCATAAGACTGGTGAAATATAATATTCACCTTCAGTCTATACTTATTATATTTCTTGACCAGTTTCAGTCTAGGAAAATTGAGTCTGGTGCCTTTAAATACAACTTATTTGGAGATTCCTAAGAATGTGGAAGACTTTCCAAAAATGTCATTTGCAAAGTTCTTTTTTTTTTTTCTTTGTGAGTACAGTGTTGCCAAATATTTTTACCAATAAAGAAATGCTATTTCAGCTGCATTTGAGCAGAGTAATAGTGGTAGCTAATGGCCTATTCAGTTAATCATAGTTATTCACTCCCTGGAAATGCCTCAGAATATAAGAAATGTTTTGTTTTCTTTGTGGACTCTTAAATTACAGGCATTATATAATACCCAAGATATATAACCTATCAGTACCAATACAAACTGAATCCAAAACCACTCCTCCAAAATAATTCTAATATTTGGAGCCTCCAAAGAGAGAAAAATGCTGCTGTTACCCACAGAGCTACTGAAATAGCACTCATAGCAGGGTAAGAAATGGCTATTAAGAAAGTTCTGGTCTAGCTAAAATGTGGCTGTTTGTCATCCATTTACAGAGGTTTGAAATAACTTTCACAGAACAGCTTTTAAACAAAGAAAACAAGAAGCATGCTCAAATAGCTGAACCACACACATCCTTTCCAAAACGAAAAAAAGGCTGCTGATGTGGGGCTGCAGTTTGGCCCATAAGAGACAGATCAACCATGAGGTTGTAACTCTGAGACCAACACTCGCATTGGGTGTTCTGCCATAAAGAGTTTGTGTTTGTCTTCTTCACAACATATATATATATATATATATATATATATATATATATATATATGTATATGGGTTTTTTTTTTTACATTCATATAGATTGTAGAAGTCTTTGTCAGATTTAGCTCTACTTTGTTGCTCAGGGACGATTACATTTATTATGCTGCATGGTGACTACCTGTCACAAGGGTAATGTCGTAGCTGGTTATACCTCATCTCATCATAGGCACAGAACCCATTGTAGGTTCGTCGGGAAGTTTCTTTCAGATGTATTTTAAAAAGCTGCAGAATACATTTTGAAGCAACGTTAGGCTTCCATTTTTAGGCTCAGTTTTTAGCTGCAATTGCTTTGCAGAAAGGATTAGATTACTAGCTCATAAAAATATTCCCATGAATAGTTCAAGGAGTGAAGACAACCAAAGCAGTCTTCTGTTGGCTTCCTGGATGAAAGAACTCTTCCATGAAAGCACACAAAAACTCAGAAGGCTTTCAAAAGTAGAATACAGACAAAGTTTGGGATTGAACACCTCTTATTTCTCCTGGAGAAAAAGATACTCAGGTATTTGCTGAAGAAGTAATCTGGCAGGCCATAAAGTGATAAAAGACATTGCACAGGTGGTGGTGGTGTTCTAACTTTAGTTTTGTAGAAGAACTGTTAAGAATTTAGCGATGAAAAGAAAATCAAATGAAAGTGATTAGAAACCATGAGATTTCCTGGTTCCTAGGAAAGGAAGAGCACACAAATGCTGGGTGAGTGCAGGGAATGCATCTGCAGCCAGCTCCAGGGACTAACCCAGGACACCTCCAGGCAAAGGCAGTCCAGGGGTGGAAGGGTTCAGATGAGAGGACGAGTTTGCAGAAGGGCAACGCTAAAGGCACAGCAGCCAATTAACCCAGAGCAGAGTGAGTGAGCAGTATGCTATGCCAGGAGATGTTTAATTACCTTAATGCCCCAAAGGAGTAATTTAAAAGCTATCAGTAAGTACCCACAGCTTAGCATGTTGGGAGAACTGCAAAAAATTCACAATGCAAAGACACAGGGAAAAGAAAGAATGAGAAGAATAAGAAAAAAACCTTGCAAATACCTTAGAAAAAGCAATACAGCATAGAACAACATTGCTAGTTCAAAATAAGCTCTGCCTGAGAGAATACTGGTGCCAACACCTGGAGCTCCGCACAGGCTAATTCAGCATCTGAGCATTGCCTTTGGTGGCTGAAGTGTCAGCTACCTTGGGTCGCTGAACACCAGCAGAGTGACAAGCAGAGAAAAGTTTGAGTACGCCCTACAACATAACTGCTGCTTGCTCACCAGAGAGGTGGGCACAACCAAAGACGTTTCATCAAGTTTTTCAGAACACGGTAGTTGTAATTCTGATGCCTTGTGTATTTGAAGATCTTTGGTGATAAAAGAGATTTGTAAAATCTGACGCGATATAAAACGGGGTGATGTTTCACGCAGTTTACAAGATTGGATTAGAATTCACTGTGATAACAATAATTTGGATAAATGTTCTGAAATTAATGCATTAGATACATAAAAAGAAAAGCAAATTACCATAGAATGAGAATTTAAATGCACAAGTATAGAAAGGAAGCCTGCTAGGCAATTGAACTGCAAAAAGGATCTGCAGGGGAGTTATAGCGGTCTGTAAACAAATTATAAATCAGGATGATATCCAGTTGCAGTAAAAGGCAGCCTGATATATACTCATAGTAATATTGTAAAGAAATCAAGTAATTATTCTTCCCCTACTAGCAGTGGCAAGGCCCTGACTGCATTAGTGTCCAGCTTTGCCTACCAGGCTGTCAGAAGAAGGAGACAGTTGGATGGAGTCCAGGTAAAAGCCACAAAAAATGATAAAAGATGTAGAACAAGGGAAGGCTGAAAGAATTAGATTGTTTAGTCTAGAAAAAGTGAAGACTAAGAGAAGACATGATAACATATTCAAAATATGTAGAAGTTTGTTATGAGAAGAGGACTGTGACTAATTGTTCTCCATGTCGATCATACATAAAACAAGAATTATTATGCAGTTGCAGAGAAAAGCTTTCTAATGCAAGGATGATCAGCCTGCCAGTAGGTTACCTACAGGTATTACATGTAATGATGTCACCGGAAGCAATGGCAGAGATTGAGACAAACACCTGTCAAGATGAAAGACGATATGCTTGATCCTTCCCAAAAGCAGGCACACAGCCTGGGTGATCCCGTGCGAGTTCCCATCCAGCCTTATGCCTCACGCTTAGCCACAGAAACAAGATCAGAGCTTTCCATCAAAGAGACTAAAAACCATTATGTGCATGACTGTCATTTGTCTCGAGATGCTTGCCAGGACGGATGGAGCCTGCAGGACAAGGGATTGATCTCCCAAATCCATTTCACTAATTAATTCAATTGGCTGTAAGTAGTAGAGAGAACCCGCTTATTCACCACTGTGCACTCTTTGACTTGTTTAACTTGGTCATGCCCAGGCATAATTTTATTTACTCCAACTTTGCTGCTAACAGCCCTTTTCACTGGTGTATAGGGATGGACACAGAAAAATTAGGTATATGCTGCTGTGTAGCCATTGGAGAAATGAGTTGAACAGGCTTTAAAAGAAAACTACAGCGTGTGCAACCAGAGTGCAGAACGAAACATTTCCATGCTACCTTGTCAGTGTTTTAGCCTTAAACAAAATTACCTCTAAAAACAAACTATTCTCCATTAAAAACAAACAAACAAATAAAATGGAGGGTGATGCAAACATAGCCAAAAGCCTGCTCTTACGCTTGATCACTTGTAAAGAATGGATAACATACTGCACACGTGGAAACTTTTTCCTCACAT
This sequence comes from Columba livia, assembly GCF_036013475.1. Lineage (NCBI taxonomy): Eukaryota > Metazoa > Chordata > Aves > Columbiformes > Columbidae > Columba > Columba livia. Next base: position 65,700,828 of record NC_088604.1, read on the forward strand.
GATAATGTAGACTTGCCCTAGAAAAATCAAATTCACATATAAATAGGATTAAACAGATCCTATCAATTACTCAGTTGTTCTTTTTGCTTTCCTAGCTTTCTGAAAAAGTTCCTCAAGGTAGAATAACAAAAAAGTTCATACTTCAATGATTTTTAATGATGATTTACATGATTTTCCCACTACGATGTCAAAATTACTGTAATTACATTAGGTTTTACTTACAAACGTATAGAACTAAGGAAACTGTACCGTTCACAGAAATTCAGATTTGAATGTTTAATGGTCCCTGCAAGAAAAACAAAACAAAACAAGAACAATATAAAAGAAGTAGTAGAGTACTGATACAGAAACGTTTGTAATGCAACATCCTGATTACCCTCTATTTCTTTTCCAATGTAGTGAGATAACATTAACATTTGAGTCCCTAATGCCCTTTAAAATTTATTTAAATTTAACAGTTGTTTTCAGCCTTAACCACTTCTGGGGGGTGCACCTGTAATTCTAAAAATGACCTAAAAAAGCAACAGTTGTGAGAACTATTCTGTCCTTCGATTCCTCAGTCACTCTAGAGACTCTGCAGTCCACATTTGCACGGGTAACGATGACTCACAAAGGAGAATAACTCTGAAGGTGAGTTCTTTATACAATGGTGTAGCTAAGTAGGACATGACCAACTCCTATAAAATGCCTGCTTTTCTTAATTTTGTAAGACAGACCTTTTGGGCACCTACTTCAATCTCTCCGCGGGATGCCAGCACCAGCTAAATGCTATGTATGTAGTAAATATTCCTCTTTCTGCTATGTACCCTGTCATCTTTAGATTGCTGCAAGCTGAACAATTGTTACAGACATTTATGGTGGCATAAACACTGAAGATCCCTAACTAGGGACTGAGGATACCAAAAAGAAACATGAGCTTCCAAAGACAGAAAAGTTGCCCGTAACTTCCCAAATTACATCATTGCATCTTATCCTTGTCTTTCCTAACCAGTTCAGTCGAAGTCTCTCTGAAAGCACGCAGGACGTTTCATGAGAAGGCATCACAAAACCTGTTGTCGCCAGCAGTGGCAGTAGGGCCCAAGTCTGTTCCTAGCACTTCTGTTACAAAACCTGACACATACAAAAAAGATCCTCAGCTAAAAGATCACGCTCAAAAGAGAAAAGAGGAAGAACTAAAAAAGAAAAAGGAAATATTGCTGTCATCCCTTTATCATGAATGGAAAACCAAGACACTGAGACATGAAGCAATTTGTTCAGTATCACACTGCAAGCCTACAGTAAACCACATGAGATCTTAACTTTAGAGCGCTCAGTCCAGCTCCCATTAAGCTGTAATTCATATAATGGGTAATATTCCTGTGAATTAGTGATATATATAAGACATGGTGCCAACATAGATAGAAATGCCCGATTCCCCTGATGATTCTGAAATTGTATTGTTGATAAATCATTTAAGTGAGAGCCCTAGATCCCTTCCAGCAAGAAATAAAGCAGGGATGCTTCTCTTCTGAAATGGGGAATGCATAGCAAGGGAACAGGAGCATGTTAATCAAAATGCTCAGGTGATGAGAAAAAACGAGAAAAATAAAGATGCAATGAGGGATCAAGGTTTATGGAAGTTAATATCATACTTTCTTCTGATCTCTGCAAAACAAGGAGAAGGAAGAAGGAATTTACAGAAAACCAGCAGGCACAAAACTCTAACCACCACAAAATTCCATATTTTGTGACCTTACTGGTTTATTTTACAAATATCTTAGCATGAGAGCCTGAAAGATAAAACAGCACATTGGCAAAACTGGCCATGATTCAAAAAGAACACAGCCTTTGTCAGCATAGTACTTCAACTATTTCAAGTTAAAATCTTTGGACACAAGTTAAGTACCAGCTTAAGTACCCTGAGAAATAAGGTGATGGTGTGTGCAAGAGCTGGGTGGTTTTAGACTAAAGGGAAGCTTGAACATAAGACATATCAGACTTTGTGGGAACAGACAGAGACAACCAACATGAAAGACCATCTACGTGCATATTTATAAGCAGGCATAGAACGCTTTTTCTGTCATAATCTAATCCTAGATAGGCTGATTTCAGCACAACCACCAGGAACCATCAAACATTTTGATTCACAATATGCTTTACTTCCCAGGCGCAATTTCATCAGGATTTACACCCACCTGCCAGGGAACAAAGTGTGTGGTTTTGAAAAACTGTGCCTTTATACTGTGCTCTGTATCACACTTGGGATGAACAGATGCCTCAAAAGGAAGGCAACGACAGGCTTGTGTAGCCTCTTAGGTTGAAGTTACCTTGTTTTTAGCATGAAGGTCAGATTGCCACGTCTTGTAACTGATTACCTTCATAGTTATGCAATTGTCAGTGAAAGAAGCCTGATAAAGGTAGAAGCATTTGTTTCTTGTGTTGAATAAAAAAATTTTCAAGAGCAAGAATAAAATGGAATTTTCATATTGTGCAAAGCAAAAATAATTATTATGGTAGAGGAGTCCTTTTTTAATGTGATGACACATTGATTTTTGGAGGCAACTACAATGCAGCTTTATTTTGCATAGCAACTTCCATACAAATCATGTCTTTGTGTGAATCTTCTTTTGTTTAAACACTGCAGTAATTCAATAATACGGCTTCAAAGTTCATATAAAATAAAAGCAGATAAGGAGACAAATTAAGGATGCATAGCTATTTACATCTATGTCCCGACTGTCCAATATGGACTTAAAAGTGCTGTAAATTTTAGTCTGTTTAAGAGAGTAAAGCTAAATATCATATTGGACTAAATCCAGTCAGATATTGGGAAGACCGTAATTAAAACTTCAGGGATGTTGGTGACAAGATATTTGCTCAGACAATACCCAGGTTTATGGACACTCATTTGTAGGTAATAAAACACAGGTTACTAAATGTAAACAAAACATCACTAAAATCTGTCTCAGTTAAAAATCCTGCAACCTGGAAAACATACTTGCTTTATTAAAACCTAATTAAAAAGCCAAGGAAGGTATCATGTTTCACAGTGCTAACGGACAATCTGCCTTCTGCTTCTATCAAAAATGCGAAGTTCCGCTGAAAGCAGATGGGAGGAAGGAGAATCTCAAGAAACTATTTGTGAAAAGATAATGCACAGTGTATTTCAGAAGATTAAACTCCTTTATGTGAAATATTTTCAAATTTGCCAAACGTAACTCCATCAAGTAAGAGCTTGCTGTTGGGAGGGCAGTTTCTGTATAACATTGTAACATGAAACTTAAGGAAATCAACCCAGTTCCATGAAATGCTGGGTTTTTAAAAAAAATTGAATAGCATCGCACATTCTAGCATAGAAAAAAAAAGTTTCATTAGAAAAACAAAACAAAACATTTCACAAGCTCATCTACCTTGAACTACAGTGTCAGGAAAACAGAAAACTGGGAAACAGAAACATGAACTGAACAAAAGGACAAACTAGTGGTGTGTTTAACCGTATCAGACTTTAAAACTTATCACTGCTCTACCAATCACGCTTCCACCAAGTACACTAACAATCAAGTTTACATAAGTATTGTTTTTAAACCCATCTTTTATGTTTTACAACTGTTGCTTACATTAATTTCTTTTTCTCCATATTTGCCTTATTTATTGCCTTTCAAATAGGCACTACTGCAACTATGCAATCACATGTGTTTAAATCTAAGCATATAAGAAATTGCAGTTATTCCAATCAGACTAGTCACATTTTATAGACTTTGCTGGACTAGTATCTAGATTCTTAAATTTCATATTAATCATAAAAGGAGTGGTTAACACAAACAGCACAATCAACAGGCGAAGCAGTTCAATCCACTTTTCAAAGTATTAATGAGAAATCAAAGGCTTTTATTATTATGACAGTTAAAGCACTGATGAGTGCCTAAATGAGCACTCTCACAGCTGTCATGTCTCCAATGGATTATTTTTATGCTATCTCTTTTTGTCAGCATTGACCTTCAACCTCTTCAAATATGGTTTGACCCTGAAAACTGCCAAAGATGAAATAAGTGGACAAAAGAAGGCATGAGAGCTTTAAATTACATACCATATTTAAGTAATGTTTAATTATTGCTTTCAGATGGCCACTATAGATAATGTAATCAATAGCTACCAAAACAACATCCATCAGCTTGCACATAAAAAGGAAAAAAAACACGCTGTCTGCTCTATAATAGCATAATTTGAGCTGTCAGGAATTGTCCATAAGTTTTCTTAAATTCATCAACCTGCCCCCAACAAGGAACAGCCTAATACTTTTCAAACCATCTTTACTAGAAGAGAATCTTATCTAACCGTAAATACTTCATCTGGACTCATTTCTACCATAAGGTTATTTTCCCAGCTACCTGTTTACATAGTTGGGCAGTATACTTTTTCCTATTATTAAAACCAACTTTATACTCTGGTGTGGGGGTATCAAGCTCATTTTCACTGGGGGCCGCATCAGCCCCACGGTTGCCTTCAAAGGGCCGAATGTAACGTAGGAGTATAAATGTAGGAGTATTTACGGACTGTAGGAGTATTTACATTTATACGGGCCTAAAATTACATTTGGCCCTTTGTAGGCAACCGCGAGGCTGATGCAGCCCCCGGTGAAAATGAGCTTGACACCCCTGATCTAGCAAACATGGACAGTACTGATGGTGAAGCAGAGGCAACAGCTCGGACTCTGCTCCTCAGCCTGTCCGAGGGCTGCGTTCCCCACCCTGGGGGAAGACTGGCCAAGCAGGACGAGGAGCTGGTCCTGACACCAGCGCTGAGGGCCCCACACGTCACCGGAAATTACCGAGTGCTTCATTTGACATCAGGCAGGAATTTGGGAAACAGGTGAAGTAGACTTCTCAACAGTCTGGGAACAATTTCTATCATAACTAAGCCTTGCTCTCCATAGTGATCTCTGAGTTAATTTAAGTTAGTGGCCCTAGTCACATTGGCACTGAATATTTGAGAAATGCTTTAGGATAACATATTTTTGTTAGGGATATAGAACTTGCCTGGAGCAACGATGGGGAACTACGATACCCCGAAAACCACAAAACCCCCAGTAAAGCAGACCCTTTTCTTTGTCAGTTCCTTTCATACTTTCACACGCAAGCTCAAATTCGCAGCATAACAGTGTAAAATACAAACGTTTCATAGAAGACATACACAGATTCTTCTCTCAAAACCTCATCCCTTTTCTAGGCAGTAAAACGTTTGCCATGTTGGAGACTGAGAACGTGATATAACAATAAGCAATTTTGTTGACTCCTTCCAAATGATACTATGATTTCTCCTGGGTGTCTCAGATTTTTATAAGCATCTTAAAAGAAAGATGGGAGAGCCATAAAATGAAATGAGAAGCAGCAGTTCCTTCAAGGTTTTCATGTTGCCAGGAGAGCTGTTTCTCAGAAGGATGAATCTGAGATTTCGTATTTCAAAGAAACTCATTTGGGAAACATCACCTTGCTGGGGCTTTGTTATGGGCAGGTCCACTGGCAGATGAGAACAGTAGGGTGGGTGGCTCATAAACTAATGACATGAGCATGTAAAAAACAAGTATTTTCTTGATACCTTAAGTATCTTTAAGAAAGCTGACCTTTGAAAACTGATACTCTTCACTGAGCAGTACATCCTCCCCTGGAAAACCCCAGGGAAAGCTTGTGCTTTGCTCTGACAGCAAGGAGAACTTTCTGCACCTGCATTTACTTGGCCAACAAAGAGGTGGACAGACGACCTTCTCCTTCCTTCCCACCCCATCACTATAGCAACGTGCACTTTCCCAGGACAGCCCACATCCCAAACACGGGTGGCGGAGCTGCTGAGCAGCTGTATCCACAGTCTGGGCACATGGAACAGGAACGCAGCCACCGGGCTGCAGATGTCCCCTGGTATGGTGGCCAGAGAACCTCAGGTCTAGTATTTACAGTGGCAGGGCAAAACACGGAAAAGTAAATTTATTTAGCTTAATATATATTCAGGTCTTGATTTCTTATTTCTAACATAATTTTAAATATATGTATCTTATTTTCAAGGTGATAATTTTTAGTAATCTTCAATTCCCACCCTTTGAATCTATGCATGGTTGTTATTTGTAAGCAGTATTCGAAGACCTAATCAAATTTCCATTTGCTTTGTAGTTACCTATGCAATGAAATTTCTCTTTTACTGTACACAGGCAACACAGTTTTCTTTGGTATATCCACAAGTATTCCTTCGCTTGCCATGTGAACAAAGTGACCGTACACAAGCCCATCCATGTCCTTATTCCCCTGACTCTGCTGTGGAGAGTGGGCTTTATGCTCTCCCATTACGTGCCACCAGGCTGTCTCAGACGCCATCCCACTTGCCACCTCTCCAGTTACCATTCACTACACATTCAAATGCTGCTTCTCTTCTGTCCCAATGAGAGTCGGGTAGCCTGACCCAGAAAATCTGGAAGCAGCAAGACTTTTCCTTCTCTCTGCTACAAGAAGAGTTCAGAAGTAGGGCTCCTGAGAGGAGGAAGGGACCATGTGAGATTTTACTGTACTGACATGCCCTCAGTAACACAGTGGCCAGATGGTGAAGGAGTAGAAGAATACAAGACGCACAAGTGACACAACAAGGTTATGAATGACACAGTTGCTACCGTTGGCCCCACACAGAGGGAGACCTGTCCAGACATGCTTGCTGGACCTACTGCACTACCCTGATAAAGGCAACTAGAGCACCAAACAAACAGCATAATCTCTACAGCAGGGATGTCAAACTTATTTTCACCGGGGGCCACATCAGCCTCACAGTTGCCTTTGAAGGGCTGAATGTAATTTTAGAACTGTATAAATGCAGAAGTAGTTACATTCACAGAGTCCTAAAATTACATTCAGCCCTTTGAAGGCAACCACAAGGCTGATGTGGCCCTGGTGCAAAGGAGTTTGATATCCTTGCTCTATGGCATCAAATCTAGATATCACTGCGTGGACAGTACTCTTTGCATGTTCTCCACACAACCAATTCTAACAAAAGGAAATGGGCTTAAAAAAATTTCTTTCTTTGTGGATATAAATAAAAGTACTAAAATGCCTCTTTCCTACTATTTGGGACAAATTAGGATTTCTGTTAAAAGACTCAATGGAAAAAAAACTACTAGCTTGTTTTTTTTCAAGCAACAGTTTAAAAAAACCACCTTACTGAATCTGTATTTGACAAGATTTGATGCCCATGTGCAAACCAAGAGTGTATTTATACTCAAAAAGCCCAGAAAGGTGTAAAGCCAGATTCTCCTTTTACTTCCTTCGTTTAATTCACAGTAAATACAATTTAATCCATACTCTAGCTGCAGAGAATACTACAGTCACATTGTTGTTGAACAGACTGAGTAGATATTCACTGTAATGTGGGGGAAAAAATGAGAAATAATTAGAACTTCAGAGAAAAACCATGGAAGATCCTAATAAAGAGATTAATAAGAAATGAGTCACTCACAATGATGGTTATGATACAAAAATCTCTATTTTTCTGCCATTTCCTTTCACATTTCAACATTGTAAGAGTAAACCCGTGGGCTGCTCTTGACGCATCGAGTACAAAGCATTGTGAAAAAACTGAAATACAAAACCCAAATAGCATTCCAATGTAGCAAATGGAACACTGGACTAAGGAAACCAATATAGATTCAACAATCTCATGAAGGCGAATCTCAACTGACCCAAACTGTACTCAAACCAATTGTATTACGAATGAGATCCAGAGTTTAGTAGAGTAAGCAGACCTCAAAAATCACTTGCTTCGTTAAGATGCAAACCTCGTTTCATCACTCCTCCTTCACACCTACTGCACTTGCAACAAGATGTTGCATTACCCTGCAGAACCCGCCTTGCTCAGTAAGCCAGGGTCAGAGGCATCACAGGCTTTAGCTACCTCACTGGCACCTGGGTGTTCTTTGGGGCAGAAATGGTATTTATTCGGAAAAGAAAGAACTGTCGGCATTATATGCGTAATGAGCTGCCTAAGTCACTGGTTTCCGGCCTGTGCATCCCAAACCAATGGACTGTGGTTAAGAGAGAGACAAGAAGTACCTAAGGAAAGCAAACCCCACCACGAGTATGCTGAAATGTGCTGTTTGACATTCAAGTGATCACTTAACTTTAAAACACTTTGAGAGATCTCAGCAGGCTGAAGAAACTTCAAAACTGGAGGCTACACCAATTATATAAATCAATGTTCTCCAGGGCTGGTTTGACATTTTCCTGCCTCTACAAGGACAATCAGCTGAGGTGGGGAGATGAAGAGCACAGAGCAATGTCTGTACACCCACAAGAAAAGGCTTTTAGGGCAACTGCAGTTTTGGGTTTCTGTTTTCACATAGGAGCTACAAAAAGAAGCCCCAATTTGAATCATTAAAGATTTTTCTTACAAGCTATAATACAAAGAATTATTTTTAAAAGCTTGAGATGCAAAGTAAGACATTTAATTACAGTGTAACTCAGCTAGAAAGGAGCTTAGCCTGCTAGAAATAAGCAAAAATCAAGTTGCATTTGATACAATGATCTTGATTCCAACAAGATGCTGGAAAAACAAGATGTTTTCGAAAAAGGTTACAAATAGGAGAAATTACAAAGCAGGAACATGTTCACAGGAAATTGAGCTAATGAGTGTATTTCAGTGATTTATGGCAGGCTAATTCAGAGAATTAGGCACTTATTCAAACAGCCAAGCATCAGAAACTCAGCCAAACATAAGGGTAAAATCAAACAGAGGATAAAAGTGCTTCACTGTGGCATAAAAAAAATCCTTCAAAGTAGCATTATGCAACTGTATCATACTGATGATAAATGTATAATAACGTTTACATTATGGAACTAAATGTAAATATAATTATTTCCCTAAGATAATTCTTACAGAAATTAAGTTATGGTCACTTAGGTGCCATAGCTGTATGGTCCTACACGTTAAACTTACAAAGGCTCCTTTTATGTCTTAGTACCTATGATGTATTTTACATTAAGCTACTGAAACAATATGTAAAATGTGCTCAATATACTCAAAGTATTGAATATGTTATTAAATACTAATATATACACAGAAATAATTTTCATGTTGTATGCCATATTCATTATCGCAATACATTAATTGTTAAAATGGAGTACCTATCGGCAATGGTTTCATTAAGAAATCTTTTAGATGAGTGTAGTACCCATTTTGAGCAAATTTGTAAGTGATTAAAGCCACAGGACTGTGTTATTCGTTACACTCCATCATACAAATGACCAAACACTACGCAAAAAAAATTTTAAAGCATTCCTAGTATTTCTAACAGCATTGATGTTAGAGACTGGCTTATAGCTGAAAATGGAAGATCACAGCTACTATCTCATTTCTGAACTGTTGCAACTGGTAGGATATGTGGATGGACATCACAACCAAGACACAAATGGGGTTGCACAGACAAGCGCTGCCAACAGCTCTTAAGGAACGGCAGGAGAGCCCCAGCTCTGCCAGGAGCTGCTGCCAGGGAAGGGGAATCCCTGTCAGGAGACAGGATCGGGAGCGGGGCTGTTACTGAGAGCTGCCGGACTACTCCAGATTATTACTTGATTACGTGTCAGCACACCGACTTTCTACACGGCTGACAATCATAGAATCATTTTGGTTGGCAGAGACCCTCGGGATCATCGAGTACAACCATAACCTAACTCTAGCACTAAACCACGTCCCTAAGAACCTCATCTCTACATGTCCTTTAAACACCTCCAGGGATGGTGACTCTACCACTTCCCTGGGCAGACTGTTCCAGTGCTTCACAACCCTTGCCATGAAGAAATTCTTCCTAATATCCAATCTAAACCTCTCCTGGTGCAACTTGAGGCCATTTTCTCTTGTCCTATAACTTGCCACTTGGGAGAAGAGATCAACACCCTCCATGCTACAACCTCCTGTCAGGTAGCTGTAGACAGCGATCAGGTCTCCCCTCAGCCTCCTTTTCTCCAGGCTAAACAGCCCCAGTTCCCTCAGCCGCTCCTCAGACTTGTGCTCCAGGCCCCTCACCAGCCTTGTTGCGATGGAAATACCCTGTCTGCTAAAACACGTCACCAGAGTCATGTTATCCAGTAATATCTATAACGTATGAACATATTTACAACATTTCTAGTTTGGAAACAAATTTTAGCAATATTTTACTGGGTTAGAACGGTCGTATAATTGTGTCCAGAGACAGCTCAGATACATTACTCTAAATACATGGAAGCACACGAATGTTAGTCTACAAAGAAAACTGCTCTTATGGAGGGGCTATGTAAATATAGGGGAATAATATACAAAACAGGATCAACATGATCCTACTAAAAGCTGTGAGAAATCTACAAAGCACCTCAGATCCTAATCCCCAGACTAGAGCAGACAGTTTTAGGTAAAGGCTCTTTACCCAGTTGTTTCCAGTGACATACTTGACTGGTCTCCTTCCAGACATTATATATTACACCCTTTAAAAAAAAAAAAAATAGAATAGAAAGTACTCAACATAATAACACTTACTAAACAGAAGTTAAAAGTGCACTTCTACATGTGAAAAAATATTCTAAAGATAATGAAAAGCACATTCCCTCATCTGCATTTCTGAATGCAGCTCTCCTGACCATGTTTCTGTGATGAATAACATAAAAAGCATTTCAAGATCAAGCAGAGCAGAAGCACTCTGACAAGAGGAATCCAGGTCTTGTAAAAGGAAGCAAACTTTTAGAAGCTTTCTAAGTCCTGGAGCTATTTTGTAATGGGCTGTATAAGACAGGACCTGGGAGTCAGCAGGGAACACCAGCAGGTGGGAGTGGGGAGGGAGGGCGGCTGCCATCAGCAGAGCCTCTGCACTACAGCAGTTTAGTGCCAGCAGTGGCAAAAAAGCAGAGAAATATCCAACCATCTGCTTTCACAGACCTTTCTTATAAAGTATCACAGTGATAATGAACTAAGAATCACCAACATTTTTTAAAGTAAGCTTTGAGATGTGAAAATGATAACTGTGTAATCCCTGATAATCACACCAGGGGTTTAAGGCGACGTCTGTAGGAACTTGCGCATTACTCCGAGCCTGGCACACAACAGAGGGGAAAAATCCCTCCCCGTTCGCAGGCACACACACAACTGGATGGAAAACAGCGCACTGAAGCACGACAGGGAATTATTTTGAGAATCATATTCAAGTCATATGGTAGCTCACCTGAATAGGGCTTAAGAGGGCGGCTATCGGGTGTTCACAGATCAACACCACAGTGGTCCGTGAAGACACAGCCACGACTAAGTATGCTCTGTGCCCCCTCTGCTGGTTTCACAGCAGCAAGCAACCACCTCTCTGCTAATAAAGCTAATATAGAAGTAAAATCCAAGGAAGAAAAGCCATTTTAACTGGAAGCAAGAGTAAAAAGAGATACTAAAATTACTTTCAAATATTAAAAGAACTAAATATTTGCAAAAACTTTTTATTTTGAAATTACAAAAAGAAAAACTATTGGGTGGCATCCCTTGCTCAAAGATGCGTATTGCGAATTACTGTCCCTTTGTTTCTACTGTAGCTTCTTAATAGTTGAAGTCGACTTGCACTTTTCAAAGACTAAAATAAGCATTTTGTTAGATTCAAGTGTTGTGTTCTTTTTGAAGAAAAAAGTCAGCCTAATCTTAAAGATCTTGGCAAAGAAACTGAAGTCAGTGACTACATTTCTTTTTAAAAAAAAGAAGTCACATATTTTCCTACCAGCTATTTCAGCTGGTTTTCATTATGGTTTCCATCAAACTAAGAAAAACACCCCACTCTCATAAACACAGGATTCAGCATTTCTTGTTTTCAGAATCAATTTTTCCCCGTTTAACATAGTTTTTTCAAACAGCATGGCTTGCAATGATAATTTCTCCTCAGTTTACATGACTCCTGTTGACTGTTTTCAGAGTTACACATGAACCTCTGTGGTCTGTAGAAATGACATAACCCAAACTCTTGCACATTTGAAGTTACCAAAACCTAAAGCAAAACAAAATGCCAAATAGTGTTAAACCTCAACAACATCCAGCTAGTTGGGCACCAATTCTACTTTGCAATCAAGTGCAAACACACATAAACCCCGGAAACTTCACTTAATATCCCTCATAAATCCTTTGATTTCACAGGTCTTCAAAATCATGGTAATCTCCCTTTGGTCACTGCTGACACTTCTAAAACCATATTTAATCAGTACTAAAACACCAAAGAAAGGAACATCAAATCTCAAGTTCATTGCATCACTAAAAAAAAAATAAAATAAAAAAATAAATCAGCAAATGCTTAGAAAATATTTTAGAATATACAACATTTTGCATCTTTGTGAAAGGAGCTTCTATACCGTTTTATTTTAATTACCATAAAACCAGGATCTCTGGAAAGAAAAATCTCGTGATACTGTGATACATGACAACTTGCTACTGCCCAGGGATTTGTTTTCATAGTTTTTGACTGCAGAATAAAATACTACATCCCTAACCACAAATAAGGCGACTGAACTTTAAAGATCTCCCCTGTTCCTGCACACAACTCACTCTTCAGTCCTGCTAGAACAGACTTCCCAGTTACTGTGCTATTCTGCTGCTGCTTGGCAGTTTTGCATCCTCCTGGTACTACATCGTGTTGTGATACACTCAGAGGGAAACAGCTGTAGAAAATGTCATTTTTGAGAGAAGAAAGCTAATAGACTACTAAAAAATATTTTCAAGAAGCACACCGTACGTAGAACCAATGTACAGGGATACAGGATACAAATAATACAGTATAAAAGGTAAAAGAAAGAAACTAATTCAAACTTCTTGTACTGCAGTCTGCACAGTCAGGACACATGCACTTTCTTATAGAAATACTGTCATACAGGCAAGATTTAACCACCACCTGAAGACAACAAATTTAATTGCACTGGTGTAGAGTATAGGAACTTCACCATATCGATTACTTCTCTGAGCAGGGGATATGCAACTCCTTTCACCACTATTTTATTAAACCAGCTCAGTTTTATGCAAGAAAGAATGTTTTGGTTTTGAAAAAGACAAAAAAGGTGCACATGGAATGGAGTGTTTGCCTTATGTCACAGACAAGAGCCAGCAATACCCAGTATCTGTGTACTTCATGGGTAAGAGCATGGATTAGAGCTTTGCTTGGTATTCCAAGTGTCCAGAACAAATACATCCAAACTGGTCACACTTCACAAAAGTGATAGCCAGCTGCTGGCCTTGTTATTCATATCAGGTCCCTGAGCTCCAGTACAGATGATAGTTAACTCGGGGAGTAACACATCCAGCTGCCACTCTCATCTTTCTATAACCAGGGGCTTGCTGCAAAGAGGGGTTCAAAAATGGGATAAGGAGTCCTGGCAAGGCAGGCTCACTGTTCTCACATGCTCCTCTTGCTGTACGTGCCCTGAAAAGCTGCTCTTCACACAACGTAAAAATATCTTTTGGGGACACACTGGACCTTCCCTCTTAAGAAGAACAACTAGGCTACAGTGGCTGGCTGGACACCACTGCTTTATGTAGATAGGGAAATAGCAAGAGTACATGGAAACTGTTCCTTCAAAACCCATTAAAACTTCACTTTCTGACTGAAGACACTGGAAACCATGCTATAATAATCAGCTCTGAAATGCTCATTCCAAAGGGCTTTTGCCAAAAAAATGAAAGTACAAATTGGGGAACAATTTTGTCACTGCAGTAGAGGCTTTGTGTCAGAAGAAAGCACACCGTATTTCCTACTTCAAACTCTGAAGAACAGTGGCATCAGAAGGATTCAAAAGGCCACAGGAAGAGACCTAAGAACATCTTGGTTAGGAGAAGGGATGACAATGAGATGTAGCACTTCTGTGCCATCTGTAACCAATCATGGTCAAGACCACATGAGGTACAGGAAAGCAAATGCAAGTGACTGATATATTTGAGGTATCCACCTACTGCTAGTATTTTAGAAGGTCATTACCATGAAAAGTTTCATAATTTCACTCTTGGCCTTTTCGCAGATAAGGAGACCAAGAAGTAGGAATACCAGACCTGTAATATTTTCAGATATGATTCTGCTTCAGAACAATCCAAACAAGCACCTACAGTGGTTTAATAATCTCTCCTCTTGCTTGCTTGTAGCAGGGTTCAAGTAGAGCACCTGGTTCACAAATCTGACTCACCAGCAATGATTAACTCAAAGAACATATTAGCTAACTTTAAATACTTCTCCTATTTACAAATAGTAACTATGTGACAAAGTTCACTATAAAAAGACTATCCTGCTGCCTGTAGTAATGCTGTGGCTTGGGCAGAGAAGAGAACCCTGATCCCTGGCTGAGTAGGAGCCTTGTGTGTATATGGCTCCGGCCCAGCCCACGCTCCAGGCGTCAGAGTAATTATGGTTTTCTCTGTCACAGTCCACCAGAGCACCATTTTCTACAGTATAAAGCCGGGAGCTTTATACTCTCACGTACAAAATTGGTCACCAACAAGACTGAGCCTTTCCTGTGTATGCAGCAATACTTTGCATCGTTTTACTTAAAAATAATAAAAAAAAAAATCAGATCCTGACCACCATATAGTTACAACAATAAAAATGTGGTGTAACCCACCAAATGTTTCATAGGAAGCTAAATTTAGAACCCTAACTTAACGTTTAAATTTTTAAATATTCACCTGATTTTCAGAGATGATGTGCAGTTAAATCTCGTCGTGAGCACATACATGTCTAACTTTGACTCTTCCGACACAGCAAGAGTGGAACACAAAACATGTCTGTTACAGGAACACCAGGAGTGTAATAGGTACAGCAAGAGCTCATACTGTACTTTGTGTTTCCTTTCCTGTGGTGTAGACTGTAAATACTGGGGCTAAGCTTTCCAGAAGATTCTATAAAATTGATATATACACATACAGCAACAGCTCAACAATAATAAATTTTAATGTGTTGTGTATCTTGCTGTATGTAGCTCAAGTCAACACTAGACAGTTACTGTAAGACAAGATGTATAATTTCAAAGCTCTACAAAAATATAGTTTTCAAATAGATGGCTTTCAAAAAATGCCAATCAAACGGTAAAACAAACCACAAATTAAGACTTTTCCAGTTCTCTAGCAGACTTTCCTTGGGTGTTATTTTTTTACCAATTAAATGCTAGAAATGTTTAGAAAATTTCTTTCACATATTTGTTCCTTTTGGATTTATGTTTGCTTGCTTTTCTGTAGCAAGATGAGAGCCATTTAGAACAAATTACTTCTCAAAGTTGCAAAAAGTGAAATTCATCATTTTCAGACAATCTGGTGGTCAAATTTCTTCACTGTCATTATAAGAAAGACTAAAATATCTGATGACAAGGTAAGGAATAGAGAAGGGAAATGCAAGACCTGGGCATTCACCACAGTGTGCAAGTGTTGCATGGGACAGATCCTGAGGTTGTTCTTACTTCTGCGTAACTTTTCAGGGTGCATCTCAGAGCCAGCAGAAACTGCTAGGTGGTGTGAAAAATGCCGTTTTAGTTCTGTTCTTGAACATGCTGGAACCAGACTATCATGACAAAAATACGTAATTTTGGATAAAAATTTTATTTCCTTTTTTACATGTCATCCATTCTTATTTCTATTCTAGTTAATACAGAAATGTAAGAATTTTTAATCGGAGAAAATTTATTGAAGAGAGCTAGGTATCACATTCTAAAATGAAATAAGAAAACTTCATTAACCTAGTGCACTAATTTTTCTTTAAATCATTTGAGGAAAAAACGCTCTTTAAATAAAAGACAGCCTGTCTAAAAAACAGTAAGCAGATTAGGAAAAGAAAGCTAGAGGACCTAATGGATTCTAAACAAAAAACAGTGACCACGTATTACAGGGCTGCTGTATGTGCTACAGTTAAAAGATCTACTTAGTACCACCATTTGAGAGAGCCAGCTTTAACTTGCTTGCTTTCTTTCACTCCATGAATTTCCTAGCACAGGACTAGACAACACCACAGTTCTTTTCAGACACTTTGTACAATCTCTTCCATCATACTCTCAGAATCTCAAAACAATCTTTATTAGGGCTGACTGCTCATCAATACTTACACAGGGGAACGGGATGTGAAAGAAAAAACTAAAATTACCCCCCACAAGGCTTTGGGCTTAAAAGCAGTAGAAAAACCAATGAAACTAGAACCAGATAATCTTCTACCACCTGCCTTTCTAAAGGCTACTGAAGAAGAAACTGAAACACACAAGACAAAGCATTTGAAGTTCTGAATCCCATGAAGTCAACAGCAATATGCTGTTGGTAAACAAGTGAAGCCATATATCACACACTGGTTTAATACTATATTTAGTCTGGTTTAGTACTAAGACATTACTTTAAAGTCTCTGGAAATAGCATGAAAGGTAAAGTAAAAATCACCATCGAGAAAACTGTATTTTCTACAGAAAGCAAATGATACTGTAGCTGGGACTTTCCAAACTGGGATACTTTTGTGAAATGCACCTTTTTAACTACGGAGGTACTCAATCAGTAATTATCTCTGTACTGAGTAGACATTCCTCAACAGCAATGTTTCAGATTGGTGGTTCACCCAATTCTGTAATCTCCTCTTTTGATTTCTCTGATGGTTTTGCCCCACAAAGCACCACTCCCAACTTCTCACTAGTTGTTTGTGTTCATATTATAGTGATGTAATACATACAATGTATTACATATTAGAAAAAAATACACAGACATTAATCAGAATATTCTCTAATCAGTGTTCAGAGTGGAACCCTGAACGAGGTCAGTATTTGGACTGGGAGATAACACAAATAAGGAACAAACAAAAAAATTGGCTTTTATAATACAGTGACACCTCAGTTCAGTACATTCCTTGCAAGTAAGATAGCTTTTTATCACGCTCTGCAGTATCTACTACCTAAAAACACCCAAATAGGTATATTAACATCTGTATTAAGTTATTTCTCCAAGAACCTTGTCATCTTACAAATATTCACACCATCCTGTTTGCTAATTACCTCAGAACAGCATAAATCTGAAGTAACTTTTTCCCTTGATCAACTAAAGCGATGATGATGGAGCTTCCTTGAACTAGTCAAAGGCAGATGTATTTTTAGAAAAGACTTTGAACACAAAGATTTTTTTCTACTTAATTCCTGCTATATTCAAGAAAAAGCTACATTTCTTTTTTCCCCAGATGTAATTACGATACGATCTCTTCTTTAGCATGGAAGTGACATTCATATCCAAAGTCCCTGCATCTATGGCCTGCATGAAGCCTACCAGTCTACATCTGATTTAACAGTTCTATATCCATTTAATACTCTGGCCCTATTAAGGTTTTCTTTGCACTGGCTTACACACAATTATAATGCTCAACACAATTATAGTATTCTAATGCTTCAGTACACCAATCCATATGGCTGTGAAGTTTACCCTAGTTTTAAAACACACAAATTCACTATCTTAAGACAGATTTTTTTCTGAAATTCAACAGAAAACTTGATACATGCTATGTGTGAACACATATCGCTTTATAGCAGAGATATGTATACAGAAAATAATTCAAGAAGAAAACTGCAGCATTGAAGCATTAAATCAGGAAGGAAAAAAATCCTCAACTAACCTACCTATAGGTTAAAATACTGACTAGATTTTTTTTTGTAGAGGACAAAATAGTCCCTTGTCTGAGAGAATTAGTCTGATTTCAGCTGATAGGAAGCAGAGAGACTTAAAAATTAGCATTAGTGAGCTAACTTTAAGAGAAAAATGACAAAATACAGAATCAGATTAGTAAACCACTGACACCACTAATATCGGTTACTATGCAACTGCTGAAATGTGCATTCTAAACTTCTTAAAAAGAGAAAGAACCTTCATCTTCCACTGCACAACAGACCTTAACAACCTCTTGATTTTAAGGAGTGCTCAGATCGCTACTCCTTTCCCTCCTCCAATCTTTGGTAGCGGAGCAGATCTAAAAGATCCTAAGAGTAGTATATTCAATGAGACCACCCTTCTTCATCAAGTTTGTGAAACACAGAAAGGAAAATAAGAATTACACCAAATACAATTTTACAGCTTACCATCTTCGACAAAACCCTTAATAAGAGACCTTCATACTATCTGATCACTGACAAGAATCACTTCTCATATTCTATATGCCTTTGCTGAAATTTATTAAACAGATGTCATGAATTTTCTTTTTTGTAGCTCTAGCAGACGTTTCTTGACTATGAAGTATCATGTACATATGTTAATAAAATTCAAAATGTTTATTGAGTACCCAAAGAACTTGTACAGACTAAGTGGAGTGAACAACATCACTAAGACAACTATTCAAGAAGAAATATAAGACTAGTTACAATTAAGAACGTCTTGCAATACGATATTCTTTTCGCCATTGCAAAGTTTCTGCTGACATGAATTAATATAGTAAAGTAACATGGTGGAAAGATGCTCTTGCCATTCTTGTTCAAATAAACAACTTCAAATTAAAAAATTATATTCTACCTTCATGTCTTTTACATCAATCTCTCAACTACACAACTAGATAGCTTCACAGTACATGCTTACTTGTGAAAGTTCATCTCTTAAAGGAAAATGTGACTAAAGTAAAATCCAAAGAATCAGAAGTAGATGTCAACAGGTAAAGATCCTTTCATTACCTGAATTAACAATAACAAAAAATCATCCTAGCTACTCTTGATGACTCCTGATACTCTGAATAGGTTTTAAAATTATATCTGTTCAGCTCCCATCATCAAAAGATAAAAAAAGTCCCTCTCGTTGTTATGATATTTTTAAAAGCATTACTGAAAATACAAAGAATGACATTTGGGATCCATTTTTACCAGTGTCAAATCGATGACCCAAAGTTTTGAGTTAGGGGAACATGTATCAGGAAAATGTGTGCTTTAAGTGCTGGCTGGCATAAGGTATCCTTGCATGTGTTCAGAACTGCTGACATTGTATTTTGACATAATTTTGCAAATACTTGGCTTATTTTATAAATAATTTCCATAGACAATTTGTTCTGTCATTTTCCAACTGTGCTTACGTATCACCTGTGCATGCCATATTACAAGCTTCACTATAGTATTCCTTTCTTGCCTTATTCAGAGTAAGAGTACCTTATCTTCACAAATAAAGCAATTTAAATCACTGAAATGGCTTGAAGCATGGTATAGTCCTCCACTCAAGCAAAGGAATCTAACAGAATTTATTCCCTTGACTTTGTAATAACAATGGGAAGCACTATATATAAAAATGAAAGTGTACCAATATTTCACAGAAAAAGGCTTCAGCAAAGAAATCGCGTCCTTATCGCAAATGAAGGCTACGTTTCATCTTTGTAATCTTTATGGACGTAGCTTTCTGCTCAAATACAGTACTGTGAAAGATGAGAATCACAGTCTGCTTAGAAAGGTAACAGATACATCACACAACTTACTAATGCATAAAGTTTTCAAGTAAATGTGCAAGCCTGATCTATTGTGTTGCCTGCAAAGCTACCTGAAATATTTTTCAATATGTATGTTACTTATGCAAATAGTAAATCAGCTTCTTCAGGTGCCAGAATCAACACCTTTCATCCCTAGAGCAAGCTTTAAACAGGCATAAGCCAGAACTGCTGCCCAAATGCCTGGCCCCTGTCATCCTTCTGTTCCATTTTCACTCTTTGCATCAGCAGAAGTCACTACTATGAGCTGCATCAGAGAACTGGTCTGGACCCCAGGACCGCTCCTTTCAGTGCACACGTTAGTTTACGATGGCTTAATCTACAGTGAGAAAGCCTTCACTCTAACTCTGAAACATTAAAAAATTCCTACTGGCAAGATAAAGCATACTGTTCTGGTAATATTAAGTCCCTTCTGAGTTTCTGAATACAGCTATTTTGGTAATATTTGTCTGCATGCTACATTAATAAAATAAGAAATAGAACAGTTCTAACTGTAAACATGATGCAACTGAAGACTGTAAAACAAAATTTTATTCTTAAAAAAATTGTTAGAAATTAATGGTGTAACACATATGTACAGTAGCCAATTTATTAATGCTTGAAAGGTATTAACAAAGACGAAAAATCATTAAATAATACATTGTTTTATACCACTACTATTGTTTAACATCTCTCACCTGGCAAATTACCATCATACTAATGAGCAATTTAGCATACTGCCAGTCCCAGTTTAGAAAAACAGATTAACTTTCGGTTTTAAAGAGGCATTTATCAAAATGTAAAGCTACTGCCAATATGTGTTTGAGTATTTACGTGGTCTATGACTGAAGCCTTTTCAAACTGCACATATCAAAAATAAAGAAAATCCCTTAAGTTCACAAAGTATCCTTATAGTTATTTTGTGTGTTTTGACTTCCACGGTCATATCCGCCTGACCAGAATACTACTATTAGGTGGTGCAGCAGCATCAGTCAAATTCTTTGAGTGAGAGTCTACCCATAAAGGTAATTTTACCTTAAACATTGCTCATCTCAACTCCTGAGACATGTTCTAGTAATAAACACATCAGCAAGGCCTATAACAAAGAAACAGTTATTTAATGCATACCTCACTATATCCTAATGTCTACTACTTGCACAGTAAAGAATCAGTCACTCAAGTCCGCTCTTTGAAAGGGCTACCTTCATTAAGCTCACAGGTTGTTTACTATCCAGAATAAAAGTTACAGTAACTGAAAAACTGAATCATGACCTAGCATGAAAAAATACCCCACCTCCCAGAGGGAGAGGGCAACACACGTGTGACCTGCTTCTACATTCAAACGCGTGCTGATGCTTTACACTCATGGCTCATACTCATACTTTCATCCCTTTGGCAGAAGCAAAAGGGGCATTGAAACTTGCATGTTAATGCTTTAATGTTAAAGACCAAAATTCTAATCAGAGCTCAAAATGTTTCTCCTACCAAAGGGGCATTCTTATAAAAGAATCTACCCTTGGATCCTATTACGAAAGAGAAAAACAACTTTCTCGAAACAGAGTTAAAGGATGCATTCAGACACGGAATTTTAACGAATGTTATGTTGAAAGCAGTTGGTGAAATGCACTTGAGTGGAACAAACTGAAAATCTGACATTACCCTATAGCCAAATCTTTCACCACTGATTTAAAAGATACACGAGCAGCAAAGTAGGTGAAATGGGAGAGAAGAGCATTACTAATTTACCTAAGCAGCCAATTCATCTCAACAATTTAAAAAGAGGTTCTACTTCAATGTTAAGCCATCAAGACACAAAGTCCCCCTCATTTCTGTTAAAAACATATAGGATTTTTTTAGAACAACAGCTTTTTACTTTTCGTGCAACATTTCTGGACTTTGAGTCACTAAAAACAAATAATCACAAAATACTTAAACACTACCACTACCTATTTAGAGTACCAAATATATTACAAAATAAGACAATGCAAATACTGGCTTAAGTTTTGGCTTCATGCATATCTGCATTTTAAAAAGCTAAAATCCTACTGTATATTCTTACAGTATATCATGTTCCACCTTCTAGAAGTAGTAAGAACATCATCATAATGACCATGAGAAGGTAAATATAAGCTTGATGATACTGCAGTGAAATAATTTTGTCTTACTGCCTAAAGAAGGTGAAAGGCAATTTTTTACAACCTAGTTTCATTTCAATTTTATTGAACTGTCTACAATATTCTGTGAGTGTGTGCACATATACAGGCACGCACCGAAAAAGTGATATCTACAAACAGTTTACACAAATACTTACATACAAATGTTATTTACATAAACTAACGTGACTGCATGATTTTTGACGTAAAAACCATATGCTTCTTGCACATTAACTGTTGCATCTGTCTTACAAAAGTAATATAAACCTTTTGCAACAACTAGCTAAGCACATATCGCTGATTCCAAGTTTTTAGAGCTTGCATGTTTTTAAAAAAATACAATACCTAGAACACTGTTATCAAACAAATATGCTTTATTGGCATCTAAAAACAAAATGCACCCAACATTAAAATGTACTTTTTCATTTTTTTAAACCCACTGCAGTACGAGGAACAAATCACAAACACTTACTTTAGAGAAAACAGAGACTATAGTGTAGATTTTACAAAATCACTTTTAATCTCTGTATTATGCTCCTTAAATAACATGGGTCATTTCTCTTTCTGCCGAATTGAAGGAACATAAAATATCACAGCTTTGTCTATACTTTAAAATTCTGCAGCAGCCTAAAAACACGGACAACATACACCAGCACCTGTTTTCAAGTATAACAATTTCGATAGCCAACCTAAGGGTATTATCTAAAAAATCCATTTTCTTCCATAGGAAGTCTTTGTTTGACAAGCTGTTATTTTATCTTTGTGAAATTAAAAGCAAGTGGGGGCAAGTTTATGCTTTACCAGAGAAATTAAAAAAAATGTTTACCTACCATGTTCAAATTAAGAACAGTGTTCTATACAAGTCAGTTGTACAGTTATTTAAGTGAAAGATGAACATGAACATCAGATTAACTTAATTCTGGCAGACAAAAGTGAACTGCTACCGTCCAGTCAGCCATTTATCTATTACAGAGAGATGACAACTTTACAAAAGGTATCTTTTACCTACTGAGTGATGATTATGTCCCCTCAGTTTCTGTGCTTTCTACCACTGGTGCACTTTCTATATCAGCTTCTGTGTCACTCTTCTCTTTGTTTATCTCGACGGAAGATGTCAGTTTTTCATACAGTTCTGGATCATCCTGCACCTGTGCAGCTGGTGGCTGACTTTCTGTCTCTGTATTTTCACCGTTTACCTGGGGCATATTATCGGCTTTGCGTTGGGAAGTAGCCCCATCAAAATATTCAAACACCCGTGGATGTGGAGGGGGGATCCAGTTGTTTGACATTCTGTCTCTTCCAAACCTGTTCCCATTAATTTCTCTGCAAAAATTAAAATCTCTGTCATCCCTATCCCTCTGTCTTTCCCAGGGTCTTCTGCGGTCATCAAAATCTCTGTGAGCATCTTGTTCAAAACCTCTGTTCCAATTGGGACCACTTCTACTATCAAACCTATAGTTTACATGCCGAAACCTCTCCCTGTCTTCATGGAAGCCTTTAGGTCCACCATAAATAGGGAAAGCATGGTGCTCTCTTTCATCATAATCTCCTCTCTGTCCCCAGTGCTTGTCGGAATTGAAACCAAAATGGTCTCTTCGACCAAGGTTATCTATACCTGGTCTTCCAAAATTTTCTCTCATGTCTACATGTGGTCTTGCAAAGTGGTCTCTTCCATCTACTGGAGGCCTTCCTATACCCTCTCTTGGATCAACTGGTGGTCGTCCAACCGAATCTCTGACATCCACTGGAGATGGTCTGCTAAGATTATCTCGGTTTTCCACTGGAGGAAAGCGATAATCTCTGTCTCCTTCCTGCTGAATGTTATCGCCTCCAAGTGGCAGTCTTTTCTCTGGATTAGAAATGCCATCAATATTTTGTCTTCCTGGTGTTCCAAAAGGTCTTTCTGGTTGATTAAAAATATCTGCTGAAGGAAAAGGACCTCGAGGCGGTGGGTGAAGAGATGGATCAAGGATTGCTGGAGGAGGAATACTACGCTGCGGTGGCATTCCTGGCTGCATTAATGGAAACCTTGGTCCAGGCGAATGGGGCATTAGGCCTGGACGGATGTCTATGAGAGGCATTCCGGGCATTCTTGGACTACTAATATTTAGATGAGGCATGTTTTGAACCCCAGCAGGATGCTGCATTGCCAGGAGTCCAGAACTACTTGAAATATTTGGTGGTGGCACTCCCATAAGTCCAGAACTACTTGAAACATTGGGTGGTGGCATTATGAGAAGCCCAGAGTTGCTTGAGACACTTGGTGGCTGCAGTCCTGCCAGAACTCCTGAGCTGCTTGAGACATTGGGTGGCTGCATTCCTGTCAGAAGGCCAGGACTGCTCGAGACACTGGGAGGATGCACTCCAGCTAAAAGCCCTGAGCTACTTGAGACATTTGGTGGCGGTTGCACTCCAGCCATAAGTCCAGAGCTACTTGAGACATTAGTTGGCTGAACTCCACCAGCAAGAGAAGAGCTACTGGAGACAGTGGGTAGCTGCACTCCTCCTGCAAGACCAGAACTGCTTGAAACTGTTGGTGGTTGCACTCCTCCTACAAGTCCGGAGCTGCTTGAAACACTGGGTGGCTGTACTCCCCCTGCAAGTCCAGAGCTACTTGAGACATTGGGTGGTTGCCCTTCCCCAGTAAGCGCAGAACTGCTTGAGACGCTGGGTGGTGGGACTCCTCCAACAGGTCCAGAGCTACTCGAGATGTCACTCTGCACTAAAATGCAGCAACAAGAATAATAGTTAACCTAAAATGTCAGTGTAATACATAGCATTCAAAACAAAATGCAGCTGAACCCATATTCAGTTAATGCATTCAGTGATGATACTACTGACAAGGTCTGTCTCAGTTTCCATAATGAACATACGAAATTTTAATCACATTGGAGATAAACAGACATTATGTCACAGAAATGAAGGTCTCTACATAGTAAAGAATGTACTGCATCTTAAAACTGACAAATCCTACAGCCAATTTATGCAACAGAAGTACTAAAATATTCAATGTAATTCTATAAACATTATACTACCCTACCCTCTTCTGCTTCTTTCAACTGCCACTGGGTGCAGTAAGAATGCACTTTAAACAAGTTTTCTAAAGGGCTCCCAGTCTCAGCTTTACTTCTCAAGTCTACAACGAAAACATCCCTGAGCATAAACTGCTAGACATCAATGACCAAATGATGAGGAAGATGGTTCCCACCACTCCTCCAACTTAAAGTGATACCCAGCCCAAAACTTCCTACTCTGTAGTTATTAGTGCAATGGACTATGATCTGCAAAAAACCCTCAAAAGTACGATGTTTCCTCTGTGCAACTGTATCAGACAATAAAGGCGTTTCTTACCAGATCTATTGTTCTCACTGGAAGAAATCTGAAGGTCTGTAAGATGTGATCCCTTTTCATCTGATTCGGGTTTGCTGATGGGTAGAGGATTAAAAACACTTCCAGCAGATAACGCTGGAGTAGCTAGACTGCTAGCAACTGTGCCAACTGGTAGAACAAGGCTACTAAAAGGAACATCCTTCATTGTTTCCTGTGCAATTGGTAGTGGAGGCTGTACTAAAGCTGTAGAGAAATAACAGAAGTGTATCACAGTAATCATATATTCAAGCCTTCAAGATTAGTCTGGCAGATAAATCAAAATAGTTACCTTAAATGCTACATTTTTTTAATAACATTTTCTTATCCTCAATCAGCACTGTAATATTTACTTTTTCTGTAGAGACCATGAACTGCAGGCAACCTAAACAATCAGTACTCTTTAACAGATATTTTAAAACGTTAAATGAATATAGTTAAAAGGCTAAGCAAAAATAAATTACTATAAATTATTCAGCAACTAACACCAACAGATACACCTGTGACAGACAGGCTCAGATATTGAACTATGCATACAAGTAAGAGACTGTGGGGAGACCTCATCACCGTCTACAGTTTCCTCACAAAGGGGGGAAGAAGGTCAGGCACTTATCACTTCTCTGGTGACCAATGATAGGACCCAAGGGAATGGCAGGAAGATGTGCCAGGGGAAGTTTAGGTTGGACATTAGGAAAAGGTTCTTCCCCCAGAGGGTGGTGGAGCACTGGAACAGGCTCCCCAGGGAGGTGTCACGGCCCCAAGCCTGACAGTGTTCAAGAAGAGACTGGACAACACCCTCAGACGCATGGTGTGAACTGTGGGGTTGTCATATGCAGGGACAGGAGCTGGACTCAATGATCCTTGTGGGTCCCTTCCAACTCAGGACATGCTGTGATTCCATGATTCTCAATACCTGTTTAAACCAGCTAAACAATAGCTTCTGTGTTGCCAGTTTCCATTATACAGGATTAATTTGCTTTTGATTAAATAACAAGTAGTATATCAAACAATTAAGCTTTTCATAACAAACTACTATTAGAAGAATCAAACTTACGTGTTGGAACAACTGGTGGGACAACAGGTGGGGGGACAACAGGTGGGGGGACCACAGGTGGAACTGGGGGAGGCATAAAACCTATGTGGAAAAAATAAAAATAAAATAATAAATTATTGTAAGGGAAAAAAATAAAAGTTTTGCAGTAAAAGCTGGCCTGCATTATTTATCCTGAAAAACTGCATCACTGAAGACTAGCAAACAACAAATGTATGGGAAGAAGCAATGGTGGTTATTGCTTTCAAAGACAACCCCAACTTTACTTTATATTATCTACATGTACATCTTAAAGTGATATCTGTCAACAATAGCTGAAGAAGAAGAGGGTTTCAAAATTTTCCAAAGAAAGGAGATTCATCTTAAGGATTTTTAAAATCTTCATTTTTATCAAAGTCTTAAAGAAATTCTGCTGTAATTTCTGTTCTTGACAACACACACCAGTGAAATAATGTTACGTTAGGTAACAAAATTTCGTATTAGATCAAAACTCACGATTCAAAGGTCAACTGGCTCAAACAGTAACCAGTATCTGATGGAAAACTATTCAAAACATGATGTACACAGAAGCATACAAACTGAGCATACTCATTACATACTCAACTTCAATTTTACTAACTCACCTGGAGGTGGCTGTGAAGGGTTGAAACTTGCTCGCAAGAAGGGTGGAGGAGGAATTGCGCTATAACCAGGAGGAGGGACAGACATTGTGACAGGAAATGCAGGTGGAACCAAGCTAACAGCAGGCACAACTGGAGCTACTGGAATCTTTTTTCATGGAAAGGAAGAACAAGCATCTTTAATACTTAACCGTATTCAATGACATTAAAAGAGGGATAAAATGATTCGACTGCAAATAATGTAAGCACTAAACGTACTAAAGGTTTTGTACGCATTCTGGACACTCTGAAGAATTAGATTGCATTCTGAAATGGTACCCACACTACAGGTAAACAAGGAAATTGGAATAATCCTATGCTATCTTTATTCTAAAAAGAACAGAAAGTACACTGTTAAACACTACTTACTCAAGAATAAAAATGCACATATGGGAGAGAGGTCAATGTAGAAAGGGAGAGAGAGAAAAGGAAGGAAATGTAGATGGAGTGGCAATTTGAGAGCACTTAAAAACAGTGATTCTGTTCTCATTAGAAAAAAATACATATTTTTGAACAGTACTGAAAAGTTCTGTTTAGTGTATGTAACTATAAGGCTAACAGTCCTAATGAAATTTTGAAATTTACTTAATATTTCTCAAACTTCTGTTTGAGCTTCCCGTTTTGACACAATATAGCAGAATTACAAGTAATTAGCAGCAGAATAAAAGCAATATCTATGTATATTTAAATATATACTGATCACAGTACACACTAGGAGACAGTTGAAATAAGATTTTACAATTTCATAAGAAAAGGCTTTTGTATTTATACTTCATAAACATATGTAGAGTAGTATACTCAGGAAACATGACACTGTATTCTTCCAGCACTCCCCAATACCTTGTTACTGACTGGATGTCACAAAAATTCTGTTTTAGCAGAAGAAAAACAAGAACACACAGCAGAGAATCAAAGACTCTCATAAATTACTGCATATAGAGTGCAACAGTTCAATACTTGAATAACCAGGTCTTTTAAAGATTTGACCGTCCCTATGAAAACCTGCCAAAAATTATGGAGAAAATAATTAAACTTATATTCAAAGCTGCTAAGAGGAAAAGCAAACAAGTAGATGCTTTGCTCTATAAGCAAAATACTTTCTCCAAGCTCATTTTAAATTATTCTTAAACTAATGTGCCTTTTTTTTTTTTTTTTTTGCAATTGCTCTGTCTGCAACATTTAAGCCTTCATTTGAGATGTCACACAAGTTTGGGATATATGTTGTGCATGAAACTAAAGATTTTTCTCAACCCTGGCAACTGAGTCTACTCTACAATACTTGAGAGGTAAGCCCACATGGAGGCAGAACTTAAGTAGTTTTAAGTACTCTGACTCAACATTAAAAGTTTATCTGTATTGAATAAGAAGTTTGCCCTCCAGTTCTGTGGGGCTTTTGCTAACTCAGACCAATACAAACCTGCAGCATAGTGACTGGTTGTGTATAAGCTTCTGCCTGCGTTGTAACCACTGTATTCTTATCAGCTGCAGGACTCTGCGTCGTTTGAACGTTTTCTTTAGCTGCTTCTGAGCTTCTGGCTGTTTCCCACTCTTTAAAAAAAAGGTATATTTTTAATATAAAAAGAAAATTACCTGCAATGCTCTAATTATGTCTGTATACCAACTGACTTTTCAAAACTTGGCAAGATTTTTCCACCAATCATTCTGTTAATAATTTGTAATAATTACTATGCTCCAGTCTTCTAAAAATTGCTGTTGTCAACATATCTGAGTTATCAGCCAGCTACTCTACAGTGAGAGAGAAACCTCACCCCCATTTCTTCCTTCCACCACTTCCTCAAAAAGTTTTATATTTCAAGTAAAAAACAATGAATGTATTTCAGTAATGTTCCATGTTTAAATTTTTCTGTCATTTATATTCAACTTTTACTCAAAGCAAGACTGCATTTTGACCTGAAAAAATATTGTTGCTATTATAAAACAGTCTTAATGTACTGCTCACTTCAGTACAGTCCGGTCATTTGATGCCAGATCCATTTCAAGAAGACACAGTGGTCATGAATCTTTTACAAACCCAACAAACCTGTCAGTTAACTGGCTTTCAGAGTAAGGTCTAACAACACTTGCTTTTGTGTCTCTTCGACTTCATGGAGCAAATACTTTAAGATTCAGCTAAGCGGTGCAGATTTGAACAAGTTCCAACTCCAACTTAAGTCTTACACCTAAATATAACACCTTTCACCATCACAAGCAGATCATAATTTCTACACAAAATAGTATTTTCCATTCTTGGAAACAAGTGCACAGCAAATTCATAACTGTTTTAAAAAATGCTAATCTTTAACTTCCTTAAATTAAATCCCCTTCGTCATTCATTCCTCATTGTCACGACAATCAACTAGCTACTTGTCTACAAAGACAACCTAGATTTCATTATTAGAGTGCCATTTATATTGTAAGCAAATAGCCAGTAAAATTTATGTAAATTGAAAAGGAGTATGTATTACCTAAGCAATAAACTTCTTGAGGATTTGCAATTAGCAATATAAATACATTTTCTAACTATCAGAATCATTGTTAATGTCTGTACCTGCATTTACTGTTTCCTGGTCAATCATGCCACCTTCAGCAAAGCCCTCTAAATCATCCAATTTTACTTTCTCCCAAGGAATATACGAAACTCCCAGATCTACATCCCAGAACTGCTTGTATTCTGTTTTCACACCTTTATTCAAAGCCCAGGCAATCTGAAAATAAAACCCAACCAGATACACCAGTTAAATCATGTAACGTGTGAACAGAGTATTTCAGATAATTTCCTTCATGTTTCTGTCACTGCAGATCAATCTTCATTGTCTATTCATGCAAGTTTTAGCAAGTTTCTAATTTTAAATGAACCTGTAGGAAGTTCACTTGGTCTCTGCAACAGGTATGTGGAAGATTAATTACATCAAAAAGGTTAAATTTGTTCTATATTAATTCTAACCTATATATGGGGAAATGAAAAACACAGTATTTCAAGGACTCATCCTAAAGCATCAAAGAAAGTAGAAAAAACCCACAGCATTTAATCATACACGTAACTCTGTAAGAATACTATCAAATTTAATATTAAGTGATCCAAATGGTCAGGTAAAGGACCCTGACTGTTTAGAGTCTTGTATTCATAGCACATACATAAAACATTCTCCAAGTATTTCCTGAGTATCAAGTCAAAATTTCATTGTACTATCTCTTGTATTGCCTGTTGAAAGCTGCATTTTACACAGAAAGAAAACAATTTACACCTTATTGCTTCATTCTTCTATTCCATATTGTATATTTAAATGAACTGCTGCTAAATGACAAATCATATTAAAAGCGAACTGTATTTGAAATGGACAGCATCTTTAGATTAAAATCAACTTACCTTAATAATTTTAGATCCAATTTTATAGGACCCAGAACTAAGTTTCTGAAGAGCGCGATATGCATCTTGTCTATGTACCATACAGACGTAAGCACAACCTCTTGGGGGAATCATCTATGGAAAAAAAGCAGCAGTCGTAAGAAGTAGGAAAACCCGTACTTCAGATTGTGTAACAACACGAGGTGAATACCAATACTAAGAAAGGAAAGGCTTACACTTAAAACAATCGTTACCTTAATCAGCAATATTAACAATTTTGAGCATCAGCAAAACCTAAGAGTTATATTGGCAGGACACTTCAGTTATAACACTTTCAAGAAGCAGCAGCAAGCATGAAAAATGACATGAAAGATGTGAACAACATGGAGCAGGCAAGAACTGGGAGCTGTGAGATACTATGACAACTTCAGAAAAGCAGAGGTCGGTTCTTCTTTTTAAGTTCCAAATTCACTGCGAGCTCAGCAACAACCTTTCACAGAGGCACAAACTAGTGATTCAAAGTATTTTTGAAGAGAAGAGTCTTCATTCCTGAAGTGCTGTTTCCACTAGCTTTAATGTTTTATTTAGGAAAGAAAAGTCTGATGCGGCATGTAGTCTTTGAAAGTTTGCAAATCATGTATGGCAACTGCTTAAACACAGTAACATAACGATCAAAAATGTTTAAGATGACAGATTTTAATGCAGTTCTTATAAAAATATGTTTAAGGTATACAGCAATGTTATCCTAGGTACTGAAAACTTTGTTGAATGTGTAGGATGAACTATTTACAATATGGTTTGCCTCCAAAAGGTAACAGGCACTGAGACATTATGGCTATTACATTATTTTCCTTTGACCTTTAATTGCTAATCCCTGCAAATCAAAATGAGGCTTAAGTGTCTGTCTATAGGGTTTTTTTTTGACTTGTGAAGCTTTTTAAAAGATTCTGTAAAGCCACAAAAACTATTCACTAGTCCAAGGAAAACTATAGCCGCTGTGTGCCACATCACAAAAAGAGAAAGGACATATTTTTATTTGTTAAGACCCTGGTTTAAAAAAAAGTCTGAAGTGTTAGTACTTGAAAAAAGCTATTTTACTGCAAAGTGTGCTGTCTTGAATGCTTCAAAAGACAGTACATGGAAACCAACAAGCAAATATGATAGCCAGTTTTTAAAAAGAGATAAAAACCAGTCTCCTGAATACAAGCTTAAGCTGCTGAAAGGAATTCAGAAGCTAGTCTGTAATCTCTGAAAATGCATCACAACATGCTTACTCACATTAATTGACTCTATTTGTCCAAATTCTTCAAACAAGTTAGTTAAATCTTGCTGTGTAGCCTTCTTGTCTACTTGACCTACCCAAAGAGTAGTACTGCAAACTGTCAAGAGACAAAATATGAGAATGTTAGCTTATAAACTACTCTATGGCATGGATATAAAATGCTTTGTAATTACACAGAAGTGACTGATATAAAAGCAAGAATAGTAAATCTATTACTTACTATACAGAGATTAAGAACATAAACAAAAATGCTAAAGGGTTAAAAGTTACCAAACAGATGTTCAGTAAAAGTGTTCATACTTTGTTTCATTTTCTTTTAAACAAAATAGTTGTTCTAAAAAAATTAAAAAAATAAAATTCTGTAGATTATGAGCTGAGGTAATCTGCAGTACAAATTACTTAGGGGGAAAAAAAAAACATTTCTATTCCATAATCCATAAAAAACATGCCTCTAGGATTTAAAGACAGTTTTAATGAAGTAAGACTAAATTCTAACTGGCTAGAAGTGTATTACAGAAGGAACTAACTACACTATCATGCACTGCATTTCCAAATGGAAGAAATGGAAACTATACTTTACCTTTACATCCCAGAAAGACAAACTTGGCTGAGGCCCACCACTGAGCATGAGGTGTCCATGATACTTTTGACTTGTCAACTCCACCACAATCCCAGATCCCTGCAATCTGTCTCCCAAACACCTACCCCCGCCCCCCTTGCCAAATATAAACACTCTGACATGTGAGCTGTAACTTCCTTCTCCCACACGTCCATGGTTCCCACTCTTTAGTCTCTCAAATATGACCCAATCTATGTGTACAAGTCTTGACAAACTCAAAACAGGTATTTCCACTTAACAACCGGTGATCTAAACCAGCAAGAGATTTGG
This sequence comes from Columba livia, assembly GCF_036013475.1. Lineage (NCBI taxonomy): Eukaryota > Metazoa > Chordata > Aves > Columbiformes > Columbidae > Columba > Columba livia. Next base: position 65,732,985 of record NC_088604.1, read on the forward strand.
TCAGTATTGGTGGTTTTCCTCAAATACCTTACTACCCTGAGTAATCCACCCATGATCTTAAAGGATCTAAGGCAGAACAAAACCAGACAACCTCGATCTCTTGGGCCTGAACCAAGGAAATATTCTTTCTTCATCATCATCTTGATACATCACACATCCTTCCTGTACCAATCCTGGTGCATCAAACTGGAAACCAGTGTTGTGTGCTCTTCTGTCAACTGACATTTTCAATTGAGAGCAGTACTCAGCAGTACTGAGAATGACCAGCCTTCAGATTTCTCTTAGACAAAACGTGTTTCTCACATGCTTGTAGATGGCCCTGTTGTTTCTCATGGTCTTAAGGCCTATGAAACAACTCTTCAGACCTCAGAAATTTAGAACAGTGGCTGTCACTGAATAAATTCCATGGAGTAAAATGCTTTCAGATAAATTCCCTTTTTATTTATACCCCCCCAAGTTTCCACACTTCACTTAGCCTTCTTAGTATCTCCTTTCCATGAGCTGGGTCAGTTCGCAGGACCTCAATTGCTATTGCTGTTCACCAGGTCACTTAACATCCCTGCCCCCCAGCTCCCATCCATTCTAATTATAGCTCCCTGCTCTGTGGGTAACTGGTGGAAGTCTCTGCCATACAACTGACTTGCCCCTTTTCATGTGAAAAGTCAGAAAAAAAAAAAATTCACACCTAAACTGTAGTACAGTCCTTAGTTTAAAGCCATCTTGGAATGATGTAAAATATTTATTTGAAGAGAACAGAACACTCCTTCATTTGCAAAAATGAATTTTGAATTGTTTATCTTGTCAGATAAACAATGTCATTTTAAGACACAAAATAGACAAAAAACTACATCAGAAACTGTGTACAGACTATCTAAACAAAGCTAAATTCAGGAACACAAGTTCATTACAAAAATAAATTAAGTACAATTACGCATCCCAAGAATCCAGAGTTCTGCTAAAAGCAGCACTAGGATGTACTGACGGAGTAGCAGACAACTACACCAAACTTTACTGCTTGTGGCACTCATCTCAAAATACATTCCCTTTGATTTACGCAACTCTGGAAAAATTCTCCTTCTCTATGACGTTCCTCCTTTTTAGTACGTAAATTCTCTGTAGAAACAACAGCACTCTGCAGCAGCAGAAAATCCAGTTGATTTTTGGATACTTTAAGATATGACCATTATGGTCTGTTTTATGACAGCAAGTTACCTGATTCCCATTTCCATCTGCCTCTATGTTCCTGTGAAAAGCTATTTTAAAAGCACTGAAGTTTTACCAAAACTGGCCTCTAATATCTTCAGCAGAGTCCAAAGTGTGTACCACATACTTAAATGTCTTATCAGTGTAGCAATTTTCAGATCACGCGCTGATTATCTCCACAAGCCCCACAGAAGACAGCATTAAAGAGAAAGCAGATTGTAACTTAGGGACAACCCTTGCTACTCTCTGTTCAGAAGTAAAATCATTGGTGCAACAGTGTGAGTAAAATCATCAGTATAACAGTATGATATTTGTTTCCCTCTAAGATTAAACCATGTACCTAAGTTGTAAGAAACACCAGAAATGAAACTTATACAAAAGAATATGGTTACTGTATTTTATAACAGTACTCAAGCTACATCTTGTTCTTTCAACAAAAATCAAAGCCTTTTTCCCCTTAATACTACATTATTAAAACAGTAAGCAGCTGCCACTTACCACTTAGTGTTTTTGACCGGATAGGAGGCAATCCCTTTTTCTGACGTTCCTTTTCCCTTTCCCTTGCCCTCCTTTCACTGGAATATGACCGAGATGACTTTCTCTTTCTTTCTCTTGATCTTGAGCGTGAACGTTTTCTGTGTTTACGCTTACGAGAACCAGACCGTGATCTAGACCTTCGTTTTCTTGGTGACCTACAAAATACTTAATTTCAGTATACTGATTTAAAAAAAAAATAAAATTTTCATTTAGTTATCTTTTAATTACAAACTTCAAGCATGATACAGACATCTCCATTATATTCACTCAAACTGCTTCAGGAGATAAACTTAATGCCAATAGTATGAGAAAGAGAGCATACACCTTGAGCTTAAAACAAAACACATTCAAAATGTTCCATCTATTTTTCTGGCATTAAAAAAACCTGTCCAGTTGGTTAGTGTTAGTTGTTTTTGTTACCTGAACAGGTCTTAAAAAAAAACAATCTAAGTAAACCATAGATATGAAAAATGAACTGTCATACAGAAATTCTTCACCTCATACACAAGTATGAAATGAACACTTTTCATTGCCAAAAACTGCTCATTAAAATTTTGAAAAATACAGAATTGAGAATGATAATCACAAATTGCAACTTCGATCCAGAAAACCTTCATTTACTTAATATAAGTTAATTATGAAACCTTGAACGAGATCTTGAATGAGTTCTTGATCTTGAACGAACAGCTGATTTCTTTTCTTCTTGTTCAAAAATCTCCTCTTCAGCAACATCCTGTCCTTCATCTATATCCATGTCCTGAGGTCAGACATAACAGATGTTCAATAACATTTAATAATGTACCCACAATATATATGACTTTATGAAAGCATACATCCATATTACTCATTTTGAAATCATCTTAGTATGTGTTTTCCTTCCAACTTCTGTAATAAAATTTAAAATAGTTTCACCTGCTGTTGAATGTCCATTGAATCATCTACATTTGTTTCCACTTCTAAAAACTGCTGTTGACTACTCCCTTGTGATGGTGATGCAGAGTGCTCTGAACCAAAATTTCCTTCTTGATTCTCCTCGGGGCTTGCCTAAATAACAAAAAGCCTCATAATTCAAAATGCTCACTCTGTCAAAACGTAATACAACATGAAACAATTGTTCGAGTATCTTTGAAAAACTATTTATCAGGCTGAATTTGTTTTCCCACTTCTAACTAATGTGAAAGCTGGATGTCACTCCATTCCATTCCTTTTTTGTATCATCCTTAAAAACAAAACTTTGAAATAATTAATATTCCTGGCCATAAAAAAAAAAAACAATTTATTTACTGAACCAAAAAAAAAAAAAAAAAAAATCAAAGTATGTTGTATGTTGCTATTTTTGGCTGGCTGGAAAACAAAATCTCACAGGACAAACCATAGTGATGGCAGCCAGAAGTGCAGTGACACTGAAAGGTACCTATTGGTCACCCATGCACATGCACCAAAATGTACAAATGTAAACTATTTAATACGTTGTTGAGATGCTAGAGAAAAAACTATAATGGGTCTGTACGCTTGCCTGAAAGTACAGATTTGCAATAAATATCTGCAAGATATGAAAGAAATGCAAGAGATACAGGAAATGCAATGGAAACACTCAGAAATGGTTTCAGGACAATTTTGAAAAGTATCCAATATTGCAAGTAAACATTTCAGTGATTCTCACTACATTTTCATTTAAATTAAGCAAATGCTACGTATTCTATCTGCCAGGAAAATAGTAGAAATTAGCACAATGACATGTAGTAGCAAGTTTTTTTTAAAACAGCTTATAGTGACAGTTTGCAGAAAAATAAAAAATGTACTATAGTTTAATTAATATATTTGCCTTCTAATGCTGTCTGTTTTGTCTCATTTTACTTATATTCATTCTTCAATCTGTTTCTTGATATTAATTCCTATGTTTCTTGTTGCTCCTTCTATCTCTGTCTTCTACGCTCTCGTCCTCTCCCTCTGCTCCTTATAAGATACTTAGTAATTCTGGTGTTTTATCTTTCCTTCTCTTTCCCTTCATCTGTCTCACTGATGCTTAAACACGGAATTAAAGAAAATATTTCTCCTAAGATGCTGCAGCCATTACAGAGCAGTTCCAGCGGAACTTTGTATCTTTCAGTTATGATCAAGGTGTAAATAAAACTTCCTCTCCATACTGACAAGAAGCTGAGTCGACCTGAAGAGAAACAACTTCTGGACTTGGAACTGAATCTCAAATAATAAGGGGTGAATCACATGAACATTCTACTCATAAATGTATTATAACTTAATTTCATAGATGAAATCAAGCTTTAATTCTGTTTATTTTACAGTAAGGTAGGCAATTCAGCATTTTTCTTTTCAAATTTGATAGTTTCTTTTACATATGTCACTTCAAAAGTTTCTAAAGCAGACATACGCTTCAAAGTTATATTCCTTTACAACATTTTCAGTGTTTAAAGACAGAATTTGCTAGATAACCACCAACATTAAAAATATTTAGTCTGTAGGTACGCTGTACAAGCTTTCACAGTCACTGCACTTCAATGAGAAAAGAAAATGGAACACAATAAAACAAAGCAGTACAATAAGAAAAAAATAGAGTAAAAATTAAATTACTATTTTTCTGAAAAAATAAAACCTCAAAGTCACAAATTCAAAACTCAAATGATGTTCTTGATTTAAAGCTGAACAACTGCACCTTTGCACAGGTGAAACTAAAATCATCAACAGACGTCTAAGTTTGTGGCCGTGTAGATTTTCTTTCATTTTAAGATTTCTATTTTACTGTGAAACTAGATCCAAATACTTCACAGAAAGTCCACTTAGTATCTGGTCAGTATCAAAACAGAATAACCTTTTTTTTTTTCCTAATGGGATCAGGAACTGGGATCGAGCAGGAGAAAAGAGCAGATAAATACTGAGGACAAACCTCAGCAAAAATAAACCAATTTACTTCAACGTAGAATAGACAGAACCCAATTCACATAGCGAAGGAGGAATCTTAGGCTGTCTCAAACATCAGTTCTGAATTAATAATTTATTGGGAAATATATGCCTCTATTCTTAACTCTGATTCTTCAACAGAATGAGACAGTTATTAGCCAAGACTTAAAGCTTGGTAAAGGAAATACAAAATTATCCACAATGTCTATTCTGTACTCTTGATCATTCTGCATTAGCAACTTGCACCCTGCTCTCCCTTCACAGGAGCATAATCCCTTCAGTGCTCACCATCTTCTTTCTGACAGCAGAGAAAAAAGCTTTTTTTTCCCCCATATAAAGAGCTGAACAACCAAAGCACAGCCAGTTTCCTAAGAGTTCTCCTAAGAGAAGCAACATGGCCATCCCACATATTTGCTTGTATTTTTCTTTTTTCTGCTTTAAGAACTTTCTCCTGCATATGCCAGATACTCTGCAAGCTGCCGTTAGGTGATCAGATAGTGACAAAGGCATCCATTATAACAGAAGTGTCAGTAACAAGATAATTTTTTGTCCTGGAGTACGGATTTTCCTATCAGTGGAGAACATACTTATCACAACAGCCACAAGATGGAGTCCTCACCTTTTGAGGCTGCTGTTGCTCCAGAAGCTGTTGTCGGAGATGTTCTAAATTTTGTTGCTGTAGCTGTTCAGCTAGTTGGTGGAAAAGTGAGTTGTTCACAGATTCCGGTACTAAAGGCCTAAAATTAAAGCATTTAAATTTTAAAAAACACAACAGATTTTCTCTTGGTTTAAATAGCTGGTAAACAGGTCTTCACAACTGAATTTCAAGTTTAACTAAAAATGTAACATAATTAACACAAAGTAGCCAGCTCCACCTTCTGTTATCATCATAATCACATTAATGCTATGAATATAACTAACAGAGCAAAGAATGACCTAACTTTAAGATGAAGTCAACACAAATTCTGGCACATTAAATATTTTAAAAACATGTATGTTTCATTAATTTAATAAGCTGGGTTTTATCTTCCTAGTATTTTAGTATACTTAGGTTCAGAATAAAACATAATTTTCCTTATTATTTAATCCTAACGTTAAACTATTATGAGACAAATTTTAGCATTTTCCATTAGAAACAAAGCTTTATCTTACAGTTGGGAAGTAGGAGTTTCCTTTTTCGGCTCTTCATTTTGTTCAGATTCTTCCCCAAAGTCAAATCTGTCCATCAGCTTCTAGAAGAAAGCAAACTAAGCATTACTGAGTACTCCTTATATGGTCCTTCATGTATATTTACTTTTCAAATGAAAAACGGTCTTATTCCTCAACTTAAAAAAAAAGGCAAATAACCTGAATAGAAAATTAAATGTCATACTGCTATTGCTACCAAACTCTTGAACACATCAAACACCAAATTTTGTCCATGGCTTTCTTGAGCTCTGGCTGCTGTTACAAGTACAACCATATGTTCTTTTCATAGTAAACAACAGCTAGTTTGGAGGAAGGCTTAAATAAAGATTAATTTTACGTAATGGTACCTTTTATTAGAAGAAATTACTACGAAGAGGCCAATTATTCAATCCTTTGGCAATCAGCAAACTGCTCTGCTCATATCAAGAGAAGACCTACAGCTTGATTACTTCGCAAAGAATTACTGTGTTTTCACACACATGTCATTTAGACAACCTGAATTCCTTCAAATATACTGCTCGTTGAAAACAACTTCTCACATAGTCTGCAAAAAATCAAAGCAAGCAGTTATCATGTAAGAGTAATAATCCTCCAGAGGGGTAAAAAGAAAGGTGTCTGACACGGAAAAAGACAAACTTGGATAAACTTCCTGTTTTATCTGTAAAGGTGTCTACACTGTAGTTCTGCAGAACCAAAAAAGGTTTTTATTAATCTTGAAACAGCCCAAAAGCATTTCAGTAGCATTTTACTTTCCCAAAGACAAAACTAATGAACAAGCATAGAAGAAACGCAACAAACGTCATGTCACAGAGATTGTTTTTTCAGTAATTATTCATTGATAGAGCAGTGGTATCAAACTCTGATCAGGTTACTCAGGGCTTCATCCAGCTAAGTCTTAGAAACATCTTCGTTTCCAAAAACTGAGACTGCACTATTTTTCCAAGCAACTTATTCGAGTGCTTGACTGTGCTCATGGGCAAAAAGGTTTTCCTTGTACCCATTCTGAAACCTTTTGTTTCAATTTCTGTCCGTTGTCTATAATCCTGTAGTTGTGCCATGCTGTAAGAGCCCCACTTGATCTTTTTGCTGACCTGGTGCTAGGAGGCTGCTGTTCGGTCTTCCAAAAAGCTGCCTCTGCTCCAGCCTGAATCACCTCCAGTCCCTCAGAGGACGAGCGCTCCAGCCCTGATCATTTTGCTAGCCCTCCACTGAACTCACTCCAGTTTGTCCATGTCTTTCCTGTAAAGGGGGCAGGGGCAGGAAAATTGGATGTGATACTCTAAATGCTGTCTGGAGTGGATGGGATATCTACATGGGATGATCATTTCTATCAATCGCGTGGCTATAGTCCTGGTCACCCAGTCCCGAATGTTGCTGGCCCTCTTTGTGCCAGGGCGCTCTGCTGGCTCATACTCTGCTGTTACAAGCACATCTGTTCACAACCTCCTTCCTTATAAAGACTATAACCTCAGAGATTAAGGAACTGCATGTGTGCTACTCAAATACAGGCTGTTAACAGTCTAGTATTACTGTTCATCATACTGTTCTGATGCCTTGGGTTTTGATACTTTCATCTCTAACAGTATTGTCACCTGCAACGGAGTCAGTTTTGTCAAACATAGAACTAGTGCAAGATGTCCAAAATGCATACAAAAACTCTAGAACTTCAGAGCATCCTGAAGATCACTAACACAGATCTAGATTTGTTGTCAGGAAGCAAAGCATTCCCAAAACTTTTCCTCTTAAAAAGTCCGGTTGATAGTTTTCATTTTCTTTGGACTTTGTTACTAGTTACTCTGAGGCAGCTCCACTCTGGCCCTGTCAACTGAGTGCTCATGAGCAGCTGCAGCCCTTATCTTTGGCTTTAGCTTGATCCAAATTAATCTACTTTATGCATTCAAGATTGCTCTGCAATGTAAAACGATGTGTGGTACATGTAAATAATCACAAGTTTCACCTCAAAAAGCACGCTCCTGATTCAAACTAGAACACTGATCTAGATACTTCTTATAAAAGTAAATATTGTCTTCTTAATGCTTTGTTTATTAAGGTTGCCATGTCTAGTAAAAAAGTTATAAATTAATTATATCATGAAATGGAGGAATCTAGTAAATAGAATTATATCATTGTGACTCATGGTCTTCAGCCTTTGACAAATGGGATTTAAGTGGCAGATTATATTGGTGCCAAGAAACCATTACAAAAGGGAAAATTATCCCCACTGCAAAACTAAGATTGCCCATTAATATATATATCTACTCTTCTATAATACCTAGATTCAGAAATCTTTAAACCTCTGAAAAAGTACAATAGGTATCGTAGCACCAATGTTATATATTAAATAATTTTTTAAAAGAGAAAATTCTAAAATGACATGTGATTTCTATGAAGAAGCCTAAATAACCTTTGAATAAAAAGCCTCAATGGACTAGCAAGACATACATTATCCATCAGTTCATTTGTAGAGATGCTACAGAACACTGAACAAGGAATCTGAGACATATTATAATCTAACTCTGCTTGCATAATGCTTAACTGAGGTAGAGATCGCATACTATAAACACAACTCCACCACAGCTTACAAGAACAAATCAACACTACATACCTACTGAAACCCTGCAATTTGTCACACTGCCACAATAATTCCTTCCATACCACTTACCTTCAAAGTCCCAGAAATCACAACCAACTATTCACTCTGCTGACACTTTTTATGACAAGATAACTCCTGCATGCTACTACTGGCATAAACTAACCAAAGAGCATCAGACTGAACTCAGGGTATATAAACATCTCATCAGAATGCCAATTCCTTCAATTTGCTCCAGTTAAGTTACCCAACATTCAAGACAGCCACACCTATGAGTACACCTATCCATACAAATGCTGAAACTGAAGTGTGTGGAATAAACCACAATACAAAAAGTAATTAAGAGCACAGCATTGTATCTAAATATTAAGGCAGTCCCCATTAACTGATGCATTCATTCCCTGTGATTATACTCTCCTCAAGTCGATGGTTACAGCTGTGACACAGTGTGAGTAAATGCCACTTTTTTCCTGACTTATATTTAAAGCTGCATTACTTTCATTAGGAATGACAACTCTTTATTCTTTCAGATATCTGAGTTTAGCTGAACAAATTCTAGAAATATAACATAAATTGTCCTAAAACTTTAAAATCAGTACTTGTCCAGCTTGCCTGAAAATGAGATTATCTGGGTTAGGACAGAAAAGGTTTTTTGCTTCTCTGACTTCCTTATTTATTCACTCCAGGACAATCCTACAGAGATTATCTACTCACAGGTTGTTCTTCCAAAGGTAATACGACAAGATGTATTACTTATTTTTAAATCTTTGAGTAGTTTTCTGGTTTTTTAATCTACTGATATTAAACTACTACTACTACTACTACTACTGCTGTAATCACCACTATAGTTATTGCGACCTGGCATTCAACTATATTAATCATCTTAAATTCCTGCATTCTGTATTCTTTATTAAGATAGGCACATACATTGCAACACACACAAAGTTTCTTTACTGACATGATTGTGTTTGTTTGTTTTACATTTTAACATTTTTAACAAGTGTCACATAACTAGTTTAACTAGTCATAAACTTATTTCTTCACTTGCTATCACTTTGTAACTAAGATTAGAAGTTTTCTTGGTCTTTATAAGACAATTACAAGCCAAATCAGATTTTACTCAACTGCTCAATGCTCACTGCTGTGTTACAAAGGGTGAAGAAAATCATAAAACAATTGTTTACCTTTGCTAAATCAAAACCATTCTCATACTCAATGACCCTTATGGGTCCCTTCAAACTCAAGATATTCTATGAAATGCCACTTAGTCCTAAACTTCTATGAAACTAATATTTTCATTTATACTATTCTCTCTATACATTTTTTTAAACTTCCAAGATAGAGCATTTCACAGTATATTAACATATTTTTAAAATCTCTGAAGTCAAACCATAAAATCCAAAAGACCCTTTCATTTACATATTTTCAACAATAAATACTTCTTCAAATGTCTTATTCTACTTCTACCTTATTAAAGGAGACACTCTGTTCCAGTGGATTAAGCGTGTTAGCAGCAGCAGCTGCAGCTGTAAGTTGTGCTGTGAGGGCCTGTAACTGAACTACAAGACCAGCATCCAGGGCTTGAAGTAGTGATGGCTGAGGTTTCTGCTGCTGGATCTGCAGTGTCTGTATCAACTGCTGAAGCTAAAAGTGAAAAGATAATAAATGCATTAAACAAGATAAAAAAAAAAATTTTTTTTTTTTTTTTAAAAAAAAGGCAATAACCAAACTAGTCTTTTTCCCTTCCAATTAGGGAAAAAATCCTCAGGAAAGCAGTATCATCTAACCTACGGCTATTAATTTGTCTTTATTTGTTTTCATTTATGGCAAATTTTGTTCCCACTTACTGGCTAATTTGTTTTCTGTGGCTGATAAGACATGCAGATGCTTCTTCCTCCTAACTTGCTCTGACAGGTTGCATGATGACTAGGCACCACTCAGGATTTCCTGCTTTCTAGGGTTCCCCCTTCTCTGTTTCTCCAGTTTGACTCCTTTTGACCTGAAAAAAATCTGTTAGCCTACTCCAGCTTCCTAAGGGCCCACCTACATTAGGAAAATCTGTATGCTGTAACAACTTTTGTGTAGAGAAAATAACCACACTGTTGCAAGCTCCACTTTAAGCTGATGTAACGTGTCTACATAAAGAGCTTGCACTACTGTCTCTGGATTAGTCACAAGGAAAATCTTGTGCTGAAACTCAGACTGACTTATGCTTATAGAATGCAATTCCCTTGCTATGTTAACAAAATATAAAAAGAAAATTAACCAGGATCTGGGAATATAGTTTGACTTCCTGCAATGGCACAGACTGGGCTCTGTAAAGCACTAATTTAGGATAAAAATTGCCTAGATGAAATGTTGAACCAGTAGCAGCATCTCTGGGGAAACAGATGTACAGTAAAAACAAAGTATGGGTAATGCCAAAAATAAAAAAGTTTAAAAATACTATTTAAAAATAGTGTTGGGTGTTTCAAATAACATTTAAAAATAGTGTTTGGGGGTGGGTGATTCGTTTAAACAACTCCCCTCGCAACACAGGAGAGGTCTAGGATTATACTGGAATGAGTACTAAATATTATCGGGCAAGGAACTTTCAGAAGTGTAGTGAATGGACCTAAGACACTTCAGAATATATTGAGATACCCTGAGAGTACCTTCCTTCAAATTTAGAGGAGGAAAATAAAGAAAAATAGAATATCTTCCACAGTTTTTTTTAGAATAAATGTACAATCCAATCACCTGGTGTATCCTGATTTCCTCACTCCAAATTCCTATTTGCATCTAATTTTTTAAAAGGAGCTGTCCCAGTGAAGCAAGTGAAAGACTTTTTCATCTGCAGATCTCCTAATCTGTTGAATAAAGATGTTCCCATAAAATTGTACATATTTACCTTAACAAAAAAGGAAAAAAATGCTATCCTTACAGAAAGAAGCCCTCCTAAATTACCATGGAATTAGAGGAAGCAGTCCTTTGACCTTCCGTGAGAGGTAAACCCTTGAAACTTACCTTTGGGTATTTCTGGAAAAAAGGTTGAGCAAATCCAGGTAGTTCAAAATATACTGAGTTAAAGTCCCTGATTACCTTTATGTTCATATTCCACCTCCTCATGGGGCTCACCACTGAACTCTCTTACAGCGTTCAAGCCCTCCCTTCTTATTAGGGCTCACTAGAAACTCTGCATAAGCTGGTTAGGTTGATCTTTTCCAAAATGCATCAAAAATGTATGATCCTTTTCCAAGACTTTTAGAGTTACCTTCTGATAACGTGAAACAATTCCTCCTAGTCTTCATAAACTGTTACACAGACTCCTTATACAGTGGAGCCTCTGAAAATGCTTCAATTATTGTTCTACCTCATCAAAAGCCTTCACTGATTATTGCAACAGGCAAAGCTGAAGAGCTCTCCCCATCCTTCTTGCTCAATACACAAAAGGTGAGCAAATATGGCTGGTCTACCTTGTGCATTGCTCTGGGTAGGAAGAAAAGTGAAGAAGCAGAGATGGAGGCCCTAGAGTGGGAAAATCCTGGGTGGTCACCATTCTAGCTGTTTTCATATTCGTTTTGGTCACATCTTTCTTACGCTACTCACTCCTATGTCTAGACTCTCTATTTACCTACATGCATTCTCAGCCATAAAGCACAATCTTAAGATGAAATCAAGAACTTGGGAGCTCAGCAGGGAGAGGACTGGCTTGGAGAACAGGAGAAAGAGATGGGGAGGTGGAAGCAAATATTGCAGTTCATCTACCAATCCTACAGATCTGCATGTACATATTTATTGTGTACGCAGTGTGTCTCCACACTTTGGCTTAAGATCATCTCTCTCCCAAAATCTACTCTCTTCCTCATTTTACCATTTTGAGCTAAATATCCAAATGCTAATTCTTTGTGACCTGCTGTCTTTAATTTCCTTCTGATCGTCATAACCTTTTTCTTGTGCTTCACACCTTTTCCCCCCCCCCCCAGAATACTCTCTAGGTAACAATCTTTAAAATTTCCTCACTGACTTTACATATATTTCTCACTCTCATTTCACATCCCTTCCTTAAGAGCTACCTTTCTTCCACATTTCAAAGTATCGCCACAAACTCATTTTGCTCTGCTTTTCAATGTCCCAATTTCTTTCAGTGTAATCAGATTAAAATAGTCGCTCCACTTGATTTATGAACAGTTACAGACAACTCTGCTTAGCTTAACACTGTTAAAACAATCTCACTAAGCTGGTATTGTCACCATCAGTGCTTCCTAACACTGCACTGGTGACTGGTTCTCATTCATATGCATGGAATTTTTGTTTAGTACTCCAGCAGGTAAAACATCCCATTCCTCAGTACAAATATAATGCCAAAGTTATGCTGGTGCCAGAGTTCTAACAGAAACTGAAAAACGATGATCTACATTTCCACAGAAAGCTGATTACGAACGCTCAAACTTCTGTGGCTGCAGGTTAAGAGGAAGAGTAATTCAATGCATGCTGTACATCAAGCCATTCTTTTTGGACTCGAGCATTTAGAAACTGAGGAACACAGTCACTTTTAAGAATTTATGTTTGAATGCTGAAAAATAAAAACTATATTTAGCTGATGGAAAGATAAAGAAAAGAATAAACACACAATGCACTTCCAGAATGAGCACCCAGCAGAGAAAATCCTTAAACTGGCATTATATTTTATACCTATATTCATGAAGTCTTAATGCTGTGCTTGATTTAGTCATCTGCAATACCATATAGAAAAGTATGTATTACAGACTATCTTATCTGAAGTCACATTCTGCAATATTTTTAAGGAACAAAGAGGGTGAGTTACAAAAGGTAACAGGAAGTTTTCATTTATGTGGAACTTACTTGTGATGGAACAACCTTGTGGGACAGTTAACATGGATAATGCACACAAAACTAAGCGATACTCAGGAAAACAGTATTTCTTAACTGCACCTTAAAGACACAAGGTATCAAACAGCATACAGTGTAACTGGCTACAAAATATTTACCTGTTGGCCTTGAGGACTCTGTAAAATCTGCGCAACAGCAGCAAGCGTATCTGTATTAGCAATCTGAGATACCCAAGGATCAGGTAAACTCTGCACGACATTGGCTGGAGTAACTGGAGTCACAGGTGTTCCTAAAAAAGAGGAAATTCATTATGCCAAACTATTTTAATATACAGCCTTAGAAACAGTGTTAGAGAAATGAAAAACAAACAAAAAACCCCACCCCTCACGACACCGCTGTTATCAAATACTGAGAAATTACCGTATCAACATCAGTTGAAACCATTTTTCTGACACACACAGAGCACACAGAAATAAAACAGACTCACATCAACATTCCCCAAGTAGCAGAATTACTTTGCCTTAGTGTAGTTCACAGCTCTTGCCACTATTGACCTATGGCGACTACTAACACAAACACTGAAAAATGCAAAATAAAAAGGTTTCACACAGTAATCTAAACCATTCAGTGGAAACGATATATGTCAAATGATCATTTTTAGCAATGTGCTCAAAAATATATTAGTCTGGAATGTGCTGGACTTGCACTTTATCTCCAGGAGGAGCCTTAAAGATTCTACCAAAAATTTTAAACTGCAGCAACTGGATTCACAAGCATTGCTTGTTTTATCATTTTTTCTCAAGAAGAACACTGAGACTAAATCAGCAACCTGAAAATTAGTTTCATGCCATAATCCAGAAGAATCTTCCATCCCTGCAAATACTCCTGCTTTTAGTTCAGAAGTAGAGATACCCCGATGAAGGCTAAATTACTAGATTACTGTTCTAAAAGACAATTTCCATAGGAATTTTAAAAAGCAATAGAGTAAATCATAGAATGCTTTGAGTTGGAAGGGACCCAGAAGGATCATCGTAAAGCTATAAATTCAACATTTTAAAGTAATCAAACTCACAAAAACAAGAAATATTCAGCTAGAAGACGCAGTAAATGCAATCCAAGAGCTGGAACTTTCACATATTTACAGACATCAATGAAACATAAGGTGGATTTGCCAAACTCACTCCTTTCCAGCATGGGATCAATAAAAGGTGGGTGACAAAAGCAAGTCCATTTGTGACAAAACACCCACCAATTTCTATACGTAAAATTTCCCATACCTCCCGATCTCGAATGAAAGTAATTTCCACAAATCAAAAAAAAAGTGAAAAGCCACTTCCCTGACATCTAACCACATAAGTAAGGAAGATGCTTAGAGCACAAAATGGTTAAGTCTGCATGTATGATAATGTTAGCGTTTGGCAACTTGGGACATACTCCATGAGCAGATTTTTGCCCACGTGATTCTCCAGCATGATTTCTGGCCCACACACTTCAGATTTGAGGGAGAGGGAAATATGCCACTGGTTGTAGCTTATATTGTCACTGTTTTTATTCCCCTTGAAATCATGGTCTGTTGGACAGCAAAAGTACAGGAGCACTGTCTGACTTTATCCAGCAAGCACAATCCTACAGATTACAAAACGATAGTGTTCTATTCTCTTTCATTTTTCTCAGTTGTGGCACCACTGAATAACAAAGATTGTATTAAATGCTGTGTTGCATTTTTAACTCTGTCAGTGATCTACTCTTTTGACTTCTGAGTACAAAACTAAGCCTTACTGCACTGTTGCTCAGTCTGTATATATTTATAATACAGAGTTGGAAAGGAAACACAACACGATGCCTCTTGTTTTTGCTGTTTCCCTGATCTAGAGGCCAGTTATTTTTCAACTACTGATTTGTCTAAAGGAAACCAGTGAGATTTTTCTGCATGTTAACAGCCAACACACCAAAGTTGACACAGTGTTTTAATTAAAAATATGATTTTAACCCATTTTTGTTTACCTGGTGTATTGTTGCTCATAGCAGCTGTAGTGCTGGGCAAGACAGGGGTCACAACTGGAGGAGGAATTCCTGCTGCCATATCCAAGAGAGGCTGAATAATTTCACTCTTGAACACATTATTCTTCTGCCATAAATTCAGCACTCTAACAATTTTACTCTAAAATGAAAGAAAGGATAACAAAAGACCTGAAGTCATGCTTATCTTTCTTGTTATTATCAATGGAATTCCTAACTAGCAATGCCAGTCTATCTAGATTGAAGCATCTTCAGGTTTGCAAACAGTAAGAGCCGTCAGAACAGTTATACTGGGTCACACCAAAGATGTCTATGCTATGAACCTGAGGCTGGCCCTAAGCAACAGTAAAGACACAATACGCACATAGTGACAGTCTCCTCTCAACAGAAAATGAAATATATTAAAACAAAACAAATCTGGCTCTTTTGTACCTTTACTCTTGGAAGACTTGATGGAAGAAAAACTATTTTAAGGAGGCATTTTAAAGCATTACTAGAATTAAAAGCAGGAATTATTAGTCTCCTAAACTTTTATAGTCAACAGCTATGAATGCAATTCTGATTACGATCCAAAATTATTTATGTCTGCTGAAAAATGGGCATATACTAATAAGACTGCTAAATACTTTTACCAGGAAAGTAGCTCAATATTTTGCAAGCTCTTTTGATGAACTGAGGAATTTAAAAGTTTAAACTCGGACACAATTTCCTGCCTATTGAAATTACATAGTAATATTTAAAAATGTGCATCACACAGGAAGAAAAGTGTCAAAATAAGGCCTCATACAACTCTGTCAAGATGTAACTCATTGTTCAGCTTTCGTTTCTGTTTCAATTCTATTCCACTGTTTTGATCTGCTCCCAAGTCTTTTCTAAGTTTAACTTCTACTAAGAGGCAAGACTTTGCTTTATTTTGAAAAGATGGATAGAAGTATGTGTGTTAGAAAAAGACATCTTGTTTATTTGGGGGGAAAAAAAAAAGTTGGTTGTATAATAAAGGGCAGAAAGTTTTTCAAAAAATCTTGTGTTTGCTGTCACGAAGATGGTTTCCTTATTTGAATTCTATTAAACATGAGCATATAGTACTTTAACCACAGTGTTTAAACCAAAGAAAAGTCTGTTTGCCCAGAACTCCAAAAGGATACTTAACTTTAATAGAGAGAAGTTCTGAATTTTCACTACATGGAAAACGCAATTTAGAGTTCTTTTAAAGAAATTTCTGAAGGCTTCCATGCAGCATTACAGTATGTGAGCCTTTCTTCTCTGAAACTCTGTTTTATAAGGCAGTCATTGACATGTCCATCAAAGGCTCTAACTTGCCTCTTCTATTCAGAACAGGAATATAAAACTATTTCTGTGCCCCAGTATCTATCTCCCCCTTGCACTTGCCGTGGCTGAGCCAGACAAAGGAATCAGGTGGGATTTTTTTTGGTTACTTTAAAAGAAATGCCACTGTACTTGATTTAAAAACAAAACCCACATTTGCTTACATCAAGATTAACTGTTGTGTTTCCCCATTATGCCTTTAATTCAGATTAAACATCAAAATGCTAGAAAACAGTTCTCTCTGCCTACAAATTTTTTTATTGGGTTAGATAGATGGTAACTACTTTTACAACACAAAGACTTTGCTATAATACTGAATCCATATGCAACACACCAGCAAAACTTCTGATTGTAAAATACATCTTCCCTAACGGAGGTGAAAAATATAAAAATGAACCTGATAAGAGCTTCACAGACCATAAACAGATTGTTTTACTATCCCTTTTCACATCAAACACCTCTAATGTCATACATTAGTTGCCATGCATTGATATACCACAGGATAAGCCACTATTTCTTACATTACAATAAATTTACTATATTTTCTTTTTAAAGCCAGACAAAGTGAGTACTTGTGCTCATCCTTGTGCCAAGCTCTCCTCCTTCAACAAGTCAGGCTATTTCTGCATTCCCAGAGTAGTCAGCTAAGTGAATATACAAAACAAACTAATACTGCTTAAGGAATACAACTAAATGAAGAAAAATATAAGTTAACTATCATGCCTATCTAAACATAAAACACCGCTGAATGGAAGTGGCACAACTTGATCACACAGGTAACCCAAAACCAGACTGGAAAAATGACATTTAACTTAAATAACCTGTTCAGCAGCACCTCAGAACTCAGTGGCAGAAGACAGAAATTTATAGCAGTTTTTCCAACCACTTAAAATTTGCAGATCCCGACATATTTTCTTGCAGAGGTCCTGACTCCTCTAAAAAGGCAACAATCCTAAAACAACTACAGGAGACACAATGTTCAAACTTGCCTTAATCACCTTCCATCCATTGGGTTTTCAGATCTTTGGTTGAAAAAAATACAGCTGTAGAAATGCATGTGACTATTTAAAGAATAACCCATTTTTTTCTTCCTGCAGTGTCCTGTCCTGCCTCACCAATTAATGAATCTATTACACAAATGTATATGGAAATAAAGCCCTTAGCATTTCCCATATTTTTGTAATTTTTCAATTCAATACTAAGGAACTCTAGCTATTTTAAGACTAGTGACAAATATGAAGGAAGTTAAACTGCCTGCACTCTGCTATTTCCAGCCAACCTACTATAAAGATAATTTGGTAGCGATCTTGACTACTGTAGTCCAAGCGAACAGCTGAACTACTGGGTCAAACTATTCAAGTTAGGCCTCATTCAGCTGTTGGTTTATTCAGTATCAAAGGAAAGATGTTTTAAGATACTTTGCTGGTTTTCTATTGCTCTTTCAGTCCAAAACGCACTAGCTTATACTGAAAATACTGCTGCCAATATAGATATTTATTCCTTGACACTATACAAAACCTGCTTGCTCGTTTTCTCACTGAAGAGGGGAAGAAAACAGTAAAAGACTGACCAAAACTCTGTGTTCTACCACACGCCTGCCTAATTTTTTCCCAAAAATACATGAACTCAAATCCATCTAGCTTTCATGAAAACTTTTCCAAAAGCCTAATTAATCAAATAGTGCACTCTAGCAAGCAGAAAGTGAGATCAAAATCTTCAGTAAGTTATCTATAAAATATAAAGATCGTTTTAATTAGAAAAAATCTGTAAGCTGTTTACCTTGTCATCCCCAGGACAACGGTACAAGTTCTGGAAAGTGCTGATGATGTTATTGCTGAATCTTGGAGCAAATACATCCTTATCTTGTCCAAACTGATGCCGGGACTGTCTCACAATGGAGTCAATGACATACAGACCAGGTACTTTGTATTCTGGCTTGCACTACAAAGAACGATAATTTAAAATATGCATATGTGAAACATTACCGTTAATGGCAGAGTAAACATGAACAGTCCTCTCTAATATTTAAATGGGTCAAAGTATTACTAAAATGTTCTCTAGTTAATCAATTGTCCTGAAAGATCAAACTCTCTCAAAAATAACTAACCTTTACTGTTGAAAATTATTGCACTTGTATGTATTCTGCAAATATGTAAAAAATATCTAAAAAAAGTGTCAAATGTTTAGAATCTAGCTACTGGAAAACAGCACAGGAACCATATATACTTTTTTAAAAGCACACATCTATTTGAAGAGAACAGCATAAAGCATGACTGAATTCTTAATAGCACATTGGGACTAGCTGTAAACAATTTTTTTCCCCTTTCTTTATGATCAAAGTCAACATTAAAGTTAACATTTGTTTATTTTACATCTTTGTAAGTAGTGTGTGGTACAACCTCTCCCTGCCAGAATAAAAACCTACTTATGTGGATGTCTGTTTGGTTGAGAATGTATCAGTGATACTTATTTTAGAACTTTGGAAAATTCCCATGACTTACAAACAGCATGGTATTTATAAGGCATGTCTGCTACCTACAATACTAATTATTTCTGTAATTTTACTTACTTAATAACTAAACCTAAATTTTTTTTTGTCTTTTAATTGCAAAGTAATTGCACCAGACTACTGCAACCAGTTTTAACACAGAGTGAAAAGTGGTACAAATACACAATGAAGTTATCACCAGAAACTATGACATGGATTCTGGTGCACATGCATGAATGCTGGTTGTACACGCTTATCACACAAGGTTTCTACGTAAAATATGGGAAAGTACAAACATTTCCCCCTGGTCGAGGTACTCTAAATCTATTATGCAACACACTAAATCCATAATCTCTAATACAGTGCCAAACTCTTCAGCCTATTAATTTTACTATAGTCTAGGTACAAACTTCCTGTTTTGAAAAATGCTGATTTGCTAACATTTGCAACCTTGATAAATCATTTATTTAGGCTCTAAACATGGTTAAAGGTATTTAAATGTGGTATTCTTTATTTTTAAGAATGTGTGTGGCATCATTCTAAGAATAAACGTGCATTACTGAACCTACGAAATTAACATCTAATTAGATATAGTGCACTGTCTTCAGAAAATAACTCTAATGCATTGTAGCTACTGAAATTTTAGCTAACTTATTACCAAAAATAAGAGTATTCTGCATACAGAACAGAAAGGTATACAACTTTTCACAGTATTTAAATTAATAAAATCCACAGATACTTAATGAGATAACCCCAGCAAATATGTTAGGCGGAGTATTTAAAAACATGGCACACAGAGAAAACAAAATATTATAATTAATATAACAATATAGATGATCAAAATAAAAGACAATAAAATACAAGTACAAATTATATCAAGAAGAATTACAACTGGGGCAGTGAGCCTGTGTATCCCTAATGTCAGATGAGACAGCTTTTTCTGAGTGAGTCTAAGCAATAAGATAATATGATTACACAAAGAAAGTATTCAAGCCTTGCTCTCACAGTGGACTATCTTTACATATATGAGATCTGGTCATTTGACCCCTGAAGTGATGTTTTGGCAGAGAATAAAACAATCAAAACAACAATACACCAACAAGCTGAGTGTCACAAACCAAAGAATGTCACCGGTAATTATTTCACCTGATGTTTCAGTAACCTCATGAGATTAATTTTGAAGAAAGAAAATACTGGAGTAATAAAGAATCAACAGTACACTAACTGAGACAGCACTGACATCACTCCGGACAAGCCTATGGCAGATTTTAACAGAAGATTCAGTAGTCTTGAGCTTTAACTTGAAGAGATTGGTCCCAAAAAATAACTCAATTATCTTGCAAACCTATAATGTAAGTCCATAAAAACTGAATGGCTAGCTTTCATCTGCTTACCTCCAATTCTACTAAAATAAGAACTTACTATTTGATGTTATTTCTAATTTGCGTGTTTCACTAAATCGTTCATAAAATACTTTAAAAAAACCCCACATCAAGCCCAAAGGGAAACATCTAATTGAGAGTGATCATTAACAAGGTTATCAGTAACAACATATATCTGCTTTCTCTAATCAGTAATGAAGAGCATGGAACTCCCTCATCAAGCAGAACTGAACACAAATGTGAGAAGACAACCCATACTCTTAGTAGCTTTTGGAAGGGTCACCAACAACCAGCCCAATTCCTGACAAACTGTCACTCTCTCATTCAGAGGATAAATCTTCTCTGATGCCTCTGAACACAGAATTGCCAGTCACTGCCACTAAAAAGCAGTATTTTGAACTCAGGCAACTCCAGATTATTTTGGGACATTAAACTGCAAAGTGTTACTGATCAAAGACGGATAAAATGTACACCTGTTCCCATCCTCCCATGTCCACCTGTACTATTAAACAGGGATCAGAGGGTATTGATGCCTTTTCTTTGGGGTGGAATAACTCAGAAGTGATGCCCCAAAAGACAACTACTTGACAAAACACTAGCAGTGACAGTAAAGTATACTACCAGTCTTTCCAACTGCCATGAAACAGACATGGCACCTTTTCCACATAGGACTGAAGTTCTAGTACCTAAATAATTGATTCATGAACTGTGGTGAGACAGTTAAAAACACTGGGCTGAAGCTGAATCCTGTTTACACTGTCCAAACACTACCAAGATATAAAGGGTAATGAGGAAGACAGGTTACTAACGCAGAGCAACCCAGACTGCTCCATAAAATGGACAACAGAAGAAAAATCCAACATTGCAACACTGACTAACTTCTCTAGCTTGTTTGTGAAAATAAAATAGCAATTTGACCATAATTTACTCCTATTTACAAAAGGAGAAGAAATTCAGTACCAAAAAGATCAAGTGAACAATCATGTACAATACAGACAAGGAGGAAAGGCTCACAAATCCACACATTTCCAGCTAGAGGTAAAATGCAGTTTTACCCAAAAGTAACTACCTATTTCAATAAAACAAAATGTAATAAAATTCTTTGTAATTCAGAATCTTTACATTAATACTGAAACTTCCCAAAAAGTAATTCCAGTCTAGCCACACAAATATTTCTTGTTTTAAACTACTAGCAGGAACCACCAACTGAAATGTTCCATCCCCTGCTACACAAAAGATGAGGTTGGATGGCCATCCTCCCTTCAGCTTTAAAATATATGGGAAAACCTGTCAGAAAAGCAAAAGCAACTGTCACTCACCAAACCACTGTCAATTCTTTTGCTGTCAGCTGTGTTCACATGGTCTACACTGAGAGCCTCTTTTAACACTAAATGAGCACATACAGAAGTACTCCTAAGAAAGTATCTGCAGTCATTCAGATTGAAGTATATTGTAACTGCAAAATGAGGACAAAGTATTTAACTTTCTGCATCACAGGTTATGATCAGCTACTGATTACCAGCAGAAGATGAATGTGACTAAAAACTGAAATAAACTACTTGTGATAAAATATTAATCCATATGTGTACCTAAAACCCGATGTTCTTCCATATTCTGTAATCTAAAACGAGGAAATATTTCTCAGTGCTAACATGAAATACCCATGACGGACTTACCTTTTGAATGAACTTCTCAACACTCTGTACAACATGCTTGTAGAACTGGAAAATAAAATAATATTTCAAAAGAGGAAATCTGAAGATGCATATACCTGTTCAAGGCATACAATATTGACAGTAAAACCAGAATTACAAACTTTGGTTGATTAACCAGCAATCTAATACCTACAGCTGAGTATGCTGTCTTCCATAGAAGATTTAACAGCACATAAGAAAGCTAACCTCACTTTTTCTTGCCTTCTGAAGGTTTTTTTTTTTTACACTGGATTTTTCTGAATATTTAGTGAGAACTAGGAGAATAATATATTTGTTCCTTCAAAAACATGGTTATTTCACTGTACATGACTGAAGATGTTAGCCTAATCTTATGAGCATGGCGCTTCTCTGTATTTCATTGATTTTCCAAGTGTTCACTTTAATAACTTAAAAACATGAGCATAGGAAGACCTTACAGCATGTACTGCATAATATCTCTTCAACACAATGACTCTGTACCATCTCAATAACTGCTCCACACAACTAAATGCTGTTATTGAAATCATAATAGTGGAAGCAGGATTTCCAAGTAGTTAAATACATGATTAAACATTTTGGTATATTTGTTTAATTTATAGAACTATTTACTACCATTTACTACTTGTTTATGTTCAATGTAAGTTTTTTGCATTTTCATTATACTGCAACATGCAGACTTTAATTTACATAGACTTCTCTTATTTAAGAAAGCCAGTGAATTTCACTCTTCTATTGTCAATTTGCTCTCTCTTCAAATACCAGAAAACACCAATACAGATTTCATTATCTGAAAACATATTTGCATTCTCAGCAGAGTAATGTAGATAGGCAAAGCGTAAATTCAGAGCTTTTTTGCTTTTATCGTATTTTCTTTTTCACCTCTCCAGCTTTTACTGATTTTCCATTTGTTTTAATGCATAATACTAATGGTGTCCTTTCTTTCGTCACTTTCAACACTGTTTTCTGGTGCTCCATTGCTGTTTGGCAATTAGTTTTACTCTGTGGCAAGAAAAGTCTTTCATTAGTGTACTAATGCTACAACTTAAGAACAATTTGTACCCAAGTGACATAAAAAATAAAATCTATAAACACCACTCATGAAAAGGTATGCCAGGAATTTATAAAAATGAAATTAAACAAACATTTGTATCGATCCAAAGGAACACAGATCTTACACTTTGGGGAAAAGGGAGGGGAGAAGGGGGAAATGCGGAATTGTGGTTCTGTATTTAGTCATCTTAGCCATTGTCAGTGTCTCCTTGTTAAACCTGGCTTTTGGATCTGATTTAGGAGTTGAGTTGGTGTAATTCTTTCTCACATATGACAACCAGCGAATGAAAAGTCACACAACAAATTAAGGCTTCTTTTGCACTCCTGAAAATCCCATCTATCACACTTGATCATAACTTTCCAAGTTATGATCCTTCCAACCAGGGAGCTGAAAAGTTCTGAAGCAAGTTATTTAAGACATTCAGTTATTTTGACACAGATGAGAAATGGAAAGGAAGTCAAAAGAAGTTAGCCAGTTTCTTACCTTTATAGCCTTGATTGCTGCCTTGGTGATCTGTGTCATTTTAGCTTTAGAAATGGGTGGCTTATAGTCATTTAGCGAGTACAACTGCCAAAAAAACAAAACAAAAATGAACAAAAAAGTTATCAGAAATATATTCTGCAGTTATAAGCAATATAATACATTTTATTTCCACAAGAAAATGCCACTTTTAATTTTAATTGGATTTTAAGTATATATTACACCAGAAAAGGCATTCCCACTTAAGCAAAAATAGAAAGTGCCAATAAAATGCAAGATCCAAATTATTACAACATAAGAGGTTTTTCTTTGTAATGGTCACTAGGTACCTAGTTTTGCTAGCACTAAATACAGCAGACATTCGCAGGTGAAGTCACAAAGCAAATACATATGCTATGCAAATACAGTAGCTCTTGTTAAAGTTTTTCTTTTTAGGAAAAAAAAAAAAATGGAAGCATAACAGAAGCTTAACCAAACAGTATGTTCATCATCATATGCCTGTTGAATCACAACTTTTTATTTTCCATTAAACAAAAAAATGCAGCCCAGTGACAGTGAGTACGCAATGAGTACAGACTACTTTATTCCCTGCGTTAACTAAGAGAAATAATATATCAGAAATATTACAAATGCTTAAGAAAATAATCCAGCTGGGTTCTCAGTTTTAAACACAGGTTTGTAACTTCATTAATATCTAAACACCAAAACAGCCACAGTACAAAGGTAGCAGGCTTTCACAAAAATTTTCTCCCAGGATGTAGTAATAACTCTATTATTTGTACTAGTACATACATCTCCTAGCAAAAGCAATCTAGCATGACAGATATTCATCAAGAATTTGCTACACAGTGAAAACTGTACATGAAATGACTTTGTAGCTATGACTAACAGGTGGCAATTAGAAACAACTCCTTCCTTCACTCTAAGCTGGGACTCCATCGTCCATGGCTATTTACTTGCTGTGCAAATCTCCAATTTTTCACAACACATGGCTTTAAACAAAATGTTGCTCTTTTCTCCTTCAACACTAGGTGTTGACAAGGGAGTGGTTAGTATTTGCTGCTTTCATACATAAAAACACCAGTTACAAAATGCCAAACCAGTTTCAAGGATATTCTTCACTTACATTGTATATTTGTTTACAACGCACATTAAGAAGCACATTAGCTCAAAAACAGAGCCATAGTAATGAGAATGACCATCCATAGACAATTTTTATTTCCTTCCTAAAGACAGGAAGAATCTGTGTTTTTCCATAAAATGGTCATTGAAACAAAAAAACAGAAGACCTCTCTGCTTCTACACACCCTGACCAATGCAATATATTGAAATAAATTCATATCTATACAAATATTAACAATATCTTTAACTTCCTAAGATTCATTCAGCTTTTGGTTAACTGCTAGCTCAGAAAACATAATAAAGAATTGTTTACAGTTAAAGTAAAATATAACAGTAAACATGATCACACAGTGGAAAGGATTAGATAATCTTAAATTGCTTATAATAATTGACCCCTCTGAAGATCTTCAGTCATATTTGAGTTTCCAAAAGACAAGGATTTCTTCTCCCTGCAAACATGGGATGTTTTCTATCCTTTTAAATAAAACTTTGTACAGCTGTGAAAAGACAAACTGAAAAAACAGCTTGTCCAAGCGTAAGTATCTGTCTTCTCAGCTTGAAAGGATTTCCATTAGAACAGTGAAATTCTAAACAGTTCACAGCCAGACACCCCCTTTTAAAATAACTGTTATTACTTGTCACTAATGCTAATTGCTGTTGCAAATATTCTGTATTACTTACATGCTTCTTACACAACAAATAGTAATACGCTTCTAGAATTCAAATATATAAATGCTCTTCACTACCACAGGGAAAAGTGAGAAGAGAGGCAGAAAATGAAGTCTCCAATCAGTTTCTTCTCAGTTTTATACTCAGCTCAGTGCTCCATTTCCAGCTACTCATAGGTGATTCACCAGACTATGGAGTCACTCATCCTGGCTACTGTCTTGGCTGGACAATGTGCAACTACAGCTAAACTACTTCTAGGGCTACTACAGTGCCAGAAACATTTTGCTTACATTCAGGCAGCGCCTTAACAGCCAGTTGCGGCATTCCTGCTCAGCACTTTTGAAGCCCAAAATATCAGTAAAAGTAATTCACAGATATGTGAGCAAATACAAAATCAGCCTGGACTCAAGAAGCCTTGCCAATCCAAAAGCAGTCTTAGAAGAAAAAGGAACAGTAGCTCCTTCACCAATGACATACACAGCTGTAAGGAGCCAGAATCGCTGACATACATATGCTGGAATCACACCTGACCAGTCCATCAGCTTTGAAATGATCAGGGAAAAAAAAGAGAATGGCGTGCTTCAAAGCATCAAGAAAGCTACGACACTGTGCTGGGAAACATGGAAGAGTTGCACAGAACTTAGTCTGAAACATCAGCTGTGCACACTCAGGTATCTTAGCGTCACACATTCAGAATACACCAAAAACCAAGAGGATAACATGGGCTGTTGCTAGCAGCCCATTACTTTAACCCAGGTGACAGCCAAATTCAGCATTAAGTTCAAGGGCAGATAATTCAAGACAGAAAAAGAAAAAATGAACCAAAAGAAATAGCAAAATTAAGAACATATTCCTATAGAGATACACTTTTTGGACAACAGAAACACCTGTTCCAGATTTTAACAGACATTTAAAGGAATATGTAAATCCAAAATTTGATACCTGGAAGAAGACAAGGGGAAAAAAAAAAATAAAAATAATTCTTCTGAATTATTTTTCCTTAATAGTCTTTAGAAGCTTTTAATTTCCTATTACTACATTTTATTTTGAAAAAGTACATTCATTTGAAAAACTAGTGATTTACATCTGTCAGTACATGGCAGAAGTTTAAAGTAGCAGCATTTATAGAAGGGACAAAGTGAGGGCCCAGTGTGAAGTATCTACTTCCCATTTTGCAACATTTAATACCACACTTACTTAAAACAAACAAACAAACAAACAAAACAAACCTCAATATTCAAGTTTCACTTTCAAAATTAAGAAACCTGACATTTCTGAAAATTTCTTAACTCAATCTTTTAGTATGAACAGAATTTAACTACATAAACCACATATATTCCAGTACAGTTTAATCCAAATGAAAGAGGGCCAAAAAACCTCAGTTTTTCTGAATACAGATATCCTAACATGCACAAACGTCTTCCTTAACACCTACTGACAGCATACATGTTCTCAGCTTGATCTTCAGCAAATTCATACATTACACTCATTTATCGTCAGACAGGAATCCCTCTACACTTAGAATCATGAAACGATTTGGATTGGAACAGAACTTTAAAGATCACCTAGTTCCAACCCCCCTACCACAGGCAGTCTATTCCCCTCTAGTCTCCAAGGCTGGCACGAAATCATCAGGGATAACGAAAACTATGGAGAAGCTTTTAAGTGAAGAACAAAGGTGGCTAGGACTCTCCTGTCTACAAACAGTATTACCACAGGGATGGCAGATGTCAATTCGATCTGAGTAGTGGAGATAAAGCGGTAAGGATGGGAGTGGAGGAATGCACCAAATAAGATGAGCTGGGAAGTGAACTAGTGGATGTGGTTTCAGACACCCAAGGCGGTTTTCCTCAGCCTGGGAGGGCAGCTCTGGCACAGCCAGAGGGACCTGACTCACTCCTGAACTGTTACCACCAAATTCCTAAGTCTGTGCCCAGATACTATACTCAAACACACCCACTCTTTTAAATAACTGTATAAAATACAGTTAGCTATGGGTATGTTAGTATAAAAATCCAGCTCTCTGTTTAAAATAACTTACTCAAACAAAGTTTGAACCTTATCACACATCAGGCAGCTGCATTTTTTCCAGAATAGAAATACAGTTCATTTAAGAGGGTCAAAAGCGAAACACTGTAATCTTCAAGTGGCAGACAAAATTTCAGACGTTTTGAAGTTCACTAGTCACATTTACAATATAAGCTGTAAGAAGAAAGCAAAGGAGCAGACACACTAATCATTATGCAAACTTCAAAAAAACATGCTTGACAGATGAGCTACCATATGATTCTGTGAATTATGAAGAAAAGTCTGCCGAACTCCATTCACTAGCCATTTACCTGCTTTTCTAGATAAACATCAACTCATATGAAACACTTGCCCAAAGTGACTGTCGAGGGTTAAGATTGCTGGGTGACAATAAAACCCTGGCAGATGTATTGTTAACCCCCTCTCCCCCCGCCACTTCCCCCTTTTTGCCCCTCTCTCTCCCCCCTTCCCACTAAGGACAGGCGATCGGAAGGGAAAGGAGGACAGAGAGAAGAGAGTTGGAAAAATTAACAATGTTTTACTAATGCTACTAATAAGAATAGAGAAAATAATACAAAATATACAAAACCAATCTTGAAAGTCTCAGCAACTGCAGAGCCGGCTACCAAAGTCCTGGATTGGACTCTGCAGCCAACCGGAGCTGGATTCAGTCTCTCGCTAGGCCTGAGTTCGCAGGGACGACTAGCAAGGTCCTGTCCTAATGTCAGCCATAAGCAGAAGGGAAAAAGCAAAGGCAAAAGGGACGAGATCCTCGTGATCTCCCACTTTTATATGAAGTATTCACGTGAATAGAATGTTATACACAGTTGGTCAGTTTCTTGGTCACCGGTTTCTCGTTGCCCCTCTCGTGAGATGTCCATCCATGCTTATTGATAAGTTTGCATTCCATTGCTAAGTTTACCAAAACATGTGTCTGGTTCTCCAGGAAAATGCAGTTAATATGAAGGCTTTAGCTGACAGGCAAAATTCACTGAAAGAGAAACTTGTTTTTAACAAAACCAGGACAGTGACAAAAACTGATCAGTATTTCTTTAAGTATGTGACCACCAACAAAACCTGTTTTCTCTAGTTATTTTCATAAGTTCACGGTTGGAAGAACTTGCATAGTGAAAGTATTTGCATCATTTCTGATGTGAAAAACCAGTAAGTACAGAAACTTGCTGTTGAAATCTGAGGCACTGCTGTAGTGATCACCACGGTTTGGAGTCTCTTTTTAAAATGTACACTAAGAGAATAAAAACTTCTTTCCAAACACTGCACACCTATCAGCAGTTAATGATACACATACATATCAAAATTCTAATTCAAAAACCACCTCACACATTGGATAAATTGCTTTTTCTCATTCATTTAGTAACTGATTTTGCACAGGAAAGTTAAAAGAATATGCTAATCTAAACAAAAACAATACTCATCTCCCAGCTATTCTAATGTCTGAGGGGGAGAAAAAGCCTCCTGATATTTGCCAGGAAAAGAGCCCTGCTGCAAAAAGCCATGTATTCACCCAGGAGTCATTCTGACTCAAAGGTTCTCCTGTGCAAAGGGACCACAACACAAACTCAACATGTGGGAGAATGCTGTTTCGGTAAGACCAACTGACTTGAATAAATAGAAAGGTTAAAACCTGATAAAAAAATATAAAAATCCATTACAAAACTACACAAAGTTTTGTTTTGTACTGCTTATTCTTGAACCATGGTACATTGCTAAGAAAACTAAAGGTGAGACATTCCCTCTCTAAAGGTAGATGGCATTATCACACACAAAATAAGGATATAAAAACTTCATATACATAAAGATACCAAATATGCCATGTTCCTTTTCCAGTTCCTTCAGAATGTCCTGAAATTGCATATAGTCTCCCTTTTTTATTTAGCCTCCACATCCAAAGCCTCACCAAATCTTGGGATGTTCTTGTCAAATTTCACTTGGTCATTTCAAGTGCCAGAAAGAGCAGGAATTCTGACAACAGAGACCTGACTGACAGTTGTTTCAGGCTCCCTGTCTAACCATGCCTCTGGGCTCAGCATCACCAAGGAGCAGGCACTCCTACTTGGAGCCCACCAAGAAATGATGATTGCTATCAGGACTACTTTTCTTTGTCCCTCTCTGGTTCCCTCTTTTTAAATTGTTTTTATTCTTAACATCTTTCTACCTTCTTCCTCTTTTTTTTTACTGTTCTCCCCTCCTGCCCTTTGCCCTATCTCCTTTTCTTTGAGATGGGGCATAGTAGGAAATGAGTTACTTACTGATGCGTACTGTTAGTTCAGAGAAAACTAACAGAAACAGCATTCAATAGATTATGTTTATGGAAGGTAATATAAGGTTGCCCTTTTAGTGATACTTCCTCTGCATACCATTTCAGCCACCAACCCATAGCTCAGTGATTCCTGAGCCAGCACTAACTGATCTTTTTGTAACATCTCTGAATTCCCTCCACAAAGAGAATTCAAATACATTACCAATACACTTAAATCTTTAGGATGCCCAACATCTCTAGGCAGATGCATAGTTTAATCAAAATCTGTGCAAAGAATACCCTTTTTCTTTATTTGAACCTGTGCTCATTAGTGACAATGAAGTTACCCGGCTCCTGCATTGAAAAAAAGAGTGGTTTATCTCTTCTGTATCCCCAGTACTACAGACCCCTACCTCATCATCTTCCAGTCATCTCTGTTTTAGCCTGAAAACAATAGTGATATTTAGTAATTTCTCATAAAGACCTGTTCCATTCCTTTCTGCCCTTCTCTATACATGCCGTTCTGCCAACATGGTTTTGGGAGGTACAAACTAGACTGCATATGGCATAAGATAAAGAGGTACTAGCAACATAATGAGCCTCTATTTCTTTCCTAATAACTTCCAGGATTCTGACTGCTATTTTGACTACTGCTGAACTTTAAACAGGCATTTCCATTTCAGTTGCAAGGTATTTTTAATTACCAAATGGTGTCATTTCAGTGCTCATCACTGCGTAAAAACAAGGGTTGCTTTTCCATACAGTTTCCCCAGCCTGAATTACCACATTTAACCTGATGAAATTCCAGGGTGCCATCTAACAGTCCAGCAATGTTCTTTTGCAATCCTTCATGGCTAGCCCTCCACTACCAACATCCTGAACAACTTAATACTGTTAATAAACTTTTTTTGCCTCATTGTCTACCCCTTTTCCACAGCATTTACAAATACATCGAAATGCAGATTCCCAGCACAAACCCCATACAAGATTCCATCACAGAAAAAGAAAACTTGTTTCTACACATTAACTTCTCACATATCTCTCCTTTTAGCTGTCATCCATCCCACAGCAATTCCAACTTCTTTTCAAACTTTTGGGGATGGATCTTCTCAACTACTTTTTGGAAACCCAAGTAACATCACTTGGTTCTTCGCTGTCCACATGTTTTCTAATTCTCTCAAAGAACTCTCATGCATACATGACACTTTTTTTTTTTTCATAGAAGTCACACCAATTCATATTCACCTGTATATTGCTTCAAACAAATTTAAATTATTCTATTTACTTCTCATCACCTCCAACTGAGATATGTTTTATGTTATGTTAAAAAAAAGGCTTAAGACTCACTTTTATTATCATATCCTAAACCACACATTTTTTTTCCATACCACTCTCTCCATTGCAGTCAATCAATATTATCTGGAAATACCCAGGAAATCGTCCTCACAAGGATTTTGAATGTATTTTATGGACAATGGATAAAGTGTTACTTCCTCATGCACCTCCTTCAGAATTAACGGGTTGCAAATACAACAAGTTACACAGATTTACTACATAAATATACATTTAAGCATCATATCCAATAAAAGACTGGGCTGGCAAATAAAGCAAATTATATTCACAATTTTGTATTTTCCTCTAAATGACAAAACAATGTAATGACTTGTACAGCAAAAGTAATGAAATTGAGAGCTAAGAAACTATGTAAAAGGCAATATTCCAGTATACATAAAAGTAGGCTTAACAGCATTATTAATAGTACATTTAAAATTATGTTGGGGAAAGGGACTAAGTCCTATTTCCAAACTTTGGGGAAAAAAATATAGGTTTGCTCAAAGATTTAATTAGTTATATAAATTATATGTTGGGAATAAAAGGCAAAAGACTGGGTTGATGCTATAGATAAAGCATTGAATATCTGCCATGTATTCTGTCTTTAATTCTGTTAAGAAAAGTTGTATTCAAGAGGATTACTGAAAGTCTGGGAATTCATCAGTGTATTTCAAATTTTGATTGTTTAGTAATGCAAACAACATTTTTATCATTACAACTGTAATCCAAAAAGTGCTTAAAAAGTTAATTCTATTGTAAATATCTGTAAAAAAGCAAGTAATTGCAAATAGCTGTAATTTACGAGGCAGTATACTACACAATGCTAAACTATGATCTAAAGTTTCTCAAGAGGAGGCAGAAGGCATATGAACTACATTCTGTGGACAGCCAGTGGCTTACAGAGCAAGTTAATACATCTCCACAGAAGGTGATGGCACATGACACTTCCACAATGCCCAGCACTTAATTCCAAGACCAGTCTTACTCAACAGGAGAGCCAGAGAGCTGTTTCCCTACCAAAGTTTTGAATGAAAATTAGAAAAGTACTAATTTCATTAAAAGACAGCTTCATAAGTAATGTATCCTTTTTCATACCTCTGGCCAAATCTTACAAAGGCAAGAGAGGAGCGGCTAGGAAATAATCTTTCATATAAGACTAATTTTACCACTAGAAGGCTTGAAAGCTATGAACACCTCTGGTCTCATGTGATCCAAAGGAACAGATATTCATAGAGATGAATTATGCTGTCAAAGCAACTAAGCGAATAAACATTTTGATACTGATACTCAAGGACTCAGACCAATTTCTAAGTATGGGATTATGACCAGAAGCTGTGTCAGCGATATTGATTACATGTATCTCTACTGAAATACTTTTACAGTTTTCTCTGGCTGTTACCAGGCGACAACATTAACCAGATGTCACATATAACAATAAATGTCTGCAATTTTGATGTGCAAAAGACAAAATAAATACTTAGAAGTCAGACCTAATAACATACTACCTTAACAAATTAGGTTAATTTCATATTTCAATAGCATTAAGATCAATCAAATCCAATTGTATATATAGAAATAGTTGTTGTATTGCTTACCAAAGATTTGTATCACCACACAGCAAAGAACAAGAATAAAACTATTGCTTTAAAAAAGACAGAATCAACAAATTTCTATTATGTTGGATTTTACACACTCTCCTGAAATTTAATCTCTAGGAAAAGTTACTTATATTACATGAGCCCATCCCTCAGTGAATAGGATTCTTCCTTGACGCTGACTAGGATCTAACAGTGAGGACTGTTACTTAAACCCAGTCAGCACCTTGCTGCTCTGCACTGCACAGAGATGTTAAAATATATACCAAAGATGTATGTGTAGGATGGCCAGAATGACAGATGCTCCATTCTACATATGGTATTTCAGTTTGGAGGGAAAACAACGAAGAGTTCTTTTCTTCCAGTAATCAACCAATACAATTTGCTAAAATCCAACACTAAAAAAAACACAGAACAAGAGAGGGCTACAACTCAACAACAACTATTTTAATACAACTGTTTTCAAACACTTGAAGCACATGATGTGATTTAAATTAACAAACATAATAGTCAATATGCTTGATATCTCAGTGTGTGTGTCTTCCTTTTACTGTTACACTCGATTGACTTTTAACAAATTTAAAAGCAAATGAGAACACTCAAACAAAAAGCTTACTCCCTCCATGTCACTTGTGTTATAATACCACTCCTCACATATGTTTATGTCCAAAGAGTAAATCTGAATATTCATCTTGAGTGTATGATATAAGCAATTAAGTGAAATAAGATGCAAAAGTATTACACCAGTCTTTCTAGCCCATCACCTTTCAGCGCATAAAATTGGATTTTACCATCACTGCCTTTGCTCAGTCCTTCTCTTACCCCTTTCACTTAAAGTAGGTACAATTATGACTTTCAAATTTACTGAACCTGAAAACTTTGAGATGGAACAATTCCGTTTTAGTTTTTATATATTTAAGCCAAAAAAGCATATTACAGCCTATTTGCAATTTCCTTCAAACCCTCTTTATTAGTACTTTCAAAGAAAGCTTCTAAGTTCCATTGGTACAGCCTGCTTTGTAGAAATAGACTATGAATGTTAAAACTGGAATTTAAAGAAACCACCTGGATTCAACTCTAGTCTCTGGAATTGTACGCCACTACAAAACAGATGTTTGGTTCAGAATAGCCTCTAGAATATACTTCATTTGCTCCCAGCCCTTAACAAACCACAAAACACAACTCCCCTTTTCTCTTCTTAGTAACTTGGCATGTTTACTGCATAGGAACAAACAGCTTAGAAAAACCTAAATGGACCACATAAAATAACCAGGCAAGACTGAGCACTTCACCGATGCCCAAAGTCCCAACAACAGAAAGATCAAAAAGTCCAGATGATATCACCTAACAGGAGTATTTCACTTTCTGCATTTTTTTCATTGTTCCTGCCATATAGCTAATTTCTATCATTAACATTTTATCATTATTTTCTACCTAATTCTAGATCACCAGCAGAAAAATCGATCAGCTTCAGGCACAATGGTAGTCTCTGTAGATTTCCAGAGGCGAGCTTGTGGGCTGCCTGCACTGGAGAACTACCCTTTGTTCTTGTTACAATGCACTGGTTTGGTAAAGTGTGGTGCAGTATTAAGTTAGATGCTTTAGAGAAGTCTAAGTACAATGACACATCTACAATTGTGAGCTAAAAAATGCAGGGACAGATCCTAAGCATTATGAAAATCATAGACTCACACATTTTCTCTGCCAACTCTTTTTAGGGCTCACAACAAAAGCTGTCCTGTCATACTGATTCAAAAATGTTGGTTTTTCTTTCCCATAGATCTGGTTTAAAATCCCCTCCATTCATAATGAAAATTCATCATTTAAGGTTTTTTTTAAAAATATGGTTTATATTGGGTTGGATTTCTCCAACCAGTATATTTGTTATATAAGTGTTTCACTTCACTTTTTAGACTTTAACCTCTGGAAAATCCAAAGGCATTTATAAGTATGATTATTTCTCTTTCAAAAACTGCAATCACTTAAACATCAAAATACTAGAATTGTGTTTTTATCTATCATACTAATTTCTAAATCATCTACCAAGAGAGCTCAATAAGGTTATGCCATGAGGCCAAGACTTTTAAAACAAAGTTTTTTAGTGAGCAGCAATTTACAGTATTTTGTACTACTTTGAAGAAAAAATGAGCTAGAGAGCAATAGGGATGGAAAGTAAAGGATGCACATAATTCATTCTACTTCAGTTTTTGAAAGTAACAAATACTAAAAATAAAAATAAAATATAACAAGGAAACCCTTACCACTCAGCTTCAAATGAATGAGTATTTGGAAACACTGAACCCCAGGCCAAAAAAACACAAAGAAGATGGATCTTCTGAAATATCTTTCCCCAAAATGCATGCTATTTCAATAAATTCCAATTCAAACATGCTGTTCAGTGCCTTGCATAAAACACCTTGTACAGCTGTCATTACTGTTTATAAAATGATATTTACTCCAGTCTTTCAAAACTAATGTTACAGACAGAACTTCATAAAACACAACTTCAAGGCTACTGAAACAGGTACCTTGGACCTCTCAGCTGTTGCTACCCCTCCACTGTTTTACTGCTCAGTCACCATCCACCCAAACCACCATTCCCTGCTGCTACTGCCTTCTGGATCCCAGCTCTGCTCCTCTGCCTTTACACATTTTTGTGCCCTTGTTGTAAACAGGAACCAGAGCACTCTCTGCCAACTCTCAAAAACCATCAACAGCAAACACAGCAACAAAGGTGACAGGCCTTACCTTGCACATGTGTATTTTATTATATTATGCATATGCATTATATTTGTGGAGGACAAGGCATCAGAGAAGTGACCATTGACTACCTGATTGCATAATCATAAAGCTAGGAGAAAAGACAGCAATTCAGTACTATTCATTTGGAACTTTGAAGACAAACAAACAAACAAAAAACAACCAAAACTCCTACAAAAAAACCTGTACCCAGTAAAACCACGTAAGCTCTGTAGAAAAACTCTTGACAAAAAAAAAGTGGAAAAAAAAATGTTAAATTTTTGTGTATCAATAGTTGTCATTTTTGTACAAATGGCAGGTCAAC
Source organism: Columba livia (assembly GCF_036013475.1). NCBI lineage: Eukaryota > Metazoa > Chordata > Aves > Columbiformes > Columbidae > Columba > Columba livia. Next base: position 65,768,762 of record NC_088604.1, read on the forward strand.
TGCCAAAAGCGTAACAGCAAAAAGAGCAGGATGTTAACAAGAAATACACATTTATGGTGGGAATAAATCTGACAGACAGTCATGATGTCAATGCAGTAATTTCCTCTAAATTCCTCCAAATTTTAACAATTCCTCTTTTAAAATGGCTCCTTTTGGTCAATACAACTGGCAAGGACATGTGAAGACAAGAACTACTACAGCAGTAGCTGAAGATCCTCTTCTTCTCTTAAAGAACACATAAAGAACAGCATAGAAGTAGCTGCTAAATAAGGTTTATAAAATTACCTAGCTGACTGCTCCTGCTATCAGCAGTCCCAGATAAATACTGCAGAAAAGTAGCTCCAAAGAAGCAAAACAACGCAAGGAAAGAAATGCACATGCAATTCCTGAAAACTTGTGATACAAGTACAAGGACTAATACTGTTTACTGAGCTCAAAGCCAAGCTCGCTGAACTCTGGATACTCACATGAACAGACAACTACACACCACTATACCAGGCCTCACAAGGGAGTTCCACCAGCAGCTGATGAGGGCAGGAACAAGGGTTCTAACCAAGGCTGAATCAGCCACACAGGATAAATTTCTTGCTGGCTGTCCAGAGGTAGAATGATGGACCAGTTGTACAGAGCTGGCCTCTTCCCAAGTGAAAAAAAACCTCACAAAAATAATCAAGTCTCTAGACTGTATTGTAAGACCTGCTTTATCAAATACTTTTGTTCTGAATGTTTTTTTCTTTTATGGTCTTTTTTTTTTTTTTTTTCCTATAGAAAAGCCATTTGGGTTACCAGACTCATTTTTCATCTGCCACAGGAAAACAGACTGCTGATGGCAAACTCAAGTAAGGCTTGTTAAGGTAATTCCAAGTAGTTTGCCGAAGATTGTAGCCCCAGGCATTGTCTTAGTGAGTTGGTGAAAATCAAAAGATTTGAAGTCTGAGTTCAGAAGTGCATTTGTTTTAAACTACAAAATGGTTCACTGCTCTCTAAATGAGTAGCAAGCAGGATCAATACTCGTAACTACGCAGTTACAACTCAAAGAATGTTAGCAGAATCTGGAGATCTACATTACCCTCCCAGGCTTGTAAAGACCTAATCTAGGCCACGGTTTAAGAAGAAATTTCAAGTGTACGTATCAAATGCAGAAGAATAATCAAGGTCTGTCCTATACTACTTCATGAAATAAGTGATGTCTTCAAGCAAGCCATGCACCAAAAAAAACCCTAACACTTTGGGCCTTTAATACAGACTTTCATGATCACGTCTTTGTAAGGCCAGATACTAAGATTCTGTGGTTGGCAAAAGTCAAAGGTCAGATCAGTCTTTGAAAATGTGATACTGAAACTATAAATATTTATTCAGCACAAATGGAGACATTTAATTAGGTGAACATCACTTTAATATTTACTGTATCTTGAAGAGAAATGGGCTTTCTTTCCCCATGCCCTTTTAACAAAAAGAAAACAGTTGAGAGCCAGCAAAGTTCAACTCCTGCTGGGACGAAACAGAGTAAAATATTTACAGTTCAGCATTACTGCTCTTAATGTTCCTGACAGGAAATGGGAAATTCACAAATTCTTACATATTTTGCTGTATCTTGAAGGAATTCATACTGTTTGTAAAGATGCAGTGTTTTTTCTCTAAAGAGCACTATGGGATTATAAAGCAAAATTAAACTGAAGACCTTTTTCACATCCACTCCAGAGGTTAAGAATGAAATTTACAGTCAGCATTCCACATTTATGTGTCCATATGCACACACAGGTATCACCTAGCTAACTTTTTCTTCTGAAAATTAAGAAAAGGTAAACCAAAAGCTTTCATCCCAATTTGCTACAACAAAATTTACAAATATCAGACCATAAATGCAGTTATCAGACAAACAAAAAAGAAGAAAGCCTGAAGCATTTCATAGTTGCAGAATCCTTCACAACAGCAAACGATACGAAAGGACATTGTACTTTTTTATTATTGGTAAAATATTAGTGAGAAAGAAGAGGAAACAGGCACAAGTTCTCATTTTCTCAGCAGTTAGCAAAAGAGCTCTGCAAATTTTTTCAGGTGCTTGAGCATGTGAAACATGCAGCAGAATCTAAGGAAAGTATCTTGCTGAGAAGTAGCTTACATGCCCTTTAACTGTTCCTCATACGTCACTGCTAGCACTAATCAAAGCCTTAACTCCTCATTTCAGAGAGCTTCATTTTTTTCACTCTACTCAGCTATTCAGCATCAATCTCTATTTAGCATCTTCATGAGGCATACCATTTAACTTTTTTTTAGCATCAGCTGTCATCCTTTCACAAAAACACCGCCTTGGTGACTTAGAATATGCCATTAAAATAAAGCATTCTAAAATAAAATATTTGACTTACACTTCTGTACTTTTGTGTGCCTGTACTCCAATGCTCAGTAATTAAAATGTGGGTTATTTCCAAGGATCACATTTCTGAAATTGTGGTCAACTGAACTGTTCCCCACTGCCACTTAAAATATATCTTCTAAAGAAATATCACGATAAAGGTGACCACCAGCCAATGAAGTGCAAACAGACAATACAGACAACAGCATTGCCAGCCAATGATCAGTGACTACTATGTCCCCACCACTTATAAACTTCAGGAGAACCAGCTAACCCAGAAGTAGCAATGATCGCTTTATATACTGCTTCTCATCATCTTACATGGCTCTCACAATCATTCTGCACACCAAAAGCTCTCTGTGACTCCGCTTTATGACGAATTACGGAAGGACAACCATTTTCACTGCTAATAACGGCTGAACTCCAGCCTAGCAATGCTGCAGAAATTTTAACCATGTCTCTCACACCCTAGAAGACATTTAGATTAACACAAGAAAATGCACAGGAACCCACATCACACTTCAAGCAAACTGCAATCAGTACCTTAATCTTACAGCACTTTATGTACATCCTCATCTTGAAACAATAGACGAAGCATATTCCATGTTTCCATGAGGACACTTAGTTTTCATTCCCTTGTATATGAAAAGATCAGCACCCAATTGTAAGCAGAAGAGGCATTGAGCTTTCTATATAAAACACATTCAAACGATCACAGCATTTCTGAAAGGAATCAGGAGACACATGACTTCCTCATTCCTGGGCTTCAAGGGAAAAGCTTTGCCCTATTCTTTATTCTTTTTTTTTTTTTTTTTTTTTTTTTTTTTTTTTTTTTTTTGTAAATATACAACTGCCCTTTCCACTACTGCCTTTCCAATATTACAATATATTGTGTTGCCTGTAATTCCAACCCCATCCATTTCAGCTCAATTGTGTAGCACTGGATCCTAACCACTATCATTCACTGGATTCAACAACGTAAATTCTACAAATGGTGATACTTCCAGATTTTTTTAAGCTATCAAACTGCCCTAAGTAGGTTTTACCATTGCTAACCTTATAAATGGCTGTGGTTCAAAACCACAGGTGCCAATCTCACCAATTTATACAGTACAAGAAATTTTCAATGATTTGACCAAAGCATGCATAACTTACGCATGAGATAATTTGTTTTTACATAAAGAGCATGCAAAAAAACAAAACAGCATCACGGACAGCAAGACTTAAAAGCTCATACCTGAGAAGAAATGTGCCTATATGTAATACAAGATACAGAGAAACTTTAAATTAATAGAAATGCCATGCTTAATTTCACTAGATCAGTGAATTACTATTGTCATTTTTAAAGAAATAAGCACCTAAGCTGAACTTGCCCTTTAAAGCTTAAATAAATGCCCTTTCAAGATTCCTGTTATTCCACACTTAAAGATGCAGTTAGCATGGCTGAAAAAAGTATTACTCCAAATATGCCATTTCTGTTGTACTTACAACTAATTTGAGATCTCCATTTTCCTTAAAATACATTCCAGTCCTATGACTATTTGTGTGTCTGTAAAACTATCCACATTTATTCTACAGATTTACATAGAAACAAATCTAAAAATAATTAAATGGGTTTAAGAATTAAAGCATCTGTTGCTCTCCTTTCACAGTTGTCTGCATGCATTCTTCACATCATAAAGTGAAAAATCATTTGGAAATACAAAGCCTGCCACTGCAAAAAGGAGAAGTATTGCAAGAAAACTCTGGGGACTATAGCATCCAAAACCAACTCCAGGTACAGTACCTGAACACAATGTGAGAATGGCTAACTTGAAGCTGACAGCAAGACTTTTAACACTTAACTGATTATATAATACTAAGCTTTACTATATAAATAATACTATATAATACTGAGCTTTAATTATGTAAGTCTGCAATTAAAACATTACCATCTGAGTGCTGGAACTGTGACACTATGCATGCTTGCCTCTAGTCCATTTCAATTCCACATTTTATAGAACGTACAATGAATTTGAAACTTTCCAGTCATTTTCTTCTGTCAAGACCTGTTCTTGACTTTGATGTTGTGCTTTTCAGAAAAAAACTCAGGGCCTGAACTGAGACCTGGAGGAAAATGATTCCACAATGGTTAGCCTTCATGTCAACTGTAGCAAATGATAAACTGTTTGGTATAAAACATTGCCAACTACCTCAATGGTATACAAAGTCAGTTGTGTAATATTGTACTTTTCAGTTTCCAAGCAGTTTTAACCAAATAGTAAAACATCAACAATACTGAACATTTCCTCATCTTTAAATTTATCTTTCACAAGACTTTAAATGTTAGGGCTAATTTTATATGTACGATTAGATACAGCACTGACAATGCCTCGCGTCATCGCTAGGCACTGAACAGCTTTCCGCAATAGTGGGCATAATTTCCAGTCGTCAGAGTTCCAATAAACTTGAGATATTTATTTCTAATCCAATTAATGCCAAGCCTATTAATCACCTCAATTCTGACTGTCATACAGGATAGTTACAATACAGGATATTGCTCAGCTCACAGCCGTACCACCTAGATGGACAGCTGCCTTCATTTTAACTTCATAGCACAATCTAAACACAACTCCTTGTTTTAAAAACAAACGAACAAAAATACAACTCCCAAAGTACCCATGCTGCAGACTTCAGTGGTTAAATGTATTTGGAATGTTTTTTTCTAAAGTGTCATCTGGATTTCACCAGTAAGTTACATAAACTTCATAACATTATTAACTGAATGCAAACTGTATCAGACGAACTATGCTAAAAGTACTTCTACAATTTAGTCTATCTCATCTGCTGCTAAATGTAATTTATATCTATCTTAAGCCAATACAATAGGAAATAAGTTGGTTAAAACACCATTGCCTGAGCTTCTGCATTTTCTCTATTGAAAACCCAAAGTTTACTCTTTTTCGAGCACTTAGAAACTTGAAGCATGTTCGAAACCTCTCCTCTTCAGTACAGTTCTCACCTTAAGTCTTCAGAGTCATTCATTTTTCCAGTAGTTAAACCTGAGTGCTCAGCAAGCCAGCCAGAAGTTGTTTTTCAATATGAAAGTAAAGACGTTTGCTCACGCTGGTAGTTATAGACGAGAAAAAGGTTCTAATCTACTTATGTTCTTCTGTTCTTGTGACTAAACTCTTCCCCACTTAACAATACAACAAGCAAATCAGAAAATAAAATAGGAGAAAAATTGTTTCTAGTATTTATTGTTCTTCTAGCAGCCACAACATGATTTCTTCCACTTAAGAATTCAAATTGCATGAAGTGCAACACCTAGAACTGCACATCAGTTATGGTTGTTTAACTGCTCCTGAGTTATTAGAATGTACCTGCCCATTTTAGAAACCTATCTTATTGTGGCTTGCAGATACAACATGGTTGGCACATGGTTCCACTACAACTCAAATTAACATTTTAAAACCCCAAACCAGTGTTGTATTACTTAAAATCATTAAAACCTAAAATCATTACGTCGCCCCTGGGGGTAGCAAGAGGGCAACTGGCAGCTCTAATATGTGACCATTGTAACCAGAGCTGAAACTTTCTACGGTTAAAGTAAAAAACTATTTTCTAAGACACAAGACTTCCTATAAATAAAATACATATTTATTTCCCTTGCACTCACATTAACTTCAAAATATAAATGATATGAACTCCTCCAACGAAGAGGAACAAAGCAGCGTTGCCACAAGAGCTATCTTGCAATAAAATAAACATTAAGTACTGGCATAAAAGAGAAGCCCGGTGCTGTATCAATACCTGAGCCTGTGTGCGTGTGTTTGTGGGTGCTCACTCTCAGCACAGTGCTTTGGTGCAGTACCCTGGCTCTGTGCAGCACACAGGCAATGACTGTTTCCAACCTGACTACAGCGAATGTACTATTCTCAAAGACAGAGACGAGCCTCCAGGCCTTTGTAGTCTCAGCCCAGGTTTTAAAAAAGAAAAGAAAAAAAAAAAAAAAACAAAAACCAGAAAACAAACCCAAGGTGTTAAAGTGCGTACCGGCGGGGTACAGGCGCACATTGAACAAGCGAGGAGGAACGGGCTGGCACTAGAGGCAGGGCCAGGGGAAGCGCACAGACCCTGCGCCAGGCGACCCAGGATCCCCCTCCCGCCCCGCGGAGCCTCCTCCGCCCGCTGCGCGAAGTTGGCTGGGCATCCCCCGCCCCGCCGCCCGCCAGGCGCGGGAGAGGCCTCCTCCACCTCGGCCTCCTCCCGCTCCCTCCTCTCCCCTCAGCCCGTCGCCAGATCCATTCTTCTCCGTTCAGTTTCCCCCAGCCCCACGGTGGAAAAGGGAGTGGGGGGGGGGCGTCTCCATTACCCTCTCCCTCCTCCCATTTCCCAGGGACGGCGACAACGGCCCGCTCCCGCCTGACACGGGGGGAGCCCCCGGGAGCGCTCCCCCACTCCCGGCCTCCCCATTCCCGTCGCCTCCCCGCGGCGGGGCGCGCACAGCGGGAGGGGGCAGGGAAGGCGCCGGCCCCGGGGCCCCGCCCGCTCCCCGACCCCGAGAGGAAGGAGGGGGTTACACACCTCGCTGTTAAAGGCTTTCACGGCCTCCATGTCGCGGCGGAGGCGGGAGCCGGGCGGCTTCTCTCCGCAGATGGCGGCCGGGAGGGGGCAAGTCTCGGTCTGTGTGTGCGCCTCGCTCAGGGGCCGCCGGGCCTCCTCGCCATGGCGGGTGGCGCAGGGGGCGGGCGCGGAGGGACGCGGGCGCCGCTCGTTTCCGTCTCCTCCCGGCAGTGCGCGGCCTCCTCGCCCTGCTTCCCGCCCGGCGGCGCCGACGTCCCCTCCCCCGCTCGGCTCCGCCGGCAGGAGATGGAGGAACAACGCGCAGCGGCTGCGGCGCGGACGGCAATATGGCGGACACACGGGGGCTCCTCGCAGCGCAGCTCCGAGAGGAGCCGAGAGCGGCGCAGAGCGGCTACAGCGCCGCCTGCCGGGCAGCGCCCGCCCGCCGGGCCGCACCGCAGACCCGCTGCCGGGCTGGCGCCGCGTCCCGCCCCGCTCCGCCCTCCCCCTCGCACCGCCCCAGCCCTGCGAGCAGGCGCGAAGCGAAGGTTACGGGAGCAAGGTGTTAAACGCGGCGGTGTTTCGTTACCAGGGAGTTCTCGGGACACCGTTCTGGCTGTTTCCAGCTGAAGGCCGGATCCCCGGAGGGAGGCGAGCGTTTGCCTCCTCACACCTCTCCCGCAGAGCCTCATCCCCCAGAAAGGCCCGCCGGGGTAACTGGGAATGGCATCCAGACTTGAAGAAAAACATCAGGAAAAAGAATTAGTGGGATGTAGAAAGAAAAAAAAAAACATTTAAAAATCGCAAGCAATTAGCAAAAAAGAGGAAAGGAGAAAAAACACAAAATCATAATGCTAATAAATCACAAGTCCCACTGCATGTAGTACATGAATATTATAACTTGAATCTGACACCAAAAAGTCTCCAAACCCAGCAGCAGGCGTTGCTGTTTCATCACACAGGGCATATTCCCAGGTGAAGTTTCCAAGAGGGCGCGCTTCCCTGTGAACAGAAGTGCCATCCATGTCCCCCACTGAGGGCCGTGCCAGCCTGGCAGAGCACCCACCTTCCCCTGAAGCACAAACCCTTCCCTCAGCCAAGAAATCCCAGCAGCAGCTCTAGTGAACAGGAGGACTTGCTTCCAGCGCATAGATTTTTGTTCCCTCAAACACAACGCATGAGTGACGCATGACTCTTCATCAGAGAGCGCCTCAAGGAGATCAGAAGCATTGAGGATGAAACCTTAGGTTTGTGGTTAGCTGCCATTTTTCCAGAGCTCAATTGTGTTCCTTCAACTCTACCAATGCAGCAGAGCTATGACAGTGTGAACTGGGCTCCAATCTGGGTTGTGCTTCATTATTTTCCAGCCAAGTCTCTCAGTCATGCTCTGGATAGACCATACTCTCCTGCTGTCACAAGTTTCTCTCAGACCAGCGCCACAAGGGCTCTTCATGGACAGCAGATGCTCCCACTACAGGCCAGAGCCTTCCAAGCTGAGATGTGCCTTTCTCAACAAACAAGGTAACTTACAAATTAATATAAGCCCAGCGTTTGAGACAGACCTGGCATCCTACAGCTCAATTCTTACAGAAATGCAAGAGAGATCATTACATCTTATTACAAACAGGATTGGCACTCTCCTCCGCAACAGGCTTACTCAGATAAAAAGCCCATCAATAGCAACCACTGTTGTTGTAGTATCAGGCCACCCAGAGGGTCAGGAGGCTAAAGGAAATGCCCAGTTAGGGGAGGATGAAAGGACTGGGTCTGTTCTGACTGAAAAAATGATAGTCATGAGGTAGGCAGGGCACCCAATAGCATCCAATACCTGCAAAGTAAATGGCTGATTAAGGGTCCTTAACATTTTTGATAATTCTGAAACAATTGAATAAGGCTTTTTAACAGAGGTACACAGCAGAACATCAAGAGGTAGCAGCCTTACGATGAAGCAGAGGAGGTTCTAACACAACCAGAGGAAAACCTATTCCATTGTGAAGATAGCCAAGCGGTGGAGCTGGTTCCCCAGAGAAGCTGTGCAGTCTCCATCCCTTTCTAAGATCCCATAGGAATAAAGACCTTAGTAACCCATGCAGAGCTGACAGCTGACCCTGTTCTGAGCCAGAGGTTGGGCTAGAGATGTCCTGAGGTCCCTTCCTATAGCTGAGTAACACTGTTACTGTATGAACTGTGTAGCTCAGTGGAACCTTCTGGCAGTCTTCTGCCAGAACTGGCCCTCCCTTCACAAATGATCCAAGAGAAGCACATTATGCTTACCAGGAGGGACAAGGCCTCTGTTCCTCTTTTGTTCTTTCTTTTCCTGTGGGAATTAAGAGTAAATAAAATGTGAAGAGAGAACTCTATTCAAATTATTGTGGAGGGGTTCATTGTATTATGAGAGTAACTAGTAAAACTATTTGCTTTGTATTCCTTTTGAAAACTTACTGAAATACTGTAGTTGCAAACGATCCTTTAGGATCTGGTAGCTTTCCTTTTAGGTGAAATTGAAGCAAGTCTAGTTTTTCTTATTAAAATGGATTGAATAGAACACTGCACAAGAAAATTTTTGCAAAAACTATTTTGAAATTGGCCTCAAAGTGACCACAAAACTCCCACACACTTGCTTTTCCAGAATATTTGTTCCAAAAGCATAATTTATTCCAGTGAAGGAAGGGGAAGAGTGCATAAAGCAGAAACTAGAGAAGGAGAGGTAGGATTTACATTTGGAGATGTGTGCACAAAGCCTTGACCTCAAAAGCACAGAGCCTGAAATTCAAACTAAGCTATTCCTGTCTCCCACCATTTAGCCTGTTTGCTGTAGGTCTCTAATAAACATTTAAACAAAAACATTTACCACCTAAAGAGTTTAGATAACAAAGCCTTTTAACAATCCTATTTAGTTCCAGCAGCATAGGAGTGCAGTACACCCCTGATCTCGTAAGGAGCTAGTTATCATCCAAGAATAAGAAATGTGCTACAGAATGAATACTGTAATATGTCTCTGATTATAACTAAATGTTCCAAATTAAGCAAACATACAAATTAAGTAATATGAAAATTGTATTAATGCAGAAACACTGGCTCATTCTGGGGCAAGGCCACCTTGCCCCATGAGACTGTCAATGACTTGCACTATTACTCATTACAAGGCTGGGAGATTTCTTATTGTGTTGTGGTGCAGAATGAGTGACAGCTTGCTGCACAACACAAGCTTCCTGCAGTTCCAACGCTCTGCACAACTGCTGGAAGTCACACCAGAAACTTCAGTTTTGCAAATAAGATCCCATGTGCTTTCCAACATGTCAATTAGTTATATATGTGGGATTTACAAGGATGGGACACACCTCCCCTGTGGATGCAAACACCTAGCTTTGCAATTCTGAAAAGCAAGACTGAAGAGATCTTTAATCTGCTATTTAGTGAGCTTTTTCCATATAAGAAGATAAAATAAGTATGTCTGCTTTTTTCCTACCTCTGACAAGGCCAAATACAGACTAAATAGATCAAACAAGTATCTAACTGGCAAATGCCCTTAAGAAATCCTCTGTCCAAGTGTGGAAATCCCTGTTGTTTCCTCTCAGCAGAGGAAACCACATACAAGTGTTAGATTTAAAACCACATGCAAGTGTCAGGAGGGAGAGCTGGTGTCCCAGCAGGCACAGAGAACAGAGGAAAGCAAATCTGTTATTAGCCACTTGTAGTTTCAGGTAAGAGGTTGTTGCCAAGTTTTCTTCACAGTAATTCTCTCCACACATTTTTGAATGCACAGCTACAAGTCATCCCCCATGCACACTGACAGTCCCTACTTAATTTTTCAGTGTGCTTTCAAAGAGCTGCTTACATTTGCAACTGAACTTTAGCACATTTCTTTCCTCTGCCCTTCTTTACTAAATCTACCTTATCTTCCTCTTTCATTTGCATGCTCAGTTGCCATTCCTCCTTCACTATAACCAGTATAAAAGCTCTTAATTTATAACTGAAAGCATAGAAATGAATTTTCTGTTGAACTTTTCCTGAATTTGTTACAGAGACATGCTCACATAAGGAGCTCTTTTCTTTCAAGTACTTACAAGTTTCAGAGATTGTCGGAGAAATTTCGAGCTGTTATGTTTGTAACCGCATGTTGCCATGATAGCCTGTTAATTAGGAATCCCAGTTAGTTTACAACGCAGTTCCTTCTGGTCAGGCTTGACTTACTCCGAATGTCTTGTACTTGTCCTAGCATTGTGGTGTCAGACTCTCAGCACCATGGAAATCACCTTTAGACTATTGGAAAAACATGTTCAAAGGCAATTGAAGCTTTAATTTACAGGCCAGCTTCTGCTCTCAGATGCATACTCTAAGTCTGTGTTGATTTCAAAGGGAACTGCTTTTATCAGGAAAGCAGATGAAAGAAACTTAGAGATTACCTTCAAGTAACATTTCTCAGACTTGTTTGTAGGAGGTCTGATGCAAGTGTGCTGGCAATACAAGTCACACCTACTGTGGCATTTCCAACACTGCTAAAATAAGCCCAGCCAGGAAGCATTTCCTAATGTTTCTTACTCTGTACAGGGTTATAATCTTGAAGTTTGAACTTTTTGCCATACTGTTTTGGATTATAGTGTACAATTGCAAGGTAGAGTGATCATGGCTTCCTATAGCTGCATAGTCACCATTTAGTTCTGCTTCTAATGAGATGATTCTTTCAAAATAAAGGCAATGGTTTTGCAGCGGCAATTATAGCATGCTTATCTCATTTTAGTGTAACAGCAGAACTACAAGGATAGAACATCCTTATAATCTCAGCTTGCAAATACCAAAAAAGATATAACAACTGTTTTATAGCCAATTCCAACTACAAGCATATCCATTTTTTGCTTGAAGGAAGCTCAAAATAAAACAAAATTTAAAATAGATTTTCAGTAGATGTATTAAAAATATATGTGTACTGAAATATTCTTGAAGAACTCAATTTCAGTACTAAAAAAATAAGACTTTCAAAAATATACTGAAGTATTTCAAGGAAAATTCAAGAAGGATTCATTGACAGATTTCAGACATTGTAAACAGCAAACAACTGCTTCTTTGGGGTGGTGCTGTTTGGAGAGCAACAAGCAAACCTGGGGTCAAAAAGCCCAAAGTGAGAACATTAGAGATGATGGGCTGAGAATACTGTTTCATTAAAAAAAAAAAAAAAAAAAAAAAGTCAAGAAAGTGTTTACCAGGTGGCTCATGTTCCTTTGGACACACAGGCTGATGGCAAGGAGAGCAGACCTTGACCAGCAATTTGGATCATTTCTTCACATTATGTTACTTTCTCTATCCTGCCCATAGATACTAAATCTCCAACTTGCAATGATAAGGCTGCAAAACCAGAGTTCTTTCTCCCAGTCTGCTAAGACAATCTCATTATAGAGAATAAAAAAGTAAGCACAATACACTAAGTAATTTCCATAGTTTCTGTCTTCACTGTAAAGCAAATAATGTAGCAAAATAAAAAATTTTGTCTCAAGCTTTTTATCCTTAATTTTACTTCAAGCTTAACAAATGAGACCTGGACTATCACATTCATTATCTTAAAAAAAACTTCATAGGCATGAGATCAAAATTTTAGCCAATGCCTAAGATCACTTTTTCTATAAAAAGAATGTGAAATACTACAATAAAGAGAATAAAATCAGTAGGAAGATCTCCTAGGCACAAGCCTTTGCCACAGGGTATATATGGAACTAGAGAAGGTTTTTTGCAGTGGTTGGTCTAGACTCATCACAAGCATCTATATTCTGATATCTACCAAAATCACAATCTGTAGAAGACCAGAAATTAAGGAATAGCCAAGGTTTGTTTCATACAGATTAAGCCTGACTGTCTGTAATGATTAATTGACTACTGACGAAAAAATAAAAAAAGGAAGAAAGGAGGAAGAAAGTCTCCAGAGATGCAATATGGCTTCTTATCACATTGACAGTTTTCTCAAATTCAGCTGTTAAGCCTGGTTTTCCAGTTTCAGAACTTATTTTCTGGTAAGTTCGTGACCTCATTACAGTCATATCAACTGCACTTTTTTGTCTAAAAAGATGGAATTTTTATCTCTTCCATAACCTTTCAGTAAACAGTAATTCCAGTTAGTGAAGTAAATGATTTTCTTTCGCTTACTTCCTCTGTTAGATCTTGGACAGTGAGGCCCAGCTCATTAGCAATTCACACAGCAATAGGAAAGACACCAGAAGTCCATGGTGGCCCAGACTATACCAAAAATCTGTTTTCTTCCCCAAAAACATGCTTGTGCTTTGCAAAAGAATAGGTCAGTCTGAATGAAAGCCTTACATGGGAAAAGTTAAATGGAAATAAGCAGAGCAGAGGTGACTACATGTACACATGCAAGGTGTGCACCAGCATGAAAGTCCAAGGAATTTTAAGTAGCCAACCACCTTACCTGGGGTGATAAGGAAAATCCTGGGGGGAAAAAAAAATCACTGGCTACTTACAACTTTTGCAGAAGAAATAGACATAGCTATGTTTTATTTATCCTCATGTATTCCCATTCCAATGTGTTTACTGAAAACGAATACTAGAAACACAATATTTATTATTTGCACTATTAACTGTGTTTTGAATTAGTATGTGTTCCTGGCAGAGCAGTTAGCTTTTTGTGTTAACACTCAGATTTCTCTCCAGATGTCCTAATAAAAATTACTTAATTCAATTAAAGCATACAAGGTTGGGATTTAAAAAAAAAAAAAAAAAAGAAGAAAAAAAAAAAAAAGGACCACCTGAATGTAGTGCTCAAGTTCTGCATGAGGACACAATCATCCTTCGTGAATGGTGTTAGACAACACTATCTGTATGCTTCAAGCAAGGCCTGAGCACATGCTTACTGTTTTTTGCCATTAATTAGACCGGGGGTGTCTTCTTGTGAAGGGTTGCCTTCAAAGGGCCAAATGTAATTTTAGGACTGTATACATGTAGTAGTAGTTACTATGTTAGTTACTTTGAAGGCAATACTGAGGCTGGTATGCCCCCCCAGTAAAAAGGAGTTTGACACCTCTGAATTAGACCGTCTGTAAGACTGGTAGATCAGAACTAAACTGAAAGAATGTCAGCAAATCCCTTTCTTCCTCCTCCAAGAATAAGAATTACCTGTCCCAGCTCACAGAGGCAAACATTTAACAAAGAAAATTGCACAGCAGATGTTAAAAAAAAAATTAACAGTGTACGCAGGTCAACCAGGTATCCTCCTCTTTTGAAAGTGTAGGCAGCAGCAAGTAAGCAGGATCCCTGATGTAGCAAGAGATGATAGTGGAGCTTGATGGGAACAAATACAGATACCTACAGTGTGTGCAGAATCCTTTGTCCACTGAAGTGGTTAATAATGTCTAGAAATACCTCTTAATCCTTCACCCATCCAAAAGATTCAAGATTCCAGAGACACACACCCCTTATACATCTTTGTTATCTCTTGGCCAACATCTAGCACAAGACAGCAACTAACAAAAATTATCTGTAAACTCCATCCAGGGAGGGAAATGCTTGCCACATGAGTATAGTAATTTTCAACATTCTGAAGTAAATGCTTGACTCTCATTAACTGCATATATACATGTCAATATAGTTATAGCTCTTCATTATGAAGGATAATGAGAAACTGAGCAAACTAAGAGTCTCTGCACAGAGACTAAGAGTCTCTGTGGCTCTGCAAAACACCACCTAAGCTGTAGCACAGTGCTCAGTCAGAGCTACTGAACTCAGCTGGATTGAGCTGACAAACACACAGTTATTCAGATGTCCCAAACTGTGCAGTCACCAGAGGGAAATTAGCTCCTCCCATGCATTCAAACTACTCAAGTCTCAAAATGCAGATCCCTGCATTCAAAATTCAGCTCAGGAGGATGACAGACTTGGGAACTGACTGGCTTGGGTCCAGCAGAGCTTACCAGTAACATTACCAGGTGTGTCTTTAAATTTGTCAAGTGCAAAAGCAAGACGACCTTTTTACATCTGAGTGGTCTCCAAAACAGTCTAGTTAAGCCAGCATGATACTTTAGTTCAGGGAAGTTTCTATTTAGTTTTAAAGCCAAAATACAGGAGCAATTTTTTTTTTTTTAATTTCTATTTTTTTTTTTAAATACATTGAAATAGGTACAAAGTTGCATTTTCCCATGGTAATTTACCTATCATTTGGAGGAAAAAACCCTCCAATATAGTTTAATATGTAGCTCATTTTGAAAACAACTCACTTGAACTAAAACGAACCAAACACAAAGCAAAAACCAAGGTATGGAATTGCTACAGTTTCCCAGTCCAAAACTGTGCTTCCTCAAACACAAGCTGTACAGAAACCACCTTTCTGGTTAACCCTGACAACTACCCTCTTGTGAGCAATAAACCCACAACTGCATAAAATAATATTGGGAAGAACACATTGTCTGCTAGTACCTGAACTAGGGGAATCTGGTACATTGCTTGGGACAGAGAGCAGAAGTTCATATTGCTTCTGTAGGAACACTGATATATACTTCACAATACAGTCCAAACCACTCTGTTTAGTACAGGACAACTCATAATCCACCTAACCTTTTTAAGTAAATACCTTTTGCTAACCATGTATGCTTTGCCATGCTTGATATCCACAAGTACACTCCACCTTCGACTCTCGGGCTCTTAAAACTTAGGCTTCTTAAGGGCATTTATAGTCTTAATGTAAGATAATGAGAGGTATATGGCCTAAATAGCCTTTCAATTCCATATAAAACTAAAATGCACAGGTGAAAGATATTACCGCTACAAGGATGTAAGCACTGAGAAACTTTATATTAACTTATAAGAATTGTTCTTAGAGTAACCAAATAATTGTGTTTTTTTTTTTTTTTTACTAAGTAATAACAGGTAGACCTTACATTGGTCAGAATTCATGGAATAAAGTATTTAAAAGCTCTTTGTCAGCTTTTTAAAGACTTCACAGCTGTAAGATCTGGACTGTTGACTCTCAACCATTTTTGAGAGTTACACAGCAGAAATCATCTTGTCAATGTGTTTCAAAGTGGTCACTCTCTAAAAGGGCAAACCTTAAGTAACTAGCACTGGTATGCTCTTCGTGTATTAACTGAAACATTATTTTTGCCTAGGTAATAGTACTACTACAAAAACGTGAACATTTAAGAACATTCTGTATCAACAGACCTGTTCTTGATGTAAATGCATTAGTTGAAGAACTGCTGTCGTTAAGCAATGACAGGTAGCCCGAAATCACTCGGAAGTCACTAAATGATGCATTCAGAAGTGCTTTCTCCCAGAGACGCAGCGTTTTTCCACTCCTTCCTCATAGGGGTTTCCCCTCTCCGGCTCCGGAGGTCCCAGCCGCGCTTCGCCCCTGCGAGCCCCGGGAGAGTCCCCCCCCGGCCTCGGCTCCGCCCGCCCCGGGCCCGTTCCGGCGCGGCGCGATGGCGCCATCTGGTGGCCACTTGGTGGAGCGGCCCCGCGAGCGGCTGGCGGGCCGGGAGCGGAGCAGCCGTGGGCACGGGGGCGAAGGGAGGTTTTCTCCGGGGAAGCGCCGCCTCTGGCTCGGGGTGGAGGGAAAGGGAAAGGGCACCCCGCTGTGCAGCCGGCGTCTTCACACTCCTCTTCTCTGGAGGGAAATGCGATTCCCTGCCTCTCCGCATACCTGCCTCTGCTGCCCCTTCTCCCCCCATCCAAATAAAGGCCAGACAAGCCCCTCGCCTCACACCACTCTAAGGGCACTTTTGCCTGCAGTCAGGAACCAGCAGCTTCCCACCATGCTTTGCCCAAAGTACTTTGCAATAAAAACCTGAGAGACTGTACCTGTCTACTTGTCCACAGGTGCTGACCATCCTTCACTCTCCTTGATTCCCCAAAACCAATACCTCCTCTCTGTTAGCATGGCTTTAGGAATCCAACTGAAAACAGATGGTTCAACATTAGCAGGCCAGCTAAGCACATTTATTATTCAGAAAGCCCTCCTATCCTCCTTTCCATTTGCCGCAAGTGACAGTGATTTGGAAGAGAAATAAACACCCCAAACCTGTCCTTCTAAAGATCTATTACACTAATAAAGGATTGCCTTTAATTTTATATTGCTTTGCTGTGCTAATTGTATATGCCATATCAAAACACAAGCCAAATTATTAGCAAGAGTTTTACACTCCAGCTACAGTTTTAAACTTATTTTTATTCAGTTTAGGTATTCCAACTCAGCTGAAGTCTACATTTGGTTTCATAACAAGATTACACCTGGTGTGCTTTACATGCTGAGGACCAGAACCTGTGAAATCAGCTTTTGCCCATCAAGCACTGTACTCTTAAAGAGCTCTGCTGAAATAAATGCAAGTATTGAACCATGTCTGCTAAAGATACCCTGCATTATCTCCTCCTAGTAGTTTATGGAGAAATAGTACAAAGCATAAGTAGATATAAAATGAGAACCTAACAGTCCATTAGCAGCTTTATAAAACCTTTCTCTTAATTTTAATGCCTTGGTTTCCTCTTTATTTTTTTATTTTTTTTTTTTTTCCCCCTCACATTCTGAACTCTCTGATTCATTCACAGGCTATGTAAGGATTAGGATAATGACTGCTTCTCACTCAGCGTACAGAGACAGGACTCCAGCCTTAATTTTGGCCTCTCAAAGCTCCTAGTTGTCACCACTAATGAATTTTCAGGCTTCTTTATACAACTCTGAACACCTTGATTTAGCATCAGGTAGGGCTGAAGCTGTAATAGATTGTAAACAGGCTGAGGATGTACATGGATAAAGTACATAATAACCACAGGTGTAAGGTCTGTCACCTGTAGCACCTGTATTTGCTTCATAAGGTCTGACAATCCTGTAATTAAAGCACTGATTCTAATTAAGGGAACTCAAGCACTAGTTGTTTCTGCCTGATGGTTTCTCATGGTGGTGTGGTAGATGGTGATCTGAGTACAACAAAAGAGAAAAAAATGTGTTATGTGTCTGTTAGAAACCCATGAAGTTTTTGTTGATGCTAGAAAACCAGCAACAGTAACAAAAACAACAAAAGGAGAATCCTTAATAACAAATGCTATGGGAGACAGCTATAAAAAGGAAATAAGCCTATGCTGCTGTCCAAAAATACTCCCAAAATAATTAACAGTTGCATATTTATCAACTAGTAAAAAGGTAATGCATGGCATTCAGATCTGCTAGGTATGCTGTGTTACCTATAAGCGATAATGACTACCAAACCAATTTCTGAATCTTCAGTTGACTAAACTTCTGAAAGAGAAAAGGAAGCACAGTATGTCTCTCACTCAACATGCTTGCCTTATTTCAGAATGCTCTCTGTTGCTAGAGAGACTAAAACAAGCAATAACTGTTCATCTAATAAGGAAGGTACAATAAATGCTGTTGTACACAGTTTCTTTATCACAAGTTGTATGCAGTCCCTAAAATTTTGGCAAGTTGCCAGTGCAATCCTTCCCACAGAGTTTACATACCCAGAAATTGGGACTGAGTTTTCATTGCTATGACTTATTACATATTGTTCTTTCTGTCATATCTGAACTACATGTGGACTTTCAGATTTGAGAGAGACCTGGAAAAAAGTAGAATGAATAACATGCTACAGCAGAAGAAAGCAGGTCAATATTTACTAGACCGCAGTTAAAAACCCCACAAAACCTATACAAAAATCATAGTATCCAGGTCACTAGTTCTTCGTAGTTGCCCTCTAGAGACTACTTTTATGTAAACTTCACTGCACCAAGTAAGTAAGGGAATAAAGATGGCTTGCATTTATTTTGCAATTATTCTTAACATGGTTAAATTACATAATCTTGAAAGAGTCCTGCACTTTTATTTTAAGCATCATTACTAGCTATACAGTTCATTTCCCAAAACACGAGTCCCAAAACCACGGTGTAACACCTTACACTTCCAGGCTAGCAGAAGCCCTAATTGCACTTCAAACTATAGTGTTAATGATAGGTTTTGAATTTAATTTTGAGAGGAGAAATACAACATCAGTTTTTCCATGGAGGTAAATACAATAATTACACAGGGAAAGAAAAGACATAGATTTAACTTTTCATATGCAAGGAACATAATGAATAGTTCTTCTTCCTGAGCAAGAAGCCTGACTTAAAACTGAGGTAGAGAGTAAATAAGTAAATATTGCTTTAAGAAAAAAAGCATTGTTATTGTAACAAACACCTTGATTGAAAGCTACACCTAAGATATTAAGAACATGCTACAGGATGACCCCTGCGTTCCTGCTATATATTTATTCCTGTTAGATAATTACCCTTTTTTTTTTTTTTTCCTCCTCTTCTCTAGCAGTTCCCTAAAAATGCTGAGCACTTACCTGAAAGAAGTCTCCTAGAATACATCAAACAATTAATACCCAATAGTAGCAGATGGACACCACTCTAGAAGGAGTGCTATTTATCCTGTCACACAGCATGTCCCTCTGCACAAACACAGCAGTGTTCGCCATGAAGTATGAGGAACCAGGAGAGGGTGCTCTGGTTGATCCAGAACAGAGGAACTGTGGTGCCCTTGTTCCAGAGAGGTACACACCGGAAAAACCGCAACATAGCCACATAATCATAAATACAGCTTACATTAAGAAGAGAAGTAACATGTAAAAAAGCTCTCCCAGACTATTTTTCTATTTGATTGCTTTCATTTTTATATCTGTAGTAAGGATTTTTTTCCATATCTTTTTGAGTAGAGGTTCACATACATCTTTCTCCTCCCAGTCTATCACAGTGGTACAATACTTTCCTTAGTAGAAGGTAGAATAAGGAGAAGTGAACCACAACTTCCCTATTCACAGTAAACTGAAGATGCACTTGCATTCTGCCTGAGTTCCCATGAGAAAAAAATACAGGGTGCTTCAAAAAGATGGACCAAATTTCAAAATGAAGTGATTTCAAACTGAGTCCATCTTTTTAAAACACCTTGTACTTTTTTTTTTTTCCTCTCACTGTACATAATTTATGTACACAGCAGTGTCTTTGGAAGAAAAAAGTTTGCATTCTGCTATTTCTCAGATGAGAACTCACTGCCTTGACATTGTGGGCAGATAAAGCATGTTCCCCACCTCAAACACTTGGATTACGAACAGCACCTGCTTCACTGAAAGCACCTGAAGTACTTCAGTCACTTCAGTGATGTCAGTCAACCACCTCACTGACTCATGGGCAGACTTAACTCAGCAGAAATAATTCCATCCAGATTATTTGTCCCAGCCTTAGGGAAAGTACTGAGCCACAAATAAGCATCTTCTGACCTAATAATTTATTACACTGCATATAAAGTGCTGGTTGACTTTAGCATAGCAGGCTGTAAGCTACAGCTTTTGGAAACTGGTTTTACATAAAGTTCAGCTTTCTCTGCCATAGGATAGCAACCACCAGGAGAGGACAAAGAGCTGAATTCTGTTGCTTTTCCATTTCAGTTCTACTTGTATTTTCTAGTACAACTGGATGGTAAACTAGCAAAGCACAACATGGATTCTATAACAGCAGTAGAACTCATATTAGTAGTGTTGGAGTTTTAAAAGGTTTTTTAGAAATTGAAGTACTTTGAATTATTAAAATTTTATACAGGAATACTACAGTAATGAAAATAACAGTTTTTTTTTCCTCACAACAAAGATGCATGTCATGTTTTATAGGTAAATTCTAATCTACGTTACCTGTTTAGTAAAGAAACATCTAAACAGCAGAGAAGTATAATAGCTAGCTTATTTTACTGCTTTGTCTTCTAAGTGGTGTTGTGAAAAAAAAAACCCCACACACACAACACTTTAAATAGTTAATTTAATCTGCTTGATGAGAATAAAAGAGACAGCTGACAGAACCCTACTTAGAGGAAGGATGGGGTGTGGTAGTTGAGTAAGAGAAGATAGTAATTTCAAATAGTAAGGAACTGGAGAAAGGTTTTGTTGCTTAATGTAATGATGCTTGAGGGTTTTGTTTACCATAGTGTAGGGCTTTTCTTGCTGTAAGCTTGCTCTTTTCTTTTAGATACTAAAAATCAAAAATCTGATTCTGATGGTAAGGGGTTTTGATATATGTGCTTCTCTTAATAAAAGATATCGGAGTCTGTTTCTACCTAAGAGGTGTCGCTAACTCTAAGGACAAAGGAAGGTCTGCTGTTGTTGTACTTAGGAATATGTTAGTCTGTAAGGCCTGTACAAAAAAAAAACCACCCCAAACAAGCAAAAACAACCCACAACCCAATCCACCAACCAAAAAAAAAAAAAAAAAAAAAAAACCGAAACTAACCAAACATAAAAAACCCTAAAAAAAACAGAGATTAAGGTTTACAGCTAATGTATTGATGGTAGCTTTCCAGACTGTGCTGCTAGGTAGCCTTCTTGCTTGTCACTGATGAAGACGATTGCTCTATCTCAGACTTGTGTAAACAAACTGTCTTATGAAAATAGAGCTGTGCTAGAAAAATAAGCAAAGAAAAAGGAGATTGTGCAGGGAAATAATTTGTATTCAAGGTACAAAAAGAAGAAAGCTTGTGCTATTTAGCTAACTGGCTCTTTTATTGTGTAAATTAATCTATCTGTGGCTTGAATAGTAAGTGTGTTTATAAACATATAAAGGGTGAGTGTCACAAGGATGGAGCCAGGGTCTTCTCAGTGACAACCAATGGTAGGACAAGGAGTAATGGGTTCAAACTGGAACACAAGAGGTTCCACTTAAATATGAGAAGAAACTTCTCAGTGAGGGTGACAGAGCACTGGAACAGGCTGCCCAGGGAGGTTGTGGAGTCTCCTTCTCTGGAGACATTCAAAACCTGCCTGGACATGTTCCTGTGCGACCTCACCTAGGCGTTCCTGCTCCAGCAGGGGGATTGGACTAGATGATCTTTTGAGGTCCCTTCCGATCCCAAACATACTGTGATTCTGTAAAAAAAAAAAAAAAAAAAAAAAATCTAGTTAGTATTTTCAGTTTAGATGCCTGTGGGGACTTAATATGGCATAGCAGACTTTTATTGTAACATTTGGGGGAGGTTTATTAGTTTACTTTGTTTAAGCTGTCTGTGTATTTGTCATGTTCTATCATCTCTAAGAGCTGAGGTGGAACTCTCTGAAGTTGTAAGTAATGAAACTTTAAACTCTGAAGTTTACAATGACCCTTGTGTTAAGAGGAGTACAAATTAACTCAAGAAAACCTTTCCTTCTCTGATGTAAAACAGAGTATTTCATACAAAAGTATTGACTTATTTTCAAAGGCAGTACTATCTTTAACCGAACTAAATATTCCTGAACCTGTGAGATTATTCTTGCTGGAAGCATTGGGGTTTTTTTCATTTTTTTCCAAATTTCAATTAAAATACTGCAAGTGTGAATTCTGAAGTAATTAATATTCCCATGGGGAAATTTAGCCGATTGCAACACAGGAGAAGCTTAGAGAAACAATCTTACTTTAAGCAAAACCTTATAACTGAAATATAACTGTATTTAAACAGATATTTAATGTAATCTTGGTAAAAAACCCAAACCTATATAGTCCTTGTTTCAGTTGCCTTATTTTGGAATACAGCTGTAACTGTCATGTGAATTACATGAACCAACTCCTCAGAGACTGAACGTTGGATATAGGAATTTTCCAAAGCAGTGTTACTCACTTTTCACTGCAGATTTTATACACCCAGCTTTATCTAAAACATTGCCAGTGTTTTCTTTTGTGCGTTTTATTGTTCAGCTCCAGTTTGTGCCGACTCAGTAGTTCATAAAATCACTGGAAGACTTTTTGCCAGAACAGGTGGGTTTTCTTTGTTATTAATTGAGAATGGAAGTCTTCTCTTTTTCATTTGAAAGAAAATAACATGCTTTGGAATAGGCAGGAAGAGACTAATAAAATGTGTATTCTATTCACCATCCTCTGGTCTTCTAATGTAGCATAGTAAGCCCTGAGGAATTACTACAGCCTGGCAAGGTTTATTGCTAGGTGGTACATGGACTGAGCAGGACATCTTAACTCAGCACAGCAAAAATACCCAGATTATTATGGGCAATGGCTATGCAGCCTTCCAAATAAAATAACAGAACACCTCAGAAGTACTAATCTACAGTAAAAACCTGTCAGAGCCTAAAACTGTCACATTATGTTCCCTTCTCCATTGAAGTTGAAAGAGTTCCCTGCAAAACAAATCCCATGTGTATTAACTTCCTTTAATTCCTTTACCCTTAAAACAAAAATCTCTCTCACTTCTCAGTACTTCTTGGGTATTACTGAGTGAAGTGGAGGCCCATGTTTTATAGGTGGAAAGTGCTTTTGCTGTCTTCATTCTTCATTTTTAACATATAATTATGCTGGAGTTTTGTCATCTTGTGAGCTGGTTGCTTTTTCTCATGAAAAAGACAAAATGAGAGTAATCTGTCACCAAGAGTTGTTGTAGGAACAGCAAGAGTTGGATATTTAGTTACAAATCTGCACTTTTCCTTTGGTGTGTGTCTGTCTGTGATGGGGACCAGGCTGTCCCAGGACAGTGTGGGGTGCAGGTGTCAGACCTCTGCTGCTTCAGGCTGCCCTGGGGTAGGAGCCCATGTAAGGGTCGGAGGTGGCTGATCCAGTTAGTTAGTCTTGTGTAACTGAGTCTTTCTGCCAAAGCTATCAGTGAAAATATGTGTAATGCCTGCCTAATTCCTTCTGTAGCCCTAAAGCCAGAGGACCAACCCATCTTTTTATCTGTCTGTGCAGCTGGGAGGGAATCAATTCAGACAGGTCAGAATGGGTTGTCAGTCTTGGTTATCTAGAGCTCCTCATCCAATAACTTCAAAGACAAGGTGGCTGTTACAGTTGTGAATTCAGTCAATTTACTCTTGGTAAAACTTGTGTATGGATTCCCTTAAACGGTCTTCTGTTCCTTTAAAATAGAAACAAGAAGAAAACTCTGTTGAATAATGCTTATCTAATAGTGGAAATGGCAAGAACAGCATGAATCTTGATATGCTTACTGTAAAAATCTAGCATAGGCCCAAAAAGTGGTACATTGGTGTGCTCCAGTTTGCTTTCACTCATCCAGCTTTGTAAGTGGATAACCTTTATTCTGGTACAATATTACTATGTTGGATGTGAAAAGGTCCCTTGACATCACAGGGCTAATTGGGACTCCTCAGTGAATAGGATTTGGCCTTTTAGCCGTACCCTGAAGGCACCACTGACTTGCTGACAGGAAGCCCTGTAGCGATTACAAAGGATGAAATGATTCAGCAATAACCGGAAAGCCTCCCTTGATTTCACATCTGTTGGTCCACCTATTTTCATGCTGGTGGAGCTGCCTTCACATGAGGGCGAAGTTTCTCATTGTTCAGTAGTTGTTTCTGCTCTTTGTTTTTCTTTCTTTCTTTTTACTTTAAAATGTCACCTTTTCCACAGGCAGTATCAAAACCAAAATAAAACAACTGCTAGGATGATGGAGTGTCAGAAATAATTAACTACTGCTGGCTGCAGCAGAAAATAGTTATGTGAAGACAAAGTGCTGCATTACAAATGGCAGGGCTATTTCCAAAATTAGCTTAAGAAAGTTCAAGGGATTAGAGTATTGTTTTACTGAACCGTGGCAGACCATTACTGTCTATATGGTAACTCTGCTGCAGCCATTTAATAGCAAAGTCCCAAATCCTGCTTTAGATAAGTTGGTTTTGGTTTCTTACTGCAACAAAGAGGCACTATTCAAAGTTTAAAATGCTTTTGCTTTGTATTACAGTACCCAATGGGCTAAAGCAGCTAAGAAAATATTAGGAAATTTTTGTTTAAAAAAGAAAGGAATAAAGCCAGTCTTTCTGTTGATCTGTGCTGCTTGGGAGAGCACAGTGTATGCCAGCATGCTTAGCATGACGAGGAAAATTCTTTTGCTGTATTTGGGCAACACGTACACCAGGACATTTTTATACTTATCTGGATGAACTCAAAACATCAAAAGTTCTGGTCTGGACACTGGAGCACAGTCAAAATTAATAAATATCCTAGGAAGCACATAAATAATAGCAGCTGTCTAACACTGGCAAGTTTATTTTAAAATGTGTAACACAACATAAAAGTTACATATCCTTGTTTTAATACAGTTCACAATGTAGAAATGTACAAATTAACATAGAAATCAAAGCAGTTCTCCATATACTTAATCATTTAACCTCCTAATTAAAACAAGTGTGAGATATCCATGAAGTTGCATCCTTTGCCTTAATTAAATCGAAAGGAAAGTGCCATCTGCCTGCTCACAAAAAACACAATCCTCTTTCTGAAGGAGCTTAGCTTTTCCAATTACACCTTGAGTAACTCCTTGCACTACTTCTTTTGCAGGTCTTTTAATTTTTGGAAGTGTCTGTGTTTTCCGTGATGCTATATTGTTGCATGGTTTCTGGGGTTTTTATCTTAATTTAGGCCTTTGGATTAGTTTCCTTTTTGTGAGGGGTTGTAGGAAGGTTAAGGATTTTTCACTAAGTCATCCTTAAGATCTCATGTGAGAGCTTTCTGAAACGCCAGGGAAAATTTTGTCAGACTAACTTTCCTGCAGAGGTGGCAGGGGTGCAGTTTTGTGTTGGCTGTACCGGTGCACAGCTAAGGCATGGTAAATCTGAGGTTAATCCTGTCTGGGGAGAGCATAAGTTGATTATATTTAAAATAATGAAGATAAGACCCAAGCTTAGGTCATATCTTTGGAAAATGGTAATAGTCACTTACCAGTGTACAACTCTATGCATGGTAGGATGGAGATGACTTAGGGGAAGGTGTATGGCCAAACATACTTTCCTCTGTGACCTTAACAAGGTGACAGCCTGTAAATTTTGGCAGGGCCAATATGGAATAAAGTATTAAACTGGTGTTAATCTACAAGAGAAAACTTCACCAACACACTCCAAAGTGACTGTGTTTCCAGCAGTTTGACATCCACTTGTGATCATCAATGGCATTTTTCTGGAGGGTGGCTATGGACCCAGATGGCACGAGGGACTTCCTAGCAGTGCACTTTTGCTGCAGCCAGCAGAACTTGCGCAATTATTAATATGTGTTGGGAGACATTGCATGACCATTTCAAAAGCCTTCCAAGCATTTTACAGGGGAAAATGTGACTCAGGAACAAAAGCCCCCAGCTGAAGGGAATGTCAGGTTTTAATCATGGCTTTCTTGCTGTGCATAAAAAGTCAATCCCTATGTTATGGAAAGCTCGAAATAAAAATATTCACAAAATCTTAGAAGAGCACCGGAGGATGGGGAGAAGAGAGAGAGAGAGCACACTTACAGAGTAGGACGTTTCCTGTTGATCTGGAATTCAGCTGTGAAAGTGGAATAAGGACATACAGCACCATCTTCATTGCTTAAGGAGCTTCATTTGTCATATCTATGAGAATTGCTTGAATTATCATTGTTCCTTCATCAAGTCTGGCACTTTACCCTCATATATTTATTGCCGTATTGTCTGTCCCCTGTGCTGATTTTGATACAAACGAGGATGAAGTAGCAACAGATTGTGCGTGTGGAAAGTTGCTATTCTAGGGGACAAATGTGAATATTTAGTTGGTCTATGTATATGCACATATCTAAAAATAGAAATATAAAAGCATATCTTTCTATAGATATATTCATAGACTATATATAGCTATATGAAGATATATTTCTGTAGATATATTCATAGACTATCTATATGGATCTGTGAGCATATAGGTATGATCCCAGGAAAGACGCGATGTGATTTCAGAGGTGCCTGGAGCCGGAGAGGGCTTGGGGTTGCTGTGCGCAGGCGGGCGCCCGGCGCTGGGGGGCACGCTGAGGAAACACATGAAGTTTGAGAATGCGAATGATACTCTGAGGGTCTCCCTTCAGCTGCTCTGTACGGATGGCTTACACGCTTCATCCTTCTTTTTTTTTTTTTTTCCTCTCCTGTGAGGACTTCTATTTTTCTTTTGCTTCCCGCAGGCACTCTAACCTGCTAGAGGAAAGGAGGAGGGAGTTCGCAAGCTCTGGGCCAGGCTCTGAGCAGTTAACGTGCTGACCGTCCTCACCCCCCAGTTTTGCAGAGCTGTGCCCCTGCCGGCAGGTGACGGGACCCGGGGCGGTTGGGAGGGCGCAGCAGCCGGGGCTCTCGGGCTCCCCGAAGGCTCCCAAAAAGGCAAAGCCGGGGGGTCGGTCCTGTTGCCCCAGGCGGCACAAGCGCTGCCGTTGTCCGGTTCTCTCTAGGAAGTAGCTGGTAATACAGTGATTAATGTTGTACTTGTGCATACTTCATCTTTACATTTCTTGCAGCTTAGTGAATGCTGGCGCGTGCCACTATCTTCTGCTGCATTTTAAATAACAGTCTATCACAGGAAGTTAAAAGTTATGTTTTTTCATGGAAACACTTCTCCCCCCATATGCTGATATCTTTTAATTAATTCAAAGTAATTTGAAAGTTGTGACTGTTCTCTGAGTATGTGAAGTGTTAGCCAATGTGACAGAAGCATCCCATATAAAGGAAATTCACGATCACTGGAAGTCTATTCTGAAAAAAGCTAAATATTTATTGAATGCTGCTCCTAACATGAACCTTTTAGCTGCTGTGGGGCAAGGGGATAGTAAATAATGGTAGATATGTTCTGTAAAACTGTACATGGCATCCAGCTTTTTTCTGGCTCTGACGACACTCAAATTCTTCGGGGAGCGTCTTCCTATTTCTCTTACTTTTTATTGCTAGATTAGTTAAGTGTTTTATCTGCTGTTTCCATCACTGTATTCATTTATTTATTTATTTTAATTATTGGTGGCTTTAGTTTGTGTCACTGGGAAATAATAATTTTCTCTTGGCTACTGTTGATGCTTTCTTTTTCTAGACTTCCCCAGGAAAGCAGGTTCCCTGAGCCCCTCTTCATGTAACAAAGCACAGCAGTTACTTTTGGACTCCATTTGTGTATATAAAGATTGCTCGAGGTGCTATGAATTGCTGTAATCCAGCCGTCTCTGCTGGGATTTCTTACATTGTGATAGATAATGTCCTGCTCCTCTTAGTTTATAAATGCAGTTCTTATTCCCATGTGTAAAAATGGTGCTGTGGATGAAAT
This sequence comes from Columba livia, assembly GCF_036013475.1. Taxonomy (NCBI): domain Eukaryota; kingdom Metazoa; phylum Chordata; class Aves; order Columbiformes; family Columbidae; genus Columba; species Columba livia. The sequence continues at coordinate 65,796,680 of NC_088604.1, forward strand.
GCATTTACATGTTTTATTTTCTGATGGAAGAGGTATATGTTCCTTGTTTGTTTTTAGGGTGTTAGAACCACAAAAGCAAACTGTGAATGTTTTATTTGGTTTAACAATAATGATAATATCTGATTCCTGTATCATGCGGTTGGATAATGTTATTTGCATTTCATACATGGGGAACTGAGGCACAGCAAGGTAAAATGAATTCCTGGAAAACACCCAAGAAGCACATGGCAGAAGCTGGAAAACAATCATGTATTCTCAGTACTTGTCATCTGCTTTGTGCACAATGGTTCTCCTTCATTAAAACTGAAAGGATTTTCTTTTCTTGGGAATAAGAAGATCAAGCGTTGTGTGAGAGGCATTTAAACTCTGGTGTAGCTCCAACTAGCTAAAAAGAAAATGCAATGATCTGCATCTTTTGAAACATAACTTTAAACACTTTACTGAAAAAATCAATTGATGTAATGGAGGGGAAGAAGTACCAGAAGATGAGAAGTTAAGGAAAAGAAAGAAGGAAATATCAGTAAAAAAATGAAATTGCTGTTATTGTCTTGCTATAATGACTAAATCATCCTAAGGTTTTGTAAACTGGATATAACGAACCTGACAGAATGCAAAACTCAGGCTAAAACATATTTCGTAGGTACTTGCAGCTATAGATTCTCATTATTCTTTTTTACGATAGTAAAGAGGGAGATGGCCTGTCCCACTTTTCTCTGCTGTAGGTGGTCGCCCAGCTACAATGTACTCTGAAAGGTGAAAGACCCTATTTACAGGACAGGTGCCATAACACACATGCTTATCAGCCATGACTGAATAGGGCTTTTGATCCTGGCCGGTCACATTTTTCCTTTGAACCTACAAGCCAGAGAAAGTGCCTTGTGATGTTGAAACTGTTTTTTATAAAACATCAAACCTCCCACTTTGGACCTCAGAAAACAGACTTGTTCTGTCTGACTGAAAATAGAAATGCGTCTTCTTCCATCATCTGCTTCTCTGATCTTGTGCCAGTAGGTCACAGCAAGGGTGGTTGTCATTAGGGTACTGATGCATCTCACTTGTCCTCCTTCTCTTGTGACTCAAGGGAGGAGTATTCCCCAGAACCAGTAGCCTATCCTGCAAGGATTTTTCAGAGGGGTGGCATTCCCTATGATACTTCATGCTCATGACAGCTCGGGTCAGGTTAATATGCCTTTTTATCTACACGGAGCAATCATGTCCATCATGAGGTGCTTGCTCTGAGCATCCACTGATCCCCATACTGCTGGCCAGCTTCCAGCAAATGGAATTTCTGCCTGTCTGTGGGCTGATATTTTGGTATGGACAAGCTGACCAAAAGATAAGTAAGAGTCTGAAAACAGATTCGGATTATGGTCTAGCCTTATTTCTTTTGAGAAAGAAATGCATCTCCAAAGTAGTACTCACTTTAAGGTAACAGAGGTCCAAGATTGCTCTGGGACTGCTAGAAAATATTGGTACTTCTGTCTCATGGTACTTCAGAAAGGAAAAATATATGCCAATCTCAGTGGCATTCAACAGGCAACTGATAAATAACTATCACCTTGACGAACAAGCAATGTCTGTTCACTGAGAGAGTATGTTAAAAGAGAAGCTGAAATCTTATTTCCTTCTCATTGCTGTAATTAAAGCCGGAAGGGATCATCTGTTTTATTAGGGGCCTTCAGTCCTTTCCTGTAATGGGTTGTGGGATAAAGATGATTTTGGGAAATGAAAATTCTCATGTATTCCAGGAAGCTGAAAGGTGATGCCCAAACATGCATATGAAACACTGAAGGCATGAGGATGCCATTTCTAGAACTGTTTTCTTGTGTGGCAGGTCTTATCTATGCTGTTATGGCCTTGTGTGACACTGGCAAGGCCGAAGACAAATATTTTCAAATGGACTCAGTTTGGGACACCATAGCTGGTTGGCTGGCTGTGCTCAGGCAACCAGAGTGTGTGCCGGTTAATACTGGTGGGCGTTAGAGACAGGGAAGAGAGAGAAATGCTAATGTGTGGTCTTGCACACTTGAAATAATAGGTGACATTTGTGAATTACTGCTTGGAAAGGTATGTGCTGCTTTCCTGGTCAAATTGAGCTAGGAGTCTATTATAATAATTTCTGGTGATCACATGAGTTTGCTGGCAATACATTATTATTTAAGAATGTAAAAGGATGGCTGTTCTGGTGACTTTAAGAATAACTTATTCTTTGCAATTTCAGTGTTGCATTTCCTATAAGCCTTTATTTTGACTATAAAAATGTAGTTGGAAAGTTTATTCTAGTATTGTTTTTTAAAGTCTGTTTTGGGTTTTGAGTTAAAAAAACCCACAAAACTTTTTTTTTTTCCAATGATTGGAGCACTATTTAGATATAATAAAAACATTAAAATATGTGTATAGTTTTAATTTACAATTATTTTGAACAATGACTACTACATGGGAAAAATCCTCGATTTCTTAAAGATACAGTTAAGGGGGCGGTGAAGGTTTGATAGGCTAGCTGCCTGTTAGCGTCTTGAATAAGTTTATTTGAAAGTATAAACTGCTGTGAGATTGTACTTGTTTTTAATCAGTCAGTTTACATATAAAATGCCCCAAACCAGTGGTCTTAACTAAATCACAACATTGTAGACAGAGCTGTTAACATGGGAAGGAGGGTTTTAAACCAGGTTTGTTGGGGGTAGAGAGACTGAGGGTTAGAGGTAAGAGAGGAAGCTTTGCAAAGCAGGAAAGTGTGCCTGGCAGAAAGCTGTAAGGAGAACTTTCTTGTTCCCACTAAGAAAGGAGGCTACTCAGAGGCTTACCTGGTATACAGGTAAGCTGACAAATTTAGCCTGGGTGGCACACAAGAAGGGCTGGAGGTCCATATGCAGTCACAGGGCTGCCTATGGATGGATTGTGCAGAGTGTCATGATACGGCCGCTCCAATGGTCTCTTTGAGAACAGGCCTTTGAGCTGGTCAAGCATGTCCAGGTCCTACAGCCGTGCCGGGTCAGCCCAGGGATGGGCAGGATACAAGCATCGTGTAAAGCCTTTTCTCCCTGTCTCAGCTTCCAGTACAACACTGTTTAGTCAGGCCAAAGAATCTACTGGATTTCATCCAGACTTCCCGTGTTCTGAGGACTGGATTTACTAGAGTTTAAATAACAATGAAATGTGAACTCATTTTGTCAATCTGGCTGCTCTTTTAGGTCTCAGATCCCCTTATCCATTCCTACTGCCATAACAAGCAGCCTTTTCCAAGAACAACGCAACCACAGATCTCGCAGGCCAGGATGCTGCTAAAAACAGAGCATGTAGGAGTTACATCCCAGGATGGCAAAACTGCTGGCTCATGGTCTGTGCTAAAGATCCAACAGTGGAGAGTTGTGGTATCCTTGCATTAACATCGGTAACTCTGGTTGATGGCAGTTTCTATGCTCAGACCTTTTAATCCAGAATCTTTCCTAGACCAGCCTTTACCATGTGAACTGTTAGAGAGTCAGACTTTTCCAAATCCCATATCTGCACTTTTTCTCCCTAATGTTTTGGGGGTGTGGTGTTTTTTGTGTTTTTGTTGTTGTTGTTGGTTGTTTGTTTGTTTTCGTTTGTTTGGTTTTTGTTGTTTTGGTTTTATTTGTTGCTTTTTTGTTTGTTTGTTTGTGTTTTGTTGTTGTTGTTGTTGTTGTTTTTCTCCAGTACTTGTATGGTCTGAAACAATGCAAAGGAAAATTGCCCACTTGAATACCAGAAATTTAAGAGTACCCTGATATTCACAGAACGAATTGTGTCCTCCACAGAGTCTGAGGCATTAGTTAGAAGTCAGGGGGTTGCAGGAAATTGGCCTGCTGTGGAGTACAAAGAGCTTACCTGTGTTTTTTGTTTTGTTTTGGTTTTGTTTGTTTTGTTTTGTTTTGTTTTGTTTTGTTTTGTTTTCCCAGCAACGGATACTTCTCAGCATGTATTAAAAGGGATAAAAACAGAAGGGAAGCAGCACATGTTTCAGTGAGACTTAATTTATTTGTTTTAATATCAACATGTGAAATGATGCCCTGGTAGAGAATGCAAAGGCTGTTAACAGTTCCTTTGACAGTTTTATCTTTGCAACTTGTTCATGGTCACCAGTAGCCTGCTGTTGCTAGTCTAAGAGCTCCTATCCACACATGCCTATCTATTGAGCAGATTCTGAGCAGGCAAATAATTTTCTAGAGCATATATAATTTGTATAGAACTGGGGAGAGTATTTACAAAATGGAGGGGGGCTAGGAATAGAAAGGGGTTTGTCTCTGCAGGTTTCTCTGGAAAACAGGAAGCTAAAGCTGCCAGAGGAAAGAGATGATCCAAAAGAACCACCCCTTGTTCTGCAGGAGGACGGGCACACTGGCTGCTGCTGGTGTGCAGCCACAGGGAGTCCTTAGGGGTCTGTGCCTGCGACCCTCTGCTGTGAGAGGCTGTGGACACACGGTATTAGCAGATAGCAGCTATTCTGAAGTTAGAGGGACAGGACTGATCAGTGACATTTTCCTTAAGACAAATGTACAGTGGATTTGACTTTTGTCCTTTTTCTCTGGATGCTTTGATCACTCTACTAATTCATACCATGAAGGTTAAGATGTTATTCTTTTCTCATAGTTTATTTCTAGTTTTGAGGTCCTTAAGTCAGTACCATCTGCTTGCTGTGCACAGTAGAAAAAGCAGGAAAACCTGTAGTGTAAGGTGGTTTTGAGTTGATGATCAGGAGATTTTCTGTGCTCTAAAAAGATTTGGTTCGTGCAATGCAGCATGTAGAAAAAATGATGGTTTTTTTGCATAGCAGCAACAACAGTCATGATGTAGTGATGTTATCTAGACGTATCATGTTCAGTTGCAGTGCAGCTGGGAAATCTGCTGTGCAAACACCCTGCCAAAAAAAAAACAAAAAAAAAACAAACCCAACCCACCAACACAACAAATCCCCCCAAACCAAAAAACCCTCCCTGCTCTCAGAAGTTTCCAGTCCTAATAGCTAAAGCAGAAAAGAAGGCAGTCGTTGAAGTGCCTTGGGATCACTGTAAGTAGAAAGAGGAAGATAGTTTGCTTAAGCTATATATCTGTCTCTTAGATGGCTAGAATAACATAGAATCTACAAGCAAGTATAAATCTGTCCCTTCTATGTTTACAGGGCCTCTCTATGACCTGAGAATAGTTTTCCATCAAAATAGACGGCACCAAGGTGAGCATCCAATTATGACACCTGTGTCCAGAAAGCTTGTAAAAGAAACATTTCCTCATTCAGTTACCACTGGATGTGGCTGATGGCAAATTAAGTGATGAGGAACCTTTATGGCCACGGAAAAGGAAAGGCTCCTCTATAGAAACATTTTTTGTGTGGGAAAGAAATGGCAAGTATATAACTGCTTTGCTGCAACAGAAACACTACTGTATGTTTTGTTTTATCTTTTATTTACCGAGAGTTGTCCAGAATATGAAATGACAGAATTGTGTGGGCTCCAAAGCTATGTACAGAATTTCAGCAGAAGGCTAAGAATTGTTTTGCTGCCTTTCTTGTAAAAGTAAGCTTGCTTTCCCATTCATTGTCACATGCTGGTGTGTATTTTACAATTCTTGTTTGCTCTTAAATTGGCTTGGGGTAAAGTGCTGGGGTGGGGGTCAGCAATCCACCATTGCTGGGATGCTGGCTCTGGTTTTCATGTGCCAGCACAGCTCTGTTCATAATCCTTTTCCCCAGCTCCCTCCCTTTCAGCATGGTTAGATGTGAAACTCTTCCAAACAATAGCTTCTGTATTCTGTAAACACACCAAAGGTCATAAAAATATACAGTGCTAACATTAGCTCCTGCTTTTCAGCCTTTGCTACCCCCATTTGACCCCATATGATTGCATAAAGAGGTCAGTAGTTGTCTTCAGGCTTAACAGTGAGGAAAAAGTGAGTTGGATCACTTCTGTAATGGGAGAAACATTTTCTCAGTAGGTGTTACTGGGTTTGGGACACTTTGTTTGCTTTTTACATTTCTCTGTCTTGCCAGCACTGAGGACAACCATAATAGGCTTCTGCCCAGAGTTTTACTTGAGTGGTCAGAGAGGTCTTCAGTTACCTGTGACTAGATACAGTTGTTTTACCCCTTGGTTGAAGTTTGCATACAGTGCTGTCTTCGGTCATTCACTTGACAGCATAAGTGACAAAGGTAGCAAGAATGGGACCTTTAGCAGAGTGTAAATATTAAACAGCCCAGGCCTGCCCTCTCCTGCTCTGATAGGGTTTTTATTCTGTAGGTTTTATTCTGCAAAAGTAATGAAAGGAATTTGTGCTCTCTTTAAATATTTGATGAGCTCTTCTAAGAGAGGCATTAAGTAGCACGTCAATAAATTGAAAACAGGCCTATAAAACTGAGCTTTGGTTTTTGCGGCGTTTACTGATTCCCAGGCTCTGTGCATGTCTCCCTCAAGCCTGGCAAGGCAGTGAGGACATCTGTTTCTGTGCAGCATGTGCTTGGCCTGTGAGCAGAAGGTGTGTTTCAAACTATGGTATCATGTTTTTGCTCTTGGAGCTTTGTTGCAGTTTAACCCAGCTGGCAACTAAATACTACGCAGCCACTCACACACTTTCCCCTGGTGGGATAGTGGGGAGAACTGGAAGATTTAAAGTGAGAAAACTCATGGTTGAGATGAAGAGATTTTAATAGGTAAAGCAAAAGCCATGCACACAAGCAAAGCAAAACACAGGATTTATTGACTCCTTCCCATGGGCAGGCAGGTGTTCAGCCATCTCCAGGAGAGCTGGGCTCCATCATGCCTAGCAGTTACTTCAGAAGACAAACACCATCACTTCAAACATCTCCCCCTTCCTTCTCCTTTCCCCAGCTTAGATACTGAGCATGATGTCATATGGAATGGAATATTCCTTTGGTCAGTTGGGATCAGCTGTTCCAGCTGTGACCCCTCCCAACTTTCTGTGCACCCTGGGCCTCCTTGCTAGTGGGGTGGTGTAAGAAGCAGAAAAGGCCTTGACTCTGTGTAAGCACTGCTCAGCAATAAATATAACATCCCTGTGTTATCAGCACAAACCAAAACATAACCCCATACTAGCTACTATGAAGAAAATTAACTCTATCCCAGCCAAAACCAGCACAGCTTCCAGGAAACATAACTATTGTATGTTTAAGGTTGGTGGTAAACGATGTGAAAATATGGGAAGCTATTTCTGCTGTTGAGATTTTCCTCTCTCCCCCTCCCAAGTTAGGAGTGTCTTCTCTAACCTCTTTGAGAACAAGCAATGTGAACGTGCTAATTTGCCCCAACCTGTTTAAAAGGATCTGGAGATCTGTAACCTCACTGGAAGCTGGTGTATCAAAGTGGGCTGTTGGAAAAAGCTGCATTGAAAATTAGCAATTAATGCTTCAGACCCTTGATTCAGTGTCTTTTGTTTGGAAATACATGATCTGACATCTGCTGTTTTATTTAGGAGTGTGAGGTTTGCCTTTTCATGTCTTGTTTCCTCTGTTTGGCAGTGAGGGTGCCCTCCTGGCCCCATTGCAGTCAACAGCAAAGCCCCCATTTGATTCCAGTAAGAGCAGGATTGGAATCCCGGTACTCTGTGGCTTGCTCGCAGTGCACAGCAGGCTCCTCAGCTTTTTAAGATGTTGATCTAATTAGGAAAAGTCCCAAAAGGTGATGGACTTAAGGACCCCCTGCCTCTGGAGTCCCAGAGTCCTAGCTTAGCAGAGTCTAATTCCCAGAGCTGTGAGGCACAGGATTGGATGCCTTTCTGGGGCTGCAGTTGAGGCCTGGCTCAGAACAGGGAGGTCACCTCCAGCTCTTCTCCTTCTTACACACAGCTGTGGGGTCTAGGGCTCTCCAGAGCATGTGGGAGGGTGGATGTTGTGACTGTCCAGGCTGCTGTGTGACTGAAGCTGGTGTCGCGGTGGGCAGTAATGTTGTATTGTATGAGCAGATCTGTAAATGAGCAGGGCTGTTCTCCCCCATCTTGTGTGTTCCCTGCTCCTCTGGAATTGTGGAGAAGGAATGGTTTTGCTTAGGTTGTCTTAACCCTTGCAGGATCTCATCCCTCTTATTTGGCCCAGGTACTTCTTTCACTCTTCGATGTCCAGCTCGGTACCTCTGGCTTCCTTGTTAATTGTCTTTGCTTTTGGACTAACTTGGAATTCAAACCATCACATACTGCTGCTGTTATTTAAAGATACAACTCCCCATCCCCTTAAAATCCCCTTCTTTAGTTTTGCACCAACAGCAATAATAGCTTAGAAAGAAAAACAGAAAGAGTGTACTTTATGGAATCCAAACTTCAGCTCCCCCAATTGTTGGCTCCACTTTCCTGGCTTGTGATGTCAACAGAAGTCTTAAAGATTAAGAACATATATCAAATTTCACTGGCTGGCCCAAAGTTACCCTACTGGGAAATGATGCAGACCCTTTTTCCCTCTGCCAAGTAAAATCTTAAGAAGTTTAATAAAAAACCAAAAAAAAGTATGAAGAAAGTCAAGACTTCTACTGAAATGAAATGGATGTGGGCCTCCTGAGCAGGGTGCAAAGTACAGCCTTCTTCTGGCCAGGATTTGTTAACATCCCACCATCAGGAATGCTGCCACATACTGTGGTATTGCCACAGCTGCCACTCCCCACTGCCTAATCCAGACTTGGGTTTCACCTGTGCTAGTTGCCTACCTAACTGCTCTAGATTTGCACTTTCTTTGAAACTGGGAAGTCCTCAAGAGTTTCTCTTCTCTTTTCTGTCTTCTCCCCAGGCCACCAAACAAGAACATCCACATTGCTACTGTGGGCCCCCTCGGGCAGCCATGAGGTTCAATGTGTTGGGGGTGGGTAGGGAATTTATTTTCTGTAGAAATTAAATAATCCTAACTTTTTAAGACCTATAAATGAGATTGTAATGAGGCTTAATGTAGAATGTGAGCAGTGGTCTGTTTTGTTTTGTTTTTTCCTTTAATGTGTTTGTATACATCCAACATAAGAAGAACTTAATTTGTTTTTAAGGAAATTGTATTGTCAAAAGAGAAACTTTCCCTGGATCCCTTCTAACACAGTGAAACACAGACCCAGCCTTGCTCTTGCCTGCACTCAGCCACACTGTGGAAAACAGGTGAGGAAGTTCAGTATGTGTGTGTGTTTTTGACAGTGGAACCAAATCTTACACCTTTGCTGTGCAGTCACTACTATTCTCACATATTACTTGTTATTTACTTGCTCCCTTACTCTAGGATCAGAATCATGCCTTTTTGAGATTAAGACACACAGGAGGAAGGACTCACTTCACAAGAGATTGGGATGGGGCCCAGGGAGCAGAGGTTCCAGCCTCTGGGATGGTTCCTACTTTCCCTCTCAGCATGCTCTGTCTGACACTAATGGAGGGGGCAGAGCCTCCATTCCCTGTTGTATTTGCATCAGATAAAGTAGTAATTAATGACTTAACCTTTCCATGGGAGCAAACTTTCACTTCATTAACGGTGGCATCATTAGCAGAGGGGCTAATTCACCATGTGATCCAGACACAGCTGTGACCTGCATGGAGCCATGCAATGACAGTGCTAATTAGCACCTCAGTGCCACGTGAGCACTCATCCACAGTCACTTTGGCTGAGGCCATAACTAATTTCACATGAATCACCAAGCAGCCATTGCCTGGTAACAAATTTTGGCCTGTAACGGCTTCGGCAAGACCTCCAACCCTGCCACCAAGGATAAATGACATCCTGTTGTTATCTGTCCTCTAGACAGCTGCTAAATTCCCACAGCAGCTTTGGTTTGCTGTCTCCATCTCAGGATAGTGCTCCAGGCTTTGCATCATGTCGCTGATATGAACATGAATAATGAGTGTAATTAAGAGCTGACTGGGCAGAGATGTATCGGGCCCTGGTAGCAGAAGCTCAAGTTGGACCTTAGACATATTTCTTCCTTTTTGGTCTAGCATTTGGATCAATGGGGAGAGGAGTGAGCAAGAGTGCTAAGGCAGGGCTAACAGCTTTCTCAAAATTCCCAGCCTGACACTTTTATGCATTTAATTCTGCCTCTGATCATTCAGCATGGCTGTGTGCATGACACTGTGAGGAGCTGCAGGAGAAATACCTATGATGAAAGATTGTTTGGGATTGCAGAGAAGTGCTGTGTTTTGGCAGGGGTGCAGACAGGGTTTACCCAGGAAGTGTAAGAAAGTTAAACTTTCTGATTAGCTGGATTTTGTAGTTGGGCAAGGCCTTGGAGTTAGTGGTGTTAAGTGAGCTATTACCTACAAGAAGAAAGTATCTTCTTTCCTAGAACCCAGAATATTAATTTCTCTTGTGTTGTTGATGTTTATTCTCAAAGGTTGATCTGGTTTTCACCAATATCTTTTAGCTATTTTCCTAATGCCTACTGTATAGGATACTTGAGGGAGCCCCTGTTGCCTTGAGAACAGCCCCCGTGTGACTGGAGTGAGCATCAGTGTGGGCACACACACCCTGAGAGTGTCCCAGCTGCTAGGGTTTCAATGAAACCTGCCACCAGATTCATCCCTATCTGCTGCTGTTGACAATGGCTAAGCTAAAAGCTGTCTACATTAAACTTTTGGGGAACACATAGGAAAGAATAATGCGAAACTTTTTGTTGGAAAACAAACAAACCACCAAAACCCCCGAACTCCCCAGAAAGCCAAACCCAGTGTTAGTACAGAAGTAAAAATTGCTAATCCAGCTCTGATTCTTAAACCTAGTTGCCGTAACAAGTAGTGCCAACAATGCAATATTCAGAACGCCTGTGTTGGTGGTTGGGTTTTTTTGGTGGTTTTTATTTTTTTTTTTTAATTTTATTTTTAATTTCTTTCTCAGGTGTTTAGCTTGTATTTCCTTATGCAAAACCCACCTTTTTCCACTGGAAGCTTCAGAATTGCAGCACGCAACACAGTAATAAGTCAAGGGAGAAAAATTTAGCAACTGGATTAAGATCAAAATTCATAGTATCTTTTACAGACAGATTATCATGTAGAGGTCCCCACAGAGTTCAAATAAGGCTAAGCAAATGTATTTACAGGCTGGATATATAGCATCCAAGCTGTCAGGTTTCAGCAATGGGACTGGACTTTACCCTGAGATATAAGTTTATCTACTGGTAAAATAAGGTATGTTGGTGGACCCTCTGAAGTGAAGCAGAAAATCAAAGCCCCTGACCATTTGCAGTCAGTAAAATTTACATGGCCCTGTTTATAAGGGGCCTATTCAGTGGTTCTGGACATATTTCAGTTTGTGTTTATGCTTGGCCTTCTTAAAATATGTTTTTCCTGTTTTCTGTACTTCATTGAAAATGTGCTCTGCCCTTTGCTTTACAGACCGTCACCATCTAACTTTTAACAATTCCAGTCTGATTAAGTTTAGTGAAGGACGAAGTGATCCCTATTTGTGTGTGTTTTTCTGAAGTACTGCTGACAAAAGCTGTGTAAATGGAACACATGACTACCGTTTATGGCAGATTAAGCTTGTTCAGCATTTGTCAGTAATGTACCCAGTTTGCAATTAAAATAAAAGGATTTTGTGGTGGGGTTGTTTTTGTTATTTGCATTAATAATTAACCTAATCTGACAAAAACTACCTGGCAAAAATAGCTAGACTGGACAGATACGTGGCAGAAGGCTTCTCAGTGGGAAGAAGGCAACCTTCAGAAGCAAACAGCAAAGCTGTATGTTAAGTCTGCAGAGAGAAGCAGTTTAGATAGATTTTTTTTTTTTTTTCCCAACAGTAAAATACAGTTTAAACCATCTCTTTTTCTGTTGTTCATGTCAGCAGTATGCTCTCATTTGCCTGCCTTTCCAAGAACATAGCTCTGTGTGATAGCACCCAAGCCAAACTATGCTCTGCAAGCTGTTGTGCCAAATCAGGAAATTTTAGGGAATTTGTGGACCCTGGGGAAAAAGGTCTATAATGGCTTTGACACATGGAACCATGGCAAAGCTGTTGTGTTTCTAGACTGATTTCACTTCTGTTTTACCTTTGTAGTTTGCTATGACCTCCATATAAGAAAGGCAAACTATGGTGGTTGATGTCTAGCAGCCTTGTGAGGACAAACTAAGAGGGAAACCAGTTTGGATCTTTAAGCTACAATGTGAGTGGAAATGTGACTGACAGCACACTGATTGAGGGGGAAAGGCAACAGCTTTGGCATTATATTTTGGATTTTCTGGCGTCTAACAAATTGTCCTTGACCTGCCCCTGCATGTTGCCTTTTTGTATTTAAGAATTTAAAGGGAAAAAAAAAGGGGGGGAGGGGGGCGGGGGGGCAAAGAAAATCTTATGTTCTTCATTATCAAGGGCAGTGGAAAATCTGCAAAAACTCGAGACTGGAAAATGAAGTAGACAAAGTCAATGGGTGGTCTGTGTTCACTGCAACATATTTTCAAGTGTCTGGACACTGAATTTGTTGTAACCACTTGCGCTTTAGAAGCATATATCTGGGTGGAAAGGGAGTGGGGGAAAGAGAAAAGTAACAAATGTTGTTTACCAAGACAATATGTTCCTACCAATACTGAGTTTAAAAAAGAAAGTAAAAATATTTCTGGAAAGGAAACACGAAACAGTGTATTGTTAAGAATCACGTTGTTTATATTTTTGTATCACAGCCCAGCCTCAGTTCTTCTGTGTCACTGAATGTAATTCCACTTCTAATCTTACTTTTGTTTCTTACCTAAATGAAGCACGTAAGTTAAATACTTTAGATTCCTTTAAAATATGCTGATCAGTTGTAGGTCCTAAACCCATGGATGTTTCATCTTCATGTTGACTAGAAGAGGCAGACTTTCCTTGGCTTTGTGTTTTTTGGGAAAATGCCTCCATTGCTGCGCATTTGACAGTAGCAGCAGCAGGAGGCTTTTCAGATACAGAGTTGCCAGGTAGGTGCAGCCCTACACCAGCGCGCAAAGCTTCTCATGTTACTGGGCAGATGTGCCATATAAGCAAAACAAAATCGACTTTTATTTATTTATTTGTTTTAAAGAAGGGCATTTATTTTTTATTTTTATTGTTTTTTCCCCTCTAGGAGACTTGGGAAAGCCATTTTGTATTCAGTGTGTATCTCTGTCCAGGGCTGTCTTCACTTTCCCTGCACGGTAAATACAGTTCTGGGGTCACTTTCCTGTGCGAGGGATGGATGTCCTCCCACTGGGTCACAGAGAGCCTCCCTCCCTTCTGCCCATGAGTAGCAGGCTCTGTGTAAGATTATCTGAAGAGGCTTCTAAAAAACACCCAGATTTTAATCTGATGCTCAGCCTGTGAGCCTTGTGCCTGCTCCTGAGCCCCTGGGTCCAGATGCGTGTACTGGACATTTCTCTCTGCAGCAACAGGGCAAGGCCTGATGGGTGCTCCTCCTCCTCCTCCATGGAGATCCCCTTTCCTCTGCAGGCTGGGGGCAGCAGGGTGTTTTCTCTCATATATGCGGTCTGAGGCGACAAGGGGGTAAGGTCCCTTCGTACAGGGTATTAGGGCAAACCCTGCTGTAAAAACTCCTCAGCAGATAATTCCATGCTTGTAGAAATAATTCCACATTTGCAAACACCTGCTGTAGTACATCACCCTCTACATTAATGGAATGGTAGGGCCTTTTATGGAGCTTTCTCAATGATTTATTTCTTATTTTTCAGTTGCTAGCACAGCAAACAGGACTGTGAGGGTGAAATTGTGGTGAGTATTTTTGCCCTAAGGTATTTGGGTAGTGCTCTGTATTACTGGTAGATGAATCTGGCTGCTTTGCAAAAGTCCTGCTGTAGGAAGTTCCTCAGATAATGTAATTTTGTTTCCTGTTTCTTTCAAAGCACGAGCCAGGATTTTTTAATATCTACATCCTCTGTACTCTTTCCTTTGGCATACTGAATAAAGCTGAACTGAAGTAGCAAATCTGACTCTGCTTCACAGATGGGTGAGGCTTGTAGCAACTCTAACCTAATACAGAAGCCAATTCCATTATTAAGTTGCCTCCTGAGATTGTTTTGTTCCTGACTACTGTGTCCCACCGTGGAATTGACATAATTCAACTCTCGGACACTTCTACATGCCTTTTTTTAAAAATTTTTATTTTATTTTATTTTATTTTATTTTATTTTATTTTATTTTATTTTATTTTATTTTATTTTATTTTATTTTATTTTATTTTATTTTATTTTATTTTTTAGTAGTAATAAAGCCATGGTGCAAGGCAACTTGCAGGAATATGCAGTGTACTGTCCCTGAAGCTGAGTAATCCTCTCCAGTTGATGCAAGTCTATCAGTAAGAAAGATTGAGCTCCAGTTTTAAGTTTTAAGACCATCTCCTCTAAAGGTGCAGAAGATGCAGAAGCAGTTTCCGGTTGCTTCACACTACCTTGTGCATGTGCAGGAATGTGCCTACAGCCCATGTCCTTGTATGTGTACAGCAGCAGCATTAGTCCTGCTGCTTCTGAGCAAGCTGCTTGCAAGTGTAAGAAGAAACATTGTCTGCCTGGAGAACTGCTCACATTCTTTTTGGGGGAAAACATGTTGAGCGAGTAGGAACAAACCATATTCTAGAAATAGGACAGAGGCTATTATTCCTGAATAAAAGTAAACTTAATTTTAAATCTTTGTAAAGGTTTTCATTCTTTATAAAGGTTTAATGCCTCTTACATATTTTTTGATATCACAAAGGATTTCAAGACTCAGACACTTTTAAACTGTTGCGTGAGTGAAATATGTGCTCTGCTTTACGCTGTGTATTATAACAGCTAATTCAAGGTGTCCCACAATTTCTCAGGACCAAACAAATGGATGTGAGGCCCTGTGTATAAATCTCCTTACACCAAGCTTACACCATGTGCAGTGTTGTTTGATTGTGGCAGTTCGTATTAAGTGTACCTTCTCTGATTTTATTAAGGTGTCTTTCCTTGCATAATTTATATCAGTATTCAGCCCTCTAAGTTAAAAAAATGGTGCAAAAGAGCATTAAGATGAAGGAACACAAGAGAAAGACTACTTTTGCTGGACTGTACAGCTTTTAATGCTTTGCATGTTACCACTGATTATGACAAAATTAGGTGGACTCGAATTCATATGGAGTCTTAATTGTCAGAATTGTGGATTTACTTGTAGGGTGTATCCCAGTCCTTTTTATAGTAGAAGTTAAGTTGATTGTAGAATTAGATGACTTCGTTTTCCACTGCTGTGGGTCTCTATTGAATTTGGCACAAGTTCAAATGGCCTTGTAGCATCCAGCCTTTGCTGGATCATAAAGCAAAGACCCTCCCTAGGAACACAAATGGAATTGCTTTCCACCACTACAGAGAGATTAATGACAGCGTTAGTAGGGTTTTTTCTCCCCCTTTGTCCTGTAAATCTGAGCTCTACTCGACTAAACTGCCTTTTTAAAGAAAACAAACTAAAACTCAGGCTGCTTAAATTCTCCTGAGGCACCATTCAAGGGGCAGGGTTTTGTTCATCCCACAAACCTTTCCTGGCACTGTGGGGCAGGACATAAGTGCAGGATCAGGCATTCTGGCAGTTGTAGGAGAAAGGGGCCGCACATCAGCTGATGCTGCTGATGTGATGGATTAGTGAACAGAGAAAGGTTTGCATTGTGCTAAAAATGGAAGGATTACCAGCTGCCCTCGTTGAGTCAGGCTAGAGGGAGGAGGATGAGGACAGCAGCATGCTGTGGCACTGATCTGTACTAAATTTGCTGTCAGCATCCTACTTTACTGCTAATCTCACCCCTCTTCCCTCAATGAGAAAAATACTGGATACCTTCCAGGAGAACTCTTATTTTTATTTCTTCCTGTTTGCTTATGCTTTTTTTTAATATTAGTCTGCTAATTACAGTTTTAACTTTTCAATCCGAAGTAATTTCCAGCTAGAAAAGAGTTAGAGGTGTTATCTTAACTGCAAAGGAAGATCTTAGCCTGAAGTAACAATCAGAGGTGTTTGTGCATATGGATTTGGTAAATGCTGCAGCTGTGTGGCAGGACAGCACGTCCTCATCAAGATCCATTCCTGTGATATGAGGTGTGAGTTCAGATCCACCTCTAAAATTAATAAGCCATGTTGTTTTCTTTTCATCTCCTCAAAAAAAGGGTATACTGGTTGCTTATGTCGATTTTAGTACTTAGTTCCTTAGGGCTCCTGTTTCACTATTTTGATACAATTCAGCAGCTGAGACCCTTACATTTGACACAAGATCTGTTTCCCTAATGCCAAGATTTAGCATCATTGCTGATGGACTCTGGTGAGAACCAAGAAGCTTGCTTGGGTGCTTGCTGCCTCTTGCTCTCTGCTCTCCCCTCTGCTGAGGGCTGCCAGACCAGAGATTTGGTGGGAGCGAAGGTGTTTCCATACCTGCTGATGGTTGTGTTGGAAAGAGCAGGAGTTGAACCTGATTATGGCTCTGAGCTCACTTACTGGCTTGTGAGCAGGAGCAGCTGTGTTGCCACACAGATCCCACCTGCCAGCTCTGCCATGGGCCTGCAGCTGCTGAGCGGACGGTGGGGTACACATGCACCATGGCACGTGCTGCCCAAAGCTGATGCAGCTCCTGGGACTGTACCTAGCTGCTTTGCTGAGTTAGACTGCTGCCACTTCGAGGTTGCCTGGCACTTTGAAATGCCATTTGGCCAAATTAAATTGTATTCCTCAAGGAAATGGATTTGCATCAGCCAGACACCTTTGATTTTAGCAGAGAACTCAGCCTAGTAGTTGGAGGTGAGTGAAACCTCTCTTTTCAGAGTTGCATTGCAATCAGTGAAACTTCTCCCTGATGGATGAATCTAGAGGTAAGAATTCGTTTGTAGAGAAAGAGGAATAAAACAGGAGGCTTACATTACCTGGCTGCCAGGTGGTGACACAATGCAGTGGCTGCAGCACATGCAGGGCTCGTCATTTCTGAACAGTGCAGCTCTCCCCTGGCTCAGCTGCATTGGTAGTGCTCATGGGGGCAGCAGCTTTTCCCACACCCCAAAACTTCTACTATGGGCAGCAAAATTGGGCTCATGCTAATACAGGATAATGATCTGTGGTATTTTTTAAATACCTGCCAAGAGCTTTGTGGATTAATATTGGTATTTTTAGATCTAATTATAGATGGCTTTTACCAAAGAAAAAACACGAGATTGCTAAAACGTGTTTTAGTATGGTACAGCAGGACAAATTGTTCTGGACCACTTTCCATTAGCCTGTTGGCAACATCCCTTGGCATTTCAGTTTTCTTTTAATTTAAGGAAAAATACAAGCCCAAACTTAGGAGCTCAAATTCTGAAAATAGAGTAATTAACTAAAACGCTCTATTCCATGGATTTCTTTTGTCCTATATGGGTTAACCCTGAGGTCTTCAAAAAACAGGGCGATTTGCTTCCATATCTCACTGTGAATTAAATGCTTAATTTGTGTTTTCCCATTTGAAAAGTATTGTCTCTGTAAGACAGTTTGGTCATGTGAAAAACTGTTTAACATGATGTTCAAAGAAGGTAAAAGAAGCTTTTTGAAAATACCTTGATTTAAAAACCAAAACAAAACCAAAAAGAACGCCCCCCAAAACTAAAACTAAAACAACAAAACAACAAAAAAACCCATGCCCAAAGCAAAAAACAAGTAAACTGCAGAAGAGAATTAACAAACTTATGTGCTGTTTAGAACAGGTTATTTTTCTGGTTTGAGAGCAGACCAGTCTCCTTACAGCACCTGGGGCTGCTTGCCATGTGGGATCTGCTCAGCCACATCTCTGCTGAATGAGAGCCATGAAACATTTGAAGAGGTCTCCTGCTTACTTGTCAGAATCATGATTTGCTGCTTTATTTTCTGTCACATAATTATCTAGGATATTTGGCAACTCCACCTGAAAGGAGAAGAAGAGGCATTGTGGGTACATGGAGGAGCACTGCTTAGGGGAAATGATGAGAAGAACTTGACAAGTGAGAAAGCGTTTCATCATTTGTCTTCTCAGAAAGTTGCTCGGGAATTTAGGACAGAAGGAGGCTAGGAAGAATTTGGCTACCTCTCACTTCCACATTTTTCTTCTACTTCAGGGAAACAAATAGATTTTAAAAGCAGAAGTTTGAAAGAAAGGAGGAGTTCATTCAATGTCATGTCTTACTGTGCTTTTTTTAGACTGCAAGAATGACCTTTTCCCCATCTCTGAGCATGATTGTTGCATGAGGCTTTTATTTTGATTGGCACTTGTCATAGCTGTAAAGGCCAAACCTTATGGAGAGCTGAAATTAATACTACAAAACTATCAAATCTTAAAGTCCTGAAGGGGAAGTCTGATACTCCCTAGTTCAACCTCTCAAGCAAGGACTAGGTCATGCTACTACATTTTGTCAGCTGAGCCTATTTCTGATCAAGTGTTGGACATCTCCTGTGTGGAGACTACACAGCAGCTCTGGGTGCCTCCACTGGCTGTCCAACACCTTCTTGAGAGGAAAGTAAGGAACTTCTGCAACATTTCCTCTCATAGCAAATATGCACCTGACATACAAATATGTGCCAGTAGTCTTTGTCTGCAGAGAGGGAAGGTGATGGAGGAGATGACTTTTTTCTTTTCTTTCTTAAGTCCCTAAAATCACAATAAGGTTTTGTAACCTCCACAAAAGGGAGAAGCTTATTTAGAAATGCTGTTAGCCTGTTCTCATTGGAATACTATACCATGAACTTGAAAACGTAACTTAATTTACATGGATAATGTTATTGTGTTAGTTAAATGTGTGAGGGCAAAGAAAATGAGTGAGAATTTATTTGACATACTGTTGAAGAAACAAATAGCTCTTATTGGAGACAAGGAATAAAACTCGCTCTCACCCATTTAGTTAAATATACCATTGAGACCAAAGTCCATGGAGCTTTTTGGATGGAAATGAAGTTAGGGCTACCAGACTTCATATTCAATTATTCATTTAAATTAATTCACTGAGAAACCAAAATCAGAATCAGATGTTGTGATTTCCTCAGAGAGAGGGGACAATGACTGAGATCCTGATGAGGTATCCGGAGTCCTTATTATGTTCTGATATATTTGATTTTCAGGATTGTGACTTAAGGAATGAATTTGACAGAGGAACAACAATGAAAACAGTCCTACAGCTCACAGTCAGTAATCTGAGTTGTTTGGGAGATGGATGTGAGCCAACAAAAGTCTTCCTAGGAGTTACCCATGGGATCTCAAATTCATGCCTTCCTACAACTCAACCACTCAAACTGTTTTATAATGTACCACTGTTCCACTGTTAAAAAAAAAAAAAAAGCTCATGCAGGTCAAGAAGCTGAGAATGTGAGATATTTGATGTCCCTCCTTCCCTTCCAAGGTCCAGCATGTTTCTTTCTCCCTGTGGAGAAACAGCAAAGGAAAGAAGCACTTCAGTGGACTCTGCTGATTTGTACGAGCTCCTCTGCACACTCTGACAGACCAGACTGTGGGAGCAGCTGTTGCTAGCCTGCATACAGATGGCTGAGTATGCTTATGCTAAGATTAATTACTTTCTAAAGTTAATCAACTTCTACCCCTTTAAAGCCACATGGTGAATAGCAGTGAATACTGCCTCCCCAACAACTGATGCAAGCTTTTTCATGCATAGGCCCAGTGTAGCCTTCAGATGGGCTGGTAGAACATTGATGTGTATTTTCTCTAGGGCAGGCTGGGCCCTGGACACCCGAGTACTTGTGGTCCTTTGCCAGCTGTGTTTCTTCTGTTTGCTTTGGCCACCAGTGCCTTCCACATAGCTGAGGTGCCTATGCTGCACTGCTGAGTGTGTTCATGACGTCTTGCATTTCCACTGACTTCAATGCAGATCTGCCCTTTTAGCAAGTGCGGTAAAAGGCTATGTTTAAAATTGAAATAAAATTTAAATTTTATGTCCTGTATTATTTAAAGAAGAGTTTGAATTATTTTGACATAGCCTGGGATATATCTGCCACAAGGAATGCTGAAGATTTGTCCTCACAATCACCTGAGAAAATGTTTAAAATTTCTGTGTTCTGATGGTTTGGATATGATCTTTTTGAAGAAGTGTACTTATGTACAGGCCAGGCACCAAAGCTGCTAGTATTTTACAATCTTTCACCTTCAGAAATATAATTTTGAACAACCTTGTTCACTAGATTGATAGCAGCAAATGACATTTTCAGCAATGGATCTCAATTGTTCTTCTGCATACAGGTGGTATCTGTTAGGACTGTTAGGACATTATGAACACAAAAGGCCAATTTCTTTGTCAGGAAACAACATTTCCTGAATAATTTATAGCTAAATACTTCTCATAGGTGAATAAAGTATTAATACATGGATGAACCCATCATTTAGTTTCAGTGATAGTGAGTCACTTCCCTTGTTTTTGTTGGTCATTCAACAGCAAAAGAGAAGAAGATATCTCAAATGGTGTGAAGTTTCCATTTTATTTTTTTTTTTTTTTAATTAAATGGGCTTCTGATTGCCAGTAACCCTTCAGCATTAACACTGGAAGTGACTCCCTTTTCATGCCACTTTTGAAGAGTTTTTTCATTTGAAATAAATTATCTCCTATACGTAATAAACAACGTCATTTGAGAAAAAATATACTACTTTAAAAAAATGTAAGTCTCATGCTGTCCAAAAGGCTGGCTTTCACTTTAGCTTCAGGAGCTGTTAAAGCTACAGAAGTAATGTACATAAGTTTTTGATATGAGATAGATACAGACATGTAAGTCTGGTTTGTGTACCTGTTGGGAGGATCACCATAGTATCTTTGAAAACCTCTCTCTCCCCCTTTACATAAACGTTTTCTGCAGTTACTAATCTTCAAGTACTTTAGTCATAGACAAATGGAAATGGGGGAAAAGAAGCACGAAGTATTTTTGAAAAACCTCGCAATCTGTTGGGAGTTGAACAGACTTGTAAACACTGTTCTCATATTCCACTCAGTCAACTGCCACAGCACAGTGCACAAAGGTGGTGATTTTTTAAAGTGGGTTTACAAAACCTTCAGGAGAGTGCCAAGATCCTACACCTCTGATAATAACACTGAGTCTTCATTTTATTGACAGCCAGCCTGATGGCCTTTGAAACTCTTAGCTCTGAACAGCCTGTTTTGAAACATAAACCAAAATCCCTGTCTAGTGCAAATACCATCTAAGAAGCCCTTGTCAGCATACTTGGCCTTACTTTGTATTGCCTTTCACTTGCGAGTCCTTTGGAAGGCTTTGGGGAAGCCCAGATCTGGCTGAATGCCTGATTCCAGCCTCTTGCATTTGCCATACTGCTTTTCCAGGCTCTGCATCATTTTCTCATATTGTGCTCATGCAACAAAAATCACACCAGGTTCACTCTAGAGTACATGTCTTACTCGTGCCTATGGGATAGGGACACATTCAGAAGTTTTTTCTAGATTGGGACTGTAGGGGGAATGCAGATTTCCCCTTGTCTGAGATGTGCGATAAGTGTACTTTAGATCAAGACTTTGAAGAAAACAGGGAAAAGAACAGAGGAGGAAGGCAATGCAGCAAATATGCTAGGGACCCGATAGAGCTTGTGATCCCCCCACAAGTGCAACCAAAGTAATTACCCTCTTGATTTCTGTGCTTCTGTGGTTAGAATTAAAGAAGCCTTTGTTATACAGGCTAAACTGAAACTAGACAGCTGATTTAGTAAAACAACAAAGTTCTTCATCAAAGGCAGCATGTTAATGCTTTTCATTTATCAAAATATGTGCCATGGATACATGGAGTAGGACGAAGTACAATAAACAAAAAGTCTGTATTATAAATACAGACAAGAAGTGTTCAGCCTTATTATGTTACTAAAGACTCAAAGTTCAAGATTTTTCACCACTGCTTGGACTAATGGTGTACCTCAACATGGACATTCTTTCAAGAGAACTTAGTTCAAATGTTGTTTGGGATCTAGAGATATTAGCTGGCTCTAGTGAGCAACCCTACTGCAGGAATCTGGCTCAGTTTCAGGTATGCAGGAACTTAAGACTGTTTATCCAAAAGCTTGAATCAGCCTCACTTGCATCTGAGCAGTCTTGGCCAGCAATCAATCAGGAAAGTGGAATTCTTCACCAGCAGAATGCTGGGGGCAGGGACACGTTTTACAGACAGGGAGGATGTGAGATGCCATTGCTGGGCTGTGAGGAAAGGAAGCTGTTGCTATGAGGAAGGAACACAAACAATCAGGTCACTTTGTCTTTGAAAATAACAGCATGGCTGCGAACCTGGACATCTCCCTAACCTGGGACATACTGTAGTTACGCTTTTGGCAGTTTTATTACTTTTCTGCTTACTTGTGTTCTTGAGTGTCTGTTTTTCGTACCATTGCTTGTTTCCCAGCAAACCTATGGACAAAATAAAATTGTTGCTGACGGTATAGAATTTGTGTGAATTCAGATTCCAGTACAGGATATGGCAATAGAAACTAAAATCTGATTTCTGCTGGGACAAAGGTTGGAGACTGTGAAACTGTAAAGCTCTGGGTTCTGCAAAGCATGCCAGGACCTGATTTGCAAGTCACAGGTGTCAAAAGGCTTCACCTTTTCATTCATATTCTTCAGTAAAAGGAGGGATTTGAGTGGCAGTCACAGTGTGGAAAGAGAAGTGAAATATAAAAAAGGAGAGAAATACTGGGGCTTGAGAACTGGAATTCAAGTATTAGAAATGTAACTTGGCTCAGTTATTGACTTTTTGTATGGCCTTGGACAGCCTGTTTTATAAAGTGGGGAGGGGAAACTGGCACAGGAGCATCTGAGGATTAAAAGATGTTTACAGAGTGCTTTGTACTTGCATCATTTTATCTTTTTAAAGTGTTTATTAATTTTGAGCTAGTCTTTTATGTCACTGTAACAGCACTGAACTTTCCTCAAGTGAATCTATTTATTTACAAAAAAATTCACATGTACATAAATAAGACACAATGTTCTGCACAAGTTCTAACCAGTTATAGAAGTCTTGAGATCATCTCAGTTGGACAGGGTGATCATTGTAGATGCCTTCCAACTGAAATATCATTCTATTCTATTCTATTCTATTCTATTCTATTCTATTCTATTCTATTCTATTCTATTCTATTCTGTTCTGTTCTGTTCTGTTCTGTTCTGTTCTGTTCTATTCTATTCTATTCTATTCCATTCCATTCCATTCCATTCCATTCCATTCCATCCTATTCTATTCCATTCTATTTGTGGATATTCAGTGTTGAAGAAGGTTGGAATCCCAAGCAGGGGAAAACTCTTTATGGGATAGCTGTCTCATGAAGACCTTATTTGTTAACTGCTTAGTTAAGGAAATATTTATTTGACTAAGAAATATACTTTATGTATGTTTTCTAAGTGTTTGTCTTTTGAATTCATGTTAACTTAATGACGTCTTCTGTGGCACAAAGTCCCAGGAGTGTTTTGTAACAGACGTTTCTGAGCATCCAGGCCCTGCTTTTCTGTGTGAGAACAGAGTGGAAGTGGGTGCTACTGGATTGTACTGCCTGCAGGCATTACTGTGCTTGTTTCAAGAGACAAGAAGCCACGTGTTAATCATCATTACAGTATGAAACTACCAGCTGCAGTCAGTTTAAGAGTTTGTGCAGATTCCTTTAAACCCACTAGTCTGCATGACCTGGGTGTGTTCCCTGGGAGACGCTGGCTCCCTTGAGCCACTCTGGTAAGATAGACTGTGAAGAGAATATGAAAGGGAGGAGGAAAACAACCTGAACTAATGATGATTATTGATATTATGGTGAACAAAATGCAACAGGTCAAGGGGCTAAAAAGATGTAGAAAGATATATGTTACCATAAATACATACTATGAACACACAAGAAAACCAGAATTCAGTCATAAAGTAAAACCTTTGAACAGAATGAACACTTTGTGAGCAGCTGCACAAATGTGGTCTATGACAGAGATGACACTACAGATACAGGAGATCATGCATGCATACAGAGAACACCTGGAGTTCTCCATGCAGTGGCTATAACGGAAATGTTTCTGTGCTCATCTGAATGGCTTGTGGAGCTCAGGAGCTCTGGAGACCAGCTGCTCTCAAAGTCTGATAGTCACAGCTAGTATCTTCCATTTTTAATTACATCGTATAACTGTTGGCTTTTGTAAAGCAGCTCTGAATATTCAGTCATGTGGCCTGTGTTTTGGATGGCTGGAGCCCTTGGTGGATTTGTGGCACCTTCTTTATATTTCACTAACTGCAAGTCCATTTTCAGTAAGCTTGGGGGTGAACCTAGCAAGGAGAGGGAATGAACATACTCGTGAAGGAGAAAGGTACACCCAGTTCTTTTCCTTGGATTTTTCAGGCATGAACTTATGAGAAAGACCTCTTCAGACTCATGTGTCTTGTGTCAGAGATCCACATTCAATGATGATGTATACAGATAACCAGGTCTGATTTCCAGGAATGGCAAGAGGCACAGCAAACTACAGACATAGGTGAGATTTGTGTGACAATCAGAAACTCTGAAAACCAGGCCCCTTGTATTAAGTGCTTACTGTCAGGCACCTAATCTTGAAAATGTTGGCTGAATGCCACAAAACTGTGCTTCTTTTAGAAAATGGAACCTATATTTTTAAAACTCTAATCTGTAGTGCTGGAACTTTGTAAACAATCTCAGATGTTTCCACTATAACATTAATGAGTAAGTAATTTACCAATGGAGAAACAGATTGGCTTGATTTTTCTCTTTGCCCTTTCTTCTGCAGTCAAGGTTGAAAGACTAGAGCTGAAATGATTACTAGAGCAGAATGCTCTCTGCTTTTGCCTTTACAGCTACAACCCTTCTAAGAGAGTGCTTCTCATTCCTGGCTATCATTCCTGGGGGTTGGCTGTTCTCACCCCAAACTATTTTTCAATTTGCTTAAAGTGCTTCCCTTGTGCATTTTTATTTAGTGTTTATGTACAACTGGGATGAAATGTGTTCTTAGGTTGTTAATGCAGATTGCTGTGGGCATGAAGGGAATGAAATCTTCATGGTCTAATGGTGCTCAAACACAGATTGAGTGAGATTATTATGAGGGAAGCATGGCACTTGTATTCAAGAGTGCTGTTCAGTCTCTGTGTTTGTTAGTGTTAGCAGTGATGATGGTTCTGTGTGAGAGTTATGGGATTTCATGTGCCAGAATTTAGAAGCGGAAATCGAAGATGTGCATTTATTTACTTTCTCAATGAATCCCATGAAGACTGAGCCCTGGTCTTGACTGCAAACTGCCAAAATGCTCACCTATTACTTTCTGCCACTGCTGCAGGCCTGATCAACCCTCACACTGCCACAGAGGAAGAGATCCAGCTGGTGTCTTTGCAGAAGAAATAACAATTCCTTTCTGTTGCATAACCAGCGGTATTAGACGCTCTAATAGCTGGGCTTAATGATCCAATGAGGCTTAAAACCTGACTGGGTGTGCATATGTTTGTCTTAGCATTTGGCACTAAAAGCACTCTGAAAAGCTAATTGCCTGCCTTTCTTTGTAGTTATGAGTGTAAAAGCTGTACCTTGACAAGAAATTTGCAGTATGCATAGGTGATGTTTACCACCAGCTCAGTAGTATCAGCAACATCTTTGTCTTAGCAAAGCTCTCTGGAAAACATTTTGGGTGTACTGCTGTCAGGGACATCAACGTTCATTGCTCACAAACATCCAGCATTTGGCAGAGCAGGTTAGTTAATGAAGAAAAAGGAATTAAGAAAACCATTCTGGCCGAGAAAAGATGAGAACCTGCAAATGGCAGCTTCAAGGTCACCCACAAAAGGGTAACTTGAGCATTACTTCTTTGGGCTCCCATGTGAAAACAAAGGGGCTGAAGGGAGGCACTGCCCTAATGACTGGAATGGCAGATGGAGGAAAGTCCCCAAAGCCTTTCCCTTTCTTGCCTTGTATTTATCTCATGTTGACCACCACAGGGGAAGGCTTTTGAAGGCAAGGATGTTTTAGTGTAACAAGAAAAGAAATGCATAAGCAAACCCTTGCCTGGTAACTGCTGGTATGGCCCAAACAAAACTGAGTATAGCTTCTGACTTGCTGGCATACTAGAAGTTAGTACATACTAATATATAACCAGAAGCTATTTCTTCAACTGTTTTCTTTCCCTGAAGCATATACCTCAGGGGGCCCTACTCCATTTCAACATGTAGACTATGTGTGATGAAGTAAGCCACTATCCCCACATTCCTGTGACTACCATATAACTATATTTTTCTCAGTCAGATCCTCCTTTTCTATGCTTTATGTACCATTGGGTAAAACATTAATATTTGAGTCCCTGCCTGCTATTTATGTATTATTTCTTGCCAGCCTGACCCAAGGAAAGCAAGTTTAGGAGTACCAAGCCGTTCTCAGACAGATAGGAGACTGGAGGCAAGTGTCAATGTCCAGGAGTAATATGACAGATTGAAGATGAACACTTCATCCATGTACAGCAGATGCACATGATCTGACTGGAGGCCTAACAACAGGGCAGAGGACTTGGGGATTGGTAGAAATAGGGATGCCCCATGTTGTGGGGAGAGAAGGGGTTGTGGATGGGACATGTTTTGACGCAGGAGTGAGGACAGCAGCCTGGAGAAAAAGGAGGAGTTGGGAAGCTGAGAAGTGGGAGGACAGCAAAGAGAATGGGGGCCTGGTTCCATAGTGAGCTTGGTTGGGCTGGAAAAGGGAGTTAAGAGGACTAGAGAGTTTTGGGGATGGTGAGGTTGTGTGTGGAAGGAACATTGAGAAAAAGGTGTGGGAGGATGGATATCCATCTTGGGAAATACTGAGAGGTTCTCAAGAAAGAACAGTGGGGATATTTGATCTCTGGAGTACTCTGAGACACGAAAAAAAATCTGTCAGGCAGGAAAAGTGCGACTGAGCTCTCTGAAATGTGAGGATCTTGCAATTAGGAGAGGATACCCTGCCAAATTTCTCCTCAGCTTCTGCTGTGGTTTGATGGAAGGAACCTCCACTGAACTGTTCTCTGCATGCTCTCTCCATTGCAGGACTGCAGGACGCTGAGTCTTTCCCGTTTTCATTAGTGTAGCAGCCCAATCCATTTTCAATTATGTAACATCTCTATGGCTAAAAGAGTGGTAGCTTCACTGTAAAGAGTTAGAAATTCCTTTTAGCTGTTACCATATGAATGTAATATAATGTAATATAATGTGTCATTATATAAACAGAGTTCAACTATATGATTTAGCCACTAGAAACACGAAGTGCCAGCAAAATATCCCTCATGCAGTGGAAAAGGAGCCCTTCTTCTCCTTCCCCAGTCTGTCCAAAAGCAGTCTAAGAAAATTACAGAAGTTAATCTCTGTTTCACTGGAAATAAAATTGCAGGCAAATGCCCTTCAGTAATGCATTCAGGCAGATTTCTACAGATAAAACTCAGTCCCTGGAAGCAGAAAGTCCATTTTACAGATGTTTGGAACACCATATTGATGTTGCCTCCTCCTCTGCAGAGGCACCACCTACCAGCCAACCTGAGAAGATAACGTCAGTTAATAGAAAGCCTGGTTAGTTTACAGCAAATTTTACTGGTTTTGTGGAAGGCAGTGCTACTTAGAGAAGAAAGGTTTGTAGCACTGTTAATTGCTATTTTTCCCAGGAACATTTCCCTTCCCAAAGACTGAAGGCCTTTCTCCCTACAAATGCGACAATGCTGTCTCTTTCTGCAGTGGGAAGAATGAAGCTCACCCTGAAGCAGCAATCTGCAACCCACTTTCTGAAGTCTCCTGGTGGTGGTGGAGAACTGCTGAGGAAAATGCTTTGGCAAACAGAGAGGGGAGCACACCATCTTACTGCTGGTACTCATCCTGTAACCAGTGCGTGCTTCTGTTTTTTTGGCTAATCTGTAGTCTGTACACTTCAAGTTTGTTTATACCTAGCAAGTAGGTTTATTGCTTGTTTTTGCTTCACTTACAGTTTGTTTGCATCCAGATCACAGTAGGTTCACTGGCAAATTGTACCCAATTTGCAATCTTCATTTAATTACCTTATTTGTTAATACCTTGTTTGCTATCTGTTTACAAAATTTGTCAGAGAGGCGTTTTTTGTTATTATGCAGGTCTGGATGAGAAGGAGAGGAGCTTTATACAGGTTCAAAATGTACATGGACTGGGCCTTATTTGCTCAGCTCTTGAACTGACTGCCATGTTAGTGGCATTAAAAAATGGGCCATATGTTTTAAGTGGGGAGAAAATGAATAATTCAACAGTAAGGGTCAAATAATCCTGCCAAGAAAAACCTACCAAAGAGGAAGTACACTGAGTTATAATTATTTGCATTGTAGATAATAATATCAATTATAGCTTCCAGCTGGAATCAAGCCTCCATACTTTTGGCTTCCATACAACCACAGAGTAACATTTCCAGTCACAACAAGTTTCAGCCAAATTAAGACAAACTCAGTTAGCAAAAAAAACGCAAATTTGCAGAAGCACAAGGTTGGACAATTAGGGACTGATGTTTGGATACAGTTCCATATGGCAGCTCAGTGACAATTAGTAGCACTAATAAACATTTATAATTAATGTAATTTTGCAAACAAAAAGTTTTAACCCTTCCCAAAAGCCGGATCAAAGAAAATCTCTAGCTGGGCACACTAGCAACCATCTGCATAGGATTAAGTCTGTGGTCTAAGTGAAATTGCCAACCCACAAGGCTTTGTTGTAAGTGTAATGCTATCAGCTTCTTCTAAAAGCCCCAATTTCTGCAGTCTGGTGATTATGTGGGAATCATATTTTCCTTAAAAAGAAAAAAAAAAGGTAAATCAGTAGCAAGGAGCATGCTGGCAGGTGCTTGGGCAAAAGGGGGTCAAACTGGTTTGAGGCAAATGAAGCAGCTACATTTGCAGACTGCTGGGGAACTGTTCCTGGCACAGAGCTCTGAAACCCAGGCTGGCACTGCCACTGTCCAGGCAAAACATCAAGGTGTACAGGGAAGAAATAATAGCAATAGGGCTAACCCCCTCCAGCGCCTCCAATCTCCCCTCTTTCTGTGGCAGCAGGAACAGCAATCCTGGCTTTTTGAGGTTCTTCCCCGTTTTCATTTTCCTAGTTTCCCTACATTTTTTGTGTCTTCCTCCACCCCTCTCCTCCTACCATAAAAGTAGCTTGGGTCCCTCCCACCTGGGGTTGCAAAATTCAGTTTTGCCTACACAACTGAAAAGCTTCATGCAGTTTCTGTCCCAGATGAGGTGACTAACTTTTCCATGGGA
Organism: Columba livia; assembly: GCF_036013475.1. Classification (NCBI taxonomy): domain Eukaryota; kingdom Metazoa; phylum Chordata; class Aves; order Columbiformes; family Columbidae; genus Columba; species Columba livia. Next base: position 65,825,801 of record NC_088604.1, read on the forward strand.
TTGAGCAGTGAGGCTCTCACAGAACTGAGGAGGCACAGAGCTGGATGAAAACACCAGCCTCCTTTCTGTAAATGAAAATGTGGAAGTAGGGACATCAACCTCCTTGGGCGAGTTGTCAAGCATTCATGCATGTCACCGATCTCCATGGAGATGGCAAAGGCCTTGGCACTTCTTGAACCACTGCTTGAAAGAAATAATCTGCATATACTTCAAACAGCTCTGATGGTCCAGCCATCCTATACAGAGTTCTCAGGTCATGGGGAAACCGAAGTATGTGTCACTAATGGGACAGAGGAAGGTACCAGGGTAAGGTGAAGAAAGAAATAATGTAAGTGCCTCTGTGGTCGTCCATACAACTGTGGTCAGCTTTCTGGAGTAGCTAGTCTTGACTTTATCTTTGCAAGACAATTTTTTTTATTTCAAGGCAAATTCATCCTAAAAGGTGGTAGCAGTGAAGCCAGCCAGAGGCTTCCTGCTTTCTTGTGGCACCTGACCCTGCCCAGTGTGTGTTGGTTCACACCACACTGATTCTTCACCCTCCCTGTGTTGCTCACACCTGATAAAGCTCCTTTTGTAGGACAATAATCCATGATGTGATCACAACGGATTGCTATTTTAATAAGTGAGTGATGAATGAGTAGGAACACCTCTTAAGCCTTCCTTTTCTAGCTGGTAGGAGAAGACATAGCCTTCTCTTCAACTTCCCACCCTTTAGGAAGAAGAAACATTCTTTTCTTCTCCTACCTAAAGCATACAGCAAGAGGTCTCAATTTCCCTAGTGTGGTTGTGGTCATACTGAAAGGTGACCTATTTTTGTCTCCCATTAATGCACCCTTTGGGAAACAGATGTGTCTGGCTACCTCATCCTTCTTGGGGGAACCATGCATGCTCCCACTTTCAGATTACATCTCAAGTCTTCAACTTGCTTGTTTACTGGCAGGGTTAACTTGACAGGCCTAACTGGATTTGACACACACACACCCTTTATCTCTGTTGTGACAGCAGTTAATTAAAGTGACTCAGAAAACAGCTTCTCCAAAACAAAGTAGTGTTTATTTGCCAAAGGAACATCCAAAGAAGTGCCCTAAACAGCAAAGAGATGCAGCTTAGCTTGACCTGTTGGCAGGTCCGGCCCTGCCTCAGCTTGGTAGGGAAGCCTGCTACCTGCTACACTGCCTGACTGCCCAGATCTCCTCTCTGCTCAGTATTAGTGGCAGCTTATCCTCCTCCTTGCCAAACCAGTATCTTTAATGTGTAAAATCCACCTTGACCTCAGCTCTTGGTGTGAAGAAGCACCAGTGTGCTGTCTGCCTGAGAGAAGCAAGCCTGGAGTAGACCACTTTTCTTCAGAGGCACTCATATTGCCCCTTCTCTCCTTTCTTACATGCTTCCTGTTAGCAGTTTCATTGCATTTTAGCTTCTGGTGCTCAGAAAAAATAAGACATGTCAGACACAAACAGTACGCATTTTTCTTATCCAACCTAATTACGTTAGGAAAAAGAGGAGGATTCTCTTTCTTACTCTTAAGAGTAGGTGGAAAAGCATATCTTAGTGTCAAAACCACAATGTAAACAACAAAAACTCTTGAAACTGAGTCTCCTTCCACTTATGTCCACTTAAATGCTGTGGAGCCAGATGAACTCTGTCTTTGTACAGTCCTTTAGATCTGTGAAAGATCTGTGCAAGTTTGCTACTGCAGCTGCGCCTGGGAAATCTGCAGTAAGCGGCATTTCCACTCATGCAGCTCTGACACCAGTGGGACCACAGCAGGAATAGCGGTGCTGAATCACAGTCACCAAGGAGCGTGGAATTACTCACAGGTGTTTACAAGATAAAAATCAGCCTTCTGCATCTAAGGTGTCTCTAAAAGACATTTGCATTAGTGATGGGCCTAGTCTCTAATTCTGGGCATTTGACTGCCACTGTTCTGCCCATCACTGGTGGTAAGCACAGGGACTGAAAGGAAACACCACCCCTTTGATTAGGAAGATATGATGCCATCCCTAATCACTGCACAAATAAAACTAATTGTAGTACAGAAAATGCAGTTACGAAAAGAAAACATACCATTTCCTTCACATGAAGAATTTAGGTCTGGAAACTTGAGCAGGTATTGCTGAAACTGCTTTGATGACTGTAACTTCCGCACATTGCGAAGCAAGCAGGTCAGGGACTGTGGCTTAAAATAAACAGGCCCAAGCTGAAGAAAAGGAAGGTTCATTAAGTTCCTCTTGCTATGCCTACCTAGTCCTGTGAAGCTTTGGCACAGAAATCTGGAGGACCAAACTTAAGAAAAATTTCTGAATGTATAAAGTGAAATAGTAAGTCTGGTAGTTTCTGCCCTGTTTATTCAGTATGATAATCAAACATCATGTGTGAAAAAAGTAGAAACAGAGCGCCAACAGCTAAACCAAGACATGTCAGGTCACTGAGAAAGAAACATGACAAGCATATAGCATGTTACTGGTGATACTACATTTGAGGCCCCAAGATTAGTTTTATGTTTGATGGATGATTGCTGCATGTTAAAGAAATAAAAAGTTATTAAGGATCTGTTTTCTTTGTCCTTCTCCTACCTAGGTTCCTTATATACTTGGCTCACAATTTTGTGGAGGGAATTCCTCACCCATTTGAAAGACCTTACTAAAGTTACTAAAAGGAAAAGCTTTTTATTTTTTTTTTCAACATTTGCCTTTTCATTCTTTTTATTTTTTATTGTTCTTGGTGTATTTTCATTGTTTACACTTTTGGTTTTCAAATTTTAATACCAGGTTATGAAACAAATATTCTTTTTTTTTTTTTTTCATTGTGCAGTTTTGGGCACAGAGTATGTGAAAACTGTTATTTTAGTATTTCAAGCATTTTTGTATTCCTCATATAGCTGTGAATTCTGTATGCATACAATTAAAAAACATTTTTTTGTGATGTTCACAGTCACACCATTCTTCAACTTATGACATGGGGAATGCTTGAATCATGATTCTTTTGTCATACTTCTGTCCCCGCTTCTCTGAAAGTCTGTAAACTCCTACTTTATTCAGGTATTAGGGAATGCTCAGAATCCTCTTGAGCCTCAGTGGTAATTAAGACCCATTTGGGACATGACAACACTCTGAAAACAGATGAGATTATGGAGAAAAAATCCCTACAGAATCATAATTTTTGCCTGAGAAAGAAGTTTGTAGACAGCAGTTGCTCTATGCCAAGGTTACTGTGCCTGACTGGAATCTCAGAGCAGTGTCTGGGCATGGGGGAATTGCAGGACCATGGGCTGACTTCAGTTTCTGGAGCAAGCCTTTAAGTGATTAGCTTCTTTGAGCTTCATAGGTGTTGGAATATGATGTTTTAATCCTTTTTTTTTTTTTTTACAGCTTGCCTTCCTACTAAAACATAACTAAAATTTGTATCCTAAGCTAACAGTTGAATATTAGCCCTTGATTGCCTTCTGGTTCTAAAGAAATGCCTTCTAACACTGTTTTTTTGGGTTTTTTTTGCTGTTGCTCAGGAATCTGCTGGCATTTAAAATCCTTTATGAGGTGATGTCATTTGTCTGAGAAGAAAATAATTCTTGCCTGAAATGTGACATGGAAAGTGCTGGTGCCGCAAAACCATAATTTTTATGTTTGGACTTTATTTTCACATTGATTTTATTTTATTTTTTTAAGAAGGAAATAATGACAGAAATAACAAAAAACCCACATTATTTATATTACAGTTTCTAAAAAAATAGCTTTTATTGAAACAGAACACAGAATTGCAATCCACTGTACATAGTGATCAGGAAAGGCTTATTCCTAAAGGACACACCCTCAAAAAAAAAAAAAAAGGCAGAATAGGGATTTTATAAATGCTATCAACTAACATTTTATCTTCAATTGATCGAAATGCAGTTTATCTTCCTGATAGAGAAAGAAGACGCCCTTCCTCTGCATCCTGTGATGTGCACGTATTTCATGTCAGGAGAGCTTTCTTGTGCAGGTCAGCATACAGCTGATGTATTATGCTCAACATGTAATTAAGATTCAGGTAAGTTAACAGACTTTCTATATTTTAAAAGCATCTAAAAGTAAAATAAGGAATACATTTCTTTAAGAGCTGAGAAATCCTGATCTCTGTTTTTTGCTTCCCTGCTTCTGAGCAACTGCACAACCATTTAGGCTTCCTGATTGCCTAAACATTATCTACAAACTTGTAGCAAAGCTGTTGTGATTTATGCACTTTGGATGAGTCACTTCTATGAAATTCCACTATAACATGGGGGTCCCATGCTGAGACAAGAGAACTTCATGTGGCATGAGAGATGTGTGTGAATGAAGCTCTTTTCCAATATTTTTCCCAGTTATTTGTGATGAAGGGTTCTCAGTGTCTGTGTATGTGAATGTGCAAGCATGTTAATATGTCTGTATATATTTATGCATTAGATATTATTTATATTTTAGCTCTTTCTCTCATTACTATAATGTGCAGTCCAAAATCAGTACAATACAGCTTTTTATTTCAGAATTTATTGCTGCTCTGAAACCATTATTGGTAATTGGAGGAAGATGCTATTTTCTCATTCTTTACAGATCTCCTTTACAGACTGCAGTGGATTAAAGTTGTTATGGTTATGGCCTGATAGCTAAATGAGATGCTTACTCATTTAATATTAATCTACACTGGAGACAGTAAGAGTTTTTAAAAGGTTTCCTTCCCTCTTTGTGTCAGGAAACTTCTCTGTCAGTCATTTAAAAAAACATTTTTGAAATCAAATTTAAACAGAACATTAGGTATGCAATAGTAGGCCTACCAGTTAATCTGAGTAGATATTTCTGATGAAGATTTTCTGTTTGCCAGTTTCAGATTCTCTTCCTATCAGATACCACTGGGACAATCAGTGACATTTCAGTTTGTAGGTTGGGCTTTAAAAATTTATTTATTTCCTTTCTCTGTACATGAAAAAAATACAGTGAAATCTGGTTTGTGGGAATATAATTTAAAGCAAATATTTATAGATATATATTTCCTTGTCACCTTAGAGGTAAAACATTTAGTTATCCATTATTATTTATGAGGTAGACTAGTAATCAGAAGAAAAATCTGCAGGTTATTCTACATGAGAAAGTTGCCAGAAAACTGGTTAGGTTTACCAGTCTTTCTGTAGTGGTATGTCAGAAGTGGCACATGAGAGCTGCCATTCATTGTATCATAAGGGTTATTAAAAATACTGTTTTTCTAGCAAATTGAGCTTCACTCCTAGACTGAAGATTATGCTGGCAATAGCTTTCCCCCCTCTCAAAAGTTTCCCACCATAATATCAGCTAATATTTCAGTGGTGGTAGTATTGAAAGCAGTAGCATAGACCAAGTTCAGATGGTTTCCAGTGATTGACTTAAAATATTGCCAGTATGTTGCCTAGATGGGCAGGTCATCACTTGAAAACAGTTCTTCTTTCATGCCTGTTAAGTAGTAGAATTGTATATCCATTAAGTATATCCATGTTATAATGATCTAGGTCTGGTTATGCTTTGCTGTGTCATCTTCAGTGACAACATTTTTAGCATTTTAGGTATTGATCCAACCCAGTTAGAAAACAGTTTCCTGCAACGAGATTTTGCATCTTTGGTTTGTGCCTGGCCTGTGCATCTGTCATACAGATTTATCTCCAAAGCCCCCAGCACGTCACTCGCTAACATACGGATTTTGACTGGTGTAGGAAGAATTCAGGACATACTACAAACATTGCAATATATTAAACCTATTGTTGAGCCTGCAGAGTTCTTTAATTTAGATTAATGAGATTACTGCATATTGACTGCAATAATCCTTTACCATAAGATTAGGCAACTAACAAAGATGTAAAAAGGCATTTGCAGGGCAGGGAGAGCGGCTGGGCTGTCTCTTAGAGGCTCTAATGAAACCACCTTCCTACAGCTCCAGCTCTAAGGCACTCCAACCACACTAAGGTTCTCCTGGTCTTCAAGCATCTATCACACCACAGAGGAAATACTGCCATTTCCAGGGAGCTGACATGCACCATTGTTTCTGTCAACAGATGGGACATTGATGGGATCTAGCCATGTGCTACAGGGCTGTTTGTTCTAGAAATACTTGTTTCCAGGGTTCAACTTCAATGAGTGTTTATGCCCTGTTGCCATTGCGGAAGCTCAAAAATATATTTCAAAAGCTGTCACAACCTTTATGAAACATTCAAGTGATATTATTATTGCACTAGCACTGTCCCTGTCCCTGCCTGTACTTGAACTGCACCAACATTAGTGACAGCGGGAAGCGCCAAAAGCCTGAGAAGACTCAGGGTGCTTTCAGCCATGGAGTGGCTCCATGCCATCCCCCAGAAGGATGGACCCCGCCTTTGCTCTGATGGAAGGATTACCTGTGCTGCCAGGAGAAACTCCTTTGCTCAAAGCACTTCTAAAATAAAATCTATTGTAATTTGTGACTCCCTGGTTTACCATGGAGATAAGTGCTGATTCAGGGATGGTGGAATGGACCACCAGCCTCACCCCACAATTTGTGCTGTACCTTAATCTACAAAGACCCATTGGGAAACACATACAGACATCTGCAAATCCTAGAGGGACAGTGCAAATTGCAGTGAGTCAGCTGTATTTGCATTATAGTGAAATGTGGAGATTCTGGGCAATGGGAATTGCCAATTTTGTGACATTCACCACTGTCCTCCATGTGCCAGTGCACAAAGAAATATTTCCCACGGTTGAGTGAGATATTAAGTTCTGTGGGGAAGAGCAAGACATTGTGGGAAAATGTGTCATGTCACATACCTAATACTTGGCAAGTCTGAGGTAATAGTTATGCCTAAGATAACAGCAGCTAGCACAGTGAAAATAGGTTGGGCATGCAAAATATTCACTATACCCTGAGGTCCTCAAACACTTCTGTGATTAGATATGCTCACCTTCAGATCAAATGAGGATTAGAGGAAAGGTGTAGCTGGCACATGTATCAAAAAGGAAATTTAAAAAAATAAAAAAAAGAGTCCTTAACCTGCTGAGTTCACAAGCATAGGGTAGTAAAAATAGCAAACTGAAATTCTTCCAAAAAAGACAGGTGTGCAAATAGTTCCTGCTGAAGGGAGGTGTAATACTGTTTACATTGCTGTTTTTAAGCAAGACTTCACTTTGCCACCTCCCAAAGCATAAATATTAAGATTTTTAATGAAAGCAGCTGCAGTACATCTAAGAACAAGGATAGTATCTTTGGATCAGACTATATCAGCACAGGCTATGTTAACCCTGCAAGTCAGGAACGATTAATAAAGTAGTTTGCTTTTTCTGGTTCTATACTCAATAGCAGAGATTAACAAGGCAGCAACATTTTAGACTTAATTTTCTGTGTGTTTCACTCTACATTTTGATATCTATAGATAGATGCAAATATGTAGCTGAATAATTTGGTTTTAATTAGATCTTCTATTGCTCCAAAAGAAGCAAATTTGGGGAAATCTTCTGGGGAGGATAATGGCAACAAAGTGGTTGTTGTAAGCTTGGTAAGGACTCCAGGTAATCAAGCATGGAGAACTTCCTGTAAAGAAACCTCTTAGGAAAACCATAGTGAGAAACTGGAGGTTTTCTGCAGTGAATGCTACAGAAGACTGTGTTTGTAAATGAACAAATACGTTGAACTTGTAAAGGCAGAAAAACGTATTTCTGTCCATTTTATCCACTGTTTTTGAGGCATAATATCCAAAATAATAATATAGAAAACATTTTGTATATTAAGCCATTTGAGGTAGTTACCAATATTGCAGTTTATTTTTACCTAACTGCTCACAGGACCTGCTGTCCCGATCAGTCTCAGCCCACCCCCATCCTCAGGGAGGTGCCAGATGCCAGGGCTGGGGCTGCCCTGGTGCCCCCCAATGCTTGCCCTTGGCTGGGGTGATGGGATGGGTCCTGGCTGCCATGTCCTGCTTTCCTGTCCCCATGGGAAATCCCTGCACCTGGTCCTGGGCACCCAGCTCCTGGGAAACCCACTGGTGCTGGAGTAGTGCTACATTCACTATGTAAGAAAGGGACAAACAAAATAATGTAGCATAAGTTATCAGAAGTGTTCAAGAGAGATGAAAACCCAGCGCAGTGCCAGCCCCATGCCAGCTAGACAGCCATCTCCATTATTCACAGCCTGACAGCCATTCCCAGCTCCAGTAGCAATAAAGATGCTGTATCAGATGCTTCCAATTATCTTCTAGTACTAAATATGGAAATCTTTTAAATAAAATGTAGTGCTTGAGAAAGTATGAAAATAAAATCCAGGATTTTATTCATTTATCTTTGTCAGTCCATGGAAGAATGAAATGCTGACTCTTTTGGATCCCAACTCAGTGGCCAGCAATGGACATGGAATGAGTTCTTTCTTGCTTACACACATCACTGCACATCTGGCCTTAGCAAAGCAGAAGAGGACTTGAGTTCATCTGAAGCAGATCACATTAGAGATTGACAAATGCAAATTATCAGGCAAGAGGACCAGTGACTGCACCCACTACAGCATGGCCCATTTTTAAATTTAACATGCATACTTATCTCACAGAAAATAATTAACTATATCAGTTAAATTAACACTGAAATCAAACAGCACTGCTGCTTGGCTATGTGTCCTGACGTGGCATAGGCACTGTGTAGCTGCCAGGGACACCTGAAGACCACAAACTACATTTCAGTAAAAAAGGTGATATAACTGAATTTTGTTTTTCTAAAGAACTACATGTTGATATATTTTTTAAACTAAGGACATGAACTGGGTGGAAAATTTAAACACAAGGCTTCCAAATATGATACAAGTAGTTAGTTCTTTCTTTCTTTCTTTCTTTCTTTCTTTCTTTCTTTCTTTCTTTCTTTTCTTTCTTTTCTTTCTTTTCTTTCTTTTCTTTCTTTTCTTTCTTTTCTTTCTTTTCTTTCTTTCTTTTCTTTATTTTCTTTCCTTCTTTCCTTCTTTCCTTCTTTCCTTCTTTCCTTCTTTCCTTCTTTCTTTCCTTCTTTCTTTCCTTCTTTCTTTCCTTCTTTCTTTCCTTCTTTCTTTCCTTCTTTCCTTCTTTCCTTCTTTCTTTCCTTCTTTCCTTCTTTCTTTCCTTCTTTCTTTCCTTCTTTCCTTCTTTCTTTCCTTCTCTTTTTCTTTCTCTCTTTCTTTCTCTCTTTCTTTCTCTCTTTCTTTCTCTCTTTCTCTCTTTCTCTCTCTCTTTCTCTCTTTCTCTCTCTCTTTCTTTCTCTTTCTCTCCTTCCTTCCTTCCTTCCTTCCTTCCTTCCTTCCTTCCTTCCTTCCTTCCTTCCTTCCTTCCTTCCTTCCTTCCTTCCTTCCTTCCTTCCTTCCTTCCCTCTTTCCATGGTGATGTGGGTAGCAGCTGGCCAACAAATTCAAATTCAAAAGGAAAAAAAATGACTCAGCAGTTTTCCCTTCATTGAATAACCCCTTTTTATTTATTTTTTTTTAATTTTGAAACATCATGGTATAGTAATGATTAAAAAATTTGCTATCTCGTAGTACATTATCATACTAAGTTGCCATGCTGCATTAATGAGCAAAAAAGTATTTTTTGAATGACTGGAGGTTTCAGAGAACCATAATTCACGCTGCCTGAAATACAGCTCAATTTCATTTTGAAAGGAGCCTTTCTCACAAGGTTCCTGGCACCTCTTGGGTCCAGCTGGATCAGAAGCAAAATACAAATAGCCTTTCTTTGAATTCAGTGTTTCTTTTCTGGCCACAACATCGACTAGGAAGTCAGCAAGGGTGTGTACGTGTGTGGGTAGATAAATGAATAAGTAAGATTACTTTAGTTATTCCCATAGATTTAGCTGCCACCTTTGTGACGATGACTCTAAAAATCTATTTCCTACCTCTCCCACTTTCATGTATAATATTAGACGTGTCATTGGTGTCTTCCTCAATCAAATCTTCTCTATCTCAGTTCTTTCCTCACCCCACTTGGGCTCCTGCCAGGTCACATAGCTTCATAAAAGCCCTGAAATCCACTCACACAGCCACCAAACTGATTCATCCTATGACTTGTTTTTATCTTGGCTATTGCAGGCTCTTTGTTTCAATTTACACAGTCCATAAAGCCTGCGCTTGCACAAGTAGTCATGTTAGTTATAGGCACTAGCAATGTCCTGTGCTTTCACTGGCAGTTGAGAAGGGAACTGAGTGCAAAGAAATTGCCAGTTTAATGTTTGTCCACCTTTGAGAATCTAGTCAATTTGATTGACTCCTATTTTCCTAATTAATGCAGCTTAGAAGATCAGAACATGAACAAGCTGAGGTAGCCTCTTCATATTTTCGTAATATTGGGTCAGTTGTGGGAAGTTCCAATTTACTTCCCTTCTGGTGGTAGTGGCCCGTGCGGCTCTAAATACCACTTTGGCAGAGAATGTAAGACAGGATTCACAGGTGCTATTCTTGTTACTATAAAGGGATTTTCTTTTATTTCTACCTGCCAGCTATCTGATAACTTTCTTTTTTTTTTTTTTTTCCTTGCTGGATCCCTGGAAAGGAAAGCAAAAAGCATATTCCCCGAGATTATCCTAATTGAAGTGATATACACTCATACCCAATACAGGGTCATCTGTCTGGTTCTTTAGGTGAGATTTGGGAACTGATATCCAGAGAATTACTATGTATTATGAAGTATTTCCTGAAGATGCTAGTGAAGACCTGGCTGTGTTCAGTTACATATCTTCAACACACCTGTCAGGAGAATAGCCAAATCAAACAGGAATCACTGCTGAGCCAGACACAGCCCATTGCTGGCAGTTCCGATGAGAAAAAACATCATCACCCAAATCTCAGGCCCCTTCCACTGGTTCATTATCACTGACAGATGACATGGATTATAAATCCTTTTAAAAACAGAGAGAGACAGATGGAAATTGCATTTAAGAACCAGTCCATAATAGCATTTTCCCAGCTCATCCTTCTAATTGTCCTGTGATGCTTGGAGGGTTAAAAGACAAGAAAAATTAATTAATATAGAAAGAGACAAATCCTAGTAATTACATTCAGCTGAGGATTTGGGGTAGGCTGAGGAAATAGGCCTTGACTGTCAGGCTGTGAATGGACCCATTTTTTCTCACCTGTTCCCTGTGGCACAACATGGGGAGCGGGCCAGCAAATTGCGCAGGGTGCACAGAGACCTTGGGCTCAAGCACAACACTCCCAAGTTAAGCTGCTCCCTTTTTTTAATCCGGAAGTGTCTTACTGCTTCAAAAGGGTTATAGCCATCTGAAGTCACTGAACTTGAAGACTCAGCCATGGATCAAGCACTTGAAGAATGTGTGACCTTCTCAACATGGAAAACCTTTGTCGTGCAATGAACTTGAGTAGCAACAGAGGAAACTTGTAGTGAGAATCACTAGAGCCTCTCTGCTCCTCCCATGAAGAGATAAATAATTCATCCAGTGTTTGAAAGTGGCAAAAGAAAAGCATACCACAGACAACTGTTACTTTTTAAATCCAAAGTTTCCAGGACTCTTTCTGAGTCCTTGGTGAGAACAGTTATCACTGCATAATGAGGGGACACTCATTGGTTCTCACACATAGAGCCCAGGGAAGAATTTGCTGGTTCTTATTGCTTCATTTGCTTCATAGGCAGGCTCTCTCCTCAGTGAAGGAGGTAAAAAGAAATGCTGTAGCATCATAATTTGAAAGGGTGAGGGCAAAATCCACGCTGTTTATATCATTCTTTCTTACCCCTCCAATGTGACTGTAAACATCTGAATGTCATTTTTTGCCTGTCTACTGATTGGACAAGTTCTGCAAAGGCGAACAACTCTGATGCTGTAATAATGTTGACCTGGAAAATTAGTCTGTAGAGCTTCTGTATGAAATTCTAAAACCTTCTTGCAAACATCAATGCAAAGCATTTCACAACCTTCTTGTCAGACTGGTGTTATTGTCATCATTTGATGTCTGCAAGAACTGGGCCAGAGACTATGTGAGTTGCTCAAAGTCAAGTGACAGAGCTGGGAACAGCATCCAGTTCCCTGTGCTACAATTATGTACTAGTAAAATGTGACAGCTTCTCAATCCATTTAATTTCGCTAACAAAACAATGTAATGAGGACATATATAAAATCAATTTAATCTGTGTGGTGACACAGATAACTTTTTTTTTTTTTTTCAGTAGGAATTGTATGAGAGTGCTTCAGAGAAGTCACAGCAGATACAGTGGCGGATGTGTCAGCAGTGTCCCCACGTGAGCAGGGGCATTGAGACACTGGGCTTCTGTTTCTGCATCCTCTCTTGATCTTCTGGTGAAAGTCTATGCTTATCTGTGCAAGGATGCACAATTCCAACTATTACTTGATCCTTACAATTGCTGGAAAGGTCTTAAAAATAAGTCTGTGTTCAGGGTTTGGCCATTGACAAACCAGCTTGGACTGGCACTGTCCCTTTTGCTGTATATAGGAAAAGATAGCAAGAGATGGTTGGTTCATCCATGCCCAGATTTTCTTGCAGCAGAAGCTGTGATTCCATTCACATGTGACAGTTGCCACATTTTGTTTTCACCTAGAAACAAATGGGAAAAGTTTCTTCAGCTACTAGGCAAGTTGCATCATAGTGGATTAAAATGACAGCTTGTTCTACAAATACTTAAGGATTAAGAGCATACATTTCTAGGCATTGAATCCCAGCAAAAGGGCAGGAGGAGTTTGGTTTGGGCTTGGAGAAATATCACAGCTGATAGTAGAGACACTGAATAAGAATATAATCAGCAAGATTGGAAAAATGAATAAATGCAGAATTAGATTTCATTCTTTTTACTTTATTTTGTACAGCAGATTATTGCATTGCCATGTGTTTATAGTAAAGAGTACAAACTTAGGTTATACTTTGATTTTGATTTAAAAAAATTGTTTTTATTCTCTTCTGAGTTAGTGAATCAGAAGTATTTTATAGGCGGAAATAATTATCCTCACTCTTTGGCTATGCATTCTACAAACAGCAAATAAATTTCAGCTGAATTTTGGATGCTTAAGCTATGTGATGTAAAAACAATGAAAATGCATTTTCCCTGAGTTTCACTGCAGTGAACTTAAAAGCAGATGGTGGATTATCTTGAAAATAATCTTCTTATAAAGTTCTCTTTATGATCTTGTATTGTTCTAATTCATTGTATACCTAAGAGTCTTATTTCCCATTAACTATTAACAAATGCCTGGGAAGATATATGTATTTGAGGGAGACAGGATATTGTATTGTCCTCATTGAACTGAATTCACTCAGGACCAAACAGGTGTCAAAGTTTCCCAGGGTTTATGAAGAGGTCAACCACACTGGGCAAACACCAATAAATGCTGCTGTATATCTACATCAGAGGTGTACATTGATGAAGCTTCCTAAATGTAAGAACAATTTTTTAATCTAGCTAAACTTTGGCGGTTTGCATTTTAGACTATAAAGTTTTTGCTCTGTATTTCCTCCGGTATGGTGGACTTGGCCTTTTAGTCTTCTGAGAAAGATGTAATGGCTTGGAAACTTCCAGGTAAGAATCAGATTTAAAATTCAGTTTGATTTATATGTAAGGACCCAAATTAATAGTTTTAAGGAGAAAAAGCTGTAATAGTGTCTTATGTTTCTTCCCACCTTTGCTCTTGTTTTGTTTGGTATTTCAGTTGTGCTTTGTTTGTTTTGGAACACTTTGGGCATGAAAAGATATTCCCCTGAAATGGTATTAATTATGTGTCCTTTCTACCAAATGAGAAAGAATGCCAGTACTTGCTATGGTCTTCTGATGCACAATAAGATGTTCTGGCATCTGTCTAAATATTGCGTCTACCTGATCTGTATTTTATTGTCATTTAGTACTTGTATTTCAAGAACATCTGATATGTTAAGAAATCACTCAGCAGACAGGAGAGAAAGAACAATGAAATCTAGTTGTGGGAACTTCTGGTTGTGCACAGACTGTCAGTGTGTCTGGGGCACTCCAAGGCAGTGTTATATGGCTTAGAGATTGCAGTCCCCTGTAGACGTGCAACACACCCACAATGTTTCATTTGGGAGCTTGCCTTCAAGCCCTCTGACATGACAGGGAAAGAATTCAAACTGAAATATCTCAAGCTGATGAGCTTTCAGGCAAGTATGTTGCTGATTCAGCATTTTTGAGTTCTTAAAATTGTAATGCAACTCTGCAGTCTCTTTGGGGGTAAAATCCTTGACAACTCTAATGTAAAGAATAAGGCTGAATCTTTTGTATGCCCCTGCGTGGCTGTGAAAGCATCAGTAAAACATGGAAGCAAATATTGAGCATTTAGCAGATACTGTAAGAATCACTTCGATTTGCCAGTGGTGTTGTTCTGGGTGTTGAAGAATTCTTGCTCTCTCCCTTCTAGTGTCAACAGTGAAGTACTTTAATGAGATTCTTGCACTTTGAGAATTTGCACCTGAGATTCAAAGCTTTTCCAAACGATCAAGGTTATGCCTAGACTGTCAGCGGGATGCACTCATGGCATCCCAACAGGCTCGTTGTTTTTTTTTTTTTGACGGTCCCAGTTGTCTGTCACTCTGTTTTGGCATTCATACCACGATGATTATTACTACAGACGCAGTTCAGTTGTAAGTATGATGAAATAGGCCATTGCAGTAAATCTTATATTCTCACTGTACACAGTCAGACCTCTCTGTATCAGATGGCTCCAGAGGGGCACAGTCCTTCCTCTGGCTGTGCCTGTCTTGTGCAGTTCCTGCTGTGCAGCCATATTGCTCCTCCTGTAAACAGATTAGCTGGTCCTCTCTGCAGAAATAATACTGCACCATCAAATTATCTTTGCTAAATGATATTTGCTTTGATATTCCTTATGGAGACTATTGAAAATCTCCAAGAACATATAAAGATGTAATAGGGATGAAGGCAGTAGAATGCTGTAACTCAGTCTGATTCTGTGATAGAAAATACTACAGAAATGTAAACTTTGAGGACGAAGAATTAAAACTTTTCATTATTTGCCTTATTTAATTGGCATGTATGTCCATTGTATGTGTCTAACATACGACACAGAGGTGGTTTGTACTGGATTTCCTCAGCGCAAAAAATAGATAGTATTTTTTTATAATAGAGATATTATTCCTATTAAATTCTATGCAGCTCTTCTATTTTGTCTTCTTACAGGTAGAACTACTATTCATGAGAGTAATACTAGGTGTATAACTTCTGCTTATCAGGCTGGAGGCAGCTGTGCGTACACTTCAGTCCTTTGAAGTGTTGTATGTTTTGGATCGCCACAGATTCCAGAGAAAATCTGTGCATCTGAAATGAATGTTTAGCACTTTTTAAAACTGAACCTTGCTTTCCTTAATGGGTTTCTGGACCAAAGAGTAAGTGGCACTGTTAAAAACTGGGGATTCTGCTGGTTGGTTGTCTAATTTGTCTGACTTCCAGGTGACAGCTGAAGCTGATTTTTTGCTTGGTTGTGTGTGTCACACAGAAATAAAATAATTCCTTTTCCATTCACTTTTTTGAGGTTTAGCATCTCCATATCTAGAGCCCAAGAAACATCTGTCCCAAAACATGGTTTCTTTGTGTCAGAATGTGACTTAAGTGTTCTCCCTTCAAATACAGTCTTGGGAATTCATATATTTAGCCACTATAATGCAACCAAAACACTGTTAACCAAAAGTGAGCTTCCACTGACTCAAATTCACACAGGATGTGCAAATGTTGTACAACTGATGCAAAAAAAAATTTAGACTATATAATTACCAGTATTCCTGCATCCTTTCTGAATCAAAACAATCTAGACCAATGCTTAGACAAAATACCTTGCTGTGAATTATTTGCCTTTTCTAGGAGTTAATTATTTCTTATTTTTAATCTGTAAAATATAGATGGAACCTCTCTGCTGCTCAGACTTTGAAGTACATTTCTGGCCTTCAAACACAGAGAAAACTTACATAATAATTACTGGACTGGATGTTCCTCTCTGTCTTCCTGTACATCATCATGCTGACATTTCATCAGTGACATGAATTTTCCATGTGACTTGTATCCAGCTTTTAAAACCTGCCTGCATATAGCTGTGTCAAAGTTATCTACTTTCAGAATAATTATTATGCTTTAAATGCTTGCAACTGTGAAAACCCATAGCCAGATGTTTCCTAATGAACAATGTGTGCCATGGCTGGCTGCATGTGAACAGTAGAAATACAAACTTTTCAAAACAATACACATTTTGTGGTCAGCTTTCTCCAAACTAGTGAGTGTCCCCACCAAAAGCAATTTCCTGGCAGAGTGTAAGGGTACAGCAGCTGTTTGAGAAAAAAAGAATAAAGAAAAACAAAACAAAACGAATAAAACCACCTCAGTTGCTGGGGTGATTTTATAAATCCTCATTTTTATTTTTATTTTTTTTTAGACTGCCCAAATTTGCACCTGGAATTCATGAAGTAACACACAGAAAAGGGTCCTTCATATGCATTAGGTACGAGACATCATTACATTTGTTGTGTCATAAATTCTGTATGCGAGCCTTCTGATTTGGGAAGCTGAATGAAAAGTTACTTATCTAGAAGTCAGACACATCTATGAGGAAGGAAAGATGCTTTTCTGAGTCCATACCTCCTTAGCAGAATAAGCCTAAATTTCAGAGGACTTCACACACATATTCGGATCCCATTAAATCAATTAGAAATATTCTTATTCAGCATCTCAGCTAATTCTTTCTAGAAAAGTGAAACAAACAGAAGTGGTAATTTCAGTTTAAGAGGTGTATTTTGTTAACAATTTGTGTTTGGCGGCTTTTTGGTACAGAAATGTATTATTATTACAGAAAATGACTTTAAAATCCATTTCACCCATAATTAATTATGGCCTTTGTTTGTCTGTTTGTCTTTGCTTCTGTATTTATCACAGAAGATTAATAAGGTCAGTGTATTACATGGAATGCCTCACTGATCTATAGGATTTTTCTGTTATTCATTAACTATTTTTTCCTATGGGAAAGAAGAGAAGGCATACACCATGTCAATATTATGATGTTCTAAAATGCTGTCTGAAGGCATTCCCTTACGTATACCAGAACTTTACATATTTCTTCGGGTTCTCCCTAGAACAGAGAGGCTTTCGATTTCTTTTAAATATTTATTTTCAGAAGAAGTGAAAGATCTGTTTCTTTGTCTTCTTTATTCTGCCAGAACATAATAAGGAAAAGAGAATTTAAAAATAATCACTATACTTCCAAACATATTTAATGTGTATATATTTGGATACATATTATTCACTTTTGTATTTTCTTTTATTACTTGCTTCTCAGAATAAAGAAGGCAAAGAAACTAATGGAAATACAAGCCAAAGAAATAGTGTGTGAGAGGGTGTATGTCTGCATGTAATAATTTATATACTAAGTTCATCACATAGTAATACAAACCATCTAAGTAGCAATGTTCCCCTGCTTCATTATGCTGTGCACAGAAAAACTGACATTTGTGTTAGAGATCTTGTAGTATTCATTGCCATCTGGATCTGTTGCTCTTTCATTGTTCTGCTCATCTCAATTTAAAACACAGTTCTGATTTTGATCTCAGAGTACTATAAATCCAAAATAGGTCTAACAACTTCAAAGAAGTTTATTTCTGCTTTACATAGTTATAACTAAGATACCAATCTGGCCCACAGGCACATTCATTTTATAGCGAGTTAAAACATGTACCCTTACTACTGGCAAATCCTTAAGGTTAACAGAAAAACGCGCTGTTATCGTAGCAGCTACAGTGCCTATTTTTTTTTTTTTTAATCCAGAGCTATTTTTGGTTCCTTCCCCTTTAACACACATTCCTGGTACCAACTAAGAGCAGCTTGTCTTAGTATAAAATTAAAGCTGATAGCTGAGCACTTTATGTATCAAATACGTTTTCTGTTTAGATGATGATAGTTGTATATGGAGTAGAAATGTGAGGTCTGATTCTCCCTTTAGTTGCAGTGGTGTAAACCACCAGAGATGGGGTGAAAGGTAGATAGGAAAATATTCTGGGGATCTATTAATATTTGATGCTCAGCTATCAAAAGAAGATTGTGATGCAGAAACAGGGACAGCTTGTGCCTTTGTGGGCTCTGAACCAATCCTGTCCCTGTTTGTGGAAAGTCTGCTTGGAGGGGAAAGCAATTCACAGGGTCATTTGCAGCTTTCTCCTCTTGAAGGAGCCGGAGCTGACACTGTAGTACGATGCATTAACGGGGTTTGCTTTGCCCTAGGTGGGGAGGTAGGACTCGCAGGAAAGGACTGCTCCCACTGTCCCTGCAGACTGTCCCACCACAGTTACAGGTCCTATGTCCCTTTTGATGCAGCTGTTGCCCTTGAAGGTTGAGAGGGACTTGGTATTTGTGCTCTGCCTGTGGATAGACTCCACCCCAAAGGTGAAAGAAGAAATGGATGACTTTGTCCATCACGAATTCCTACAGTGGGCCTTTAATCTGCCTTAATTTCCAGGTGCTCTTACTGATGTAGACTACTGAATGCCCCTGCATCTAACTGGTTTATTCCAGGAACTCAGGGAAGGTGTTCCAAACTTTTTGGGGATCATTTTTAGGGACTCAGGGCTCTCCTCTTTTCATATGATCTGGCCTAGCCAGTAATATTTCCTGGGGTGATTTTAGGTTTACTCCTCAGATGTGAATTTCCAGGTGCTGGCAACAGAAGGTTCTTAGTGGAAAGTCCCTGGGATGTTAACTCATTTCCTCTTTTTTTTCCACTGGGGTCCATATTTTCTAACTTTCAGTGTGCACAACCAGGAATATTTATTTAATTTAGCATTCCTGAGTTTAGGCAAAATGCCAGGAATTATTTTATCAGTAGGTGGGGTGGGCAGATGGTGGCATGGCTTTGGGCATCTGCCAGCAGTTGGCAATTTCATTTGTTTATTTTTCTTTAACTGTGCACTCTACCTACACATGACATTGTGATAAGGGGGCAAATACCCACAAACGGTGATGGAGGAGATCAGCTTCTAAGAAGATCTCCATTAAGGTGAGAGCGTGTTAAACTCACAGCCTACAGTCATCTATGTGGACTCCAGGCAGCCTGTTAACCCAGTTCAACAATGTGCGTTAAAATGTCAAACCCCTCCTCAGGAAAAGTTTCCCTTGTAAGGGTACTATGAAGGATTTAAGTTTAAATCAGTTGGATTTAAGCACAGGCTTGTTTCCTGCAGTAGGACTTTGTTAAGTTTCATTCTTTCCGGCTAAACTTCAGCATTGCCATGTATTCTTCAGAGATGAAATGCAGCCAGGAAGTAAATGTTTTCACTGAGATTAGCTCTTGCACCCCGAGTCACTGGGATTCGAAGCAGCCTGTGACTGCATTTGGAAATGGCCAAAACCAGGGGGGGAAAGTGTCCTGTTTCTGGGGTGGTTGCTGGAGCAAATACTGACAGTGTGGTCATCAATGGATGAAGACGACTTGCTGTCATCTTGTGGTGGTATGCCAAACACATACTTCATGGTAAGAGCTGAGATACTGCATGGTAAAGAATGTAGGAATAGTGAACATGTTCCTGTAATAAAGACTAGCAAAGTCTTATTCGGTGTCAGTAAAGATTATACAGTTGGCCTTAAAGGCAGAATCTAGGTGTTGGGAGATGATGCCACCTGTATTACACACTCTGTGTGTGTTATTTTCCTGGTTATAGGGTGCACACAGCAGCACTTCGGGGATCCCACATTGCCCATGAAATGGCGTGGCGGTTTCCTGAAATGCAAAAGGCTGAAACTGATGCTCATTAAAATGCCATCAGTGCCTTCATCAGGGCTACAAGTAAGTAGTTAGCTAATTCTGTGCACCTTTTTAGGATAACACTTTCTTCTGTAAAGCTGGTTATTGGAAAAACTTGCATCCTTAAAAGAGCAGGCTGGTTTGTGAGCATTACTGTCATATGTGACCTCCAACATTTGAATCTCAGAAACTTTAGGTGGCGTTTTTCTGAGTGCTACAGGTGCTCTGATCATAATTCCTGTAATAGTCCAGCCCATAAATACTCAGTATAGTAAGTAGCCAACACTGTCTAGTGCAGCTAAACCTTGTGTTTGCCTCATGACAGTCAATATTCATGCTATTTTAAAGACTAAACTTTCTGATTAAGTTATACCTCTCATTACAAACTTTGTTCAAGTGAATTCTGTGATGCACCATGACATACAGTCAGGTGACACTGTTTTGCATCACTGGAGATGTTATGTAACCACAATGCCCAGCCCTAAGACACAGAGTTGCTTGGTCTACAGCTCATATGAGGCAGTTTGCCATAGGAAGGAAAAACAGTTTATGAAACATCCTGAGTCAGTTCGACAAGTCAAAATACTGTGAGTTTTTTGTTTGTTTGTTTGTGTTTTCCCCTAGAAAATAATATATAACTACCATTTTCCTCTGGACAGCAACAGCCTTATGGGAACTGCATTTTCTGTTGGAAAGGCATAACAGTGAGAGATCCTTGACCAGCTCTAGTAATTTAAGCACTGTATCTTTACGGAGTGTTATTATTGACTCTGGCAAATAAAAAAATGTGCCCTTTGCTCCTTTCTTTTACCTGCAGTGCCCTCCTTTCCTTTCCTTTCCTCTGCTTCCATTGCATTGGCCCTAAAAGGCTGGCTAGACAAACAGATCAGCTAACCTCGCCCATATAGTCATTTTTCAGCTAATTACTTTGTGCTCCCAACCCCAAAGCAATTTTCAGGTAAACATGTTTCAGGAAATAATGTTTCATTGTGGATAAATTCCCTTACCACTCTCAAGTTCAGGCAGGTGTGGGGTTTGTTTTGTTTTGTTTGTTTGTGTTTCTGTTTTGCTTTTTTTTTTTACATGTTCTTATTCTCTATCGTTAGTTTTTTTAAGTCATTATTTTTGTTTTAACTGCTTTGATCTATTCACTAACTTCAAACTAGTCTCAGTAAAAGTTGACTCCTGTATGTTTTCACTGACGGATCTTCATGTTATATTAGTGTTCCTAAACACAGCTTATCTTCATTCAGCTTTTCACCTGTGCTAAAATAAAAGAGATTTATGCCACAAATAGGACCCACAGACCTTTCTTTCCCACAAGAAGAAATACAGATCATCATGTGGCAAGAGCTGCCAGGTAAAACCCCAGCCTACATCTCACTGAGGATGCACATACTGTGTGGTGATCCACGGAAAGCTCCTGTGGCTCCACAGGATGCTCAGCTGTATCAGGTCATGCTGTGAAGGTCCAGGTGCTTCAGAAGAACACCAGAGATGTCCAGAGCAACAGCCCAGCTCCAAATGCCAACCTTCAGCTTGTGCAAGGGGGTGGCAATGGGCTCAGGTAAAGCAACTTGTGCCCTGAAATCTTCAATTTTATTTCCAACTTTTACCTTTGCAATCTCTCATCTCCAGCTGAGACTAAGCTTGCCTTACCTTTAAAACAGGTGATATTGCCTGATGTCTGTAGTTATCATTTGAATACTCTTCAGCAGATGCGGAAGGTCTTGCTCCTGTTTTCACATAAGTACTTTGAACTATTGCACAATCCTAGAGGAAAGGCAGGGCCTCTTGGTATACACAGCTTGTGAAGAATAGCAGGTAAATATGCTACCTAGAAATATGAGTTTTCAAAGATCAAATCACATCACAAAACAGATGACAGGGCAGAGTTTGTTGAGGTTGCCAGTGAACACTGAGTCTTTTCTCTTGAGATGCTGAAAGCTGAGATGACACGTCAGGCAACTTCTAAATTAATTAGAATTTTCTTTTTTATTTACTCAAAGTCCCTTGAAAAACAGGAAAAAAAATGTTTCTTTAAAACTGCTGAATAGAAGGTGTCAACCTAAAATATTACCAAGTTTTTATTGTATTTAGTAAAGAACATAAATAGAGGATGGAATATCACTGGAGGAAATAATGGTATCTGTCTAAAGATTTTCATATCTACACCTGGTCTGGTCAGGTATACATGAACCTGTGTCAATGACAGTATGCTCCTTCTTCCTGAAATGAGCTAGGTGGTAATGATGTGAGGTTTTGTTTGTTCATTTAGTTTTGTTTGATTGGTTTTGTTGATGTCTGTTTGTTTGTTTTGTGGTTTTTAATGTTCTTTTTTTTATTTTCCTGTTTGTGAAAGAGAAACAAGAGAGAATGCTTACAATAAGATTTCCCTATTGTAACTGACATTAGAAACATCGATGTTGTCTCTTAGTGGGAAATCCATGAAATCCTTTGTAGAAATCCTGTTGGTTTCAGGCAGGAGAATAGCAGAGACTCTGCAGGTTTCCAAGACCCAGCTGTCGAGTACAGTGTGTAGAAAGCTATGATTTAGAATTTCCTCTCTAGGGTTCCCTGGTAGAGAGTCTAAATGCAGAGTGTGTCTTAGGGAATCTACATTCTCCCTGGGGAGGTAAAACAAACACAACCAACAGTCAGAAAAGAGTCTGTTCTCATAATATTTCCAGCTTTCTTTCAAACCACCTGGGATTTCCATGCTGTGAAACTTGGATCCATATGAGAACGACTGTGTACGACTCTGACCCTAATTTTACTTTCAAGCTTTAGAGTTTTGTCCCCCTCAGGGAATGATGCAAAATGGAATCAGGATGGAAGCAGAGGAATAAACATATTTGTGCAACACATTTGGCTTCACAGTTAGGCATTCTTGCTGCTAAACTCAGAAAGTCATTCATGGCTTTCAGGGGAATTTTTGCCTCTTGGTGCAAAGATAAGTAAATGTAAACATTTCTTCCTTCTCAGAAACAGAGTAATGTGGGCATGATTTGACTTGACAGTAAAAACAGCTGACCTGGCTGTGCCACCGGGGTCTAATGGGCTAAAGCTTTAATTCACTAAGCTGCCATGTCAGCTTGGCTATTCCTTTCCAGCTGTTGTGAAGAGAGAACTACTCTTCCTCTTCCTCAAGCCAGCCTGGTTGATGTGCTCTTCATATGAATGTGGCAGACCCCGCAGTAGATCAGTACATATTCTGTTATCACTGACTTCAGGTTATGAACGCATTTCTCTTGTCTTCTATTTCTGTGTTTTGGTGCCTCATACAGTGTGTTGGGTGTGTTCTGACTTTCTTGCTGCAGGGTGCAGGCAGGTCTTTTCCAGGTGAGCATAACTGCCTTTTCGAGGCATAATAGAATGTATTGCTAACACTGTTTGTTAGTACAGAAGTAGTAGCAATGACATTCCTGTAGCTATGATGACTGTGGATGTGAGAGGGTCCTTTACTGAGTGCTTGGAAGCTTTCCTGTGTCTTCTACCTACATCACACAAATGAATCTTTTCCTGCAATGCTTACTCCTGTTTGCTAGGAACCTTAGAGAAAATGTCCGCATATATTCATCTGTAGCTAGGATTTTAGTTTACTCCCTTTCCTAGGTTTCTGAAACTAATTAAGACTTAGCTAATTATTAAATAAAGGATTCCTTTACTTTCCCCTCAACTTGCAGATCTGGAAGCAGAGCGGAAACAGACCTGGCGCAGTGTAATCTGTAATATTACTTACTTTCATTATATTTATTTTTTGTTTCCCTTTCCCTTGAAATCTTGTTCCCTAGGGCTTACAAATCTGGGGCAAATTGGCTGATGATGTTTTTCAATATTTGTTGACGGAAAAGGGTGCAAATTGATGCATGTAACCAAATAAGTTTTAAAATAAGTCTTCCACAACATGCAAAGCCCTGCTTTGTCTTCATGAAATTAGCTTGTTCTTGTAAAGAGACAGTGCTTAACAGAAAACAGAGAAAATGTTTTTAAGTGTGTTTTATTAGTATCATAATGTAGTGTTGTAAGGTCATAGCAGCAGAGAGTTACTTGAATTTATTCCAGATGTTGCTTAAAAAAAACCCAAAGTGATTTTTGGAAGATGTTTGAAAAGAAAATATAGACAAAGACAACTAAGAACTTTTGAAAATGCAGCTCTATGTTGTAAACTTCACATCAAGGTGCAAAGAGTCATTGAAGTTATTTTGTGCAGCAGAGGAAAATTTGTGCCTCTGTTGAGGGTAGTCTCTATAAATTAGCTCAACTGTAATACCAACCACTATAAAAAGCCACATGGGAGACAGACGATGGCAATTCGGAAATGCTCTGATCAGACACCATGCTTTGTTACAGAAGGAAATAAACCACATGTCATACAGAGACAGAACTAATCTTCACAGCTGCCACTGCTAACTGCTGTCTTTGATTTAAATGAACTGTGTTGCATGCATCACTGTTGAAACATTCTGTTGAAAACAACAGAACACGAGTTGAAGGTTTAGACTGAAGTTTAAAACAAAAGAGTTGTATAGGATCTTAGAAATCTAGAACATTATCTATTCCATCTTTTATTGATTTTTTAAACTGTGTGAAACCTATAGAGCTCCTTGTTCTGGGCACTTCTGGGATTGACGCTATCACCAGTTTCCAAGCTTCCAGTCTCCACCAGAGGCTCTGGCAGATGACTTGTACTGACTTAATCTGTTTCCCCCACCATGTTCCCCCACCAGCTGTCCACCCCACCTTTCTACTGGGGCTTATCTTCTCTTCTGCTGTGTAACCACACAGACTGAGTGCTTCTGCCTGGGCTGTTTCAGTGCTCACAAATAAATAAGGCTTGAGCTAGGGCTGAGATGCATTTCAACATCACAATTTGAAACATCTCACCTATATTCATCAGTGAATTGCAGCCACACTTGTGAAATAAAGATGAATTTCTCTCTTCAGTCTCTTGCAGTGGTGGCTGTGTTTGGCTGAGGCAAGCTGGAGCCTGAAGCTTTTTGGTTTGTTGGCTGGATGGGTACAAAAGTCAGAAGCTCCCTAGCAAAAAAAGTTAAATCACAATTCAGAAGTGTGTTTGGGTATGTTCTCTGCTCTGAGCACCTGAGTAGTGCTCAGATGCACAAAATGAACCTGCATGCTTAAGCCAGGCATGAGCTTAAATGTGCTACTGAATCAGCAGCATGGCTGTTGCTGCAGCCAGAAAATGAGTTCTGGGCCTTTCTTTACTATTGATTTTTGAATGACTCTGCCCAAATCAGTCAATATTTATCACTTTCACTGCTCTCTAAGACTCAGTTATTTGTGAACTTTCTTGAGTTCCTTGGATGAAAGTCTATGCAAGGACAAATTAAAATACAGTAGCATGGCGTAATTCAGTGGAAGGAAAATATTCCCTTTGCTTAGCTTTGCCTGATAAGGTCAGCATTATATTTTTTTCTTTCCTTTTGAAACCAGATTTTCATTAATGTCAGTAAGACCTCAAATTGCCTTTTGCAATAATGCTTTTGAAATATCTTTCAGTAACAAAAATAAAGTCACTGTTCTGCTAAAAGGATTGGTTTCAGCAGATGGTCTTCATGTTTGTAATGTTGTGATAAAACAGATGAACAAGAGTCCTCTTTCTTCACTAAAATACGTGTGACATTGTGATATACATGGGTCTTCTTTCTTCTTCTTTAATATACATGTGAAATAGATGTCCATCTCAACTTGCTGCATGAGAATTTGGCTGCTCAGTTTCCACTAGCATGAGAAAGTCTATGTATTTATTTGGCAGCACAGATTTTGGTCTATGACAATACTGCTGAAGCATTTTGGGATTAAAAAAAATACAAAAGCCATTATCTTTCCATATAAACTTGGACCACGTTCTGTCTTACATCAAATGACAGAGTTAATTATATTTCGCAGGATTGCTGAGCCCGGTATGACAAAATGACCTTTGAGAAAGAACCAAATATAGACAAATGGCCAAAGGCCATGACAAATATCTAATTTGTATTATCTGCTTTACTAAAAAGCATATTCTCCTTTTGATTCTTGTTTCTCTGTAGAATGATTTTTTTCCACATATTTTCGGAAATTTGGAATGTAATCCAAATAGCTGTCTTCCTGACTCTTTATATACACGAGTCTAATATACCTGACTGGTGTCTTTCTGGGAACTAACTTTTGTATTGTCTCATCCCTTAGGATCTGGGAGACAAAGGGTGGCTATTGAGAGACACGGAAGTTTAAGTTGCCAAAAAGTAGGCATTGCAGGCTAACTGCCTGCATACCCTGTTGTGTATTAGTACCTTCCTCTGCAGTATTTGATGTTTTATTTATGCTCTTTTTTTTTTTTTTACTCTTTGTTGGGCCTGCCAGCTCCTTTCCCTAAAGTTTCTCCATTCTTCCATCACGCTGTGCCTGGCAGCCAGAACACCCTCCCACAGCAAGTGCCGCCCTCTCGAGCTTTCTGCTCCTTTTCTACAACACAAAAATGTTGGCCAGTACCAGCTCCAGTGTATTGCTAAATAAAACTAAACAATCCTGCCTTCTTCTTTGGACACCTCCATGCTCAGGAAAATGATTTCTCCACCACAATGCTAGGCGGGTGCTTGCAGTTTGGTGGTTATCTTGGTCTGGTTAGAAGAAGAGCTCCTTGAGGCACAGGTTAACCTTAGGCTATTGTCTGTATCAGCCCAAGTACACAACTGGCACATAGCTCTGGGTAATAAACGTAACACCAGCCCACAAAAAGCCGGAGATGTTACGCTGTTAAAATCTTTCCAAGCTGCAGGTTTCAAAAGTAAAGCGCTTAAGGAATTGTGAGTCATATTGAAGGATGAGGAATAAGTCAAGTTTAAAGGGTTATTATTGTGTATGGAAAAAATATTTCAAAAACTGAAAGAAGTTCATCCAGCTCCTCAGATCAAATATGTATTGCTTGCCTTGACTGACTCACTGGGACACACTGGCTGCCTCATTCTCTTGCTTTTTCCTTCCCACAAGTGTGTAAATAGCCAGATATTTGGACAAATAAAAACAGATCAGTCCTTTTGCAGACTTCTGGATAAGCTGAAAGTATCAGGACTGAATAAGAGCTGTCTGGTTAGAGATGCTGTCAGTTATATAAACCTCCGAAAAAAGATCTGCCAAGTCACTGCTGAAACCACCAAGAAGACTGAGGTAACTATTGCCACCTCCTGCTTTGTGCAAACTCTGTAGCACAGTTAAAGCCACAAAAGAAATACATCACTTGCAAAATGAAACAAAAATCTCAATAGATTTGGAAGTTTTTAATATCAACTATTAGCCGGTTATTGGAAGACTAAGAAGTTGTATTGAGAAGACAAATAGGTGGGAAATCCATCAAGATTTTTAGCAAATTAAAGCTAAAGAGGGCTGTTTCCAAAAAGATTCAGAGGCCCCATTTAGTTCAAATGATAAACTCTTAATAACTTGCTTATTTGTCTATAACTACCTTTTGAAGTGCAGAATGCTGAATCTAATTTTATTTCTGTTGAAGTCAGTAAGAGTTCGTCCACTGTTTTCCTGTACAAAACATTCTTCTGTGTCAACAGAGACTACTATGAAATATCCTTCCTTCACCATTTGAAAAACAGAGACGTGCACAGTGACAGCAAATGCCACAGTCAGTACTTCCAACTTTGACTAAGTTTCAGCAGACTTTGGCAAAGAACAAGACCAACATGAAGCATCTGAGATTAGCACCAAATGTGGCTTAGTTCATTTAAGAACATACAAATAAGACCATTAGTCTTTAGAAATAGCAGCTGCTTAGTATTTTAACAAGGGTCTGTATGCCCAGGAGAGTCTCAACAGGGGTCTGTATATCCTGAAGAGTCTACACAGAAGTTGCCATAAACCACGCATGTGAGATCTCAAAACTGTCTGTATAAGCACAAGACCACCGCATGTCTTAAGAGAGTATGGGAAAACTGAATGTAGTGATATGTATCCAGGGGAAGATTCTTTCTAATGGATCTTCTTTCTAATGGTTTGAACAGTTCAATATGTCAACAAGAAGACATTCAAGGTTCCAAATAACCTAAAAACCTCATTCCTTCATTTATAAGCAAATCTGCTGAAGCGTGATTTTAAAAAGTAAAAAAAGTACAGAACACATGGTGGTAAAAAAAAAAAATACAATCTTATTGTTCTGCTGCCTTAAACAGTAGATAAATGAAATGCAAAATCCCACTAGCTCCCTGAAAGCATTCCTCTGCATTTTTGTTTTTAACAGAAATCTGTGAAAAATAGCCCCAAACTACAGCCATTAGAGACTTTGGTTTAATTGGCAGAGGAAGGCAGTGTTACTTAAACATGGAACTTTTTGTTGTTGTTTTGTTGTTGTTTTTTTATTGTTGTTATTCATCTGCAGCTAGAATGTTTTGAAGAACTGCCTGTTGTAAATGGCGTTCATGAAAAAAAACATATGGAATCAGGAGCTGAGAATGCACTACCTGTTTTTATTCTGAGATATTATGTCCAGAAAAACAAATACTGAAAGTAAAATGTCCACTTGAACCTTACAAATTGTCTAAATATTCTCCAATGTAGTGCTAAGAATTGTTTACACAAGTTGTGCCAGCTGCTTAATGGTTAAAGACTTTACCTTTCTTCACAGTGAAGCAGCAGGGAAGGAGACACATAGAGGAGGAACTTGCAATTAGGAGCAACGTAATTGATCATCCAAAAACCATCTGGAAAATTTACCTGCTGATGGACAAACTGCTGCTGATGGTTTCAAGATGTTTAACTCTTAACACCCAACACTACACTATGCTCACAGAATTTATGGCCTTAGGAGCAAACTGTCTGGCACCACTAGTTTCTGCTTGGCCTTCTGCACTACTGAAAACCATGAACCTACAATTTCAGAATTGTTTCCTCACTTGAGGTCAGCTAAAGACATTGATCAGCAATGCTTTGTGCTAGTGAGATTTTCCTTCAGAAGCTAACAAAGTACCTTATTAACATCAACTATTTATTCTTGTTGTTTATAGTGTTGAATCCTTTATAAAATCACATATCAATGATATTACTGAGGCTTGTGGTCCCTCACTTACAATGGTATAGTCAACTAAGAGAAGCTCATGCTTGGAATTTTAATAAAAGCAGCTATTTGATGGCTTATCAGAAAGTGCAAGTATTTTTTCACGTATATGGTCTTTTTCTCTTGAATGAATCATCTCAGCTTAGCTCACAGCCTTAAGGTCTGATTCCACAAAGTACTTAAACACAAGTGTGACTTTAAACATGTGACTAGTGGTACTGTTTCAAAAATAGCCCCAGTGTGCATGCCCCTCAGTTTACAAATACTGAAAGACCTTGTTGAATCAGCAGCTTCAGCAAAATTGGCAAACTTGCACTGCTCTGAATCACATTTAGTGTTTTATTTTGTTTTGTTTGTTTGTTTGTTGAAGTGTAGGTCTTCAAAACAAGAAAACCAGTGGGAAAAATCCATAATTCAACTCCAAGTAAACAGAGGACATAGTGATAATAGTAAAATATACCGTACTGTCATACTGTGACTGTTAGTAGACAATTACACACAAAAATAAAAAAAGACTCATGCTTCACCAGGCAAGTAGACCATTTCTAGACCTATTTTGTTCAAACGTATATCAGCAGCCTTAACTACAGATTAAGATACCAAAGACATACAGTCGTGCAATAAAACCCAGCAACTGATGACAATAAAGCTAGAATGTTGTCAAAAGATAGTAAAATATTGCTATATAAAAGAATTTGCCAGTACAGTAACACTGAATGAAAAGGGAGTTGTGAAGCCTTTGGGACATATATTTTATTTTTCCATTGAATTTGACTCCTTTCAGAACATAAACAAAGGCTGCACAGTGCTGCCCGGTTCTCCTCTACTTCTTCAGAAAAGGAGATTTCTGTTTATTGCTTTCGTGTGCAGTATATGTGTTCACCTCTTTCATCAAGAAGAGGTTTATGTTTTGATATAAACACTGCAGAAGAAATTGCCAGGGATCCAGGGGAGGTAGGCTTCATATAAACCTGCTGTAGGCAGTAAATGAAGACTCTCATTCACTTTTGTGTTAATTACGGTTTTATAGGGCAAATCCTGACCATCCTAAGGGTCAGTGAATGGAGAAGCTGCTCCTGGCCTCCAGAGCCAGAATTCACCCCAGAAGTCTGCTGGGAGTCCTGCATGGAAGTACAGCCTTTCCACTTCTGGTGCTAAAATCCTGTAGCATCATTTTCAGTCATGGTTAAAATCCTCTCCAGTTTGGTCCCATGGGGCCTGTAGGTGCTCAGCTTTGAGAAATCTGCCCACCCCTTCCAATCGCAGCAGTTAGGGGCAAAATAAACAGTGCAAGAGCTTAGAGAAACCCCAGTTTCTCTTTCTTCTTGAACAAATTTGAGCGAAGCCTCCTTAGGTCTCCTTTGAAACCACCAGAAAATGTCCCAAATCTAGCTGTAAATTGAAGAGTGGCATTTCAAGATCACTGGAAGGATTTAAGTGATCAAATCTTACTTCTTGTTGGGAGTTGTGCATATAAGTCGTCAGAGGTGGAATTCATTCCACCCTCTTCTTAACGGAATGCATTTGCCCTGTGATGATCTCTCCCTGTGACTATGGAGTGGGAGGGCAGCACTAGGCTGACTTGGAGTGAGAGCAGTGTTGCTCTTGGACTTGCTTTCAATACTGCTACTCGGATGCTCACACAGGACTTGATATGAAAATGAGCATCTCCCAGGTGCTGGGCCAATTCACCTCCTTTTATTTTTTTCCAAAAGATAACTCATTTTGGGAAAACACCAGCAAAGGTCCTTACAAATAACTTCTCTGTATGTAGCTGGGTCACTGTGCTTTGGCAAGGCTCTGTGAGGAAAATGGGCCTTGCCATCACCCTGATCCAAAGATCACTGCTACCGACTGCTCAGCACACTGTATCTCTTGTGCCTTGCTCTGTTGGAGCTCTTGGTTTCTATGTCCTCCCATGACCACAAAAATCACTTTAAATTGAAGAACAAACGCCAAAAATATATAGAGCCACAAACTAAACAAAAAAAACCCCAAACCACACACAAAAAAGTAGGCCTCAAGCTAGTAAGTTGCAAATACAGGTCTGTCTGTGTGGGAGGGATGGATAACTGAGGGCCGAATGAGGATTTTGAACTTGTGATGGTTCCTTGCGGTACTGTTTCTCTTTCAAGGAGCACATGAGAGGTTCCAGCCTTCCAACAAAACACTAAATATTTGAAAACAACAACCCCACTCATATGGTGACTGCATTTGAAAGAACAAACATCAGTCCATTGTCTGGCTTCAGCCGTCATCTTGTACACACAGAAAACCAAAGACTCCAAATAATTTTGTGGCCTCAGGCATCAACAATAAACAATGTATATTTGATGTGTTGGCCTAATTTCTGTCCACTGAATCTGCTGTCTTAAAGCTGTTTCCATGCCTTTTTTTTTTTTTTTTTTGTTATGTTCAGGTCTTTTATATGTCCTGCAATATTTCTTTCTACCATTCTCAAATGTTATAGTTTCATGTTTAGGATGCTGTTAATGAGGAAGAGGTGACCAAGGTAAAGTGCTCTTTTGCATTAAAAGGCCACTGCGGACTTAATTCTTGCAGAAATTTGCAATTCCAGTCTGGTGAAGCATAGCCTGTTGCCACACTTTGTATTTACATTACCAAGTTTTGAGGGAAAAGTTCTGAAGGCAGGGAAAAGGAAACATAATTATCCTTGCAGTGGAGACAAAAAATACTTACTGAATGTGGTTTCCAAAGTTTTTTGCCAGACTTCTGCTATGAAAATTATTGTCTAGAAGGGAGGCTGTAAACCTATTTTTGAAGATCAGTATGTTTCAAGGACTACTGTACTTCAGATAATTGCTTTACCCTTTCTCATATGATTTATAAGGTCTTCCAACACTTGTGGTACCAACATTTGTTTGTGACTTTTATTGCTCTCAGAGCAGTCACTGATTTAAATTACAGAACCTACTCTTTGGTCCCTGCAAAGCTGTATTTTCAGAGGGTTAAAGGACTCCTTTTCAGAGGGTTAAATGACTCCTTTTTGCCCTCCACTCCTCTGAGCTCCTCCCCCCAGGGCTTCAGTTTGCACCCCAGGCTCAACACAACCAATGAGTCAACTCTATGCAGAAGCAAGAGTAATATACAGTATAAGGAAGCATTATACATAATGTAGTAATTTATTAAAAGAAAAAGCTTGTGATGAATACACTGGAAATATTTCAATGTTACTTCTCAATGAAGAAATGATAGATATAAACTTCTCAGCAATTATGATAAAAAAGGTGTATTGTATAGAGCAAACTGTTGAGTGTGAGTTACCATTTCAATTTCAAGCAGAGTTTTATAATAGCAGTACTTCACCAGTACCAACAGCACTTGCAGCAAAGGTGAGTGCCACAGAGGCAAGGCATTTGCTTTCTTCTGAGATTACACAGGCAACACATGAGGAGAGCTGGCCACACACAGGGTGTAAGACACAAAATCTAAAAATCTTTGAAAGACCTAGCTGAGCCAGTCCACTAAGAAACACTGCTAGGGTTAGGCTGGGGAGGTGAAACCCATAGCTAGAAACGGCCTCAGGAAGCAAAGCACAATGCTGAAGGGTGGAGCGGGGAGGCTGAGCTGAGATGCCCCACAGCCTGGGTGAGGCTGTGGCTCACCCAGCTGGTGGATGGAGCTCCAGTGTTTTCACCCAACTGGTTTGATCAGACCTACTCTGAATGTGCCTGCTAATTCAAGATCCCCACGTGCCACAGGGAAGCGAACAAAGTCAGCACGTGAACCCAGAAAAGGCCTTGCTCAAAAGATGTCATTGCTCCGTTGAGCCTGGTCAAGCCTGAACCTGGGCAGCTGTACCAAGACAGCTGTAGCAGTAAACAGTCTTGTTTTAAGACATTATTGGTATCCCTTCTGCAGCTACAGGAGGGTTGCTTGGACTTTGAACCAAAAGGTACCCTTAAATCCCTTTAATCTGAAAACACTTGAATGCATTATTCCCACTGAATTTAACAGAATTATTCTCATGCCTAAATTTAAAGCACTTCAGGATCAGAGTCTTTCGTACTCTTGCATGAGCTGGCTGTTACAGAGCATGGCTTTGAACCTCTTTCTTTTGAAATTGAGTCGGGCTGTCTTAACCACAAGACCACAGGTATTTTGTGAGACTGCTCATTAATGTTTGCAGCATGTTTTGAGATCTGAAGATTTGAGAATGCTATAGAAGATACTACAACAGTAGCTTGCTTTCCAACTTTCTAGAGAAACTGTTGCAAAAGTTAATGAGGTCTTTGATTCCTGATTAGGTTGATTTTCTTGTCTGCAGTAACCAGTTGTGATACTGTTGCCAGTTCTACTTAAAACATTTAAGTAGACATACATACATGACAACAAGTGCAAAAAAAAAAAAAAATTCTTCTGCTGAGATTTAAGATATTATTTTGAAAGCTAAGCAATTATTTAAATAATTAGTTTATTTAGTGTTAGTCTTTTCCTCTTCCAAAAAATAGCTGTAGCTTTTATTTGCAAGTGAGGCTCTAGGAGGTAGAGTTAATGCACCTTTCTTACATTTTGGGGTCTGCAGATAAATTTAGGCTATTAAGAAAAATGGCTGAATATATCTAGCATCCTTTAAAAAGAAGAAGCAAGAGGAAGACTACAAAAGAGAGCAAGAAAGTCTGTATTTGTTTTTTCTTTTAAAGTTTATATAGCTTTTCAAAAAGCCTGTTTCTAGTTCACTGTTCCACTGCTGCACATGTACAGAGACCCAGATTCAGCCAGCCTGGCTTTAAATCCCTCTGTCTGTTGTTTCCTGATGTCTGAAGACTTAAATAAGGGGGAGGAGTTAGAGTGATTTAGGCAGAACACAGGCTTTTTGAATCAGGATCTTCAAATACAATATAAAAAGGTCTAACAGCAAGCTCCATGCAGGAACATCTCTGATTTTCCATCATACCTCTTAGAATTTATTTTGAGCAAGTTTCCAGACAAGGTGTGCTGGCATAATCTCTGATACAGTAGAGATGGTCTTCCCTGCTTAGGCCTACATGTCCCACTTCAGCAGCAGCAGAAGGAGGGGTCCTCCATCTGCATGTGCCTTCAGGGGTGGTGGTGAGATCCCATCTGCTCCAGCAGCCCTTCTCGTCTGCACCACCTGCCATCGCAGCCTTGCTTCCCACGCTGCCTCAGCCCGGAGCAGGGTGGTGCTTGAAGGGAGCAGAATTGTACCTCTGCTACCTCCTCTGCTCTTGCACCTGGGGCTTGGCTGTGCCATGTCTGCTTTACCTGCTGAGGTACAGCACTGTGTCACATCTCACCCTCTCTGCCTCTCCAGGCACCAGGCAGGATGGGCCCAAGTTGGCCTCTATGTGCCTTTGATAAATGACTGCTGGGCAAACATCCACAACAGATGGGGCAGGTGCTGCTCCTGCTAATTTTGCAAAGTGCTTTTCCTGCTCTACCACCATAACCTTGTCTTTGCTAGTATTAAACTCCCAACAGTTGTCCTCCATTTGGGAACGTGATTCTTCTGGATCCAACCAAACTGACTGATGGGGTGTGTTTGGGACAAATCTTTCTTCTGGTGTGCCATGTGGGCAAGGAAATGAGGATCAGGTAAAGTCATCCCCCTACTTCTGTATACAAATATGCTGCCATTTGACTTGATTTTTCTCTTTAAGCATTGATATTGATGAGTTTTGTAATTTTACACAAATCACTTGTGTGCTCGGCTTACCTGAAAGTCAGATAGTTTCGTAGCCATGTAAAGAGACTCAAGGTAGGCCAAAATAAATTTATAATCTGATTTCTATTAACTATAAAATATATTTATAACCAATTTGTATTTTGCAAAACAGGTTTGTGATCCTCTTCTAAAACATGCTACCTTTGCACAAGGTGCAGTGAAGGAAATTATTTCCATGCAGTCATTTGAGACTCACTCAATAAAATTGCCTAGTGGATTAAAAATGTGCATGTATAAATATATGACAATTTAGGTCTTATTTCCACACTCTTGAAGGAAAACAAATGCTAAATAAAGTGTAGAGGATTTTGCTTTGAGTAAAATATTCTGCAGAAGGCCTTTCTTCTTACTGATTAGCTCAGTTTAGCACTGTCATCAGTATATGTGTTTATCTACACACATATATTTATATGTAGACATATACATCTATCAGCAGGCAGTGGCACCTTTCACCTAACTAGGAACTTTATGTAGGTTGTTTTAAAGCTGAATGGAAGAAAATAGGGACAATCCAAGTATAGGATCCAATAGAGCTCTATCCTTAGGAAATAAGTGGTGCAGGAATCTGATCATAGGGAAAAAAAAATCTGCAATAAGTCTGATAGAGCCATTTATATATGTAGGTCTTCCTAACTTAACTTTGGTTCCTGATAAACCAGCCATAATCGTAGCCCTCATTATTCAGTATGTGTTGTACTATGGCCAACTATAGATACACATAAAATTAAATGAAGTTAGCAAAATAATTAGAACCATTTTGCACCCATCTCTTGTCTATTTCTTACTCCTTTGTACCTAGAAACATTTCAGGGCTTAGAAGCCTTTTCATTAACTGAAGTTAGCAATTTACTTTTGTTTCTACAGATATTTAAGTTATTTAGAAAGGGAAGAATATACTGGATAAAGAAAAATGGGGTATTTCTCACTAATGTGAGATTATTAACCTTTGAGTGGTGAGGAGGTGGAAATACGGAGATTAACTGATTTGATCCAGGTCAGCCAGGGAACTGGCACGAACATGGGCCAGAATTCATACCTTTCTGATGTTTCCTTTTCTTGGCAACCAGTATTTCATTTAAAGCAATACTTTTTATAATATATAGTTGGTCTGATATGAAACAACTGTGTTTGTTTTACTGAATATTTAATTGCTTTATCAAAACCATTCTGAATTTGTGAGAGTATTTTATGAAACAACAGCACACCTTGGTCAGTTGGTTCTCTCTAGGGCACAGGGAAGGCATGGCCAGGACACTGTTTTTCCAGAGTACGTGCTCAAGCCAGGAAGACGCTCAGGCTACCCTCCTTACCCCATCCAGCTGAAAAAGACTCTCTTTGAATGCAGTGTATTAAAAAAACAACTAGGCAGACCTATTTCTCTCACCAGGCCGCACCAAGATCTCCCACACCGTCATATATAGAAGAGAAACATCACTAGCAATCCTGGTATCAAGGTGAGAAGTAGGATGTTGATTCTTGTGCAACAGTTTCCCATTAGTGTGAACTTTTAAAATCACATGCTTATAAAACCAAACCCAGTTCTGAACGTGACTCACTTTGAGTCAGTTAATTTCCCTGTTGCAATTTCCAAATGAACTTTAAATACTCACTGACCTTACCAGGAAGCCCTGTTTAGGAAGGGTAAAATTCTCTTACTATTGTGCAAAAAATCCTACAGACTTCTGTGGACCATGTGTGTAAGATAATGCTTGTAAAATCATATGTAACATCTATTTGTTTTTTATAGTGATGGTAGTAGTGATGGACTCTGAAACACGAGTGACAAAATGTCAGGGAAAGACTATTCCCTAATGATCATCTGTGGATTGTAAATAGAGGCAAACTGGATTTTCTACCCATACACTGGCTTTTGTTCAGGATGCTTTAAACCTGTGAATTTTCACAGCTTTCAGCTATGAGTATTAAATAAATAAATCTGTAAGCTTTTCATGAATCATGTGCTGAAATACAGCAAAAACTTCTTAGACAATGCTTTGCCAAACAGGATAAACAACTCTTCTACTCAGAGATACAAATTACAATATGCTGAGCCCTCTAAAAATTTGATTCAGGAAGAAAAATAACTTTTTGTGTCTCTGCATAGAAAACACACTTTCTAAACTTGGTATATGGCCATTGGCTAAATGCTTGTTTATTCACCCCTCCAGAGATGAGTTTATGGCAATTACCTCTCTTTGAGAAAGGGGCTTAAGCCTGGAACCTGCATCCCTGCAGGCAGAGAACTCTGCACCTGGGCAGGGCGGCTGCTGCTGCCTGTGCAAACACACGCTACCCAGAGGGACATGCTGCGTAGCTCTGGTAGCTGGTAGCAAGTCTGGTGATGGGCAGATGGTAATGCAGCGGTCAGGGGACACAAGCAGCAACATGATGTAAAGTGATAACCTGGTCCAACTTCACTAAACTCTAAACTGCTCAAAGAATTTTGTTGTGTTCTCTCTGTACCAGCAGGTCTTTGTGCTAGATCAACCATTGTCTGTCTCATCAATGCCAGCTTAAAATTTGAATACCTCCTTGTTGTACACATACTTTGGTTACTTTGTCAGAAATGTGATCATCCACTACCATGCATGGCTCAGATCTGAGCTGGTGACCTGGAAGCACACAGATTTGGTATTGAAAACTATGGCCTCAGAGGCAGGGTCAATCAGACTGTGCTTAGATAAAATGCTAAATCCAGTGTTAGGCCAGACCAGTGCCAACATGACTGCTGAAATGACGCTAAGACTTTCCAATGATTTTTTGTTTGTTTGTTTTTTGGAAAGGATAAGTTTTCTCCAGCAGACTTTCTGTTATAAAGAATCACCTGCCCTCCTTCTGCTGAGCAGCAGCCAGGACAGAAACCTGAAGGTTACAAACACTGTGTAGCTTCCTCCACCAATTTGACAGGGTGCAGCTGTGGGTTTATGACTGTTTTGTAAGTCTGTGCTGTGAGGTGACAAGAGAGTGCATGCTGCTGTGTTCATGACTGTGGAACCGCGTTCCTGGTCCACAGTGAGCTGTGTGGTGCCAGACTGCCCATGCAAACTAATCCAATGTCCTTTTGAAAACCTGGTCTGCAAGGGGAAATGAATAGAAAGAAAACAAAGCAAGAAGGGAATCACTAAACAATTGGTCTGAATCTCCTTATAAAATCAAATCACTTTTATTGCTGGTAAATTATAACAAATGAAAAAATGTGCACTTCTGGAGAGCTGGTAGTGGGGTCCTTGCCACAGCAATGAACTCCACACAAAGCTGAAAGCTGGGAAAGAAAGCTGACATCTTTTTAATACTCCATACTGGCACAGAACTCATAAACTAACCCACAGAGTCTCTGAAGACATGCAAAAGGGCAGTGTTTTACTTTTATTTAGCACTACTGGAAATCAGAGAGAGTTGTTTTGATTTTTGGTTTTAAATTTATTTTGACAATTAGTATTTTTTGAACAAAAACCCCTTATTCTACAACCAGAAATTCTAATTGCATCATGTCATTTGACTACTAATTAATCTTATCTCAAATAAAGATGAGACTGAGATGATGCAATCATGAGAAAAATCAACTCAACAGTTGCAATCTGGGCTTGGAAAAAGTAACACAGGTACACAACTCAGCAACGAATCCTTTTGAGAAAGTGGAGACACGCTGCTTTCCCCTGTCAGCCCCATTTCATTTGTCTAGAGCAGGCTGTAAAGCAGCTGGTGTTGGGGGACATAATGTAATAAAAGAACAGAGAGTCACTGCAATATTGTCCTGCTTAAAAAATATATATATATATAAATAGATTTGTCGTTTTGCAAATTACAAAAATTACTATCAATGAATTATGGATTTTTCAGATTGGCAACCTACTAGCAAGTGACCAGATCTGCTTGCCTGACTCATAAAATATGGTGCTCATCTTATCCAAACCAGACACAGGGCCTGGCCCAAGATATGTGACAAAGAAGGATGACGGCAGATGAATGCTCCAAATACCAACAGCGAGAGACATTTGCTTTCCTGCGTGCAACCTTGGGAAGCATCTGTGCAGTTAAGACAGAAATACTGTTACATTAACCCTTGTGAAACCATTAACAGGGCACATAGCAAGGCCCATCTGTTTACTCAGGCCTCTTTGAGGGGGGAGAGATGCTGTTTTGTCACTCTTTAAATGTGACTGACACATGGTTCACTGGGAAACTGAGAAACCTTTGGTCGTTGCACCAGTATTGAAGCTGTGGTGAACTGCATTTTAAACTTTCAAATAGGCAGAGAAGTTATCTGACAGGCTTAATATTTCAGAAACTAAAAAGCAAATAAATAAATTCTCCATAATGAATTGACCTTATAATAAAAAAATAAAGATACGTCTTGAACCACCATGTAACAAAAAGAATGAACAAATTACTAGGTTTTAGGTGTACATGCAAAAAGACCATTTTTAAACTACTAATTCTCAAAACTAGGACTGTGAAGTGTCACTTCTTAACTCCATGGCAGGGGTCTGCAGCA
Source organism: Columba livia (assembly GCF_036013475.1). Classification (NCBI taxonomy): domain Eukaryota; kingdom Metazoa; phylum Chordata; class Aves; order Columbiformes; family Columbidae; genus Columba; species Columba livia. The sequence continues at coordinate 65,864,785 of NC_088604.1, forward strand.
GCGTGTGCAAGAAAGCAGCTGTCTGTGCTGTGGTGGGAAAGCTGGGTGCTGCACAGCTGGACATTGCACAGCTGGATGCTGCACAGCCATGCACAGAACTGACAGCCCCTGTCCCAAGGAGCCTACATTTGAAGTATATGAGTAGAGATAACAGATGGATAGAGATGGGAGCTGATGAAAACAGAGGGATACTGGACAGTCTGAAATCCCAGCTGTTTACCCACTTTCTAATATTGCCAAGTTAAAATTTCAGTCTTATTGTCACAGCAGAATTCACTCTGCTTTTCTTCACTGAGGAACAGGAACAGCAAGTTACCAAAGGGCTTTGGGCTGGAATTTTCTCATGAACCAGATCCCGTAAGCGATGTACATGATAAAAATACCTGGTTTTCCCACATCTTCTTACTTCTCTGTTGATGGAAAAGTGGTTGTAGATAATGTGTTCGGTAACAAGGAACGGTGGAGGTTGGTAAGCTTGGCACACAGTTTTGAAGGTCAGCACTTGAAGCTCTGGGTATAGGCTGACACTCGCTGGGGGCTCCCATGGACTTCAGGAGGTTGCTGGGATACAAGGGACACATTTCCTCTGAGGAAAGTGAGCTTGAGGTACAGCTGGTGGCTTAATGTAGCTCCCAAGTCAAGAGCAGCAAAACAGAAGCAATCATCTATTATGGTGAAATAGCCTCCACACCCAGGGACACTTTAAAGTGCAGGATTCAGAAATAAAAACCCAAATGCCAATATTGGGACAAGTGTGGTTGAGGTTGAAGGCAGTCTGCAGTCACTACTAAAATTGCCATGGGGCTGTGTGACTCACACAGAGCTGCCATGGAAGCAGGATGAAGATCCCAGCCACCATTCCACCCTGCGGGCGGGTCACCAGTCCCAGGGTAGGATGCTGCATTCCAGGCCACCCCCTGCAAACTATGGTGAGGGGAAATCTCCTGTACATTCACTGATCCTTCCCTTTCCTCAGCATGGCATCACCAGTTGCAGCGGCCTCAGCGGTGGGCCTTCCCTCTCTTGTGTCCATGGAGATCCTGAGCCTCCAAAATATGCTCATTAAAAAAAAAAAGGCATTTAACACTGAATACAAATTGAGCAATGTTAATAAGACAGTAGCAGTGATATGGCTCACAGCAGTTCCTGTTTCTAGTAATAGTTGCTGTTTCCATTACCTGCTATCTGTCAGGATTCTTCAAATTTTCCAAGCTGGTCTTCACACCTAGGAGACCTAAAACTGCACCTTGCTTTAAAGAAAAGTGAGATCTGTGCCACCACAAGGTCCCAAGAGCAGTGGCTTTCAGATGTGTCACACTTAAAGGGGCTTGTTGCATGGTCTCAGCTACTGTCCTGCCTCAGAATATCTTTTCTGCACAGATTTACAGTCAAAATCAAAGCTGGATGTGGCTTGTAGACGGTAGTGACGCTAAAGCGTGAGATGAAGTGTCAAGTTATTTCGTGTTTTGGGGAATTCACCGGCAGACTCTGAAAGGTATCAAGATTTTAAAAGCTTTGTCCCCAGGCGCCTTCCTCTTCCCTTCCCGGGAAAAGCAGCTGGGACCCCAGGAAGTTTCTCCTCAGCACAGGGCCCGGCCCCCTGGGGTACCGCACCTGGGGGCGGAGCGGCAGCGGGGCGGTCCCGGTCGCGGCCGGTGGGAGGAGCCAGGGCCGGGACGGGGTGGCCCGGAGCGGCGCTGCCGGGATGGGAGCTTGAGAGGGGGCGAGTGTGTGTCCGCAGGAGCGCGGTTGCGGTGTCTCCCGCCGGGGTTGGTGCTTGGCGGGATTGAGTCCACCATGGAGCCGGTGACCAGGTGGAGCCCGAAGCAAGTGGTGGACTGGACGAAAGGTAAGAGGGCGATGGCCCGCTTCGTGCCGCGGGAGTTTTCCGGTGTCGGGCTCGGAGTCGGGCTCCCGGCGGGGCGGCCGCGTGGCCGGCGGGGCGAGTGGGGCCGCCGCCGGGCGCCTTTGCCAGCTCTGGCCTCGGCTCCGTGCCCGCCTCTCCCTGCCGAGCCCCGGGACAATCGCGGTGTGCTGCTTGGGAGCTGGCGGCTTTCCGTTCTCTCCTGACTTGTCTCCTTGCCTGGTAGTGCACTTGTGCAGACTTCGCCTTGCAAGTTTTAAGGTTTTTGTGGTTGTGTTTTTTTTTTGTTTGTTTGTTTGTTTTTGTTTTTGTTTTTTTTTTGGGGGGAGGGGGGGAAGGGGTGAGTCGAGCACCGGGCTGCGTGAGGGTGGCTGGCTCCGGGTACATGCATTTGCAGTGGGGTCTCCCCAGGGCTCCGTCCCCTTTCTCCGTGGTCGTGCTGGTCAGTCTGCTTGCGTAGACATCGTAACTGCTCTCCTTCAGGCAGATATCGTAAACTGACTTCCAGCTTTTCAGGCTAAAGCTGCCCGCTGGTGGAAAAAACTTCAGTTTTGTGAGTTAAGCAAAAATTGTATCAGCTAGCTCAAGTAAGCAAGAACTCTTAATCCCATCACCATTAAGCAGAATTAAAACGCTGGGCTCCCGCTCGGAGAACTCTATAGCGGCCCCTCCATCTGTCTGTCCATTCCTCCCACCCTTCATCTCTGGTGTATGCGCTTGTTTCTCTCCCTCTCCCGCCTATCAAAACTTCCTGGTCTGCTTCGAGGTTTGCTCACGATGTTGACATAGCTGCGGGAAAGCCTCAGCGGGACTGGTGAGTGACGGAGGCGTTTGGAAAGGTCTTGGATGGGAGAGAAGGTGGGGGCGCTTCGGGCGCTGGGTTGTGGGCTGCACCCGCGATGTGCCCCGTTCCTGCCGTGGGGGACCCCGCGGTGTTGGCTGTTCTTGGGTTTTTCTTTGAAGGTAGGTTGAACCTCAGTTTTGTCAAATCAGGTTGGACTCTGTGAGTGCTTTCTGAACGCTGGTTAAGATATTTACTGTCACGGTTCCCGCTCTACAAGGAATAAATCAAAAGGGAAATAGCTATGAATTCAATGAAGTATTTACGGAATGTACTTCTGTTTTCTTATAGGACTACGTCTTATTGTGATAATCTTTTGTTGAATAAAGTGTTTTCCCAGGCTTTGCTGAAGTTGATGTGAAATGAGAAACTCTTTCAGAGGTGAAAGTTTCCCTGGATTAGAACTGGCATTTGCTTCCAGCAGCCATTACTCCCCTGTCTCAGGACCATAACGCTGATTAGGCTTGTGTGCCTGTGGTCAGCACTTGGCTGTAGTTCGGCGCAAGACTGAGGCAGTTTTGGAGAGAGGCTTATGTTTTCCTACGGCGCGGGATGGACACTCCCAGCCCTCCTGAGCCTGAACGTGTGCACGAAGGGGCTGGTGCCAGTGAGGGACGGTCCGAGCAGCCTTTGTGAGAAGAGGATTCCGAACAAACGTGCAGTGAAGTTACGCGTTAACATATAAATAGCTTCCACAGAAAGATCTCTCTTTTCTGATTGGTATTAGTTTAAACAGGAGTGCATTGTTCCAATGAAATAAGCCTTTTGCTTTGGCATGTGGAATATTTATACAATGCTTTTCCTTCATTGTGTTTTTTCTCTTGGGCGCTGAAAGTTTGTTACCTTGCCAGATTAAAGAGTAAACCTGCTAATCATTTAAAAAGACTTTATTATACTGAAGCATGCTTGGCTTGCTTTCTTGCATAATTTATTTTACTTGCAGGTTCCTTGAACAGGTAACTCTTTAGCTGGACCCTCAATTAGTGTTATGCAGACTAATTTGAGGGCTGGCTCTAGTTGGGAGGTGGATCTTCTGACTAATGCAAACACGTGTGTCCTTTGAAATGCAAAGGAATAAATTAAAGGCTGCTGGTGACTTTTGTTTCTCTTCTTGTTGTTCAGTTTCTAGGTAAGCTTTTGACCTCTTTGGTGTGCAGCGTCATTTTATGTCACTCCCTACTTGACAAGACTGTAATAAAGAAATGAAATGTGGAAAATTTTTCTTTATGGTTACACTTTCATCTCTGCACGTTAAAACTGACACTTTAATAGCTAGCTAACAGCCTTATTAGCACAGTGTTTCATAGTTTATTTTTAATCTGAAATGGTTATTTACTGTGTAGTTCATAACCACTGGATTTTATATTTGACCAAAGACTAATATTCTGTGTTTTACCTTATGAATATTATATTGAATTCCCAAGGTTAGTTTTATAGAGCAAGTGATTGGAGGGGAGCTTATACTATTTGTTTTCTTACATGTGCTGTCTAGGAAGGGTGATGCCATGATCTTCACTGAACTGGTGAAACTGTGGGAGAAAGTATTTAGCTGGTGATATCTGCTGCATGGAGTTAGTGCTGTGTGGCCATGGAGATGTGTTGTGGAAGAATGACATAAATAACTGGTGGGAGATGCCAGCTCTCAGTGGGGAGATTGTTTCGCAGATAATGATGCATGTTTATCGTACAATGATAAAAACGTATTGGAAAAATGTAGAGAGTAACGGAAATAAGTGGCCTGATTTATTCCCTTTTAATATTCAATGTAAAACTAAGAATATTTCTCCAGGAACTTTGTTTTTTTTTTTTTCCTTTGAGATCTTTTTACAATTAAACACCTATAAATTGATTTATTTTTAATAACTTTTCCAATCCAAAAGAAGCATGAAATTTTCCCTCCATTCTGTGAAACAAACCTCCAAAAACAAAGTTCAAAAACAAGCTGTAGGATCACTGCTGGGACAGTTAAGCATTTGTTTTGTTTTGGTTTTTTTTAATGGATTTTGAATAAGTTTTTCTTTAACAAGGTAACTCTTACCCTGAGTAGTTTTATTCTGTGATTTTTGAGCTATTCAATCCTAGGTAAATATGTAAATAAGATTTATCTAGTATTTAAAAGGTAACCTGCCAAGAATCAGTAAGTCAAACATGAACATTTTTAGATTTTTTTTTTTTTTTTTAGTCAGGCTTTAAATAAAAAGTACTCTGTTCATTGTTGCTGAGAACAGCTGATACAAAACACAGTTGCTTGTCTTCTCCTGCTAATTCAGACTAGAATGCTGCTATTTTCTGTGAACTGGGCTGTTTTTTCTGGCAGTGTGCTGTACTGACAGTAGTAGGCTATGTAGCTAGTGAGAGTTTGTCTAGTTAAACTGAATCTGCTGAGGAAGAGTTGTGCTTTTACTTGCTAGCAATTCTCTGAGCTTAGGTGAAGCATTTCTCAAGCTTTGACCAAGGATGTGATTACTTTTTTAGCTACAGTATCAGTATTTGAAAACTGTAGCTGAAATTTTTATAAGCACCTCCTCAATTTCTGTCTGGACGAAGCGATGGTGTAGTTTTAGGATTCTTTTACAGTATGACACAAATTCAAGTAGCATTTAGGGGCCATGTTAAACCATGAGAAGGTACTTCTTTGGCTAGGATGCTGTGTTGATTTGACTTGTGGCTGGGTTGATGTGGAGTACATGCTCTTTGATATAGCCTGCAATGTTTTCCTGGCTATACTGAGAAGATTTTTTTTTTTAATTATCTTTTTTAGCCTATAAAGTAACATCTGGATGGTGTTGTGGTTTACCTGTGGTCTTGCTCCTGTGCAGGCTAAGATGCTTATGGGCTTAAAGTATGTGTCTGTATCTCACAAAGTATGTACCTGTATCTTGCAGCACTCCATTGTGTGCCTGTGAGACTGAACTCTCCCAGAGTTCCTCAAGAGGGATTCCTGGAGTTATTTGGGTTATTGTGGGACAGGTGCATGGCCATGGAAGTTGTATCACACCTGTAGTACACTGCTGGCATTTGATTGCAGGCTTGAGGTTTCCTGGGCTATCCTGGGTGCAGAAATCAGCAAGAACTTGTTTAGTTCCATAGGGCTATGCACATGGAGAAATATCCAACATAGAAGTGACTTAATTTTACTGACGTGGCAACAATTTGAAGGAAGAGTGATCTGATGGTGTAGAGAAACTTTCTCCGGTCTCAGAAGCCCCTGGCTACTGCAAACCCTGCAGCTAAGGTCATTCCTCAAAAGATGCGAGGGGGAGGAAATCTGCGTATTGGATAGAGCCTCCTGTGTGAGAAATGTCATTGTGTTATTAGAGGACATTGCTGTGCCTCCTCTTTGTGCACTGTAGCCTGATCTGTCTCTTCCCCCTGCCCCCAGGCCTCACATACTTATGTGAGTTGTGACTTCCAGCCAAATTTTACACCGTAAAGACAGTTTGACATGCTTGTGGTTAGAAGCCTCTGTTGTTGTGAGGCTCCATTACAATTTGGCCTTTGTCACTGTAGCTGTAGGCTCAACCAGCTGGAGATCACGCGTTGGCTTTGGTCTCTTTATGACACTCCAGGTTCAGTTATTCCCTTCCTCAGTATTTCATGGATATCACTTATTCCTGTTATATCAAGAAAAACTCTGATTTCCATTCCTGGTCAAGCTTTTGGGCAACTATATTTATTTATAGGTATGTCTGGGAGAAGTGGGAGAAAGTTGGTAATTTATAAATAGTTAGCAAATAATCATGAGGGCCTGGTGTTATTTTTTTAGGGCTATCTTGCTTACCCAGGGAGATTTCAGCAAGGTTAGTCATCTTAACTGTGCATGCTGGGAGCTGCAAACCACAACTGGATTTTAGAAACAATGATGGGTAACGCACAGCACTGGAGTGTGTGTGGTGGGTTTTTTTTTAGTTAGTCTTTTTTTTTCTTTTTTTGACAGAGTATTTTGTTTTCAGTTAAGAAGAGTAGAGAGCTGACCATAAGTGGGGCTGCAGAAGATCTCTTTCCTCTGTTTACAATTATTTTTTAAGTAAACAATTATAGACTGTTTATTTGTTATACAGATCAGAAAATTACATTGAATAACCACTCTTTGCAGATCTCAGCTGAAATTCAGAATATAGTTGGCCCGTAGTGTTTGACTAGCAGAAGGTGAATTTATTAAAATACATCTGTTTATATTTATTTGTGGTTTGAAACAAAGTAAAAAGCTGCAGTAGTTTGTACTACTTCTGTCTTAAATTCATTAGTTCATTGTTGCTAAGATCAGTGCATATGTATAAAGAAAACCCCAAGATTTCTCTGTGTTCATGTGCTTAGATCACGTTTTCATGTTTTTTTTTCTGCTGTGTTGCATTTTCTGAGCTGCTTGTGGGTTCTGTGATTCCCCTCCCCATCATCTTTTAATGTTCGTAGTCAGCTCTGTTTATTTGCAGTTAAGTTGCTGTTTAAAGTATTTTAACCAAACATCAGGAAGTCTAAAAGTTGAATGCTGTCAGCATAATATCTGGAAAAGAAACATCATAAATGCTAAAATCACAACAGTCATTAGTGGAAAGTTGATCGTAACCTTTGAGGAATGTAGTGAAACTGACAATGAATTTTCAGAGTACAAGCAATAATGCTTCACAGCTTAGAGAATCTGCAGGAGGGACAATGAATCAGTCTGATCTGTTTCACTGGCTTTACACATTTGTTACCTATTGAAATAGATATTTATGATATTATGAAATGTAGCTAATTTTCAACAAACATCATGTGCTGGAGAAAACCAAGCACCTGTGATTGATTTGGTGAGATCAAATCACTGATCTCTGTAACTTTGGTCTACAGACATGCATTCAGTATCTGGCTGAATTACAATATTGCCTCAGAGCTGAGTTCATTTGGTTTTTTTAATACGTACTTCCCTGGCACCCTCTCACATGAAGACAGTTCTTTGTTGCTGTAATGACAAAATCTCTTTAGTTTTTTGGACTGATTCTTATACTAGTAGTTACGTGTAGGTAAGCAAAGCTTACCTACAGGTGTGCTGTTGCAGTCAAAGCTCTGTGGCATAAATGTGATCTTATCTTGCTCCTTGATCAAAGAAAGAACTCCATTTAAAACTTAATTGGTGTTCATCAAGGGCTAAGGCTTCTGCTAAAGCAGGTGTTGGTACAGCTTCTAGGTTAATGATCCTGGTGTCTCTGTCTTATGTGTGTAAGATGAATGTTGCTTAGGTTGCCATCTTCTTATCATTAATATCTTTCCTTGTCTCACAGAGTCTTGTGCTACTGTGGTGAAGTTTGCTGGGTAAATCTTTTATGAAAAGCTCTGCAATATGCCCATTTCATCATTAAATAAAATATATCTTGTCTGGTACAGATACTTTCTGAGCCAGAGCAGAAGGGCTCAAGGTATTGCCTCCTTTGGATATGAGTGTAATGGGCCAGTGAGGCAGACTGGTTACAGACTTCTGTTGGGCTTTTTAGCTTTTGTAGCTTGTAAAAAAGCAAAACCAAAACCACCCAACTAAACAAAAACAAAACAAAAAGCCCCTTATCTAATAAGAGATGATTTCTGCCTTCTGTTCTTATGTCACTGCTGTTGCCCATTCCAAAGATGCTTTGCTCTGAGCTGCAGGTCTTGGCAGTGCTTTTTGCACCTCCTGAAAACCATTGTAAAAGAGCTGTGTCCTTGCTGTGATGGCCAAAAGGCAACTCCTTGGTGACAGGTGGAGATGCAAATATAAGAACGAAAATCTACCAGTCCGTTTCATTGGGACAGCAGTATCATAATTTCAGTGCCTTGAAAATTTAATTTCAAGTTGGCTGCCATCCCACTGATGCAGGAGGCAGAAGAACAAGTTCAGACATGCCTGAAGAATGTGGACTGAAAAACATGTGAAGGGACCATGGGATGGAGCTGTGCCTGGAGAATATTGTAGAGCAAAGCTGAAATATAGATACCTACTCTGACCTTTGACATGAGTGTGTTTGTGTGTGTGGCATTGTGGTTTGTGTTTTTCTTTTCTTTTTTTTTTTTCATCCCTGAATAGTTCTAGTCATGAGATGTGTTCATTCCTTCACTTCTTTCACAAGGTAAAGAATTCTTTCTGTTTGTATTCTATTAGCTTCACCAAACAGAATTTTGAAAGGGTTATGGCAAAATATAAAACTTGGTAATTGTTGGCATTCCTAACACAGGCTGTAATGGAAACTTTGGAAGAGAGAGAAGACAAAAGATAAATGTGCTATAAATTCTATGTACTTGTGTTTTTTCTTGAAAACTTTGAGTATTCCATGTAGGACTTGAACTTGAGCTGTACTTGCCAGAGTATGTAATAATATACCTCTCGAGAAATATAATCCTTGTATAAACATAAAAGCATTGTAGTTATTTCCTTGTATTTAAACACAATCCTTCATTTTTTTTTTCCTCTAACTATACATACTTAACACTATTTCAGACAATAACACCAGATAAATAAATCCATGTGTGATTGAAACAAGAACCTGGGAATCAAACTGCCAGTAACATTTTTATTTCTTGATGATATTGGTTTTATCTCATGACAACATGTGTTAAGCACCACTGAATTTAAATTAAAAAAATGACACAAAACATGGTTTGCCCTCAGTTATGATTAGGATTTAACAGTAATCTTAGAGGATTATGTAATATTGGCACTTGACTGAGAATGGGATTCACTGCTTATTTGGCAGGGTAGGTGTGGGTTTGATGCAGCAGTGCTGAAGCTGGAGCATTAAAATGGACTGAGATGGATGCTGTGCTTCCATAGCAGGTACTCACTGGCAGTGGAGGCTCTCAATAGAGGGGGATCTGTTTTTATGCTTGCTCTTATGATAGTTGCATGCTTCTTAAATATTTTACTGTTTACTGCTTTATTACCATATACCTACCAGACTGATGCTAGCTGGTAGGATTCTGGCTAGTTGTGGTACTTCTATTCCAATTTTAAAAGGATCAAGAGAAAAAGACTAGAGTAGAGCCTTGAGAAACAAAGTCTCTGGGGAAGAAGTGTTCTTTTGGTCCCTTATGCAATTCTTATCTTGATTTAACCTTAGTGTGTCATTATCGCAGTGTCTCTGGTGCTTTGCGGCCTTTATTCTTTCAGCACACCTCTCAGTCGGAATTTACTGTTATTTTAATTTTAAAGATAGAGTTAACTTTGTGAGGAATTTGGGGTGTGCTTACCTTAAACAGTACAGGTCCAATTAACCGGAAGGAAGTAATGTATGTAGTAGAGGCAGCATTAGCATGATTGTCTTGGCTGTTTTAATTCCATAATGCATTTATGTTGCTTATGAACTCCTGAAATGTCTGTTTGGGCTACTTCAGGTGTCCCATTTATGGCTCTGCATCGTGAAGCATACAGTGAAAGTGATCCGCCTCTGGTCATACGGTGGGTGGCATTCAAATCAGGATTAAGACATGATTAATTTAGATGTCCATACTCCTGTTATAGTCACTGGAGCCTAGAGAGTGGCTCAACAGATCTTGGTGTTAGTGTCTGTTACATGGCAAATTGAATCATGCTCTGGGCTCCATTGAGTATCCTGGGAGTTCAAGCATGTCTGTCTCCAAATGGGTTAATCCCATGGTGTCTGCAGCAGAGGAAGAAAAGTTGCAGGCCCTGGTTTAATGTTGTAGTTAACTGGATCTTCCTTTCTCTTTTGGTTACCTGAGAGCTGCTGGGGTGTGGGAAGGAGTAACAACAAATAAGGGTACGTGCTTGCTTAAGAAAATAGAGCATGGCTGCATTTAGGGTTGTTAGGATAGTACTAGTCAATAGGCATCTGGTGCACGAAAGAGTTGTTGAATGTAATCTGTGGTATGTCTGTGGGAGAGCTGTAATTGTTTTGTGCTCTTTAGCATCTGATGAAAAAAATGGTATGTTTTAACACAGAGTTCTTAAAATATGGCTTGGGAGAGTAATAACAGATGCAAGTGTGATAAATTACCTCTTCTGTCCTTTTTGTCTAGTTCCGGTGCAGCATCTTGAGTCAGTGGACTACCTTTTAAAGCTATGCAGAAAGATGGGCAGCACCTCATATTATTGCATGAAAAAGCAGCATCTAACAATTGTAACTGAATCAAGGGTAGCTGATACTTTTTGGGTATTTGTGGTATAATTAGAAACACTTAGAGCGGCCTTCTGGGACTACTTGGGATTCTTTTTACAGCAGAAACCCTTCCAATCTAATGGTGTTAGTCATGATGGGAAACCAGTAGGAAAATGATGTTTTCCAATGATATTGCTGGAACCAAACCTTTCAAGTAGCTAGCCTTTAAAATTTGGGAAGATGTTCAATATTTTGTCTTCTTAAACCACATCACAGTGCTTAGGTTCCATGCCAGTGAGCATTTAGGTGTATGATACTGTCTCTTGAAACAAGGCAAATTGACAGTTGGACACTGGGATGTGGCCATGGTACCACTAGCAACATTGTATGTCAGCTTTTAGTGTGGTAAGGTTAGTACTGGCTTCTCAGGGCAGTATATCTGGTGAGGAATTCCAGCTTCCGGTAGAGTCAATCCTGTGCTAGGCATGCCTGGAGACTTTTCTTGAGCTGTCATTCACAGACATCCTAGTTTCCCAGATTGTCAACTGGTATGTATGCTTACAGGTTTTGCTCAAATTAGCATGGCTTGGTTGCTGCAGAGTACTGAATGGACTGTGTAATTTCTAACACCTGTATAACTGAGTAAAATGCATTATTGTCCAGTATCATCTTTAATATTCCAAGGCTTAAGAGGGTGTTGAAATGGAAACTTAGTTAATTATATCTTGTGGCTTTACCGAAATACGTTTTGCTCTTTAATATTCCTTCTTGTCATTTGGTATTCTCAGAAATCTGTTAGCTTTTGAAAAGTAGTCTTCTATTAAGATATAGACTATTTTCATTTCACCTGGTGAAATTTCATTTCACCATCTGCCTAGCAGCAGCTTTGTTAGCCATATGTGCAAGGGCCCTCCCTAGAGCTGCTTCTGGCACCTAGGAGTTACGCACTCCCTGGAAGCTGCACCAATACAGTTGTATTCTGTAACAGATCTTCCAAAAATGAAACAAAACAAAAAACAACCCTAAGACCCCAAACCTCATTTTAGCTGAAATGCTGTGAGAAAGAAGCAAGTAGCCATCAATTGAATTGAGTGACTTCCCTACAAATATCTGATGATGTTTTGCTGTGCCTTAAAAGTATCAGGAAGACTCACTTGGAGCTTCAGCAGAGGGTCAGCAATATCTTTTCACCAGCCTACTAAGAGGGTGGAATATTTGCTCACACTCTTGCCTCTTCATAGTTACAGAAATCTTAGATGAAGTGGCTGAAATACATACAGGGCATTTTCCTGCCTTCTTCCACTCCACTTTGCATCTAGAAAGGAAGTAGGGCTCCTGGTCGTGTTGGTGATGTTTTGGACATGTGTATGATTCAGACAGAGCCCTCAGGCAGCTTTGCTACCACTGGCAAAGAGGCCTTTGGCTTTCTTACAGTTGAGGTGTTGCACTTGAACTCTGAGGTCTCTGCTATTTTAGGAAGTAGCATTGTCACTGCACACCTAGCTAGGGCTGTAAGACTGATGGAAAATGTGTCAGGCAGCTAATTGTTTGAAGCAATTGCTTTAGATGTTTAAAGCAATTATAAAAAATGAAAGAAACTAAGAGACTGGGTGATTGACTGCTCAGTTGATAAACCTTGGTTTTTGACAGTCTGTTGAAAGGAAGCTGAGATGCTTCAGTGAAATGCTTTAAAATGCCTATTGTATTGTGTGCCTCAAGGCAGGTCTCTCCTGTCACTGGGACAACATTATCAGTGTATTTTACTGCTGGAAAGTTGGTGTGTGTGGTGTGTTGTGTGTTCCTTTTTTTCTTTTCCTCCCTCCCATCTCTGGTCTGGTTAGATGTGCTAACTCTATCAGTCTTTTCTTCCCCTCTCTCTACTGCATCTGTTGCTTCAAATGTATGCTGGCTACTTTTACTCTCAGATTTTTGTGGCCAGGCCTTCTAGCATTGCTCTGCTCATCTTCCCTCATCTGTTGTTGGGAGCCCAATAGCTACTTTACCTGAAGACCTTTAAGCTTTCTGATCCTTTTTACATTGCTGTGAAGTTCTCCTCAAAGCTGTCAGCTGTGATGTCATTAACCTTCCCAGACCTTTGCAGGTGAAGGGTGACGGCTAGCATAGTGAAATGGTCACCTGTCTAATGGTATGGAGTGTTATTCCTTGTCTTATGTTCCTTTCTCTGTTTCAAGCTCCCTTTGGACAGGGTTTGGGATTTTTGTTCTTTGGTCTTGAGGCTCTTTGTGTACTGGCTCATGGAAAGGACTCGGATGTGCTATATAAAAGAATGCAAACAATAACTTGTAAGAAGCTAGAATTCCTGATGTAAATGATGTGGGGATTTTTAACATGAAGTAATGTATGCATCCAAGTAATGACAGTGTCTCCTAGGAGAATCCAGTAGTGACTCTTGGGGATCTGTTCATGATGGAAAGAAGTATGCACTGTCAGCAATTGTCTGTTAATGTCATTCAGCTTGCTATGACATAGGAATATGATCAGCAGATGCTGATGGCTGGAGATTCTCATGTGCCTGTACTAATGCCTCCCTGGTGACTGTGAGATTGTAAGGTGCTAGTCATAAATGTTTCGTAACAGTGTAGGAGGTTGTCATCTAAAAGGCTGCCTATCTGGCAGCTACATCAGCTGTTGCCTTGCAGCAAACTGCTCCCTGACATGGGTGTAACAGTAATCATAGTGTTCGCAAGGGTGCGCACACAAAGGAGAGGCAGATGTGAGTAATGGACCTTGCTGCAATCAGCCGAAACAGTTCCACATGGTGGTGTGAGAAGACAGCCAAACCAAATTAAAGGGATCACCCCATTTCTTCCTGGGAACCAAGAAGCAGGCAGTTTTGCAATGTTGCCTCTTGCTTCCACTGTGGGAACAGGCATCATAGTGTTAATTGCCAGAGTTCAAGAAAAAGAGCTCTTGTGACTAATGAACTGCTCCTTCAACCACAGAAGCCTTGAAACTTTTAAATGGCACACTCTTAATTGTATGTTTGGGATGAAGGCCCTAGGGCGGGGGGTTGTTGCACACATACAGGCTTTGTGTTAGAAATACAAACATGTACAGTGTACTGTTACTGCTTTTAGCAAATGAAATTATTTGGGGTTTAACCTATGGAAGGATACTATCTGTTTTTAGGGTCAGTAAAGGCCCTTTTTTTGTGCTTGCTAAGGAGTATAAAAATTATTCTTGGTGGAAAGGTGTTTCCAGCAGAAGAGGCCTAACCTATTAAAGTTGAGGAAGGCAGCCACCTTAAGAAGTACGCTTTAAAGGGGACAGTGCTTTTGTATTGCCTGTAGTCAGTGTGCAATTACTGTGATTAATATGAATATTGCATGTGACTGAATTCTGTGCTTATGCTTACTTCTATTTTATTCCTTTGGAAGAGTATTTATCCACACTGTTGTGAAGAAGTTGCTAGCAACAGTAAACCAGATGAACAGAGACTTGGTGATGGGATGCAGGGACTGGTGAAGTCCAGCTCGGGATAAAGTAGGCAGAAGTTTTGATTTTTGTCTCTGACTGACTGGAATGAATTGGGCTTTTTTTCAAGTTGGGTTATTGCCTTGCTGTGAGTTTTGCTGTGTAGTAGTCTCCAAAGGCTTCCCTTGCTGGAGGTTTCAGCATGAAGATGTGGCTGTGTGGCTGGTGGGGGTCTGGCCTGTCCCAGAGCTCCCCAAGTCCAGCCAGTTCCCCCTCTAGGAAGAGGGTGTGAGCTGCTGCTTTCAGCTCTGGTCTTGCAAATAACTGCATATTTTTGTTTTGTATTGCCCTCATTGCAGCGTCTTTCAGCAGGATTAGTGTGTGCACATGAGCGGGGAAACAGAAGTTGAAGTTTAGTGCCTGCAGACCAATAGATTGTTGACAGTTTTATATCTGTTAAAATCAAAAATGAAGAGGGTAAAATATATGTCTGTGTTATTTCACGTGAGAGGGATGGGATGTTTAGAGAGAGTAACTTGGGGACTTCTGTGTTACCCTGTTTATTATATGCTCATAATGCTCTTATGTGGATTGCTTGTTTTTGGGATATTGCTAGTTCTGTCAACTTGAAATAAACACTAGGATAGGAAAATAATGTTAAATTTTTTGTACTTATTGTAGTTAAAGAAGGGTGATGGTTTAAACATGAGTTAAATGGTCTCTGGGTGAATTCCTCAAATGTAAGTATTCAGTAGTATTTTCTCCTTTTCTTTTCTCTTGTGACTGGTATTTCCCTTCATTCCCATTATTTTCCTGTTACGTGGTCTTCTTGCCCAAGTGGTACTTTGTCATGTTGCTCTTACATGGATAGGAGCTGCCTTGCTGTCTCCTGACTGTTTTATAACAGTTTTCAGAGGATTTTGGACTTCTTTCCTCATTAAAGAAGATGCTTATAGAAGTGGCCAGTAGCAGAAAATGTTCTGATGAATTGCCTTAGTCCTTGGGTGGAGAGCCCTCATTCTTTTCCAGCGAATGGCAAGCAGAAGAGAGGAGTGCCTGGTAGCCTCTGTGGTCACATTTTGGAAGTAAGTTGGTACTTTGCACCTTGCTGCTTATGGATCTCCATTACTTTTGAAGAGGATACAGTTGGAGTTGGTGGGTTTTCTGGAAGTTTTGGTAGGAGAGCACATGGGGATGGTGCCATCTTCTCAGTAGCAATCTTGGTTTGGGGTTGCAAAGCCAAGTCTACATAAAGAGAGCATCTGTGTGAGATGCTGTTTCTTTCCTACCATTTTGAGAACTTATAAAAATCACTAATGCCTTTAATTTAAAAAAGAATTGCCTCCCTCTCCCTCCATCTCCCTACCACTTACCTTCTCCCCACTGTTCCTCACCCCCTGTGAGACCTAATGATTAACTTAGGTATAAATAAGGTCACTACAGTGACTATAAGTGAAGAACAAAGATGAACAGTGATCAAACAGGCTTCCATAAACCACCATCTTAAAAATCCATCATGGCATAGTTAACAAATAGGAATACTCCTGGGGGTTGAGAAGGATCCAGCTGGTTGCATGTTCTCTCTCCCCTTACACAGCAGCATACAGAAGTATTACTTCTGAGTTGACGTTTCCAAATACGTCCTTTGGCACAGTGAGCAATTTCTTATAATTTGGAAGTCTGAAAATTGCAAAGAGATTGCTACACAGTACTAACCGTGTCACAGATCAACAGTCCAAGCTATGGAAATTCAGGTAGCCTGGAAATAAGACTCTGTGATACTTGAGATAAAGTATGGATCCAGGAGAGAGGCTGCTTGGGCAGCTTTAAAATGGTCAAAACAACCAACTGTGTTGGAACAAAACTTATGATATTTCTGGGTCAAGTGTGATATCTTTTTATTAGTGGACAAACTGCTTCTTCTAAGTTTCTATGCCCTTGAGTTTTATACACGGATACCCATCAGATGGCACTTTTACAAAAATCAGGCAACTTTTAAATATGGGGAAAAGGAAGAGGGTGGGCAAGAAAAAATAATTTTTAAAGGGATTTTGTAACATTTTACATGTTTTGAATTAATGACTCTAGTAAGTCTATTCTGTGACTGAGGTAATTATAACTCCTTTGAGAAATCAGGAGGAGAGCAGATCATATTTCAGTTTTGCTCTGGAAAATTATGTTGATGACAAGATAAGTATTTGTTAGAGTAAAGTGGCCAGGCTTCTTCCAAATCTGTATTTCAAGGACGAGCAAAGCTTTGAGAATTTTACAGTGCTCATTAAATATAATTTAGTTTTTCTTTCTATGCCATTCTTCAAGTATAATTTTAGTCATGGAGCTACATGACGTGTCCAATTTGACATAAAACCTTGCATTTACTACTTCTCATTTCCACTCTTTGTACTGATTTGCAAAAAACACTGAAGTTTGTAATAGCTGATAGTGGACTTCATCCAGCTTCTGAGCACCAACAGGGTTCTTTATTATTATTATTATGTTTTTTAGACTTTGTGGTATTTGAAAGGTAAACAGAGGAGCAGTGAGTAGAAGAAAAATAAGAAATTAGTTTCTAGGTGACCCTAGAAATAGAAATTAGGGAGGAGAACATATTTGACTTGAAAAACAGGTGCAAGAATTATTACACACACTGTTTTTAGGACAGTATTTGCACCTGTTTGATTTTTAGCCTGCTTTTCACCTGTTTCAGAGACTTCTGGTTTGAGTTCATTCTTTGTGATTTACTACTGTGTTAAGTGCAGCTATCCACTCCAAGCTCTTGGAGTTTCTTGTGTGTCTTCATAACCCAGGCTAGGGAATTGAAGAGTTTTATCTGTATTATTTGACTGTTAGTGGGTATCTCCCATTGTTAGTGTCCAACTAAATAGCCATATCCTTGTGATTATGCACTTGGGGTAGCTAAAGCAGGGTCTGCATTCAGGAAACTGCAATATGCAACTGGATTTCCTGGGAAGCAGGAATACAAACCTATTATAGTGATGCAAAAGTTAATAGGTGACATTTTGATCACTGCTCTTAATACAGCAGCAGATCCATGGGTTATTTTTAGTGCTTAAAGTTATGTTACAGGATAAGGATGAGGGCCTCATTGTAAAAGATTGCATGTAATCTCCCACGTGCACACACATACACACGTAGTGCGGTCCCCAAGGAGTAAATTATGTCAGACATCAAGAATGCAAACAATTTATGGGATTTTTCAGCCCATTGTGCATCTGTTTTGCAAATACAGAACTCAAAGCCTTAAGGAGAGATTGTTCACTTAATACTTAAAAGTAGAGCTGTTAAATGGTTGGTTTATTATCTTCATGAATGTTAACTATTTAGCCTTATTTAAAATCCAGCTTAGAGAGTCCTCCTCCATGGTTACTCTACATATGTAGACATGGCTGATGTGAAGTTTGATATAACTGAAATTAGGAGTAATAGTGTTTGGGATGAGGGAGAAATATGGTCCTTATAAGGTGGATCAGCCACTGGATAAACAGTCATTTTCTCCATGGGTGGCTTGTCAGTTTTTAGGAGGCATCTGCCTGTTTTTGCCTCTTGCAAGGGTTGCCTTTCTGTACCAGTTCCTGTCCTTTCAGATGTTGAATTTAGTACTTAATTGAGATGGGCATGGGAGCTCTTTTTAAAATGAACTGTTGATTAATTTGTTTTGTATGAAAGCTAATGAAAGAAGTTAACATACAAAGATATTTTGCTAAAAAAGCTTTGAAAGTAACTTTTTAAAAAAATAAACAGTGCCATAGAAAACTTGCTGTATGAGGCAAAATTGACTATACATGAGAAATCAGTGATGCTGTGTAGACAAAGAGAACTGTTAAAAGCATGAGAATAATCAACTGAAGAAGCATTGCTTTGAAGTGTCAGTAGGCAAAAGATGATACAGGTGGAAATACAGGTGGCTGTATGTTACTGAGGTTAACTCTCTGTGAAGCAGAAGCATTTCCTCATTCAGGCTGCTTTGAATTTCTGACACCTTGAAGTTTCATCATGTGATGGTGCTGATGCAAGCTGTGTGTTACTGTGAATACATTAACATTACAATTGAAATTACAAGACTTTATAAAGGGAATGGCTCATTAAATTGTCCGGGAGTCCTCCCATGTCTGGTGCTGTTGTGAAAATAGTTTTTAAATTTGGTTGTGAATTACTTTAAAGTATAGTAATAACAAAGTTAGGTGAGGTAGAAAAGTACTGTGATAGGGAGCTGCCTCTTGTTAAGTTTATCTTTATGCTGGCTTCTTGGAAAACAGGAGCGGGGGGGCGTGAGGGATGGGGTGAAACTGACAAAGGACATACCCCTTGGTAAGAAGTGAAATGTTGCTTCACTTTAAGCAATATTATACAAAGTCACTGATGGTAATAACATTTGAGTCCCATAAGACCAGTCTGACCAGCAGCCTGGGACACTGGTGTGACACATGTTGTGTCAGTTTTGAACACTTAGTAAATGCACTTGGTGTGTCTTGAATGCTTTGTATCTGGGGATATGGTGAGAGCACTGGCATGCAGGCGGGACTTCATTTTTATGTCAGGCACTGACAGTGCAGAGACCTTCTCCATCTCTGTCCCATCTTCTCTTCCTTTCCCCCTACCCCTACAAGTACTTGGATGGGCAAATAGGATTGTCAGCTGTACCTCGTAGGACCACCTGTTAACCTGCTGTGCAACCCTACATCCCACACCACGGTATATTCCTTGCTGTCCTCAAAGATTTGCGTATTCACTGCCACTTGTTCAACCTCTCATCAGTCATTAAAGTGCCTTCTTATATTCATTAAGTCCTTGGTGTCAAATGCAGTCCTGTAACATCTCTGGTTCCTCTGTGATACTTCCTCCATGATACTTATGTAGCACATTTCCAAAAACCTGTGCCTTGCATGCTGTCCTTTGCTGCCAGGCTGTGCGCTAGTGTCTCAGGAATGGTTATGCTGGTCCATGACACAGAGCTTGTCCAGCCTACTATTTGCACCATTTTTCTGGTGCACTGGTGTGCTTCCCAGAAGATAATCAAACACAGCCAGAATACCTGGTGGGCTCCTCATCACCTCTAGTTTGGCTCTCTGCACCACTGTTGTTATGGATAGGACCTGGAAGGTTTTCTGGCAAGGTGGTGGTAGTGTGGTATAGGTGGGAAAGAGGAGGATCAGGGATGTTGGAGAGAGGAATGGATGGTCAATGGGAAGAATGAGACTAGGGAGTGGTTTTTAGCCATACAACATGACTTGGAGACTGTATCCTAATTCTGTAATTTCCATAGTTTCTGGAGTTTTTTGCCTCTGGAGACTCAAATGGTTCCATTTTCCTGCTATGGATTAAGCTACACTTAATATACTTATTTCACTAGAACAATAAAAAGAAATTGTTTCCATTAAAAAAAATAGCTGGTTCCTGTAATCTTGTGGATGACTCTACAGCTAGCATTGAGACTATTTTAGGTTCAGTGCCATTATACTTCTGTGAGTGTTCTGGTTTTGGCTGGGATAGAGCTAATTTTCTTCATAGTAGCTAGTATGAGGCATGAGACTATGTTTTGGATTTGGTATAAGCATAAGCTTTTGCTTTACCGAATTAAACTCTCAACCCATGAGCTTTCTCATCTTTCCCATTGCAGGGCGAACAAGTGAGTGAACGTCTGGGTGGTGCTTAGTTGCCAGTTCGGGTTAAACCATGACACGTAAGCAAAATAGTGAAGTGTTTTAAAGGCTTGTTTGGAATAAAAGTTCTCCTGTAAAAAGTGTGTGTTAGAATAGTGGTATAAAAATGTAACCACCGAACAAATTCGGCATGGTTATGTGAGTTGGAAAATTCTGGGAAATGTATTTCTCTGTGGCTGCACTGATTTAGTGAAAACATCTGTATGTTAGTAGCAGATACAAGATTTATTTCGGACTTCTCTTTGGAGCTGTTAATGGGTGTGAGGAAATATACCTCTCTCTAAGTGGGGTCCGCAGCTGTTCCAGTGAGGAGCAGCCTTGGGGGTCTCAGGAGGTGCATGCCAGCTCTCTAGCAGATGAGGTCTGCTGAGCATAGTGGTGCCGCTTTCTGCTGTTTATCCACCATCCCCCTGCAGCTCTTTGCCCTCATTCTCTGCAGAAATTCCACAGCAAAAATGGCAGACAAGGTTGTGTCCTTCTACTTTTTTTCATAGTTTACAGCCCATTGTACTAGCTGAAGCTGCTGCTGATGTTGAGTTTATGGAGGTCCTGTTGTGGTGGTTGAGGCACAGGCATCTGTGCAGCTTGCCTTCTCCTGTCAACATGTTGATGTTAAATGACTGGGACAAATCTGGCTTTGGTGGTGTGGGGAAGCTTTACCTGAGTTTCGGATAGAAGTGAGTTGGCAGTAACCAAGTATTCATCTCTTTGTGCCATCTGGAGTCCAATGAAGTGAATGTTCTGAGGTAATGTTGTTCTCCTGCCTGTTGCCTCTTTAGTGAGAGTGTGAGTCAGGGTGTTTGACCATCCTGAAGATGAGATGGCAAATAGTCTCCTGCCTCAGTTCTTGTTGCCACCTAGCTGCAGAAGAGACAAGTGCCCACGGGTGGTTTGTTTCTGAAGTAGTCATCCCAAATGCTCTGTACAGGAGAGGGCACATGGTGAAGTGGATCGATTCTGTACAAAGCCTAGCACTGTACGGAGGGAGCGACAAAGGTCTTGTCTGGAGATTCTTCTCAACTGCAGCTTTCAGTGGCCAGATACCACTGTGATTTCATTCCTGCTGAAAACCCTGCTGTGCCTAGGCAAAGCTGTTACTTGCATCAATGGAAGGAACAATTAATTTTTCAGTGAGAGAGAAAAAGACCTACCTTGACTACAGAAGTTGCAAATTCCTGTTAGAATATAATTTAGAATGTATCGGCCAGCATGTCTTAAAGTGTCCTTCGTATAAATAAAAAGCCTTAGTGGAGTGAGAAAAAGGAGTACTGGGATAGCTTGGTTTTCTCCACTTTTTTTTTCTTTTTGTTTTACCACTGTCTTTTTTTTTCTACTGGAAGACTTGGTCGTTCTTTGTGCATTGGGAAACAACTTCTGAGCATCTTGGAGTGAGATTTTTCAATGCCAGTGTGAAACAGAGCACCCACATTTGAACTCTGGTGAAAGTTTGTCAGAGTTTTCACACAGTATATGAGGACGATATGTTATGTCACTAATTGCCTCCAGGACATATTAGTGTATTCTGTTGTATGTGGAACAGGTCTATACTCATTGCTGAAGTGGAGTTAATGAAGTCACTCTACGCTGGGATAACAAAGTAACTAAACCTCTGTTGATGCCGTGTTTAAGCAGCACCTTTTGATTAGTCACAGCCATCAGTTGCAAGCAGCAAAAAAAAGACAGAACATAATTTTCTAGGGTGTAGAAAGGAGCTGGCAGTGTTTTTGGCTATTTTAAATCCTATGGCATCTATTTTTCACCACTGCCATTTAGTCATCTTTCTTGCCCCTCCTAATGCATGCATGCATGCAACTTCAAAGTCACATTGAGTGATAATTCTTTTACCATGCTACAAGGTCCATATTTGTTGATGCTGTCAGTCATGTCTTCAGCAAAATTATTTTGAGTGGTGACAAACACCAGGGTATGTTCAATGCAGGCACTTGCTGTCAAAAGAGTTTGAATGAATTGGTTCAAGAACCATTTTTTTAGTAACAATTAAAGGTGAATTTTTCTGCTGTTCCAGTAGTCTGCTATAGTATGCAGCACCAAGCTCTGTGGGTTTAAAATAATTTTTGGGGTGGGGGGAGGAGAAGCTACATTGATTGCTAGATATAATGGCAAAAACTTAAGGTGAAAAAGAATAACAAGATCTTGGTCATACTCGCTAGAGGTGCTTCTGTGTCAGTGGAGTGCCATTTTAAACCCATTTAATTTCAGCTGTTTTAAATGCAGCCAACAGACAAATAGGCACACCTTTGCATGTATTAGTATATTGGCAAAGGGGTGTTTTCTTGTTTCAGTTTGGAGTTTATTTTAGTTCTTAAGTGTTACTTGAGCAATAAATATTGATTGAAGTGCCTCATTGCAGCTGCTGCTCTTTAATTTGGTTTGTGTTGCCTTACTCATGCTGCACTATATCCAGAGGATGAATGTTAGTTACATTTTGCCACAAGTAGGATATTGTTTTTACTGTGAAGTTTAGGGAGGATGTTGTCACCAGTGTCTCTGAAGACATATTGTGTTATTGGCTAGGAAGCTATTTGGGCTTGTCTGCTCGGGGCAGGTGTGTTCTCTCTTTTAATGTGTTTTGCATGCATTTGCTGAATGTTGGCTTTCATTGCGTGTTCTATTGAAACTTAGGGTGCCAGGTCTATCTGCATACAACATATGGATATGCTCTGCTTTCATCGCATTTATTTAGTTTGTCAAACAAAATCTGTTAAAGCATGGAAAGATTGCTTTTACCAAGTGTAGCTGGTCAGGGAGTGATGTAGTTGGTTCTTAAAAGAGAAAATCTAAGTATGAGTGTTGTATTGTGTGAAGATGCTTGATGCAGACAGAGAATGTATACCAAAGCAGGAAAAAGAATGATGAGCATCTGTTTTCTTCTTTCTTTTTTTTTTTTTGTTTTTCATCTTTCTCTGGTCAGCAATCCTGTTCTGGTGGTGGCTGGGATTAGCAAAGAGTTACAGCTGAAATGCTGCCAGCAAGATATTGTGCTGCCAGGTGTTTGAGGTCTTGAATATGAGCCCTTGTTTGTGGTTCCTTTTCTTCCTTCTTGGAAACCAGTTTTCCCAAGTGTTCTGTTTTTGTCTGGGATAGCTATTTTTCTTCCTAGTAGCTGGTATAGTGCTGCGTTTTGGTTATAGAATGAGGATAATGTTGATAACACACTGATGTTTTAGTTGTTGCTAGGTAGTCAAGGACTTTTCAGCTTCTCATACTGCCCTGCCAGCAAGAAGGTGAGGAGCGCACAAAAGGTTGGGAGGGGACACAGCTGGGACAGCTGACCCCAACTGGCCATAGGGATATTCTACACCATATGATGTCATGTTCAGCATATAAAGCTGGGAGAAGAGGGAAGGAGGTGATGTTCAGACTAATGGCATTTGTCCTCCCGAGTAACCATGACACATGATGACCCCCGCTTTCCTGGAGATGCTGAACAGCTGCCTGCCCATGGGAAGGGATGAACGAATCCCTTGTTTTGCTTCTGTGCACAGCTTTTGCTTTACCTATTAAATTGTCTTTGTCTCAACCCACAAGTTTTCTCACTTTCACCCTTCCGATTCTCTCCTCTGTCCTATTCATTTCAGCCCTAGAAAAGCCAGAAGATATTTAGTGGCCTAATATTCAGAGGTAGAGTCAGTGGGGTTCTCTTGGGGTAGGGGCTGATGCGAGACAGCAGCAAAGCCCCACTAGGTTATGGCTGGCTATGTGCTACAGAGCTGTGCCCAGAGCTGTGCACAGATGTCTGGTCCAGCTCAGCTGATGAAAAACATGACTGCACCTGTATGTGGACTCACCTGCCTTCAAATCGGTGGGAATGTAATACAGTGGCTTTTTCTTTTTGATTGTTGTTCCTGGGTATGCTCTCCCTTTTCATGGTCTAGAGGGAATTCCCTGTCAAACTGAAAAACACTGTCAATCTGTGATTGTGGCATAGTGATCTGTTTTCAGTGTAGTAAAGTATGATTGGCCTATGTCTTCATGCTTGTATCTCTTTTATAAAGAGAGATTTTTCTGGTTAAACTTGTATGTCATTATGCTGTGTTTTTGCTTGGTTGGTTGTTTTTTGTTTTATTTTTTTAAATGTGGAATACCAGCACAATTCACTTTTCAATTTCTATAGTGTTACATTTTAATTTTACCTTTAACTTGAAGCTTTTAAGTGATGTTGTAATAAGGAATTATCTTTGGAAAGAGAGCTATTAAAAAAGAAAGAAAACTCAACTTTTGAGTTTTAACTGAAATGCTTTTGGAATTAAATACCATTGACTTTTCACTTATTATATAACTGCTTTTATCTCAGTTTATTGTATACTACCATTCACTCACATCAAATATTTTGCAGTCTTGATGCAAGTTCACTCATTGTCAACTGAAGGTACAATTTCTAAATAAACTCACTCTTGCAATTTTCCACTTGCTGTTAGTATCTCAAGCTGGATTACAACCCACAAGAGCAGCTGTATGATTCATTGTGATCTATTTCTAGTATTACCGGGGTCTATTTTTGCTTTTTTTTTTTTTTTAACCCATCTGTAAAGGTCTTTAGTGTTTAGCCTTTTTCTTCTGCACTCCCATTTCTTTTTTTTTTCTTTTTTTGGGAAAATCTTCTGCCACTATTACAGTAAATACCAACACCAATAACACCTTCCACTAGTGAAGAGTTAACGGTTTTCTAAAGTCTTAGGATAAAAATAATTAAAACAAAGCTGCTATTTACATTTTGGTGCTGTGTGCACAGCTGTGGAAGTCCTGTGTCTGGTGCCATCTAGCTCAGTGTACCATCCTGAGTATTTCTGGCAAAAAGGGCTATGTTAAGGAGTATCATAAGAAAGATGACGTATTGTGTGTTTACTTCTGTAGGCTTCCTCAAGCCTCCAACCATTTCTGGTTTAATCCTTCAGAGTCGGGCATGACTTCTATGGCATTTACTTTCATGAATCTGTTCAGCTTCCCCTGAACCTGAATGGATGTTGAACACTCATTGTATACTGCTGTGTGAAGAATCACGCTCTTATTGCCTGTTTGGACCTGTTGCATGGTAGCCTCATTGACTCTCCCTAATTTCTGTGTTGGAAGAGATTATGTATAATGAGTGTTCTTTCTGTTTTTCTGTGCCTGGCTTTATAGGCCTCTATTGCATCCCCCTCCTCCCTACAATCTTTTCTTTCATAAAGACTTCACTCTTGGTTGGTCCAAGTCTGCTTAGTTTTCTGAAAATATTTTGTTTCCTGAGAAATATTTTTTTCTGTCTCTTCTAGAGAGAGGTCTTGCTTTGCAAACCTGCTGGAGTCTTGGAAGGCAAGTGTGTGGACAAAAGCTATTTTAAGTCTTCCTTAACACACTTCCATGTTTTACCCTATGGAATGTTGAAGCTTATAGTTGTCCTCATGTTCATGGTCCAGAGCATAATGGGTACTGCTGGAATTGTAGGGAGGACTGGTAAAAAGTATGGCACGGCGGAAGGCCTGTTAATTTGCAATTGTGTGGAACAACTGAAGGTTAAACACAGCCTCTGTAGCCCTTCTGATCAGGATGGTTTACAACCCAAATTTACCCACCATTTCTTTTACTACAAGGCAAAGCTTTCAGTGTTGCATTCAAAACAAGCTGATGGATTTATGGATGGATCTGAATGAAATGAATGGATTTATTTTGAGGTAGTGTGAACGCATGTGTATGTAGTCTGTTTTTCCAGGCTAAATATGTTAGTTGGAAATACTGAAAATAGGAACATGTTGTAAAAGGCTTTCTGTGCAACTGTTAGTCAGAAGGAACAGTAAAGCATTCATTATCGAAGTTGAAGGCTTTGCCCTTTCCCTATGTCCTGCTGTGACCTTCATGACAGGGCTGCCCTTTGCATCCCTGCTGGCAGGCAGAGGGTGGCAGTTTGTCTGGTTTCATCCCTGTATGATGTGGGGGACAGACAAGGAACTTCTGTGCTGTTCTAGGCAGTGCATGTCCTCAGCAAAGTCAGACCTAATGTCTGGTAAGGCAACAGGCTGTTTCTGCTTGGTTAGGATACAGATGATTAAATAGAAATGTGGAAGTGTTGCTTATAAGTTTTCCTCAAGTAGTCAATTATTTTATGAACAAGTTGGTTTATGCAGGAAACATTTTGTGATGCTAATAAGAAGCAACTCTTGCTCTTCAGTTCTTTTTTCTTTTTCTTTTTTTCCAAAGTGATTGATACTTCAGATGGTGGCGATGTTATGAGTGATTGTGAAACTACTTTGATTAAAAAATTGAACAAGGAAGGTTTTTTTTAACCTTTGTACACTAGACAGTAATTCAAAGATCCCTTGAAGGCTTTTTTTCTTGGCAAACTAAGGCCTTTGAGCTCTTTTCTGGCCCTTATAAGTGACTCATGCCATCTGATAACTGAACTTTTGTTTTGAAAACTTATGGAAAGAGAAATTCTAAGACAATAATGTTAGCTAAGAAAAAATCAGGCTGTGTCCCAGAAAGTCAGTTCTTACCTAGCCTTAAGTTATTACTGAATTAACTTTCCACTGACTGCTCTAGATTTATTTTTTATCATCCTTTTAAAGGAACCTGAACTGTCTTGTCAATATCATCCCTGGTTCTGTTTGTCTGTAATACTGGAGGAGGAGAATGGCATCTGTGGTGTTACAGTGGAAAAAGCCCTTCCACAGTGTTCTATACAAAGAAACTTTGTGTTTGAAATGTTCAAGGAGAAAGGAAACAATTTGTTTCTTGTCACCTTGTACCTGGCCTACTGAGCTGTTTCTGCTTTTCACAGCTGTCTTGAAGACCCTTCTTCTTCTTTTCATTTGCCTTCTGAGAGGCCTGGTTCACCTGCTTATGAAGTAGCTCTTTTCTCTCTAATGTTCATTTGATTCCTTCCTGCCTTTTCTTTTATTAATTTCTTCCAGTCCTGGAAACAGATGGAGAAAACGAAAGGAGAAAGCTATCACAAGAACAGTTTTAAAATTATATGGAATATAAATGGTTGTATAATGGCATGTACTATGGGCTCTGTCAAAAATTCTCCTAGAATCCTGGTGGACAGCAGGATGACCATGAGCCAGCACTGTGCCCTTGTGGCCAGGAAGGCCAATGGCATCCTGGGGTGTATTAGAAGGGGGGTGGTTAGTAGGTAGAGAGAGGTTCTCCTTCCCCTCTACTCTGCCCTGGTGAGACCACACCTGGAATATTGTGTCCAGTTCCAGGCCCCTCAGTTCAAGAAGGACAGGAAACTGCTGGGGAGAGACCAGCGCAGGGCAACAAAGATGATTAAGGGAATGGAGCATCTCCCTTATGAGGAAAGACTGAGGGATTTGGGTCTCTAGCTTGGAGGAGACTGAGGGGTGACCTCATTAATGTTTACAGATACATAAAGGGTGAGTGTTCAAGAGGATGGAGCCAGGCTCTTCTCAATGACAACCAACAGTAGGACAAGGGGTAGTGGGTTCAAGTTGGAACATAAGAGGTTCCACTTAAATTTGAGAAGAAACTTCTTCTCAGTGGGGGTAACAGAACACTGGAAACAGGCTGCCCAGGGGGGTTGTGGAGTCTCTTCCTCTGGAGACATTAAAGACCTGCCTGGACACATTCATCTATATGTTCCTGCTCCAGCAGGGGAATTGGACTAGATGATCTCTTGAGGTCCCTTCTAATCCCTAACATTCTGTGATTCTGTGTAATTTATGATCTTTCAAAGTTTGGGAGGACGGATTGAAGTTGGTGAGTGCAAGGAGTCCTTGGAGAGTAAAAGTGACAATTGAATAAACCCTGGAGGGGAGACCAGAGTAGGAGTGACTTTTGTAGGTGGGAAGGTCAGATTATGCCATTTGAATGTATGTTTTTTAAGGCAATGAGGCAAAAAAATACTTGGGCAGCCCCACCTAGCCAACCGTCCAAGGGAGCTTCTCGATAGGTTGAGGTTTGTAGTTGAACCTTGGTGATACCCTGAGACACAAGGTGCTTCCAGTTGGTAAGAGTCACCCAAGAGAGAAGTGATGAGTACATGTTCATAATAATAAGGCTGTATTTCCTTGAGACAGTGAGTAATGATCCCTGTGGTGGTGCTGTGTGAAGAAGAAGGTCTTGTTCTTGTAAGTTCTTCTTCTGGTCAAGTGGCTTGTGCTCTTTCTGCTTTCTCATGTCAGCTTTGCCATTTTATGACCTATCCTGAGAATCTGTTCAAGCTCCTGAACTAATGGAAAATTATCCCTATCACCTCCCTGTTCCCCCTCACCATTCATTCCTTAGCTCCTTGTCCTGTCTATCTCCCTTTCCGCTTCCTTGCTGTCTCCCATGGTGGAGTATATATTATAGAATCTATGGTCTCAGAAGAGAAGAGAGTGAGGAAGAGGGGGATGGTGGGAGGAAAGAAGAGGTGGCAAGCCAGCTCATTTTGGACCTGTGGCTTTAATATGTTAGTCAAATGTTTTTGTTGATATGTGGTAGGTAAATTTGGTAATGTCCAGCACAGAAGTTGAGTAAAAAATATGAAACTATTGAACAACAATACTTAGAAAACACATGTCTCTAGTACTTTGAAAGTCACATGTCATTGCTGAATGGCTGACATCTGTCAACAGTAGAAATGTTAATTTTCTCTGAATAGTAAACTGATAGGTATAGCTTAGATCCAAGCCTCTCCCTTAACCCCCTTAATGTTTTATTTTTCTTTTCTTTTTTTTTTTTTTTCTTCCCTCAATTCTTATTTTTAATAACTTTCTTAATCTTGGAAACGGACTGAGGTTGGTATCAGTGCAAATCTGTAAGGGTAAGACCTGTCCTAATGTTTTTACCTGAGTGCAAGTTATTGAATATCTTTTGGAGTGCTTTGCATGATGATGGAAGGTTATTTGGACTGAGAAGTCTAGACAGTTCTTAGGATCTATTTGCACATCTTTACACCTGCCAAAATTTGGGAGAAATTCTTGTTCAAGTTACACTGTAGTTCCCCAGAAGGGTTTTCACAACATGAATCACATTAACTAGACTAGTCTCTCTCCTATCCTTCCTCTTCATAAAAATCACTGCTGCTATTGTTGTAAAACTTGGGTAACATTCTGCAATTGCTATTTCCATTTCCATCTTCCCTCATTCTCTAACAGTTATGCAATGCGATGCTATCTTTCATGTGTGGTTTTGATGTATGTGCAAGGAATATTACAGAGATTACTCACATGCAATTGAGATAAATGCTTTTTAAACACACTTTGAGCATAAAATGAATAGATTAGACTTCAGAAGGGTGCTTCAGTGGGTAAAGGAGATAAATATAGATATATTTTCAAATGTGAGGGTCTTAATTGTTTTTTTTTTTTTTTTTTGAAACAGAGAAAGCTACTTTCTTGCTTGAACCTGCTAATGTTGCATGGCTGAAAATGACCTGGCATGTAAGAAAGCACCTTTGAGTGATGTAGACTGCTTCTTATAGTTTTTAAGTCATCTAAGTTTCTCAAAAATATCCAGGCTTTGCTAATGGCCAATAGCAAGTCTATGTGAGGCTCTGAAGTTCACAGAGAAAATACATGGGAAGAATTGAGATGCTTGGAAAAAGAAAAAATGAGCAGTTAATTTAGATTACAGTGGCATTTGAATGCTGACTTTATAAACTTCACTTAAATATTATTTAGTTTATTGTACTGAACTGATTTATGAGTGTCTGTCTTTTTTTTTCCTTCTCCTTTCCCTCTTGGAGAAATAGGATTTTTTTTGTTTGCATATGATGTTTAAACATTTAATGTGACGGAAAATTAAACAATAGGCTGTGTGGTTACAATATCAATTAAAATATTTTTGTAGTAAAAATAATGTTAATGTTAGTAAGCTCATCTTAAACAACTAGTGAATGCCTGTCATGATTGTATAGGTCTGTCTTCGTTTCCTGCTTTGCATAGTTTCGGTCACTTAAATATATTTCTAGCTAAGAGGCTGTTCCTCTGTGTTGACTGTTTTGAATTAACATTTGTGTGATTTTGTAACATTTTATTTTATAAAATAGAGTCTTATGGTGTGATGGTAGAATCATTGTTTTCAAGGACTTCTATTAAAAATATCTTGGAGGTAGCTGTTCAAGATGTACTAGACCTTCAAGAACAGGCAAATAGAAATTCAAAAGCACAGGCAAACTGAAAGCCATAGTTTTATTTCTTGGGAGGAATACATACATTTGAGTCTCCTGTTTTAGCACAGAATGAGGACCTAGGAAGTTGAGCCAACACACAAAAGGGAAGTAAGCAAAAGCTATACTGCATCCAAAAAACTTAAGCTATAACCTTCATTGCATGCTGAATATAGTGTTTTATTTTAGGTATTTGTGTAATTTGTAATGGAAACTGTGGGCTCTACAATGGCAAATGATGGGAAAGAGTGGTCTGCAAGACAGCATTAAAAATTAGGAATGCCAAATATGTGCACTGTATGTCAGCCTCAGTTGAGAATTTGTTTTGAAAAAATAAATTGTCAAACAATGAAGGCCAGATCTTTTTATTATTTTTCCTGGGAAAAGAGTTTGTATAGCCTAAGGGAGAATTTGGTGCCTGTGGGAAAGAGAACACTGGGCTCAATTTTCAAGATTTGTACAGCCTTGCCAAGACAGATGGGAAGAAACAAGAGTGAACCCCGAACAACTGTAGCCCTGGGAGACTCTGCTTAGCTTGCATGTGGGTTTTCCCATTCATAATTATGCTTAAAAATCAAGCTGTGCATACTAGTAGCTCTGCACGTGGAGGAGTCAAGCTTCTTCAGCCAGATTTTGATGTACTGCAATAATTAAGCATGCCTGTGTGCTGTAAAGGGGTGACTGCTAAGTGCTGGGATATTCGTACTTATTAATTTCTAAGCAAGAATAATAAAGGCAGGTGATATGTGTGAAGGAAGTCAGGGTCTTTGGGGGTCCATAGTTTACCAAGTTGCTGTGACCAGACACTGCAAGGCAGCAGTGACTGCTGGTGCTGCTGTTATGAAATTAATGTTTCCTGTGACTCCTAAACCCCCGCCTTGTGGTTTTTCTTGCGGGTTTTCTTGGCAGTAGCGTGTGCTGGGAGTGCTTGTTTTCCAGGCTGCTGCTGCGGCTCCATGAGCAGAATCAAGTGCTGGTCTTCTGGCTCTCATTTTCTTGTACTTCAGGACACTGTTCATGTTTCTCATCTGCAGCATTTGACATCCTGTCCATCTCAATGCCTTCCTTTTGAGCCAGTGTTGTGGATAAACATCCTTTATACAGCTAATGGTTCATTTTTTTGTAAAAACTGAATCATCAAACAATGTAGCTATTTTGGATGCTACAAAGCACATCTTGAATGTATAATCTGCATTTTTGCTCCTGTCAATTATTTTCAGTGAACATGGTGTATTTCTACAAAACAGATTGAATTAAATCTGTTCTTAATGCTCTAGGTAGTATGCTGAAGTGGAACAGGGCATCAGGAGCACTGCATCGTCTTTGAAATAACACATCCAAAAAAATTTTTCCCCATTGTTGCTGCTCACAGGATCTTTAAGAACAGGGGAAAAGAGCAGAATACACAAGAAAACAGGACTAACACATTTAGTTAAATAAAACAGAATGAACACCAGAAATGCTTTATGTAATTGCTGGGAGAGATGCTGTAAAGAACAGGATCATAGAATCACAACTTGAAGTGAGGATTTTGGGTATATTGCTGGGACAAAATACTCTAAACTACTTGAAAAATAGTTCATAGATACAGAAGTGAACCGGATTTCTTACTGGTTTGTGCCATTAATCCTTAGCAAGGGGAAGGAATGGCTGATTCAGGAAGCTGCAGGGTCTCATAAATCAAGGGAATAATGAAACTTGAGCCAAACATGATTTTGATTGCTTTGCCTTTGTTCCGTTTTCCTCTCATAATTCATTCAACCCTTTTATGTAAAAGTGGATGGGGAGTCGTGTGGTTTTGTGCTTTGGTTTGTTTCTTTAACTAGGATTTGGGCAAGATCTTTGTTCTTGCCTTGCTTTTTCTTTTTTTTTTTCTTAAGTCATTATTTTTTGTTGTTGCTTTGATTGCCTTTCAAGGTTTTGGGTTATCCTGATAGCTGGGTCTATGCATACCCCCAGATAGCTTTCTTTGCCTGTGCAGACACAAAAAGAACATTCATATCTGCTGAACAGGTGGGTTGTGCATTATCTTAGGTCACCTGAAGACCCACATGCAAGTTTCTTTCAGAATTTGGCATTGCATGTTGTATGAGCTTGCAACCGGTGCCTTTTACAGAGTTTGTTGTTGTGTATGGTGTTGGTTTTTTTTGTGTGTGTGGTGTGTGTGTGCTGTGTCTTTTTCCCCTTCCCCATGAATGCAAATTAAAAAAAAAGACAGAAATTTGTAACCACATCCCCTTCTCTCTTTTGTGCTTTGTTAGGCCTGGATGATTGCCTGCAGCAGTATGTCCATAAATTCGAACGGGAGAAGATAAATGGTGAACAACTGTTGCAGATTTCTCACCAGGACCTTGAAGACTTGGGTATCTCACGGATTGGACACCAGGAACTGGTTCTGGAGGCTGTGGATCTCCTGTGTGCTCTGGTCAGTTAAGTGGTCAACAGCTACTCAAAGAATTTCTTTAAGTGCTCTTTTAGGTGAATAACCGAGGCAAGTCTGATAAAAACAGAATACTGCTGACTCTTGCTTTCCGTCACACATCATGGTAAAATAAACTAGTTAAAATTTGTTGAATTCTCACAAGCTTTATGTTAATAGCTCTCTTAACTTTTTCCTGATAAAAGGCAGAGCTAATTCATTGGTTGCGCTTCTAAAGAAAGAATTTGTCTCAGTAACATTGTTAGTTCTTGTGGTTCCTGTTAGTGAACAGAGTGATTAGAATTGCTATTGAGTAGACTGAATTTCTCATAGAAGGTGGAAGACATCCTGTTGGAATGACAGCTGCTAATGGTTGCTTACATCAGTTGAAATGGGTTTAGGGCAATTCTGTAGTCTACATACAAAGTGAAGAAAATGTTCTTGAAATGAGGGATGTGTCGCTAACTCGGTTACAGTTGAGTTCAACTCTCATTGGTTTCACAACTTAAGCTGTTCCTCTGTCTTAGTCCTAATAGACAACTGTGCAGATACTTTTGAAATGAACACACTCTCAAGAGAGTAAATATATTTCAAATCGTTTTGCTAGTGCAGGCTTTATTTAAAAACTGTAGTTTGGGCGTAGTCTTGAAGATGTGTTCGAGGTAACACGGTGAATGAGTGCTGGAGATACATATCATTTGCATCATAGAGAAGAGTAGAAAAGGCTGTCTGATGATTCCTTAGCCAGCACTGGCCACCTTCCCTTCATTAGGCCAGGCTTGCAGCACCAAGCATACTTATCTTAAAAGGGAGAGTCTTTATTGTCCGTGAGATACGTGGTTTATTTGCTGCGGAGAGGTGCTACAGGGATTATTCATACTCCGTAACCAGGAACAAATTGGATAGCCCATACTCAAAGAAGTCTGTTTAATGAAATAACTTCATACAATCCAAAATGTTTCCTGAAGAGTTGCTCTTATATTTGAAAAACCATTTTATTTCCTCTTCAGTATTTGATCTATCAAAAAATTTTAGCATTTACCTTGAAAATCTAATAGAAGGATGGAATTAGTCTGAAATGCAACTAATGTTGTAGGAAAGGCTGATCTGTCAGGCACGTGAAGAGGTCTGGTGAGTTAGTAAATGTGTAGTCCTGACTGAAGTAATGAATGTGGCAGCCCCCAAAGGCATTTTTTAGTTCTTACTCTTAAAAATATTGGAATAAAATGAACAAAGCTGGATGACCACCAGAACATAAAGCTGTGTTTTATCTCCTCCAATTTCCTTCTAATTTCCTCTGTAGACAAAAGTTTTGACCTCAACTCGTTTCTGGAAATCCTTTCTGAAATGCAGCTCAAGTTAATGCATTTGACAGAGTTCACATATTGTAGCTGAAATGTCCTTGTTCCCTTGTAAGCAGTTTTTTAGGTATTCCCTTTGTCACTCTCTTGATGCCCCTTCCCTTCGGTTTTTGGGATTGTTGTGCAAAATCACTGTTGATTTAATTCCCAAGGGGATGGTGTGTTTTAAATTCTAGCTACAGCAATTTTGTTTTTTTCCTGTCTCTTCTTTTTGTGTGAGAGAACAAAGGCTTCCCTATTCCATCTGTAGTAGTTCTTCAAAAGTGCATCTGTATATTGATATAATTTAGTAGATGTTTTTTTGTCTATGTGTGTGTATATATATGGTGAAATCTCCCTAACTTTTTGGGCCTTGAATTAAAAAACAAAGTAACTATTTTTGAGATGTTTTTGCTTTCCCTCATTCCCCCTCCTGTGTTTCTAGCTCGCACTCTAGAAATGTGGTGTGGTGGTAAACAGGGGGCAGGAAGGACTGAGAGGGGATTTTGGTGGTTCCCCAGTCCTGGAGTTCTCCAAAAGTATTACCCATTTTTTCTCTAGGTTTGCCTTGGCAGTTTTCTGGCTGAGCTTCCTTGAGATCGGTGCTTTAGTTCTTTCACATCACAACAACACTTGCAGCTCTGAAGACAGTGTTCTTTGGAACATCTTTCTCTTTCCAAGCATTTACCATACAGAGCTTTTTTCCAGCCTCAGTAGATCAGTCATAAAAATACAGTGTGAAAGTAGTCCTTTCCTTGAGAAAGGACACCAAGTAATTTTTTTTTTTTTTCTACATGTTTTGCCATTTGCTGCTGCGGTGAGTGACCTCTAGACAACCTGTAATGACTACGTCTTTCTCTGCTGCTTTAGTGATGGGGCAGTGTTCCCTCATCTCACATGTGCAGCAAAGCTGCAGCTGAAGAAGCAGCAGAATGAGAGTGTGGATGGGGATAAAAAGAGAAGGTTTCCTGTGAACATTTCTATTGCTCTCATGCTAACAGGCTTTTCTGAACAGGTGTTGAAGACTTATTTGAGGAAGTTAGAGGACATATCAAAGAAACTGAATTCCTCAGAGGGGAAGGAAACATCAGCTTGAGTGTCTTCATCTTCTTGTTGACAAAAATATTTGCTTGGGGAGTAAAGGGATGGGAGGAAGATATTTCTTAATTGACTGAAGTATTTGGGGGAGAAGGAAACAAACATACATAAATATACTTTTTAATCCCATGCAAAGCCAGAGAAGCAGGGATAGTGATCCAGAAAATAAATTTTCTCAGCCAAGTAATTGGAACAAAAAGCATCTAGAGTGGTGGTGAAAACTGAATACTTCATTCATCATTCCCTGGTGACTTGCCTGTTTGGGCTAATAAACTAAACCAATGCAAGAATTAAGAGGAAACTATATGCAAATATTTTTACTTTTAATGTGTTTCTTGCATCACATTTCTGAATCTTTACCTGGACTGTATGAAAAAAAAGTATCTGTTTCTTCCTGAGGTTAGAATGAAGGGATACTAGTTTTAAGCAAAAACAAATAAACAAAAACCCACCCAAAGAAACCCAACAAAACAAAAACAACAAAGAAAACAAACACAACCCCACAAAACAAAAAGAAGGTAGTTTTTAAGGGTGCGTCTTTGATAATTTTACTCACAGGAATGTGCTGCCAGCATATTTGCAGGGCAACAAAATATAACATTGTAACATAAAATGGAACATGCCTACATGAAGACTTATACTTTGTGGCTAAGCTGTGTCAAAAGCACTGCATCTGTGCACAACCTTGTGAGAGTGTGGCTTTCTAGAGGTGTCTTCTTAAATTTAGGGCTGTTATTGCGAAATTTGGGACTCCAAAGGATTCTTTAGGATGCCTTTTTGTTAAAAGGGAGAGAGCAACAATGGTTGACTCCGACAGTACCTGGGGTTAACTCTAGTGTTTGTATAAACATACAGTGAATTGAACCAGCTTTTGAGGAGATATTTTGTCTGTTTTTATTCATGGTGTGTGTTGTGGGGGGGGCACTTTTGGGGTATGTGTGTGTGTGTGTGTTTGGGATTTTTGGTTTGGTGTGTGTGTGTGGGGTGGGGTTTTTTTTTTTTTTTTTTTTTTTTTGGTTTGGTCCCACAGCTGGTTTTCAGTTGGATCAACCAGCAGATCCAACTCATCATGCTGTGGCCCATGAATGTGGCTGTGAAGAAGGTGATGCTGCCCCTGGGCATTAGCAGAGCTCTGAATCAGCCCAAGCCAGCGCTGACAGTGACACAACTGCTGTGCTCTTTTGACATTACTTAGCCACAGTGGTTTTTTTTTTTTTTTTGGTGTTGTATTTGGTCACTGTACTTTTTCTCATTAATTGTATTGGAGCTTGGGAAGAGTGTGCTCTTGTGCACATGTACTCTCTCATCCACGTGTGTGCCCTGTGTGTGGCTCCCCAGGTTAATGAGTAACAACCTGGGAATGTTAGACATAGGGTGCTCTTGACCGCTGGCTTCAGCCTGTGTTTTGATGAAAGCAACTTTGATATTTTAAATCCCGAGCGATAGGAAAATGTAACGTGTTTTGTTTCATGAGCAACATCTAAAACCTTTTGGTTGCTTAAATAATAATAATAATCACCTGTTAAATATTTTAGCCTCAGTCTTGTTAAAATATTTCAGAAAAGCCTGCTAGGCTTTGCATTTCAACTGTGTGTTGGTGTGAAGGCTGTTTGCTGTGCTGCCACACTATCAACATTCCAATCTGTCCTGAACTGGGGCTACAGCTCAATGACAACTTAAATTAATCCAAGTCAGCTGCTGCCTCCACCCCCTCCTCTCCTCCCATGAGTGATCTTTTGTGCTTGCACTCATCTGACCCTCAGGTGAGCTACTTCTGGGAGCTAAACCAGCTGAGAGCACAGTACAGTAAAAAAGGGAATAGATTTTTTTTTTTTTTTTTTGTAATGGTTTAATTCCCCAAAGCAGCCCTCCCAACAGACTGGATGTTGCAAGTGGAGGAGCAGAAAAGTAGTAGAAACAGGTGGTTGTGTGTGAGGTGGTCAAGATAGCATCAGCTTGGATAGAACCATTGTTGTATTAGGTGAAGGGACATAACATTTTCTGTGTATTAGAGCAAATAGATGAGGAGGCTGGCTTGCCCCTGGAACAGAGGTGGTTTGGGTTGCGATGACTCTTTGTTCTGGGTAAGTTCATCCCTCAGGGCTGATCCTTCTGTAGCTGGCGAATTTGGTGGCCTGAAGAGTTGCCTGCTCCCTATTGTGCTGGATGAGCACAGTGTGTAGCCAGGACCTCTCCTAGAGCACAAGCTACTGATTTAGGTACCTCAGGTGCATTCTGTAGGGGGAAGCTGTAGGAAAGCTTAGTGCAGTGACTTGGAGAGCTTGGTTGTGATGTGCTCTTAATAGGCTGTTGGGGAGGCCAGTTGTACTTGTAAACTGGAGCCCCTATATCTCCAGAGGCAACACACCTGTGTTGCTCAAGTCTACCTCAAAACTGAGGACTACTTAACAGACTTACTTAAAAACTAGCTGAAAAGGAAAATTTGCAGTGGACTGACCCACTGTATAAATAAGGTTAAAGAGGTGTGGTAAGGAATATGTGTAAGTTTTGGGTCAAAGCCGAAATCTGGCCTGGTATATCTTTACATGCCCTCTTAAATGCTGGGGCTGTCTCTAATCGCAGACACCCATAGGTGCTGGGCACAATTTCTGCCACTGAATGACAGAAAGAAAGACCTGGAGATACTTAAATATACACAGACTCCCAAGTTCTGACCAGAGTGGTTAGGTGGTTATACCACGGTACAGAAAAAAATCTTCAGTATTTTCTGTCCCTTTATGGAAGGACAGGTGGAGTCAGCATCCTCTAATACCCCTGTAAAAGGGGGAGATTTCTGGAACATGGCTAATTTCAAATTCTTGTGGCCACAGAAACTTACCCCATAGCCAGACTTGTTGGTAGAACAAGTATTCCTCCAAAAATAAATTAAAATGCACTATTCTGTGAGGAGGAGGAGAAAACTAACTGCAAGAAGCACATCTTAATGATGCTCTTGTTTTGCATGGTGGCTGGTGTGTGTGTGTGTGTGGTTGGTTTGTTTGGTGGGTTTTTGTTTATTTGTTGTTTGTTTGTTTCTTTGTTTTTTATTAAAAGGTGATAAGTTCCCACATGCTTGTGTGCAAGTACTTTAACATCTTTTAGTAATCCAAATCTTTCCATCTCTGTGATCCCGGAAAATTTAAGGATATACTTTCCTGCTGCAAGAGTGACTTTTTTTTAGTTGGGTATATTCCCTCAGTCCCTCAGCCCTTGCTCTTGGCTGCATTTTAAGGGTACTTCCTTGCCTAGAGCCCTGAAGGGGAGGAAGGATGCACTTGTGTAACTTGTACCCACTGAGATTTTATCTGTAGGAGATGGTAGGTAATTTAAAGGTAGCTGAGTAGCAGAAACCTCTTTTTACACTAGTGGGTTAATTTGGGGCAAAGGTTCTGTTTCATTTTTTGGTAAATGGCTTAATCTAAGATATTAAAGATATTATTTAAAGGTTTAAAAAAAAAAAAATATAAAGATGACCTTGAATGAAAAAGACAAGGTCAAAGAATGGTTTTAATTACTATGTATAGAGTTCATGCAGTCCTCAAACTTGCAAATAATTGCACTGCTGTAATGAAGGAGCACTATTGCTGAAAACTTGTGATCCAAATATTTATTGCAGCTTTTGACTGTGAAATTACTTTTGCTTCCTGTTGATGTTTTTATCTCTTGCCAGATTAAATTTATCTTTAGTTGTGAATGAAATGTTACTTCAGTGTTTATGTATCACAGTACAGAAAGCATTTTCAGAAAAAGCAACATTTACTTTCTTCTAACAAAAAGAAAAACCAACACAGTCCTCTTACTGCAACTACATTTTAAAGGTAAATGACACCTGATAGGACACTTGGACTTTATTCTGATTAAAAAGTGTCCTCAAATCTCATTAATGTCAGAAACTGGGGGGGCTTGGCACCCACAGATGTATTCTTTATTTGCTAGAGTGTAGAATAGATCTTAGAAGGGATTTTTGCCTTAAAAAAAAAAAAAAAAAAAAAAAAAAAGATTAGAAAAATCGGGCAAATTCTTAGACCTTGCATTCCTTATGAACTTATAACTTGTGCTATAATGTATAGGAGGTCTCAATAAGGAGATTTATCGAGCTTAATACTATTCCTTGCAGAACTATGGCCTTGAAACAGACAATATGAAGAACCTGGTTCTCAAGCTGCGAGCATCATCCAACAATCTGCAAAATTACATCAGTAGCCGTAGGAAAAGTTCAAATTATGATGGAAATACCTCTCGCAAACCCCCCAATGAATTCCTTACTTCTGTGGTAGAGCTTATTGGAGCTGCTAAAGCCTTACTTGCATGGTTGGACAGGTAAGAATAATATCTTTATATTTTAATTTACTGCTACAATGAATTGCTGCTCCTTGTTGGGGCAGTTTCTAGATGATTTGGTGTAAGGATCTTGGTCTTGCTCACCCCTTTTGTGGTGTTGCCAGAAGACCTCTAGTGGGCAAATTTCACCTAGAGTATCTATTCTTGGGCTCCCACTCTTGCTAAAACCAGTGAAACATTGCATCCAAACTGGTATTTATGAACGTAGGAGTCTTCCCATTCAGGTCAGTTGCTCATACGTGTGACTTCCTCCTCTCCCCTTCCCATCTGCTAAATTACTTGTCATTGGCAGGTCCCTTTCTAAAATAATTTTTAATGTTCTGCTGAAATTGTAGTGCCTTTTAAAATTGCTTTCAATTCTGGCTGGTTCTACTGCTTTCAGCTCTTAAACAAATTCATTGTCATGTGAGGTTGAGTTGAGGAAGAACTGAGGGTGGTCCCTACACAGGACCCATCATCTCTACCACCCCCCTGCCACTACTCTCACCCTTCCCCCTCTGTGGACCATACCCTAAAAAAGACCTGACTTCTGCAAGGGGAAAAGGTCCCTTCTCTCTCTTTCACCTTCACAGGGCCATTTTCGTGGAAAATAAGTTGTTCTGATGATGACCATTCTATTCCTCCTAGACAAGTATTTAGGCAATCCAAGCTTTAAAAACACTATTTAATTATTCCGGATGGATGCTGGCAGGGATGCTGTCCGTGATAACAGATGAAGGTAAACTCTCAAGCCCCTTGCCAGCTTTCCTGAGAAGGAAGGGTAGGAAGAGAGCTGCAGAGGGACTCACATCAAGGAGAGCTTCCATCCTTCAGTGTCCTGGCTCTACAGCAAGGAGTTGGTTCTGTGTGCAGACAGTGACATTAACAGTTTGTGTCTCTTACGTGGTCCTCTCCTCTCACCCTGTTGCTGGCAGCTCCCTTCTGAAGCCTGGCCTTCTCAGCTGTCTAAAGGATCTGAAGTGAGACTCTAAAGCTGCCCTACCTTTAATGATTTATTTCTAAGATTGAGCCTCACTGCACCTCTGACTGGAAAATGTGAAAATCCACTTTTCTTCTTATAGAAAGTGTGTGGTTTATTTGTTTTTTTTTTTTTTTTTTTTTTTTCTTTCTCTCTCCCATCTGAGTTTAGCAATCAAAGGCTTGAAAGGTAGAAATCTACTCACTGGCAAACCCAAGAGTATCATTTTTACAACACAGTCAGTGTGATCTGACTTGAACATGCAGCTGAGAAAATTGTAGTTTGGAAAATAGACCATGTCTTCTGGTTTTGGTCTCCTAACTTGCTTACCACAGGGCTAGACATTCCCCAGAGCTGGTGGAAGGATGGAGTGGGGCTATGCAGTTAGGAATATTTATACTGTAAAACTGTGTCCTAATGCTTGTGTGGATGTCAGAGTAACAGCTCTTGCTCTCACATGCTCTTCCTCACTGATGAAGTAGAATGGGAGAAGACTGGTCCCTTCAATTTAATGGGAATTTTCTTTTGTTGCAGGGCCCCGTTTACAGGTATTGCTGACTTTTCATCAATGAAGAACAGAATAATTCAGCTCTGCTTGGATCTCACTACTACTGTTCAGAAGGTCAGCTGATTTCTCTTCCTTTTAAGTTTCCAAAAGGGAAGGAAGAGGGGGTGTTTGTGGAAGTGATGTGCTTGCTGTGTGCAGAGTGTTAATTGGAAGACAGATCTGGAAATGAATGCTTGCTTCAAACTTTGAAGGTCTATGAAGGTCACTGTCAGCTGTCTGTTTTTTCTGAGTTGATTTCCACCCCCCTGCCTTAATTTCCTATTTTGCTATTACTGACTGTATCTTAAGTGACTGTGTTATAAAGGCTGCTCATACTTTCTTGAGCCTTAATGGAAAGAAGGTTAGTTTTAAAAATAGTTGGTCTGCATTTGAAAATTTTCAAGTTCCTAACAACATGTTGGGAAACAGTTATCAGTGCTAACTCTAAACAAAAATATTACTCCATTGGTTACTATACCCATGCTTGCACAGTCCTTAGGTCTTGTCCCATATAGAGTGGTTGAGGCATGAGATGGGAAATGCCTGCATGTAATGGGAGGACCTTTTATAACACAAATCCTGCTTCTGCCTGTAGTGTGAGACCACAGTGTTTTGTTCTAAACTTTCTATTTATCAGCTGTGTGATGAGCACTCATATTGGTAGGAGCTAAAGGAACACACAACAATTCTGACAGTTTTGGCAAATTCTGTCATTTTTTCTCTCTGAATAATACTGCCTGTCTTCAAAATCATTCCAACAGTGTGCCACTGCTTTGGCTGTGAAACACAATGTGGAGGCTTCAGCTCCTGCTGAACTTGCCCATAGCCATTAGTCCACGGCCTCCCGTGACAGTGCTTCTCTCCCAGTTTTGGAGCAGTGATGACTAAGGACAGAAACATCCCATGAGTTGTCAAGCTATGATGGCATCCAATTACATCAGTTGGATCATTCTGAAAGGATAGTGTCTGGGCATTATAAATTCAAAGGCACAGAAGTTTGGCTTGCTGCTGAATGCCCTTCTTGTATGGGTGCTGTGTGTGGATTGCAGAAAGTCAGTGATTTACAGCTACGGAGTTGCAGACTGTGAAGTAGAACATTATGCATTTCTAGCAGCAGATGGTGTTCACCCAAGAGTGCTACAGGAACTGAGATATGAGACTGCTGAACTTGTATTAATAAAACTACTAAAAATGGTGTCTAATCTGTCCGCTAAATCAGCCTTTGGCAGAGGAGTGGAAGTTGGCAAATACAACCCTAGCCTTTTTAAAAGTGTCAGAGTACT
Organism: Columba livia; assembly: GCF_036013475.1. Lineage (NCBI taxonomy): Eukaryota > Metazoa > Chordata > Aves > Columbiformes > Columbidae > Columba > Columba livia. The sequence goes on from NC_088604.1 coordinate 65,906,772, forward strand.
TCTCTGCCAATTTGATATGAGCTATAGCAAAGAATGGGATTGGTATGTGTAAGAAAAAGCTTTAATGGGGAAAAAATCAACAATCTTTTGTACCGGGATACTGCAGATACATTAGAAGGGTTGGAAGGAGCCCACTGACATGGAAAAGAGATATCTAAGGATTTTTCAGTTGTGACTTTTTAGACTTGAAAAGAATTTCTTGTTAAGGAATGGAGTGTAGGAATAAGTGATCAATTCTTATAATGGAAAAGAGACCAGTGTGGCTCCCATGCAACCAATGTTGCTCTGCTTAATCATAATTGATGTGTAAAAGTAGATGAATAATAAAGCAAGATGCAAATGCTGTAAGATTCCAGTTGGCTTTAATGACAGCTAGATAGATACAAGGAACAGAGTTTATTCTGCGGTTTCTTAAAGATTCATGGCAAACTTTAAGGTTAAAATAATAATCAGTGTAAATAGAAATGAAGAGGAGCAGAAGGACTTTGCAATATTGAGTAACCAGGCTGCATTATGGTTGGTGACATTAACTATTGATTCATACAGATGTGTTTAGCAGAGAAAAATTATGCTGATGCACAATGACGGAGTCTAAACTTTGTAGTAGTGCTCAGGGAAGGTCTTGAAGCCTGTTGGTGACAGAATGTAAAAAGTATGACCTCAGTCCTTGGTGTTCATTACAACAATGAACAGGGTGTTAAAATTCGTTATGAAAACACAAAACAGAACTTAACTTACCTATTTTGTATATCCAAGGTGTGTCCATACCTGGAGGACTGTATTTTATTATTATTTTTCTTTATTTCTGTATTTAAAAGTACAGTATAGGGTTAGGAAGGAACAGAACAAGAGTTGAGGATGATTAGAAATATGGAATGGCTTCAATTCACAGCTCCTGGATGCATCTCTCAGGCATTGTGTGCTAGTTATGCAAGTTGAGATGTCAAATGGCAAATATCTTGGAATTTAAGCTTATTTAAATACTTGGGGTTTGGGGATTTTCTCTTTATAGATATTTTAAATCTGTTTTCATTATTTACTGGCTGTTTTAACTTTTAGTCAGAGAATCTAATACTCTTCTCTAGTTCAACTCCTGTAGAAAACGACTTCTCTAATCTGTTATGTGAATTTGTTTCAGTTTAGAGACTTTTGTACCTGGGTTGTGTAAATAATGCTTTGTGTGCAGTCCTCTGGCCTTCAGGAATGTCATTGATAGCATATTTTTAGGAAAACAACTTTCCTTTCTCTTTTTAACAATATGATTTAGATCGATTTTGGTGGCTGGGACAGAGGAGTGCCTGAGTTGGGGTTTATCAGTGTAAGGCAAGCTCGTGTGCCTGACCTTCTGTGAATGTAGTTCTATTGTGCAGGGTTCTGCTTTTCTAGAAGTCTGCTACTGTAATTGAATCCCATGTTCTCTTAGTTTTCAAGGTTTGTTATTACTTTCTACTAGGGCCAGAGAATAGTTGTTTAACAGTACATTGGAGCCCTACTGGGTGAAACTTATCTGATTAATCTCTGCAGCATGAATAACTATTCAGTTGGAGGTCAAAGTGTCAGTTTTGCAGAATTTACAGAGATGATATGTTTACGCATTTATTGGTTAATGTATGGCTTTTGTTCTTGTTTTGTTTTTAGGACTGCACTGTTGCTGACATGGAAGATAAAGTTCAGGCTGTAGTAAGTACGCATTTCTGTTGAAACTCAGCTGTCTGCATTCACATTTATCGCAGCGGCTTCTGTGTCAGCTGTACTGACAACAGTTTTCCAATCCCATACATACAAGCATATCATGCAAGTAAACCTTGTTATGGGTCATTTAATGAATATTCTTAACTGTAGAGGAAATCAATGAAATTTGAACAGATGGGTAGTGTGTGCGATAGTATGGAGTCAAATATTCCTTGAAGAACAGCTATTTTTCAAGATAATTTAGTGCTTGCTTTTTCAAGGGGGGCTAGTGCTGTAGAATGATTGTAGGCTAAATAAACTGATTATGCCTGTGATGTGCATTTTGTGCCTTAAGAAGCAGAAACTATGCCTTATTAAGCCTCTTCATGTAAAAAAACTGCCTGGCCACAGTTTTGCCTCTGATTGTACTCGAGCTTGAGTTTTCAGGGTTATTTGAAGCAGCCTTGTGACCAAATGAGGAGCGTCATGGAATGCTTTTTATATTTTGCAACAGTTAATCATCGCTTCCTGCTTTTGACATGAACCAGGCTGTGCTCTTTGATAAGGCCTTCCGCTAACTCATAGATGCTTAGGAATTGAGTAGCACAATAACTAAAAATAATTTTGTCCATAAATAATGAAACCACGTAACAGGGAGTTTTTTGCATCTTTCTTTTTCCATTTGTGCACACCCACGTTGAAAGTAGGTATTGTTTTTTGGAGTTCCCTTGTTTGAGCAGTTCCTCGCATTCACACTTGAGCATTGTTTTGATTTATTTTATTGCTACTATAATAAAACTGATGTAAAACAAAACCAAACACACTGGAACTATTGTTTCCAGGGACCATTGTAATCCAAACCAGTGTCTTCCTATGAGACAGCTCTCCTCGTCTGCTTTCACATTGTGAAAGGTGGCTTACCTTGCTTGGTTCCCTAACTGTGTATAACTAACTACTGTACTGTATACTAATCCTTCTTATCCTTTAAGCTTTCGGAACCTACTTCGAGTTTCAGCATTGCTTTAGTTAATTTCAAGACCAAAAACACGCTGTGGGACATTAATGAAATTTTTGAGTGTAGGCATGGCACAGATTTTTGGACTGTGTGTGGGTTTTTTTTTCTGATTACTAACCAGCTCTTCTGCTAGTTAGAAGCTCTACAAGACAAAGCTGTTCTGCATCTGACTTTACTGACACACACAAAAGGTCAAAATTTGCCTTTAGTTATAATGTTGGCTTAGGATCAGTTACGTTTTGGTCAAAAGGAAATATGAATCTTGCCTGTGTAAGCATTCCAGAAGAGGTCAGCTCAGAGGCACAGTGGAGAGAACTTATGCTGAAATGCTTAAGTGCTAGATGTCCTACCTGATACTGTAAAGCTTTGTGCAGATAAGTCAGTGGCCAGCACCTCATTTTTTCTGAATCATGGCCAATTTTATTCTCTTAGCCAAAATAAAGAACAATATGAAAAACTATTAATTGTTCCCACAAGGAATCATCAAAATGTTTCAGTATTGTAATAGACTATTAATATTTTGGTTAAAGCAAAGAAAACCCCAACCGTGATTTTTTTTTTTGCTGTATTTTGTGTGCTTATTTTTTGAAACGGAGGATGTGTTGGCATCTGTTAGCGATGGTGTGGCACTAATGGAAACAGGTTGTTTGTATGAGGTTACAGTAAGAAGATAAGCATGTACAGAATAGATCTGTAGAAATGAATCTTCTATTTTGGTGGTTCTTAACTACACTGTATTAGTGGACCAAGTGTTAGTACTCAATGCCTTTCTGTTTTTGAAAGCTGAAAGAAGAAGCCAGGAGAGAAATACTATAACTGATTTTTGTATGTTTTTGTTGTAGGCCAAGACTTTAAATGGCATTTGTGATAAAGCTATCCGATCAACTACGGATCCGTTGATGAGCCAGTGTGCATGTCTGGAGGAGGTTCATTTAACCAACATTAAACCTGGGGAAGGCCTGGTAAGAACCAATTCTGGAGTGTCCTGATGTCCCCACTGTTTAATATGTAGGCTTGTGAGCAACTCTGTGTGTGTGTGTAGCAAGATATTTCAAACCCATTGGTATCCTCTGGGGAACAGGAAGAGGCAAGGGAGGGAACTCTGAAGGTGAATTGTCAGGTGGTGTGCTGGAGTGGCTGCCAGAGATGGGTGTGCGTGTTAATAGGTTTGACCCCAAATAGGATTTTTGATGAAGTGTTTCAGACTTGTGTTTTAACCAGGGTATTGGGGCATTTAGAGATGCTTGTGAAATCATACATTTGATTTTTGCAGGTTACCTTAAGTAGATGTTTTTCAGATATGGGAAGGAGAAGATAAGAAATTTGAATCTTTTGAAAGACACTTATGTATGTCTGTAGCAAGGTTGTATAAAATGTGAGGACTGTGAGATTTGCTTTTATCGGGAATATGAGAAATCCTTTTAAGTGTTCAGTGGTTGGCTTATTACTGGATCTAGTTCATTCAGTGGATGCTTCATAGCTGAGTGCTGTTAATAAGAAACTGAGTTTGAAATCTTGCTGGATTTTCTGTCTGGGGAATGGACATGTAAGAATGAGTTGGAGGGAATTTAAATTAAGTGCTTTTGTATTTCCCCCCAGCCCTGGAGGTGAAAGAGATGAACACTTTTAAAGGAGGCTTTACAGTCTTACTGTGCTATATAGTTTTACCTAGGCCACTCAATTTGTTTGAGTCAGTCATGCATTCTTGAAATTATGGGGACTTCTTACTTGATACACAAACTACAACAAAGCAGAGTCAGCCTAGATTTCCCTAAGTAAGGAAGGATGAGGTAGGTGCACACAATTGGATACCGACAGGCAAACAAGGATGGGAATTGGCTGGAGAGGAAGGGGCAAAAAAAGAGAAAAATCTTACATCTTTCCTTTCATAGCAAGTGTGGTAACTTCAGGCAGATGAGCTGCCGATGACTCCTGAATAACATCCAGTTCTGTAGAGCTCAGTGAGTGCTTCTAACAACAGATAGAGGTAGGAAAAGTAGAGGTGTATTTGTTCATAAATGATGAAACCATTGTACTGGTCACTTCTTCTGGGGAAATCTCTGCAGTTATTAGTTAACAGCCTGTTGGTGACTTTTAATTTGGTGTTCATATGGTCAACACCCACTTCATCTATGTTTGTCCTAGCATTCACATTCAGCATTAGCATACACAGCCATAAATACTTAGTTCTGCCAGAGCTTTCACTGCTTATGTCAGCACTGTTACAACGCGGTTTGTATATTGACTGGCCAAGGGAAATTGTAATAGAAGACATAGGCAATATTTGTAGCCCACCTATGTAACTGTGCTTTGTATAGAGAGAGCTGGTGGCTGTCTAGTAAAACCTGTAATTCTCTAGTGCAGACAGTGCAAGAAGGAAATAAAGTTTTGTACAAGGCAGGTACTGACAGGGCAGAAAAACAGCACTGTTTGGTGTTACCAACTAGACAGTGTTTCTAGATTGCATTCCATATATTAGTTTTTTAAAGTCATTACAAACATAATAATTAATTACATTGAAAGTGATCTGTGAAGAGGTGTAGAATGTTGTAATATTAGATCACACAGTTTTCTAGGGAAAATGTGGGAATTAAGTGTTTTTAATGATGTTTTCAGTCTGTTGTCAACAGTTGTTTAATCAGATAAGCTACATGTTTGGTGGTGGTGTGTGTTTTTTTTGTTTTGTGTTGGTTTTTTCCTTTAAACTTGTTTTTAATTTTCTACTTACATTTAGGGAATGTACATCAAATCAACTTATGATGGATTACATGTAATTACTGGAACTACAGAAAATGTAAGTGAAGTAAATATAGATTAACTCAGGCTATCTGACAACAGCTTTGAGTTTTTTTACTACTTTTTGCTGTTTTGCATGTGACTTTCATGATATTATTGCTTTAAACCCTATGTGATGCATCACTTGTTTATCCACAATTTGTAAATATATTGTGTCTGTGTTGTTTCACTGTTAGTCTAATTAAACCAGTTTCTGCAAATGCATGAGTTAGTTCAAATGCTTGGCATTAAAATAATTGCTTTAATAAGTTACTGTATCTGCTGTTCTGAATGCTTATGGTGTCTTACTTAACCCTTGAATGTATTTGCTTTCTGCTGGTGAAGGCAATCTCCCCCAATGGGAATGTTTAGGTGGTAGTGTACTAAGTTCAGTAATGAGTAATGAAGTCAATAGTTGTCTGGTGACATAATTACCTTGTTGATTAAAAAGACTGCAAAAAGGTAAAACTTTAAGAGTGGTCTGCTGGAAGAAAATGGCCAACACAATAAGCAACTGTATTTTTTGCTGCAGGTGGTTGCTTGTGTTTTCTTATGGTGTGAGTTCTCTGTAGCTGAGACTTTAATAAAGGCTTCTGGGCAGTGGTTGCAGTGGACCTCTGACCAGCAGCTGGGGCTGGTGGGTGATACTGTGGTGCCATCAGAAATTCCAGTGTACAGAAGCAGTGGCTGAAAGAAAAAGGAGTGGAGGAGCCTGGCTTTTGCAGCATTGCTTTTTTTGTGTGTGTGTGTGCGTGCATAGGAAAGAACCAGTGGTTCTAGTTGTACCTGTGCCAAGTCCAGGGACCAAGGAGGAGTGGGTGGAAACCTGTGCTTGCACGTCCGAGTGAAAACTGAAAACTTTTTTAGCTCTTATGCTGTTGCCCTGGCATAACTCTCTACAGGGTCTGAAACATAGACGGAGGACACTTTGTTAGCCATTTCTACATGTGATAAATGTGAAAGAATGTAACACTGACTGCTGCCAAGCTCCATGTGGGTATAGATCTCATTCTGGAGGCCAAGAATGAGTCTGTATTGCTTCTATAGCTCTGAGTGTTGACCTAAATTTCCACTTTTTAAATGAATGTTCATTCTTTCTTTGGAGCAACAAAACTTGGGAAGTGACAGAGAGCTGCAAACAACTGGTGACTTTCTGGTGTCATGGGATCAGGCTGGGTCTTTCCTTGCTAGGTTTGGAATGGTATTTAGTAGCTATCCCTGTTGGAATGTGGTGGGATTGCACCCCAAAATTAACAGTACTGTATACTGGAAGGACTGGGGAAGTCCACACATTTTATACCAGTCAGCTAAGAAGATTCCGGGATTACGGAGTTGTGCTGTCCCACTTGTGACTTCCTGTGTCATGTTGGCCTAGATCTAAACTTTGCTCTTCCCTCTGTTCTCACAGTGTGATTGCAGCATCTGGTGCGGTAGCTGGCACATGTCGTAGGAGTCCTCTGTGCAAGGGTCCCCCACCCTCCTCTCCAGACAGGCTGTTGACTGCTCAAAGGACAGCTTGAAATGAGCTTTGTTTTTCACAAACTTGACTTTGACCCAGCATTTTTTTCATGATCTTGGTTGACTCGTATATACGCAGCCTTCCACTGAGGCATTTCCTCTCAGAGGAAGTGAGAAGACAATGAAGAAATGGGGTTACTCATGAGAGCTGGAGCCTCCCACAAATTCCCCCATGTTGTCTTCCCTTGTTGCACTGTTTATTCCTACAGTTCCTTCTAATAAAAACGTTACTTGAGCTCTAAAGATATGATAAGGGATGAGGATAAGGGAGTCCTTAATCCAAGTGCATAGTTGTGGAATCACTAGGAAGAGCTGACCTGCTGCAAGGTGGTTTCTCATGGGGTGCTAGGGGATGGGAGGAGAAGTTGTCCTGTGGCCAGTGTGCAATGTACCAAGGTAGTTTGCTTTTGCACTTTGGGTGTTGTCAAGGCTGGTCAGAGTTGGTGTATTATATCAGTGAGGCCATTTTTAATAACTGCAATGATAGCTTGTGCATGGTACCAGCTATAGATAAATCTAAATAAATATTGGCACGTTTAGCTCTTCCTTCGTAATGGCTCCCCAGAGCCTTCCCCCCCAGAAATTTGTGGTTTAACGTGTATTATTGTTAGATTGGTATTTGGTATTGGAAAACACTTGATGTATGCAAGCATGTATTTTTCTCTTTTGACCTTGATACAGGTAGATAATTTGACATTGAAGTTGGTAGCTCTTATTTACATTAGGAAACAAAAAAGGAAAGTGAAAGAGATCTAGTTTGTGGGCTGGAGGATTTTTGGTCCTTTGTTCTGTACATTCAGAATCTTAGTGTAATTTTTTGTTTTAAATCTATATACATTTATTTGAAAGCTAATTTTAAGATAGGTGCTGTGTTAAGACAGGAGTCTTCTCTGCAGTCCTCTGGAACTATGGTAAAAACTGGAGGCAAAACAGTGGAGATCATCTGGTGACTTAAGTACAACTTGGCCTCTGACAGATGCAGATCATGCCTTCTACCTTTCTGTCTAGTTCCCCTAGTACCAAAAATCAATCACAAGTTGAATTCATTTGCATTTTCAGGTTTTGAGTGGATGTAATGTGCGATCTGGCTGTGTGAAAATTTTCAGCAACGCTCTTCATTATAGATACAACCTTTGAATGAGCTTGGTGGTGTTTGTTATGGGAGGGAAGGAAATCTTCTGAAGCATGTACCTCTTGTTTTCTTCTTTGTAGTCCCCTGCTGATCGATCTCAAAAGATTCATGCTGGTGATGAAGTGATCCAAGTCAATCGTCAGACTGTGGTCAGTAACAAACAGCTTTACCAACCTTCCCTTCTGATGGTTTTCCAAAACTCCCTCACCAGGGGTTCTGAGTGGATGGGACATGGAGGGGAGACAGTGGATGGTTCTGGTGTTTTCCTGTTGAAATCTTTGAGGCTTTTTGACATTTTGTTTTCAAGACAAATTTTACTTGGACTTAAAATTAATTCTTTGCAATACTTGGATAAAACAAATATGAATAATTTTGTGTTTAAATGCTGTATGCATATTATAATATTTTGTTACATTTAAGGCCTATTTTAAAATGCCTTGTTACAACCTACTGGAATGCAGATAAAACAGCTTTAAAAATACCCAAATATTTGTCAAATCATTTGCATCTGGGAACTTAGATAAAATTATTACAGTTTTGCTTATCACAGGTAAGCAATTTCAATGTGGGAAAGAAACGTGACAAAATTCGTTCTCTGTGAATCCCTGTGTTACTCAATTTGAGCACATCCATGTATCCTTCTAGGAGCAGAGGTGAGGTATAAAGAACATTGCTTGGTATCTCAGTGTTTAATTTGCAGCTTAAGTGGAGGTCTTTATTTGAAACAACAAAAAGAAGATCCTTCCAAAGAAGGAACTTTCCAATTTTTTTCTTCATTCTGGCTTTTTTGGATCTCTTTTCCCTCTTTTTAGGTTCATGTTAAAACAGACAGTTTGGCTTGGGGCATTTGGGTTTTTCTCATTTGCTTTAAGAAAAGCAACACTGGGGAAAAAAAAAAAAATAAAGCTAGATTTTATTCTCTTCCAGGTTGGATGGCAATTAAAAAACCTTGTGGCAAAGTTGCGAGAGAATCCTGCTGGCGTTAGGCTGCTTCTTAAGAAACGTCCTACTGGCTCCTTCCATTTCACACCCGCTCCACTGAAGAACCTGCGTTGGAAACCACCCTTGGTGCAGGTGAGAGGCTGCCGGCTCAACTGTTCTGTCAAGATGGGAATGCCTTGGTTGCAACTTGAAAAAGAGAAATACCAGAAATTCTCCCAGGTACTTATGTTTAAGTAGAGGTCAAGGAAGTTTAGGTGACATGGCTGTCCTCTTCTGATTGCTAGATAAAAGGGAAAATGTTCTTGGTTTTGGTATGGTGTGTGTGTGGTGTGTTTCTTTTTTTTTTTAATTTAAGAAACTCAGATAACACCCACTTCATACACAAAAGGACTAGGTGTGCTGAGCCTTTTAATCAGTCAGTGTGCCACTGGGAGAACTTATCTGAGGGAAAACTGCTGAAACTGCTGATATGTATGGAATTCATCAGCACAGAGTAATAAATACTTCCTCTGTTTAGCAGAGTAATAGGTTTTTGCTGAAATAACTTAGATTATTCCATATATTTGTCCTCTTAGTCTGGTGAAGGGTGGGAAAGGTGTTTTTCAATAAGTTGTTTAAACTGCTTGTTTAAATAAGGTTGGTTGTTGAGCTATTCACACACTGGGTAATAAGCAGACAGGGAAAGTGACATTAATAACACTTTAACTATTTTGAGAATGGCTTATTGTATTAGGAAGCTTAAGGCTTACTGCTTACAGGGGAAAACAACTGAATTTATATGAATTAATAACCTGGAATAAAGAAAATAAGTGAGTTCCCATTCCTATTACTGCACAGACTTCCCTACATAGCTGTGAAGGTAACTTATCAGCCTGTGAAATGCCAGTGGCTATCTGAAGTCTTGATGCAGGCAGATTTAGTACACAAGGGAATGGCAGAAAGATGTGCCAGGGGAGGTTTAGGTTGGACATTAGGAAAAGGTTCTTCACCCAAAGGGTGGTGGAGCACTTTAACAGGCTCCCTGGGGAGGTAGTCATGGCCCCAAGCCTGACAGTGTTCAACAAGCAATTAAAGAAGCCTTCAGATGCATGGTGTGGATTTTGGGGTTGTCCTATGCAGGGACAGGAGTTGGACTCAGTGATCATTGTGGGTCCATTCCAACTCGGGACATTCTTTGATTATGATTCTATGAGATTTCTCTTGAACTTGGCAGATGATGCACACTTGACTCTTTTCTCATCCTTTCACCAATGTGTGTATCCTGCTTTTGTGGCATCGTGCCTGTTGGCTAATCAGACCCAAAGAAAAACAAACAAAACAAACAAACAAAAGCCCAAACAATAAACAGACAAACAAATAACAGAAGCTAACACCCTCCACACCGCCACCCCGGTACTCTGAGTTTTTTAGAGTTACCAAAAGAAAGGACTGTGTTACTGATAAGGAGAGTTGAGGTGGGCTGGGATATATAATAGTCTGTGCCAAGCAGCATTTCCTTGGGGAAATGGGTGGTTGGAGAAGCCAGTTGACAGTTCTGGCCTCCGACAGGTACAGACTGGTAAAAGGCAGATGCTTGTGCAGGGGTTCCACTAGCTGAGTGACCAGTGGAAAAGCCTGGGCAGGTACTTGGCAAAATGGGGAGAGTGCTGTCTTCTTGCCTGACAGAGGTGAAAGGGTCCTTCAAACCTTTGATCTCCTACAGGCAGACTGGAGTCTGGCGAGACTCTGGGCAAACAGAATTGAGACACAAAAAGCGAAATGACAGACTTGCTTAGATGAGAATACCAAATATATTTTTGCTTTGCTTTCCTTACCCTAGTTATATCACTTGATGCAATTTGTGGTGAACTTAACCATATTCCTGCCTGTGCCCATGCCCCAGGCATTGGACTGTATGGAAAAAGGGTAGCGTGAGCTGGCTTTGTGAGTCTTGCAGGTCATATCTGTATTTAACAAATTGTATTCTTTTAATGGATCTGAAAATAGAAGAAAGGGGTTTTGTTTTCTGTCTATGGAATTTGCAGTAAAAATGAAAACTTGAAAGAGCAAAATTTTCTTGAGCAATACATTACCTGTGATAGGATTTCTGTGGGAGGAACTGCAAAGCTAGCTAAAACTGGAGGTGGAGAAAAATATATATGCTAAGAGTTTTTAATATGTTTTTTAACTATACAAATAGTCATTCACTAGGGGATGATATGGTACTACTGACTATTGAATTTTTTTTTTTGTGAATGATAAATCAGTGCTCAGATGTTTGACAGTTATCTAACATTTCAGACCAGCCCTTTGCCAACTTCAACCCAGTCACCAGAAAGCACCATGGATACCTCACTGAAAAAAGAGAAGCCAGCCATTTTGGATCTGTACATACCACCTCCACCAGCTGTTCCGTATTCCCCTCGGTATGTGGATAAACATGCACTAGTGAACAAAAAACTCCTTTATTATGCCTGTTTCTGAGCTGGCTTTCTGTTAAAGCTCTGTGCAAATTAGCTTGAGGAAATTGTAGATCTTGCAGACTTTATTCTAGTTGCTTAAATGCATAGGTTTGCTTAATCTTATGATTAAATGCATAAATTACCAGGATCATAATAGATGTTGTTATTAGAAAACTGTGTGCTGCATACATCAGAGTTGTTCCCAAAGCATGAACGGATGTCATCCGTGATTTTGTTGTGGAGTTATGTTTTTGATTTTGTTTAAATCCAACTGCACGTAGCAAGAAGTAATTTTTGTCTGTAACTTTTTCCACTTTTTTTTTTGTTGGTGTTTTTTTTTTTTTGTGAGTTAAGTTACTGCTGTGGGAGTTAGGATAGGAAAAAAACTTGTTTTAAGTTGTTAAACTTGGAAGTTGTACAAACAGGAATGTTCCCAATGAGGGGAAGGGAGAGACAAGTCATTCGACTTTATTTTTTTCCCTGCAGTTTAAGCTATAAAATGCAGACCAGTGTACACAAAAGAAGGTGAGGGATGTGGGGCATGCTTCCTGTCCTCTCTTGACACTTCAGGTTACATGTAGATAGCCCAGCACAGAAACTGACCTTTTTGCCACAGGACTCTTATAGGAGGAGAGCTTGCCTCCTGTCATGTAAGGTCTGATACAGAGACAGAGGTGTTCTATTACCTGCAGTCTTCAGGGCAGTACTAGGCTGGAGGGAGAGAATTTCTTCAGTGTGGGGTCTCTTTACCTGAAGTTGGATCCACCTTCACCTATTGTCTCCCTGTTTTTCATGTTTGTGTACTCAATTCTTAAATTAAAAAAAAAAAAAAAAAAAAAAAAAAAAAAAAAAAAAAAATCAAATTTCTTGTCATAAAAACACGAATGCGTATTTAACAGCAGAGTTTATAATGTCTTGGTCTTTTCCTTAAATTTTTACATATCAAGCACATCAGTCAACTTATGTGCATGAGCTCAGTTTGTTTATCTCCTTTCTAAACAGTCACAAAATTATATCCGGCTTCAGATGCCTTTAGACCTGAATCCCTGTTGACAGGGAAGGAAGTAGCAATGTGAGCTGTAAAACTTGCCCTGGATGATGTGTGGAAAGGGGAAAGCTTCTTGACTTTTCAAGAAAGCAAATGTGGAAAGCTGTGGTACCCAGCAAGAAGAGAAAAGGCATTTCCCTCACCTTCTATTTGGCTATTTAATTTCATCTCTGCATGTTTTGTTCTTCTCTTGAAACTGTAATACTTTTGTGTGGTCATTTCTTCCCCCCTCATCATCTTGTTCTCTTCCCTTCCTGGTATGGACCTTTTCTGGTCCCACTGGCAAGACAGAGCACAGTGGCTGGTTTCCCTCCACATGGTGGTGTTGTAGGAGAGCTCTCTGGGTACACATGGTTGTGACGTAACACTTCTGTGCAATTTTTTCCCCAGAATCTCCATAAATAGCTCCCTGCCATTCAGTGAGTTCTAGAATTGTTCTTGATAGCTGAAAAAGGTGGTATGTGCTGGCCAGGAGGCTGTTGTGAATGTGGGGGTACGTATGTGCTTAGACAGTCACCTGTGTATTTTTATGCCTGACTTGTCTGATGATTGCTTCACGTACTAAGATTGTAGCATCTACAGCGAAGTGGAGGGGGGGAAAACTCGGAGAAATCTTGACTTGGAGAGTAGCTGCTCTTCCAGAAGTACTCACAAGGACTGGTTCTAAAAATGTCTGTTCCTGGCCTTTGGAATGAAGGGTTACTCTGGTGTCGAGGGTTAAGATTGCGGGGTGACAATAAAACCCTGGCAGATGTATTGTTAACCCCCTCTCCCCCCGACACACTTCCCCCTCCCTCTTCCCCCTTTTCACTAAGGAGAGGCGATTGGGAGGAAAAGAAGCACAGGGTGAAGAGAGTTGGAAAAAATTAAAGATGTTTTACTAATGCTACTAATAAGAATAGAGAAAATAATACAAAATATACAAAACCAATCTTGAAAGTCTCAGCAACTGCAGAGGCGGCAACCAAAGTCCTGGATTAGACTCTGCAGCCAATTGGAGCTGGATTCAGTCTCTCACTAGGCCTCAGTTCACAGGGACGACTAGCAAGGTCCTCTCCTAATGTCGGCCATAAGCAGAAGGGAAAAGGCAAAAAAGGGAAAAGCCCACGAGATCCTCGTGATCTCCCACTTTTATATGAAGTATTCACGTGAATGGAATGTTATACACAGTTGGTCAGTTTCTTGGTCTCTTGTTTCTCGTCGCCCCTCTCGTGAGATGTCCATCCGTGCTTATCAATAAGTTTGCATTCCATTGCTAGGTTTACCAAAACATGTGTCTGGTGCTCCAGGAAAATGCAGTTAATATGAAGGCTTTAGCTGACAGGCAAATTCACTAAAAGAGAAACTTGTTTTTAGCAAAACCAGGAGATCTGGGAAAGGGAGTTTCTGCAGAAATTGTTCAAAATTCTATGTATATACACTATGATTTTTGGTTTTTTTTATTGAAGCTCTCACTTCTGTATAGAGAGAGAAGGTGGTGAATATCCAGTGGCAGTTATTGTGCATTGGGAATGACCATGAGGCATAGTCCTTTAGATGGAGGCAATAGGTGTTGCCATTACACAGAGATGGATAAATATTTGTATGCACTCCTCTGTCACAACTGTGTACTGAACAGACAGTGAATCAGGATCTTTGATACCCTCAAGGCAGGAAAGTCTTATTTCTCAAAAGCTTTTTCTGGGGTGGTACCTCTAAACTTCTCTGTATGTTAAATTAATGGCTGATGAAAAGTGAATTAACATGAGGGACTTAGCTTTCTTTTCTCCTTTGTAAGTATGTTTATAATGAAGTCTTTTATCACCTGACTTGTGTTTTTTTTTTTCTTTTCTGCTTGACTACAGCACAATGCCAGTTGTCAGGAGCGTGACTGGGGGCTAGAAGTATCTTTCAAACCTACTCGTGTCTAGTGTGAACCTCTTTTAAGCTATTAACTGAAGTGAAATGTCCTTTCAGAGATGAAAAAGGGAGTTTTGTATATGGAGGAGGCAACAAATCCGGTCAGCCCCTACCTGGGTCCAAGGGTGCCGAGTCTCCCAATTCTTTTCTGGATCAGGAGAGTCGAAGGCGAAGGTTTACTATTGCTGATTCGGATCGGTTGCCTGGGTATCCCACGGAAGCAAATATCGTATCAGCCAAGATGAGGGAAAAAACACAGTCTTATGGTGAGTTAATTCCTATTTCATTGCTGCTGTTATGACAAACACTTTGGTCAGTTTGGAATAATTTGTTAGAAAAGTGCTTGTTGGACTTAATGGATATTATGGGTAGTTTGTAAAAACTGTGAATATAATTCTATATCTGAAATAATTTCACTTAAATGCTGTTATTTCTTCAGTAAATGTTGTTCAGCTGGGCTCTGCTGCCATGTTTGGTCATTTCCTTGCATGTCTTGGTTATAGCTTTAGGTCATTATGTCCACCGCTGCTGTAAATGAGCAAGAGTGTGACTGTTCGATTTTGACACATTGCTTTCTTATATTTCACCAGTGGAAGCAGTTAGAACTGTTTTTTTTTTTTCTGAAATTTTAACTGCTTATTGCTGTACCTCTCCTTTTGTGTAACTGAGAAAAATATCAAGCTAAAAATCGGTCTCCTAAACTTAATGTAATTCCTCATAACCTTCTCTATTGCCTTTAGGAAAACCCCGTCCTTTGTCAATGCCTGCTGATGGAAGCTGGATAGGAGCTGCAGAACCCTTCTCTAGGCCACGAGCATCAGGGAGAAAAGGCAAGGTTCTAGGTCTTGTCCCTCTTTCTCTTCCCTTCCTCTCCAAAATTTAATTGGTGTGAAGAGGATGTGCCTGAATTAGGAATGAAGAATAAATATTTTTGTGATGCTGAACTGATCCAAGGTGATCATTGTTGGTTGTAGCAGGAATGCCAGATGGTAGTTGTGAAATTTGTGAGGCTGTTCAGTGGTAGGGCTCCAATTTTGTTGTTCAGTCCTAGAATTCTTGTGAGTATTAAAAGTAGGGCAGATCTGTACTTGACTCTTACAGTACAGGTTTACTATTTTGCTCTTACACACCAATACTTCCCTTTCTTAAGCATTTAGTATTGATCATAAAACTTCTTTTTTGGACATCTGTTTGTTTAGCTCACTGTGGTAGGCTATTGTAGAAGCAAGCTTGTTCTCAAAAGCAAATGTAGGGCCTTTTAGGAGTTGCTTTTTTTGTGAATGCTGTTAGAAAACAATATACAATGTATTTCAAAAAGATGGATGCAATTTGCGCTGCACTGCAATTACAGATTAGGTCCATCTTTTTGAAACACCCCTTATTCTGCGGATATCACAGAATGGGAGAAAGACACAAGCTGATAATGTTGGGTGTTAAGTTAGGTGGTTTTTTTTTTTCTTCCCTCACTGAGCTTCTCTTCTCCCCTTTTGCATCTGAAAGACTCCGAGTCCTGTTAAAGTGAAAAATAGGAAAGGATGACTCTCTAGTTTATTCTTGAAATCAGTTCTGAAAGCTGATAGGAAAATATAAGATCAATTCTATAGGCAAATATAGAAGCTGATAACAAGAAACAGCAACCTGGAGGGATATCAGAAACAGGCTAAGTAACAAGTCTAACAGAATGATCACCAGGTGGCAGGGCTGTTTTTTGCATGCATGTTTTTTTGTTTGGTTTTGTGTTGACTTTTTTAACACTTGAAATGTACTTAAGTGCTGCAGGCTTGTGTGTAAGCTGTTTTGGGTCAGAACAAAGACCTGCCTAGCCCAGTATGATGGACATCTCTAGCAGCAGCCATGACTATGTGTCTAGGTAGGAGTAAAACCAGAGAAAGTACCACAAATTGATAATCAAAACCAGGGAAGTGCTTACATTTTTAGCTGCAAAAATTAATTTCTGTTGTCCAATGTAATATTTGTAGCTTTTAAGTTAGTCTTGAGTTATATTCAGCTAAATGCAGATTCAATTCTGGTCTATGAGCATCTTGAATGACACATGTTATGAGAAGGATTTGCATGAAGGTCATCTGTACTAGCAGTTTTGATGCATGTGGATCTGGAATTTAACAGTCAAACAATATCTGTGTGTGAATTTCTTTTGTTGTTCTGTGTGTTGCTTAAAAAAACATTAAAGACGCAGAAAGCCATAGATCTGTCGACAACTGTTTATGTCCATGTGTGTTTTGAAAGGTACCAAAATCTGGGTAATTTGAAATATAACCAGAAATTTTTAATTAAAAATAGAAAATGTTAAAGGAGGGTTTTGTAGTCAGCAATAATTTTGCTTTTTTTCCTCTTGTTCACACAGGTGAAGAAGTCCTCTGCAGGTACTTCAGTAATGAAAGGATACCCCCAGTCATTGAAGAAAACCCCACCACACAACACCCCCTCTCAAGACCAGTGTCTGACAAGCACTTAGTGAGGGGAACGGATTATATTCGAGGCAGCAGGTGTTTTATGAATACAGACCTCCACAACAGTGCAACAATTCCTTTTCAAGAGGAGGGTGCTAAAAAATCCTCTGTTACATCGTCCACAAAATCTTCTTCTGCAGAGCCCTCGCTGCTGGTCAGCTGGATCACGAGACTGAAATTGTTGACTCATTGACTGTTGTTCACAGGACTGTTACCAAGTGCCTTTGCTCATCGGTCAGACTTCTCTACTTTTCAGCTTAACGGATGCATAGTGACTAATGCAGTGTTCTTTTTCCTGGAGAATCTCACACTTTTGCCTTTTTGTTTGTGATTTTTTTTTTTCTTTTTTGATGGATCAGAGGGTTTTATGGCACAAGGAGGGAGGAAAGATAAAGGTTAAGTTTCGCTTCCTGGCCAAAAGCTGAGGGCATTTATTACCCTGGAAACGAGGAAAATTTCAGTGATATAGAGGCCACACGTGACCTGAAATACACAAAATGACTCAGAGGAAATCATTATGTTACTGTAAAGGGGCACTTCATTTGTCTGAATGCTCAGAGGCTGGTGCGACTGACGGGTGTCAGAGTACGTAGAGTTCAGCAAAAGTTGTGCTGCTCTCCTGACCAGGAAAGGTAAGCAGGGAAAAGGCAGTTTCATGCTAATTAGTGAAGCTGTTGCAAGTGCTGCATGAGATCAAGCTTGTGAGAAAGAAGTACTAGCATTGCCATTCTTTCTCTGATATCCACAGATCTTAGGAAGCCTTAGGAAGAGAGTTCTCTTACTCAGAGATCTTAATAAGTTGGACCAATTTAATTATAAATCAATCCATTTTATTGAAATCACAGTACCAATACAGAGCGCTGAACAGCTGTGGTGTTCATCCATAAAGAAATATGGATTGCTACAACATGCCAAGGAGATGCATCTGTAGAGGTGGTAAAAGAATATATATTTTTCCTTAATTGTTTAAGAATGATTTGCTGTTAACCAAAGTAGGCTGTTAAAGACAGTCCTGTTGGACTAATGAGAATTTTGACAGTGGTTCAGTTTTTGAATGATGTATTGTTTTTATGAGAAAAATGTGCTATGATACATTACAATTGTAAGACGTCTTGCTATTTTCTATATAGCTCAAATTTGTCCACCTCCAGAATTTTAAAGTAGCATTGGGTATTTTGGGAGGAAAATAAAACTTGTTTAACAAAAGAGGAGGATATTAAAGAGGTATTGTTTAAACCTGAATGTACATAAGATTGTTAGTATGCAAACAGTTGTGTTTAAAGTAATTTAAATGTTAAATATAGTTGTATATATTTTTTTCACTTAAACAGATATAGTTTGTACCTTCCTGTCTGCAGTACTTGGCACAGATTAGTCAAATGCAAAGACAAAGCAAGTCTTTTACTCCTCACTAATTGTAAGACTAACTATTTTTGTATAAGATGCATTGCCAACAGTGTTTAGGCCTTTGGTCTTGCTGAAGAAAAGAAGAATTTCTATTTAATAATCGGTGGAGAAAGAGGGAAGTTAAATGTCCATTAGCATTTTGGATGGGGGAGGAATTGTATGTGGTAACATCAGTGTTAAAACCATACTATGATTCTGTCTTGTGAAAGTGTGACCATTCTGCTGCAACAAGTTAGTGAAGTTGTGCTACAACCCTGCAGAGACACAGGGTGTTAAATTCAGTTTTCAATTAATTATGTTTGATTCTGACTCACTGGTGATTTAGGTGGGGGCTGGTTTGGACTTTTTTGATCAATGCAGAATATAATTTGCCTGTCTTGTGTCACTCTTCTCTACCCTGCAAAGACAGTAGCCTGTAGTAGAGATGTGGCCAAACACAGCTGCAGTGCAATTGAATCCTCCATGAGTTCAGTCCTGCCTCTGAGGAAAGGGCTGAAATTGTCATGTTGCATGCAGTGTTGTAGTGTATAGTCCAGCCCCAAATTGACTGAACTGTTTTAATTTAATGTACTTCCATAACTTTTATTTAAAGTCAGAGATGTTGTCTTAACAAGGCTTTATAATAGAATTTTTGCTTATCTTTAATGTACTGTTTTCCATGGTTTAAAAAGTGAATGGTGGGGACGCACTTTGGTTTATGCATTCATGCATATTGATGTGGAAGATCTATAGGTGCACTCGGTTTCTTTGAGTTGTACCCAGGCACATTTTTAAGACACTGAAAAGTTTTCTCACTTCATTTGGCTAGCTTCTCTTGCAGTTTGATCTATGAGTAGTGAAATAAGTTTGCCCTAATTTAACAAGTAGATTGAAACCACTGCAGCTATGAAGAAAGAGGAATTTATAAGCATTTAGGCAGTGACACTTTCAAAATTGGTCTTGTTGCCAAAACACAAGCTAATTCTCCCTTCACCACTGAAAAACACCCCTTCAAACCAACAACAAAACAAACCCAACCAACTAATGTCCTTTCAAGTTCATCCTCTCCATGTTCCAGTGTCCTAACCATGCGGAATTAAGGTACTGAATTTGACCGTTTGTCAGTCAATCATAAGGATATCCAACAGTTGATTGTCCAGGGAGAGAGTTGCCTGGCTCTTATGAACAGGGGAAACATAGGTTCTTTTCTGGAAATCAACAGAAGTGGTATTGTAGTTTCTCAGAATCACAGAATGGTTGAGGTTGGAAGGGACCTCTGGAGATCATGTTGTCCAAGCCACTGCTCAGGCAGGCCCACCTAGAGGTGGTTGTCCAGCATCACATCTAGACAGCTTTTGTGTATCTCCAAGAATGGAGGCTCTGCAACCTCCCTGGGCAACATCTGCCAGTGTTTGGTCACCCTGACAGTAAAAAAAAGTGTTTTTCACTTTTCAGAAGGAATCTCCTGTGTTTCAGTTTGTGCCTCTCACCTCTGGTCCTGTCACTGGGCAACACTGAAAGGAGCCTGGCTCCTTCATCTTTGCTTTCTCCCTTCAGGTATTTATACACATTGATAAGATCCCCCTGAGCCTTCTGTTCTCCAGGCTGAACAGACCCAGCTTTCTCAGCCTCTCCTCACAGGAGAGGTGCGCCAGTCCTTTCATCATCTGGATGTCCCTTTTTTGAATTCTCTCCATATCTCTCTCATACTGGTGAGCCCGGAACTGGACACAGTACCCTAGATGTGGCCCCATGTGTGCTGAGTAGAGGGAAAGGATGGCCTTTCTCAATCTGCTGGCAATACTTTGTTTAATGGAGTTAAGTTTCCATTGTAAATTAGCAAGACCATTGAAAACAGTCATGCATGGTTTCTCGATCAAGAAGGCAAATAATGTTGGGGTTTTTTTCCCCCTTGTGCTTTATCCATCATTGTTGATGGACTTTTGGCCATCGGAGTGTATGTATGCAGAATAAACGTAGCAGAACACGATATGCCTGTTTTTGTTGCAAAAGCCATATCCTTACTGCTGTCAACTTACCATGTACTCTGGTATACTACCTTGGCTTCTTGATATTCTTGTCTGCAAGTACTGCTTACTGCTCACTATGCTGCAAACCTTTTTATTTAATATATGGCATGCAGGAGTTTCTCTGGGAAGCTGGCATTTTATTTCTCTCAGTGGAGGTTTTTGTTATTTTTTTTTTTCTCCTTTTTCTCCTCTTCTTTCTCTGATTATCAGATAGAAAAGCTTCAATAGCTGTTCTGAGAAGTAATTAATAGGCTATTTTAGATTGTGGCATGGATTGTAGATATTGGACACAAGTACCCTTCCTCCTCCCCTCTACCTCTCGACTTTTTAATGTGGTGACTTCAATTAGAGGAACAGGCAGTTTAACACACTGAATTAAAATGTGGCCATATCTCAGGTTTTTGAAACGTGAGGAGGCAAGTGCAGTGGAAAGACTTATGGGAGCAGACTCTGCTATTTCTATTATTCCTAAACCAGAAGTTTACAACTTTCTATGCTGGATTACCAAAAAGCAAACGTATCAAGAAAACTTAAGTACAATAAAATAGGTATCTGTAACTTTAAGCACTTGGTAAGGTGAATTAAACACAAGACCCTGTTTTCCTTTGCCTGTATAGCTTTCTGATATATGTAACTTGAGTTTCTTCCAAACATCTGCATCTTTTTAAACACCTGGTCTGATCTTGCTACACCAGGGTAGCTGTTAATGTATTGGCTGCAAGATTCTCCTCTAATGGAAATTTTGTCAACTGTTGTTGGGCTTTATCATTCACTCTAGAAATCTTGATTCAAAGTGGAAGTGAGTTTTAATAGACCCATTTTGTCATTTGTCCTAAAAGAAATGAAGAAGTTGAAGAGAATATCTGTGGGAAACATGCACTTAAATTATGTCAACTTCAAGGGGAAGTAACAGTCCCCTCCTTTCCTACGTGGAGAGGGGAGGAGGTCTGAAGAACTCAGGAAAGACTAGAGGTCCATAGCTACCTGCAGCTCTGGTATTTCAAGGGAAAATTGTTGTTCCCTAGCCCCTCCTCTGATCAATATTAATCAATATGGCCACCACCAGCAGAAGGAACCTCTCTTAGCTCTTCAAGGACTTTCTGTCAGCTGCTTTGCCTATGAGTACATCACATCCAAGCTGCTCTGTTCCATCCCGTGGAGCCTTTTACGATGTGGAGTAGTTGTATGTGACTGAGAGGTGACCACTAGGCAAGGGTGTTTCTGGGCTCAGGTATGCACAATGTCAAAATCATTTCTTCACCAAAGGAGGAAGCATGTTGCTTTTATTGCCTTTTCTTTATATTTGTCACAAAATGTTAATAATACTAGAAAGATCTTTCCCAGAGAACTGAAGGAGTAGATGGGGGAAACAGGCTATGAACAGGGGGTGGGCTTGGTGTTGCATAGAGAGCAAGTGTGCAGTTGCCAGTGGATGATAATGCAATTGGTTGAATATGCTGCTGCAGGTGTGTAGGGACAGCTAATAAAGTCCTATATTTTGTTTCAAAGAAATGTTGAAGTTCCTCACTGCATGAACACCAAATGAGGGGGAAAACAGAAGTACAAGCGTAGGAAGAGAAATAAAGTGATGTTGCAAGGAACTGGTAGAAAGCAGATCTGTAAGAGCAGCTGTTACACTGTTCTATGAAAAGCACTTGGACTTCACGTGATATGCTTCTCTATGTAACCTCTCTTCCCTGGGAAAGAATAGAGATTAAAACCCTCAGCTTTCTCTGTGTCTGTGCACAATATGCAATATTGGCCAGCTGATGTTTAGCAAATAGCAACATGGCACAGATCATTTTACTGCTATTGTTATCACTTGAGAGAAATGCTGCTGTTATTTTGGGAGAAAGGTTTAAAATGCAAGAAAAACCCATAGCAGTGCATGTCATAGTATTGCCAAGTGTGGTTATTTTTCTTCTTTACAGTAACTGCTCCTGTTATAAGTTCTAGTGTACAGAGAAGTGTTAAAAAGTCAACTTTTCCAGATCATTCCTTTTGCATGTTAATCTCATTCAGAGAGGGTGAAATCTGTCCTGTGTTTATGAAATAATTTCTCCTACCTGCCTCTTCTGCTCTTCCTCTTTGTACAATTTTAATTGAAAAGCAAGGGGAAACGTCTGAAAAGCCTGTACTCTCAAAAACTAGTGCACTTTCTTTGTCCAAGACGTTAAATTTGAAATATGTTGATAGCTTAACTTCTTGTTGTGTATAATGAATATGGAGGGTGCTCTTTAATTTGGGAGTTTTTTTTTAAAAAAAACCTGCAGATATAGGAATAAATCACAGGCAATATCTTTCTATCTCAACCTGAGAAAAATGTAGGTAACAAGTTAGAAGCTGCTATTATGTGGAAACTTGGCTCATCTCTTGGTATTGAAGGTATGTGTATCTGTTATATCAAAAACTGTGCCTAGGTTGACTTCCCTAATGAGTACAACATTTTTCCAGGTAACCTGTGGGTATAGTACTTTACAGTGCTCTGAATACACTGCCATGGTGGCAAAACAACACAGTTAATTGGAAAAGGATTGTAAAACACAAAAAAAGAAAAAAAAGAATATTTGGTACTCCTGAATATATGTATAGTACGGTTTTGGGGAACGTGCACCTCAGAAATGCCGAGCAAGCGTCTGTTTTAGTCTGTAGAGTATTTGCAAGCCAATACCCTGGGTGTTCCCTTACATAAGCATTGCAATATAATACTATTCTAGATGGTAAAGTACAAGAGGAAATACTATATAAAAATGAATACTAATGGCTTGTAGAGACAGAGTTCAGGGCAATTTTTCAAACAATGTGTTTCCTCTAATATTATGGATAATGAAATTAATCAGTTTGAATTCTGGATGACCAAAAGAGGTGGACATAGTACTGTGAGAATCATACTAATTTTGTACTAATTAATGAAATGATAACCTTTTCTTCCTCCTAAGCAGGGCTTGTTCTAAAAACAACACACTTCAGAAGCTGGGTGCTCGTTGACCAGAAAGAGGAGGGGAAAAAATATATCTAAACCTTAGCCAAACCAGGAAACAGATGGTGAAGACTGGCTTTACTGTTGGAGAGGATAAAGAATTTTCTTTTTGTAAAACTATTATTTTTATTGATCCAAGTCTTATGTCCTGTTCTTATTACATTGCCAACAGGCAATCTTCCCAACTTGCTCTATACCTGTGGTCACATCCTGAATAGACCAAGTTAAATGTCTCATCAGGCTTTAATCTGGACCTTGCTGATAAATTCAGCTCAAATATTTCCTGCAGGTTTTACTTCCTCTGGGGCTTTCCTGCGTTAATCAATCAGTCAATATTTGGAATCTCTTATGCATGATTTGGCAGCAAGATTTGCATGCATGCATTCTCTGAACTGCCATTGCCAGCAGTATTGGTATATTGGAGGAGGGTGAGTGCTGGCTTGTGCTTGTGGTTTCTGCACTTACCGACATATTCTACTGTACATCCTAGTGCATCACATCAGGGCGTGAGTTAGAAATGTTCATGCCCAATTGGAAAGAAGTGTTGCGTCTTTTGGAGTAAACTGATTTTTTCCTGCTATACAACTGAAGCTTCTTTCTTTTCTTTGGTCTGAGTTTTCCTTTGCACGTGCTGTGCTAATGGAGCATGTACTCTGGTCATCACATTGAAATGCTTTTGTCATCTTGCAAGCTGTAAGGTTTTATAATTGACAAGAGCTCTCAAGAAAGCCATCGACTTAAATTAAAATGTAGAAAGAGCATTCCAAAGGGACTCAGAGGAGCTGGGCTAAGCTTAATGTATGGGTCTGTGTTGTGTTGAACACTGTTTCAGCTGTGTAGCAGTAACTGCGTAGAAAACAACCCACATAAGTGCTACATGCCCATTTGTTTCTACTGCTACTTTTGTGTGGTGCTGGAATATGAAACAAGGGTAGTCACAGTACTTATATATAGTTCAATGCATGGCACTTGAGCTGTAAGATGCATGATAAAAGCGATCAAGAGCTGCTGTCAATATATAATTTTGCCAAATTCTACTGCCTACACTGCTGCTGCTCCATCAGTTTAAAATAGTAACCCCTCTTCATCCTGTCATCAGCACAGCGCAAACCTAGCTCTCTGGCAAGTAAGTAAGTACCAGATTTGCTGCCTTTTGTGGTAGTCAGTAACTGCTGGTGATATGGTGTCATTCCCACAGGGCCACATGCAGTGGTCTAAAAGCTTAGGTAGTTTGGGTTATTCTGGACTCAGTCCAGAAGTGGAAAGTCAGATTTAAAAAAAAGTTGATGGGCTAATATCACTTAAACTTGAGATTTTTTTAAATGCATACTAAGTATGAAACAGGCAGGAGTTGTCTGTTGCACATACTTTGCCAGTAGGAAAAAAAAAAAAAAAAGAGGATTACATATTTGGTGGAGGAAAAAAACCCAGACCTTTGGGTGTCCTCCAGTTCCTGCTAGTGGCTGAAATGTGTTTGTTTTAGCATGACATGGAATAGATATAAACATTCCTTTTTAAACCTCCCTGTGTGGCCACCTCAGTTTTTCAGGATGATGTAAGCCACTGACTTTACCCCTTAGAAGAATTAACCTAATATATTTTTTTGGGGAGAGAAGGCCAAGGTGATTCTTAGGTGATTATCTGATTTGTTAATTGAGTGTGCAGACAGAGGAATTAATCATGAAACAAATGCTGGACAGTGCCCTTTAACAGGGAGAATCCTTGGGGTTATTCTGTGATTGCATTTTGTTTGTTTCCTGGACCCTGTAGAGAATGAATGTTCACCATGCATGGTAGCAGTTTGGCAGCTAGGTGGTAGCCAAACAATCAGAGGACAACCAAGCCCTACTTACAATGCCACTTTCAGCAAAGTGGGTTAGTTGTGATGGTGTGATTTTTTGTTTGTTTGTTTTGTTTTGTTTTGTTTTATTTGTTTCCCTCCTCCCCTAAGTGTAGCCCTCCTTCAGTACAGCTGGGCCAGAATAGGAACTGTTGAAAGGTATCTGGGGCAAACTTGATGAGATCCTGATGAAACAGTGGGCTATGCTTGCTGCTGGCATTTGACTGCCACATGTTTCGATGTACTGTGGGAGTGCCTTTGCAGGTAATGAGCCTCAGACCCCCATGACTGTCACTTGGAGGCTTTTTTGCTTGGGAAATATTTACTGAGGGCAACAGAAAATGCCAGAGTCTAAACTAATATGTGTATTTAATGGCTTTTCCAAGTAATGGCATGTTTTGTGGACCTACTTAGTAACATGTTTCCCTTTACCATCCCCTATTAGCTGTTTATAGTGCAAAGGCTTCTAATGAAATCTTTGCATATTTTCAGTGAAAATATTAATAATACCAGGTAGTCACAAATGGTCCATGAAGTTTTATCTGTAAACTGTAAAAAAACCAAACAAATAAAAACACAGAAAAACCACCTTTTTTTCTACCTTATGAATAATAACTTAATGAATGATAATAATAAAGGTTTTCTTAAGCATAACACAGCTCTAGCTGAGACTGTGTACCCCGAGGCCACTGAATGTCCCACTGAACATGCAGAAGTTTTAATGTCTTCTGGCACAGATCTTGACTGTTTGTTTCTGGTGGGAAGTTGATGTGAGTTGCTATAGCTTGCTGTGTAGGATAAGAAAAAAAAACACTGATCTCCAAAATGAATTATTTCCCTTTCCCTCCTTCCTCTGTGACCTTCCCTTCCCTACGTTAAGGCTAAGGGACTTTCCAGGAATTTCTTGTACAAACAAACAGCTATAAAGCTTTTAATATTTATAGCATAAGCTAGTTTGTTTTGTTGTCCAAGATAACTTTGGCTAGAGCTTTCCAGTAAAAATAGCACTGCCGGCAAGACAGTATTTTCAAGCTCTCGACTCACGTAAGAATTCCTCTTTGTTTAGTAAGCTATTGGTTTAGACTCTGCTTTGAAGCTCCTTGGACCACCCCAAGCAGCCCTTGGCCCTTTAGCTGCAAACACATTGGCTTCTTATCACTGGAGGGAAAGAAAGGTCTGCTTTTTCCCCTGGGCCTGAGTTTTGTAACTCTGGATTCCCAGGGCCTGATGGAGAGATGGGCACAGACCCACCACACAGGCCTCCTGCCCTTCCCTGCCTGCCAGCGGCTAAAGCAGCAGTCCCTCTCTTCCTCCTACTCAGGTGCTGAGTGATGGGCCTCTGCCTCAGCTTTCAAAATACAAATTTTGAAAGTTTTTGGTTGCATATGAGAAAAGTAGTTGTTCAGGGTTGGGTTTTTTTGTTTGATTGTTTTTTTTTAGAAGTAATAAATTCAAAGACAGGAAGTACAATCATTTAGGATTGAGTACGTCAAGCTTTTTCCTAGTTGGAAGGCTTGCCAAGGGTGTTGCTGATGTGACTAGGAATTAACCCTTAATGTAGCAGGCCACTAGTGAGCTCTGTGGTCCCTTCTCCTACCACCATGCAGGCTGGTCTGTGGCTTTCTTTTTTTGAGAGATGGGCTGGACTTTTACTTAACAGCACCTGCACTGACAGCTTCTGGCTGTGCCATGGTGGAATTAGAGGATTTCTTCCCTCCTCCATTGTGGCTTTTTTATGAGCTGGGGACCAGGTGAGACTTGCTGCCCCTTAGCAGGGAGACAGGGGAGGTTGGTGTGGTATGGTGGGTCATACACCTGGTCAGCATCAGCTGTGTGGTGTCCTGTGGTGAATAACCTGCGCTTTATTGCTGTGGTTTGTCCCAATGAGCTATAGGTCAGAACTAGCTTATGCATATACTTGAGTAACAAACAAATCTGGGACTAGAAAAATAAAAACTAGGTTGAAAGGCTAATGTGATAAGATAAATGAGTTGTTGTACTTGGATTTGCAAAGTTTGTTTTCCTGTTGAAGTATGGGGATAGTTTGGAGGGATGATGTGTCCTATAACACAATGTTAACGCGCAGGTAATGTGACGAAGCCATTATTTAAGAAACGAAGATTTGGCGGAATATGAGCTCCTCATATGGCATGGGCATGATTGATCTAATGTTGTGCAGAAAGGCCTTTATTAAAACAAAGTGGGCAAGTAAGCTGGGGTGGTCTGGGGGACGCTGTGAAAGGAAGCACTAAGGCAGACACTTGGGGGGTGGAGGTTCACACATGACTGAGCCTGGCCACAAGAAATGCATTTGGCTTGCTGCTGACTGGAGTTTGCTGTTGTGCTTGGGATGGTATGGTTTCTGGATGGGGAATAAGGCCTCTAGAAGGATGTGTAAGAGGCTCAGGTTTCAGTATTGTGACTCATTTTCCCAGTAGTTGACCAAAGAGGGGGAGTGTGATGGGAATTAATGATGAGAAGTACTCCTGTTGTTGTCAAGAAATGGTGGGGAATGAAAAAACCATCACCACAAATTTGAAGTTCAGAAAACCTGAACCAATCCTGATAACTGAAGCACGTGGCATGTCACACAGCTCACTCCTGTAAACGTGGATTTTTTTTCATCTAGTTTCCAATGAAGTATTGGGCATGTTTTCAAAATATGGAAGATTTTGGACACCTTCTGATCTCACACAGTGCTTGCTGCTCACATAGGTAGATGTGATTGGAGACATCCTGAAAAGGGTGAGTGAGTCTGGCAGTGTTAACTCTGGGCAGGAGCTGCAAGGTGACAGTTGCACCAACCTGACTAGTTTGATACAGGCTCTTTGGGTTGGATGTGCATAACATGTCTACATTTTAAAATGAAGTGAAAAGTCAGCTATAAAAAACAAAAATAAAACAAAAGCTATTACAAGAAGAGATGTTGCCAGAACATGATTGTCTGGTTGCTTTTTGATTCTTTTGCCTATCTTGCACCCCTAAGACAAAATCCCATGTGATGCCCTAATGGAAAGAAACACACTAGGTGACCCCAAAGGCTTTCTTCTGTTGATCAAAGCACCAGGCCAGGCAAGATTTCTGTTATTTTCCTCTAGGTCTTGATTGACTTCCTGTGATGACTAGTCCATTCAATCTGTTGCTGCCTTCCCTCAACCTTAAGTGAGGTGGCCTGTGGTTGCATGAGTGCTGTGCTTGCACTTGGGCAACAGTTGTGTGTTCTTCTGGATGGCTGCAGTTTGACAGCCCTTGCTGAGCACCTTGGGCAGTTTCTGTGTTGTCACACTCATGCGCCTGCAGAAGGCCACGCTACGTTTGATGTGCTTGGGCTGCCTTTGTTCTCTAGGATAAGTAAGCATTTCTCCTGCAAAATAAACAGGACATGTCTGGCAAGAGGTTCTGTCCAAGGCAGAACTAGCTCTACTTATTATTTTTGCTTGTTGTATCAAATCTGTTTGGTTTATTAGAGACATTCCTGATTTATGGCTGCAAGAGTGGAGTGAAATGAAAGTAGGACCTTCTTGATTAAGAGGATTCAAGTGAACATTTGAGCAAATAGAAGAGGACAGGGAAACTGGCAAAGTAAAACCAGGCACTGATTCTTCATCTTTGATCAGTGCTAAAACAAAAATACCCCAAGTAAATGTGTCTGTGTTTGTGTGTGTGGTTTTTAAAACTTTTTTTTCTTCTCTTAGGCTACTGTCTGGAAATTTGTTATGTTATTCTTACACAAGTTTCTAGACAATGAGAATATCTTGAACTTTCAAAATATAGCTGCAGGTAACTGTGGGACACTTACAACCAAGCTGCTGCTTATTGTGCTCTTGTATGTGGGAGAGCAGACTGCTTGCAACATCAGGCTTTTCTGTTCCTTCCCAGACCTCCCACTCTAAAACCAATGCACATCACATCAGGTGGCTTTCAAAATGATGAGCTTTTCACTAGATCCTCTTTTCACTGCCCTGTTTGATGTAACTTTGTGAACAATACAGAATGGATTTTTAAATACTAGAGATACTGCAGTATAGAAGCACAAGTAGATGTAATTATGAGATTTGAGAACTAGATCTATTTTAAGTAACGCACACGCTGCTACATTTTAGAAGAGTTGTTCTTCTTCAAATATAAATTGTGTTGGTATATACTTAGACTATTAATTATGACTTTGATTCAGAAATGCACAAAGCACCATTCGTGTACCACTTCAGTGAAGTTCATGTGGAAAAACTGAATCATCCAAGCCATCTGTATGATGCACACTATTCAGTGGTTGTTCTCCTCAGCAGGCAGCTGGTGATCTCGCTTCCTGTATTTGTGGTGAGGGGGGAGAAAAGGAAGATGGGAACGAGTCTCCATGGTGGGGGAGCCCTCTTGGTTCATATGTACAAACTTAACAATTTTCCTGAGAGATCTTTAGATTTGTGGTAAGTTAAAACTATGTTCAGAGGATTGAAGAGGCAATATATATTACAAATAGGCTATAGTGTTTTTATTTTAAAGTAATAATGTTTTATCCTCTTTTCAGGCATGATTTGCATAGTAGAAATTGTGTTTCAGGCATTGCTTCATAGGGAGGGCACAGGAGTTGTGGTAGGGCTGGGTATTCTTCAGACTGGGTGGCTTCTGTGTCTTCTGCTCCTCTCTGAGAATCAGGAGGTGAACTGTGAGATTTAGTATGTCTCAGCCACCAGCCAGCAAATGGTAAGTTGACTTATCTCTTGTGCTGGCTATGTTGTGAATGGAATATTTAATTAATATGTTAATGTACCTAAGCTCAGTAGTAGTAAAGGGCTGTTTAATGCTGTAAAAACTACTAGCTAAGGAATGGGACACCCAGCTGATAGGGTTGGGGGAAGCAGTAGTTTTGCAGGCACTCCCACACACATCCTGCAACTGCAACATCTTTAGTTTTCCAAGTATAGGATGTATCTAGTTTTCTGTGGGATATTTTGTTTACATTGACATTGGCAAAGAAGATAACTGTTTTTTATGCTCTATCCCTTCATTACAGTCTGTCTTATTTATTTAGTTGATAACTTTTTTTTGGTAGCAAGAGGTATCTTACAGTTGTAACTTCTTGAGCATGCTGGGTTGGTGATGTAGTTGACCTTGAGACACTTTTGTACTAAACAGTAATATTATAGTAAAAAAATGCCTGAAGAGCAGCAGAATGGAAAAAGAAATGCAAAGAAGCTTTGCTCAGATCTTGTTTGTTCAGTGGCAAGCCGAAGCTGAAGAGAAGCACTACCAGCAGGCATTCAAATCTGCTTTTGATTCTATACCAAACTCTACAACTCTGTCTGTATGAATAATAATCTGCCTGGGAAATCATGGTAAGTTGCTTGTATTTCCAACCAACATAGAACAGAAAAGGGGTCAGGGCTGTGCTGAGGGGCCACTTCCATTCCTTTTGGTGACTGTCATTTAAGGGCTGGCATTGCCTGTCACATAACCTGAAAACCAGATAGTTCTAATGAGGGGACAACAGCCCTCTTATAGGACTCTTTGCTTAGAAAACATTGGCCTTTGAGGAAATACTAAATATAATGATGTTGCACAGTCTTAAGAAGAGGTGACTGAATGCTGTAACAAATGTGATAAAGATTTGTTTAAGAAATTTATATGACAGATTTGTATAGTTGTCCTATACAGTAGGCTTAAGTTACAGCATGGAGCTTCAAGTTTGGCAGAAAAACTGAAAGTCAGGGAAAGTTAAGCACTGGCTTAGGCTGGTGAAGGAGGTTGTGGAACCTCCATTATTTGGTGTATTTAAGAACAGGTTAGACAGCCTCTGTCAGATATAGTCCAAGTATAATTGATCCTGCTGGGAGGGACAGACTTAATGATCTCTTGATGTCTCTTTCCAACCTTATCTGCAGAGTTGTGAGTAGGCTGTGTATAATTGCATCCTGGTAGAGTTCATCAAGGGCTTTCAGGTTGTTCTGGATAAAAGCCACTGTATGCACTTCAAATAGCTTTAACCATAGTTAAGTTTTGAGGTTTAAAGAAGCCCAAAGCAACTGAGTGACTCTGAGAAGATTCAGTTTAGTGGCACCATACAGCAAAAAAGGACAGGGAGCAGCAACATATGAAATCAATATTTTTGCAGTTTTTTAGTTACCTAGAATAAAATAATCATATTCTGCAATTACCATTGTCATTCCTTCAGTAGAGGCACTTCCAGAACATCAGAAGAGCTACAGTTGTTTTCCCCTTAATAAAAGTACCAGGGGTGGTGATACATTTCTGAATCTTCAGGGGAAAGCATACTGATAACTTTAAGTATATTTTAGTCTTTGAAAACCAAGGCAACAGATCTACAAAATGTACTCTCTTATATTGCTTCCTTTGATATGACAGAGTTGAAAGACCCCTTTTCACCCACACTCACCCTCCCTTTTCCTATTGCAATCTGTAGTTTTTAAAAAGTAAAATAACTTGTGGACAAGCAGAGGAGCTCAGTGCTTATGAAAGCAGCTTGTTTCTGTGTATAAGTTCCTTGCTAAAACAAGCTGTATAGCAAAAACTACCCATCTTCTTCTTTCAACCAATGGGTATCCCAGGGGTAAGAGCTCTGTGGGGGAGGCACAGTGATGGCATTATACTGAGAAATTAATTTCCCACACAGTGGAAGTCATCAGTGGCCAGAGTCTACAAAAAGTGGCACTGGATGACTTGAGTATTTTTGCATGTAGAAATCTCCAAAGAGGAGGAAGTGAAAGGAGGCAAGTCTCTTTTAAGCAATTTTAGAGATGTGACTTCATTTGTACATGAGTACGACAGCTCTCTTTAACAAAAAGCATGGTGGGAAGTGGGATAGACTGTGCCTCTTCTACCACTCAAAGGACTGAGCCATCTGTTTTTCCATGTCGTCACTGAATATTGTATGGTTGGCTGCCTTTATCTCTTCTATGGACTATTCATTCTTTCCATAAGTAGCACATACGTTTCTTCAGGCCTATCACTATTCTCCTCACTGTGATTCAATGCACATGTAAAGGCAGTAGTTATTTTAGGAAGCAATAGCTCAGTCTGTGTACCAGATTCCAAGATATTTTCTTGGGCAAGTTTTCAGCTAATCCATTGATATGCAATTAAAGTGCTTTGAAGATGTAAAGTGCCATGTTACTGATAAATACTGATTAGTCATGCAAATAAATGGAAATATTTTAATTAGGGCAATTTCAACATGACTTGTACTGTGGAAAAGAGCCTATATAAACATATTAAATAGATAATTTATTAGTGGGAACAACCTGTGATTAAGGGTGTTGTGTTTTATTTTTGTTTGGTTTTGGTGGGGTGTTTCGGGGGGGGAGGAATAATTACATGGTAAAGTATCAATGCAAGAAAATAACAATTAGATAAACTAAAAAACAATAACTGATTATCTCTGTTTTTCAAAGTATGCAGAAAGCTACAAATGAGATATTTGTGTCCCTTCATCTCTGCTTGAGCCACAGTACAACTCCTATGTTGGAGATGCTCAGCTATGCACTGCCTGAAATGTGGCAGCTTTGCTAGCTGGTTGTTGTTTGAGTGTACCTACATGTCCTATGATGCTGTACAAGTTTTGTTCTGGGATTTACCATTGCTTTTCTGCCAGGATGCTTCTTGGGTTGTCTGCCAGCATCCTGACTGGGAGTAACAGCTAGAGGCTGGAACATCTGTCACAAGGCTTTCTGGTGTTACATAGGAGATGTGTGTCAAATGTTGCTAGGTCTTTTTTATATTTACTTCACAGTCACTTTTGCATATGTGTGCCATTATGTGTAAGGTGGATATAAATGGAGGGCCAGGATTAAGGTAGTGTGTTATGCCCATATGGTCAGGAAGGCTTTGGAGAGTCGGAGCCAGATCTTTCATGTTCTTGCATGTGGTTGCACCCCACGCTTTTGCTTCTCTTGAAAATCAGGATCAGGTACTTCTGTGGTAGGCAATGGAGCAGAATATCAGACTATTGTTATTGATCTGTATTTATCACCTTTGACAGTATATCACAGTATGTTTGGGATACTGTGATATACTGTGATACTGTGATATATCTGGGCAATGGAAGTGATGAATGTTTGGACTATGGAAATACATTCATGAAATTATGTCTTTTTCTTTTTAGTGCCAAGACTTGTTTATAACGAAGTGTGCCAGAGTTCAATTAACCTTCTATTAAAAATCAGGAGAGGCAACAGTTTACCTCATGGTGAACACCATGTAGCACCCCAGTTTACCATCACAACACCCACAGTCTCTTTCATTTATGAATAAAATGCAAAGACTTAATGTGAAGTCAGTCTTCCAGTCCAGCTTCTAGTTTCAGTTGAATTTACCTGAGCTTTATATGAGTGCATTTATGTATGTGTATGTCTGTGGGCATATGTATATGTACCTATGCACTTTTTAATGTTGCCTGAATGTAAACTATGAGTCTATAATATTTATCAGAGATGGAATTGTAGGACTTGTCAGCTCTGTCTTTCAGAGTCACGTTCACCTTTGATTCAACCCTTCTCAAAGAGCTGAGACTTTTAAATTATGGTCAAGGCACATGGCCAGTTGCCTGTTGCCACATATCGCTGTGCCCACAGCCATTCTTCTTACCTAGAAAGGTAGTAAAACCAGGCTCAAGTAAAAGCTATAATGATGCAGCTCATGTGTAACTTGCAACTTTATGCCTGTATGAGAGAGATACTTCTCTTGCTTTTTTTTTTTTCTTTAAACTGAGAATGTGCAATAATATTTCACAATAGTTTAGGTTATGATGCCTGAGTAGGCATTTAATTTTTTATGGCTGCCTAC
Source organism: Columba livia (assembly GCF_036013475.1). NCBI lineage: Eukaryota > Metazoa > Chordata > Aves > Columbiformes > Columbidae > Columba > Columba livia. Next base: position 65,940,716 of record NC_088604.1, read on the forward strand.
ACGAAGTTCAGTGCAAAGCATCTTGTTAATCATTGCTATTCTCTATCTAATGTAAGGGTTACACTCCAAGTGCAGTTGTGTCTGTCTCTGCTTTCAAAGAGCAGTCAAATTGACATTTAGAGTTGAGCTTTGAAAAAAATGCCTTGACTTCATGACCTTTCTAAAACTGGTATTTTCTGGTTTTTAAATAGGGACTTTCACTTGAAGGAATTTACAACAGATTTTTCTCTCAATCCTTTGCACTTAGATCCTGGCTTCATTCCAGATTGTAGAAACTAGATTTGTAATTGCCTTATTTACAAGGTAGGTTTTCCCCTCCTTCTTGTTTGCTTAACTTGACAGATTGTAGACTGTCAGGCGCCACTTAACCTTTTTTTTTTTTTTTAAAAAAAATTGTTTTATTTTGGTTCCTTTTTTCTTAAAGATCGATTTATTATCTCTCAAAAACCTCACCAAAATGAATAGAAAAAAGGGGATTATTCTGGATTAAATTTGTAATACCAGAGACTATGTCAAATTGTGGGTTTACCGGAATAGAAGAAATTAAAGTTGTACTTAATTTTATTAACAGATAGTTTGACTTTAAATTCCTGTTTTATTTTTCTGTGGATTTGCAGGTTTTGATAACATTTGGCTAAAAAAATACTCTGAATTTCCATTCCAAGTTCAAAACAAGAATCAAACATGGTAAATATTCCGGGTAACAAAACTCCCACCCCAAGTGGCCTCAGGCTTGAAACTCTGGGTTATTTAATTTATTTTTGCGTTCTGTCTCTGCCTCTTTGATATCTGAATGGCACTAAAAGTCTGAAGCGCAGTGCAGCCGGGAGAGACAGCCAGCACAGGGACGCTTATCAGGAAGACTTGTGCCTTCAGGACACGCACAAGCTCTTCTCTCCCAAACAGGCCACCACATGCCATTTTGCCTTCTCGCTGCCCCTCATCAGAACCTTTCTCTTCCCAATAATCCTACCAGCAGGTCTTGGGTTCAGCATTTTCTTTAGGAAGAGATAGCTGATGGGTGAGAGAGGGTGCAGTCCAGAGTTTGGTTTGGGACCAATGGGTTATAAGAAAGCTCCCAAGTGAGCTAGTTGCCCTCTTGATGTCTGTGTTTCTCCACTGGACACCTCCCACTGCAGGAAAGAGCTTCATGCTCATGAAGGTGGAAATGGAGGAGGAACGATGTCTCCTCTTGGCCATGGTAGGTGATGGACCATAGTTGGGGAACCTGGGATATGTCTGACTGTCTTGTTGTGCCAGGAGTGCTGAGTGTTGCTGAAGATCCCTGAAGAGGATTGTAGACTGGAGCAATGAGGAGACTATTCCACACCAAAGCATGTTTGATATCTGCACAGTCCATCCACACAGCATTGTCAGTGTGCGAGTTGAAAGCGGGCACAGTGGTACCACCACTGAACCTTACTCCTCTGAGACTGGCACCAAGTAACTTACCAGCATTGGTGCCCTGAGGCATTTGCACCTGTGCTGCTTGTCAGAAGGTCTATGTCTGAGAAAGGTCTTTCCCTTGTATGCAGTCCTCTGGTGCTCACCTACTGGAGCCTCCTCACCCTGCCCCTTTTACAGAGCATGCAGGGACATTAGAGGTACAGCTGGAGACATCTGGCGCTTTTCTGCAAACTGCAGCATCTTGTGTTGGTAACCATGGCAGCCCTTACACCAGTCTTTGCTGGTTTTGGCCAAGACGGGAATTTCCATGCAAGTATGCAGACAGTGACTACCAAAGTGTGTGTTATTTATACAGCATATTCTCATATCACTTTCTCTAGATTTATTTCAAGTGGATCTGTGTACCAACTACCACTGTCTGAGCAAATGGCTCTTGCAGCCTGACTGGCTGGGTACTCAGGCTTTTATCTGTATGGGTCTGCTGTAGGAGAGCACCATATAACCATTCAGCTAGCTGGGCTACTGAGGAGTTGTCAGTGGTGACCAGTGCTGCTTGGATTTTCTGGTTTGCTCAGCCCCTCTCTTTTATCTCAAATAGATTGAAAAAAGATTCTGAATTCTACAAATTGACTTGCTTGTAACAGTGTGACAAACAGCTTCTGTATAACAGTCTGGTGTACAAGTCCTTCAGAAACCGCTTCCATGGTTTTCTGTTTGTTATTTGTGGCTTTTGACTGCTTGGATAAGCTGTGCAGATCTCTCTCTGCTCCCTGGCAAACTACTGCAGTGGGAGAAAGATGTATTTTTTTTGTTTTCTTTTCCCTCTGTGTATGAATGTGAGTATTCATACAAAGCACAGACTGCCTGGTCATGCACATAAATAATCTATTCAAGATAATGATGATGAAAAAGGAACATAAGTCAAATAGATTATCTTCTGTAAACCTAGATAATAGTGAGGTCTGCAGAATCTACTTAATTTCAGCCCTGGTCCTATGAGCATTTATCAGTGTGTGAATACATTTATGTAGCACTGTTGACCTCTAGAGAACTCCTTGAGTTTATAAGAATAGTCCAAAGGATATGGAGTATTCAGAGTCATTTTGTTAAATCTCATCTGCTTTAATGTGTTAGTCTTTAGGCTGTGGTCATATGTATTTTGTATTTCATAGGAAGGGGAAGGCTATTCCAGAGGCGAACTGCTGTTAACTGAGTGCAGGTCCCAGGGCTGCTGCAGCTGCCTGTGCCATCTTGCATCTCAGCAGTAGGAAAAGGAAGGTCATGGTAGAGAAAGTAATGTTTAACTCGCATATTACAGAGTTTTATAAGAATGAATATTTTTAAAACTGTGAGGCAGTCAAGAGCTAGCTGTGGCTCTCTATATTTCCTATTTGGGGTCAACAGGGTGACTGACATTTGATAGTTCATGTAGTTTATTACAAGCTTTAGATGTGAAAGTTCTTAACGCCTTCGGGTTTGACATCAGGAAGAGAATATAGAATGACTTGTTTGGCCTCATCCACAAGGTAAAACTACTAAATAAAAAGGGCTTTGGAGATAAATGACTGTTTAAAAACATTCTGGTAGATGAGACTGAATTTATTAGTGTTTTGTTTTGTTTGTTTGTTTTTTAAATACAAGAGATTCAAAGCATGTACATGTTAAATATGACAGCAATGAATGCTGATAGTCATTTATAACTGTTCTCCTTGCTGATACATTGAAGACCTGTCAGCTGTGGTCTCTCAGTAGACACTGAGCAGAATGAGGCTCATTCCTGCACCATCTTTGCTGTTGAACTGACTGAAATGTGAAAATCCAGATGTCTCTTTAGGGTATAGTTTCATGCTTTATAGTGTACGTGCGTGTTATAAGAATTCATGTTTGAATTGATTCCGTGCCAGTGAAAAAATAATGTATAGCTGAGTCATAATGGAAATCTGGATACAATGAATAAGAAGAGAAGAACTTGAAGGGAAAGAATGAGAATAGGAAGTCTAATCTTCGGCTTTTCTATATATAGAAAACACCTCAAGGGTAAGCACATACTGTTTTGTATAAATACATATAAAATGTGTTTTGTAGGCACATATTTTCAATGTGTTGTCATGATCAGAAACACATGTAGGCTCTGAAAAATTATGTGAAGCATGCAGAGCCCTTTTCCGTGCACATAAGTAAAAGCTATGTGCAGTGTATATGTGTGCAAATATTTAGCTGGAGGAACAGCTACATAAGAACTGCTTCAGAATGTACAATCCCCAAGTCAGGAAGCCACAAATTATACGTCTGAAATTAGCCACACTGGCTTGTCTACATAAATAAAACCAACTGGAAAGATAGGAGGGAGGAAAAATGCATTTACAAATACTATTGGATTAGAGAAGAGGAGAAATGCTAAATGCTTTTCTTGGCTCTAATCAGAAGGCAGGAAGATTATTACAGACAGGAGCTTGCAGACTGCTGCTAAACAATTTCCAGGCTCTAAATTTGAGTCTTGATTTTTATTTACGTGTATGCATACAATGAGGCCTTTACACATAATCATTATTTTGACAGAGGCCAAGAGGAGGCATGGTTGGATTTGTTTTTCCCCTTTCCAGGAACATTGCCATCATCTTAATCCCTCTTTGTTTTTACCAGGTCTTTGTGATGGGATGATGTCATATTCTTTATCTACCTTTTATCTACCATGATGAGGCCTTCATCCTGACCAAGGGTGTTGGCTGTTTGATGAATGTTGAATTGGGAAGCGGCCATAGGAAACCTGAATTTCTATTGCAGACAGCAACACTTAAGCTAGAGTAAATACAACTGATACTTGTAAAACCACAGAGACAACTGCTTGTTGTCAGAAGGCCTTATACAGGCGTTGTTACATCAGTCCTCTTCCAGTTCTCCCACTCTTGGCCTATGCCTTGCCAGAGCAAGTTCCCAGAGCTTCTCTTCGCCATGCAGCTGTCATGCTTGCAGCTTGAACTCGGCTGCAGCTGGGGCTGCTTGGAGGCTTGGAAAAAGTAGCTGCCCAGAAGGACTGGTTGCTTATCAGATCCAGGTGTTCCTGGAACTGGAAGAGGAAGGACAGCAGGTAAAATACCATCCTTTGAATTGAAGGGTAAAAAAAAGGGATGTCATTAGATCTAAAGAGCAGACTGTGTGCACCTTTCTGTAGTTGTCTCTCTGAAGAGAATCGTTGAGCGGAGGTGTAATTGTCTCTGATGTGGAGCATCCCAATGTGGTAGAGAAAGCCTGGCACTCTCCTCATCTCCTGGTTGGGCTTGGGAGGTCTGTAGCATGACTGGCAAGAATCACGGCTCTTCCTTATGCAGGCTTCTCGGGGCTTCATCCGTGTCCTCTGCTTCACCGGCTTGGAGGGTGTAAGGGAAGAGGAGGAGAAGGGAAAACATTATGTAAGTTGGGGAAACTCCCTTATTATCTATCTATGTCTAAAACTTTTAAATAGAGGGGCTGGAAAGCAAGCCTTTTCTGAAGACAGCATGTTGTTAACTGAACACGCAGGTTCAGCTGTGTTACTTACCTTCTCTGGAAAAGAAATATGAGGAGTTTATTTGGTAAATGCCTGGAAGCTGGAGGCTTGGTGTAGGGAACTCTCTTGCTCCAGAAGGATCAGTAAGTTTAGAAAGTTCAATTCTATCCTTAGGCTCTGCTGTTGGACATAGTAATATAGTGTAACACTAAGGAAAGTGACTGCTGAGACTGGGTCAGCGTTAACATTGTTACACAGCAGCTCCTGGAACTGGAGCATGGTAGCACCTGGATGAGAGGTGTTTCTGCGAGAATGTACCTCCTGTTCTCACCCTAAGAGCTGACTTCTGTTTCATTGTAACTATGGAATTAATCAGCTTTATTAACTTAAAATTGTGAGACTTTGGTCAGCCATTAGTAGTCTTTGCATCTTTTTCATTCCTGTGTTTGAAATGTTAACTGCTACTATTAGTCAGCTAGACTGATCTCAATTGGCATCTAATAACAAATACTTGGTTTGGGCGGTACCTGAGGATTGCGGTCCCCTGGGAAGGTGAAGCTCCCCATAGCATTTCATGGATCTATGTCTGCTCCTCAGAACACTTCCATCTGTGGGAGAGAACAGCCATTGCTTTTCTTGGGTGATTTGGGGAACTGAGATGGAGGTAAGCCAAGTTTGCTCAGCAATGCAAAGCAAATGTGGGAATGGAAAGCCCTTGAATTGTAAACTAGTGTTCTTCTACAGCTGGGCTATCTTCCCTGCTGCCAATCTCTTAACTATTCTGTGTCTGTGGATCATTCAGCAGTACATGGTGGAGGTTTCTATCAGTTATTCAGTCCTTGAAATTACCTCTGCTTGATGGGCTACAGAGAATTTGTCTGAACTGTATTTAATTAAGAAGATGAAAAACTTAAGTCTGTAAATTGGCACTGAGAAAAACATCCATTTGAATGTTTCTATATCCAGAACAGGTTTTAATTTTCTCTTAAGATTTTTAGTTACCACTTTGACCTGTTTAGTGTGATTCCACTTTCTGTTTGCAGTAACAGAAGTGATTAGGCTCTAAATCTTATTTCTGTTTAATTCTCCTGGATTAGAATGTGCACAGTTCTCCTTACTGGAGAAGTGGGAAGGAAATGGTTTGAGCTGTGGTACAGAAGAGTTGTGCAAAGAAAGGCTTAAGATTAGTGCTTTGTGGTGTTTCCACTGCCTGATTCATTAGTGAGTGTATCCAGTGTGGTCTCTTTGGGGACAAGATACATGAACTGTTCTCACCTTCTTGCAGAAGAAGGCTGAGTAGACAGCTGCAGGTGTGGGAGTTTCTGCTCAGTTGTCATCTTTGGAACAAAGCTGTTGTGTTCCAGGGATTTCAGTAGAGTCAGGCTTATCCGTAACACTTCTTTCAAAATATCTTCCTACATATTTTCCAAAAGCTTTTTAGCTGTTTGTAATGTTGCTTTTGGATTTCCTAGATGTGACAGAGCAGGGTTGGGAAAAGACATTTAATCTGACTACCATTCATGGAATTCAAAATTGGTTTTAACTAGTGCTTTATCTAGTACCTTGTTTAACTGTGATCTCTAGCATTTCACACAGCTTGAAGCTGGTTATGCTGAACAGCATTTATCGTGCTTTGGTTAGATAGATCTGATGGAGTTATGTACAGAAACTAGATGTCTTATTAGACTCTCCTTATCTCAGAGCATAAGAGGTCTAACGGAGCCTCCCACTGAAACCTGAGCTCTTCAAATGGCAAGCCCTGCATGCAAGTATAGGTCCTTGCTTTCCTTTCTGCTGGAGGAAGTTAGTCCACCAGCTGTCACATTCTGCTCTTTAAACCAGCACTTCATCCAGCCATAACACAGTGGCTGGACCAGGAAGTGTGTTGCTGGTATAAATGTTCCATGAGCCAATGAGTAGTTAAACACTGTATGGCTGGTAGTGGCAGAGTCATACAGTCGTTTAAATTTATGTGGGGTTATGCTATGGAGAAGTCTTGAGGTGCTGCAGTTGAGTGTTTCTGGCAGCCAGCTTAAGGGATGGGATAGAAAGGCTTTTTAAATACACTGCTGTACAAATGTATGCTTAATGTGTGCACGCATATGTAATATTCAAGTAGCTTTGCATAACATGAGATGGGAGCAGCTGTCCTGCACATGTCTGAGGCATGGTGCTGCTTCCCAGCAGAGCCCTGCCCCTGTCTTCTCCTGCCAGGTGCCACCAGCCCCAGAGCACGGCAGCAGCAGCAGCAGCACCCTACAGCCTGTGGCAGCCTCCATGGCTGTGCTGGTGCTGCAGGGGGAGCAGTGCCCCAGACCCTGGATTTGGGGTCTAATTGTTGCTGGTATTATTATTATTAATCTTCCAGCTCAGGATTTCTGAGAAAGCAGACATCAGCACTTAATCTGTAGGGATTTTCCTTCTGAGGATGGGCAGAAGCCCTCAGTTATAAAGGTTGTTCAGTAGGAAGTGCTTATTGAGAAGAAAGAAAACATTCTGGATGTCAGTAACAAAAAAGAGGGTGCCAAAGAAAACATCAGATCTGTCATCTTCATTAGGTTAAACAAGTGTAGCTCTGTTGCTGTCAATACCATAAATGACTTCTCCCTGAAATTATTTACAAGGCAACCCATAAGACCAGAGCTTTCAGGTAAGCCTGAGCAATGCACAGTAACCTGATATAAGATGTAAGAATTACTTTTCAGTAGGAATCACAGTGTTTTCAAATTCAGCATCAATCTGATGGTTAAGAAACAAAACAACTTTAAAGAGTGGATCTAAATAACATGAGAAAGTTTCAGAGAAAATAAAGAGGAGCAGCTAAAAGGATAAACTGTTTGAAGTGGCATCAAGGCTAATTAGGTTGGCCATTATTAGAAACTAAGAGCAAATGTTTGTCACTCATTATGAAAGATTTTAAAAGTACCAATAACAAAATGAAAAAGACGGTATGTGTAAACAAAAAAATAAGTCTATTAGAAATAAACATGTCTATCAAAAAATGAAATTCATGAAATAGAATAAAATGGAAAAGACTAAGTTGTGGTAAAAAATGTTGTTAGTCTTTTTTGATTGCTGAAGTCACAAAAAATTAACTGAGGAGGGGAACATAACAAAATCCTTTCAGATCTTTAGAAACAGAAACCAGGGAAAGATTTTAGTACCCTTTGAGTTGTAAAAGAAGTGGGAAAGGATGATAATACTGTAAGAAACAGTGTTAAATGAATCGTTGTAATAAACATTTCTGGAGGAGAGCCTTTTTGTGCAAAAAAATTCAATGAACTGTCTCAAACAAATATTACAAGGATCTCTTCTAAAACAAGTAAGTAAAAAAAAAAAAGCGAATAGATCATCAACCTTCGGCAACTGGCAGTATTGATGCAGAATTCTAAAGCAACTGGAAAAAGGAAATGCTAAATTATATACTGTGGTATGTAATTCATTAGCTAAATTAGTTACAGGGTACTAAAGGGGAGGAATAGAAAGTGGCAAATTAATGACCAGATGGATTGAAAAGTATAGAGAGTAATCCTAACTCTTTTTTAATGAAGATGATGTTTTTCACAAACCCAGAGTTCTTTGGATTAATGAGTAAACTCAAACTGAAGGTGCATCTGGTTGATAGAGAATGTGGTGCTGTAGGTGGGTTAGTTCAGATCAGGAATTCTCTTCTGAAGCAAATCTTGTGATCATCCCCACTTACCTTGCTGTGGTTCACACAGTAGCTAATCGGACTACGGCGACTTATTTGCATGTCATATCCTTGGCATCACCTATCTTGTTCTACAAATGCATTGTTGTTGGCCTATTCCATTGCTTCCCCAGGTACATATCAGTGCAGTGGATTTCCAGGAATCTTTTGTCAGGGCTATTGCAAAAGGTTTGTGAGAGCCAGGCAGCTACAGGTCTTTTGTGGGTTAACAGCTAATTAAAAGATGGGAAGTAAAGGTTAGAAACAAGGTATGGAGAAGGGAAACCAGGGTTTCAGTACATTGGGGCTCCTCACCTTGAAAAAGAGGATTGAGAGATAATGTGATAAAGGTCTGTCTGTTGTGACTGCCACAGATAGTTACAGGGTTGCAGTCAATAGTGAATACTTTTTTTTTTTATAAATGGGAAAGATAATATGCAGCAAATAACAAGTACTTTTTCACACATCACACAATTAAATTGTGGGAATTGGTGTGGATTTTGTTTTGCTGAATACACAAATGGTTTCAAGAAGCAAGGAGAGTTCTTCTATGTTTCAAAGATCCTTTGAACTCCTCAGTAAAGAACTGGTGAACGCTCTTGAAGAAAAGGTGTGTGACAAAACAGAAGTCTGTACTGTTGGCTTGCCTAATGCATTTTCTCTCTTGCCTTTCCGATTCTCCTTTTTCACTCTTTCCATAACCATTCACTTTTGTTCCCCTTTGTCACTGTTTTTACAGACAAGGAATTCCTATACAGCAGGAACTGTTGGAACTAAAAATACAATATGGGAGCTTGAACTGTTTGTTGAATTGCTGTTATGCCCAAACCATTGCATGACAAGTTGTTTGGGTCTCAGCAACTGTTTATAGTGGTGGAACAACTCTGTAGGAGTAGTGATAGGGTGGAGGAGCTCTGATTGCTGCTTGAAGTGTCGGAGGATGGCATGTGGCAATACCACTGAGTCACACTGGCTGCAGGGGCGGAGAACAGTGGAAGGGTTCTTCATCTATTTCATTTCCAACACTTTGAATCTTGCTTCTTTCAAAGGAACTTGCCCAAAGTCTGGTCAGTTGTGATATAAAAGGAAAAGAAATATCTGCTATTTGGTGATGAGCTTGAAGGTTAGAGTTGACGCTATCATAGATAACATTGTCTTTTTAATCAAGGAATATTTGGGAGGCTTTTCTGAGAGCTGGTTAAGCAATTGCTCCCTTTTGACAAAGCAGAAACCAGGGGTATATTCTCAGTGTGCCTGCATGAGAAGCTTTCAGCGCTTTTGCACAGAATCGCTGTCATTAGCAATGGAAAACTGTTGGTAGAGGTGTCACACAAGTTCTTACGGTTTTATTTGTTTTTGTTTAATCAGGGTACAATCTAGTCCTACTGTTTTCATGTTGCTCATCTGTACAATGGGGAGATCTCCAGACTTACGTCTTTACCAAAGTGAAGTGCCCTGTTGAGGGATGTATGAACCTAGAAGATAAGCGACTTGGTAAAAAAGGAGCAGCAAGTCCCTATTACATTTCTTGAAGCCTAGTGCTTAGGTACTAGCATAGGAGCCTGTTCCAAATATATAGAGAGATTTTAACCACTAGACCACAATGACTCAAATGTTTACCAAGATATATCACAAAATGCTTTTATTTCCTTCTCTCACTTTATGACTGACTGTTGATGATGAAAAATGGAAATAAGCTGGGGGTGTAGAAGAAAGGTAAAAATCATAGCTGGGCAGAAAGAGCGATTGCAGAGCACACTTCATCCTGATCTGGGTAGGTCTGTTGCTGTGCTGGGGCAAATGCTGTGGGGGAGGGAGAGAAAGAGGAAGTAGCAGTCATAGATGCTTTGCAATGTCAGCAGAAAATACTGATGAGAAGTGACAAATACCATCTGATGCTGGTGCTGTTTCACAACGTGTCAGTGTTGCTGTGAGCCCTTTTGCTCCTTGTAGGTGTGAGACCTCAGCGGTCAGCTTCCCTCAGCCCAAGAATAAGCACAAGGGAAATAAGCTGGGAGGGAATTTGAGTGGGAAAAATTCAGTTAATTCAAATGAGTATGTATGATATGTATATACCTAATGAGAGTGTGATTTGAAAAGCCATTACTTGATAAAAACACGTGCGGATGAAAAGACCACCATTTGTCAGCATTTTCTGACCTTTTGTAAGTTAAAGATTTTTTGAAGGTAGTGATTAGGGTCTGCATTTCAGATGGCTGTATTATGACAGTATTTGAATTTAAATGCAACTTATGTGACCCTAAAGTATGATTGAATTCAATGCACTCTGGGTGACCCATATACAAACTGATTAAAGTTTATTGATGAATCGTTGGATTTGATGACTCAAGTCAATGGCTGCATTGGCTTTTTATCTCATTATCTTACAGCTGGAATGGGACATCCCTCTTGGGTTCTTTACAAGTAATTAGATGGGCTAGCCTTAGGAAGCTTAGAGCACATCTCTATTTTGAAAAAAATAAATCTGAGATATGTGAAAATGTGGTGTGTTTTTTTTTTTTTTTAGAAGACTTTCAAACTTTTTGTTTTCAAGAAATAGACTAATTTTTTTCCTTTTCAATTTTTACTTTTGCAAAATGACCCTGTGTTTGGAATAGAAATGGTTGAGTGAGAATATAAAAAGTGTGTATGTTGGTTTATTTTTCCTATTTATTTTTTTTCTTCTGAAGAGAAGCATTACATCCAGTGACTACCCTCTTTTCTCAAATAATTTTTTAGAATATGAAACAGTTGTATTAAGGTCTTATTCCTTTGTCTGTGAAAAAGGATGCTTTAAAAACTTCAATTTTGGATGACTTGCCAGAACAACTGAAATGAATGAATGAAGGAGAAGGATATGTTGGTTAAGTGAGAAAAGAAATCTTCTTAAGGAGTGCATTTTTTAAGGTGTATAGTTTCACTTAATTACCATATCCCTAGCAATGATATTTTGTGGTTAGATTGCTAACATAGGTTTTTATGGATGTGCACAAGTACACAGGTTCTCCTAAACTTTTATCTATATTCATACATATCCTGCTTTTTGCAAATATATGCATCTTTCAACTTCCGGGAAGCCTTTTAAATTTTCGCTACAGGTTTGTGGATGATCTGCTAGTCAGAGGCAGGTTTGGATCTAACAGAGAATGACAGGCTCATTGCACCACCCAGGATGGGGGAGAGCTCAGGAGGTCTCTGTCCGATCTTCTGCTCACAGCAGGTTCAGCTGTGAGCTCAGACCAGCTCACTCAGGGCTTTATCCTGTTGAATGCTGAAAACCTCCAAGGATGGAGAATGTACCACCTTTCTAGGTGACTGGTCCCACTGTCCTCTTGGGGAAAGAGGTTTTCCTTATATCCAATCTGAAGCTCGCTTGTCTCAACTTCTGCCTGTTGTGTCTCATCCTTCTGTCATGCCTCAACTGAGAAGAGCCCATCTCCATCACCTTGCTGATCCCCTTGTATGTGGTGGAGGGCTGCTGCTAGATGGCCCCTGAAGCTCTTCCTTCTCCAAGCTGTAAATGTCCCAGTTCCTCAGCATCTCCTCACAGAACAAGTTCTCCAGCTCCAACCATCTTGGTGTCTCTTGCTGAACTCGTTCCAATTTGTCACTATCTTTCCCATATTGTGGTGTGTGTGTTGGGGGGGCAAATGGGTGGGTCCCAAACTGGATATGGTATTTAGAAGTGGTTCAAACCAAGCAAAGGGGGATAATTATGTCCCTTGATCTCCTGGCTATGTTCCCATCAATATATCCCAGGAAGTGACTGGATGCTGGCTTTCTTGCAAGACCACCACATTCCCAGTGTATGTGGAACATCCAGTTTCTGTCACAAGGTTAGTGATGAATTTGTCCATCTGAATATTTAAAATGGGAGGCTGTTGCAGACTCTCTGGCAAGTCAATGCATTTTGAACTTATAGAGCCACAACAAGCAGCAGTAGTGTTAAAATGATGGGAGCTTTGAAGGCTTTTTATCAGAGATGAAAGGAAAGCAGTGGCATAAGGTTGTGTAAGAAACTACTTTGAAGGAAAGAGTGGGATTTAGGGTGCTGTACATACATTAAACTGCTTGATTAGTATAGTGCTGCAATAAAACCAGTGTCTTATGTTTAACTTTGGCAACCATTTGTTTTCAGGACATTTAAGTAATTTTCTCATCTCTTTAAAGATGTTATGTTTTTCTTTTCTGATAATGCTGTCATTATAAATATAGCTAATATTTTGCTCTCCCGTGAAACAATCTGAGGAACACCAAACACCTTAGACATATTAGTTAGCAATTTTTCACAACATTCCTCCGTGTAGGTAATTACTGTGCACCTCCTTGAAAAGTGCAGAGGTAAATCTGTGGAAGTTGTCAGTTCAAAGTCAAGTGTGAGTCAGTGCCAGAGTTGGTGCTGCAGCCTCCAAGTGCTCGTTCCCTGCTCAAAAGCTAACAGTCCCATGTTGTCCACCAGCATTTTATTCTTGAAATCTCACACTGGGTTTTAGCCAAGTGGTAAAGGTAAAAACATGGCTGATTTCCTCTCCTTTGATTTTGCAAATAGTACTCCTATGAGGCTGACTTCATCTGAGGCAGGAAGAAATAATGAACTGATGTGTATAAAACCCCACCGTTCTCTCAACACTGAAGTGTTCAAGAACTGGTTAGTTCTCACAGTTTCAAGTTCAGTTTCCTTCTCACAGAGGAAGCTGGGACATCTTTACTGCTTAGAAGGAAAACTTTCTGGTAGTTGATAGCTTTCAATCATAAATGTTAAGTGCCAGTAACTGGTTTGCATGTAACAGATGGGTACAGCAAATATGTATTACAGTGGTTGACAGAGACTGATCTCATCCCACTTGTGGTCTCCTCAGCCTGTGGCAGAAATCATGCAGGCAATAGAGGTTTGTTTTTTTTTTTTTTTTTTATAAGTGATATGTAATCTGCTTTCAGTAACATTCCCATGTCTTTTGGTAAATTCATTGGTTACTTTGTTGGCTGAATATTCAAAGGCAGGCTCAATTGATACTTTACTTTCCTGTCAGGTACGAAACAAACACGCACAGAGCATTTTGAATAAAAAAGACATGATGTCTAATGGGATTCCATTGCAAATAAGCTGTGAACTAGGTCACTTTTTTTTTTCCCTCATTCCTTGACAACTGCTGCTCAGCTCAAGGAGAAAACACAGATCCTATGTTTTGAGTTTTCAACCAGACACATGTCTTTTCCCCTGTGCAATGCCCAGATTCAATGGATTTGAAATCGGCTGTAGGAACACAATAGAGAAGTAATTTAAACTGTCTGCTTTCACCAAGCCTTACTCTTCTCATACACATAAGATGCCCTCATGTTCCTGGTACATATTGTTTTGGTTATTCTGCTTCCATGATCCTTTGCTCCCTTACAAGGGGCTTCCCAGATAAATGAGAATTTGTAATTCCTAAATGTTTGTGGTTCTTCCACCCCAAGGTTTCTTGTGCCCTTGTAGCCATTTTGGCAAACTATCAAGGGCTTGAAAGTCCCTTCAGAAATCTTTCTTCTGCTGCAGCCTCCCTCACTTCCCTGGATGGAAGCCTTGTGGTTTCTACAGCATGTATTTACATACTTTTATGCATAATTCTTCTCTTTGCATCACTCATCCTTCTGAAATTTTTATTCCTGTGGTGTACAGCATTTACCTCAAAAGCTAGTTAAGGTCTCTTATTCTTTGTCACTGCTGTGGCTATAGCGAATAATTTTCTTGTGCTGTGAAATTTGCCACGTATCTTTCAACCTAATTTTCAGTGAATCAGTATTTGCTCTCCCTCACAGAGCAATACTATCAATTCTGCTCCAGCTTCCGGTATCAGTTCACTGTAGTGGTGAGTTCCACACACTGTACTCAAACCCACTTCCTTCAGTTCGTATTATTTATCACCTTTGTTTGTTCCTTCCCTTTTTGTTTTATATGATTGAGAAAAAGTTGTGTTTTCTCTACATAAATCACAATTTTAAATATTTATGTAGAATCCCTTATCAGTTATGCCACACTACAAAACATTGTTTATATTAAAATCCATCTTCAGACCAGAGGGGTTTTTATTCCCCTGGCAATTCTTGATCATTCTTTTCACTCCTTGCTATTTAGTTCTACAGAATTCTTTCTATTGTTTGTTAGTGATGATTATTTTCCATAATATTCCATAGCAAACTGCCATTAATTTAAACAAAAACATTCTTAAACCCATTATACTATTCACTATTCTGTTCCTCATTTGACTGAACACTTTGTTCTGGTTTTGACCACAGCTGAACATTAAGCAGAAGCTGCCTTTGAACATGTCGTACACCTCCTCTTTTAAATTTGTTTGCAGCAACAAATCTATTAAGTCAATCAGTTGAGTATTTTCCCCTTCAAATGTTATTAATGGAAATCTAACAACAAAAGTGCATATACTTACCTTTGTCTTGCTCTGTATCTTCAAATGATACATTGGAGAGAAGTCTTTACAGACATTACCTGAGCTATGGGTTGGAAAAGTAGAAAAGGACTCTGTTGGTAAAGGCAGGACAGGGAAAAGAAAGCAACATAAGTTTATTAGCATATTATGAAGGATATACGAGTGCTTCCCAGCATGGATGCAAAGTACTATATGCATGTAATACAAACACCAGTCACTGAAGTGTGATGCATTGAGTTGCGTAGTCAATAGCTAACAAGTAAATTAAAAAAAAAAAAAAAAGCGTGCAGCCATAATAGAATCTTTCCTCAGATTCTTCTGTTTGGTGATTTCTGTCTTGGTTGGAAGTGGCTGAGGATATGGCAGTTCTCCACTGCCTGCAGTGGCACCAGCTCTGAGGTGGATGGATTATGAGTGTGTTGTACTGGCATGTTCCACTCCCACAAAAGATACATCTTCATAGCAAAATATTTTCTGGGTGCACTGAGGTACTTAAAACAATGTATGTTGCTCAATGTGAGCAAGGCTTTCAAGTTACTCCCTGCACGATGACATGAGTCATCCATTTTCTATGTTCTTATGCATTTGCCAAGAGTACTAGAAAGCCTTCTAATTACAACAACTAGTATTTGTGGCATCAGCAAGGCCCAAATTAAATTTCTTCTGGGTGTCCTACAGGTGGCACTGTAATTTCAGCATCATGAATAGTAAAGCATTCAGATCTTTGGATGTCTCCTTCACTTGCCTTTGGATCTTGGAATTTCCCTGCTACAGCAGGGAGAGATCTGAGGAAATGCAGGAGAATCCCTTGACAGCAGCATCCTTCCCTTCTGCTTTGCAGAAAGCGGTCTGTAATTTCCAGTGAGTCAAAAAGGAAAAATTCTCTTCAAAGCATGCAATAATCTACCTTATCTTTAGTAATGCCTATCACTTTGGAGAAGGATGAGATTTAACAGACTGCATACTCTGTCTTTTCTAGAGTAATGTGATATGTGAAATAAGTAGAGTTGTATGGAAAGAGCAATAAAGATTCTTTAGATATTTGTGCTATAGTTAGATGTTTATTCTTGAAGTTCAAATACCTGTGTCTGAAACTGTTGAATATACAAGCTAGAAAAGCATCCAAAACTACAAGGTTTTTATTTTGATTTGTTCCCCAAGCCCAGTGAAAATGTAACTAACAGAAGCGCGTCTTGTGTTTTGAATAGGACTATTGATTTTTGACTTGCCATTGCATCATGTAGTAAAAAATGAAAAGTGGGAAATAAAGATTGTTGATTCAAAACTCTTGGACCCATGTGCTCTTCTGCAGATCCTGCTGTCAGCCCCATCCCTGCCTGGGTGGTGTTTCCTGGGACACGCCTTACAGGTGACTCAGAAAAACCAAACCGGTAGCGCTTCATGCCCCATCCTTCTCTTTGTCCTGAGGGCTTCCCGGCCTCAGCATGACTGGGTTCAGGCTGCCCTGAGCTCTCCCTGGCCTTGGGGTGCAGGGTTGGCCCCTGGGAGACTGATGCTGATGGGGTGCTCCAGGGAATGGGTTAGAAACAGAGACTGCACTGCAACAATGAGATTCCTCTCAGAGCACCTATAATATACTTTCTCCTGCCTCCCACAATGTTATCTGAACCTCTTCTCAGAAGTATATGATAACACAGCTTTTAGACTAATTTCTATTTGTAAAAAAAAGAAATTAAAGAAATAGCTATCTGGGAATATTTATAATTTTTTAGTCTTATCCCGTACCTCATTTCCACCTAGCATGGTTCTAGTATTAATAGTTCTTGCAGGCATGGCTTTCAAAACTTGCTTTGGTGCCTGGCTTGTGGTTTGCATAGTCATGACTTGTAAAAGAGACACCAGTTTCCTCTTGGGCAATTTCAGCATTGCAACCAATTTCTGTAAGAATTTCCTCTCTCCTTTGTGAGGTGTGGGAGTTGACAAGGACGAGTGTGGCTGTTTGTCAGAAGTCCTTGCTGGTAAGGCAGGAGCTTATTTCTTTTCTTTTAAGTGATGAACACTAGTTGTTTCTGTCTAATGACATTTTTTATTTTTAAATGGTTTTAGCTGTTGAGAGATGGACTTTCTTAGTACAATAAAGGAAGTTTACACTGGTATGTAACTGCCCTTTTTTTAAAGACTGTGTAAAAGATCTTATGCTTCCTTCACAACAGTCCCCCTCCCCTTTTGCTTAAAAAATGCAAAGGGATTACTTAAAAATAATGAAGATATTAGAAATAATGGTGTTTATTTGTGGAGTGAGGACAGGCGGCAGCATGTATGTGGATGATTCCTATTTTGAAGAAGTTTCAGTTATGTGTTAAGATGCATCGAAGGACAGGATGAGAGTCTAGTCATGACTGTTTCATGTAAATCAGATATTTGTGAAGACAAGTGTGCAATACAGAAATAGAAACAATTATTTTATTGATTTTTATATGCCTGGATAAAAATGTGAACATCTAGTATTGTGTAAAGAGTATTTCAGGCAAAATGTGGGGGTAGAATGTAATGTGCTGTGGTGACAGCACTAAGCAGATAGATTTCTGGTTTTGATGTGGAAAGAATTTTAGAATGCGTTAATTTTAATATTTTTCTCATAGACGTGGAATTGTGTGAGTAGAGACACAGCAGAAGTACTATGTGAATGTGTTCACCTATACCATGAACAAAAGGACAGCTATAACTAAAATTTCCTGTCCTTTGCTCTGAAACAGAAAAACCACAATACTGGCTGCATCCTGGGACTACAGTTTTCCTCAACAAAATGCCCTTCTGGTGAAAGCTGAGATTAATGTTGTTTAATCATTCACTTAGCTGCTTGCTTCCAACAAGTCCTTTTTGGGTCATAGGGTAATATGTATCTTAAATAGGGTAAATTACATTAATTGCAGTTCTTGGGAGGTTTATTATTAGTGTTCAGAAACTGCAGTTTAGTTCAGTAGGATTTTCCTGTTTGCCAGTTATGCCGATGCTTTTAATGGTTTGTGATAATCCATAAAGGAGAGAGAAATAACCCGGTAACTTCTCATGAACCGGCATTTCTGTACTTTCCCCTTGTACCTTATCTGGGGAGTGTTCCACTGTGCCCCTCTCTGTGTGTTGTCTCTGGTGACACAGGTGCACAAGATTTGATCAGGTGGAAGGACCCGTGACTGGGGTCAGGGATGTGGAAGCTCTCTGCTTTCCAATGCTGCATCGCTTTGACTTTGCCCATCATGCTGCTTCACTGTTGCAGTTCCAACACCTGCTTTCCATTGGGAGGTTATACTGGTTTCATAGGTGGGAAGGGTGAAACAGCACATGAAGGTGTGTACTGTCTGCAAAAGTGTGCTTCGTAAGAGCATCTGCACTGAAGCTGGTAAGAATCAGGGTAGCAGAAAGCTTTGTTTCACTCCATAAATAACAACAGCCATTAGTGCCAGGCTGCTAAAGTTCAAATGAACTTTTTTTGCAAGCTGCATGTCCCCATGCACACTGAGAGAGATGATTACTGGCAGGGCTGTTTGGTGGTCAGAAAGCAGCATTTGCATCTCACTTTTGTTTTTTTCCATGTGTTTCCCTGAGTGGGTGTAGCAGCTGGGTGCTGCACGCTCAGCAGAGCATGGTCTCCACCAGCATCTGTGTAGTCCATGCAAGGTGGCGGGGGAAGGCATTGAGCTGCCATGGGCTGAAGAGCTACAACAGTTGCTAAGATGCTCTCTGTTTTGTCCTTGCTACTTCCAGATGTTTCCTCTTTCTCCCCCAATCCAACTCTTCCACACCCCCACATGATCTAGCTAAACTAAACGTGACTTGGTTGTGAGTAAATAGGATGAAGACTGGTTTGGATAAAGATACAGAAGTAGCACATGGTACAGACAAGAATGTTGTGCCTTGGCTTGATTAAATGGTATAGATGTGCAACCTGCTCCTGATCAGTTTGTCAAGTGAAGATCCTAACAGGTTCTCAGTTGGCTTTGGATCCTGAGGCAGGTGCAGAAACCCAGAGAAGGCTGTGTCACTGGATGGCATATTGAACAGTTTCACTCTTTTTCGTACAGAATTGTCCTCAAGGGGATCACTCAACCACTTGCTAATGCAACCTCCTACTGTGAATGGGCCAACTTAGCAAGTACTACTTCTGAGCCTGGAGAAAGTGTGCTGCCTGATGCATCACTTGTCCCTGATGAAATCATGCTGAGTGTGGTTACACAATCACTGAACAGGGAGATGGATGTTGAGGTACTGTGGCATGTGAAAGTATACCTATTACCTCTTTCTGCATCTCAGTTTCCCTCTCAGCTGAAGCGGAGTCACATTTCTGTCTTTTAAGGATATTTCTGAAAAGCAGTACATGTAGTTAAAGGCATAGCCCATCAAAGTGCCTACATGTATGCACTGCGTTTATGCCTAAGTGATATACATTTCTAAAAATATTTCCTTTTTGCAGCCTCATCTACCCTTTAATTGTTCACTTCTCTTTCCTGTCATCAAGTTACAGGTTGGCTGCCCTCCAGTGTCTGCTTCTTTTGCTTTTGGGGTATCTCTGGCACAGGTCCCATGAATAGACTGAATTCTTCTGCCATGATGAATGTGTCTGTTCTTCTTTAGCTCTATCCCGTGCCTCTGGCTTAGCTGAGTCATGCTTTCTCTGTGCATATGCTTTCAGTTGTCCCCATGTTCTTGTCTCTTTCCTCTCCAAACAGGTCCTGCTAATTGCTTCCAAGGCGGGTGGGGGGTGGGAAACCAACAAAGTGACATGACCTTGTCTCACCTGCTACTTCTTTAACTGCTGCTTCTCCTGCAGGTATGGCTTCCTCATCTGGGAAGAGCTCATCTTCCTTCCTTTGACTTCCTTACCTTGCTTTTCCACAGAACGTCTTCTCCTTTTTCTCAGCTAGTACGTTTTTATGTCTTCTTCTAAATACAGTCAACCAATGAAAAACTCTGTTCTCTGCCATCAGTTTATCCAGGCAACTACCTTTGATTTTATCTGAAAATCTCTTCTTAAAACCTTCCCATCCACCAGTTTTTGGAGACACATTTACAAATAGCTTTTCAGAAGGTCTGGATATAGCCCAAAATAGTGTCCATGATCTACTAAAAGATCATGTCCTCTGATCCATTTTTCCTTTGCATCTTATGCCCAAGTAAACTTATTCACAAACATCAGCATGGCTTCTCATCCTATGAAGGGCAGATCTATTCCTATAACACAGCTGCCTTTTTTTTGACTAAATGTAGAGTTTGATAGTCTGTCTCTCTGATATGTCAGGGCTCAGCCTTTAGTTGGACCCAGCACAATCAACATCTTTCCTTTCCTAAATCATCCTTGCTCCTTACTGACAATGACATTATGGTCTAAGTGCCTTCTTCAATTCTTTATATCCTCATTTCCAAGCCATGTTTAAATTTTGCACACACTTTCAAATGTCTTCACTCTTCATACACAGAAATAAACTGTCATTGGAGCTGTCATTATTTTATGTCACATTTACTGAAATCTCCTATTCTCTAGCCCTGACAAAAATGATTTCATCTCCTCATATCAATTCAGAATCTCACTGCAAGGATAATTTTCTCACTCTGCTTTGTTGAATCTTCCAGCCTATTTGTTTACACTTCTGGGCAGCATCAGACTGCTGAGCCTTAGCTCTTATTTTGAACTCCCTGGGATTCCTCCCTCTCTGGGACCCCCCTTTCAGTTTTACAAACATTTGAAAACATTATATCATTATTTTTCGAAGCCACTTACTACAGCACTAACATAAACCTCGATAATGTTTGTCCTCAGGCATGCCGAGGCTGAACATATGATCTTGATGACTCTTGTCTTACACTAATCAGACAGAGTCAAGATAACAGTCTGCATCCTCCTGTTGTATCCTGTCTTAAACTGGAAGCTACCAAGAGCAGAATTACCTTCTCTTTTCTTACATGTTCCTAAAGTACCTGACACATGGTCCATCATAATGGAAATAAGCATACTGCAATCCCTATTGCTAACACTTCAGAAAAGTTTCTTCAACAACATTTTGGGTGGTAATTCTGTAAATAATTTTACATAGTTCCCTGCTTTGTTACACAGTGTAACTGCTTCATTATCCTCTTTCCTTCTTGCAAGACCTCAGGAGAACTCACACTCTTATTCTTTGGTGCATCTGAGTCTATAAGCTTCTTCCAGGAACAGCTCTGGGTACAAGTGCCATCAAAATACTGCACCAGTTGAGTCATATTAATTGTGCTTATTTTCTCTTAATCTAAAGCAAATGCAACTGCTAGGCAATTCAGTTTAACTTAAATCTTTTGTAGTTAATGTCTCAGCCAACACATAGTAACTTGCTTGTGTGTCTGAGCTTTCTTTAGCTCCCTAGTGGAGTCTTTAAGTATTTTGTGTGGATCTCACATAGTGCAAAGAGAATGGAGATGATGTCAAATAGTCAAATTTTCTCAGAAAGCAAAAGTGTGAAGATGTTTGTATTAAGTATCAAGCAACACTTCCCAAGTTTGTTGTTGAACATCCCTTCAGTTAAGTGCAAAACAGGGAATTAGGAGGGGAGGGGAGGAGGGGGAGAATGCGAAATGGGGAAATAGAAATTATTGTTATTAGTATTATGTACTAGCTATTTTGTGCTCTGGAGGGGCTCTTTTCAAGTATGATTTTTGTCTTGTGTCTCTAACTGGAGTCTTGTGGGTTGTACCCAAGTGTACCCCTGCACTTAAAGCACTTTTCTTCCCACTGAGATGAAGATTGAAGCTGTACTCTGAAATGCCAGGTAGTACATGCCATTTCAGGGGGGAAGCAAGATTTTCCAGCAGTTATTTGTCTTCTGGATGTCTTGTGTGTGCTCAGCATAAACTGTGTTTCCAGTAAAGATGTATTGTGAACATACAGTCCTAGAACCACAGTGAATCACAGCAACTTAATCATCGTTTTGGGTCCCTGCAACCACAGAGGAGACATCTTCATCTTCTTTTGGTTAATTGCTGGGTCTGTAGGTCTTTCTCCACTTCGGTGATTTCTGATGAGACCTACTTTCAGATGGTAATTTTTTTTCTGGCCTGTTTGTCTTCTGATTGAAACCTTCGGGAAGGTTTAGAGACAGCTACTCAGCATGCTTAACTATTTCGCTTCTACTTTTGGCCCATAGTATTGTTTTATAATACATCACATTATATAATATTTGGGTCCTATATTTCTGGCTGCAGTTGAGCAAGGACATTGGATGCTCAGTTAAAGTTCGTGTCTTTTCTCTACTGCTGCTTCTCTATTCTTTCAGTCTTAATGAGGTGACACAGTAGGAACATATGGGTTGCATGTGCGACATATTATAAAATGTGCTGAAAACTCGACTGACATCCAGTTTGAACAGCTGTTTGACCTTCTGGCCTGACTTACAAATCCCTGCGGAGTTTCAGCCTTGGCTACCTTGAATTCAACATTTCAGCATTCTTTTCTATTTATATTTGTGGTCAGCTCACTTTCTTCTGTGAATAATTGGAGCTTAAACTCTGGGGTGGCACAAAACACAAAACAAAGCCCCCCAGACAAAAACACAACCCCCCCAAACAAAACAAAACAGCTTCCATTTCTCCTTGCCCCCCCCCACAAAACCCACAAACCAAACAAATGCAAGTATTTTGAGAGTGAGTCCTCCAGAGTAGTTTGATTTTTTTTTTTCTTTTTTTTTTTTTTCTTTTTCTTCTTTGGAGTAGCTTGGATTTTTTTATTCCTCACTGATCTCAACAAATCACAGGTAGATGATCAAAAGTCTGTCCACTTCATGAGAAGTGTCTTTCTTGTGCCATACTTTTTAGGAATTTGGGTGCATTTTATGTTACTGCTCAGTTGTATGTAAGTTATAAAATTGAAATTTAAGGACTGTACTTGAATTTAAGAAATATTTTAAAACCAAGACATCATGAAATTTAGACATGATATTGTGTCTTTATTCCAATTAATATTCTTGTTGTCCTATTTTGGGATGTAGGTTTCAGCAAAAGGAAAGATTGATGAAGAAAATGAAATAATATTGTGAGATGATACAACTGTAAAAAAAAGTCTAATTAGTTATTAGTTGTTAGACTGTTTATCTAATTTGTGATTTTAGATATAAACCATTCCCTTCATTTTTTCATGGTAAGAAAGCAAGACTTTTCCTTCAAAGCTGTATATTTTTTAACAAAGCTTGTTATATTTTCTGGTTTTAAATCTCTGAGCTTTGGACAGAGAGCAATTTTTTTTCTTAAGTGAAAATAGTGTTTTCTCTGAGATGCTCTGTAGAAGAGAAGCACAAAGTAGAACTAATGATAGCTTGAAAATGAGAAATCTTCTGTGGTCATGATTATGGTATTAACTTCTTAGTGAATAAAACTCACATTAGTTGATGGGATTTAAGATTGCCATATTGGCATGTTAAAGCCATTGAAGTGTGATGCTTATCTTGTTCACATTTAGGCTTTCTTCAAGATATTTTCTCATCACTGAAAAACTGAGGGTGAAATGGTCAGTAATAGCTCTTGCCCGGAAAGACGAAGTGCTTACTGGTATTGAGTAGGACTTTTGCGTTCAGATATACCCCTCTGAGCTCTGTGAGCTCCCTGAGGTGTTTCTGGTCATGCCCACGTGTCTGAAAAGCACCACCACGCATCACAAGGTAGTAATTCAGTTGTCTTCTGTCAGTGGTATGCCTAGAGGAGTTGTATCCAAATTTTTTGATCGTCTTTCAATCTTTCCAATATTTTCCGCGACTTTAACAAGACAGGAGAATTACAACCTTGTTGTGCTTGACAATGCTTGCAAAAAAAGGTGTGCTGAGTTATATCTGGTCAGAAGGCATGAGAAGCTATCTAGCTGCCAAGAGAAACAGGATGCGTCATGGCACTTACTTGAGTAAAGCCTGAGAGATCAGCTAGGAAGACAAATACACCATTCCTTCCCTATGTCAGAAGTGTGTGTTGAAAAGTGTGTCATTGCTGATTTTAAACTAAGACAATTTCAATTATGGGTGTTTCAAATCCTTATGTTAGCCTTAGGCTCTTCAACTGGTATAAATTGTAGCTCGGCTGCAAGAGGAAATACCAAGCGTGGGGTTGCTTTTCTCCAAGCATTTACTGTTTGTTAATTATTTGTGTATTTGCTGGCAATTTTTTTTTCTTGTTGTCAAAATGGCATATGGCATGAGAGATAAAACTGAATTAATTGAAAAATTATTTAAAGGTGATAATAAAAGTAACTATTGAGGTTGCAATTATGGTGAGCTATACACTGCCATTAAATAGTTGATAATACTAATTTTATTTTGCCTTTATTGATATTTTTTATGATTGGAAAGTCAAAGTTATTTTGTCTATTTGCTTTTCTTATGTAAAACTTGAAAGATATGTGTGTAAGAATTAAGTTAAAAATGGAGATACTCCACATTGTAATATAGTCATTTAAATGTAACATAACATAAACAGCTGGGGACTGGTTTAGAAGAAAAACAAAAGAGAGAGAATCTCTCCTTAGAAGAAAAGGAGAGACACAGGCAGAGACTTGACTTTATACAAAGTGTTGTGAGACCAATAATCTGGTGGAATCTAAGGGAAAAAGTTTGGTGAAATATGGCTTATGACATCAAAAAAATATGAATCTTCTGAGAAAACCAGGAAATGGTTCGTGTGAAAGAACAAGTTCATTTTTAGTTTTCTGTAAATAGTTTCACCGTATTACCTTCTCCTTTAGAAGAATGTTCATTGCTTTCCTTTCAGATTTTACTCCAATGAGGACAACCCCGGAGAAAAGGAGTAAAGACAAGTGTTAGCTTCTGGAAGATTTAAGAAGCAAGTAGTCAGAGCTGCATTTGTGGGAGTAGCAAATAGTAATCTTGAATGATTTATTTCTGTGTGCAGATGTTCTGGCAAAGGCTATGGTTCTTACAAAGCAAGAGTCATAGTAAATCCTGAATGTCTAGAGGCACTGATGGCTGAAGAAAAGCATTGCAGTAATCTTTTGCAAACAGTAATAGTGTTTTCTAAGTTTTATTTCAGCTGCCAGGGCTAGCCAGCTTGTTATGCTGCCCACCCTGGACAAGACCTCCTCTTAATGTTGGTGGGAGGCTGTCTTCTAGCAGACATTTTTTACTATGCTCTTTTTGTGTGGTGTAGCAAGTTTTGTTCTCTTGCTCATTGCAGACATAAGGTAAAGATGACTGGTAGCAATTTGAACCGATAATGAAAGTTAATGTGATTAAAAGAAACTCAAGTCTACTGTTGAAATAGTCTAAAAGCAGTGAAGTTGCTGCTGAAGTTGCAGCTGATTAAAGTGGATTCCCAGGGTGAAGTGTTTCTAATAGCATTTTTTTCATCATATCGTTGATCTTTTACCCTAGAGGTGATTATTTTTCCTCCCAACAGTCCATATCTGATCCAACTCAGGTGTCCTGAGAACAGTCACCTGCCCAGCTTGCTGGCCTGTCTGTCCTGGACCTTAAAGAAGTTTCGTGTTACATACTAGCACATGGACCTCGATGTTGATTTAGCAAATGCCTGCTGGTTAAAATTATCCAGAAAAGCTCTCAAGAGAGCAATTGGGTTTTCTCAATTTTCTTGTTCCTGGAGTAATGCCTTTCACTCATGAGGAGAAGATGACCACGTGTAACTCTCTATGGCTGAGCAGCCTCCAGTGTAGTGCCAGAGCAGTTTCACCCTTCTGGGGTGCCACATGCCAGGGCATTTTGCCATTGCTATACGTCACCCCATGGAGATTGCTTTAAAGCAGACGTGATGTTTGAGTACAGTGCATGTATTTTTTGTATCGTGAAGGGTGGGAGGAAGATAAACTCTTCAGTGTTCCTTGTCTTTTAACGAATAATCAAGCAGGACTCTCAAGACCTCTGTTTCTTGTGAACTTTGTGAACATGGAATGCAAGTCTTTGACAGAAGAAGCAGCAAGTCCCCCAGACATTACTTACTTCATCCTCATAGTCACTAGCATAATGATTTTGCTTTATGGTTTAAAAGCTTTTCTCTTGACATTTCTCTGAAAGTGTGAATGCTGGCCTTTTGTATAGAGCTGTCAATATAATGAACATTGCCTGGGAAGAAGAAAGAAGAGGATTCACGTCTAAGCTTCAGAGAGTGCAACAGTAGCCATTTTTTATGGCCTTTTGTTTTCAAAAGCAGGAGAGGCAAAAGTGTGCTCCTGTTACCCTCATGTGTTGCTTTGCAGTTGTGGTAGTTGTAATGGGACTGAATTTCCTTTTACCTTTCCTGTTGTGGTGGCAGCAAAGGAGTTATTGCTCAGGACATCTAGCTTTTCTGGATGTAGGAGAAAACTCCATCCACAGTGTTCTGTGGGACAGCTGTAAACATAGGAAGGACTGGTCAGCTTCTACTCTAGCCTTGGATTCATTGCCTTAAATCAATTTGTTGCTGCACCTGAGATGTCTCTAACAAGGGGGGGCAGGACGGGGGGAGGGAGAGGAATTGAGCCCCTCCTGGCAGCTCAGAAGCACTGCAGGGCTGTGGGGAGGCCATTCCCCACCTGGGGGACTCCCGTCTCCGAGGTGGGTTTTTATCCCGATGGCCACTGCAGGGGAAATAGTAAAAATACTCCAAGAGGAAAATGCTACTATGTTGTGCTGGGCAAAGGGTCCTGGACTCAGTTTGTTCTTAAAATGGCACGGGGCAGAGCTGCAAGCCAGGGTGTGCCAGGCAGCCTCCCCTTGTCGGCTCTATCTGACAGAATTTGTTTTGGTCAGTTTTATTTTAGAAAATACAGTTCATTTTGATGACAATACCTTTTCTCTTCCTTTTTTCCTCTGAACCTCATCTTCCAAATTCACAACATGTTTTCCCGTGACTTATTGGTGTGATTAATTTTTTCCATTTCTACATTTTGCATAAAACCTTCTACAATACCTTGACAGCAAGTGTTTGTCAGAACTGCCTTCCAGTGAGTATGTCTCAGGTTTTTGTCACTGTGATGATTTGCATTTACAATTAGTGCAGACGTTCTGTGCCTTTGTGGTTGGGAGAAACGTCTCCTTCATTCTCTCTTTAGGTGCCAGATCTTGCAGTATTCCCTCAAAACTGTGTTTGGATTGTTGTCTCAGGAGGGCTTTGGACTTTTATTTTCCTGCCCCTTCTCTGTGTTTCATCTTCTGGGCTAGCAAAGAACTGAGAACTGTGCATCATTGGAAGAGAGCAGAACACCAGGGAAGCAATTCTTTACACTTGGAGTGTTTGTTTGTTCTTTAACTGCACTAAATCTTCATCCACTCCTGCAGCAAACTGAACTTGGCCTGTTTTTATTGCCTGCCACAGCCAAAGGGCCAGCTAGGAGGCACACGTAGTTGCAGTATTCCACTCAGTGTTTCTCTCTGCAAACTCTTCCTTGGCCTTCAAACATAACAGGACTAGGAATTAGCTCAACACTATAAGGAGTCCGCATGCAAACTCACATTTGGGGTAGACACACCTCACTAAACATGCCATTTTGATTTCTTGTTTTTTGTCTGTGAGTCTACAGAGGCAGCTGAGGCATTTCTCTTCTGTTGAACCTCTTATTTCTTTCTTCCCAGCCCCTCTCCTCCCGAAGGTGGTGAGCAGGGGTTCCTGCAACGGCCTGCTCAGAGCTGTCATCACCTGTAACCTGCCGCACCTGGGCTTCCCGGCTGGACTGACAGGACCTGGCCGTGATCCAAGCAGGGCGATGTCTCCAGCCCCTTTCTGTCTCCAAGACGGGAGCAGTGAACTTTGTTCCAGTTTTTCCTGGCCCTCTCCCAAACAGAGTCAGCAGCAGTCTTTTTGAATTGTTTGCAGGTGAGGGTAGTGAATAATTTCAGATGCATTTGAAAATAGGGTTATAACCCATGGTATTATAAAGTGACAAAGGCAGTTTCTTGCTGCTAGACCTGTGATAACAACTCTTCTGGCTTTTCAAAAGGTAATTTTTATTTAACAAGCATAAATTCAACCATTGTGACCAAAGCTGAAGGTATACTCTGACAATTATGACTTACAGTTGTACTTTAATGGGCTTACTGTTTCCTATGTTAAAGGTGAATCTGTAGTTTCATCTGCAATTGGAAACATAGTCATGGGGACCAAGGTGGGTGGGACAGTCCATGAGCTTTTGTGGACAGTGCCTTAACATCTATTTGTCATTGCCCTGTGGCAAAGCACCAGCCTAATCAACTTTCCTGGTGAGCCAGTAAATGAGAGAAAATCTGCAGATCAAGAAACTCCTTGTACAAATAAGATAGCCGATGTAAACAGCTAATTAACCAGTGAAGTAACTGACTAGCTCTGATTAATTAGTAGTTAATGGTAAGATTCTGTCAGATTAAATTGATCTCTGGTAAAGGACAATTATGAGTTTACAGTCACTGGGATTATTTTTCCCCTGTAGTGTTGCAAGAACCGCAGTTAAAGGTAATGTGATAATTCAGGACTATTATGTAAGGCTGTCTCCTTGCCACAGGACAGTGCTTTAAGCACTGCTACAATTTGGGACAATGCCTGGTGAGATATGTGGCTAAGTAATCATTGATTTTTTTAGGAAAATTTTTGTAGCACTATCACTAGTTTCATGTCGCCTGTCAATTCATTGCCCACTGAAGTGCAGATAGTTTCAGGCAGCCAAATAAACAGCAAGCAGAGAGGTTTAAACCTGGTGACCAGTGTGAGAAATGTAAACACATGGAAGGCAAAAAGCTTATTTTCCAGGTTGTCTTACAGCCTTGACTTGGTGCTTGGCAAAGCAGAATTTAATATTTTTATTTTTGAGCAGTTTGTGTCAATGACATCTGAACAGGAACTGAGCTACACACATTTTGGGTGCTTCTGCAACACAAATAGTTTGAGTCATGTTGCTCAAATATTTTGCTCAGAAGCAGGAAGGCATATGCCCATTCATGTCATCTGAGGGATGTCTGGAAGGCATGTCTGGCAGGCTTTTACCGATCTCATTGCAGATGGACATACTGTAGCTTGTAACTGGGAATAGACAGTGTCAGGACTTGTGGATTTTTTACCTCCACAAGAGGAATATTACTAATGAATTAGAATTGCTTTTTGCAATTAGAATAATTGGAACCTCGGTGTTGGTGGTGTGTGTGCGGCGTTTTTTTTTTTTCCCCCCCTTTTTCCACCCTTAACATTGCCTTTGATCTTTAACAGAGATACTTCTATTTATTTCAGAAAATATGATGTAGTCAAATGGAAATGATTGCAAGGTATTTCTGATAAGTCACTTGCTGTATTTCCACATTTGTTGCATCAGCTATTACTCATGCATATACTTGTTTACTACTCTTCCTGAGCGGCAAGAGTGAAGTGGGACTAATAAAGCTATGCAAACTGATATTTATAGTTCAGTTTTTGAATCGAAATTTTAAAAAAACCTCTAAAACTTAAATTAAAAATCTTACAGCTGAAACCACTTTTGACATATTGTATTAAATTCAGACTGAAATTAAATTAGTTGCTTCAAGCACCTCTAAGAAAAGCCAAAGAAACATAGGTATGGTTTACAAACTGATAAAGTAAATTTATCCCCTTTGCTTTTGTCCAGTATATCCATTACATTTTATCCTCCAGGAAGTGAGAAATTCAATTTTGTTTTATCCTTTATAAAGCCATTTGAAGTGGGAGAGGTTTCACTGTGCCTTGTTTTATTTTCTCTCATTGTTTTTTTTTTTTCCCCTTTGCAATATTAGTGAATAGAACATCCATCACAACAGATTGCAATCCTGGTGCACTTCTTCCATGTGAGTGCCTTAATCTGTAAGCTGGAGAGTTTCCCCATCCTGTTCTGAGACCTTATCTCGTTCTAAATGGAGAGGCTTAGGAAGAGGCCTGGAATCCCTCATCTTCACCTTGGTGTTTAGGGTACACCATGCAGGGGGTGACTCCCTGCTTCAAATTCAGTGTCTGCCTAAGTCAGGACAAGGATACACACATGGATGGCTCCAGTCTGTAATATAGTGCCCTGAGTGCTATGAAAAGAGCTCTCTGGGCCAAGTCTTCTCCTGCTGCAGCTGTTACAGTTAGAATTGGGACACCTTCCTGATGGTATGAGCTCAAGTATTGTCTACTACCAATGTCTTAATGACTTGCCAAGTTCCTGAGCTCAGGTGCAGCTTTGGTGGGCTGGTAAGCATTTCTGCCAGCAAAACTACCAGCTCTGGGCAGGCTCATGATCTGCCATGGTGTGACCACATACCATTGCAGAGGGCATGTGTGGGGCACAGCTCAGCCAGGGATGCGAACTGCAGTGTCTGGGATGGGAATATTGGGGGTTGGGGGGGCCTATTGTTGCCAGAGACAGCCCCTGCAGATTCAGGCTGGACCATCCAGTAAGGTGGGTTAGAGACTAGCTCTACTTGAGTGGCTGTATTTATCCAGCTCATTCTCCTAATTCACCTATCTGTTTAGAAAAAAGATGGTATTACCACAATGAACCTGCAGAAAATTGAAAGGAAACACTAATTTTACTGTAGTGCAGAGCTAAACAGGTTATGCCCTTCTGAAATGTTGATGATTCCTTTCTGAAATGTTGGTTTTGCAACAGCTGGGTGCACTTGAGTGGACAGAAAAATCCTCATGCTGTCTCACAGTGTAACTAATTCACTCAGGTGGTTTTACTTAGGAGAAAAAACTCAGGCTATGTGTATGAGAGTTATTTTTGCAGTGAATATTTGTGTGTTTTTTTTTTTTTTTATATTTTTTTAACCCCTCTTTATACAGGGAATAATAAATCATACTCTAACTAAAATGAGACATAAGTTGGTGCTGCTTTTGAAAACTGGATGCTGGCTTGAAGATTGCTTATCCAGTGTGTGGAAACTAAAAAAAGTTGGGGTGCAAGTCACTGAGAAGGTTGTGTTGAAATCTGTTTAAACTCCTTTGGCACAAAGCATGCAGGAGGAAACATTTCCTTGCCAGTTAGCTAACTTCTCCTCTTGCTTCTGGTACTATGGCTGATTCAAATCTGTGCATTTCATAAAATTACACTCCACCCTCCCCAAAGCACACATGAAATAAAGCAATGACAGGAAAAAGTCCACATGTCACAATAATTACTCTAATTTGGTCTGTTATTCCCTTTCTGGCTCAGTATTTGAAAGCTGATGTTAATTTGCTTGTATAACAAAAGGTGTTTCCTCTGTTTGTTTATGCCAGCTATGATTTCTAAACATCCTTGAAATTATTTGCCATAACAGCTCTCCACATCATGATATTACTTCAATTTGAGCCACTTATAGAAAGTCCTTATTTCTATTTTTGAATACAAACAGTTGGGAGCCAGAGAAATATGTGTTGTTTGCCTTTCTATTTTTGGTTTGAAATTGCTGGAAGCCAGTAGGCGGGTTTTTATTTTCTGTTTTAGGATTTTATTTTCAAACTAAAACAAATATTGTGTATGAGGATAGGCATATATCTTAAATTACTGGTTTTAGGAAAAAGTTCTTGTTAGAAATTCTTCTGAAGTTTAGCTCTGTTTCTGAAAAACTTTGCTCGCTTCAACGGTCTTTCATCCTCTCCCATTTCAACAAATGATTGTTTCATATGCAGAGGTGTGAGTTTTGTAGGAACTTTGCTAGCACCAAAAGGTGGTTAATTTTCCTTCATTTTGTGCTCTGCGTTCATTCTTCTATCATCCAGACAAAGGAAAACCATGTAGGGAATTGACTATTTATTGTTAATACCAAATGAAATCACCTGAACGATCACCTAAAAGGATAACTGCTAGCTTTCTATATCTTTGGAAAATAAAGCCTATCATCTGCTGTTGGACCGCACAGATTTTGCTGTCCAAAAGGAAAAACTGCAATTCACTATGGAGTGGGTGTTCCAGTGTGAGATCTCATCCCACTTGGCAGGGTGGACAGATTAGCTAATCAGAATTCCCAGAAAACACTGGGAATAACTCAGTCAAACTTAAATCAAAATCATATAGATTTCTTTCAAAGTAAAAAAGAAAACAAACACCCCTCCTCCCTTCCCCCCTGCCCGCCCCCCCAACTCCAATCCAACAAAATAAAAAACACCCCCACAACCACATCCATTAATTTTATTCTGTTTATTTCCTAGAAGAGCTTGGACATCTTTGAATTAGTGTTCCTTAGCACAGATTGACTTCTAAATAAGTAAAATCAGGTAACATAACATGGCGTTATCTTTGGAAAAGGTCTTTTCTTGAGGGGGTGGGTGGAGTGGGAAGGGTTGGCAGGTCAAAGTGTATTAACAAAATTTTTTACTCTACTGTCAAGACTTTAATTATATGAAAATATAATATAGAAGCAAACAAAACTTTCTCTTTTTACAGCTTTCCCACTAAGCTTTGAAACCATTCATGGAAGCTGATGGCAATGCTCTCGTAAGTATGATTGAAGTTATGCCAGAGTTACTGATCAGCTGAAGAGGTCTTATGCTGGAGTTGTGTCCCTGTAATCAGAGAAGATTGGGCAAAATAACAATATCTAAAAAAGATGTTGCTTATGGGCCAGACCAACCGGTTAGGCTGCCACAGGCTGCCCCAGTTCTGTTTTAAGGGTGAAACAAAGCCTACTGTATGGGCTCAATGCCACTTCCAAGTCCTGCTCCTCAATGAATGAGAAAGCAGTAACTTAGGACGCATGAGCTTAGCAGACGATTTTCTTACATCTGTCTAACACTTGAGAAGCTTAAGGAAAATACAGCTCTGTAGAAGATGAAGTACTGATCATAGCTGCCTTTGGTGCCTTCTCAGCCTCATGCATTGTGAACCGAACTTCATGAGACATGAAGTCTGGAAGGTTCCTGCCTCACCTAAGAGCTTGCAGCTGCAAAATAGGTTGACTTCCCTTGAAACTGAAGAGGAGCCAGGTGTGCCTACTAGCAAAGGACCTGGTTCACCTAACTGTAGACCATGCAAGGCTGCCGGGAAGAAATGGTGAGTCATCTCAATGTATGACTCCCTGCCAGGGGGGACAGAGACACCCATCTGTAGGCCCGTCAAATCACCTAGAGAGGCTTGCTGCCTGGCAGGGGCCAGGGTCCAGGATGTTGTGGAGAGACTGACAAAGCTTGTCCAACCTTCTGATTTTTACCACCTACTGGTACTCCATGTGAGCGCAAATGATACTGCCAGTATATGCTGAGAGCTCTCCAGATGGAAATCAGCTTTGCAGAAAAGGACCTGGGAGTCTTGGTGGACATCAAGTTGAACATAAGCAACATGCCTTTGCTACAGAGAAAGTAAATGGTATCCTTGGCTATATTAGAGAAATTATTGCCAGCAGGTCAAGGGAGGTGATCTTTCTGTTTTATTCAGTGCTGGTGAGGCCACACCTGGAGCTCTGTGTCTAGTACAAGAGAGATGTGGACACACTGGAGAGAGTTCAATTAAGGGCCACAACGATTTTTAAGTGTCTGGGGCATCTAATAGAAAAGGATAGGTGAGCTAGGACTGTTTAGCTTGGAGAACAGACTCAAGGTGATCTTATCACTGCACACAAAAATACCTGAAGGGAGGGTGCAAAGATGATGAAGCCAGGTTCTTTTCAGGTTCCTTCTGAACATCAGGAAAAAACAGTTTTTTCACTGTGAGGGTGACAGAGCACTGGCACCGATTGCCCAGGGAGGTTGTGAAGCCTCCATCCTTGGAGATATTAAAAAGCTGTCTGGACATAGTCCTGGACAACCACATATAGGTGTCCTTGCTTGAGCAAATGAGTTGAACTAGATGACTTCCAGAAGTCCCTTCTGAGTTCAACCATACTGTGATTTTGTGGAAAAACAGGATTTCTAAACTACCAGAAGTCTCCCATTGAAGTAGTCACTTTTCTCCTATATTTTTGCTCATCAGTGGAGCCTACCTGGCTGAGAAGTGGCAGTGAACAATGTTCAGTTGTACAGCTCCATTTGCAATAGGTTCATGGGTGTATTTTCCAAGTGGAGGAGTAGTGGACAGCAAGCTTGAAGCTGCATTGTTCTGCAGGATCACTATCCCACCCTGTTCAGTGCTCAGGTCTCAGTAAACTGATGAGTAAACCAAAATGTATCAAAAAAGATTAAAACCTACCCTGTATTGCCATCCTTAAGCAAAAATGATGGCCTTCCTAAAGTTGCAAATAACTGTTACATTTATTTTGGAGCTTTCTGAGGGTCACTGATCTTGGATTTTCCCTGGTAACAAAAAGAGCTAGAATTAGGTCTGATTTTTTTGTTTGTTTTGCATTTGAACCTATGATAATGAAATCAGGAAACTGAGCATTATAGAGAAACCTCCACCATTGTCAGGACTGTAGTAAAATCATGACATTTAAATCAGTTTCAGATTGTTCCAGTGACTATGTCTGATAGTTACAGTATATTCACATCTGAAACTGCTGTTATGCCCCTGGTCAGTACCATTGGTTTTACTGGCAATAACTCTGTCTTCCACAGCTTTTCTCTTTGTTCTCCACTGGTGTTAATGTCTCCTTCTAAGACTTAAAAATATCTCTTAATTGATGTTCACCCAGGGTCACTAAAATGAAATATTATTGACTCCTATAAGTCAGTTTTCAGAGGAGGAAATTTTAATTTACTTCTTGTGGAAGCGTTTGTAACTGAAGACTTGCTAATGTGTTGTGTTCTTGTGAATAACTGAATCCAAATCCTTCTGGTGAGGCATTTCATGAATTTTGTGGTAGATTCATTTAAATATAGGTTTTCTGTTGGTTTAAGATGAAACCAGTTTTACTTAAAACTGCTTGTTTATTGCATAAAATATCCATCTGATTCCAAATGCTGGTGCTTTGAAGAAAGAAGTTGCTTTTGTTTATTCATAAATCAACAAAATTTGGGGAGGTGATTTTGTGAATAACACCTGATTTCATTGCTGAAGTCTGGGATTAGAAGTTCCTCTTTGCAAATCAAACCAAATATTTTTTTTTTTATAAGATGATGCTAGGCTTCTGAACAGCACTCAAAACATTTAAAAGTTGCTGAATTCCAGGTTTAGGATTAATTTGTTGAAAACTTCAGCTTTTAGGAATACTGGGAAAGAAATCCAGAAATTTGTCTTAATTCACAAATCCTCACTCAACAGTGGTTTTATCCAGGCAAACTAAATGCAGTGCTGACTGGGGAAACTGCCCTTCCTTCCCCCATTAGTTTCCCAAATCCTCCCACAAAATATGAAGAGATGAGGATTCATCATCTCTGTCAACTTGCAGCAGGATGCCATCATTGCTGCTGAATAATAAATGTACATTTATAAAATATTTTTGTTACCCCAAGATCTTACTAGGTAATAGTTTTTTTTTCCTCAGTCTGTATATAAAGCAGGCCCTAACAGATGATTTTACACAATACGGATATTAACCCCTTCTTGACAGATGAGCCATAGACCATGTTATTTTGCTTTAGGTCATCAATAAGGTTAGTGGAAAGATCTACTACCTCCTCGCTTGTTTACAGAGAGCCACATCCTGTCACAGTATTGCTCTTCTTGTCCAAATTTATGTTGATTAAAGATGAAATGACCTCACTGCAAAGATGGGAGGTTGCCCCACTACATAGTTTTTGTGCAAGGAGACTTGATTCATGTTTATTTTTCTCAATATCACTTTGTGTAGCTGTGAAGGAAAGTAATTAGCGTGACTGCTTAACCCATTGATTCAGTGAGACTATATATTATTTCCATGTGTCCTAAATAAGGCATTAGTTTCTTCATGATGAAGACTCAAAGGGTGGCCGGTATAGGATGGGGAACTTGTTGAGCCTCTAAAAGAGCAGATATATTTTGTCATTGCTTTTCTTTGTCTGTTGTCATGGTGAATAGTCTGAGAGAGAGGTGCAGTGGTAGAATTAAAAAAAAAAAAGAGAGAGAGAAAGAAAAAAGGAGAAAAGAATACATGATGATTAAGCAGGAGTCTGAGATTATTCATTCCTGGTAAAGCCTCCCACAAGTGTGTTTTTCAGGTCGTCTCAAATAGGCACTAGATAAGCACATTGCTGCGATATGCAGTTCTGCATTCTGATGCGTGCTGCAAAGATCACTGGTTAGAGAAAGTTCTAGCTCTTGTAAATACTGGTGGCAGTGCTCTCTTCTATTTCTGTTTCCAGATGGTATAGCTTTACTCACCTTTAAATCGCCTGCAGGAAGAGCTATTAAATCCTTAAAGAATAGTATGAAATGGGGTTTTGTTTTCCTGAGAAGCAGAGGGGCTGCATTAAGGATGTTCATAGCGTAGCTCTGCAGCGGATCAGGTAGCTATCGGCTTTGCATAGCAACGTTGTGGCCAAGAATATTAAATCATACATCACCTTATCAAGCATTTGTCAACTGGAGGCTTCAAAACCTTCCTAAAAATAGAAAAAGGTGAATGCTTTTGTTCCCATGCTAGAGATGGAAAGGTTGAGGCAAAGAGAATTCAAGTGCTTTGTCCACGGTTACATGATCAACCGGCCTGTCTGGGGAGAATTTACTTCAAAAACCATTTCTAATGACCTCATTTTTGGTCCATGGTCTTCTGTTCTAGTTTCATTTTCAATGTGTTTATGTGGGATGAAATATATAGGTTGCAAATGTGTAAATATAATTCAATTGTGTTCTTTTTGCCGTGACTAAAACTCTCATAGATGGTACAGCAAACTTCTGGCATATTTATGTTTTATGGTTTGGATAATCTGCCAGATTTTTGTGACTTTTTTTTCTTTAGAGAAATATTATGAAATTATTACATGGGGGAAATACATTCTCTGCACAAAAAAAAAAAAAAAAAAAAAAAAAAAATATGGAATGAGCTAAATGACAATCAGACACCTGGCATGTATTTTTGATCTCCCCATGTTTATAAACACTCCTTGTGGACTGTAATGAAG
Source organism: Columba livia (assembly GCF_036013475.1). Taxonomy (NCBI): domain Eukaryota; kingdom Metazoa; phylum Chordata; class Aves; order Columbiformes; family Columbidae; genus Columba; species Columba livia. The sequence continues at coordinate 65,977,554 of NC_088604.1, forward strand.
CATTAAAATGCTGAGTCCTAACTTCTATTTTTTAACTTCTAAACACAGAATACAATTCAGGCAAACACGTAGCAAAGCAGAAACTGCCTGTGGGTGTGAAACAGGAAGCACTAGTAGATAGACACATGTATAATAGAGCTACATTTGCTCTTGCTCAACTAGATATACATCAATTTTAATTAACACGTTTCATGCTTCAGCTACTAACGTCCCTTCAGCAGTGAGTGGGTTATGCATTTCCATCCTGCATATACCACCAGCATCACTACCACGTCCTTCTCTAGCTTCCCCCTCCCCTTTCTACACAAATATTGCAACACAATCTAAAATTTCCTCTTTTCTTTCCTTCCTGCATTTCTTACAGGTTCCCTTGCGTCAGAAGACAAAAAAGAAAAGTCAAGGTAATGAGAGATTGTTTTTTCTTTTCTCTCCTGGGTTCCTCTTATTATTTTCTTAGTATGTCTTATTCTTGGGAGGGTGAGGATTTTATACTGCTACTCAGCTTGTAGAAGACTGCTTTTTAACTCAGCTGATTCTTGCACCAATTCTGAGAAAAATGACAACGGGTTGTTCCTTTGGACTAAATCCTTGTGGTATGTTAATTGAATCAAAAGCTGGAAATCAGTGAGGTAGAATCAGCTGCCTGCACATACACACACGCTAGCGGTTTTCATGTACTTGGCATAATAGTTTTCTCTAGCTGACTTAAATAGATGTATTCTTTTCTGTGCAGCTGCATGAAGGGAAATACATGCATGCTTCTCTTAAAAGGATATCTTTTTAATTTACAAAATCTCATGTGTGGTTATCTTAGCATTAATTAATATCTGCATTATCTATAGCTTACTATTTTGTTTCTGCATGTCAGAATGCTTTTCAAGTGAATGTGTGTTATTCTCACAGCCATTATAGATCTTAGTGACTTCTAAGTATATTTTAAGATCTGTTTGGATCACTCGCTGCAATTGCTAAATAAGGTTTAATTGGTAGCAACATCTTTCCTGGTAATGCACTTTTAAACAAGCAGAACACTGTATTTTTAATGGCACAGGGTTCTTTACAATGAGCAGACGGAGGATATCATGTAAAGAGCTGGGGCAAGCTGATTGTCAAGGGTGGCTCTACAAGAAGAAGGAAAAAGGAGCTTTCATTGGCAACAAATGGAAAAAGTTCTGGTGTGTGCTGAAGGAGTCATCGCTGTATTGGTACAGCAGTCAGCTGGTGAGTACAGTGTCCACCCAGCTCTGGGTGCTGGACAAAAAACATCTGCTGGGACCATGAGTAGGGAAGCTGGGGTCGCAATTCAGGTGCACCCTGGAGTTGTACAAATGACTGGGTTTATTTCTCAGCCCTGATATTTCTTGTAATCTGGGAAGTGTCTATGTGCATGCGAAACATGCAGAAAACCATGTTTTCTAGTTCAGTAAGTACTTGTGAAATGTTAACTTGCTGTCTGTTCTGCCCTTTCAAGACCTGCTCTTCACAGATGCTGGTGACATTTGAATTTGGGAAAAGCTTTCCTGGGTTGGGCAGTTTGCAGACACTTGTTATTAAGAACAAACCAGGAATGCTTCTTTACTTCTAATTAATTTTCAGAAGTCTCTCCTGCCTCTCTCTCCATCCCCTTCCATGTTGAGATCAATCTGGTGTGGTGTGTGTATTTTGTTGTTGTTGTTTGTTTGTTTGTTTGTTTGTTTCCCCCCAGTTTGCCCTAGTAGGTTTGCAGGTATGAGCATTGTCAATTGGTGATGTTTTTACTCCTGGTCTTGCTGATGTGTCATCCAGGGCATTGTAATTAAGGGTTCTCACGTTCTGCTGATTTTTAACTTCCTGCCCTGATGAGCTGATGTGAACAGTCAAATCTGCAGGAGAACACAATGTTTTGAATTAAAGGTCCAGCTTTCTGTTCAGAGCTTTCCTCAGGACAACCAGTATAGGTAGTATTTCTCTTCTATTTGATCAAACACAAATAGCCTACTCCACTTGCAGTGCAAGTGGGAAATAGTCTGAGACAAAGAACAGCAGGCCCTGGATTCCTGTAAGCAACTGAAGAACTAGGAATTAAAAACTGAAAAAGGAATGGGGGGAAGCACACAGTGAGAAATCCAGACTAATACTTTTAATGAAAGGTTATATCTGAGTGCAAAGCAGCAGTGAGTCCTAGGGAACCACGGGCTTTACTCCAGGCTGTTTGCTACAGCTCGTCTTGTTGGACAGAGAGGATGTCTTACCTGTCCCAGGAAGATTCAGGCATAATTATTCCCTTCACTTTGCTCTCTTGCACTGCTACTCCTAAGAAAACTCTTATCAAATTCAAATGATGGACTGACAGAGCCCAGCATTAGGATGTGCAGAGGCTTAGAGAATGACAACAACATCATAGGTTGAAACTCAGCAGCTTCAGTGGGGAACTGTGGAGAGGCATCAGGTTTTTGCATTTACAAACGGTCTGCCCTGGAAATCACCATGTCCCAGGCCAAGGAAAGGGTGAAAGTTTAAAGAAACCCTGATTGATTCTTGTCAATTCTTAGAATATTTTAAGAAATTAAGTGCAATCTGGACTGTTTCAACTTGTTTATTTCTATTGCACTAATCACCTTTAAAAATCTTGCTGTTTCAAGGCACAAACAGATCAGTTTAAACCATTAGAAAAATCTCAAATCCTAAGCTAAACTTGACTCATGTAAAGAGTATTTCACCTTCTCCCTTCAGTTGTGGGTACAGTGTTGGGTTTATTTTGATAGAGTAAAAACTTTGACCTTTCCTAAATGACGTTTAAAGATGGTACTGTCTGTGTTTTTTTTTTTTTTTTTTTTTTTTTTTTTTTTTTTTTTTTAAGTTTGAGGTGGGATGAAAACAACTTTGCTGGTCTTATGCTGCTGGTTTTTTGTGGGGTTGTGGTAATCTGGCTTAGCTTCCTTCCTAGACCAAGTCAAATACATGCGAGAGGGAAAGAGAAAAGAGAAAGAAAGAAATTAAGGAAAGTAGAGGGGGGAAGAAAAAAAGGCTTTATTTTTCCAATATTTGAAATACTTCTGTTTGAAAGACATGACCTGGCAGATAAACTCATCAGTGACATTAATACTCTGCAAATGCTTATTAGTATTGACTATTCTAAACCACTGCTTGCAGTTGTACTTCTGGCCAAGTAGTGTTAAGAGAGGTGAGCTGGCTGGCTGATGTGAAGTTGGAAGGAAATAAAATGAGGCAAGACTAGGAAAGTGGCAAGGAACAGATGCTGCGCAGTCCTCCACTTCCTTTAGTTGTTGTGGCCTGGCTTAATTCCAAACAAGCTTGTATCCAAACAAGCCATAGTGATGCTCATCCTTTTGCTACTAGAGAGCATTAACCATTTGGGTGAACTCGTACTAACAAAGCCTAAGAACGGGTGGCAGCCTTATTCTGGTTTATTTCATATACCTTGAAGAGCTCATACGGCTTCAAAATATTCTCAGTTTATGTCAGCCATGGCTTGGCACCTATCACAGTTCTTGTAAACATGCTAGCTGGTAAGCACCTCTTTGCTTTCAACTTCTACTGACTTTTGAACACTATTTTACATTAAAAAACAGAGGTTTCTTTGAACAACTTAAACTGCAGCCTCTGCATAATTGTAGATTTAGGCAACGTTTGTAGAATGGTAGTGACTGTGGGTGTGGGAATGAGGGAAGGTGTTTTTTCTTAATATCTGCTTACTTAATCTGGTGAGATAAGAGCCATGCTCAGAGTCATATCTGAGATGAATTATACCCATTGTATTTTCACAGATATTTTTGCTTCTAAATTGATGAAACAAAAAATAGCGGTGCTATATTCGCTTGCTTGCTTGATATTTCTTCTTACTATCTGGCCTGAACTTCCACTGTCTTCAGTGGAGTTAATCGTTGGTCCCAATGGGCCACCCGTGATGACAATCTTAAGTTCACAGTTGTGCTGAAAGAGGGGGAGTCCTGCTCCTCACGTGTCCGAGGCTTCCCAAGACAGCTCTTCTTAAAGAGACTGAAGCAAAAGGTGGTGACAGAAGAGTGGGGCTGAGGTCAGGGAACTGGGGCAGGCTGGCTGCCTGTGGCTCTACCTGACCACTTTCGTTTTTGTGAGAAACGAGTATGTTCTGTTCATGGCTGTGCAGGAACTGCAGTCAGCCAGACACTGGCAACTGTAGCATAGCAACAGGGTGCTGGACCTAACCTTTTTTTCTATTAGAGATGGAGAAAATAGGGAGTGGGTGGAATCTGTACAGGAATGTGCATTGTCCAGATTTGGGTATGTAACCTAAGCTTACATCATGTTCTTGGTGAAGGCTGTCTTCAGGCACCTCTAAAGCTCTGGATGTTTCTGTCCCTCTTATTTAATTTGCTTTCAAGTGACTCAGGTTTTGGGTCTGTCATATGAAACAGATTGGAGAGGCAATATAGGACATTTGTGATATTTGCAGATGGTAGTTCCTTCAATTTAACATAAAATAATATTGTGAAAGCCACAGCTCAAAAGAAAAAAAAAAAAATAAGAAAACACTGAGAATGGTCAGAAACAGCTGATCAGACACCCCAAGAATGAAGCTTTTCCTTCACTGAAAGCAAACCAGGGCTCACAGGCAAATCCAAATTAACTTTTGACCAGCTAGCTGCAGTACTGTGAGTGGTGAAGCTAGGGCCAGAGTGGTCTCAGCAGCCTTCTGGTAGACTGCCCGGAGACCTCTTCCCATATGTGGTTGTTCTTTCTTTAAAACGTGGATATCACATGAAGCCAGTAAAATTTCGTTTGCAGTATGGACATGCCCCCAGTCTGGGAAGCGGAAGCTTTTTGGACTAGGAAGAAACAAAGAAGGTTTGGTTCTGTAATGGAAACACAAAAAAAATGTCAGAAAATGCATCTGAGCAGTCAGATGTTCTGGGTGCACTCAGTAACACCAGACTCCTTGGACAACTGCTCTTAGTGTTTGGCTCCCTCTTTGATGTACTGTGTCAAGGTTTAAGGCAAGGCGGCAATAAACCATGGCAGATGCTCCCTGTTACCCCCTCACTTCCCACCACCCCTTTCCTTTAGATCGGAAAGATGATAGGAAAGATAAGGGGAAAGGAACAGAGACTTAGACTTCAAGTTGGAGAGTTTTAAAGGGTTTTTTTAATGCTACTAATAAATAGAGAATATATATACAAAATATACAAAACCAATCTTGAGTGCTTGATGTGGAGTTGGTGTCACTCCAGCAGGTGCAGCTCAGGCTCCCAGAAGTCATGGGCGGGACTTCACAGCAAACCGGAAACTGGTTGCAGGGGTGCAGGACCTGAGACCTGTAGATCACAGGCAGACAGACAAGGTCCTCTCTAGATGCCGGCCATGGTTGAAGAGGGCTTGACCCTCACTGATATAGGGGGTATGATGATTATGGGATGGAATATTTCAGTTGGTCAGTTTTAGTCATCTGTTCCATCCACTCCTCCTCAAACATGCCCCTCTCACAATGGAACGTGGTAAAACTTATCAGTCTTTCTTGGCTACCATAGTAATAAATCTAAACACGAGCTTCTTCAGCATTCCGTTGGTCTTCTTATCAGCACAGAGTACAGTATCCTAGGAAAAATATGCAGGCTAAAACTCAGAAAAGTACAGCCACCTAGAAGAACTTAGCTGAAAGAAAAATCACTAAAAGAGAACTGGTCTTGTTTTTAACAAAACCAGGACATATTGCTATCTGTAGAAAGCTGCCTTGAAGACAAGTGTTTGAAGAGGACAGCGTGTGATCCTGCCTGCCTCTTTAGCAGTTTTAGTTCTCAGACTGAAACCTTGGAAGGAATCAGTACACCTGCATAGGAGCGAGGGAGGGGTGGTAGGGGAAAATTGTCAAGTGTAATCACAGGCTCCTGGCTCCTTGTGCTTGTTGTGACTGTGTTGGACAGTGTTAGTTGGAAATGGATGGGGGACTAAATGCCTGTCTTGCAGGCCTTTAGGGTAGCTCAGATGGTTTTCCAAGTAGAGTTGAAATACAATTTTGCAGGATGTGTTAACGATGGTTGTCATGGGGATTCAGCTGAAAAGAAATACAAATATAAAATCAAAGGGTTTCAGGCTGTGATCTGCTGTCACTATTTAACTTTGGGTTTTGTGTTTGTGGTGTGGTGGTGTGTTGTGTGTTGGTTTTTTTTTTTTTTTTTTAGTTCACTGCATTTAAATCGGTCCTCACTCCAACAGCTTTGCCAGGAGCTGTATAATTGCAGTCTTTTAAAACAGAAATCTTTCACCTTTGAATCGTAGTAGCTGCTTCCGTGGATGATAAAAAAAATCCTTGATGCCTGTTGATTGTGTTGAGGGATTTGGAGGCCTCTGGTCCAATATCTTACATAAATTGTTTACAGTTCTATAGGTTGCCTCACTGGTGTACTTGGCAGTACTAAAAAGTCTTGAGCACTGAACTGCTCCTCCAGTGTCCATGGGGTCTTCTGGGGGCAGCGCAAATACACTGTCATGAAGCCATGAGTAGTAACCTGAAATGCGAATTGGAGCTGTTCCACAATAAAGAGATATTTTGACTTTACATCACTCTTAAAAAATCCTTCTGCACCATTAAATTTACTTTAAATATTGAATAAGGTCTGTTAAATGATTTACTAAATCTTCTGAAGCCACAACATTTGGACGATGTACTGAGGCAAGCTAAGAAGGACATTAGCCTCTTTCACTGGATTCATGCAGTACGTTTCATTAATGTTTGAATTTTTTCTTGAGTGAAAAGCTTTTTCTGTGAAAATGTGGTTACTTTTTGCCCCAAGCATTTGCAGAGACTGTTGTTATTATTGAAATTATTTTCCTACAGTTGGGCATGGCAAAATGTGCAGATTTATATGTTAGGCTAGCCTGCCTAAAACCCACAAGAGTAACAGCTTGTTCTATTAAATATCTTAATTAAATAGGAAACAGGTCAAGGTACTTTTAATCTGAGTTTTTTTAGGGCTTTTTTTTGTTTGTTTGTTTGTTTTTTCTACAGCATTGCAACAAAATCTCTAGGAAGTTTGAGTGAAATGTGCGAGTTAAATAATAGCATGTCTAATAATGTCACTTTAAAGAAAATATTTTGAATAAAAGAAAATATTTAGGACTTCCATACACTTTTAATGTTTTTAAATGCCATTTTTATTCCATGAAAAACCAAAAAGATTACTTCCACTTATTCTGTTCCTAGTGTTTCTTTGGGATTCTATTATCTGACTTTAAGAATGCTCATTAGTTTTTACTGTTATGATTTGATATCTTTTTGCTCTCCTTTTTTTTTTTTTCCCCCCTCATAATTATGGAACTACAATACCCATCAAACCCTTTTTTCTATTATATACACATCTTAGATGTGTACCAATAGTGCATTAAAAACATTAACACAATTATCCTCCTTCCTTTCATTTATACATAAAATGAAACATTAGACTTATAAATGAACAAATGTAAAATTGCAGACAGAATTAATATAAAATCTGAATGCATTGAGAGAGAATGCATGTGCAAGAACATAATCTTTTACCAACTGGAGCATGCCAAATACTGAATAAGAAGTCTGGAGATTTTTCTGTTGTGAAACTAGTAAATGTAAATTACTCAAATCAAAGCCTACAGACCTATTTTCATTAGCAATCTAGACAGTACTCAACTAATTTAGATACTTATCGGATGCATCAGTGGTTCAAGTCCAAGTTTATCTCCTCATGGGTGGGAGCACCCCAGGTGAGTGTCCCCATGCTGGTTTACAGGGTCCTGATATTTCAGTAGTCCAATACAGAATTCAGATTTGTATACATTCACAGTAGAGACAGTGACTTATCTAATGCCATTGCAAGGACTTCATCTCCTCGTGAGTGCTTGTGTAGCACCGTAGGCAATTTATAGGGTGCAGTGTAGACCAATGGCTGCTGCACCAACAGATAAAACTGGCTGAGCTGTGATTGCATTTGTAACATGTAAGACCAACCCACCCCAGATCCTAGTCACCCACTCACCCACCTGATGGCTTACCTAGCTCAGGCCATAAATTTATTGGTATGTGGGTGTGAAGGCCCCTGGGCATATTCCTTTACATGGAGTCTTCTGGATCTGTTTTTTAAAACTGGATTTATTGATTCATATCATACTGCAGAGAAACAAGAAGCATTGTACACATTTCTCATCTAGCAATGTGTGTAATAATTGCTTTCATACCTCTTTCCATACCTGCATTTTTGAACTTCGTCTCTGGTGTTCTTAGGCTGGTCTTGGGAACCAAACAGGAATTCCAGTACTCTCACTGCACCCGGTCTAGTAAATGACCACTCTTTTTGGCATAGAAATGCAGGATAGTACACTGTCTTTCATACAGTGCAGCCCATGAGTCGAGCTTCTCTTTCCATCACCCCTACTCATTCACTCATCCCTATATACTCAGTGTACTATGGAAATGCTAGCTTAAGGTCTAATTGATTAAAACATACATTAAAAGACAAAAAACCAATCTTGTCATATTTTCTTCTTTAGTTAATTGTTATTTTATTTCAATGAGTTTAGTCTCACTAAATTTCCATCTGTGCAATGGAAACAAAGCTTCCCAAGCCAGGCTCTAGTTAAGTTTGACAGATAGAAATACAATCAGAGAAAGTTAAAACCCCACAATTGCAAATAAGCACTTTTTGTCCTAGAGCAGGCAAAACCATTTACTGGCGAAGATGCAAGTACAGTGTGTTTCAAAAAGATAGACCAAATTTCAAAGCAGTAGGGACTTCAAATTTGGTCCATCTTTTTGAAACACCATGTCTAAACCTCTCATATTAATATTTAATATATGTAGATTGCAGAAATGATGGTTATACTGTGATTTATCGTATACCAGCAAACAGATGTGCAAAGGTATGGGGCAACCACCCACTGAAATATCCATTCTGTATCCATATTTCAGCTCTCAGAGATTCATACTTCCAAGCATTAAATCTCAAAGACTTGTCTCGATTAACATCTTTTTATAGTCTCTTCATATTCATGCATAATGTGACTTGAGATGCTGTCAGTCATCTTCATTTATCTTCTGTCTTTGTAATTGTTGTGTGTATTTTACCTGTTTTAACTCAGTGTACGTTTTCAGAATTTTAGTGTGCCTGGGGATAAGGGCTGCAAGCAGCAAAAACATGATTCAGGAATCAACACTTTCTGTGTTTTGGGAAGTACTGTTTTTCCTGACATTATGTGCTACAGACTTTAGTCTACATGACTGCTCCTCTTAGCAGGAGTCATAGTCTTATTGTGGCTGATTGGGTGAATACAGATAGATGTGGTAAAGGAAGATTTTTCAGCTGCAGGCAGCAAGAACGGGGATTTGAGGCCAACCGGTAACTTTGGTTTTTCTGGAGCTACTCTCTGACACAGAGGCCAGTTGACCCAGAACAGAGATACCAATGCTCAGCAAACCCTCTCCTGTTCAGAAAGGAGTAACTGCATAAAACCAGTATATTGCAAATGTCTGCATAGCTTTTCCTTCCTCCTGTACCACACCTGCAGATTTCTAAGGGGAGTAATAGCTGGGTGGCCTAAGCCATCTGAGGCTGGTTTGCAGTGTTCAGCCACGTGGAACCATCCACTCACACCATTTCACCTCCTGAAATGAGAGCAGCCAGTATTGCCTCTGCCTTGCTGACTTACAGGCATGTAAAGGTGACCCTAAAAAATGGTCCCTGTTACAGATACCCAGGGGAGACCCTTCTCCATCTCTGCCTGAGATTGTTTTAGGTCACTTTTGAATTTGTGTTGCTATAGACACATATTTTGCAAAGATACATAGATTGTTATATGTGGTGCTGTTACGTATCTGTGTAACAAGCATGCATGCTCTGTAACGGAACAAAGGTTCCTTTGAGATAGTATGTAACATCCAGACCTGAATGGATGATATAATTCTTATTCATTCTCTCTTATGTCATATGTCTCTTTTGAGAGGATTCTGTGTTTATTGCTGAGGTTCAGTAGTTTCATTTTCTGTGGTCTACGTACAAAGAATGGCTGGTGTCTTTGAAAGAAGTTGTGTGATAGTTGCAAAAGAATCTGTTTCCTCCATGTTCCCACTGTTTTTCATCCTGGTGTTGTCCAAACCTGAATTTTGACCTTGACAACTTCACACTCTGGGCAAAACTTATGACTTCCTTATGAAGCTTAGATAAGGGTTCACTGATCCAAATGATGCGAGGAGGAGAGGGAATCTATCTGAGCACTGTTCTAGCAGTTGGGGATCCTCTCTCATTCAGTTGCTTTGATATTTGGAAGTGTACAATAAATTCTATGCTCATACTGTGCCACTTGCAGAAACAAGACTGGTAGCTTTCTAACACCTGGGCCTTGCACAAACAGTAGATTGCATAGGAATATTTTTGTTCTCAAATATCAGCCAAAACATTGGATGTTAATCTGTCCCCATGGTGATGAGCATATATTTTCAACTGTTATAAAAAGCTGTCAAAAACAAGAACTCGCATGTTAAATATCATTGAGCATTGGAGTCTAGTAGCTTACCAATTGATTGATTGTGGTGTGTGTTGTTGTTTTTTGTTTGTTTGTTTGGGTTTTTTGTTTGTTTGTTTTTCCTTATTGTAGGCTGAAAAAGCAGAAGGATTTATCCGACTTCCAGACTTCAGTGTGGACCGAGCAATTGAATGCAAAAAAAAGCAGTAAGTTTCTCTATTTTCCCAGTTTTGTGTGATATGTACCACAGAAAGGAATTGAATCTCAGCAGTGTCTGACAATGAAGCTGTGGAGAGCTGCTCTTTGTTGTATAAATAATGAGATACTAATTGAGCTACTGAAAAAAAAACTACGTTGCAAAAATATTTTTGAAATTTCTCTGCCAGATGTGCTTTGCTGAAACTACAAACGGAGAAGTAGATCACTGTGCCAAATGCCTTTTTTTTTCGTTCTCTTTGTTCATGGATTATGAGTAAGTTGTAGTCTATCTGAGATACCTTCTCACAGGTGGGGATGTCAACAGTGGTACAAGTAATGCTGCTTCCCTCCAAGTCAGGACTATTCCTTAGGCTGCTGTGGTGCAACTGAGCTTGGGCTGTACTTGAAGCCTCTGATTGTGCAGGGATTAAAAACTTTGTTTAGCAGGGTACACATTTTAAAATATTGCCTCCAAACTCTGTATGCAGCACTGATTTCCAGCTGCTTCTGAGTACACTTCAAAGGTTTGGAGGAGTGTTGCTGCTGTTCAAAGTTATAAAGCTCAGCATGGTTTTTATTCTGTCCCTTAAGAGAAAGCCTTTGTTCTTCTGGTTGGGTCTCACACTGTGATTAGCTGTAGATGTTCCTGAGATTGTGGGCTTGACTCCTCAAAAGAAATGGGACAGTTCTTTTGAATATGGGGAGCTCCATTTTGTTTGCTCAGAGGAATGGTTGTCACATAGTACAGGAACATGAAGAAAACATTGTCCTTCACTTCTGCTGTCACTTCACTTGGCTGTCAGTAACTGGGAGGGAAACGTGCTCATCACTTATTTGAGAGAGGCTAAATTAGGGTTACTGTGAGGAGTGACCAGTGCTGCTGGTTCAGCTGGGGCTCAGTCAAACAGCATGTGCTTCCATGGGAGAGAGTCAGTCACCTAATGAGGACCAAAAGAGGGAAGCCACAGAGTCTCAGGATCAGAGACTATCAAAAATCTTACTGGTGGATATTCAACTGAAGTGTAGTGTGGGGCTGAGACAGATGTAATTTTTGTTTGTTTTTGTTTTTGTTTCAAACCTGCCACCTGGTTGCCTTTTCGGTGCCTCCTAAAACTTGTCTTGGAAAAGACAGTAGAGGAGTCAGTCCCTATTCACGCATTGTGTGCTGCCTGTGGTTTTATTGTATCGCATTCTGTTCCATCAACCACCATTTTTTTCTGCAGTGGGGTCTTAGCCTGATTAATCACTCATGGAAGCTGTTTCATAGCTTGGGTGACCCCCGGTCCTTTCTCCAAACCTTTTTCAGGTTTACTTTGCTTTTAAGAACTGAGGGAAGCAAAACTGCACATTGTATTGGAGATGTGGGCATGCAACAGAATTATGTAATGGAATAATAAAAGTCTTTGTTTTATTCTTTATTCCTTCCTTTTTATTTCCTGTAGTTTATACCCTCTGAACAATGCATGACCTAGGAAACACACTAAAAATAGACTAGAGTTTTAAGAAAAGATCTATAAGGATATATAAGATGTTCCAGATTAATATAATGGAGTGAATAAATATTTCAAATAGTTCACTCAGCTATTATTTTTTCTTTCTTATATAAATGAGTTTTCTTCATATCTCTTCTATTTTTCTTTTCTTTAAGTGCTATTAAGATCAGCCACCCACAGATCAAGACATTTTATTTCGCGGCAGAAAATGTGCTGGAAATGAATACGTAAGTAGGAGTGACTGGCCATGTTCATTCACTCACTGTTAAGCAGTTGTTGACAAAGTTATGAGGGGATTTGCTGAGTCTGTTTTGTTTTCTGGTTACTGTATAGAAACAAACTACTGCTATTTGTTCACTAATGACAGTTGAAATCAGAATCACTTTGTGAGCCTGATTTGATGGCAAGTTCACCACCTTGGGAGAAGGGAGGACTGAAAGAAAAGAGAGGGAAAAGCTTGATAAAGTTTTGTCCCAGAAGTGATCTAGGACTAGAATATAATAGCGTCTGCTTTCAGAGTAACATGTCAGTTAACAAGGAGGGTTAAGTCACAGAAAGGGCTGTTTTGTTAATGTAAGCAAGCATTTACTTCAGCACCAAACTGTGTTGCAGTTAAACAATCCTCATTACAGTTCATAAACTTTCTTTCCACAAATGTCTGTAAAAACAACAATCAATTCATGCAGTTTTTAATGCAAGAAGTAAAAATGGATGTGAATACTGCCACTGTGTTATCAGAAATAGATATTATTTGCTATTGATCCAGTTTTGGCTAATTCAGGTACATCTCATGTCTGTTTTGTCTTTTTTACTTCAGACTGCAGTCTATTCACACTGCTATATACATTAAATGGCCAGATACTGGATACAAACCAGTACAACTTAAACAGGAAGAGAACTGCTATAGTCAGGTCAGGATTTTAATCATGGCTTTGCTAGTGATATTTGTGAGATTCTTCATAGGGTGTTGTCTGTTCTTTCCCTCTATAAATAGGAGACCTCATGCATATTTAACACAACAGAAAAGGATAGAGGTTGTAAGAACATGTGTGACCTTTTGAAAGGGCTATACATACAGAAATGTATGATACAACAGTAGTGTATGTACATAGATATTCATAAATCTGTACTCTATAGATGCATAGAAGCAGATATAGATGGAAATAAGATGTTGCCCTTTGCAACTTGATGCCACACAGAGCATACTGGTGGGGAGATAACAATCTGTTTTTGTATCACTGTATTTCCTACTGGAGTGAGAATTTCTTGAGGCAGATGTGCTGAGGATGACTGATAATGAGGGACTGCTGGACAGGAATATTTCTATAGAGAGAATAATCCTGATTGAGAGAGAAGGAAGTATGTAGGGATAAGGAAAATCAGAGCTAATGGAGGACATTATTGAGTTGTTAAGAGGCATGTTGGAGGCCAGCTGGAAATTCTCAGTGGCTTAACTACACTTTTGAAATGTTTAGTCTCATGTGAGTGAGTGATTGGAATCTATGCAGGTGTCCCAGCTCTTATACCCCAATAATTATTTTCTTCCAACTCCACTTCTCAAGTAAATTTAATTTTGGCTTAAAGCTAGGTAGCCTAGTGTTAGAGCAGCTTGCACTATACTGCACTAATTCTTCACTGTTGTAGCTGATGATGTTTTCCTTGGCAAATACATGCATTTAATACATAAAGTACATGCATACTCACGCATATGTCAAAACAGACTAAAAGACATCTGTTCTCTTGGCTCCAGTCCCACAAATACATACGCATATGAGTGGTTCTACTGAACTCACTGGGGCATTCACATGTGTCGAGTTACTGGTGTGCATGAACGCTCAAGAGATCATGACCTTTTGTAACTCTTCATGCATATATAGCTATTAAATCAACAGTGTATTTATTAATACAGTCATTTGCCTCATTAATTTAGCATGTATTTGCTATTGTCGTGCACACATGAAAAGTAAACCCCTGCTGGCTAGCTGCATGCACTTGCCTGGTCAGCTGCATGTGGTTGCTAGCAATCTGTCTGACCTTGCAGTTAATGAAGTCCTGGACTTTTTAGCAAGCCTTTTCTTTTGTTAAGATTTTTTTTTATTTTAATAAATCATTCTGCCATGATTAGCTGTTAGGAGAAAGTCAATAATCTGCTATTACAGAAAGGACACTTTTTTCTCGAATTGTTAAGGCGCTGTTTTATTCATACTACCATCTAAAAATCCAGTTACTTTGACACTGGTCTTACTAGCAAATTTCCCATTGCTTCAGTAAATCAACATCAGACACAACGTTTTGTTTTTGGAATTATGAATCTTAATTCCTGGCCTTCATACATTCCCTATTTAGGCCTTGAGTTTTAATCCAAAAGGTAAGAGGTTTTTGGGTTGTTACTTTCATAAAACCTGGATGGATCTGAATGGCCTACATGGAAACAAAATATAAAAAAAGTATATCTAGGGATTGTTTCCAACACTAAAAATATGTAGACACCTAGACAGAGAAATGAAAAAAAACAAAAAACAAAACAACAGAAAACCCCACAAAAAGAAAACAAAAACCCCAGCAAACAGACAAAAAAAAAAAAACACCAACAAAAAAGAAAAAAAAAGTTAATATATTAAAGTAACACAGGAAGTGAGACTTACTAAGAACAAAAATTCATAGGGAGTTGAAGAAAACAGAATATAATGGTTGGAAAGTCTGGATTTGAATGGTTTCTTAGCCTGTGCTGTGATAGCTTTAGCCAGGGCAACTGATAATCTTCTATGGCTCCTTTATCTTTTGCTTCATCTCAGGTGAAAGATGGCACTTCAATAGCAGGACTAAAACACTGCCATTGTGTTATATATAGCAGATATACTTTTCCTTTAGCTTTCATGAATGCAGCTCCTTGGTTATCAGTAGTGCTTTTTTCAGGATCAGGGAAAGATGATGTCTCAGACACGTAGTTCTGCTCACTACAGGAAATATTAGTATTCAGGTAATTTGTGCCTTTCTAGAAAGTGATCTAAGAAATAAAAGGAAACTTTGACATGTAGTTTTCAGATTAATGAAAATAGATGTAATGATGTAGAACACATATGAAAGAGGCAAAAATCTGTCTGATCAGCATGCAAGTATCCCTAACTCCATATTCTCTCTGTTTCAAACACAGGTGGCTAAGTAAGCTAGGGATGGCTGTGGACCCTCAGGCACCCAATGGGAAGAATGAGGAAGGTATGCTCCTAACAGTGGTTTCAGTGTGTAACAACATCATGTTCTTCACGGTTTTTACTTGGCCAATTTTTCACCAGCTCTTTTCTTCGTTTTAAATTGTCAACTTGGGTCTGTCTACTGCCTGAGCTCAGAGGAACCGCACTGACACAGCACAGAGCAATCACAGAAAAAGAAACAGTGGCACTGAGAGACACTCAGTGGTCTCAAGAGGTGTGTAACTGCTTTCTGGCAGTTTGCTGGCTTTCTAAGCCTGCCAAGTGTGAAGAGAAACAGCTGTGCTACTCTGGGCTTTCAGATGGTAAGGTATCATAGAAAAGAATCACAGAATGTCCTAAGTTGAAAGTGACCCACAAAGATCATTGAGTCCAACTCCTGTCCCAGCGTATGACTACTCCACAGTTCATACTATGTGTCTGAGGGTGCTGTCCAGTCTCTTCTTGATTACTGTCAGGCTTGGGGCTGTGACACCTCCCTGGGGAGCCTGTTCCAGTGCTCCACCACTCTCTGGGTGAAGAACCTTTTCCTAATGTCCAACTTAAACCTCCCCCAGCACACCTTCCTGCCATTCCCTCGGGTTCTGTCACTGGTCATTAAAGAGAAGAATTCAGTGCTTGCCCTTCCTCCTCCCCTTGTGAGTAAGCCGTTAGACCATGATGAGGTCTCCCCTTAGTCTCCTATTCTCCAGGCTGAACAAACCAAGTGACTTTAGCTGCTCCTCATATGACTTCCTCTCCATACCCTTCATCAACTTCGTAGTCCTCTTCTGGACACTCTCCAGCAGCTTAATAACTTTTTTTTTTTTAATATATTGTGTTGCCCAGAACTGCACACAGTGCTCCAGGTGAAGCCACATCAGTGCAGAGTGGAGTGGGGCAATCACAGGAGTTGTTCTATGGCCTGGGAGCTCAGTAGTTCAGGAACACCTTGTGCAATGTAGCCCTGTCCCTAGTGTCTCCTCCATTCCTGGGGGTTTCAACAACAGCAATGGTGCAGGGAGCGGTGATAGTGATGTACTGAAGCCTAGAATTTCCTTCAGAGCAAAACCCAAGATTTAATTGTGGTATGAGTAATTTTTAAAGCTCCCTAGCAATTTATTTATTGTCTTAATTTGCACACTGATATAATAGAACTCTTTGGGAGTATACCTGCACTCAAACCACAAATGTGGGCAGAGTACAAATCTGTCAGAGCACTGAAAAAAGCTGCTGGTCAGGACACATGTGCTAGGAGCTGGTTTAGAATGAAAAGTGCTGTGTGTAGTTACCAAACCTGGACTGGACTCTGACCTGACAAATATGTATCATCTTCTGGGCTTTTGTCCCTCCGTTTTTAGAGTATTGGTGTCCAGTGTCTTTTTTAGAACTGCTCAGGTTGTTAAGAAACTGTAATTATGAAGAAACTGGTGTTTTTAGTAGTATGAACATGTAGGTGATGCAGCCTGTTTTGTCTAAGTGTGGAAATGCTCCTCTCTGCATCCCTTCTGCTGTTTCCCAGAATAAGGTTGTGGCTTATGTCCAGCCTTTGGACATGTAATTCCATTATTGATTAGTCTGGTCTGTCTCTGTTTATATTCTGGCTCTGTTTATAGTCTGCCATTAAAAGCGGCTTTGGGGCTGGTAAATATAGATATCACTGATTTCTGGAGATTAAGCAGGTCTCATGAATTTCTTTGTTTTCAGTTCATGGTTCCTCTTTATTTCTTGTCAGGCAACTTGTTAATTTTCATACCCCCAAGTTCCTCCAAAATGCTGGTGTCCTCTTTGAACACAACTTTGTGGCAAAACAGGCTGAGATAATTAGGATAACAAGCTATATTGAGTAGTAGGCCGTGTAGCAAGAACTGCATAGTAATTGTACTTGGGGAGGAGGTGTCCAAACATGTTGTCCATGTTTACACAATGGAGGAGTTTGATGGAAGATAAGGATGGTCAAAATTCTATACATTAAAACATTTTTTTAAAGCCTCTAAAATGTAGTATTGGTGGTGTTGGTTGAATTGAGAATTACAAAACAACTCAAAATAAGTTGGCTCACTAATCTAAATTTTAAAAAATGGCAGAAAGATACAAAATAATCTACTCAGTAACCTCTGCAGTATGTTATCTAATTACCCTGCAACAAATGTAACATAGACAGGGTTTCTTCAGCTTCAGTTGCCTTGAGCATGGGTTCAGTACCCTGCCGACACACCTGGGTGGATGTGCCCTTGAAGAGGTATTGCTAAATTTCAGAAAAGTGCTGTCATGACTTACAGCCACTTCTGTTCCTACTGACCCGATTCTCCCCTCTGTATCACACACCATAAATTTTCAGGAAGGTCTTGGCTCTTGTTTTGGCAGTTCTTGCGTATTCGTGTACTTTTTGTGCATTTTAACACCCTCCCCCCCACACTCTGTTTGCCTATTCAAGGTATCAGAAACAGCTGTTTCTTTTTCAGTATTTCTGTCTGCCTAAAAGGAGACCTGTAGAAACAATAAGATCTTTACTAAGAGTTATTCAAGAAGTCATTAATAAAGCCTTAGAATTTGGTCTTATTACAGTCAATCTTTATGCTAAGATGTGCCGGCACATATTTCCAGTAAACAGAATAGCAGCTATACTATTAAGAAACCACACAGTTCTGCAAACAACACAGGGAGAAAAAGTAATGAGTCTCTTTCACTTTATTAACATCTTGGAAACCTCCCTCTTGTGTATAAAATTATTCTCTTTTAAAACTTTGTTTCCCCCACACTGTGCTGATTAAAACCTCCAAATGGCATGCACAAAAAGAAAGTGTGTAGGTATTAATTTAGTTAAAAGGTGAGATAATCACAAGTGATTTTCCAGAGTCCATGCCAACACATTGCTATCATGTGGTATGAACCCATGAAGTCCAACTCTTACAAAAGTACTCCTAGAACATAAACAACCCTTACTGACTTGTGGGGAGAGCTGGAGAGTTGCTTCCACCAGAGAGACCCAGCTGCTCTGGGGCAGCACAAGCTGCTGCACACAGCCACTGGAGACCACATGGACAGCCTCTGCTCTTGTCACACTCGGCACTCACGTTGTCCTCATGAATCTTTGACTATGTCTTTGCAACCTTTCACATCCTCAGCTTGGTTGGGTGGAAGTGAGCACTGTCACCCTTCAGCCACAGTGCAGGACAGGATGTAAGTGGCTGCTATGAAGGTTGGATGTGAAAGGCTGGTGTGTGCTGGGAGATTTAGTGGAGGGAAATGGTCTTGCCCAGTGGCTACAAACAGGCCCTGGGAATAGAAACCAGCAACTTACTGCCCCCGCTTTTCCTGGGTCTCATTTTATCAATTATTATAACTTAACTTAATCCACCTTTTAAGAGCATCTGAGAAAATGCTTTCACCTGCTACACAGGTATCTCAAAGAAATAATGACTTCCTCTATGCCACATGTCAAGACATGCTGAGGCTCTACCAGCTTATTTACACCCTACTTGTCTTTATCTTTTTTGTAGCCCTAGAGTACCATGTTTGCTTTTAGTACTGGCTCAGCGCATGTTCTGTCATGCTGCATTGTGTGCCTATGTGAGTTACTGTGTGGTGGCAGAAGACTTGAGGCTGCTCTGTGGCTTCCAAAGCACCATGTGAGCAATCTGTTTTCTCCAAAATTGCAGCCCAAACATCGATGCCTGTTGCTAGCTCCAGGAAAACTTGCTGGTTAGAGAGATTAAGGGACAGTATCTGGTACTTGCAACAAGTGTCCCTAACTTATGCTACAAACATTGCGGCCTTTCTTTGAAAGGCCATAAGAGGGGGGAAAAAATCTCACCTCAAACCTGTTTGTCAAGCTAGCTAGAGCAGTGACACCTCGTGTTTCATGCCAAAGCAAATTAGCAAATTTTTTTTCTTAAAAAAAAAAAAAATTCCATGCAGTAGTGTAGCATTACTACAAGTAGGTTAATTTTCACTGTAGGAGACATTGACTTGTTACAGAGCAGTCCTCAGCCCAGTATGTCCTATTTGGTGATCTTTTGTTGCCACAGCACTCCGAGGAATAAATGAGTATTGCTCTAACACTTTGGTTTTGCTTATTTTCCGTGTCTGCCTCAGAATGCTACAGTGAAAGTGAACATGATGATCCAGAAATAACAGACACACCACCACCCCCCTACGCAGTCCAGCCACCACCTCTTTCGGTAAGTGTTACAGTAATTAGGTTGTTTCTTGTTGCTAGCCAGTTGGAACAAAACTTCCTTGATGTAGTAGAGCTTTAAGGAATAACTTAAAACAGTGGCTGGAAATGTTCACCCTGTGTTCCTGCGGAATGAGGATGCACTGGCTGTCCCTGCCCCATGTCAGAGCACACAGTTGTCACAGCCTGCACTACTGGGAGCAGGATGGAGGCATATTCATCTTGCTGGAGAAAGGAAGGTGTCAGTCTACCTCATAAGGATGTTGTGCCTTTACCAGTTTTTTAACACAGTTCTGTAACCTAGTTTTTCATACTATTATTATTATTATTATTTTTTTTTTTTTTTAATCAGTCCCGTATCTTCTTTCTTTTTGTGACCCCAGTAGCAGCATCCAATAGATTTGTATTTACTTGAGTGAGCTCTTCTTAAGACTGCTGAATTTCAGGCTGCTTTTGTGACAGTGAAGACAAGTGAAGGGAAAAAGGCCTCTTCTTACAGTGATAAAATTTGTTCTTTTACTCTACCTCTAAAAAATAGACTATTAAGAAAGAAAATAGGCATCCTCCCAAAAATCTATGTTATTTTTCTCTCTTGCTGTAGACTATTTGCTGAGAATAGTCCTTCCTGCTTCACTTCATTTCATAAATCAGAATAAGCACTGTGCATCCTCATGTGTCTAATCAAATTGACTTACCTAATTGTTAACCACTTATCACTGTATTAATCTTGTTTCTATGTTGTTGCTATTCCCAGTGATCTCATATCCCCTTACAAGTGATTTAAGATACAAGGTTTACTTAATTCTGTGTTTAGAAATGAGTAATCTGGTTTGGGATGGTAATGCAGCTGAAATAAGGAATCATGAGTTCAAGACTTTCCCTTCACCAGGGTATGCAGTAATATACTTAATATTAAATCATCTCATTACATCTCATGGAAGGGAAGTGTCTGCTGCCTCATTGGTGTGGTACGGGTTCCTATATGAGATGCTGAAATGAGATCCAGTAGTTGGAGTGGGCACAGAGGCAGCAAAGCACGAACAAATTTGAAATACACAGATTAGCTGGAGAAGCTTGCATGCTCATGGACAATAATAAAAGGAGATGTCATGCACAGGGTTGCCTGTCTGGCAATCTTTAATTAGCTTGCATGAAGCTGGGAGTGTATGTCACACGATCACCCACATGCTCCCTTCAGTCAGATAAGTCAGACTTTACTTCCTCTCCTACAGCAGTTGTGTAATGTTAATCACTGTAAAACAGTACCCCTGGCACTCGTGGGGTGTGTGGTGTTCACTCCTGTGTAAAACATGGTTCTCTATTGCCTGTATTAACTGGAAGTTAAATGTGTCTGAGTGGCTATAAATATCAGAGAAAATAGGAACCTTGGCAATACATGTCCAAGAGTTATTCTGGGCCAAGGGCTGATAATGAGGAGTCTTGAGTTTTATACCCCAGTGGCTTTCCTTTTAGAGGCTGTAGATGTCTTCTCCATCTGCTCACCTCTGAATGAATGCCCACATTTTTCCAGATGATGAGTTTTAAACAGGTGCTGTTTTTTAGTTTTCTGTTTTTCTGGCTTCCTGCTGCTTGTCAGTCCATTGCTGCAGAGGTGATCTCCAGTTGTCTCCTTCCCATATGCTCTTTTTGACTGCTGGCCTCCACATTTTAGCAGGGGACCTGTGGGAGGCATGCAATGGTGTAGGTGCCAAAGATTCTTGCTTCCTCAGCCTTTCCCTTAAAAGTTTTATTCCCTTCAGCCTCTATCTCTCTCAGCTGATTTCCCTTCTCACTATCCACTTAAAATCCCTTCTCCCATGGGTAAAAGTTAGTGTCTCCTGAGCAAAGCTGTCATCTTTTCACCCCAGACGTAGCTACTGAAATAAGCTTCAGCTGCAATGTATCTTTCCTGTGCTCAGCTTGCTCGTGTGATGGGTAAGGAGCAGTTAGGTACAGAAACAGCTGTATTTGACTGCAAATCAGTTAACTTTTAAATACCCAGTTTCAAGCCCCTCCCTCTTCCAGACAAGCATTGGAGCAAAAAAAAACACTGAAAGGACTGGGAAAGCATGGATTTCACTGGGAAGTCAATTCTAGGAGTGGAGTTCTTGCTGGTGTCAGGGAAGACTGGTTAAAGATTGCTTATTGCCAGTTCATTCACTGCAGATTTTTTGTACCGAGCTATGAGGTCTCACACATGTGATGGGTTTGAATTGCTGCTCTACAGGTATACCGCCTTTGGAAGGCTTTCTTGAATCTTTTCAGATTGCTACTGGAAGAAACACTTGCCCTGGAAACCCAGCCTAGCATCCAGAATGCCACAGGCATTGACTGGCGTTCATTTCTTTTATTATTTTTATCTTTTCTTAAAGTTGCATTTCTTCCTACTGGGGGCTTTTGCAAAATAGTAGTTAGGAGTTATGGATGTTTTGGAAAATCAAACCAATACTGTCTTAAGCAGAAAAGCCCCCAGACTTCTTGAGATCAACTCCAGGCTGAAAACAATTAGTATGGAAACTAATAGCCACTCCATTGCTCTGTTATGTGTTCGAGTAGCATATATTTTGCTGTACTTCTAGCATCAAGTTTTCACTTGCTGTCCTGTTCTCTACCGATGCAAACTATTTTGAAACTTGAAAAAGAAAAAAATAGTGATTGTGAGCTTTCCATATTTATACATGCTTTTGGGTACTGTGGAAGAAAAAAGCAAGTGAAGAACAAGTAAATTTTAACATAAGCAGGACAAAAGTTAGACTGACCATTTGCATTATTTTCTCTACGTATTAGTGGATTTACAGTTCAAAAACTAGCAGTTATATTGAGACAACAGATTACAGCAGTCCCAAAAGAGCAGTTAAGGTGTTTCACAGTAATAATTTTTCTCTAAAAATGCCTAGAGACTCATTGATCTCCAGTGGAATCTTACAATCTGCTTTTTAAAATGGTCCCAAATAGAGATTTATTATTACATGGATGGCTGCAAAACTTCCAAAGGAACCACTCCAGTAAGTTGGGTAAACATTTGTTATGCCAAATAAAAGCATAACACATGTAAAGAAAAAGAAAAACATTCTGGCAGTCATGTTTATTCTCACCCACATTTTTCTTTTTAGCACAAAATGAAAATGAAAATATACTCCACCTGGTGAGGTACAATTCTAAATTTCAATGACACTTTTTTTTGCAAGGACAAATGCCAGAAAAATAGAAGTGAGACCTAACATCTTCCTTTCCTGTCTTTGAACAATTGAAATTAGACCACCCACACCATGTGGGCAAGAGCTTTTACTGTTTGGTTGTTCTGCTTGACTGTACAAATGCTTCAACATAGAAACTCTTAGATGAAATATTTCAGGTCATCTGCATTCTCAAGGGTGTTTTTATAACTCATACATGTAGTTTATGACATCATCTCCTTGTCCTTTGCTTTAGAGGGCATTTGTAAAGATTTCCTTTTTAAAAGCAAAATCACACCTGAAAAACAATGTTGTTCTTCTCATAATAGGAATATAAATTAAGTCTGGTCCTGCAGTGTTTCGAACAGTCTTGGAGGATGGGTTTGAAAATTCACAAAAGTAGTGAAAGTGCTATAAGCAAATGGTGAATCACAGTCTGATATTCGTACCCCTCATCTTCTGAATTGATTAGTAGGTACACGATACAGCTAGAACAGAAGCACAGGAAGACAAATCTAATTTGGTTTTTTAATGTAAAAAGGAAGTAGTATACATTACAGCAACAGTGAATTGAAGAACTTTATGGATCGTAATCCAAATAATTGTCACTCTTGGTTTGGCTCATATGAATTGATCTTGAGTTTACCAGGTTATTAATAAGTCTGATAAGCTAGTCCCTTTATTGTGTTTGCAGCTTGTCTGGGTTTCCCTAGCAACATCTCAGTAATTTTCAGTGCTTCCTGTTTAGTTATCATCTGTTTTAATCCTTACACAGATCTATTCCACACATGTATTGAGAACATAAACTTGGTAGAGTTGTCATCCATCAAGTCTGGTATTCTGATTCTGGTATTGGCTGGTAGCAGATGACTTGCGGAAGGAGTGAATTTCTGCTATATCAGATACAAGAAATCTTGTTTTTATACCATTATAATCTCATCACATTTTCTGATACTTTCTGCTAAGAGCTTCACTATAAGGCTTGATCTCCTTTTGTTTTCCATTACTTTATTACTGTCAATTAATCCTCTTCTGGGTATTTGTCTGTGGATTTGTGTTTGTGTATGTATTACTTGTATGTTTTACTCTCTTGGCTCATCTTTTCAGTGTTGTTTGGGGGCTAAAAGAAGCAGACTAGTGTTAGTTCTTCTTGTGAGAGCTGCTTTTGGTGACCAGATAATAGTACAACTCAGCCAATGTAAATGCCTACTGTAGGCAAAGACCTGGGCATCTATTTACTTGTCTCGGAAGCTGAATACTTTTGAAAACTTTGTTCTTTCTCTTAACCTTTCTTTACATGCACCTGTCATAGTCTCTCTCATTCAACTTCTAGCTCCTAATGATGACTGTTAGATGTCTCTGAGACCTCTCTGTATGCGCTCTTGTTTTGAGGTAGGGTGACAAGTACAGTATGGAGGGCCCTAGGATGTCTGAATGATTTCTGGTGCCTTTCTTATGAAGTTTGGGTGCTGATTCATGTGCTGAAGGATGAATCTTAGCAGGTGAATGAGCAGCACAAATCTTGTACCACTCTTCTTTTCCTGCCCTCTGCCACATGGTGTTCTGTTTTTTAGTTCCCACCATTAACTTGTCATTATATTACTATCGGCCTTCTTGCTTTGGTGAATGATTAGTGCCTTGAATGGATCAGATGAAATGGCTTTATGTGCTGATAAGGTCAAGGTACTTAAGTGCCTGTGCCCATTTCTGTCTATCCATGATTGTGGCATTGGTGGAGTTATTGAATACCTCAAGAAAACTTCAGTAGCTAAATCAGACTTTGTCTTCAGCATTCCTGATTAGGTTCAATAGAGTGAAGACAAAAAAGATCGAATGTGAGTGTGAGACCTAGCATGGAAGGCTACATTCAACACCATTTTTCCTTAGTCTCTTGTTTCTAGGCACTGTCAGGTTTTAATCTGTCTTACCTCTGGCTTCCTTACGGATTAGTTTCTGAAGTTACTGCTCTGTTGATTGGTTGCCATACCTCAGGTTTGTTTGGATGGATAATTAATCAGATCAATTTTTGGTTGGTTAGTATTTCAGCTGCATATCTATTGTATAACATGTAGAACCTAGGAATGGGAATAACGTGGAAATTTTTCCTTTTTCTTTCCCACCCCCATTTGTTTCTGGAAAAGCAGGATCAGCAGAAGTCTTCTTTCACCTCGACTGTGTCAAGTGAAGCATCTTGTTCTATCTCCTCTCCTGAAAGCACTTTCAACTCCCAAGAGTCATCGTCTTCCCTGGTGTCCAAAGTGGTTTTTTCCGAGAAGCAGTCATGGCTTGACCTGGTTAGCTGCTCTGCCACAGAAGAGGGTGATCAGCCTTTAACCTTTTGCGTACAGATTCACTCTGATGAGCCGCCAGAAGTAGACTGTGGGGAAGCGGCAGAAAGCCAGGAGGTCCAGCTTTCCAAGCCCAGTGGTGGACCCCAAAACTCTTTTTTAGATCTTGATACATGTTGTCTGGCTGTGCCGGATGCAACAGGACAGAGATCACTAGCCAAAGGTGAGCCAATGAGAGGATATTTTTGTCTGCAGAGCGATACAATGTGGGAGTTCACAGGCTTTCCTCAACTTCCTTTTCCCTTCCTCCCTCTGTTTTCTTCGCTGAAGAGTATTTCAGTGGCACATAATGTAATAAACCAAACATTTCTTATAAATTAAATATGTACCTAGTGTCCAATTGGTAAGAACCTTTGCAGCTTTTCTCAAACTTTACCTCCATGTTAACATTATAGCCTGTATATAAAATCCTAACATAAACATATTTTTATTAGCTTTATTTCAATACAGCTGTCTTTTATTAGTTAAAATTAAATAAAAATTTTAAGAAAGTGTGTCACAGAATTAACACCCTGAGCAAAATGGCATACATAGGAAGTGGTGAACATGGGGTTATGTTAACCAAATTCTAAAACTAAAAGCAGTTGCGCTTACTTGCAATATATATTCCCTATTTGTTTCATTGGACTTCATTGTAATCAAGGGAAAATGGCTGCAACCCTGAATCAGAAAGCCCATTAAGACTGAATTTTATTTCAGCAAATGGGTATCTGCATAGGTTCTTACTACCAAAATCTACTGCTAAATTAAAAGGTGGCACAGTTCCAGAATTTGTCATTGTTGCTGTTAATACATCTCCTGCCATAGCAAAGCAACGTATCTTGACTTTTGGGCAAATTTGTTCCTTCCTGCATTAAGAGCAGCTGAAGCATAAGAGCTGTTTCTTGTGTACAATATATTGAAATGAGAAGATGCTCAGCATGCTGCATAGAGAGATAATGCATAAGGAAGCAATGATGTTCTTCTGCATCAGCTCTGGTCATATTTTTAAATCCTTGTACAGATTTGAAGAGAATACTTCGGTGTTGGAAGAGCAGTACATTGCAAAACAAAAGTCCATCCAAAAGCTCACGTTGAAGGAAATGCAGAAGTGGAAATAAACAGCACTGGCCTCATTTGGAACTTAGGGTATTTCTCTGTAGGTGAACTTGTCACTGAGTGAGAAGTGATAATGTAAGACACATAAGTTACATTGTCAGTCTACCAACGATTTCACCAATATTGACAGCCAGCACGCTTTTAGTTTGCCATTTTTTTATTATTTTAAAAGGAAAAAATAAAAGGAGCTAAGTACAGATTTTAGCAAAAGTGAAAATTAATTTCAGAGTATTTTGCACTCAGCTTCATTATCCATCTTCTAGGCTGCTCTGCTAGAGACTTCTGTAGCAATGAAAATAAGTAAGAATTAAAACTGATTAAGCAAATGTAGTATTCCTATGTGATGGAAAACTGTAGCTTTTTGAGAGAGATCCCATGGAATTGAATTCCCATAAGCCCTAGCTTTGCAGGCATTGAAAGGCTAGGGCTGGCAGAAATGGGATCTCTAATGAAAATGTCACAGAGACATAGTAAACTCCCTAAGAATTTCCTTCTCAAGCTAGTTGATAAGGCTGTGCACAAATACTGTGAGGTAAATTGAAATTGTGGCATAAAAGTTAGCTGTAAAACCTGACAGTTTACAATAATTAGTAAGAACACTGTTGTTAACTGGTGCAAAACAAGAAGACGTATCTCAATGATTTGCTAGTGCAGATTGTGTTATTTGCTTTATAATGCTTCTGAAGAGTGTGTTTCTGGCAGCTCATCATGGTTCAGAGAAATGGGATTGTATCCAGAAGGAGAAAGGTCCATCTTGCATTGGTATCTGTGCTGAAAGTACATGTTCTGTTTTTAAGCTGGCCCTGCTCTTGTCAGAACACTTATGTGATCTTTGAACCTGCTCTTCCTAGAACCATTATGTGTGTCCATACTCTCTTCTTCCCCTTGTGAGGACAGAAAAAATCTGTTACACGCTCTGCTTTGTGGCCACATGCTGCTTAGTAAAACCCCATGAGGATGTATTGGTTGTAGCTGATAGCATCCTAGAGCTGAGGTGAAAGTTTCAAGAACTGAAGAGTGCTTTTGTTGGCAAAAGTCAGAAACAGGAGGCCAGTCTGAGAAAACTTGGTGCCTAGAAGGAAGAAAGAGTAGCTGTGGCTTTGTAGGAAGGACTTATAATTAAAATAGAAAAATAGTGAAGAAATTTCAGTGATGAATTAAACAATGAAAGATAAGTTTCTGAGAGGTAAAGGGATGAATCTCTGTAAGGCAAAATACAGATTCAACTAAATGATCACGGATTATTTTTTCAGTGAAAATTGTTTAAAGAAATCTGCTAAGCAATTGTGTCTGGTGCAAGGAGATGTACAGTATTATATTTTTAACGACCTTTCCAGCCACTCTTAGTGGTGTATGACCATTTTCAGTGCTGCTTACTGCGGAGAGGTTACATACCAGAGAGTGAAGCAAAGATACAAAAAGGAGAGTTTAACAGTCTTCTCTTTTGAAAGGAGATCAGTATTAGGTTTCCATCTACTTTGTGGGAACATTTAATACTTCTGTGTTGCAGCTTGTTATATGCGCAGTGACAAAGGATTCAAAGCTGCCTGTGACACAAAGAAACTGAAAGGTGAACAAGAAATGGTTGAGAATACAAACAACTATCTGAGTACATACCCTGTATCCAGAAGCTAGACATGCTTTGCAGCCAGACTCCATTCTTTGCATTTCTTCTGGCAACCACTGGAACAAAACATATCTATGACCTACCAACATCATAATAAAAAACTATGATAATAAGAAGAAGCTGCAGAAACTGAGAGATTACTGTAAAAGCACAGCAATGGGTGTTTATATTTATTTAGGGATCTTCTACTGTAGCAATAGCATCATTCTTCCTTGCATTTTCTGAGGGTTTTATGATCATATGAAGTTGATGCATCTTGGCAAGGAATTCTTATGCTACCACTTCAAGTTTTTTTTATTTTACCTTAGCTCACAGTAGCTGGTAAAAGATCTGGTGTATGCCAGTATTCTGAAAAACCTGGAAAGCTTTTCAAACACCATGTGAATTTTATCTGTGTTGGTTTTGTGGGAAGGAGTTAGTTAAACAGGAGCTGGATAAAGTCAATTCCTTCTTTTCTCAGAACCGACATCCTCTTCCCCTCTGGAGTCTGCCTGTGCCACTAATAGCCAGAACAGATCTATTGGTGTGCTCTGGCTCCTTTGTTCCTTCTGCAAAAGTTGCAGAAAATGGCCAGATTGTGGCTGAGACTAGCCAAGAAGTATGCTTAAGGTGAGAACAACTGTGTAGAGAAACAACTGTGTTTGAATGATTATATTGTTTCTCATCAAAAAGACTTTAGAAATCACAGGGAAAACTATGGCATTATGGTTTTCTGAACTCTCTGAAAAAGAGATACTCATTTTATTTCCAGTTCAGTCACGGTTTATTAAAATGCCACCCCTCACTGCTGGGTTACAGTCAAGAGCATCTAACTGTTGGTGGTAACATAATTTTCTTGTTATTTTCTCCCACTCTCTCCTACCCTTAGCTCTGCATTTGCCAGTGAGGAGAGTCCCTAAGCTATGCCCTCCTAATTCAAATATTTCCTCTCTTTTCTATTCTGTGGGAAATGTGATTTCCCCAAGGTGTCATCATATCGCCATTGATAAGTCTGTTACCAGGTCAAAAGAGGTTTATTCCCCTCTCCTTCTCTTCTTGTCTATATGTTGGTCCATTGGCAAAAGAAATTTTGGCAGAATCAGAAACAGAGGTGTTGGCACAGTTACAAGAAGCTCATAAGAGTAACAAAGACAGGAGGAAGAAGCATATTATTATTATTATTATTATTATTATTATTATTATTATTATTATTTTTCCAGAACAAATACACAGTTGAAGAGCTGTGACATCTCGGAGGATGTGAGAACAAGCATTAACATTTCAGCTTAGATTTAGTAAGGAAGGTTCATTTGGAGGTGGTTTTCAATGCAAAGTGTTCTTTCTGCCAAACCTTACCAATTTATGTATCTTTACCACTGGAAAACAATCAGCTTGATTTTTCACAGCTGCTTTTTGAGTAGTTCTTGGTCATTTCACTTTTGTAGGTTTAAGGAGCATTAAAGCTGAGATTTCAGGCAGGTTCCTGTATTGCTGCTGCAACGCGGGGAGTCTCAGTACCTTAATGTCTCCTGCCTGTGGCAAGTTGGCCAACAGAATGGTGGAAGCTGAAAATTGAGGAGGTGAAGAGCTGGCATGGTGAACTTCTGGCAGCTTGTTCTTGTCTATGGTATCTCCTGTTAGCTAGAGGGAAATTCCAGATAAATGGCACTGAGCCACAAAATTGTGTTTTACTTCTCCTGAAACAGAATGTGTCAGAAGTTTTGACTTGCCTGAAATATTTTTTTTCCTCACCGCAACCTAGAAGGTCTCTTTCTCTTGAGTGTTAAAATATCTCAGGGCAGGCCTTCCGTTTTCATCAGGTCAGCACTGGTTCTTTTCCACTTTCCTGACTGTGGAGTTTGACAAAGTTAGAAGAGCTATACAATACTACAGATTTTTTCCAGAAGTGCTATGAAGCTTTAACAGGCTCCAAGGCTTGTGAGTGAATGGGATGGTTCAGGATCCCAGGAAGACTGATCCTTCCAGTGGCATCACTCAACAGAATTGCTTATAGTTGATGCTGCACATGTTCTCCTGTGTGCATGCATGCGCTCATAAATGCACACAATATCCTTCCACTGTTGCTGTTTGTTCCTCACCACTAATTCTTCAGTACGTCCTGAGAGAAAAATGAATGTATTTTATCTTTAACATAGGATGAGATAAAGAAGTGCTGTAGTAACATTTCAGTTTCCTAACTTGCATGCCTGAGATAGAAACTGCTTAGCTTGTAGAGTACTGGTGGAAAAGATAACTTGCAATATTATTTTTGAAGTGGCTTTGAATGTGCCTGATGTTAGCTGGGTGACCCAGCTGGAAAGACACACTCCAGAGCAGTGCTAGTGGGGCCTAACCTGTCCATATTATTAAGAATTTTTGTCATCAGAGTATATCTACCATAATAAACCTACCATAAATATATCTACCATAAATTTGGCATCACCAAGCATGCCAAACACATGCTTTTACTTTCTGACCTTGGCTCAGAGGAACTCAAGACATTGAAGGTAAAAGTCCAGATAGGTATCGGACAGTTTGGCCTTGATTTATAGAGGTTTATTGGCAGACATACTCTTTGTTGATAGCAACAGTATCTGCTTCTATAGAAAAATACAATCTTAAGGTACTGGTTTGTTATTTTTTAACTGTTTTGGGAGACTTTCACTGCTCATCAGTGTAAACAAAGATGGAGACAAAATTACTATATAACTAATATCTGGCTCTATACTAGCCTATAAGTTTTACTTAACTTTGTTTTCCAGCTGTTTCCTGAAATCCTGTTTAGCTGCCTCACTGTCACTTCTTAATTCACCCAATCTGAAGAATATGGCATATTTTTTCCCTCTGGAATTACTTGACCCTGATGAATTATTTGAGGATGTGAGTGGTGGAAGAACAAGCAATAGGAAAGGAGTTTAAGGTTACAGTCTTGAAAGAATGCAGGAGCTGAGTGCACATTGCTCATCAAGTGCTTCATCTTTTCCTGGACCAGCCTGACTTGGCTCCAACCTTTTCTATACCAAGTATAACTGTCCTCGTTACCTTTACCTATAAGTGCACAGAAGACATCAGAGTACTTATCATGGAAGAAGTGTGTTCAGTGAAGGTGTTTTCTCATGTTTGCTACTTTGTAACCGTTTTAGGACACTGAGGAGCATCATGAGTTAGCCTCAAAAAATATCCGGAGTGGAGATCTTATGTCCCTCATGGCTTGACTGTTTTTTAACTTGCTGGACAGGATAAATGCATTTTTTTTTCTTCTTATATACTCTTTCTTGGATATCTGATAAAGGTCAATTTATGTCTCAGAGTGATACAGTGTATAGTCCTGATGAGTGACCTCCACAGTAGAGTTGAGCCAGTCCTGTGAAGGAGCTGCTGATGAAACAAACAGCTGCTTCATCCCAAGAAAGCAGGCAGGAAGCCTGTTACAATGACGAGCCTCATGGCATGAGCCAACAGTTTTCAGGAAATACTGCTGCTGTGTATTATGACTTACACTTGCATTCTTTTTCTGTTTCCTGCAGCTTGTTAAATATACAACAGTTCTCCTTTTCCTCCTCCAGCACTGTATCAGTGTTGGAAGCTATGTTTAGTTCTTGTCAAGTTACAGCAGGCTTTTTATAACCACAAAGTAGTGAAAAAAAGGCCAGCAACACAATGAAGTCAAATATTTGGAGCATATCATAAACCTTTCATGTAACCTAAATATTTAGAAAGAACAGGGATGTAGGAGGATGCTGTACTTTTTAAAGCATGGAAAAGTTAAGGAGCAGCCTCCTGAGTGTGCTGACATGTTGGACAAGGCTTTTTGCTGCAGCATGAGTGAATGAAAGGACTTCCTTTTCTTCAGGAAATGTTTGCTGACTGAACATCATTTAGAAAAGTCAATGTTTAATTTTTCTGTAAAAGAAAAAAGTTCCCACTCAGTTTCACCAGCACATGGAGGACTGCAGTTGAGAACCACCACCACCCCTTTCCCCAGTGAAATAAAAAAAAATGTTATCCCAGTGGATCTCGAGGGACTTGTTAGCACCTTGAAAACACGAATAACTTTAAGATTTTCCTTTAGCAAACACTGAAGTAGAAAAGCTTGCAGTGTGGACTGAGGGACGAGAAGCGAGTTGTGCAGTCTGTTGCTGAAAATGGCCTTCTGCCAAAATCCGCCTATATATGCCAGGTATATTTTTAGTCTGTGCCTGATCATTTTTAAGTTGTTTTATTCTGAAAATGTCTTTACTTCAATTTTTACCTTATTTTGTGCTGTTTCATTCTCAGCTGTTTACTAGCTTCTCCTTTTTTGTCCTCTCTGTCATGGAAGATGGTTCTGCAGCTTGGAAGCTGTCAGAATAATTAAGGTGGAGATAAGCAAGGTTTTGTTGTGAGGTACCACAGGAAAATTGTGTGCCACCATCTGTGAAACTCAGGAGTTAGGTACCCAAAGGGTTCCTGCTTTAATCCATTTTCTAGGGACCTTTTCTCTGGGCCCCTAAAGTGTTCCTATATTTCATTGCATTGCTTAATTTTTTAAACTCCAGTTTCAATAATTACCAAAACCTGGCATGAATTGGTACACCAAATAGAATTTGATCCATCAGTTGCCAAGCAGAAATGTAATTCACCATATGCAGCATGTAAGGAAGGGTGAATGAGTGTAGATGTAATCAAAGTTGTTTTCATTCAAATGTAGCATTACTAATAGTTGTTCAAAGTCTGTGATACACTCGGAGCACTAAAGCAGCACTCTGTCAGTGGAAATATGTGCTCATATCTATTTGGATCACAACCTGGTTCTTAAAAACATTTGAGTTTTGTAGTATGTCTTTTTCGTATACATTATTACCCTATAAATTACCCCTGAAATTGTCATTGTTTTGAACACTAATATTACTTTTTACTTGACTAAGAGCCTTACTGATGCCTGAACTTCACATTTCTGCTGTCTGCTGCCATATTCATATTCTTGTACCCAATTTATTATTTTCTTTGCAGATCAGGAAAAATGTGATGATGATGAGATGGAGCGACTTTACAAGTCATTAGAACAAGCAAGCCTGTCTCCCATTGGTGATCGTCGGCTTTCAACAAAGAAGGAACTTAGGAAGTCATTTATCAAACGCAGCAAAAACCCCTCCATTAATGAGAAGCTCCACAAAATTCGAATGCTAAACAGCACATTAAAGGTGAGGTCACAGAGCCAGCCAAGGAAAAGCCTGGGAGAAATAAATGGTTTGGCTGAAAAAAGCAGCAAGACTAGACTTCAGCCAAACTCTAATTACATATATACTTAAAGCCCCAGAGAATTTGGTTAAGTTTTTCAAACTGTTTTCTACTTCATTCTGAATACTGATCTGTGTTTTGTTGTTCAATTTGAACTGAAAGCAGATGCAATAGTTCAGAAGGGACTCTTTTTGCAGAAGTTCCAGCCCATTTGAAAAATTTAATAAAGCAAGCTTTTCTTAGTTAGCTGGACAACTTGCAAGCTCAGCTGAATGCACTAAACAGGGGAGCCTTAAAGTAAGAGCAAAGTACATTGATGATAAAGGACATGAAAACGACCCTGAACCAAAAAAAGTTTTCCTTATGTGATTATTGGAGAATGTAGAGGATGTGCCAAAGCTATTGTAAAGACCTCCTGTAACTAAAGTATTTTTAATAACAAAAGCATCCTGCTTTTATGTTAGAAATGTATCATGAAGTGGAGGGGTGGAGGGCTTCAGGAGACGTTCCATGAAAGGGCCAGTAAATCTGTATGGAATATGGGGATTTATGAGGCTGTTTACTCACCAACATCAAGTGTCACAGGATTTCAAAGCCTGCTTCTGAATGGCACTAAGGGAAACAGAAAGTTTAACTCCAGTATCTATAAACTGTAATGAGAACAAAGAATAAGTGCAAACCTGGGGCTTCACTTCTTTTTGTATGCATTAGAGACAGGAATTGAGTATCTTATTTCAAGTGTGTCTCTTCGGCTTCTGGCACTGTAAGCTGCAGAAATGCGTGCCAGAACTTCTCCTATCAGCACAATCATTTATTTGATTATTGGTTGCAAGGGGAGGCTTGGCTTTTGCACCCTGGCCCATTTAAAAATTCCTGAAGATACAGTTGAAAAGAGAAGTGGGAATAATAGGCATTCTCCCTGGATCTGTGTGAGACCTGGTGAAGTCTTTCCTCAAGTAGCAGAGTCTTCAGAACTGACTATAACAATATCAGCAACAAAGTGAGCCCATCATATAACAGAAAGTTAGTTTAAAAATTACGCTTATTTTATGGGATAGGAGGCTAAATATAGAAACATATTGCAAAGTGTTCCCTGAGAGGAGCCTTCCTAATAAATCTAAGAACCAGTTAGTACAAAGTTAGTACAAAATGGAATAATATCTTATGGGACAATCAGTTTCATTCATATGGAGTTGAATGGAAGCCTTACTGGTAGACATGAGCAAAGAGGACAGCTTTGCATTGATTTAGCATGGGAGTATTGTGTAAGTTGTGATTAGCAGTATTTTTAAGCCTAGGCTTGTCTGACACTTCTCTTTAATATTGAAAAATCATTTTTGGAGTGTTCTGGATGTGTAAAATGTGTTGTTGTGTTTTTGTTTTTTTTTTTTTTGTTTTTTTTTTTTTTCCCTTAAACTAAGAAATTGGAGTATTGTCAAGACAAATATAATGCAGACGTTTTCTCACAGACACAAACAGAGTTCTATACACAGCAGTGTTTAAGTTAGCCTGTCTGAAACACAAATGCCTGCAGTGGGAAAGTGCCATATTCTTTAAATCAGTGAGTTTATGTGCCTTTAAAGTAAAATTTGTTAGCATATAACATGAGACATTAGATAATTGGAAATGATCTACTGGAAATTTAAAAATCAGGAAAGTTTTGTGTCTGATCCATATTTACTCTGCTTTAATTAAAAACCTGTTAATTTGAAAAGTGATTTATGCAAGATTCAGTATAATTAGAATTTCAGACTTTTGACTCCACATCTTTAACAACAGATTAATGATGCTGCCACAATATATCATTAAGAAAACATGTTCTGGATAGTTTGGAAGAGAGAGAAGCTGTGTGCAAATACATCCCAGGCTTAATGAATGTGGGAAATAGATTCAGTGGTATAGGACAAATTCCATGGCACGGCTTTTTGCCACCAAGTTTGTCCACTGCAAATACTCTTATCTTCCTTCTTACCTCCCTATCTCCTCTTCTTCTCTTAGGCTAGCTGCACATATCTCTTGCATCAATGCCAGAAGCCCTCTTACAAGGGCTGGCACTAGGTCTTTAAGGTAGGATCTCTGTAAACCAACAGTTTAAAAAGATTTGTGTTTAAAAAGTGGCTCAGGTATCACAGGGATTAGAGTAGCTCATAGTTCAAAGTAATAGTGGGATATGGATGTGTAAACAGCCAATTGCTAGTATTATGAAGTGAGTGTTGTGAATGTGTGGGGGTATTTTTAAGGTGTTTTCAAGGCAGTCACTAGCACAGTGTGTCCTCGGGTATAATGAAACTGGTGGCAGCAGGAGATGGTTAGAGATATTCCATTACTTTCATACACAAACAGGGTGGGGTATGGAGCCAGGCAAAAGCAGTAAAGGTTTGTTAGTGTAGCATGGTGCCTCCATTAAGAAACTGTAGCTGCTAATTAGGGCTTCCTTATCCTGTGGTCCACTGCATGGGTAGGCAATAAGGGCTGGAAAAGCAAAGTGGTTCATTGTGTCAGAAAATGTGAAGACATCAATTAATATAAATATCTGAAAGGAATATGTAAAGAAGAGAGAGACAGGTTTTATTCAGTGATACCCAGTTGTAGAACCAGAGATGCCAGACACAAACTGAAACACAGGAGGTTCCATTGGAACATCAAGAACCACTTTTTCACTGTGAGGTTGACCAAGCACTGGCAGAGGTTGGCCAGAGAGGCTGAAGAGTCTCTATCCTTGGAGATATTCAAAAGCCATACAAACATAATCCCAGACAGCCTGCTTGAGGAAGAAGTTTGGACCATGGGACCTTCAGAGATCCCTTCCATCTTCAAGCATTCTGTGATTCTTG
The DNA here is from genome assembly GCF_036013475.1 of Columba livia. Taxonomy (NCBI): domain Eukaryota; kingdom Metazoa; phylum Chordata; class Aves; order Columbiformes; family Columbidae; genus Columba; species Columba livia. Next base: position 66,013,359 of record NC_088604.1, read on the forward strand.
AACATAAAGGGTCTCAGTGTTCCTGTATCAGTGACTGTTCTTGTCTTACAATTGAACCAGGGTGCCTGCAATATATAGTCTGAGTTGCTTTTGTCTAAAAGTAAAGACAAGATTTATTAGTAGTAGCTGGTGGTAGATGTATTAGCAGCAACATGTACTCTAGCCACGCTACTGCCATTGCATGGCTCATCTCCAAAATAGTTTTCTGTCTAGCTCCCAGAGAAGAGACATTTCTAATGTGATCAGGGAATAAGTACTTTTTGAGAAAGTTGGAACTGATATGAGTTACAGAAATAAATGCCATTGTGTCTAGTTTCATGCAAGTACTAACTTACGAGATAGCATAACAATGTCTAATTTTCACATGAATTTTCTTTCATGAAGTTTTGCTGAGAACCCCATAAAATAAAAAATCTACATTAAATCATAATATTGCCTTCAACTGGGATGAATTTCTGCTGTGGACTTACCTTTGATCTGCCTTCTAAATAAGGGAACAAGTTGCCAGGAGGGTGAATAATTTGCTCTCTTGTTGTGAGATAGTTTTCTAATGTTCTCTGTGTGTTTTTGTTATGGACAATGAGCCTGACAGTTTCTGTGGGAAATAATCACTTGTTCTCTTCCTAGTGTAAAGAACATGACCTGGCCACAATTAACCAGTTGCTAGAGGACCCAAAATTGACAGCAATGAAGTACAGAGAATGGAGGAACACAAACATCATGCTGGTTCAAGACATTTATCAGCAGCAGGAGGTCCAGGACATGTCCACAGAGAACAGTGAGGAGCAAGAGGTGACTCCACAGCCTATTGCTGAAAGTGCTGTCTGAGGCCATGGTTCAATGGGTCATGGCAAGATTTTTCCCTACGAGTCTTCATGTACAAGCACCTTAAACTGCTACATTTTGATGTTTGTTTTCCAAGTGTTCTTTGAAAGGAAAACAAGCTCTTCTCCAAAGCTTTAATTCTTCTTGCAAAACTTACTTCATGTCAAAAGGGTGAATCCCCCAAATTCAAAAAGGATGCCTGAACCTGGGCTGCATATCCAAGAAGACTTTTTTATGAAGCAGCTAAGAAATGTTTTTCCATCTTTGGAGACGTAAATCAAATATGTCTAACTCCTGGAAGTTTTACAGAACTGCGTAATATGTACTGTATAAAAGTGAGATCCTTGTAGTTGCTTTAGCCATGTAACTTACAGTTAAAGGAAGCTAAAACAATGCCAACAGGATATTGTCTACTCTCTACCTTTTTACCCTGTAAGATAACCTGATGTATGAATTTTCATCTCTACATTCATTCACATTCACTTTAAACTGAGTCAAATAGAATAGCAATTATGCATGAGTTTATACTACAGACAGCTGTCAGGCACCCAGTTTGTGCTTTGCCTGATGTTTTATGGGTTTCGAACTTATTTATGGACGAGATCAAGGTACTGTTCTTTCTACATGAAGAAGAGAAGATCTCTCAACGTTCGCTAACATGTAATTTACTCTTCAGTGAGGCAGCTAATGCTTCAACAAGTTTCAACTTTTCTTATGGACTTGGTAGAATTCCTTGTAAGATTATTTTCCTCTCTTATTTTTGACGATGTTGAGTATATAAGGTACAAATTCACCCCAGTTTCCTACTTAGGAAGATGATCAAGTTCACAAGGCAAAAGCTAAATAATTAAATTCCTGATGTGGACCTGAAGGTGTAAAACATAGCTGCAAATATTTTTGTAAATATACATAATTTTATGGCTTATATGAATGTGACTATGTACTGTATATATGTTTTATTTATATATTTATATATGCTGAATTTTCTAATGTAGATAGGCATGCATGGACCAGACCCACCCAGATGTGAGTGCTTGCAGGTGGACTTGAAATGCTTCTTTGTTTTTTATTCCATTATGAATCACAGTAATGGCTCTACAACTGAGACTATCCTCAGACATCTGCTGTAACTTTTTCTTCTGTCTTTCTAGCTTTGAGATTTAGATGAAGAAAATCCATACAATTTAGGGCAGGAAAATAAGTTTTCTAGAATGTTTCAAGATTTCTCTTTGGACAAACAAAAATAAGTATGTTAAGAGGTTTTGCTTCAGGACCATAACTCTTTGATTTCATTGTCCTCAGCACAAGGTTGGTTTTTTTTTTTTTTTGCCTTCCCATCTTCTGCGTGTGTACAAGTATGGGTAAGTTTGCAGAGTGCTGAATTTTGAAAGGCGAGAGTTAGCCCACCATTCTCAAATTAATGCCACTATAGGAACTGTGACAACTGGCACTTCTGTTGGCTGTTTCATGAAGATATTCTTTGTCATTAGTTTTCAACACAGTTTATCTTTTAAAGCAAAATACACTATACAGATGCAGCCGTATTTACCTGTCTTTATACATTACGTGTTTTTTCATAGCTTGACTGAGGAAAAAAAAAGTTTATAGTGTTAGTGGGAACGTGTGAAACCTTTTCTACCTATGTAGTGACAAATTTGACTGTAGATACTGCATTTTTAACCCTCAGCAGCTTTTCTTGTAAAATAGAGACTTGGAATTGTGTTCCAATGCATCCTAAGATTACAGGTAAGCCTATGTTGAGTGTGAAAACTGAGGAGCAGGCAATAAACTAGAAGAAAGGGGAAAAATGTAGATTCCTTTGCTACAGGCTTTAATGGCAGAGAGTCAGGGGAAATGAGGGCTGGTTGAATGCAGAAGCAGAGCTATGCTTGGGGATAGCATCACTTCCTCAGGTATAAAAAGGTTTAGGAGTGTGAGGGTAAGGACTAGTGTTGGGTCAGAACTTAATAATTTGGGCGAGTCTGCTGCTGGGGAACAAATGTTAGCTGAGACCTGGAAGTTGGTGACAATGAAAATTGGGAGTGTAGGGATTAATCTACTTGATCCATCTCAGACAAAACTACCTGGGGCTAAATCACTGATAAATAACGAAGGTTCAGATTGCGTGTACGTTTTCTTTTGCGAGTGTGAGTTTCTCATGAAACAAAGTGTGTAAACACCATTTTTCTTCAAAAGCATCTTCACTTAAGCATGTGCTTGTTTTTAAGACCTAAGTGACCTGTTGAACTGGGACAAACAAGTCAGTGCCTTGCAGTTGTGAGCAAAGTCTTAGTCACCTCTGTTTGCTGAAGTAGATTTGCACTATACAAAGGAAAGCATTACATGGCCTTCACGTGCTGTGTTGGCTCTTTTCACATGATGCTTGTATAAGCGTAGACAAAACAGGTTTCCCAAATATAGAGACTGACCTTGAACTGCCCAAACTCCACTATTGGTTTTGACACATTATGTAGCCCAAAATAGCTTTAAATTACTCTTTCCAATGGTCAGTAGATACTTCTTAATGAACTACTGAGGTTTTGGAAACCTCCTGAGGATGGGCTGTATCATCCTCTTAGAAAAGAACACAAAATTCTTGAATGGGGTTACTTTAATGCAGTTATTATTTTAGCAAAATTCTGTGTGTTCAAGAAAAAAAAATGTATGGCTTTTATGCACGTGCAGTGCTGGGAGCCTATCTCCTTTCTCTTTAGCTAATATTTAGAACTGAAGCAAATGGAAAATGTGTGAAATGAAAACTGTAGAAAACAAGATGAATTTTCCAGCATTGCTGATTTATGTGAACATTTTGAGCTGGTGCTGGATGCATCAGAAGGGGCTGCGCAGCAATGTGAAAGCCTTGGTCGGAGCAAGAAGTTTGCACAAGCTGTCAGCTACAGCTTGTGGATGCAGCAGGGACCAACCTCGGCAAGAGAAACTTGGACAATTCTGTGCTTTGCTCAGTGATACTTCGGGTATCTAGGGGAATCTGAATTTGGAAGGCCTGCACCATTGTTTCATAGTGCAGGGAAACTGTGCATCCCTAGTGAATGTCCAGAAGTCTTTAACCATCTGCGTCATGGGACTTGTTTTATGTACTTTTTCAGGACAAAGTGTGTGTGCATGCACATGAGCACATGCAGAACTATTCCTTTGTCAGTAAAGCCTTTTGGTATTCATGCTAAGTCCAGCTATGCATATTGTGGAGTAACTTAATGACAATACCTAATTTCAGCTGTTTCTGTAGCCTGTCTCTGGTGGCTTTTCTGGCAATTGAATCTCTCTGTTTTGGCAGAGTAGATCTCACAAGCTACTAGAATGAGGTGGGATCACATTTTCTTTCCTAAGATGGGAGACGTTTCATGTGGGGACTGTGAATTCTGTGAATTGTTTCTGGATCTACTTCTGATTATTTGCTCAGTACTGGGTTTTACCTGAAACAGGAATAAACAAGGATAAATAATCTGTTGTAAATTTCAGAATGTAAAATTTTTTCCAACTAGGAAAAAATATGGGCATGCTACATCTATTTTGTGAGCCTGTAAGCTTAAATGTCTATAACAGATTTAATATAAAAACTTTTTTTTTTTAAAAAAAAAAAAACTATGAGTAGTAAGGGACTTCATGTAAGCATACTTCTTTGTTAAGGAACTCCATGTGCTGTGGTTGAAGTTCGGGGTTTGGGCTTTTTTGGTTTTGTTTTGTTTGATGGTACAAAGTGACCAATCACAATGAGGGCCTGGCTTTACTTCATTTATATGAGACATCTCTTTTTGTTAACAGGAAGCCAAAGTGGTTTTCTTGTAGCAGGAGAGCCAAAGTGGTATTTCCTGTTTTGTGTGGGGCATTTCGAAGCAGCAGACATTTTACATTGTCAGTCAGCATTTCCTTGATGGCTCAAAGATTTATCCTATTTTGGTCTGCTGCAAGATGTCACATTCTTGCATTTTTAAGAACTGGCTTCGTCATTAACTAAAACAAAAATTGAGGAGAAAAAAGGAAAAGGAAAAACAGAACAAAAAAGGCTCTCGGCTAAGATCAGGCTGAAATTCTTGTCTTTCTGCAGAAGTGTAACGGGAGCCAAGCTTGCCTAAAACTAGGCATTTCAACATTGAAAAAAAGATTTTCAGGTGTTGAGTTGAGTGCTACATTCCTTGGAATTTGCTATAGGAGAAGTTCCAAGACCTGTCTGCTCTGGAAAAATGAATCTTTTTTCCAATTTATTTTTTCTTGATAAAAATCTGAAGGGGAATAGTTTATCATCTGACAGAAAGTTAAAAATTAAATAAGTATGTAATTCATTGATAGTTCATCAACCTTGATGTATTAGCTTGAAATTATTGACTTCAGATGCCTCAGCCTTTAATGCAGAAAATTCATTTCTTTTGGAAATGATTGTAGCTACCAGTGTCTGAGGCTTATGTACCCCATGTGGCCTGCAAGATGTCCATTTTGAGGATGTAGGGGTATGGCATTTTTATAGGGCAAATAGCTTATGTCATCGTACCACAGATTAGGAACTATGTAAACTCTAATACTCCCTTAATCCTAGGTGCTTTAGGACCTACCCAGATTATTCTGACTCTTGAAGTTGCTTATGGCAGTTTAACCTTCTCCCACCTAAAAATAAAGGCCATGTGAAAACATCTCCCATTCTCATGTGAAGAGAAACTCACACTAGTCTAGCAAAGATTCAGGTAAGTCACTTTATTTATGAACGTTTAGCAAAACAAATCACCTGGTGAAATGTCCTATGTGCATACTAATAGCAGTGCTCTTGTGCAAAGATTTAGTTCTGAGGACAGATCAAAGAAGAAATGGGCGATGTCTATTCCATTACCCTCTGCGTAGCCAGGGGAAGCCATACACAGAGGAGTATTTGCAAGGTTATCTGTTAGGCAGGGACAGGGCCTGCCGCACCATGAAGATATATAGGATCCCAATTTGGTATTTTATCTATTTTTTTTTCACTGGTTTCAAACTCAAAGCACAATGTTTGCACTCAGCGCTGCCTTTTTACTGCTTGTTGCCCACACATGTGACTTGATTTTAATGGAATGACACACACATCTTGCAGAATGAGAGCCTTATGTTTGCACTTGTCAATTAAACACCGAAATGAGAGAATATTTTGCTCAGCCTTTTTTTCACTTTTCACTGTATATTTTTCTGTTTACTCCTCTATATTAAAATAAGGATTTGCTCATTCTTTAAACAAACAATTTCCTCTTGGGACTAATGTTACTATTAAATTGAATAATCTGGAACCAGGAAGAATCAATGAATGGTTTGACTGAGGAATGCCTTCCACTGGTTGGCAATGTAATTTTTGAAACTGCTGTTATATTAATTGGTTGCTATAGCCATCCTGAAGGAAGAATGGTCCCTTCTGACAAGTATGGGACATTGTTTGATTTTTTTTTTTTTTAAATTTATTTTTTCTTTTTTTTAGCTCCCAGAACTGCCTGTTTCAATCAAAAGACAGTTGGGATCTTTTTCAAAAGAGTTTCAGTTTAGCTGGACAGGCCAGCCAGATAGCAGCACTATGAAGGCGTGTTTCCTGAGCAATGATATTGTCTAAGTTGGGGTTGTCAAACTCATTTTCACTGGGGACCGTATCAGCCTCACAGTTGCCTTCAAAAGGCTGAAGGTAATTTTAGGACTGTATACAGGTAGTTACATTTATACAGTCCTAAAATTACATTCTGCCCTTTGAAGGTAACCGTGAGGCTGATGTGGCCTCCAGTGAAAATGAGTTTGACACCACTGGTCTAAGGGATTGGCTGCCCTGAAGAAAGACTGTCCCTGTCCCCCTCTGTTCCCCTAATCTTCTACATGCTCCCACTGCTTGCCTCAGGCTAATCTGCTCATCATTTGGCACCTCTGTCAGCTCAACTGAGTCAGACAGCAAGGAACAGATACAGCAAGCTGGATAGTTGTCTACTGACACGATGAATAAAATTGGCTTATGCAGAGGTTCAGTGCCTACCAGAGCCCTCACAAGGGAGGCAACTGGATTGTGAAGGCAGAAGCAGAAGGAAGAAGAGCTGTGTAAGTAGGAGGGAAGAGAATGACCTCTTCCTTGTAGGAGCAGACCATTAGCTTGACTCTGCTTCCCACAAAGATATAGCTTCACTTTCACCAAATGATGATTTCCCTTTTTCCCCCCTGCCAACACATGGTTGTGAAGACAACCTGAGGGAACAGTTTTCGTGTGGGTTTTACAGTGATCTCAGCCTGTGCTCTTGCTTTCATAGAATCATTGAATCATTTTAGTTGGAAGAAACCCATAAGATCATCAAGTCTAACCATAACCTAACTCTAACGCTAAACCATGTCCCTAAGAACCTCCTCTACATGTCTTTTAAACACCTCCAGGCATGGTGACTCAACTACTTCCCTGGGCAGCCTGTTCCACTGTTTCACAACCCTTTCCATGAAGAAATGTTTCTTAATATCCAATCTGAACCTCCCCTGACACAACTTGAGGCTATTTCATCTCATCCTATCGCTTGCTACTTGGGAGAAGAGACCAACACCCTCCAAGCTAAAACCTCCTTTCAGGTAGTTGTAGACAGCAATAAGGTCTCCCCTCAGCCTCCTTTTCTCCAGGCTAAATAGCCCCAGTTCCCTCAGCTGCTCCTCATAAGACTTGTCTTCCAGACCCCTCATCAGCCTTGTCACCCTCCTCTGAATTCTCTCCAGCACCTCCACATCTTTCCTATAGTGAGGGGCACGAAACTGAACACAGTATTCAACTTGGGGCCTCACCAGCACTGAGTACAGTGTGATGATCGCTTCCCTTCCATGCTTCATGCATGACCAAAAGTTTTGTTTCTAGGCCTGAAAGCCAAAAAAAACAAATACTATGTTTCCTTAAGATGCCTGCTGGCATGCTTGCTGCAGGGATGCAGGTGCAGGCATGAGAGAGGCAATGGTTGGGGCTGGAGCACCATACCTGCACCTGTTTACGCTAGCTATGAAACTGCACCTCACTGGCTTGGACTGCCTCTTTTTTTCCTCTGGCTTTTGATTTACACCCTCCTGTGGTAGTACAAAATATAACAGATTCCAAAGTTTTATAAAAATAGAAATGAGTTGCTCATCATGATTTGTACTTTTTTTATTTTATCTGCCTAAAAAAAAGCTGCTGGGTTCCACCGGACTTACAGACAGGTACCTGTGAGCTTGGGGTCAGTGTGTTCACTGGCAACACAGAGGGCAAAGTTGTTGTTCCTGGTGTCTGACCGTATTTCATCAATATTTTGGAAGGGCTCAATTATCATTCTTCTCATGTTATCATGGGCTGTTTCTTCCTGCTGGAAGAAAGTACCTACAGACACAGGGAAAGTTCCTGTATTATTTTCCTGTACTCAAGGAATGACCTAGTTGTCACAAGGGGATGTTTAAAATTGTCTGACAGAAGCCTTGGTAGTATTGCCGGTGGGAAAACACAGCTGCTTGCAAAAGGGTCTCAGCAAGATTTTCTGATGGAGCAAACTGATCCCGTAGCACAGCCTGCTGGGTGTTAGAGAGACAGCAAGTGAGGGAGAAAATCGCAGGTTTATGTGTATGAGCAGAAGTAATAGTGTTACTGCTGGAAGTGTGATGGTCTCAGTCTTCATCTGAGCAAGTTTTACAGTGACATGACAACATTTGCTGCAGGTGGAAATGGAGATGCTGTTTGGCACATCGGCCCTCTCCAGACCTGAAACAGAAGGAGTAAATGGAAACCAAGGAGGAAAAAGATGCTCTGTGAGGAAAAGCAAGGTAACACCTGAGAGGCCAAGGTGGGTGCTGGGAAAAGAGAGGTGATAATTATAGGGGCACAAAGGGGTAATTATTGCCTGTGAAAAAATGAGGGGCATGAGATCAATGGAAACCCACAATCTGCCATACAACTGATGTCTCAGAGGGGATGATTTTAAATGAAATTATTCAACATTCATGAATGGCAGCCAGCAAATTGTTAAAGCTGGTTTGTAGACCACCCTAAAAGATGAGGGTTGGGAGTTTGTTCTGTGAAAAATGCTCTCATGCTGGTGTTAAGGACTGTGGCATGCTTCTGTCCTTCATGAAATGCCTGCATAAGTCTAGTAAAATGCAAAAGCCACTGTCACAGTGTGGCACAGGAAGACAGCTGAAAATTCAGAGGCATCTCCAATGTCCTCAGCCCTTGCAATAGCAGCCACATCCTGGTCATCTACAGGCCTATCTGTGCTCTGGCGGACCTGTTGTCGAAGTAGAAGTTTTATTTTCTATGGTGCATTTTCTTAAATTTTATTTTTATTACAGACAGTAAATTCAGTTCGCCTCGGCTAGCGCTTATGTTAATAAATTGCAGCAGAGAAGAAGATGACTCTGGTGGTGGTGTCCTTTGCTGTGTAATTTGAAAATTTTGCCCTACAAATGCCAGGAGGAGCCCCAAAAAAGATTTCAAACTGCTGTAGAACACACATATCACCTTTCCAACGTAATGTTGTATTTCATCATGAGCATAATTTGTTTTCTGTGAAATAATTTATTCTGCTCATCTTGCTGATGACAAGATGAGGCACTTTGGATGGCTGTATCTTATGTGCTGTTTCTGAACCGTGTTTTCTAACACACAAAAAAGGATGAATTACAGTGTTGATACGTGTTGGAAGAAGCAGGTAAGACTCCTCACAACTGATGCAGCAAACAAACCTCAGCACTTTGGAGACAGTGTATTTGTGTATTTAATATATTTGTGCATTTTATAGTTCAGGATAATTCAGATTCTCGTATTCCTTAAAGAGTATGTGAATGTATCCAACCTCTTTTACTGAGTGTTTGCTTATATTAGTCAATAGTGCAGAGATGATACAGGCTGTTCAAATTTAATTACTTTTTAATATTCCTCATTGGAATATTTCCTTGTATCTGATGTTCCAGTGAATCGGAAGGCAAAAGAACAGGGAATGGGAGGGCTCAAGGCATGTAGCAATCACATGTAAATGATGCATCTATTGGGTGTTTCTGCACATCTGTTTACTGTCACAGCCTCTTTCTGTAAATATCTTATTTTTGTCTTGTCATGCTGTTAGTATGCAGCATCAGAAGAAAGCATTCTTCCCAGCTCCCTGCATATTGAGTCAGAGGAATAAATACAACCTGGTGGATCCAAATGTGTTAGGGGTCTGATTATTAGGACAGTCAAACCCTCTTGCTCTGAAAGATTTACAAATCAGGGTTCCTTATATCGTCGTGCAATTAGATCAAAGCAGAGAATGGTGGCATCATAACACTGACTAACACAAAAGTTATTTGTACAGTGTGTAAGAGATTTTTTTATTTCAGACCAAGTCTAAGCATCAGCTTATGATGGATCAGAATTCATGCATTGACATTAATCCTTAATAATGGAGAAGATGAGTATCATCACTAGATGAACTCTGAATAGGAGGCCTCCTATTGGTGTTTCTAATAACTATAACCTCCCTCTGTGCTGATGGTCTCTGGCTTAATGCAGTTCATTACAGCACAACACAAGACTAATTTTTTAAAGCATTTGATAGAGCATTTAAGTTGCCTTTTTATATTGCTATCATTATCTCTGTCATTTGGAACTGGAATATGGAATAATTGCAAGAAAGCTTTTCTCTCCTAAGAAAACCATGCATCAGAGTTGGCAGAGAAACCCCATGTTAATTGTGTAAAAATAAATGAAGTAGCAGCAGAATTACACATTTGCAGTCACACCGCCTGTGTTTCTGTCTATTGCTTGTGCTGCAGTAGAATCATGGAATAATTTTGGTTGGAAAAGACCTTTAAGATTGCTGAGTCCAACTGTTAACCTAACACCACCAAGTTCACCAGTAAACCATGTCCCTAAGCACTGCATCTACATGTCTTTTGAACACCTCCAGGGATGGTGACTCAACCACTTCCCTGGTGAGCCTGTTCCTGTGCCTGACAACTCTTTTGGTGAAGAAATTTTTCCTAATATTCAATTTAAATCTAGCCTGGTTCTACTTGAGGCCATTTCTTATTATTCTATTGCTTGATATTCAGGAGAAGAGACCAACACCCTCCATGGTAAAACCTCCTTTCGGGTAGTTGTAGACAGAGATAAGGTCTCTCTCCCTCAGCCTCCCTTTCTCCAGGCTAAACAGCTCCAGTTCCCTCAGCCACTCTTCATAAGACTTGTCCTCTGGACCCTTCACCAGCTAAAAGTTTTAAATTTGAATGTGCATAACTAATAGAGTTTAAAAGCAAACAAACAGAAAAAGACCCAAACAGCAAGCAAAACAAAACAAACCCCAAATCAAACAAAACCAAAACCAAATAAAACAAACAAAACCAAAACAAAGAAAAAAAACAAACAGAAAACAACAGAAAAAATAACACAACCAAAGATTTGTTTATTTGATGACTATTTAATTTTCTTCAGTTAGTTTTTAGGAGACTGAAGAATTTGCTTCAGTTTTGTGTTCAAACTTATGTTTGCTCTCTATTATTTTGGCTTTTGATGACTGAGCTTGGTAAGGGAGACTCATTTGAACCTTGTATGTCTTAATACAAAATCATGGTTCTGGGAATTAAAAAGAAGGTGAAATAAACTAACTGGGACATATTTGTAGATAAAAAACAAACTATTAAAAAAGTAGGAGCTCCTGGTATGATACCAATAAAGTGAATAAAGCTGTTGGAGAATATAACCCCTGGATGAACATGGCCCTCCTGAATATATATTTTTCAGGAAGGACAATGGCTACTATATGAATGCATTTCTGAAATGTCATGCATGCTTCTGAAACTTTGGGTACTGTTCTCACTTCCACACCAACACAGGCACTGGTATTTGCAGGCTAGTTGGCACCAAGTGATACACAATGAATGGAAATTTGGAAACCATGCCTTATAGGAAGAAAATTAAGAAGTGAAAAATGTTTCATTTAATGTATTCAAGGAAGCAGAAAGATTTTTTCAATGGTCCATTTTTTTTCGAAGGAGGATTAATCTCATCTCAGTTCAAATGAGGGTTCCGATGATAAATGCTTTGAACTGCCCTGGAGGTGCCTGCCTCTCTGCCTTAAATTTATTCGAGGGAAAGTTGGGAGAATAAATTTACTATGCTGAAGTTATCCTTATAAGAAGCATCTCATACAAAGCCAATAGGCAAGGAAGTGGCTTCTAACAGCAGGGAGTCCCTAAACTCTCAGAAAAGGCATTGCAATAGGTAGGGAGTGAAGCAATTGGCAATTCAGGCAGCACCACTTTGTAAAATGTATGAAGTAAATATACATTTTGGACAGAAGTATAAGGAGCATATAATGAGATTTCTGTCCTTTAAACTCATTGAATGAAGAATATCCTTCCTCCTCACTTTTCTTAAAAAAACGAATATGTTACCTCATGCTGTGGGATCATTTGGACTTGGTAAAACGTGGGCAGAATGGTTTTGTAGAAAATCTGATGGGAGGCTATAGCATTTGGTTTTGGTCTACAAACTGCTGGATTAGTGAATTTGTCCATAGGGATGAGCAAAACACTGTCTGAAGAAATCATGAGGGTGTTTTGGTTTGAAAGTAACAATGCAGGTCACAAGTAGCAGTAGATTTTAGGTAACCACAGCAAAACTTCATCAGGTCTCTTACAGGCCCCAAACAAATATACATCAACAACAAAATATAATTTAGAAATGAGTGAGAAAAAGGAAGCAAAGAGCACAGTATAAGTAAATCTACTGTGCAGGAAAACTCAGTGAAATCAGGATTGCCTATACTGGAGTAAAACCCAGGGCAAGGTTCTAATGTCATGTAGGTGGTTATCTCCACAAGCTATTTTACTAATTTTTCCCTTTACCACTCCCCACCCTTTTCTCTTTAACGTGACTACCTCTGCTTTGTCTTTGCTATATTACCTCCTGTCTGGTGTAAACTCAGTGGACCTACCACTGCTTCTGCCCAGCACAGCAGCAATCTTCTGTTTCTTGTGTAATGCTTTCTTTTTGGTCCTGTCCCTCTCTAGAAATGATTGTTCCTTTTACATGCATAGTTTCTATTAACATATTTGATGCCTGTTGCTGGGTTTTTTACAGAGATATCAGTGAGATAATAAAGAAAAGCATCATGTTTTTTCTCTAAGTTTACATGAAAAGAACAGTGAAATAAAATGTCATCTAAAATGTGTTACAAATAAAAAAATACTGTGAACATTCAATAATTTTACAGGTTTTAACAAATCTTTCTTCAAGCTCAGGGTGTTTCGTTTTGTCACAAACAATGTCAGCAAATTAACATGTGAATCTGTGGGTATTCCAGAAAAGGCTATTGGATTGGAAGTGATTAATTGGAGTAACACACAATAAATGTCTGTCGTCTTCAGCCATTCTACTTTTATACTCCTCAATAACGTAACACTTAAGAATTTGCCCTGGTATTACAAAACATTCTAAAACATTCACTGAATTGTCCAAAAAATGAACAAACAAACGAAAAACAAAACAAAATCTTGTATTTCTTTGGCTAATGCCAAAGGCGAATTTGAAGCTACATTAAAAGCTGAAAACCAGTTATTGTGCTGATCCTTAACAGAGAGGGTAGGAGTATGGAATGGCTGCAAAGATCCCCATCCAAAGAAAAATGCTATGTCCTGCCCTTAACCTGATGAGTCATTTTAGTGGGGAGTTTTGGAGGCTGCGGATGACTCTACATCCCAGAGGTCAGCTACCTCTTGCTGGGGAGCTGCACAGTGTCTGTGCAGCTTCCCTTGGACAATAAAGTCAATTTATCACTGCTGCCTGTCTAGGTAGGAAAGAACTAAGCTCACACAGTGGGGTTTCACTCTTCCAAAGTAACAAACTCATTAAAAGACTGAAGGCTGGAGAAACTGAACTGCCAGTGCTGCCCAAAGTGGCATCACAGTTCAGGCCACGGGGCTGACTTATTGCAGCTGCCTGTGATATACAAACGTGTCTTTGGGAGCTGAACCTAATGTGGTTTCTCTCATATTACCTCCCAATCCTTTCTTGACACCAACACATGGTTTACTGTGTCTGGATGCTCACTTATTTTCTGGCCAGGTGGTGCCCATGAAAGAAACAGAACATGGAGACTGAACACAGTTTTGCATCATCTTTTTTCTCTCTGCAGGATCCTCTTGCCTTTTGTCATTAGACTGGTTCCTGATGGCAGCTGATATGCTCCTTGAGGACAGTGGTTCTTCTCTGGGGGATCACACAGGCTAGGAATAGTTCAGAGCAGTGTGCTCAGCAGCTGCTGGCTTCCTTCATCTCACTTCTGTTCACACAGGCAGCAAGGCCACAAATATAGAGCACATATTTGCTTTCTTCTGCATCCAAAACTTCACTGAGGCCCTGTGTGTTGTACTATGCAATCACAGAACCATAGAAATGATGTTTTGAAGTGATCTCTGCATATAGTAAGTTACTTCTCTAGTATTTGTGATATTTTGCCAAATGGTGCAGTGTCTGACTGACAATCATATATCAGTTAGCATTTCTGCTTTGGACTTAGCTTCTTTGACTACTCCTGTTATATGTTGGTAATATGAAAAAACACTCAGGCCTAGAGTAAACATAGCATGACAAACTGGAAGGCTGACAAGGGTCAAATACCTTACCAGTAAATAAATAAATACATGGTGGAAAATGGAAAGATGCATGAATTTTTCACATGACAGTTCATTACAGAGGAGCTTAGGAGAGTTTCTGTGTTTCAGCCTCCAGAGGGGAGAAGCCTGAAGAGGCATCTCAGAATGAAGAGTCAACTGAAGTGGTTTAGAATAAATCAGGTTTTCCAATAGGATCAAATAGCAAGGGTCAGATGTTATTCACTCCAGAGTTCTAAAAGAACTCAGGTATGAAATTGCTGAACTACTAACTGAGTTGTATTATGCACTTTAAAAGGGGAACTACAGACAGGGGATTTTGATTTCTCAGTAAGCCAGGTATGTGGAAGAGCAGAGTGGGTAGACAGGTGGCAAATAGGACAGAATGAAGAAGGACTGACCCAGCAGTTCAGAGGTCATTGGAGGAGCTGATGAGAATGTGGAAAAAAACGAGCCAGCTGAAATACAGTGGGCATCACTTCTGAAAAACCTGTGGGACACTATATCTCCCCAAAGGCTCTTAAAGAAACCAAAGTAGAATGATGTAAAGGAAAAAAGCAAATCCTTCCTGAATTAATAACTGCACAAAAGGCAGTAGGAGTAAATAGGAAGTGGAAGGGATGTTTCCAGTGATGCCCCAGAAAGTTGCTCTCCTATTTTGTCATATGTTTAATGGAAGATGGACAACCAAAGAAGTAACAATGTTTATAAAAACACACAGTTATTTAAAGTAGTGAAAGCCAAGCCAGATGTGACAAAGAGCTATTAGCATTGGGTGGCTGGGGGAAAAAAATTATAGATTAAGGAATTTGTCCAATCACTTCATAAGGAAAAATTCCCCAAAGTCTTTTAAAAATTGTCAGTATTTCTACAACAATACAGAAAACGTGCCCGGTAGCGTTATTGGGACACCAAGACCGACTGGGACAAAACAGCTTGCATTTAAGCTAGGAAATTCTTTTAGCCTCCAAAACTCTCTAGGAGTTGCAGGTCTGCGGAGAGCCAGGCAGTAGCTCCAAGCTCTACCCTGCCTCTGGGTTTAGCAGTACAGGCAAGCTCCTTGCAGTGCCTGGGCATGTGCCCAGCTTGTTTAAATTTCTAGTAAAGGGCCTCCAAAGCCTCTGACTGCTAGAAGCTGGGAAGGAGAAGTCTTTCTGTAGCCCGAGGTGGGCTCCTGCTGGCTGGCTCCTGGAACTGATCCTCTACAGCAAGTTAATCAGCACAGGAAGGATGTGTGTAGTTTGGATGTAAAATGATTTCTGCCTTTTTTTTTTTAATAATAAACTCTTGGGATTTCCCCCTTTTAAAATAAAGAAATATAATGTATTCTTTAAAGCACTCAGATAACTAATCTGAGAACCTGCAAGACAATTGTATTGGTATCAGTTGATTGCGTGGCATTTTTTTTAAGCTATGCTATGGTGTAACATGTTAATCAATGTGCATTTGAATACAGTATGTTGCAAATATAGAAGAAACATGAATATTTTTATTAGAGGGTTACAGTGAAGATACAGAAGTTGTGTAATATGCTACTTACTGCAAAGCACTACCAACTAACATTCATGCCTTCTGGAAAAACAAACCAAAATCAAAAAACAAAAGACATTTTACTTATTTTTGCTAATGCTTTGCTAATAAAATTTTCTTCCTCATATCCTTAGACCATCAAAGCTATAATAACATTACTAATGCTAAAAATATTTACAGTCAGGCTGCTCAATTCATTACTGGACTGTAGAAACCTAAAATATCTCTAGAAACGTTAGGTTGTCTGTTGCCAAGTTTTAGTATTTTTCTGGTGAATTGATTCCATTCTAAGTACAAAAGAAATAATGGCTTCAATTAATTATATAAATGCTGTGACAGCTGATGAACTTTTGACTAGGCATGAAACCATGATTTTAAGTTTAATTAAATGTAGATCTGATTTATCAGTTAAGACTTTTCAAATAGTCATTCAATGTATTTCAATTTTCTGAGCATGGCTGAAATCTCAGAACCTGTCAAGTAGTAATGACATCATATGACGCTAATCCGTCTGTATTTCTGGTGTATTCTATATTCTTCTTGTTATCTAAATAATACTGCTCTGTAGTGCAAAACAATATGTCAAATTCTTCTGAGTGCTTATCTTATACTGTTTAAAAATTAAATGCAACACCTCAGGATGGTGATGACTCTCGTTTAAACTTTAATGATTACTATGAGGAGATCGTGCTAAATTAATACAAAACTAAATATTAAATCTCTATGACAGCACAGTGGAATTTTCAACAGAAGAGGGAAAAAAATAAGGCACTTCTGCTATATCTAGTTTGATATTCTGCTGATATGGAAAGCTACATATTTAGCTACAATACAGTGATGAAACTCACATATTACTTTATTTTACAACTTGCAGTGGTATGGCCTTCAATCTTTATTACACAGTCCATGGCAGAAACAAACGATTTCACAGGAAAAGCATATTGTTACATAGATTTTAACAATGAAAATAAGAAATACATTTTGACTGCAGAAACAAAATACAAAACCTTATACCACAGAGTAGCATTTTAGAATACTCTTAAATTCATCAAAGTACATTTTCCCCTGATTAAGTATTGATGATTTATTTACAAAGCAAGTAACAAACAATGTCTAGAAAATACCATTGCACTACACATTATCGACACAGATTGTTCTATTTTTCTTACTAGAAAACAGCTAAGGTGGCATTTACTACAGTACAATGTTTCTTTCATAAATCTTAACATGTTTTAGCAGCAAATACAAAATGGAGAAGCAGACTGTATTACATTAGTTATAAAAGCAAACATATTATGGGTTTGGTTAAGAAAAAATAGATTTCTAGCAAAATGTAACCTTTTTTATTTTAACAAAAGGTCTAATGCATTAACGGCTCCAAGTACTTCACGGAGGGACTGTCAGTGACTTACAAATTTGAAATGTTGTTGACAGGGCAGTTGAAATTTGAGAAACTAGTTAAAAGAGAAGTCATCATCAGCTTGTGTTAGCTCTGACAGGCTCATCGCTAGATTTTTATTCACACTGTAATTTCTGTTAATAGTCTCTGCTGTTCTGGGGATCATTCGACAGTCAGTAACAACACAGAATACTTTCATTTACTCATCTCTTTTAGAAGTGATAGCCCATTGTTTTGATTTTAAAGATTTCTCTTTTTTTAATGTGAGAAATAGAAGCAGAAAGTGAAGCTTGGACATTTTTGTGGGTTTGTTTGTTTGATGTTTGTTTTTTTGTTCTTAATGAGCACTGAAATACATCATTTCCCTTTGAAACTGTGGAACATGCAATCCTTGTAAGAGAAGGCCTCTTGAACTGCAAATATGTTGTTCTAGATGATCTTGTGAGACTTCAGCACACAAATAACCTGCACATAAAACACCTCTACAAATAAATTTTAAGAGTAAATTGAGTACCAACAGTATTACAACTTCATTTCCTATTATTTCCCGTCCTTGAAAGCTCACCATCATTTTTCAAGCCATTGTTGTCTAGCCTTTGAATATTTGCTTCCGACCTATTTAACTTGTTAAGAACATGTCAGACAGCTCCAGGTACAGTAGCTTTGTTTCAGACTTATGTATGTAGTCCTGGTAAACGTGACTGTTTTGAACACCAAAGCCTGGCAAGCCCCCATATCTCTTGGCTCTGCTTGCTGCTAAGTTTCATGCTTCTGTTAATGTGCAATGTAGAAGTGCTGCAGAAGCAATTTTTGACAGACTGGAAAAGCAGGCACTTTCCTCTGTGGTGTTTTTTTTGAGGGAAAGTGTATCCTACACATTCCCATCACATACTGCCCAGACACACTGTGGCACTAGTGTGTCATTGCTTTGAGAGCTATACGGCAGGAGACCCTGTCACGGCAGTGGAGTAGTTTCAGCTTCTTGAAGTTCCAACTGAAAGGAAAGAAATTGCAAATGCAATGAACAATTACTTGATTTCTTCCCACCCACAAGTTTGTTTTTGTGTGTGTGGTTTTTTTTGTTTGTTTTTATTTTTAAGAGGAATATACTTTTCATTTGCAGCTACTGTCCTGCTGTATAAAATTAAACAGGTAGACCAGGTAGTAAGGCAAGAATATGCCTTTGCAATGAAGCAACAAAGGCAGGGGGAATGACCACAGAGAAGTTTTATGTCTGACCTCTAAAGACAAAGAAATACTAGTAGATCTGAAATTTGAATTAGAATAAATTTAATACCAAGCTAGCTGTTCTCTTTCTAGAGGGTAGTCCTCTATGCCTTTAATGAATATGGCAGGATTTTGGGCCTCTCACTATAGGAAAGATGTGGAGGTGCTGGAGAGAGTACAGAAGAAGGCGACAAGGCTGGTGAGGCGTCTGGAGGACAAGACTTATGAGAAGAGGCTAAGAGAACTGGGGCTGTTCAGCCTGGAGAAAAGGAGGCTAAGGGGAGACCTTATCGCTGCCTACAACTACCTGAAAGGAGGTTGTAGCATGGAGGTTGTTGGTAACAAATGATAAGATGAGACGAAATGGCCTCAGGTTGCACCAGGGAAGGTTTAGATTGGATATTAGGAAACATTTCTTCCCATAAGGGTTTGTGAAACAGTGGAACAGGCTGCCCAGGGAAGTGGTTGGGTCACCATTCCTGGGGGTGTTTAAAAGATGTACAGATGAGGCTCTTAGGGATATGGTTTAGCATTTGATTTAGGCTATGGTTGGACTCAGTGGTCTTAGGGGGCCTCTTCCAACCAAAATGATTCAATGATTCTATTTCACTCCCTCTCTGTATTACTTCTGCAGTAATTGCAGAAGAGTTAGTATTTTAGATTATACCTTCTATGCTCACATCAGTACATTGGCTAACTTTTGGATTTGCAGCTAAAGTAGAGTTTAAATTCTGTGTGAGATGGACTTGCATCAGCAAACCAACCCAGCAACTGTCAGCAGTCAATCAGACGTCCCATTTGCATAGAGGCACAACAGCACCACAGATGTTTCCATCAAGAAAATCTGCTAAGTGAACATCAAGTAAATAAAGTCTGTAACCCTTTGTACTACCCAGCAAATGTTGCTCTGCAGCACTAGAACCTGTGGACAAAAGAGTGGGAGATACTGTGAATAACAGGTTTATGCTATGGAAAGCAGAGTCACAGGTGAAGCCCGATTGAGAAAAGACAGGGAGCGTGCTCCTGTGAAAGTAACCACACATGGGGAAGGATTTTTGTGCCAGGGAAAAGAAAAGTGCATTTTCTAACTGGCTCAATTTCCAAGCACATTCATCAGAGTGGAGGCTGTTTGGGCTTCTGATTTGGAGATAATTTTCTCCAAGGCCACAACATAATTCAAATGCTTCTTCAATTTAACATGCTATATTTAGGAATTTTCTTTATTCTCTATTTGGAATATTTCTCCTCAGCTCCTTTTGGCGAGAAATTGACCTGATCCTAAATGTGAACATTCCCATCTTTTGGAGAAGCCTAGATCCAGATATGAATTTTGAAGTCCATATTCACTCATTTTTATGGATTAGATAAAATAGAAGCCTGCTTATTATTTTATTTTATTTTATTTTATTTTATTTTATTTTATTTTATTTTATTTTATTTTATTTTATTTTATTTTATTTTATTTTATGTTATTTTATTTTATTTTTTCTTTTTTACCAGTGAACTTTTTCTGATTAAGGAAAGACTTGAAATGTTTTGTTACCCATTTATTCTAATTCACAATTTAAGGAATGCCACAAACACAGGCAAACTTAGAAGCCTTCTAATTAGTTCTGGTTCTCATACCACAGTTTATTCTTGTTTGCTTTAATGAAATAGTCTCACAAACACATTCTGTTTTCTTTGCTACTATAGAATTCACGAAGGGCTGGTATAAGTACACATCAGCTACAAAAGAAAGCCCAGTTTCAAGGATCTATTGAATTTAGACAATCTTTTCATAGATGTAGTTATTATCTTGACAGAAATGGTCTTTATAAGAGATCAGTTCTTAATAATTATTATTGAAATACAGTATTATTTATAAAGAAGTTGTGTTCATTTTCTAGAAATACACAGAAAGACCATTTTCTATTAATACAAGTAAATATGAATCTGCTGAGGTTTGGAGTTATAGAATCTGCCCAGCTTTTGTCATGTTTCAGTATAGGACTCACCAGCATTCCCCATATTTGCTTATATCTGTCATATAGCTCTGGGAAAATTCAAATGTAAGAAAATACTTCATTTATTTAATCAAAGTGAAACTAGCTTTCATTTTTTCCTTGTTTCACCTTAAAAATATGTATTTTTTTTTACTCTAATATCCTTTTTATTTCTACATATGGCTCTCAATCCAAACAATAAAGAGAAAACCTTTCAGGGCTGTGCACAAATACCAGAGCCTCTGATTACTGGACATATCTTAGGCTTCATTTTCAGCATATGAGAAGGATTTGCAGCATCCATTATGGCATTTAGACACGGTGGTTAAGGAGAAAGCATCAGAAGCTAAAAATACAAAAAAAAATAGTTACATAGGACGACTAAATAGTCCTTAAAATGTGACTATACATCATTTGCTTAGTTGCTTGGGTATATTGAGGTGAGGCTGGAATAAAAACTTAGATATGTCACAAATAAACTAACCCACTGAAACAAATTTTATTTGTCAGATTTCTATAGTTACTAATAACAAATTTTTCTGAGTATTTAGGATTTTTTAGTTATTAACAGGCAGATAGTAATAAAAACAGAAGTTATTTGGAAAACAAATTTTGCAGGTAAAAATAATTATGAATGAATTTTAAATTTTTTTAAAAATTCAAAATTTAAATCTAGGAGATAAATTAATGCAAAGAGTCTCTGTGCATCTAAAGTAAAAGCTACTTTGAAATATTTGTCAAGATCACAGAATCACAGAATGTTAGGGATTGGAAGGGACCTCAAAAGATCATCAAGTCCAATCCCCCTGCTGGAGAAGGAACACTTAGATGAGGTTACACAGGAAGGTGTCCAGGTGGCTTTTGAATGTCTCCAGAGTAGGAGACTCCACAACCTCCCCGGGCAGCCTGTTCCAGTGTTCTGTCACCCTCACTGAGAAGTTTTTTCTCAAATTTAAGTGGAACCTTTTGTGCTCCAGTTTGAACCCATTACCCCTCGTTCTACCATTGGTCATCACCGAGAAGAGCCTGGCTCCATTCTCGTGACACTCACCTCTTATATATCTGTAAACATTAATGAGGTCACCCCTCAGTCTCCTCTTCTCCAAGCCAAAGAGACCCAGCTTCCTCAGCCTTTCCTCATAAGGGAGATGCTCCACTGCCTTAATTATCTTTGTTGCCCTAAGATCTTAATTATGAATCAGCTTAATGTCAATGACAAAAAAAAAAAAAAATTGAGTATTTGCAAAAGCTAACATTTTGTCCTTTATTACCATTCCCTACATATATTGTGTCATACAGAGGAAAGTTCACCGTAAGCAGTTCTGCTTTGTAATCAATTTTTCCAGAATTCCATCACTTCTACTCTTGTTTTAACTCTTCATGCAAATGCAAGATTGCATATGCCTCCTTGAAAATTAAAGTGAGCCAAGACTTCATGCTCACTTTGGAACAAATGTTTTGTTTGTAAAATGTAACCTGCAACACAGGATACAACCCCCACAGATGTGAAATATCTCAGTCTTATACCATTTCTAGGTTTTGGATGCCTGATTAGCCACTGTCTGTTCTCTCTCAGAACTATGTTGCTTCATTGAGCATGTACTATTTTTATAAATGCTCACACCATCCATGTTATGGATCAGGTGCTACATTTGCATTTGAAATAAGGTACATTTCTGAAGGAATTTTGAATGTGTTCAGCTCTTCCACTTTTTGTAAATGCTGATAAAATAATAATAAAATTCTTAATATAGATCTTTTTAATAATGTCAAGGAGACATGGAGTAGGCCAAAGGCCAGTATCTTAACTCACAATGAGTATTTGTGATGTTTCCTGTTACTGATTTTGCACTGATAGAAAACACAGTTGTTCACCAGTGAATGCTTATTTTTAAGTGCTTTTAGATTGTGAGGCCCTAAGCTGCTGAATGACTGAGTGCTTGCTATTCTTATTAACTTTATCACGAGTAAAGAATTCTCACTTGGCAAAAAAGCAACTTCTAGAACATCCATTTCTTCAAAAATGACTTGAACTGTGCCAAGTACTACAAAGGCTTGCAATTAGAATTTGTACCAAATGCCCTCCAAGGCCTTGTCTATACAAGAAAGAGTCTTGTCTGTATACGTAGATCAATACAGATAAACTAACTAGACTTTCTTGTACAGAAAGCATTTATCTGTGAAAATGATGCTCTGTCAATAGAATTTACAAATGTTCAGTGTTCGAACAACGTTTTTTTTCTTTCTTTTTGTTCTTTCTTTTTTTTCTTTTCTGAGAGAAAAAATTGCATTCACCCTAGGACTTTTTGTTTTTAAAATAGTAAGAATAATTGTAATGATGATAATAATAGATGTTACCCTTGCAAATAGTACCCCAGAGAACCTTTATAGTGTACGTTAGTCCTACAACATTGTCTGTCATTCTGATAGTAGCAGACAAAGGAAGTGTTGTCTTTTACATAAATGTTTCCTGGAAAAAAAAAAAAAGTTTGAACATGGCTTGCTGTGAATGTATTTTATAAACTTTGTGGAGAGTGAGAAAGCCTGCCCCTGATAGCTGGTGTGCTGTAATCCAGGGAGTGCAGCAGTGAGAAGGCTCAGGTCAGCATCCAGTGAGCACATCCTGCAGCAGCCAAAGCAAGGACTGCAGGGATGGTGGTGACGGAAGAGAAATTTGGCCCATTTGTGGCCACTTCAAACTCTTTCAAACACCAGACCATGCAAAGAGACCTATTCACACATCTGTAAGGACATGAGCTTCCAAATGTTGTCTTCTTCTCCCCAGCCCTGGAGAGAACTGCTGGCTACTTCCTAGGAAGAGCTACAGAAGTAGTCAAAGCTGAGTAGTCACACCATTTCTTACAGTTCTGCATATGCTTTTTTTGTTCCATGTATATTGGCTCTTTGTTTCAGTTTCCTTCCTTACTGCCTCACTCGGACATCACTCCTGATATTCTCTTTTCTCCTCTGCACTCTTCCTCTCACCTCCTTTCCCCTTCAGCATCTACCCCTTCACTTCTTTTTACATGTGCTCTATCTCTTAACTAATTCCATCACTATTCCCCAAATGGAAGGAAACCAACCAACCAAGAACCCAGCTGTGAGACCAGCTTCCTCCTTATTGCCTCTATACACCTCACTTAACTGGCTTGGTCTACCTCTGCCTCATCTGGCTCTCTCACTTGTTGGTGTAGGTTAAAAAAACCTTTGTGGGAAGGATCATCTTCGATTCTGTGTTTGCTCAGTGCCAGGAGAAAAAGACTTTATTTCACTCAGCCTCTAGGCAGTAAGTATCACATCAATCTTTGCTAAGGCTAAAAGTTTAGAAGGTTACGGCTCTCCTAAAAATAACAGAAGGAAGCATAACTAAACGTAGAAAATGTGTGCATACACACTGCACTGTAAAAAGCTGGAATTGTACTAGATATAGATACAATCCTATTGTCAGACACATGCACAAAATTGACTCCACTGAGAATTACAAATGCATTATTAACAGCTGAATCTGTCCACTAAATTTTTGGTATACCTAGTAAATGCTACACCTATATACATACCTTTATGTATGCGCCTATGCAAAGTTTGGGCACTTCTGCTCTACCACCAAAGTGTGCAGGTACTAACCGATTTCGCAGGTCACAGTTTGTCATGTATGAATCAGATGCTGGTGAACTACACCACCAACTGCAGATGCTTAATAAAGCTTCCCCTTCTCTCTTTAGCTTCCTCTCTCCTCTTTTCTGGTGCAGTGACTATTTTGTCTGTTTGGAGATAGTAAAGTCCTGATGTGGGCTTTCTGGCAGCAGCCGAGTGACAGGTATGTGATTTCTTTCACAAGAAGCCATTGACTTGTGCCCCTTAAGAAGGCAGCTGGCTTATGGCTGAAGTGGCAGCAGTCAGAAACTGATGCAGGAGCAATCTAAGTATAATATATTGCTGAAAGGTGATGTGTCAAGGAATGAACTAATCTTGTGCCTTTTGTTCTTCTTTTTAATGAATTACAAAGGTGAGTCAGGCTTTTTTTAGCACTTGTGATGAGCATGAGTTACTTTCATGAATGTTAAGCTTGCCTTCATCTTTTGTTTGATGTTAACTGAGGAATGTCGATTGCAGGAATAATCACAGGAACATGGATGTTGAACACGTAACAAAATAGCTTCTTCACAAAAGCTAAGCAAAATTAGCCTGAATTAAAAGAAATCTCTCTTTGTATCTGCTGTGCCATAAAATTCCTACTTCTCAAAGGCTTTTTCTACATGGAAAAGGTATATTCTCAGTATACCTTATTAATAAATGACAAAATGGCACAATACTCCTTAATAGTTGGACTAGGTGATCATTGTAGGTCACTTCCAACTGAAATATTCTATTCTATTCTATTCTATTCTATTCTATTCTATTCTATTCTATTCTATTCTATTCTATTCTATTCTACTCTAATGTGCATATACATATTCATACATGTTTATATATATCTCAAGACTCACTCTAGCCAACACAGATAATTATCTGATATAAGAACTGCATGTAGACAGGACTTTGTCTGCTTCTTGCATGTGTTCCAGGACAAACAAGGCCAAGTAGGCCTTCTTTATACATCACCCAAAAGTGTACAAACACAGTTTCTTCTCTTTTTTATTCACTCTCATAATAGAAGAAATAGAGAGACATATATTCTGTCCCATTCCTGTCTCCCTAAGCAGACAAAGAGTATAAATAAAGAAATCTGTGATTATTCTCTAGCCAGTTCTCAAGCAGTCATCTGTTGTAAACATCCTGCAAATAAAACACTGTTTTATTCACTTTGTATATGCATGCATGCTGGACCCAATCATACAAGGTACCTCTGAAAGCCCTCAGCTTCTGAACATCAACTAGAGGACAGAACAACTAGCACCATGCAGGACTGGGGTTTCTGTGTATGCATGCACCTCTTTCAAATATAACCTTGAGGGTGTTTAGACCTTCAAAAAGCTACAAATCAGTATAAACTGTAAATTCAGAATACATGTCATCTCCAAGCGGGAGGCCTGGATCCAGAGATGACATCTCCACTGCTAGTCATACCTGATGGTTAGTCCTGTCCACAGTGTTGGCAGTGGAAGCATGGTCACGAGTGTTTTGTCGAACTCGGGTGGAGTTTTGCTGCTCAATAGTTGAGGAAGTGGGGATGCAGAACTCTCTGAAACACCTTTTGAAATTCTCATCTAGAAATGCATAAAGGACTGGATTAAGGCAGCTATTTGTATACCCTAGAGCAATACAGAAGTGCCAGGAGACAGTCTGGAAAGTAGTTTCTGGGATGTTGACCAGGGCTTTAATGATGACATAAATGTGGATGGGAGTCCAGCAGACAATAAACACTGCCACCACCACAAGAACCATCCTTGTGATTCTCCGCAGGTTCCTGTCCTTCTCTTTGGAGCCAGATAACATGCGAACACTCTTTAGGCGTAAAATCATCAGCCCATAGCACACGGTAATGATCAGGACTGGCATGATGAAGGCAAAGATGAACACACAGATTTTCAGGAGGTTCTCCCAGTACCAAGCAGGGTGGGAAAACGTAAGTGTGCAGTCAATGGAGCCTAGAGAAAAAAGAAAACAGCAGAGAAGAACAAGTGGTTCAGTTTTTCATGTGCTCTTCTTCAAACCATTATTTTTGAGAGCACAGGCAAATGTGTTAAGATTTACTAAATAAAAGGCTAAAATGAAGCAACCTGTGACCTGGCATCAGTAAAAACATTGATAGCACACAGGTCTGAAAAACATGCATGAAGTGTCAGGTAAAAAACCAAAACTGAAGTAATGTGTTTTCTTTGGCGTTTTATGGCTTGGAATTGCACGTATATTGGACAAGAAAAACAGCTGAATTGTCATAAATGCTTAAACTTTGACTCATTTTCACTTTCAGTATAAAATCTGGCCCCCCAAAAAAAAAGAGATGACATGACACTTATTAATTGTGCACAAAGGACGGCTTGGATGTTGAGATGCTATCGCTTCATGGAAGGTCTTTGACCATCATGCTCTGCATCATGTCTTGCCAAATTAGATACAAAATATCTGTGACTGCCAGCTTCTGTGGGAATATCCTAAGTAAAAAGCACAGGCTTCTGTGCTATAGGAGAGTGCATAAGCACCTCACAGCAGAAGGTACGCAGTCACAGATGCTCTTCCAACCACTACAGTAACTGTGTGGGGCAGCAAGACTCACAAGGATCTACAGAAGGAGCTGGAGCTGCCTGTTGTAGAAAACAGAACATGCGCAGTGCTGTGTCGTCAACTACAGCCAGACACAAAACTGTTGAAGGGCTCATCTGCACTGACACCTGCTTTATACAGGTGGAGGTCAGAAGTTAATTCAACGTCTCTACAGTAAAGTGAAACAATGCAGAAAGGAGTTTAAACATGAAAACATTCAATTTAGGAATGAAAGCCAGACTTACCATGCCTGTATTTAGTAGTTGCCATGAACATAACTGGCAGGCCAATGGCAGATGAAAGAATCCAGTTGCAGACATTGACAATTTTGGCATTTCTGGGGGTACGGAAATCAAGGGCCTTAACTGGGTGGCAAACAGCTACATAGCGATCCACACTCATGGTGCAGAGTGTAAAGATACTGGTGAACATATTGTAGTAGTCTATGGATATAACGATCTTACAAAGGATTGTACCAAATGGCCATGTTCCCATCAAGTAATTCACGCTCTGGAATGGCAGAGTACTTGTTGCTAGGGCATCTGCCAATGCAAGATTGAAAATATAGATATTCGTGGCAGTCTTCATTTTCGTGTACCTAGAAAAAAATCAGCAAAACATGTGAATGATCACAACTGACAGTGTTAAACAAAACTGAGTCCAGTGCGCCATGTATTAGAAACTCCTGTGAAATAATGTGTTAGATATTATAAAAGATCATATTTTCTGCTTTTAACCAAATGATCTTGCTATGGTTTATCTACAATAATGTTCGCAGTTCATTAAGACATTAGTTAAACGGTGGAAGAAAGAAAGACTAATTTAACTTGTGCAGAGAGAAAGGATACACATAGAAGAAACAAAATTATAGATGCTAAAGAACTGAGAAATAATTTGAAACAAAAGTGTTTGCACATATCAGACTCTGCATTGAATGGACACATTTTCTGCATCTGCTGGTTTCACGTCAAGTATCAGAACTACAGTCTATAGAAACTGGGAACTCATTTGTAGGTTGTGGAGTAGTAAAGACGCAGTTCCTCAGGGAATAAGTACATAAATGATTAGTGTAATTATCAAAACCACTATGTCTAAAAACTCAGGCTTTTAAGATTTTCTCATTTGTTTATAATTATAGAATTCTAAAATAATTTGTAATGATGGTTATTACATTGCTTTACTAATCTCAGTGTCCTATACAAGTTGGACAGATGGTTTTTCCAACTAAATGAGAACATAGATGCTATTGACCAGATGCACTGAGCGTATCAATAGAATCAGCACCCTGGGTGGATGCTGCAGCCCTGTTGCTTGAGGTGGGAATTCATGCTCTGTCTCACAGTGCCTATTTCAGCAAAAGGGTCTTCAAACTCCTTTGCACTTTCCTCTTGCTAAGTCTCTGGCACTAACTACCCAAAACCCACTGTCTAAATTTTGAATATGTCACACTTCAATCACAGCTGAACAGGGGGAGCTTTTTATGTTTTAATTTGTGTTTGCATTGCTAAAGGCAGAGTCTAAATTGCTCCCTAGTTTCATCAGCTTTTGTGAAGAGACATTTACAGCTGCAACTCCTTGTGTCAGCTGAGCAGCACTTGAGATCCACTGTTCATGAGCATGCTTTCTTTTTGCAGTGGTACAATGACTATTTCACTCTAAATAATGTGTCTGGCTATCTTGCCCTGCTGTCCTGCTTGCTGCTGAGGTTGCTGGGTGCTGTGGCTGCCTGGCTTTTGGAGAGACAGATGGCTCGCTCTTTTGATAAAACTCCATTCTGTTTCTGCAGAGTAACAAGTGCACTGTTTGATCAAATATTTTACAATTTATGGAGTGATTTGCCCTTTTAAAAGGATTTTCCCTGTCAGGGAAGACAAAGTGTAAAATATAGTATTTAATGTTGTTTTTTCTCTCTGACTTTGATGTCTCAGAACATTATTCACTTCCAGAAAACAGGCAACAGGGCTCTATAGGGAACACACATTTTGGTAGGGTCTGGAGAAATGTAGATTTCTTGCTGAATGCATCTAGATAGCTTTTATGACGAACATCTGAAGAAATATGTGCTGGCTTTGTTATCTCATTTTGTAGCACTGTGCATGAGGAGCCACTAACAAGCTTAACTTCAATTTAGTTTTTTTTTTTTTATTTAATATTTTCAAGTAGATCCAAGCTCGCTCTTGACTGTTGTCTTGAGAAAGTATGACCTGCGTATGATACTTCCAAGTTTTAAATAAAACCTATATTCTGAAAGTACCCTAAAAAACTTTTCTTACAGAAGCACTCCATTTAACCAAGAGATTGTAACACTGAGGAGGAGGTAAATGCTGCAAGCATCCATGCCTCTATCTGCCAGGAATTATTTAGGAAAATGCACAGGATTGTAGTGTAGGAGAGGTACACAATAAGGTGCAGCTCTAAGAAAAGTTTGGAGGGAGAAGAAAATATTTTCTAGGCAATTTGCTGGAGAATCTTGCAGAGGAGAATGAAATTAACAGCATTTTTATATTGACTTTACTATTACCCAGAAAGAAAATGTTGTATTAGGCCCTCATTTTGCCATGTTTCCTGTTGTTCATCAAAAATGAATGTCTTTCCCACAGGTCTGAAAACAGATCCAGGACTAGCTAAGGTTCTGTCCAGAGACCTAACCTGGAGGCTGACTGCATTATGAGCAGCCATCTCCAGCTTGCTCCAGTCTGGTCTGCTCAGTCAGCAACAGCAGCGGAGGGACAGTGGCTCTCAATTCTGCACAGACAAGAAAAGGTGATGATGATCCTGCACCCTCACCCAGGCTGCTGATCCCTCGTCAGTTCTGAGGTGATTGTCCTACCTTTATGGCTGAACAAGAAGTCATGCTTAGGTGTGCTGCTCAGTGCTGCTGCCATCATAGAATCACAGAATCATAGAATCATTTTGGTTGGAAGAGGCAATCAAGATCATTGAGTCTAACTGTTAACCTAACACTGGCACTAAAACATGTCCCTAAGAACCTCATCTACTTGTCTTTTAAACACCTCCCGGGATGGTGATTCAACCACTTCCCTGGGCAGCCTGTTCCAATGCCTGACAACCCTTTCCGTGAAAATTTTTTTCCTAATCCAGTCTGAACCTTCCCTTGCACAACTTGAGGCCACTTCAATTGTCATATCGCTTGCTACACAGGAGAAGAGACCAACATCCTTCATGCTACAACCTCCTTTCAGGTAGTTGTATTGAGCAATAATGTCTCCCCTCACCCTCTTTTTCTCCAGGCTAAACAGCCCCAGTTCCCTCAGCCCCTCCTCATAAGACTTGTCCTCCAGACCCCTCTTCTTTGGATACCCTGCAGCAACTCAATGTCTTTCTTGCAGTGAGGGGCCCAAAACTGAACACAGGATTCGAGGTGGGGCTGAGTACAGTGGAACAATCACTTCCCTAACCCTGCTGGACACACTATTTGTGACACAAGCCAGGATGCTGTTGGCCTCCTTGCCCACCTGGGCATACAATTCTGGCACAGTTCCATCTAGAGACCACATAATGATTTTTTTTTTTTTTTTTAATCAGCAATTAAAGCCATTCTGATGATTTAAAGGGAATACTTAATACAGAAAAAAAAAATAATACATCAACCAATAAATGGCTCTTAGGCTGACATGCCAGAAGATGAGCACAGAAATTCTCTGAATAAATGGAATAAAGGTTCTCTGCTGAGACTGGCACGGGCTTTATCCCACCTAAATGCTACACATTTTTCAGTTTTGCTATCTTGCTTTCATTGTCAGCTTATGCTTCAAAGTTCTGGGACTTATTTCATTTAATGGACTATTAATGAAAGATTTTGCTTGATATACTCTGTAATTTGTGTATTTCTAATCACACTGTTCTTAAAAAAAAAAAGAAAGCAGAGCTTTTGTGGTGGTAGAAAGTATTTACCTCCACAATTGCCTAATCAACAAAAGCCTATTGAAAACTACATTATTCTTTTCAGTGAATTCTATGGCATAGAATATTTTAAGATTTTATAAAGGGCTTACTTCTAAGAGGTACATTTTGTTAAACATGTCTTTTTCAAAATAAGTAGATTATCAGTGTTGCCAGGATTATTTTTTTTGGTACGAACAAATAAATACTAAACCAATTGATTAACAGCAATTTTAACAACAGGAAGAATAACAGTCCCTCAAAATGCAGCTCTTCAAAGCTTTGATATTAGCCATTATTATATCTTTCACTAAGGTATCGCTCTACTTATTTGAATAAGCAGCACAAACATTTCCATCATCAAGACATAGAGGTATATGTGACGAGATTTCAATACTTTGGAGGGACTGGATTTTATATGTAATTAAAGTCACAGGATGTCTGTATGGCTTATAATACCAAAAGTATTGGATTTAAATGCAATCTTTTAACAGATAACTGCTTTTGCACTTCCACTCAAGGCCACTAGGGAACCTAGAAATGAACAGGTATGTAACAAAAGAGTCTTAAATGCAAAGCCATAAAAATCTGAATGCTGATATTTAGAGTACATTGACATTGCAGCATCTGAAATACTAAATATATTAAACTTTGCATGACAAGTGAAGACATAAGTTGGCTTTGGGCAACATTATTTCTATTTTTACAGCTCTGCAATGAAAGACTAATAGAACATGATAGTTCAATTATTTTGTGCATATTTAGCTTGATACTGCTCTTGATACATATTCAGATTAATCATGCTCATTATAATACTGACACTCACTAATATGCCCTTTCTATCTCCTCATTGTAGGTCCTATATCATAAAATATCTGTGTTTATGGAACATGTTTTTGTTGGTACTAGCAGAAGATAGATCAGATTTACAGCAGTAGAAATATCATTTATGTCTGTCTAATTCTGTAGGGCAAACTCAGTCTTGCCTCTATCTTCAATCCAACAAAGCTTTAAAATATACTTGAAGACTGAAGATCTGATCTGTAGAGGTCCACTCAACTGGGATTTCTTGGAATAAGAAAAAGCAAGACAGAAAATCATGAGAACCCTTCTCAGATAGTCACTGAGTTCCTAGTACTCAAGGATAAATAGAAAGTCTCAAAATGACCTCTTCAGCTGGCAGCCCATGGGCCACTTGTAGTTTGCAAATGCAATAAAAGGTGGTTCATGAAACTAACCTACAGAGACCCCCAGCTTAGTCGCACAATGTGTAAGAGCATATTGAGCAGGAGCCATGAGCATCTTCCCTTCCACCTTACAGACACGTGACAAGAAAGATGTGAGCCTGCTTCTACATCTCTTTCTGCAAGACATGCCACAGCTCTCTTTCTGGCCTGCCCACTCCAAATGTTTAGTGTGCGCCTATCATGTGCAACAATTTTTGAAGATTCCTTTCTTTTAAGCCTCCATCTCTCAAAAGTAAATAAAAAAATAACATGGCAACAACATATTTTCTTTAAAAATCATGATATTTTTGATTTGCACCACACTTTTTCTAAGCCTAATAGACATAGTTGGTATTGTGCCACCTGAGTCTTGACCCTATCAATTCTTGGATAAGCAATTTACATCCACGTGGATTGTTGAAATATACCCTGCTCCAGACCCTTCAGCCTTTCCGTACCAGATCAGTTTTATATCATACTTGTACCACGAGACTGGTACAAAGAAGTCAGCAGGTCAAAGTCTAGCCCCATGAATACAGTGACACATACCATTACAAATTTGAGAACTGCTCCTATCTGAATAGGAACAGTGAGGAGAAAAGCAGAAACAGTCTTTTGCACTTAGGAAATTGGCTGGCTGATGGTAGATTGGTAATAACAACATTCAGTAACACAAAAGCATGCAAGCTTTTGTCCACAGAAAGCTAATTTGGAGACAAAGCCTCCTTCAACTGATCTGTTTTTAAGTTCAATGCAAAATATATGAAAAACGGGCTTAATTACAGGAGATTCATTGCAGAAAGCAGTTGTTCATGAAAATGGTTTGACTGCTGAAAGAAAAAACAGCCAGCAATTAGGTCTTGCATACAGACAACCTGACATAACTCTTGTTGATGCTGGAGGAGATTAGGTTAGTGTTTCAAATTAATGTTCTTTCTGCATAAATTACTTGTTAAACAAACGAAGAATCATTACATGCATACGTTAGATTAGTTGAGGTCTCCTTGGGTGGGAAGATTGAAACATGTGAAGAAGTATGCCTCGTTGAATCAATTTAAATGAACATTTATTTCCATAGCTGCTCTGCTGCATCTTGTATATGTAACTCAAAAACAGTAGGAAAGAGGGATTTTTTTCATTCAGGTTGGTCTGGAACCCTGTCCCTCTCCTCCCCCATCTCCTCCTCCCTGCCCCCCCCCGCCCGCCCTAATTTCTTCTGTCTGCCAATTCAGTTAGTATGTTTGACACTGAAATGATGTCGCTCAGCTAAGCCACATCCTGGAAAGTAACTTTGAGCAAAAGGGTCTCAAATGATAGACTTAACTGATGGCCATCATATCTCATTGTCCTTTTCCTTTCTTTGCATGGTAGTCGTTCTGTATAGAGTAAAAGACCCATACTGCATATCAGCCACAGTTGTAATGTGCACTGTGGCAGACTGTTACCTGCTAAAGTTTTGAAGTCGTATGTATTCTGGATGAGCCTAACCTACCTGTCAGGGAACATATGACTTCATCAGCTTGAAGATTTAGTCTTTGACTCTTTTATTCAGGAATACTTCAGAATACTTATGCCTTAAGCCATTAAATTAAACGCTGGGTACAAGCACCACAAATTTGTGGACAATGCTTACACATTATTACACAGTCAGGCCACCTAGATTGGAGGTGCCATACTATGGTTAACTATATACTTGTCCTTTTGATTTATGTTTTTCTGAAAAGATCATACACAAGAATGTAATTTAAAAATAATAAGCCCTCAGGGAAAACAAACAAACAAATACAAAAACCAAACAACCCTCCAGCAGGTACAACATTATAGCAGAAAATGTTCACCCTTAGTTACAATGAAATTGTGCAATTTTCAGGCATGTTCACTTACTCCCTGCACTGATCCTGAGTTTGGGGGTAAAAGCTGAACTGGGGAAGGGAACAAGATTTTACTGCCTTTAAGAAAGACAGAGGCAGCGGTTGTTTCCTCCTGTTAAAGCTTCGCATCTTGACTCCCAACATGGTGTGACCCAGTCACAGAAATACCAAGTATCACTTCAGGTGTCAAGGCACGACATGCTAAGGGGGTGTACTGGATCTAAAATAGCAAGGCCTTGTTATTTGACATACTCAGTGGGGAATGCTGCAAGGCCTCCACATACATTATGCCGGAGGAGCTTTCGCCTCACCCCTCAAACACCAGCAAGGGGATTTCTGTTTTCTGAGAGAGTTGAATGTATGTGTTGAATGCAGATCTGAACACAGGGCAGGTAACTGCTGGACTGCAGTTGCTTCAGCTGCTACCTCTTTTCTCCCTAATACTTTGTTTTCCCACTGCCAAGTTCCTTTTCCACTTTATTCTCCTCCGTAGCACAAATGAACCTAATCCAGAATTTCACCAATGTTTACTTCCCTTGGCTTATCATGCTAGCATCTTTAACTTCCCAGCTTGTCCTTTCCTTTCATCAGGGGCTGCTGCAGGGCATGTGGAAATCCACCGGCATTTGCGTACAGGACGCAAGCAGAAGCAGGCAGAGCACATGACATCTTGTGGAAGAGTATCATCTCAGGGCCATTTCTCCTGTACTGGGAACCAATTAGTGACTTCTCTCAGACCTCCGCTTTTGGGAGCAGGAGAGCCAAATGAAAGATTTTTAGGCAGAGTCAACTTTCTTCAAACTGCTGTGCAGGTCTCCTTGAGAATGATATGGCACCAAAAGAGTTGAGAAGACATCTAACTCATCCTGTTTTTAATGAATTACAATACTGTGTTGGGCTTTCAGCCAATATTCACTTGTTGCTTTCTTTTTGGCTCCTCCTGCTTTTTTTTTTGTTATGGAAAGGAATCATAGAGAGATCCTCCTTCTGCTATTTAGTTTGTATTGATGAGTCTCTCTTTTTCCAGAAAAACAAAACAAGCTTCTTTCTTTGGGATAAACATGTATTTTGGGGAGGAAGGGAGGAAGGCTGATCCTTTCTCTTCGTGTCTGACTGAAAGGATTAATGAGTAAGATTACCTCAGATAGAACACACAAACACCACAGTAGTCGTAACAGGTAACTATTTTACTATTTCTGTCCTACTATTTTCACGCCTTTTTTAGTTACATGTATATACATAATATCCTGGTATAAATTCATACAAAATAAAGCTGATACGATGCATTCTTTCTTTTTCCGAAAAGGGAAGGGGAACCAGAGAGGAACAGGTCTGTACAGACATGTCAGCTTGCCACACCAACATTAAGATGTTGCGATATCTTATAACTCCTATTACCCTATTTTCTTTTTCTTTTCTCAGGCACCATAAAAAGCTACTTAATGATAAAAAAACAAATGACAGTAACACATGTGCTCCAATGCCCAAACTGTCATCTGCTGGTACACTTCCATCCCCTCCAGCCTATTTAAATGGGGGAAAAAATATCTCCAAATTATTGCAGGACTTAATCTGGCCTGTTTGTTAAACCACATTTAGCTGAGTGTCTGTTTGCTTGGTGCTGAGCCATATATGGGTCTCCATAAAGGCTGCTGCTTTCACCGTTACTGTGTAACGCATCTCTCAGAAATAAAACAATGGTGCTAAAAAGGCCAGCTCAAATATATTGTCATTATGCAGCAGTGGGTACTTACTGCTGAAATTTTTGCTTTGCCGGGATGATGTGAAAACAGTTGGTGTCTTCAACTTAACCTTCTCCCCTCATGCTTTCAGGGAAGTGTGGTTGAAAATAAAACCACTGACCACATCTATGATAACTGCAGTGACATTTTTCCAGGAGGGACAAGTTAACAGCTATTTTCTCTGGTTTCCAGGTGCTGGTTCCCTCCTCCTGACCTATGGACTGATGACCTCAGGTGAGAACTGTACATGAAACATCACTAACTTGGCAGGGAAGGGAGCAGCAGAGGTAACACCCCCTAGTGAGAGAGTATCAAAGGGGCAGCACAAGTCTCAAGGCAGTGCCACAGACCACACAGATAGAAGTGATGCTAAGTATACAAGCTATGGTGTCTTGTATACAAGAGATCAGGATCTTCTAGTGAAGCTGTCAAGTTTGATCGGGAAAAGAACAACAGCGGTGAGAAAAAAGGAGTGGAGAGAGAATAAACGTGGAGTAAGACTTGCCTATGACAGGGAAAGTGGGAAAAGCAGGCGATGATGAAGGCAGATGTGACAGAAAGAGGGAGCATGATTAAGTGTTTTGAGAAGACAGGATCAAAAGTACCAGGAAACGTGCATTCAGTCTCCATGTGACAAGGAAGAGATTGCATCTGAAACTGGGGCTCTGAGGGATATACTGAGACCATCAGCTCATGACAAGGATATGGGAAACTGGCTTCTTGGATGATTTTTCTATAGAGGCAGCACATCCCAGGGCTGGAGGTTAGCACTCTGCAAGAGGAAAACAGGGAAAGATCCCCCAACTGCTGCTCCCCCTTACGACAGGGACTTCTCTGAGGTGGGATTGCTGTATAGAACACAATGACGAGGGGATGTTCAATTCTACACAAGCATTCAAACATTTTTGTTTTGAAGGTTTATTCTTGATCTGAGATACAAGATCTTACAGCTGATAATTGAACACTTCTCAGTGAGAAGAAGGAAAAAAACATGCTATTTCATGTCTTTCACAGTTACCTGACTAGCTATGGTCTGTCATCCTTACATTTTTTTCATCATGCAAATTCAAAGGGAAGTATAAATAAAATTTAGAATTTTTTATCATGAAACAGATGAATGAGAATGCTTCTTAACACAGCTGGGCTAAGCTGTGGAACCCCTTGTTAGTAAACACCATTAAAAGCCAACTTCCAAAAGGGAGCAGGGTCTTTGAAATATAACGATAGCAGCCCTACTTATAATGAAATAAATCCAAACTTCACGGTTTAACCCAAAGAAGGCACAGATGGTTATAAAAAAGAACTTCGTTTGAGACCAGTCTAACCACAGCAATTCAGAAAATAGTTGCTTTCAGTTTTTGCTGTTGTTGTTTTTTAATATTGTTATAATGATCAAGGATTGAAAACTTATTTTCACTTGGAATCATAATGAAAATAAATAATTTGTGGAAAATATCCACTAATGAGGGTCTGTATAACATCCCTCTAAAAACACCTAAGCTTAAAAATAGCCAACTTAAAATCTTTAAAAATGTTTCAGAATTCTGAAATTTTACTTTAGAGAATGTTTGTTTCAAAATAGCTTTGTTTAGACATGGTAATGTTGTGACCTTTTTTTTTCCAACATTATTTTTGATTCTGATTTTTTTTTTTTTTTGGACTACTGCATGGTAGAAATGTCCACAAAAAGCTACTGAATACAATGCTGACGCAAACTGCAACTCAGAAAGTCCCTCTGCCGTCTTAACAGACTGTTAGAATAATTTTCACACAGTGATGCTCCTATTTATTCCACTCTTCAACTGAAAACTGGCTGCTGGCTATGACTGGAAAAGAGGTTAGTGAGCTAGCCTATGATTCTGAGACATTTGGGCTTACATCACGTTATGTTTGAGAGTTTTGCAAATATGTCACCATCTGATCTAGAAAAATTATGAATGCTTATTGACAGTGCTCAGCAGAAGTTATGCCTGATGATTTGAAAAAATAAGATAAAATGAAATAAAGCAGTGCTTCAGGATTATGCTAGCTAATTAGCTCATTAGGCATTAGGTTGCTCATAATTACATAATACAAGCAATGTGCTTACAATATTTTCTGATTTTACTGAAGCAATGAAAAGTTGCTAAAATTTTACTTATTTCTATGAGGACATTTTGAAAAAAATCTGGAAGTGTTTAACATTATTTTTTCCTGGGAGCCATTACCAAAATGATACTCCAGGAAAAATACAGTGGGATCAGAACAGGTGTTTCAAGAGCAACTGAGTGAGAGGGGCTGTTTTTCTGCCCAGAGGTGCCTGGGGGTAGCTGCTAGCACAGTGTGGGATGGTCTGCCCTCCTGGGGCAGGCATGCTGTCCTGTACGGGGAAAATCTCACTCGGACTGGACACAGGGTGGCATAGAGTTGCACAGGGTCTGGTTTAGAAATGAGTATTTGGGCTGCAGAGCTGGCTGCTGCTCGCTCTTATCCCACAGTCACCTCTGCACCCTCAGGGTGATGGGGGTTGCAGGCTAATGTGTTTTTGCACAAATTTTGACAATAGCTGTGACGATATATTAAAAAAAAAAAAAATATCTCTCTCTCTCTCTATATATATATATATATAAAGGTATACATGCTGTTTTATCTGCCTGCTTCCCCTGATCTTGGGGGATGGAGAGGAGCAG
Source organism: Columba livia (assembly GCF_036013475.1). Taxonomy (NCBI): domain Eukaryota; kingdom Metazoa; phylum Chordata; class Aves; order Columbiformes; family Columbidae; genus Columba; species Columba livia. The sequence continues at coordinate 66,051,536 of NC_088604.1, forward strand.
CTTGCTAGTCAAACATTCACCCACTAGCAGAGGTTGGTAAACCTAACACAGCAGTGCACAAACAGGGACACCTGCCTTTCTGTCATGCAGGATGCTGAGCATCAGCCCCTCACTAGGCTGCTCAATTAATTCAGGTTCTGTGCTGTTCCTGCCCAACCTGACTCCCTCAGTTCTGTCTCCAGATCTTCTCTGCCTTGTGCTAGTGAGCAGTATCAATTCGTAATTGACACAACTGGTTAGGGCTGCTGTGGCTTTAGGTAACAGCTCTTAGCAATGGGGTGGAACCTTTTATTTGCAGACAGTGGAACCAGCAGGACATGCATTCATACATGCCATGCCACCCAAATGGAGAGAAGTTCATGTGACTGTGGATGGAAAGAAATAATGAATTTATGCATTTCTTGGTTTCTAAATTTCCGGATCTGTGTTGCTACATGAGATGCCGTAGGCCTTCTTTCACACAGCATCTATAACTCCACGTCACCTTGCAAAGAAGAACCCTTCATTTTTAGTAAAACTTGCTTTGTTTCAGCCACTTTTAAGCTTGTGATCACTTTCAGTTAATTTCTCTAAACAGACTCTCCCTGCTTCATATGTTATAATGTCTTTTCAAACCCCGTGCGTTTCCCTTTCTGTGCACATGTGAGAATATTTATTTCTCTGGTGATATCAATTATTCCTGGAATCGAAATTTCACCCCAAATTCCACTTTACTTAGCAAAAGTTTTCCTGAAATGTGAACCGAGCTGAAATAGCCAGAGCTTTTAGTACTGCATAATCTTTCCAGATGAGATGATGTTTCAGTCACCGATCTTTTTTTCAACAGTATTAAGAGGCAGTTTTGAGAAATGTAGAAAGAAATCTCTTTATTTCAGAGGACTGGTGTTCCAGTGTTTGTTTGTTTGTTTGTTTGTTTGTTTTAAACCAGGGTAATCATTTACACTAATGAAACAAGACATTTCCTTCCTCCTGCTGCAAAGGATCACAGAGAACCCGAGGCCCTTTTGTTTATGATACGTGACAAAATTAATAGCAAAGCAATTAAGGAATCACTTTAGTGACTTTAGTGGCTATTGGTGGAACTACAGTCCTCTCAGGGCACTTGGCATCACAGAGGACTCAAGCCTCCCAGAGCTATCCCTCTCTTTCAATCCAGTGATGTTAAGATTTTAATCTATGATCTATTACAGCTTCCAAGCATATTGCCTTAATCACAGGGCATATTCTTCTTCCCACTCTAATTTGTGACTAATATCCCACTGTCTTGATGAGAAAGCTGGAAAAGCCTATAGATTACTGTGTAAATTAATTTAATACCACATGGTACTAATTGTACACTGTCTTGTTGTACTCTGCAGCAGCTAGAAGTAGCATTTGTTGTTGACATAGCTATAGCAACACTGTTCATATTAGTAATTTACACTTCTACAAAGCACATGAGGAAAACAGATAATAAAAATCTACAGATTTTTCAGATTGTAGGAAATTTCTGGCTGGCAGTAAAACCTGACTACTACTGCTGTCACTCAAAAGGTAGTGTTTTGTACTTGACAAAAAAAACAGCTCAGTGTTAGTAACATGGGGTTCAGCCTCATACACTACAAATATAACACATAAATATTAATTAAAGAATGAAAGTATTCAGCTGAACAAGGACCATTTGGAAGAATGGGGAGGGTGGATGAGAATGTGTTAATTATGAAGTAACATGTATATAAATTGGAAATCCATGGATCTCTTTTGCATGAAGAGCCTGATTTTCATATTGATAATGACATTTTTAACTCCTTGTTGGACATATCTGCTTTCTGATCCCTGTTTGCTCGAACTGGGATAACAGGGTGGCACTGTAGACTGATAGTGATGGTTCCACATCAGGCAAATACTTGCACAGCTGTGGCTCCAAACCCATGGATCTGCTTCATGTGGAAAAGTTGAGAGAATTATAATGTTAGCAGTTAGCAATAGGACAAGGGGGCATGGGCTTAAACTCTACCAGGGGAAATTTAGGCTGGATATTAGGAAGAAATTCTTTACAGAGAGAGTGATCAGGCATTGGAATGGCCTGCCCAGGGAGGTAGTGGACTCGCCGTCCCTGGAGGTTTTTAAACTGAGATTGGACATGGCACTTAGTGCCATGATCTAGTAAACGGACTAGAGTTGGACCAAGGGTTGGACTCGATGATCTCTGAGGTCTCTTCCAACCCAGTTGATTCTGTGATTCTGTGATTCTGTGATTTATAAGAATAATATAATAATTATTTAAAAATATTTCCGAAGAAGCCTAGCATGAGATATTAGCATGCAGCACACTAAATATGAAGTCATGGTTGCTTTCACTGGGGCTAGACTCTGAAATGTGACTAGGGACTGAGTTTCAAATATCTAAGCACCTACCTCCCAACTCCTAGTATTGTCAAAGCAAACTAGTACCAATATTACTTTAAAAATTTATTTCTAGTAATCTTAATTCTTCTCAAAATTAATACAAACTTCAATATTTTATTCTTCCTGAGCAGGCATGGTGTGAGATGTAGATAAAGAAGGTAAGTTTTATATGATGCCAGATTCAGTCCAGTGAAAGGTTTGCCTTCTGTCTGTAGTTGGATCCAAGGATATATGAATCTGAGTACATATGCTCACCATTTAGTATCTACATATTATAGGATTGGGAATATTGTCATGTTAGTATAGCTTGCAACAGGTAGAAAGTTCCCTTATGCTGTTCAGATATACTAAACATATAGAGAAGCAGAGAAAGGAAATGCATTTTAATGTTGCTTAAACCACACATCGTGTTCAACCATTAACATGTGAACTCTTTCTTATCCCAAATTGGTAAACAGCTGCATACTATTAATTGGGAAGGAATTCTGTCATACCAAATGCTGTTCTTGCACAGGAGACTTGGATTTTGTCCTGCCTTTGCCATAGAATTCCTGGACGGTTTTTGGAGAATCCATTTAATTTATTTATGTTTTCCTCTGTAAAATGAAAATATATTTTTGCTTTCTCCTGTTGCTTCTGGCTTTTGTTTTTAAGCTGTAATATCAGGGAAAGATGTGCTCTTCAGATAGAAATCTAAATGCAAGTGCCTCATTCAATTTGGCTTTGTGGTGCAAGTGTAATTCAATTAATTAATGCAAGAAATATGAACCCAGTATGGGTTATGCCTGTTATAAATACATAATTCCAGTGACAATCTGTGGTATATTTCTCTGCGGACAGCTAGCCTGGCTCTGTTACATTGTGCATCTGCTTTTTCTCCCAGTGGAATGCATTCAACACTGGCTCAGCCGATTGCAGTCATGCCCCTGTTCAGAAGCCTTTCTGCAGATGTATCTTCACACAGATAGCTAGAGCCTCAGGCTGACTGAAACCACAGGGCAGAAAAGAATTTCCCCAGCTCTGTGCATTTAAAATACAGTCTCTAAAGTGTAGTTAAACTCACTAGGTTTCTGAGCTACTATAGTGTGAACCACTGATGTACATTACTTGTGTTCCCATTAGATCTATGAGCTGCACCAGTTCTGCAGTGACATCCCCAACACATGCAGAAGGAATCATCCTTTGCTACACAGCAGCACCCTACCTTGACTGCTATCCTCACCCCGGGCTTTTTATAGCCAGCACCATCAGTGCTGCACACACCACAAAGCCACGCCGCACCCACCTCAAAGCCACGCCGGTGCTGCCGGCCTACAAGCGATGCTAACCTCTGCTCCAGCTTCCAGCTCTCCGTGGCCACGGCCCCCCTACCCAACGGATGCTACCCCGACTCCTTGGGAAATACAGTGTTAAAGGGAAAAGGGACGCTTTATAGACCTGGAAAAAACGGAAGTTCTGTGGCTGCCCCAGCAGGGAAGGAGCGCGCCCCAGGGGCACCCCTGCAGCAGCGTCTGCTGGGCTCTGCAAGGCTCGGCGAATGCTTGATTTGGAAACGACGAGCAGCCAAGGAGGAAGAGGGGCTTGCTCAGCCCCGTCCCGCCGCCACGCTCCCGGGAGGTGGCAGTGTTCCCCCACGGAACCGCCCGCCCCGCTCTCCGGGCGGGCAAAGGAGCCCGTTGATTGCTGCTCTTACCCGCTTTGCGCCGATTTACGGGCGTGGGGTTTATCATGCGTGAAAGACACGGTTGTGAGTGACCTGTAAAAGCCCGGGTGGGCTTGAGGGCGGGAAAGCTGCGAAGGGTCCTGCAGCACCGCCGGGAAGCCGGGATTACGCACAGTGGCTGAGATCCTGGCGCACTTAGACACAGGCATGTACATATACATATAGAAATGTATATGAATATAGCAGGAAATCTATAAATCTGGTCAGAGAGAAGCTTTTACCCGAAATGCTATTTATATTTCGTTTGCGCGTTTGGGAGAAGTGGGGGGAAAGACGTGTGGATGTGTGTCGGGTGTCCGTGTGCACACACGCTCACACGCTCACAGGCCGTGGCTGAAGTCCCTTTAAATCCTCCCTCCTCAGCGGACAAGTGTGGGATTCAGGCCTCGTTGGCCAGAGCAGCTCCCAAAGGTGCTGCAGCACGGAAGGTCCGCAGAGCACCCCCGGATCCGCACCGGTTTCTGACAAACCGCCCAGCCCGGCCGGTCCTCACGGCCCCACCACAAGTTTCTCTTCCCGATCACCCGTTCCGGCGCTTTCTCAAAAGCCTCCTCCCCTTCCCCGCGGAGGCAGGAGCCCCTGCGCGCCTCTCAGTGCGCTGCCTACCGGAGAGGGCTCACAGCATCCCCCGTCGGGACGCCAGCCCGCAGCCCGGCTTCCGCAGCGGGGCGTCCGCCCCGACGGCAGCGGCCGGGGTCTGTAGGGCAGGGCAAGGCGGGGCGGTACTCACCTGATGATGACATACATGACCAAGAAGTTTCCGAAGAGCCCCACGACGCAGACCACGGAGTAAAGGGCCATGATGGCGATAGCCGTGACCATGGAGGGGCCGCCGCCCGCAGGCGCGCAGGGCCCGCCGCCGCCCGCGCTGCCGTTGAGGCCGCCGCAGGGCTCGGAGCGGTTCCAGCCTGCCACCGCCGCTGCCGCTGAGGCGTTGCCCCACGCGCCCGGCGGTGCGGCCGCGCAGGGCGGCACGGCGGGGCGGCAGGCGACGGAGGCGTTGGTGGCGAAAGGGACCTCCAGGGCGCCGGCGAGGAGCGGCGCAGAGCCGTTGCCCAGCAGGTAGGCGACAGCCATGGCGCGCAGCGGCGTCAGCGCGGCCAGCGGCTTTCCGCGCCCGAGGGATGCCCAGCGCCGTGCTGGTGCGGGGCGCGGATGGCGCGACGCGCGGTGCCGGGGAGGCGGCGGCACCCGCCCGCCCCGACGGCGCGCCCTGCCAGTGGGTGCGGGCACATGTGTGAGGCGGGCGAGGCGGGCAGAGGAGGAGGGGCCTGTGGAGGCAGGAGGGGCAGAGGGTGGTGGGGAGGAGGGGCCTCCCCACTCCGCTCCCTCCCGGGCCGAAGGGACACGGGCAGCCCCCCCGGCGCGGCCCCGTCCCGCGGTGAGCGGAGCTCCCGCCGGGGTGCACCTGGTGCAGAGCGGGACCTGCCCGCCCCGTCGCGCCGCTGGAAGGCCGGGGGGAGCGGGGGTCACGCCGGTAGGTTTCCCCTTCCCTGCTGGTGGCACTTGGAAAGCGCTTAAAATGTTCCCCTCCCGAGCGCCGCATGCATTGGTGGCGAACAACAGAAAGTACCGGTAGAGACTGACTTCGCGGGCCCTGGACCGGGGCAGGGAGGAGATCAGTGTGCGACTGATTAACGTAATGAGTCAGGAATCTTGACAAAACGATGCCCTCTGTGATTATAGAGGTAGCTGAGCCTCGTAATGAAACGTGGTGAACTGTACGGCACCACCCTGGGAGGGGCGACTGTGAACAGAATTGTGCTTTGGAAATGACTGGGACCTCACGAATTCTCAGGATTTTCACAGGACTTTCTGTGCCAGAGCTCCAAGGATCCTCTGTCCTAGACATTGGTATGATTGTTATTGGATGTGATGCCACAGATCAGGAAGACAACCAAACAGTTCTCTGAACTGTACCTGCCTTGTGCCGGGTGCTTGACTCTCACACTGTTTGTTTGCATCAGCAGATTTCCGTGATCATTTTGTTGCAGATGAGCAAAGAGATGCATCCTCAGGACTGCCTGCTGTATGGCTGATCATTAATTACTAGGACCTAGGTTTTTAACATTTCATCAGTGAAATCAGAAATAATCTTTGGTAAAGCAGAAAGAATACCTCCTAGTAAGCAGGAGGGAGATAGAAAGTCAGTGATTGCTCCAGCCGCCTCCTTATGGACACTCATCATGTGCAGAGCACCTTCCACTACTTCCCAGAGTGATACTGACAGAAATGGAGAAGAAGCAGGAAGTTGCACCCTGACAGAAAGATGCAAAACCTCTGGCATTTTACTCTGAAGATTTCCCATGTTTCCATGCCACAAACAATAGGGGCCAGTGCCAATTAGGGTAGGGAACAGTAGCAGAAGTAGGTCATACACTCTTCCAAAGTATCTCTGGTCATTAGCACAGGGGAAGAAGGGGAGAGAAAGGGAAGGGGGTGTGACAGGACTGTGAGAGGGACACAGATCTGGGTAACCGGTATTCCTTTTTTTCAAGTTATGTGCTGTCAAGTCTTATCTGGCATATAGTGGAATGGAGGATCTAGTAAGCTGTTAATGGGCACTTTTTGTGGATAGCATGTATTACTTCATGGCCAGAGAGAGTATTTTCAGCATCCTTTATTGACAGGAGAGAGCCATTTAGCATCGTATTCAGAAAAAGAGCTTTAGAATAGGAATTATATTGTCACTGGGAAAAGTTGTGTACAAGGAGAAATGAAAGCAAGAAGTCAGATTTCACATGGTCAAAGTCACTGCCTCTTTATCCCCTTCTGAAGTATAGCATGTTTAGTAATGCACAGAGTGAGAGGAACAAGGCTTTAAAACTGGGCCATTCTCAAAGACTTTTATGTCTGGGTATGTGTACAGTGTGCAAGAGCCTCTATCTGTGCCTGCCCTTTGTTCTACCAAAGCCATCAGAGGAGTTTAATGTAAGCCTGGACACAATTAGTATTTAGACCTTTGAATACATGCATGCCTGGCTGTGGAAGGGATGCGGAAGATGGGGAACAGATATCAAGGCTGCTAGGAGACCCACTCTGTATCTTTTGTCACAGCCAGATTTGTATCATACTCACTGTCAGAAGGGTCTTTGGTGTATTAAAAATAAATATCTTTTAAAAGTCTTAAAAATAGATGCCCATGTAAATCTAGTGTTATATACAAATCTTTATTATTAAAGATGGAAGACTTACCATGCCTAATTAAATCAGCCTTTTGGCAGGTGCATATAAAAACCTGGGCTACAGAAAGGACTGACAAAAAGCCCTGGGAGTTGAGCCCATTTAAGATAGGCGTCATTAAGCAGAATTTCACGTTAGGGGAGTGGTAGTTAAATGCACCTCTTTGTGAAGTTATTGCTCAAGGACATATGCAATATGAAATAAATCTTTACAACAATGGTTTCAGATTGTGAAGGACATTTTAAGCATGATAACGCATGAGACCCTTTATATAATTTCAGATAATGAAGGCCTATGTAGTCGAGATTCTGCTGAAAATGTGTTTGTAAAGTTGCAGACCAGTAATTCCTTCTTGTGGGTAATAGTGTTGTGCATGTAGGAAAGGCAAATACATAGCTTTGAGACCTGTACATTTTTTATGGGTGCCTCAACATCAATCACAATCTCCATCTCAAATCAGATTTTTGCTTGTCTCTTTTCTGCAACACACTGTGAACAGGAAAGTTTCCAGGGCTGTAACTAGAAATAGATGGGCTGAGGACTTGAGCAAAACTCAAGACTTGCAGAGAATTTTAGGGTGAAAATAGTATGTTAAAGTCTGTCCTAGGACTGCTGATCAGTGAGGTCACTCCAGTGCAGTTATACATATATGTACATATGTATATATATCGACAAATATATACATAATAGCAAGCCCAGAGTTTTGTGTAGCAGGTTCACTTCCACAGTATTTCCATGAGTCCTAAACTACAGCTTAGTTAATAAACAGATGAGAAATGGGTTGTTGAGGCTTGGCACTTTGTAAAGATGGCCTGTATACTAGTTTCTTCTAAGGCATGGCAAGAAGGGGTCTGGAAGCAAGCTGTATTCTCCTTCAGCCTGGCTGGTGGAAATATTCCCTCACCTTGCATCATTTTACTGAAGAGCCTGTACTGCATCCATGTATCCCAAGGAGAGCAAGGAGCAGGAGTCATGCGACAGAGGGGAAGAAGGGCACTTTCTCATTAACCCCAGAGCCTTCAACTGGTTCTGAAGTTCTCCCAAGACACATTCTCCTTTGTCTCCTCAGGCATATCCTCAAGGTGATATAGTGATGGGATTTTGCTAGTAACACTGTGAAGGCTGTTTTAAATCACATATACCGTACTAATGGGCTGCATGACCTGACCTCAAGTTTGGTTGCTGTTTGGGTAGAGCAAACCTGTGCATCTCTGGAACAGACTAATTGTGTTCTTTATCTCTTTGTTCATTAGTAACTTTAGCTTTCACCTGTGCAAAATGGGTGTGGAATTCTATTATGTGTAAGTAACAACATATGGTCCTGGGCAATAGGAGGATGAGATCCTACAGCTCTTTATCATGTCAGACTAGCCCACTGCACCCGCCATGCAATGTAAAGAATGTGTGGCATGAAAAATTCTATTTATGAATTTACAGGCAAGTCTGTTAATTAATATTAATATTTCAATGGCCAGGAGAGCCCACTGGGGTCACCTTGGTGAATAGTTTATCTAGCATAACCCAGCTAATTTCTCTGTCTTGTTTCTTTTTTAAGCCTTTTACCCAAAGTCACACTAATGGAGATCAGCATGTCTCCGCCTTCTTAGTTTCAGTGCAGTGTTTTATCTGAAACTTGTCTTTCTTTCCTGAAGTAAACAAAACCTCTGTTGTTCAATGTACAGGGATTTTAAGTATGATTTTTATATAGTGGTGCTACATAACTCTGGGACCTAGACCTGGGTTACAGAATTCAGATGATGACAAATACACATAACCTAGTATCATAGATTTCAACACTTTTTTCATTTAACTTCAGGATTTGTAAATATGTTTAGCATTGGCCTATGTTCTCTTGAAAATTGTGCCCCTAATCTTCCTAGACAGTTCTGTAGATTTTGGCAGCAGGAGCCCAAGAGCTAGCCAGTTGAAGAGGTTAGAGTAAATGGTGGTAGCTAATGAGAAGAAATGTGGAGGCCAGGCTATGGAGCACTTGGTAGGAGGGAGGCAGCAGTGAAGGAAAGATGCAGGATGTGAGAGGCTTGGGTAGGACTGTGGTGTGCTTTTGTAAAAAGGAGATGGATGGGTGCTAATGGAGTGAAAGACTAAACTAACTCAGTTTAGGTGTCTAATATAAGCCAGTGTCAGAGAGGTTAGATGTGAGGTAAACCACTGACCTGATGTAGCAGAGCTTTTCCTTCGCTCTCACAGGTGTCGAGCTGTGAGGACACCAGGTGCTGACTTGGGGAAATGAGAGCTTTCCTGACATCCATCATAAAATCTCTGTGCCCATCATTTAAAGTTGTATGTTTAGAGTTGACTAGTTTGTGCTGTGTAGCAGCCGTGTGAGGACTAATGTTTGGAAAAGAAGGACACAGGACCAATAGCCACAATGGCCTGGAAGGCTGCTGTGAATTCTGGGATGCTAGGAATATGTGATGTGCTTGCTACAGTTTGAGTCTCTAAAATTAATTGTCTGCTTTAACAAATTTGATACTAACATTTTTGCCTAATTTTCTAGCATATGAATATTAATAATAAAGTATTAATAACTCATGTACTAGACTGATGTCCAAACAATTATCTTTGTGGAAAGTAGAAGTTTCTGTGTTCAGCTTTTTCCTTCACATTGAAGAAGCAATCTCAGTCATTTGCTTTACTTCTGTCTTAGTGACCCAGGTCACCTGTGTCTCCTTGCTAAGTTGTGGCAATGACTCTGCAGATAAGGCTAATGTGCAGGGTGGCATATATTAAATTCATTAGTTGAAAATAAGTACTTTAGGTTCTAGGATCTCTGAGTTCTTCTGCATTTGTGAAAAATAAAATGTATCTTCAAGTTTTAATAAATGCAGTTATGAGTGATAGCTTCTTTGTACAAGTCTGAAGGGCATCATGGTTTGGGGATATAGAATTGAACTTCCTAATCTGGCAAGGCTACTAGGCAGATTTGTTAGTGTTTGTTAAGGACTGTATTAACAGAACTATCCTTGAAGAAAAAAATAATTTTGCATTTTTGAAATTGGAGCTACATATTGAATGAGAAGAATTAAAGGTATTCTGAAAAACTACTGGTGTGCTGAATGACATAAGGGTCTAGAGGAAGTTAGTATGTGATATAAACAAACACTGGTTAGGGAGAACACTTAAGTTCATACAATCTTACATTTTCTAACTCCTGAATATTTTGAATCTGCAAGTTTAATTCATGGTCACTGGTTAGGCTTACCAAATCCAGTAGCTCAACAAATGGAAGGCTGCTGCAGCTCTGTGCCCTCAGATCTGACCAGAAGCAAGACTGAGATTGTATTCCCAACAGTCATGCACACAAACACCTGTACAGAACTTACACATAAACATATACCCATGGCTGGCCACACAGACCAGCACAGACACATCCTCAGCACTCTCAGAAACACAAATGGCACCAATGGTCTCATCCTGTTCCCCTCTCTGTCTGACACATGGTGCTGGGTGTCATCCCTGGCCCGTGGGGCTGAGGCTCTGCTGCAACAGCCTGAGAACAGTTTAGGAAGGGATTTTGTTTCTCTGATATTGTTACTGGGGTTCTCCCACCAGCCCTTGTGCCCTGGTGCTCCTTCCTGTGTGTGGAGATGGGCTGATGGCTCTTGTGGTGGCCACTGGAGTAGCCAGGACAGAGCACTATTCAGGTTCCCCCACCTGCTGATGTCTCTCTGTGCTCCTTGCATGTGTACAGACACATATCACATTACCCAAGAGTCATCTTTGGCAATCTCACTACTAAATACTAATTTCTCTGATATACCAGAAAGACAGCATTAGATATACAAAAAGGATGCGCTTGTTGGAGAAATACTGTCCACAAAGAGACTGACTCTTCTGCCCAGTTGCAGATGGTACTGTAGGGAAAAATGTTTCTGTGGCAATACAAGTGGCTTTTGCTGAAGGGAGGAGATTCAAATAAGCAATTTAAAGACAAAGAGATGCTTTTAGGAAATCCTCAGAATGCACTAGTAAAGTACTTGTTATGGGCCTCGCAGGTTCCACAAGGCATTTGGAAATAAACTGAAGACTCTGAGGAGCAATCATAAATCTTTATGTAACAAATACCACTTCTAAATCACAGTTTAATGCCATTTTGGTAGCCCTGAAAACAGAGCATTATGGGACACTAAGCAATTGACACTCATTATTTGCTTAATGAAGTTAAATAATTCAATGTTGCAGACTAAAGAGATGAATTTGGTTTATTGGAGTGGAAGAGCACTAGTGAAATTACTACAAAGTGGGCGTGGTGATGCCCAGCATTTAGATTTCTCCACGTGATTTTAATTTGAGCAACAAATTCATTTCAGAATTAAAAAGAGAGGTAAAATGTTGATTATGCTATTGAGCATTTTCCAATTTGTGTTTTGGTTAATTTTAGAGATAGTTAAAAGGTGCATAATTTAAAATCTGACAAGATCTACTTATTTTCAAATGAGGAAATAGTCCCAGTTTGCTCCTGTGTAAAATGTGAGCTTATGATTCTTTCCATAAACCCAACTCAGCAATCTTGTTGCCTGACATGTTTATCAAGCTTCACATTTATTTGCCTCTACCTGCTTACATTTTCAAAATGTTTTCCTGGGGATTCTTTACGGATTTTTTTTAGGATTGCATTAGTTATTTCATCCTTTAAACTCAAGTCCTGTTCCCTTTCAAATACTTTCTTGTTTCTCATTTCCTCTGCAGCACTGACAAGAAGTGATAAGAAAGAGGTACATTTATCTACCATGGGGAAATCCTCTGTCCACTGTAACTCTACCGATATGGTTGCCATCATTCATGTTCCCATATGAATACTCTTAATTTGAAATAATGGGAAGTTTTAAATATATTGATAGTTTTATTCCTAATTGTTCTTCCATGTAAACAGCAGCTGTCTGAGCACAGTTTGATCTCCGCGTTGTGTGTTTATATCATCATTCCCGTATATCATGAACCTGTTACACTAGTGATTCATCAGTCATAGCGTGCATGTTCACCTGGTTCTCCTTACCTTCATTAATTCTACTCTTCAGCTGCCTTACAAGTGAGAAAGTGGGGATCTATTGTAAAGAAAACAGCTAACCTCTCAGTACTTCTGCAAATGCTCAGGATGGTGCCGGTATTGTAGATCACAGATATCACAAAATGGCTGAGGTGAGAAGACCCCTCTGGAGATCATCTACTCCAACAGCCCACTCAGAGCAGGGTCGTCTAAAACAGGTTGCTCAGGACTGTTCTATCAGGTTTCAATAATTAAAGATGGAAACTCCACAACCTCTCTGGACAACCTCTTCCAGTGTTCGATCACACATAGAGTAATGAAATTTTTTCTTATGTTTAAGTGGATTTTCCTGTATTTCAGTTTGTGCTCATTGCTGGCTTCATCCTTCTTATGCTGCCCCACCAGGTACTTGTACACATTGATAAAATCCTCCTGAGCCTTCTCTTCTTCAGGCTGAACAGTCCCAGCTCTCATTGCTGTTCCTCATATGCCAGATACTGCAGTCCCTTCATCATCTTTGTAGCCCTTTGCTTGACTCTCTCCAGAATGCCCATGTCTCTCTTGTACTGGGGAGCACAGAATTGGACCCAGATGTGCCACACCCATGCTGAGCAGAGGGAAAGAGTCAACTCCCTCAACCTGCTACCAACACTTTTCCTAATGCAGTCCAGGAGGCTGTTGGCCTTCTTTTCTGTGAGGACACACTGCTGGTTCATGGTCAACTTGCTGTTTGCCTGGACACCCAGACAGGGCTTACTCTGCCAAGGTGCTTTCCAGCCACTCAGGCTCCAGCCCATACTGGTGCAAGGGGTTGTTCCTCCCCAGTGGCAGGACTTGACAGTTCCATTTGCTGAACTTCATGAGATTCTTGTTGGCCAGTTTCTCCAGGCTGTTGAACTCACTCCAAATAGCAGCACAAGCCTCTGCTGTATGAGCTACTCCTCCCAGTTTTATATCATCTGCAATCTTCTTGAGAGTGCACTCTGCCCCATTGTCCAGGCCATTAGTGGACATGTTAACTAGCACTGGCGCAGTATTGACCCCTTGGGTATACTATTAATGACTTACTGGTCTCCAGCTGGACTTTGAGTTGATCTTTCAAAGATAATCACAGTGACACCAGCCAGCTCCCTCAGCACTCATGGGTGCATCCCACCAGGACCCATGGACTTGTGTATGTCCAGTTGGTTTAAATGTTCCCTAACTTGATCCTCCTCCACTGAGTGTAAGGCTTCCTTGTTTCAGACTTTCTCAAGGGGCTCAGGCCTGGGATGGTTGAAGGGCAATTTTATATGTAAAAACTTAGGGAAGAAGGTATTGAATATCTTGGTCTTTTCCTTGTCCTTTGTCACCAGGTCTTCTGCCCAAGTGAGACATTAGTTTGTCCACTAATCCTGACCCATAAGCTCTCACCTGACTCCTCATCCATCCATAGACAGAGCTCTGCATTCCTACTGGGCTCTCCCTTGATGCACCAGCCTGTCCTTCCTACAGACCTCTTAACCATCCACCTTTCCCCTGTGATCCCAATGAGATCATAACCCTGCAACAGCACTCAGACCTCTAATTCCTTCTGTGTCCTCCCCATGCCACGTGTGTTAGTGTGCAGACATTTCAGAGAGGTATCCAGTTCTGTGGGTTCTCTAGAAGAGGTGTTAGAGTTCCCCTCTTTTCACTGTCATGTAGGCACTTGCTTGTTTGGGTGCATACCCTTGGCGTGGCTCCCTTCTGCCCTGTTTTGTCAATTGTCTTCCTGTTCACATCATCCTGCACACTTGTTGCCCCAGTCCACCACTTTCTCAGTCAATTGGTGCTCATCTGCTCCCTCCCCATCATTCCTAGTTCAAAGCTCTCCTCACAGGCTGGCCAGCCTGTGGGCCTTTGCCCAGATGGATCCCATCTCTTCCTAGCAGTTCTTGATCCTCAAAGGGGGTCTCACTGTTATATTGTCCCTAGAGCCATGCAGTCATTCATGTCTGGTATGCTCCAGGTCTCCCCTGGCTGCTGTGGTGTAGGGGAAAAAACTGTAGAGCGTATGAAATGTACCTTCCCGCCTTTCTAATTCACAGCTCCAAGAAAGAAAAATAGGATGCTAAGTCTGCATAGTTGTCTTTCCTAATGATAATCTCAATATTGGGATATGAATCTAATTTTTTTGAATTTTAAGTAGGGCACATATGCAGCTTGATCTCAAGGCAAAATCATGATCTTCAGCCCTCAGGAAAGCCATCTGTAAGCTTCTAAGGTTGGAAAATTGAAAACATTTGGATCCTGGCGACTGGAGAGATGGAGGGAGAGAAGGAGAAAAGTTTTGATTTAGACAGCTGATTAACCTACCCCTGGGCAGGTCCCCTGTACCCCTGTACCACTAAGCATATGTCTTTGTCGACATCTGTTTTAGTCAGGTTTAGTACGATTCTCAGCCTTGTATTTTGGCATGCAACAGTGAAGCTTTTTTTGTGTTTCTTTTTTTTTTTTTTTTTTAATCAGAAGAGTAGAAAGAAAGACCAAAAAGCACATCAGCTACATTTATTCATAGATCTTTTCATAGAGAATTTTCAATGTCTCACTTCTCAGAATGGACCTGACTTGGACAATTACTACTCCCTGTGCTGGCCAAGATTAAAGTACCTTTTATTCTAGCCTTAAGTTTATGGAACTTCAGGAAGAATATATGCTGAGTTACTTTAGAAAGCACCTAGTAAAAACAGTTTAACCACAAGAGCTGAAAGCATCAAGTTAAAATTAAATCTGCAAGTTCCCGCTGGTTATGAAAGGTAATTTTTTTTCGATGGCAGGAACTGTTGCCTTCCTAAGTTGTAAGAGCAATATTTTGTTAAATTTCAAGAAGAAAACTTAAAATCTCATGACTGGCACACCTTTGGCAAATATTTTTTCCCTCTTTGATAGTGACATCCTGGTGTTATATGTATTGCAAAAGTCATGCTGCATGAAAAAGAATTGCCACTTCTTTGTGTTATGATGTTCCTACTTTATTGCTGTTTTGCTGCTGTTTGCTCACAAGGGGTGAACACACTGAGACAAGATGAAAGTGCTGAAAAAGTGTGTAGCTGAAGCTGACAGATGACAGCGCAGTGTCAGCAACTTGCCTGAATCACAGAGATGTACATTTTTCCTTCTACGGAGTTCATTTGCAGCTGAGGTATACTTTAAGGTTTAGTTAGATTTGAATATTAGGTGTTCAGCATCCTAATGGATCATCTTGGTAATGTTTTCTATACAGGAATATGTCATTTTTTTATTAGCATTCAATGGAAGTTTAATTCTCTGTGTTCTTCTGGAAGGACCTCTGAATGTCTTTAGTGAGCTTCATTTAGGTTAGTGAGTTCACTCTCTCTTGTCTTCAGTCCCATTAGATTCAATACAGTTTAGGTTAAATACAGTTTACTTACAAGTTGTAATTTGGCTTAAATGAACAAAAATATCATCCTGTCATGGATAAAAATATCAAATATTAAGAGGAACTTGGCCAGCAGGATATTGGCATAGTTTAGGCTCTGAGGTTCAAAATTATGAATCCATTAGTTGCTCCTTAATTCTGGAGAAATCTGAGATCCACAGACACCTAGATTTTTACCTTCAAAGTTGCTCCGAAACTTCTTGCTTATGCTTAGATGAACTTCAGCCTCCACAAAAGGAAAGTGAGAAGTTTTTTGTTAAGGGTGTGTGCTTTTCAGACATGTCTGGGCTTCTGGGAGATTTCTGGGCCTGCTGAAAAGATTGTGCATTTTGTATTAAGTGATAAACTGAGTATGTTTCTTTTTAGGCAGAAGAGAAAGTAGTTTTCTATGACCTAATTTGATTATAGATTTTTGCACTTGCTTTCCTCTTTGTCATCCAGTGAATCTTAACTTTTCTTCTATTGATCAGACAAGTTCAACAGGAATAGCAGACTGCTTACCAGAGGTTTCCATGGGGTAGAGGATTTGAACTCATGTCTGTCATCATCCAGATTTACTACCTGTTGTCTAAAATAAATCTCTTTCAGCTTTATTTTCAGAGAAAATCACTGCCTTTTTCTAGACAGGGGTCAGAAGAAGGATCAAGTGGAAGTTATTTCTGAGTCACTGAGAAAGACAGGGTGTCTGACTCACCTTGATCCTTGCCATATAATGTCGGCCAACTTAGGGATTCACATCTTTGGCCTAAATCTGCTTGTTTGGTGCACAAAGAAACAAGAACCTCGGACTCTGTGTTCTCAATCTGAAAGTTGGACCAGCTGGTCAGCTAAGGACACAGTGGTGAATGCTGTGATAGTTAAGTCGGTGGTTTAGACTTTCATGTATTTGTGAGTCTTGCTTCTCAGAAAGTCTTTTAAAATTCAAATAAGTCCTAAAGACAGTATTTTAAATTTAAAGCTTAGTCAAGGAGTTATGATCTTTTTTTCTTAGCAACACTGACAACTTTAATAAATTTCTAGAGTTTTGCGGGGAGATATTATTGATTTTTAAACTCTACAATGATACTTTGCACTCAGATAGCTTCTAATGTAAGAAGACAGTGGTTATACCAAATGACCTTTTTATATTTGTTAACAAACGTCAGTGTTTTATTTTGATATCAACAGAAATATGCTTGCTGTTAATGTAAACCACAAAAAATAAACTTCATAGAAGAACCTTATGCTATTCAGCAAATCTAAAGAAAAAATGGTGCTTCAAAATGTCTCGCTGAGGAACTGTGTATGCTGTATGAAGTTGGTGGAAAATTTCAAAGGGCTACCAAAAAATTATATTAGATAGACTGTAAATTACTGTGAAGAAAAGCAGAGATTAATTTCTTGGCTCAGCTTATGGACCTTAAATCCTAGAAAAATATTTTCTAAGACATTTGGTGTTTCTTAAGAAAAAGTAAATTTTATATTTTATGATTTTTTTGCTATATTTTTTTTTCCAGACCAAATTGAATGCAATGTATTAAATGTGGATAAATAGAGAAAACCGTTGATGTGCCCTTCAAATACCCTGCCTGCTCCCTCATGAAAGCATAAGCCAGAGTTGAGAAACCGCTGGAATGAGCCAAAATAAAAATTCAGTGCACCTCCTCACAGGCTTTATCTCTCTATTCTTCCACATACAGGGGAAGCACACCTCACCACCATATCCAGAGTAATTTATGAGCGATAATTTTAGAGGGTCGTATAAATCATGAAAGCAATGTCCTCACAACAGTTCTTGCAAAAGGCACCAGTAACAAACACGACTGGGAGCAATTACCTACAGGCATGCCATAGGTTTTTCTTTTCAGACCTTTCCGCAGTAATTGATATTGCAAGGTGAACTAATTTCTCTTTTGTATTCCCAGTAAGTATCAATTAGTGTAAAAGAAGGCCCTCTGTTTGCCAGCTCATGACAGTAATTGTTGTTTCCTGCTCAATTTATCTGCTATGGCAATGAATACTCAAAATACTCCTTAATACATCTGTGTGTGCTCTTGCTGCAGGCAGTGTGCCTTGCTTATTTCAAAACTGGTCTGGAAGACCGTGTGTTTTCTGTAATTAAGTACTGTGCTTTAAAGCTTGTACTGAACAGATGTAGACCAGAAGGCAGAAGCAGGGCTAAAGACTAAGCAAAGTTATAAACAAAAGAAAAGGAAGAGGCAAACTGGAAAAACTTGAATTTCATAAAGAGTCTGATGTCAAACTCTGGCTGTCATTTATCGCTAGATGCTAAATATTTCATCATTACAGTGTTCATTGGAATAGGAACATGTACTAAGATCCAGCTCAAGAGGGAAAGCTCCTCAATTGCTGAAGCAGAAATTATCGTTGTCCCTTTGCTCTGGCTAAGTAAATAGCTAATTATCCAAAGGAAAGTGGAGCAGCTTCCAAAAAGAAAGAGCTGTCACTTCCTCTTTTCTCCTCATCTCCCCTGAAATACAATCTACTGTTTAGGCACTTGTCTAAAAAAATGTGCTTAAGTCCTTTTGATCTCATGAGAAAGGTGAGTTAAGGCCTTCCAGCTCTTGGACAGGTGTTCTTGTCCTTGAGGTACTGGTTAGGATGTATGAAGGAAAAAGCATCACAGCAATAGCAGTGATTTATGAAGTGACATGGAGATGGGCATCCAGAATTGGAAAAAGTAACGGATGTGATTTCAAACTGGAGGGAGGCATCTCCCTGAAATGTGGGGATAGGGAACTTAAGTCCCAAGCAGATCTGCTAATTTTGGTGTTCAGATTCCTTGTAACATGTGCAAATACCTTCTGTAAAGATGCCCTTGGGTCTGAACTCAAAGCACCCAATCCTCCATAGATGAGTGTTGCCAGATAATAACATCGTCTAAATAGAATGCCTTAAGCAGAATGCTGATGTAGTCTCCTGAGCTTCAGTTTAGATTTATGACAGAAAACACACTTCTCTTTCCGAGCTTGTTTACTTGCTTTTGTCCTTGTCATATCTTTGACAAATGTTCAAGATTGCATCTTACAAGTATTGGGTCTCTACATAATGCACCAAAGAAAGGCACTTAGACTTCTCCACTTCTCTTGCCTCTAAAAGCAGAACTATCTTGGGGTGATTCTTGTTTTCACACATGCCGTTCATGGGCTGAGGAAAGAGATGAACTGTTGTAGCTCTGTTCCCACATTAATCCCTTTTGAATGAACCTGGTGATGGGAGACATTGCAGGAGAACAAAGGGTCTTCCTGGTTAATTTTTGTCGTAGAGGTATACCTGTTCAGCTTATTTATTTGAATCAAGTACAAGAGACAATTTATGAACAAGTAGTAATCTTTCTTGGTGCCACATGGCACAGGATTTCAGGGGAACTTAAAGATGTATTATTGCTTTCAGAGTGCCATAAGATAGTTGTGTTGTGAATGCATGCAAGCATGCCTAGGCTCTGCTCAGTGTATTATTAAGCCTCTTTATCAAATGCATAACAGAGTCAGGAAACTACATCTGAGTCATAGTTTTCACATTTGTATAGGAGGGATAATAGTACTGCTTATAACAGGATGAAAGGTTGCAAGTATGTCCTGTATTTATTTATGTATTTTTAAGTGACATAAAAACTAAAATTTGAAAGAAACATTTGTTTCTGATTTCTCTGGTTTTTGTTCTGTCTTCCTTTTCTATTTTCTGTTTATTTATAAGTAGCTTGCAGTTACTAAAAAGACAGCATAGGAGATGATTCATTTCTAAAAAAACCCACTATAGTGGAAAGTGAACCTTC
This sequence comes from Columba livia, assembly GCF_036013475.1. NCBI lineage: Eukaryota > Metazoa > Chordata > Aves > Columbiformes > Columbidae > Columba > Columba livia. The sequence goes on from NC_088604.1 coordinate 66,071,034, forward strand.
CACACTTGTCTGTATAATAAGCACTTGTGATTGCAAAAGCTAATTTGAAGTACAAGATGACATATAGGAAGATGACCTTTAATTTGCCACTATGATTTTGGATGCTAGGAGACACTGGCAATAAGAAGGTGTCCTGTGGGGGTACAATGACATTTGAAGTGAAAATAAAAACATAGCAGTTTTCCCCCCCCACTTTGGATTGTAGAAATGATTGTTTATGGAAAGTTCCGTAATTTCAACTGTGTTAGAAAATATTTTCTCTCATTGATTTCTCTCACCTATAAAATATCTGTTGTCTATTAAGATGAGATTTCTTGCAGCCTCTGAAGTATGACTTTGGAGTTTGATGCATTTGAGGTGCTTGAAATGATAGTAGTATCCATGTTAGCCTTATTCATGCCTGTTTTGGGTATGCTACCCTTAGCATCACATTCCAACACCAAATCTGTTCTTTTTGTGGGTATCACTATATTTATGTACTGTAAATAACTTAATCTAAAAGAAAACTATAAGTCTGATATGGCTTTGATATTATGGGAGTAAGTAAGGTATAGTTCCACTGAAATCAGTGGAGCTGCATGGGACAACAGAAACTTGAGGAAAGAGTTGCTGTCAGTTATCATTACCTGGGGGAACAGATTCTGCTTGGTATATTGATTTACTTAGACTGTTAATTCTGCAGGGAAAAGGTCTTCCTTTTACTATAACTAACTGTATGGACCACCAGGGCAGAGTCGTGGCAAACAAGGTCACTAGAGTCTTGGTCCCATGGAGTGGGTTTGCCAGGGAGAAAAAAAACAGCAACAGTAAGCTATTCACCTACCTGGTGGTGCCTGGGGCCACATGACTTTGTGCTGCAGCCATGTGAGTGCCCACAAGTTTGGGAAGTTGTACAATAGCTATATTTGATGGTACAGTTACCACACAGTGAAGCAGATGCTGCAGGATGTGGAGGAGAGAAGCAATGGATGGTATTTTTTGGCAGAATTGATACTGCACCAGTACTTCAGAAGGAGCTTGGGGGAACTTGTGCTACTAAAGGATCCACTCTCCTAATAGGAGAGAAAAGTGAATTCCTGACTTATGTATTCATTAATGATTCAGTAGATCTGATGCATAAGGAAGCCTTAGCCTTCTAGAATAAACTGCTACTGAATTCCCTTTGTTTTATTTCAAAGTAACATGCTGTCATTTTTCACTTCCTGTTGAAGTGTTTATATACTGTCAGATAATTTCTTGGTTCTCTCTTGGAAGCTAGTACATTTTACTGAGGAGCTAAAGCATCCATTACATCTTTTATGCATCTCAGAAGGGTATTACAGAGTTCAATTAACATTTGAGAAGTGTTCTGCAATCCTCAGATGACATGTACAGTGGAAGCACACAAAATGGTTATTACCCATTGAATGCATAATTTTTCATGCGTATGTATCTTTCATCAAGTTACTCCTGGGCAGAAGTGTTCTTTTCTTGGTTAGAAGGCCACTTGAACTGGTGCAGTGGTACTGGCCAAAAATAGCATTAGGAGGTGTGAGATGCATTTGTTCATTGAAATCACTCACAATTTAAGGGAGAATGACAAATCATTGTTCAAGACTTTATTTATATGAAAATCTTAACAATTTTCAGTCCTGCCATTTGTAAGAGCCTATGAAGTCAGTGTGAGAATAAACACAAAGGAAAGAAAGACTAGAAGGCAGGAACCATGATCTTGCACTGTGAAGATTTCACCTGCCATGCAGGAATGTCTTTGCAGTCCTCATACCACTTCTAAGGTCAAGTAGAGTAAGCATAGTAATTAGAACATTAATTTAGAGTTCATGTCATCATTGTAAGTTTGCACTTTGATATGGCAGATTGTGGGAGGAAGATTGCTAAAACCTTGAAGTTTCATTAGTCCTGGAATGAATCATTTGCACAGAAGAAAGGCTGAAGTCAGTCTGCCCTCTTTGAATGAATAAAGACTTTTTATATACAGGTATGGTGAAGCTGGTTTCAGAGCACCCAGTGATTCATGCTTTCCAATAGCCCACTTGATCAGTCAGGTGGCCCTTCTGATGGAGCTCTCAAAATGCAAGCACTCAGGAGAGCATTATACCATCAAATGCTATTTGGGGTTAGCGCATGAGCATAAAATAAAATGTAAGCAAATGCACACAATCATTCAGCTGTCATACAGAAAAATTAATTGCAGCTGAGGATCTGGCTCTAATAAATAACTCAGCAAGCCAGTGACCTTCTTTCTTCCCTTCCTGGTCCTGAGAGGAAAGTTATTCTTTGTGCTCGGGTACCATAAAAGTGCAGCAACTTCCAGTATCACTTTTCTTATGGCACCTGCTGTTATTCCAGCCCAGTCATAAAGAGATTTTCTTCCTGCCAGACGCTGAAGAAAGAGTTCCAGCTCTGCAGGATGTGCAGGAAGTAGAGAGAGCAGAGCTACAGTAGGGAGAAGTATTAGTTAGTGGCAGAGTGGGAAGTATATTGAACGGTGTGTGAGAGGGATTTCTCCTTCCTGAGGAAACTTCTGTGTCCATTGACTGTGTCCATGCTGGACTATGCTGGACCTGAAAATCCCTAACACAGGTGCCTCTGTTAAGTGCCCAAATGTAGTTAAAATGAATGTAGACTATAATTTCATTAATTCCTATGTGATAACTTGCCTGTAAGAACATGTCATGCCCTGTATTACCCTGGGATAAGCTGAAATCATTTTGTTTGACTAAAACTATGAGTTTCTCAGGCTGAGGCAACAGAAATTTGACTTCAGTTTATCTATTTATTTTCTTCCATGTCATTGTAAAACAGGAAGGAACAGGTTTTTTGCTGTATTGACTGTACATTGAGGTAGGTTTGCAGGAGCTGGTGGACTTGTACCATTTCAAGGCTGGTATTATATTCTCTTGAATTCATTCTGCTTATTTTCCTTGTAAGTTTGTGGTATAGATTCTGGTGCTTGTTATCACAGCCCTGGAGAAGGGAAGAGGGATGCTGATGAGCTGCAACAACTGGTTTGAGTCTTATCATCAGTGTGGATCTGAGACATGAGCCCTCCTCTGGGGCTCAGCACATTCCCTGACTGGTTTCTTAGCAGACATATCCTTGCTGCTGAATCTGTCAACATCCCAAGCTGTGCTCTCACTGTGTTGGGTGCCCACTGTATCACCTGCCTCTTCTGATAGATACCGGGCTGATTGGCTGATTCCTTGCTTGGTACATATTGCTCTACACCTCTAAGTTTTCTTCATTGTGGTGTTCTTTTTTTAATTTTTTTTCTGGTGTGTGTCTGTTGTGTGTGTGTGTGGTTTTCTGTAAGCAAGCAACACTAGTGAATAAACCAAAGTATATTAATCACCATATCTGTCATCAGATATTAGTAAATGATGTGAGTGTCTTCTCAACATAAATATAATGCTATTTTTAACTATTGATTTTAACTTGTGGTGGTAGTATAGAAAAATATGAGTGGAGTAGCTTTATGCACTCTTGTGAAAGAGTGAAGGGCTGATTTTTGTCCCAATGTGCTATTAGAACAATTCAGTATCTCCTTTTTAAAGGATTTGCTCATTCCATGTAATAGATACTTGTGTGGCAAAGAGTATGAGGCATCATTACCAGACATTCCCAGTCGTATTATGAAATAGATTTGTGCCCTGCCGGCTGGAAGCCATTCACTTTAAAACAGGAGTTTGCTTTTAGTCCCAGAACAGTATTCAAGGATGTATAAACGTGTATTATCAATGTTCACTTTACATGTGATGTTCTTTAATATAAAGATGCATTTATATTTCTGTTTTGGCCTTAACTCCCCACTCCTACAAAGCCCATCAAACTTGTGACTTTTATACTTTTATTTCTAGCATTAAGAGTAGAAGAAAGGGGAAAGAAGGGAGAAGAAAAGAGAAGGTGGCCTACTTGTGGAGAGATATATTATGTATACAACACCTGACTTCCTTAGCATTGTTCTCAAGATAGAAGAAAAGATCAACTCCTTTGCCTCTTTCTGAAATTTCTCTCTGAAAGAACACTGTAAAAGAAGTCAGAAGTCTACATTCCGGACTGAAATTGGGGGCACCAAATAATAAGTGCCCCATTCTGATACAACTAATATATGTCCCAAACAATTCCACAAATGGAGAGCACAAGCTGCCTTCTCTGTCTGGCCTTAATGCTACTTTCATTTAGAATACCTTCTCCTTATATCCAAGCAAGGTTTGGATGTAATTTACAAGTCCAGCAGCTAAAAGGTAATTCAGTTTCAAATTGCCTGATAGTACAAATTCCAATGATTTACTTTTACTTGCATCTTTTTCTGTCTCCTTTTGAAATTACTTGTTCTTCTGTGCATGGAATGGTCTTCTCATTCTGCACCATTGTATTAGTCAGTGTTGGGAGTCCCTCTTGTTTCTCTCATCATGTTCAAAGGACTGGAATTATGTTAATTAATGAAATGCACAACATCTTCAAGTTTCTGACCTTCTTTAGGGCAGGTCCCTGAGCATTACTTTTCTTCTGGCTTTTAGACCATTAGTAGTACCTTCCAAGTAGTAGTTCCCAGGCAGCAGACCATTAAGAGTTCTTTAATAGCTATTTGCCTAAAAACTCTTTGAAACGTGGGCTCCTGAACTTGAATTAGTGGTCTCAGTCCCAAACTGTTGTAGCCTTTCTCAGTGGCCAGTGCAGACAGGGTGAAGTTCAGTTGCTTGAACTTAGACATCTATTACCATTAAAGATATCCTATATAGTGTTCTTACAGCCTCACGTTCTGTCTTCAGGAAGTCTTCTGTCATTGCAGCCACACAGTGTCCTTAAATAGTACAAGAATCTTGTCCTTATGGTTTATTTAAAGTGAATCATATCAGCAGTTCCACTGAATTCAGTGTTAAGCAGATGCTGAAGTTAACATATCACCTGCTGACATGTTTCTGCAGAACTCAGACCTTTGAAGGATCAGGGTTGCATTTACTTGGGAAAGCCAGAATACCATTTATGGTTCACAAAACCCCATACAAAGTAAGAATAAAAAGATGTTAGCCTAAATCCTGATAGCAATCTAACATCAGTGTTGTTGGGAACAGAACGGTAGCAGGACAAGCACGTAGCAGTGCTTCCTCAGATTTTCTTCTGGTTTCCACAGGTTTTCACCTGGGGACTTGCCAAGACAGAGAGGATATATTAGCATTTGCTAAGACATTACTTATTTTTTTCTTGGAATTCATCCAATCTCCTTTGAACCTATGTAACCTCTTACCATCCGTGGCATTCAGCAGTATGTGATTTAACAATCCATTATGTGAGAAATATGTCCTTTTGTTCATTTTGAACCAAGTATCTACTAGTTTCTACAGAGATGTTCCAAAAAGAAATTGTGGAGAATCACTCTTCAGTCACTGCTGCAATGCTAGTTATGAATGCTTAGATTTCTTATCCCTCAATCATTTTTTTTCCCTGGGTTCAAGAGTTTTTATTATAAATATTGTATAGTGAGCTATATTTTTAATATATTATATATAAAAATATTTGTATATATTAAACATTTTTTCTTTCATAGACAACAAAGTATGCTACTTTCTGCTATTTTCTGCTGTCTGAGAGCAGCCTACACCTATCTTTATCCTCACTATTCATCAGAAATCCAATGTCAGCTGTAAATAACAACAGAATTGAAGTGTAGGCATTTTGTATTTAGCCCTCTCTTGTCTGAAAGTCATTAACACCCATCTGTACTTAATGTAATATTTCCAAATGCCAGTGTCTCTTCCACTACAAATGCATCATGTCTGCCAGTTGGCAATGCAATTAAGGATGGAGTTCGATGATTTCCAAAGGTATAGTACCATAATGTTAGGTATGCAGGCATTTTCTACAATTCACATTTCCTCTTGTATGATATTCTGCTTTTTTTGGCCACTGTTTGCCACTCAGTACATATGTATTTTTGACAGTGACTTACTGACCTCTATTTGTTTTTCTGATTAATCTGATGTCATGCCATTGTCAAATCTGAACTTAAATAGTTGTCATTGGAATGATGCCCGTGTTTGACTTTTCTGTTTTGGCCCTGGTTTGCATGAGACTAACAGTATCTTATGTCAAGTCTGGAGCAACTGGAAAAAAGCTTTTTCCAGTGCCACAGTGAAGCACTATAGGACATTTTTCTTGGAAGAATTCTTCCCTGTTCACTGATTTGGTGCCAGTTATGAATTTATGAATGTGTATAACCGGGCAGCATGGCAGATGCAAAGATTATGTATTTTATTGCATAGTTCTGGCCTTAAAAGTGCTCAGACTAGCCTGTAGAGGCTGTGAGAAGCTCACACTTTTCAGACTGACTCCCTGGTCTCAGACTGGACCGCTGCCATGTGAGGTCTGCAGGATGGAGGAATATCCTGAGTGCCGGCATGCAAACAAGCACCTTGACCATCCAGTTTGCCTCAGCACACTTTACACACACATCTAGTACCATCTTTGCAAATAGTTCCTGAGGTGGAAATCCATTTCTCCTGTTCATAATTTATGCAGTCAGAGAGTTACGTTGGTTTGCTAAAGCTGCATCTACTCTTTGCTCAGCATTGTCCTTTACTGTGTCAAAGCTGAATGAATTTTCTGGGCATGCTGTTCCATTAAGAAAACTAATGGGACAAGACATAAAAATCCAGAGAGCCTTAGGGTAATAGAAAATATTTTTGGCAACGAAAATGCAAAAATGGAAAAGCAAGGTCTTTTTTTTTTTTTTTTTAGGGAAAAAAATGATGCTTCATTTTTTCATTTTATTTTCTTTGCCCCTGCCTCACAGCTTGAGGAAAACTGGCTTGGGGATACTAGTTTTACCTCATTTGATTTCTCCTCAGAAAGAGAGAGCTGTTTACTGTATGACCAAAAGCCAGTGATAGATTAATTTTGGGTGTTATTTGAATTGTCTTTATGTTTGAAGGGAAAAAATCGAATCTGTAGACATGCTTTATGAATGTTAAGAAAACTGTAACTTTAGTACATTAATTCCTGATTTGCAGTTCAGCCAGAGAGGTATCCATGACATTCACCTATTTAAATTATGTGCTTTAGGTTAATTAAAGTCAGGGCTGGACCTAAAACAAAATCTGCTTGCTTTTTTTTTTTTTTTTTTTTTTTTTCAGGTAGTTTTATTATTTATGCATTTAGACCAATTCTTCTAGCAGTCTTAGCTGTAGCAGCAACTGTCAGATAATGTACGAAATAATACTTGACAAGCATGAGGGGCAGAAAAAGATGTAAGCAGCAGTAGCATATATGAGCAACTGTTTCAAGTGGTTCATGTCAGCATAGCTTTAGTTACATTGAAAATCAGATGACTGGAAAACTGACATGAGAAAAAGAGGTGAGTTGGGGATTTCCACCAGCAAGCAAGTAAAGGATGCAGGCAGTGGACATGTATTTTATCTTATTTTGTTAAAATGGTATCCAGTCATTTTGTATACATTAGGATGATCTTATATTAAGGATAAAGATAAGAAAACAGTCCTCTATCAAGGTGTTGCTCCTCTGGCACTGAATTCATATATATGCTGAGTTTTCCACATGCTCAGAAACCCCATTGAAACGTTTCTTTGGTCTTAGGCAGAATTTTCTGCCTTAATGAGTTAGCTTTTTGGTAGTCAAAGCGTAAACCTGATCTTTGAGGCATATTCTGGAGCTGGGGCAATATTATGGGCCATTGCCCTCCCTGGTACTTTGGAGACTGTTGTATCACAGGCAAGACAGGACCACACACTGCCTGGGACAATTCTCTGGCCCCGCAGTGGACTGTCTTCCTTGGGGACAACTAACCCTTGCTTATGGAGATCATGGGATCTTCTGCACTGGAGAGTTTTAAAAAGCTGGAGAGAGACGTACTCATAATAAATAACTAATCCTGATTAGAAAGGCATAAATTAGATGACCTTCCATATTAAAGGTTATTTTTAGGTTAATAACTTTGTCTATTCAGTCATTCTGAGTAGTGTTTTCCATAATTTCTAGTTTAATTTTGTTCAAAAACAGACATGAAAGTGGATTGTCTTGACAGCTTTTGTCTCAAGCTTTTAATCATCACATGGGATGCCTAAAGGTTTTGCTCCATGAAGTCAAAAGTACATGGTTAAGAGTGGGAAGGAAAAGAAAAAGGAGAAGACTCAATAGGCAGACTTTTGATGCTGACAGTTCAGTCCTTCCAAAGATTTCAGTCCACGGTTTGTTTGAGAACAGAATGGACCTGCTTCTGGTGTCAGGGGAAGGAATTGCCATGTGGGCAAAAATCTGAAAAGAGTTAAACTGAACAGAATTAAATATGCAAAATACAGTTCTGACAAATGTTTGTCTGTCCTTTTCTAAAATGTCCAGTGGTGGGATGCCTTGCCTGAGGTCATGTGGAAGGTCCACAGCAGAGCATAGGGTAGATGCAGGTATTTCTAATATTCCATTTGTCAAATAGACCCACTGTCTTATTTCTCCAAAAGAAGACCATTGTATTTTAAATAGCTCTGCAGAAGAGCAGAACAGGTGAAATTCTCCATAATCAACTATTTTATTCTAGTGGCTTTAAATAATTAAAAGACAAGAGAAAACCTATGTATAGAGGAAGATTAAGTCCAACTTTCTCTAGTTTCAGAGAAAAAAAACTGAACCACTCCCATTGATGTATCTTATGGAACTACATTTCAGGTAAGTAGAAATGATGCATATGAAGTGGAAGGCTACTGGGCTACTGAAAATTACTGGGTCCAGAGCTGGGTCCAGGACCAAAAAACAAAACAAAACAAGATAAAACAAAACAAAGCAGAGCAAAACAAAACATGCAGAATATCATACAGAGGATTTTGGTTGACACTGAAGGTTCTAGCACTAAAAATAAGATATGATTGAATTATACAAAATATACTGTCATGAATTTAGGAACTAATAAAATGGATATCTATGACAATTTTTGAATTGGAAAATTCAGTTGGAAATTACAGAGGAAGAGAATGACCCAGCTATACTGCTTGGTCATGGGGTGACCATGGCTTGAAAATGTCCTGTATTAACAAAACCGAACTGCTGTTCTGTATAGTTTCAGTAGTAAATGTTAGCAGTACAGATGGGATATGTTTAGTCCTTTTAAAAGGCACTGTGGAATTGCTCTGGAGTACCATGTTCAAATCAGCTGTTCCCTGTTCAGGGCAGAAGACCTCAGAAATGCCTGCTGAGAGCAACTGCTGGGGTGAGGAGTAGGGGAAGAGAAGGCACTTCATGAGAAGACATTAAAAAAGTTGGGTCATTTAAGCTGGCAAAATGCAAGCTGTGAAAGGACATGATTGGAATCTGAAAATGCATTGGGGGGCAAACTGCTGAAGGGGAAATGACTGGACTAAAGTGAATGGCTAGCAAAGATAGTGGGTATGAATTAACCACTAATTGGTTCAATACTAGAAGGACGTTTCTGCTCCAAACAACAAGTCTCTGTAAACATTTTCCAAGAGCAGTAAAGGGATTGTAATGCTAGCTAGTGTCAGGATTGAAGCTTAACCAGTTTGTGAAAGGGATCTCTGGTATAACTGTTGGTGCTAATAGGAGACTGGAACTGATTGCTGGAAAAGGTCTGTATCTGCTCTATATTCTTAGGAGGACCTAAGTATTCTGCCAAGAATAGTATTTAATTCAATTCTAGAGAATTCAGGCTAAAACTCTAGCTAACTCTAAACTTGGTTGTAGAGTAGGTGTAAGCAAGATACAGCAGTGCAAATCAGCAGGGTGAATACCTGGGCTCAGCCTTAGCTGAAGGCTTTGGTCAGACCTTACTGTGGCCTTTCAACTCAACTCAGAAGTGACTTATAAGAAAGATGAGGACAGACATTTTAGTAGGGCCTGTAGTATTAGGATGAGGGGTAATGGTTTTAAAATAAAAGAGCGTAGATTTAGACTAGAAGTGCAGAAGAAATTTTTAACAATCGGGGTGGTAAAACACTCCAGAGATGGGGTGGATGCCTCATCCCTGGAAACATTCAAGGTCAGGCTGGATGGGGCTCTGAGCAACCTGATCTAGTTGAAGATGTCACTGCTTATTGCAGGGGGGTTGGACTAAATGACCTTTAAAGGTCCCTTCCAAACCAAACTGTTCTATAATTCTATGACTGTGACCTCCTAGCTGGCCCAGAGAAAACTTGTTGTGATGGCTTGGTGCCACTAGCGAGCCTCCCCTGGGTTTTTCTGTTCTCCATGGGCCATACTGAGTCCTGATGGGATATGACCACCTCTCAAGTGCTACCAAGATAATATTTCATTGAATCTCCTAGAAATTACACACACACACCCACACACCCACCCCTGTGCTCCCCTACATACTTGATAATGTGGCTTTCAAATGTGAATAAGAGCTACATAGCTCTGATAGGGCTGAAATCTGTTTCTTGTAGCAGATGTATAATCATGGTAGATGCTGGTTCTTGTTCAACTTAAACTGCAATCCAGATTTCCTGATATGCCGCATCTCCAAATTAGATATTGTCTTACATTTTTCAGGGGTGAAATAAAGATGTAATAAAAATGAAAAGCAAGCTGTCTTGAGTGTATGCAAGACATAAAACTCCATGAATGTAGATAGAAGGACAGTTTTTTATGCAATGATAGCCCTAGATCAAGAAACTGAAACAGATAAGTGATAAATGTACAGAAAACAAATAAATGCACATCAGGCTGCTTGATAGGAAGACAGCATTAATTTTATCTTGCATAAACCATCATGACTGAGGAAAATAAAATGTTAAAGAAAGGCTGGTAAATGCTACAAATAATGTAGGATAGAAAGATACTTTGAGTAGATTTACTTTGCATTATTAAAGTTTTTTACAAGGGCCTGTCTCAGTTTGCATCAGATTCTATCACCAAATAAGAGTACTGTGAATAGGTTGTGGGGGACTACGGTGGGTCTGTGGATTCCCTGACAGAGGGCATGGGAACCAAAATTAGTCTTGAAGATATGAAGGCCTACCCGTGAGAAAGATGGGAATAAAGGTGTATCCGGAGATGTTAAGGATGTACCTGTGAGAGAGAAGGGAGTAGAAGAGTAACATTGATGATAGCAAAATTAGCCAATGAGATGTTACTGCTGTAACTTGTAACCAATAGTAAAGAGACACATGAATTGGTAAAACTGTATAAAAATGCACTTGTGGCAATAAATGGCATCTACTACTTTCATCCTGAAAGAACTTGGTCTATGTCGTTTGTCCATCTCAACCAGGACAATACGTTCAAGTATTTTTGATTCATCCACAGGCAAAAATGTAAGTTAAGTCCACGTTGAAAACATATCTCAACAGGTTAAGTTGAAATATGTTTAAATATATGTTTAAAGTGTGTTAGGCCCAAACCAAAAGTAACAAATTAAGATATTTATTATTAGATAAGTAAATCTAAACATTATAAGGTGTAAGAACATGTATTTACATGCGCCAGCAACTGTAACATTCCCTTCCAGACCCTTTCCAAATTATAACCTAATTTAAAGGCTGCAATCCTTTTCACTGGCCGCATTTTAAATGGTTAGATATTGCTTCCATTTTTTCTTCATTCATCACTGAAATTACTTCCTTCGGAAGAAATCTTGACTTTCCTCATAGTAACCTTGTGCAAATCCTGCAAGATTGTGATTTGGTAATTTTAATGGTTATTGATCTAAATTCATTTACACTATACTAATTTTTAAATCTCATACTCTGATTTGTCCCCTTGTGCTTCGGTGGCATTGCTGTAAGAAAATACAAAGTCAATAAATGTTGGCAGGGATCAGGGGGAGCTGGTGGGAAAACATTGGGTTTGTATCACCAGCTTATTTTGTGGACACATTCTCCTGGATGCTAAAGAGAGATTAGTACTGTGTTCAGGGCATCAAGGATGAGAACTGTAAGCTGTGATGGAAAGCCAAAGTGTATTTAAAATCTGTGGTGGACTGCCAGTGGAGAGGACTTCTCACATTTGCTTTAAACTAGCTTTCTAGTGCATGGGAGCACTGCAGCCACGGGAGCAGCGCAGGACGACAGCTGTGCTCTTCTCTTGGTATCCCTGGCCTGGTAGGACAGCCTTGAGTTATCACAGTGATCTTTCCAGCAGCATTCCCATGCTGCGCTGTGAAACTGACTCAGAAGCCAGATGGGTTTTCACATCACTGGGTTGCAGTGGAGAGGTAACTCTCACTCTGTGAAAACAATTTACACCAGCAGAAATAAAAGAGCTGAGAGATGTTCTGGTGGTTTTGAGTTTCATGTGAAGCTGGTGCTTAGGAACTTTATCTAAGCCTTTGTTTGATTCCTTTCAAGAAGTGTTATCTTTTGTTAGTGGTTCTCCCTACCTTCAGTATTTCTCGTTCCTTTGTAAAGTGAATCCCAAAGCCCACTGCAGTCCATGGCAGGATTCCTACAGGTCTGTGTGGATTTTAGACATCTGCACTACAAACAGTCAAGGCTAAGTTATGCCGTGTCTCAAGCTGACTCACTTTTTATTCAAATCAAATTTTCTCAAAGGGGATAAATGACAAAGTTTTTGCTAATTAGCTTAGAGGATCTGAATGCATTTGACAAACCTAATGAATTTTGCACAGCTGGAATGAACCCTGAGAGTGTTCTGCTTTTATCTTGTATCTCCATGCATTTGTGCCAGTAACAATCCCTTCTTCCAGCTTTTTAGCAACTTGATTATACCCAACGAGTGCCACCTTACCATCTTATAACTTACCCCAGCAACACTTGGTTCATTGTGAGCTACAAAGTATGCAGTGTTAGATCCCCAGCTGTCATAAATCGTCACTCTCACGTGGCATTTATTACAAAAGACAGCCTTATGCCAACCATCATAGTAGTATCTATGAGAAATCAATTGACATTGTTGCCAGGTGGCCTGGTAATATCAGTATTGCTAGTAACAGGTCACAGGCGCTATGGTAATTTTGCAACTTGAGCAACAACATTTTTAGGCTTATAAACGCTTCAAATAGATATATGGGTCAGAGGCAGATCTAGTTTTGCTTCATTGGCCTCTCAGGAGGAAGCATTGAAAAACACTAACTTTCAGTGCAGCACTGGAAAATATCTTCAACGTGAAGGCAGATTTATCAAAGTGATGGAAGGCAATGGTTGACAGGAGATAAATTAATCAGTACTAAAGATCCTGACTAGACCTCAGACTATGAGGCTGTGGTGAGACTCTGACTGGGATGTCTCAGCTGAGCAGATGAGCTGGCTGTGCAAAACAGTCGACCAGTCAAATGATGAAATGCAATAGCAGACCATTAAATTTTTAACAATGTAGCTCCCTAAATATGCTTTTTGTTGTAGGAAACGGTCTGTGCCTAAAGTGGCTGTCTAGAAAATGGAGTAGGTTAGAGAAAAATGTTGTTTTATAATCAAGGAGAGCTGTCAAAGCCACTTGACAAACAAACACACAAAGTACTTAATGCCAGAAATATTTATGCATTATTCCTAAGGAAAAAAAACAAAACCAAACAAACCAAAACACAACATTGAGTGTATTTAAGAGTCCAGCACAAGTTGCCACATGAGTATTGTGAGACAGAAGGGATGGGATAGTAAAAGCTCATCAACCAGGCTCTGAAATTGTATTTCCCTCTCATTAAGAAAAACAGAATGAATGTATGTGCCTCTCATTTTTGGTCAATCTGATCATTTTAAAGCAAAGATCTTTGTAAGCATTTTATGAGTGTTTTGGTCTCATTTCTAGCATGGCTAACCATCTCTGTTGCCCTCAAACTCCACTGCCACAGACTATACTTGTTGGGATTTACTGTCACTCGTTTCCTAGAAAGCCATCTCGTGAATGCAGGCAAAGAAGCAACTACAGATCAGGACATCCTTGATTGCCTTATCTACAACTCCTTGTATGCTACATCAAAATTTCTTGCTTATTCCTATCTTTTCTGTACATTATTTTTCTATTACATTTTTCCTTCTTTCTTCTGGCTTTGCCCTCTAGCTAAAAAAATTGTAAAATTGAACCTAGGGTGACTAAGTCTGAGAGGTGAAGATAATGACTGAGCAACTGGATGGGCTGCAAGTCTCTGAAAGGAGCACCATGGCAAGCCAGCCAGGAATTTCTTAGCAATGGGGGTGTGATGTAAGGGTCTAAAGCTGGCTTGTGGTGATGCCACCTGCTCCCAGTGTGTTTCAAACATGGAGCAGTAAGCTGAGAAAGGGCACTTCAGTCTCCTCTTTTGCCATCTATCCATCTCATTTTGTTTGAAGAAGAACGAACAAATGGAGCAACAGAGGTGAGAGCTATGGCTTCATCCCTGTTGTCTCCTTTGCCTAAGGAGGGAGAGTTTCAACCAACAAATTTCTTTCAAGGTATTTTTCCTCCTGAAAAAAAAAAAAAAAAAGAAAAAAAAAGGAGAGGGAAAATAGAGGTACTGCTTGTCTTTTTCTCGACTACTACTGATTTCATGTTTGCTTACCTGAATAGTTTGTCAAGCGAAAATAGGTACCTGACAACCAACTCAAAGCATGAATTACCCTGAGTGCTGCGTTCCTGGAAGCCCCTGTGGTTGCACCACACGCAGAGCTGCGGGAGGGGCAGGGCTGCGGGAGCAAGGCCGGCCGGCGTGCGGAGCGCCGGCGCCGGGCAGGGGCACTGGGCGGAGGACCGATCAGGCCCGGCGGTCCGCGGGAGCGCCCCGGCCTCCCGGCAGCCTCTCCCCGGCTGTGGTGCCCGGGCCCGGGCAGCGGGGCAGCCCCGCGGGGCTCCCGGCCCTGCAGTTGCGACTTCAGACCCAACAGGTGGCAATCGCAGCCTGGCCTCCGCGCCTCCACCTCCACCGAGCACCTGCATAAAGGACCCTGCCTTCTGAATTCCTCCAAACCCAGCAAAGCCCGTGCTTAAAATTCAGCTTCCTCTGAACAAGCGGCTGCCTTTCAGGTTTCAGGCCATTTTCTGAGTCTGATACAGTACTCTTGGTCCGTGTCACAAGTCTGAAATAAAATAAAGCAGCTGCAAACTATGGCTAAAGCCACAGTCTCAGTGACATTACTTAAAAGTCACACTGAAGTCTTCAGCCCTTCACAGGTTTTAGCCTCATACAGGATTATTAACCCATCTTGTTTAATTTTCATTTCCATATTTGTTCCAGAGGTATGAAAAAATAAACAGTCTCAGAAAACGAGAAGGGGGTGTGGCATGTGGAGAACAGTGCTGTTAGTGAAGCTGAAGAGTTCACTCATTGCCATGGAAACGTTCACATCCTAGCAACAGCTTATTGATAGCAAGATGACATGGAAAGACAAGAGCTGATGCCTTTGACTCATGGGAAAACAAGCTATCCTGGTTTTCTACTTCTTTATCTCCTTTTCCAAAAGTGCATAGTGCTTTAACATAAAAAACCCTGTTCAACATTTTATTTTTTCTTAATTGTTTGTGCTTCTGTTGAAACATTACTTGCTAAAAAAAGTTGATGGAGTTGATGTATTATCATCATTGGCTATCTGGCCAGAAAAATTATTAAAAAGCAAAGAAACTGAAACGCATTAAGCTGTTGTGTTCTTTTTTTTTTTTTTTTTTTTCCAAGGCGTTGCATCTTGCATTTAGCAAGATATTTTTGGACTAATTGAAAGCATCTAGAAGGTCGATGCACCCACCATTTTCTGTTCATCTCCACACTTCCCAGAATATTTGCTGCAGCTGACATCACTAAGATTTTGCTCAATGGGATGCAGGGTGGAATCAGCTGCAGTACAGGCTGCATTCTTCACGATGCCCAGGGAGTGTGTGTACTGGGAAGGAGAACTGAAAAGCTGTCTCTATTTGTGTGACCTTGGGTTAGGGTGGGTAGAGTAGCACCCAGCTTCATTTGCTGAGAAAGTGCATTTCCTTCATTTTCCTGACACACAGTGAGTGGTACAAGGAGCTTCTCCTGGGTGATGGTAGGGTACCACAGCAGTCACCTTGTGTGCGAGGAGATATCTTTGAAAGCAAGGATCAGACTGCTATTAGTATTATTATTATTACTGTTAAATACAATGGATTACAATAGCATGGTAGAGTCTCAGTCACAAAGCATAATTTAAATGTGAGTTGTTCCACACGGACACAGATGGTCTTTTTCCCTCGGAGCTAGGAGGTTATGATCATTTTGTTTGCCAATATGATTATTCATTCATAGAAAGAAAACCCAACAATTCCTCTATTGATTTTCTGTGTGTGGTGTATAGTTGTCGGAAATGTTTCTGTCAAAGTAGGTATTCAAATAACCATTTTGGAAAAACAGGAAATGTATGATGTTGTTTTGTACATAGCATCACTACAGTGCAAACATTTGTTTAACAGCTTTGCTGAACTGAATCCATATAAAGGACTCCCTGAACATTACATTTACTGTGAGAAGAGCATTGAATCATAATATTTCTACAACTAATAAAAGCCACTTTTCAAAAGTGTGACCTTTCATCTGTACATGAATTAAAAATGGAGCTAATGAAATATTCCAAGAGAAATAGTGATGTTTACATAGTTTATAAACCCTGCTTCTTTACCTACCTATTTTGATAACAAAAATAATTTAGATTTTCTGAATATTTTCTTCTATTAGCAGTATTTTTCCCTTTGGAGACAAGGACTGCTTGGCTGATCAGCAAGCCAAGTTGATGTTCTGATACTATTGTTCTACCAAGTTTACAATAAATGAGGTAACTAGTACTGCAGAACCATTGGAAGAACAGCTAGAAATGTCTGAAGGAGGGGAGAAATAGAATAATAACACCACCAGAATAACTGGAGATTTTCATGTCTGCTGCTTAGATGCAAGATTTCTACAGGGAGAGGGAAGGAACAGCTAAGAAAGGATTTTGGGAATTAAAGTGGAGCTTAGATGACTTTAGGATCCCGTACTGTGATCACTGTTTTCTCTCTAATGCCAACAGCACTTTAGCTATAAAACTTGGTACCTTCTCTTCTGACCTGGAGGTCCCTTCAGTGCTGGCACTGCTGTGTTGCTGCATTTCTAGAGCAGATTCTATGTGAGTTGCAAGGCAGAGGATGAGGACTCTGGCTAACACCTTACTTGCTTCCCACTAGTAAGCAATAAATCAGAAGTAATTCTGAGAGCAGGAGTTAGACTTGCCAGGTTCCTCCCAGTTGGCACAGGCTTTTGCACAGTATTTCTGGGGTTCCTAGTTATGATTGCAGCTCCAGGTTTGAGAAGAGTGGAAAGTGTGGATGTGGGGATTGCCCTAAAGGAGTGTAGTAGAACCTCCTCCATTTCTTCAGTGCTTGCAAGGCAAAGCAGCATGCACTGTGAATGGTGAACCATGTTCTACTGGGACTTTCACTTACTCAGTTGTGTATTTGAAATTCTTTTTCCCATTCACCATTCTTGGATGAATTCCTCTTAGAGTTAGGGGCAAGGGAAGTAATGGTAAATCAAGCTCTTCTGTCAAGATTGGGAGAGGAAATCAATTTGTGTGACAGTATGTCACTAAGTAGCTTAGCTAAAAATGCATATTCCCCCCACTGAACCTTTTGAAGTCTTTAGAGGTTTTAAAAGATAGGTGTTCTGGAAAGGAATAGGCAGGCAGGGAACAGCTGCAAATTCTGCTGCTCTTTCTCCAAAGAATCAGGAAAGAGTTATGCATGTTGAATCTCATAATTTCTCCTTCTTTACTGAAGAATAATATGCAAAAGGTACAATGCAGGCTTTTCAAGAAATGTGATAAACAATATTACTTTTCTTGCAGAAGCTGGGGGTATATTAACTTTTTGGATAGAAATATTTTTTTTAATTCTAGAAATTCACATTTATTCATAGCCTGGGGCATACACATCTAATGCTTCTGTGATCCTGATTTCTTGATTGACTTGACTGATGCTTTGACTGATTTGGGAAAATGCCCTTTTCCTTACTTTAAGTTGAAGGTGTGTTACCTGTTAATAGCAAATTGATTAGTCAACATTAGCACCTGCCAATGCATTTATTTTTGTCACTTAATAAGCAAATATGTCTACAGCTGGAGACATAATTACATGCATTACTGAAACACGTTTTTGCTATTCTTTAATTATATTTTGACAGAAAAGAAATGTCAAGGGAGTAGCACTTGCTTTTTAGCTCTGAAACTTTTATATCCATTGTACACATTTGCCTCTGCTATCCTTTCAAATCTTACTTTTGCTGCTTTGTGGTTAGTATCTTGCCATTGTTTCATGATTTAATGCTAAGATTTTATACAGATTTCATAAAGAGCAGCTACAGATTATCTTCTCTGAAGCTGCAGGCCATCTTCAGCCGAAAAAGTATGAAATCCAGAGGAGCTTTACTGATTTATACTGAACACAAATCTGGTCAGCCTCTCTGAGACTTCACTCCTGGCACAGGCTTCTCTCTGTCAAATGCTAGTGGAGTCTCTATCCTGTGTGACAGAAGTCAGAGGCATTAGAAAGGGTTACACATGACTTCAGGATTTCTGTAAGGATTTTGATTCTATTTTTCTGGTATTTACCCTGATATGCATCAAACATCTGGGAAGAAGAGATAAAAACTGGGAATGCCAAAATTTAGTTCTGTCTCTCTCCTATACTAGAGGTAAAATTTCTGTCTGCTTGGATTATTTCCCTGTGCAACAGCCAAGACCCAATCTCATCTGCAAGCATTTGTATACACCTGAAATACAAAGTAAAATTTACTCTGGGTTTGCACCAATTTCTTAATTAAGGTAGAGTTTGTCCTACTGTCAGTAATCATTTCCATGTTCAAAGACATATTTCTAAGGCGAAAGCTCACTCTTAAAAAAAACCATCCAAAGCTTATTACAAGAACCCAGCTATAAGGGGATATGGGACAAATGGTCTCTTAGTGATGTTGCTGAACTTACGACAACAAGCACCAGCTAAGTAGCTGTCACTATATCCCAATCACAAGAATTTACTAACAGGTCTCTTCACTAATGTATGGCATTTTTATATCTAGGCTGTACTAAGGAGCAAATGAAAGGACACCATGTATCATGCTTCTTTTTTGAGGTGTTACGTTACTTGTAGTTGAGAAATACTCTAAGGGAATGATATACCGTCAATAAGTGATGCTGATGATTTGGGTGTCACATTTCCTATAAAGTTATTACTGAGCCAGAGCTCTGATACTATGTTAGGAGACACTGTTACTGCTTTGAAGAATTGTCAGACAAGGCACAAATGAGGCACAAACTTCAGGATTCTGCTATTTATTGTCTTTGATGGTGCTGTTGTACTTTCTAGAAACAAGAAGGCATCCTGCTGAGTTTTCTGCATGCATAACCATGCCTTTTTTACCTAATACTGGCCTGCAATTCAGGTTGACCACTCAATTGCTGCTAATTCTTCTCTTCTAACTAATCTTCTTTCCAGTATACAATTTGGAACCACAGTTCGGAAAGGTCTTGTAGCTGCCCTACTAACCCCAGCCCTACAGAAACTTAAGAACATGAATCTTCAATACAGAAAACAGGTACAAACCCCAGTTGAATGAAGAAATGCCACACATGCTGCCAACAGTTTCTCCTCTCCCTCAAGCTGAGCTCTTTTGCATTTGTTTTCTTATGCTCTTTTTTCCTAGAGCTGAGAGAACAACTGTTAATGAAAGGTTATTTTAATAATGTTGTTCTCTTTGCAGCATGCCTTCAGGAAAAATGACCATGTTCTTAGCTGTACTAATTGGAAAACATTTAGTGATGTTCTGCATGCTTGTGTTCAGTCTGGGGCCCATCACTGAAATCAAGACCTACTTGATTGCATCAACCAAGATTTCACACTACATGGTACATTGGACCATTTCTCTGGAATATGAGATTTGAACATTGCATCTCATGAATGAAATTTCAGACCAGGTTCTTGGCAATGGCAGACAGAACACTACTGAATTGAGAGGAAAGTAATAGTTGGGATTTTTTTTGACTGTTTGTTGGTTTGGTTTGCCCAAGGAGCCAAACTGACAATTAATTACATCCATGAAGCAGTCCAGGGCTTTTCTTCAGCATCATAATTCTTGCTTTCCTTCTTTCCCCTGATATTTCCACCTCAGTTGAGCAAGGTTCAGTGTTGTCCAAAAGTTGTTTCCCCCATCCTCACTCTTCTCCACCTCCTATGAGAGAAGGTACACTAGGTCTGTGAGCAACCTCAGAGGAGCTGTGAGGTGGAATAAGGAGGGAACAGGAAGGTTCAGGTACACAGGGAAACCTTTTGCCTAGCAAGCAGCAATGAAGGAATGGTTACACAGGTGTCCTGGTGTGAGAAAAAAGGACAGTGGTAAACAGAAATGGGGAGACCTTGTGTGTAGCAATATGGAAAACGGAAATATGGGACCAGATGAAGATGAATTGATACAGAGGATGTTGGAGAGGTGAACTCCCTGGATGAGTTAGCAGCAGAGGGAGCAAGGGCAGATAGCACACAGTGAGTTGAGGGGATAAAACAGAGGGAAGCAAGGAGCCCCTGCTCATGTAACACTTGCTCAACTTTCAGAAGTAGTGAAGAGTGAGATCTTCTAGGACTGGGGCACAAGTGACATCTGACTGTGGTGGTTCCATGACAGGATGAAAGCCAGTTGCTTATAATCAGGTTTCCAAGCAAGTTCTTTTGGACACTGAGTTTTAAATGCACTTGACCTCAATTTTTAAAGGATTCCCATCTAATTTGCTTTTTACAAACAAATTATCCTGTTGAAAATCAGGTGCTTTGTACCTTAACAGGAAGAAAACATGCAAGAAATAGGAAAACACAAGACATCAATTAGTATAAAAATCTGAGCAAATACTTGGTGAATATACAACATTTTTTCTGCTTGAGGTTCTTGATTAAAGTCTTTTCCATACTCGCCAGGAACTAATAAAAAGTAGAAAATTCAGATTTATTTTTCATGTCTTTAAAACATCTGAGAAAATGCAGTGGCTTGGTTCATTGGTATTTGTTTCATGCCTAGCTACTTAGCATGCAAATGATATATCTAAATCTATTAATAAATAGGTGAGAAATAGATTTTCTGATGTGGCATTGTCTAGTCTTTAGGTTATTGTAATACTTTTTTTCTAAATTGCCTTTCAGGCCTTTGTAAGTTTGAAGCCTGAAATTTCTCCTATTAGTCAGCCGCCGTTTTGATAAACCATTTAAACCAATGAGGTGATGGTCAGTTTGTAGTGGGAAGAAAAGCACTCAAATCCTGTGAAATGTGAGCCCACAGAATGAAGATAGAAAGGAAGACTTGTGTTAAGTTTGCCTCAGTGTGAATTTCTGAGTTGTTTTGGGTCAGGGATCAGAACTTACTATACAATTGAAATACACTCTTGCACTTAGCACAGATTTAACAGGTGGGACGTGACGGTCCTTGTCCTATGAGCATGGAAATGCAGTTGAAGATTTTGTTCTCCTCTTGGTCTTTGCTAAGTGTGCATTTGAGACCATGGGAAGAAAAGCAGATGTGAGTAAAACCACTTGGAGAGATTTAGGCTTGATCTAATCCATGCAGCCTCAATATTGTATTTTTTCTTTTTTCAAACATGTATGTATGTAAGTATATTTATGTGTGTCTGGGTAGGGTTCATGGCAGTTATAGCTTATGTAACTAGAGAGAATAATTTTTTCAACTCCAGTCATTTACTCTTTCCTCTCTATTGTTAAACCACCAGACTCATGCAAACAGATAAGATAAACTTGAATTTTCCCAAGATTTGAAAGCAAAAGTGATGTGAAAATTAGATTCAACATATTACCTTTATCCTTCAAGTACATTTACACCTTATTTATGAAGAAAAGATGCAGGTTTCAATATAGGGTAAGAAGGCCGGGGATGGCATTTTTCTTGCTTCAGACACATAAGCTCAAATTCAGAATTTTCCTCTGTAATAATGAGTCTTTGAATTTGTGGTTTTGGTTTGGTTCATTATGGTAGGGAACCAAGTGGGAAATATGGGTACAAATCCCAATAGGGATTTCTTCCCCACTGTTGCCTCATGCCTAGTCCATAATCCTGTGGCTATTAAATAGTGAGATTGATCTAAAGACAGAAAACATTGTCATCCTGCAAAAGGAAGCACGAGGTTTTAATGCTTCTTAGATAAAGGAGAAATAAAAACACAAATTAAAAAGCATAATGCATAATGCAGAAATTTATAGACATTTTATAGTTTTATAGAAAGAACTAAATCAGATTTCACATATTTTTCACTTCTAGGGGCACCTTATGTTCCAGACGAGTAAGGATCTTTTTTGTCTACAAAATCTTCAGGATAACTTAATCTCTCCCAAGTCTTGTGAATTTCATACTGGTGATTTTTGTTTATTTGAATTTAAGCTTGTACTTTATGCAGCTGGCCAGAGATGGTGCTGAGTGCTCAGGTACTGCAGAGTGAAGTGCAGTGGAAACTTGAACAGAAGAGATTTGGGGCATTAATCATAGCTGCACTCAGCTGCCATGAGTTATGACTTTGAGTGAATTTAAGATTAGAGAAAAACACGTAACTTGTAATACTTAGGCAAACAACAACAAGCAAAATTATTTTAGAAAATGAAAAAAGGGTTGGGAAGCTGTGAAATTGGGAAGATTTATTTGTTTGGTATATTTGCTGATATTTTATTGTTTAGTGAAATAAAAGTAGTCCTCTGGAGATAAATTTATCTAGCCTTCATCACAGAGGTAGTAGAAATGCAAATAACCTCAGTTTAGTAGTATCACTTGTGGGTTGCAGGTAATTTCTTGCTGTGTTCTTAATCACTCTCTCATTTCATGTCTCTCTTTTAATCCAATATGAAAGTCCATGCAATAGTGGGACACTTAGAGTGTACGAGGAGTTGCACTGTAGAGATCAAGCTCTGAAAACCTTTCCTTTGTTATGAATTCTTATCCAAAACCAGTCCTACTGTAGTCAGTGCCAGCACTCACCGGGCAAAGGACTTCTGAAGCTTTCTGAGATGAGGCTGGAAATTTTGCCTGCTTTGCACTGTGTACTGGTCTTGTCCAGCTCCATCTTACCTGTAGCTCTTACACTCTGATAATGTCCTTTCTGATTCACGTTAATATAATGAGATTGTCAGTACAAAGAACAAACAAAACCAGTCAAAAATTCCCTTTCACAACCTGATTTTATTCTAGTTTTTATTCCGCATCTGCTGCTGCTAGCAGCTGGATTAAGCCCTTCTAATCCTGGATCTGTGATGTTGATCTAATTTGTTAATAAGAGGGACATGGTCCCTGGATGCAGCTGGGGGCGTTCCAATACATCGAGAAGGGCTTGTCCCTACTGGGCTCTTCATTGGTGCTTCTGGGTGGCTCCAGGATGTCGTTCCTGCGTGGGCAGGTATGTAAACCTGGAGCAACCTTAGGTCCAGGTCCCCTGGCTGTTCAGACAATTTTGCCTGAGTGGGGCAAGAGGCGTTCTGGCCTGTGTCAAAGACAACTTGTCATGGAAACCAGCACACAGGGAAAATGACAATTTTAAAGCTTTGTGAACCAATAGAAAGGAACACTTCTTCAATCAACTCCTTGCTCATGCACATTACTTGTTAAAAATGCAGAAGCTGAAGAAAAATAAGGCCTATTCTAATTCAAAGACCCTCATATAGGGGACCTTCAATTGGGAAATATTGGACCTGCTTACAGGTTCCTGAAGATAAATGGGGAACAGAGATCTTTATGTAGTTCAGTCCTGTATCATTTACTTCACCTTGCAAAATGAATCGTATTTGGTCAGATGAGTGAAGCAACATGATAATAAAGCGCTTGATCTGATCACGCTCTTTCAGTTGTGTATTTTGTCCTGTACACCATGTACAAACAAACAATAAGTTAGTAGGGGGTAATTATGACCTAAAGGGTCATGTTTTGTGGGCACAACATGGAAGGTTCTTTGATGCGAATGAATAATCCAAGTAATTTCCTACTTTGCCTAATATATCTTGACACCTTTTAAATTCAAGTTTGCATTCCTTGACAGGCGTAGGACTGGGCACCAGATAAATAATGCATGAATCAGTCATGTTATTTAGACATGTGTAAGATAGATTAGGATGTTGAGAGAAAATAACTGTGAATTAATATATTGAGTGCTCCATTGCATTCAAATAATAGCTAGAAAGACCTTCCAACTGTCTTAGAATATGAATTACACACCTGCACTGAGAGCTTTTAAAGTAGGTGTCCCTATAATTCCCTGTTTTCAGTGTCTAAGAGATGTTGGAATGTGCTACAGACAGCGTAATGGTGGCCTGTCTCACCTATCACTCTGAAGCTTTATATGAATTTCATTACTGTACTGAAACTTTTGTGCTGAGCTGGTGGGCAAACCTGCTGTTTGTTTGTTGAAAATAATGTCACTTGTCAAATCTTCTCTGATGTGTGTTTTCTCCATTGCTTATCCTGTTGATTGTGTCTCTGGACTTTTGTCAGGACAGAGCACTTTCCTCTGCGATCTCTGGCACTTGTGACACTTTCATATACAGCTGTCATAAGTCTTATTAATCTTGCCTGCTTTTTTCCACCTGAAAATATATCCTTTTCTATTGACTAAATTTGACAACAAGAAGGAAAGTGTGTGGATTAGATTCCTAGTTTGAATCTTGGGCTCAGCTCCTGCCATTGCCCTTCTTCATGCCCAAGGTTTATTTTGAGTGTGCATTTTCTTATACACCCACCTCTAGCCTTCTGCAGTGCAAATTAAATTAAATCCATTTGTCAGAAGGCACCAAAAAGGGCTCTGGGTTGGCCACAGCCTTCCTGTCTCTCTACAAGGTCTGAGGAGCACTGGTAGAACTGTGACATGCCCATACCTGTGCGAACTTGCGATGTGTCTACAGCAGAGCTCTTTTTCACACAGATTTTTTTCCAAAAGGCAGTAAAGTAATGCAGGAGAATGAAATCATATTGTCACACTGACTACAGATGAGAGGCTGTGCAAGGCTGCCCAGTTTTCTATTACTGGGAAAAAGGTTCGAGATTGAGGTGCACAAAACAAGTTGTTTATGAGGTGTTTTTTTGTGGCTTTTTCTTTATTTGATAGTGAAAACCAGTACATTTCAAACTCATCTTTCCCAGGGGGTGATTAAGACCCATAAGGAAACAGCAAGTTTCTGGGAAGAGGTTTGAAGAAGCAAGCCAGGGTGCCAATGCGCAGTGCTATGGACCGGGATGAGCAAGTGCTCAGAGCTCCTGCTCACCAGCTGCATCCAAGAGGAGAGCTAACTTGCATTTGCCACCATGCACATGAGCAGCTCAGCTGCAGTTAAGCTGTAGTAGTCATACTGTGATTTCAGACCCTTGTTTACCAGAGGACAATTTTTCTGTGTGTGACTGAGGGCACCTGTAATAGATCTGAATTCAGTAATTTCCAGAAAAAACCAGATGAATTCAATTTTATGTGCAGAGAAATGAATCAATATAGTTCTTTTTTTTTTAATTAAATTGGTTTTGACATTGTTTAAACTAATGCTTCTGCTTTAAATTTTGTTTAGTTAAACCTCTTTTTTTTTTTTTTTCTGCATTTAGGTAGCTGTCTGTAATAAAAATATTATTAAACACCTCCATTACTGTGCAATCTCAGGACTTGAAGTTAAAGCAACATTGGCCTCCTCAGGTTTTGCTGTTCTGGTTCCAAAACAAAACAGTAATAATTCCTCACGTGGCTTGAAGGATATTTGTTTCAGTGAGATTTGTTTTTACAGCTTTTACGTAAGCAGTTCTTTTGAACAAAATTGTTTGGAAAACGGTGTTTCAATCTGGAGGTGAAATAATAACATTTCATGCAAGCAGCATGGTGTTTCAAAAACTGTGTTAGCCACACAGAAGCTGCAATATGTTTTACATTTAAATATTTAGAAAAAGATTGCTCATGAGTGGAATTAAAATACAATTGTAAAATAAGAAAGCAATTAGAAAAAAACATTTTATTATCTTCTGCCCATGAGCCAGATGCCAGAAAATTCACTGAATTCAGTCTTACGTTATATCATGAAGTCAAAAGGTAAAAACAAGAAATGCAAGGAAAAGCTGAGTCATTACTGATGAACTAGATAATAAGTGTTGCTCTATTTTCCATCAGAACTAGTAACTTTATCAGCTCTCACTTCCCAGCACCCTCTTCTACCCTTAAAATGCAGGACACATTTTGTGCGAGATTGTCCAATTGATTAAAATTGTCATGCTAAATATGGAATGTTCATTCTTAACTAGCATTTGTATTTGAAGGTTTCTGCTTCAGTTCTTAAATAGAGCTTATGTTTTTGACAGCTTCTCTTTTTTTTTTTTGTTCAAAAATAACAGCTGGTCTAAGAAAGGATGTTATTTCTTTTCACAAACTTATTCACACTTTCAATATTTATTTTTTTAATTAGATTTTTCTTTGATGCTCTGTATAATAGGCCAAATTATTTCCTTCTTGAATATTCAAAACTAATCTTAACCCTTTCCTTCTCCCTCTTGCAGAAATACATTTATTTATTAGCATATCAGTGTACGCTACTTTATTAATGCACAACTCTTTGAGACAAGAATCTTGAGAAAGAAAACCTGGATTTGCAATGGTTCCAATATGATTTTTAGAATAAGGAGGGCAAGATGAGGAAGGATACACATTGTCTACTATCTGCGGTAAAATTAAAGCCCAATAGCACTGCAGTTATAACCAGCTTACTTTTATTTTTCATGAGCTATTTCTTATAGAGATTATGATACTTATATTCTGAGATGGCTGGAGGCCCCCTAGCATCACCTGAGTTTGACACCGCTGGCACCCTATATGAGTGATGGTTCCATCCTCGGGGGATGCCATGTCTTGCCATATAAAACCTCCTGGGATGAATTAACTTCCCTCACTCCAGTCCTGCCAGCAAGTGCACATGAATTTAGGGGGCACAAACACACCCCGTAGACTCCATTGTTTGGGGCTTACCCACACATCACACTTACCTGTGTGGATCAAGGTGCATGGGTTGCTGTCTCTCTGGATGAAGATGCAGCTGGAGAAGGTGCGGGACCTCTAGCTGCAGTTGCTATGGAAACACACCTGTATTTCACTTACTTGTCCAACTTTTAATCCCCTTTTCAAAAATACAGCAAATTACATTTTAAGGGAGTAAATGAAAGTAAAATTTTAGCTAACAAGGGTTACTTCCATGTGCTATAGGAGGATGTAACAGCATCCCAAACACCTCACAGGTTCAAGTCCAGAGGCTCTGTCTGAGCTGGGAGTAGGCCATGATGAAATTCTTTAGTAATCCTTTTTTAGAAGAAATGATAATATGTGAAAATCCAGCAAAACATACTTCTTCAGCTTCATAGAAATCTGTTACCTGTCAGAGAACCTTCTCTGATTTTTATTACTGCTGATGACTTCTACAAAATCAGTGTCCTCTTTCTTAAAAAAAAGAAAAAGTTATTGCTATTGTGATATTAACATTTCTTCAGAAATGTATATTCTCATAATTTTTGGTGCATTTTTTGCTGCATGAACAATAACTTCAGGCATATTTCTTCTTTATTACTTTCATAACCTCCTTCGTTTCTAAAATTTCACTTTTTTTTTTTTTGGCACATTCTTCCCAAATTAGCCTAGTTGTATTGTGCACTAAGAATCTCTGCTATGTTCTCAGTAAAGCTATTTCAGCAAGGAAACTTGCCTAAAGACTATTCCTTTGACATGTATTGTGGGAGTTTTAGTTGTATTGCTCTACATTTCTTTAAAAAAGGAAAATGGAAACTAATTGAGAAAAGAGATGGTAATTTTAAGGTCTGATCTTGCACTGTGTACTGAAATGAATGGTGATTTAGGTGAGCAAGGAAGGCAAAATCCAAGGGTATAGTCATCAATTCTATTCAAGTTAAACTTCTTAATAACTTTTTAATAACCTCTTCAATTTTAACTTTTGATAGCTGTTTTAAGGGGCACTCTCAAAATCAGATCTGTCAGCTGTGAAGACCAAAGTGGGAAGACCTATAGGAGACAACAAAGATGACATAGATATTGGGGTGACCAAATACTCCATGCAAGCAGTAAATCAGTCAAAACCTGTTGTAAGGCTTTTTGGTGACGTGTGGAAGGTGCTGCCAGAAGGGGCCATGGGGTCCACTCACAACCAGTCTGGAGGCTGCTTTTTACAGAAATGTTCATCATAACCACTAAAACCTGATTTTGAAACCTATGGAAGAACAAATGTTTTTATATGAACTGGGTCAGGTAATTTGGGGTGTTTTTCACTACTCTGAGAGACAGATGAACTTCCTGTATTCATTTATGGCTATTTGCAAAAATTCTGCCTGTGTAAGTCTGACATGGGTTCAGGCAGCGTCCTCCTGTGTGTAAGAAAAGTTGAGAAATGGGGAGATTGTAGAGAGGAGGGCTTGTCAAGCTGATGTAAGAAAGTTCCTGGTAGCAATGCAAAGAGGTGAGTAAAAATCAGAAGTGGAGAGAGAAAATGAAGGAAATGAAAGGGGTCATCAGACAACAAAAGAAGCTGGCTCTAATAGATTCACTGTATGAATGCTTTCTGGGATCAACTGTATCTGTGTCTACTTCACTGCTTCTCCAAGTGCTGGATGTTAAGGCGTTCTATACGGTGGAGCTTGTTCAGGTGGCAGGGACCTGTGGCAAAAGTTGGAAAACTAGTGCTGGGCAGGTGTTTAACAGGGTAGACACCAGCTTACTGAAATGCTGGTCGCTATAGATAGGCCCATGGTCTGCAAGGTGGGAAATGGGGAAGCTCAAGGCTCTGCTAAAGCTATTGGATAAATGGTGTGAAAATCTCATGTCGTGAAAGAGGGGAACTGTGGGATTTTTGTTAGGCTTTTCATTTGTCCATGTGGTTGGTGTGGATTTCATTGGTGGGATGAAAGAAGAAACCCTAATGATGCAATGGACTGACCTGTCCAACAGTGAGTCTGTGCTGAAGGCTGGTGGAGGAGAAGCAGAATTACCAGGTGTCAAATGTAAAGGACTTGCTGATGTAGTTTGCACATATAAGCCCAGTTTCTAGGAGTCTTTCTGCAGCACACAGTACATGGATTTTTGCAGACAGGAGGAAATTTCATATATAAGTTAATTATAGTTTATATTATTGGGAAGTTGAATGAACTCTCATACTTCGTGAAATATTTTCTATTTGAGTCTTCAGCCTCAGTAGAATCAGTAAGGTTTGTTATATGAATTTAATTAACATGGAAATCTGAATATATCGCTTGGGTTAGGAAAAAGATATTAGAAGTAATTCTACATCATCACTTATACATGAGTGCCTGAAAAGAAGGAGCAGAGGGGCTCTGAATCACAAGTGGGTATAATTGCTCTACCTACTTGCACATGAACTTTCAACAAGCACTCAGTTTCTGGTTCTATAAGATGTCTTAAACCCGTGAAAATGAACTTATCCAGGAGATCAGCTAACAAAAAAATTATCAAAAGTTCCTAGTGGTGACGAAATAACCTATTGTGGAAGAACACATTAGGATCCAAACTAACATTATCATTGAGTTTTTCTGCAATTCTGTCCCTGAAATGAATACAGCTAAACTCTCCTCTCACCAAATCACAACAAATCCATTGTTTTCTTTAAAGAAAATATGCAAGGCTTGAACATATATCTACAGAGCCTATCATATGAGCGAATGGCTCTTTCCAAAGCATAGCAATTCTGGTTTTATTAAGTTTCAAGTTTTATGATTTCAAACTTTTCCTCTTGGGCTTCATGTGACTCTGAGGTAGAAAGCCTACTGCAAATAATAAGCTGAATTTTGCAGAATATAATAAACATGTTGCACTTCTGCTGATGAAAGTTTTCTGCAAACAGCAATGAAACATTGCAGCATGGCTTGCTCAGCAAAAAGGGGTAGTAGCCTTCTGCCTCTGCTGCTCAGTTACTGAGGTAGAACAGCAAGGCTGTTCAAAAGCATGCAATAGCACTGTATGAATCTTGACTCATACCAAGAAGATTTGCTTGTTAGAGGGGAGATTTGTGCTCTCACTATGGCTATTAAAAGGAAGGCCATAACCACTTGCGGTTGCAGAAGCCCTGGGAATTTTTTACAGGAAAGAAGAGAATGCTGTTTCTAGCATCAATTCCAAATTTCATATACAGAATTCTTGTTTGCATGGCTAATGTCTTGTGCTTTCATTTGCACAATACATCCATTGTATACTATCAATACATTCTATGGGTAGATAGGTTGAGTTTGAGGTATTTCTCTGATTAATAAAGAGAGTCTGGGACAGTTTGCAATTTGATTCATTGGCTTTTTTATTTAAGGACTTCACTGGAAGCTGGGCTCACTGGACAGCCATAGAACATAGTATGTAAATCAGCTATGGAGCTGTTGGGCCAAGAGGCAGTATATAAATGTAGGATCAACACAGCTGTTTTCTGTATGTGAAGCTTGATTAAACCACTGATGCACATGAAGATAGAACCACAGCACTAAAATAATGACTCTCAAGCTAAGCTGCTTAACTAAGTTAACACTTTTTTTTTGGTAGATCTGAAGGGTCAAAACATTTTCAGGAGCCTAGTTAGGTAAGTTATTCCCCAAATTTGATACTTCTTCTGCAGTCTATTGAAAAAAAAAATGATCCAGTCAAAAGTATTTTTTAAACTTTTGTCAGTAGGTCATTCCCAAATAATCTCTTTTGATTGCTTGATATTCATCATGTCAGCTGTGCTGATTAAGTAAGTTATTTTGTTATTAATTGAAGTCATAGAGTATATTTTCGATACTTGGCTTATTCAAAGACAGAACTAACATGTGCATTTATGTTAACATCTCAGAGCTTGCTTCATTTAATACTCTGTAATATCTTCTTCATAGTCAGTAACTGGAAAGTCAGTGATTTTGTTAACAAATGTTTATCTGGAAAGTTAACAGAAAATCAACTTGAGCCATATAGACACAGGCAAACACTAGCCCCATGTTCTGTTCTTTATTATATGTATTTATCTGCAATATCATTCTGTAAGGTAGCATACTGAAATCACTTTTAAAACTTTCCTTTTAGCAATTCTTAAACATGAAAACAGATGAGAGAACTTTCAGAGCAAGAAAAAATGGAAGGAATGTGAATAATCAGAGTGATTGAAATGGTCTCTTATTAAACAGCAGTACAGAACAGGTATTTTGTCAACTGTAAATGGAAATGCTGACTAAGAAGTTATATAGAGTATATATGAAGGGACAAAAGGGATAAAGAAAGATTTAAGGCGGTCTGACAAAAAGTGTTGTTATAAACTTTTCTAGCTTAAATTATAAGATATATGATAATGCATCCCAGTATAATCATAATTCAAATTCCTCTCTAACCCCTCAGGAATTCCCAAACTTAGGCCCCCACCTCCATCTAGAGGGTTCACTTAGTACAAACAGGTTATAATCTGCTTTTAGAGACTGGAACACAGATGATCCTGCCTCTGAAAAATACTTAGTCCTTGGAAATACTAGCAACTTAAAATGAGCTGCCAGTGTACTCTGTAGTAAAAATGTTAATGCAATCCTAGGATGTCTAACTCAGTGAGCAGTGAGGTGATTTTTATGTCAACATAAAGCAATGCTGAGACTGGAGTGCTGAGTACAAAATCCACTGTTGTCACTATGAAAAGACTTGGAGAATGTAGAGGCAAGTAAAAGAACTCATCAGTTTATTTATGAAAGCAGGGAAAATGCCCCTTGCAGTGGAGATGTCTCAGTTTGCTAAGGGCACTGAACTGTAATTACTTCATGGGGGTGCATTAATATTTTCACTAAAAGAAAATATGAGGACCTAAAAGACTACCTACTGTGGCCTACAAAGGCACACTGTGAACTCATGGCTGGATGCGAGCAAACTGAGCAACTTGAGAGTAGAAATGAGAAACTCCTTTTTGAGTATGACAATGTTCAGCAGCTAAAGCAAATGACCAAGGGGAAGGCTAAAGGCATGTTGGTATGCAATACAGTTTTTGAGTAAAGCTACTAGATAGCTGGAGAACAACTTCAAGCACAATAATTAAGATAAGCAGAAGGAAAATGACTGTAGAGAAATTTAGGATGTGTGTTTCCTAGACCACACAGACTTCTCAAACTCTAAGCTGCTTACAGGAATATTGTCCTTTGAGGCACAATAATTCATTGTTCATTGTAATTTTATTACTCCATTTTCTCAATCAACCAAAAGTTAGTGACTATCATGTATTTTATTATAAACATTTTCCCCATTGTGGAGCATCATTCTGAACTTTACAGAAGTCAAAAGAAAAAATGTTATTATTTAAGTAGTAATTTTTTCTATGCTTCCTTCATATGAAAATAATTTGTTAATAACGGAAGCTCATCTGACAATGACGAAAGAATGTTAACCAGCTGGAAAACTGTTGCAGATCAGAGCTTTAGTTAGATCCATATGGCAGTTAACAATAAATCACTTAGTTTCCCCTGTGCTAGTTTTACACAAAGCAATAGCTTTGACCAAATTAAATATCGTTCCAGTGTCCATGAGCAAAGAAGACGCAGCCACTCCTGTTCATCAGTGTTGTGCTAAGAAGCTGTAGTTGAACTCCTGTGCAGCCCTGTGAGCACCCCAAGTGTCTCCAATAAGGGTGGCATAAAGTGAAGAAACAACCCTGCAAGTTCCTGGGGCTAGGATGGTTGTACAGGGAAAAGGGCTCACACATTCCCATGGACATAGGTAGGAGAAAACAACTCCCAACACCACTGGCTATCCTCTGTGTTGTCATTGACTTCACTAATATTAACAGCAGGTTTTGTTCTGCTCTGAAACCTGAGTGCTGAAGATCAAGTGTGGTTCATCATGAGCTCATTTACAGAATCACAGAATGGTTAGGGTTGGAAAGGACCTTTGGAGATCATCTAGTCCAACCCACCTGCTAAAGCAGGTATAGCTAGAGTAGATTGCACAGGAATGTGTCCAGGTGGGTTTTGAATGTCTTCAGAGAAGGAAACTCCAAAACCTCTCTGGACAGCCTGTTCCAGTGCTCTGACATCCTCAAAGTAAAGGAGTTTTTCCTCATATTCAGAAGGAACCTCCTTTGCTTCAGTCTGTGCCTGTTGGCCCTCATCCTATCATTGGGCATCATTGAAAGTAGTCTGGTCTCATCCTCTTGACATCTACCCTTGAGGTATTTGATGAGATCCTCTCTCAGCCTTCTCTTCTCCAGGCTGAACAGACCCAGCTCTCTCAGTCTTCCTCATAAGAAAGGTGCTCTAGGCCCCTAATCATCTTTGTAGCCCACTGCTGGACCCTCTCCAGTAATTCTTTATCTTTCTTAAACTGGGGAGCCCAGAACTGGATGCAATATTCCAGATGTGGCCTCACCAGGGCAGAGTAGATAGGGAGGAGAACCTCTCTCGACCTGCTGGTCACACTCTTCTTAATACACCTCAGGATACCATTGATCTTCTTGGCCACAAGGGCACATTGTTGAGTCATGGTCAACCTGCTGTCAACCAGAACTCCCAAGTCCTTCTCTGCAGTGCTGCTTTCCAGAAGGTCCGCCCCTAACCTGTACTGGTGCCTGGGGTTATTCCTCCCCAAGTAATTTCCTAAGTGTAATTAACTGTCCATCAAGAAGGCTGTAAAATGCCCCACAGAGTGCACAGTCCTAAGAACATAGTGTTAGAAGTCATGCTAAGCCCAGTTTCAATCCCTTGTTTCCCGATTTCTGAGAGTTTTGGCCAGAACTGTAACAATCCTAGAAGCTGTAGCAACTGATAAGGGTATTTTATAGTGTTTTGTCCACTCACTGGTTTCTGAACCAGAGAAATAGGGGATCTTTTTGCTCTAGGATAGGAAAAAAACAAAAAGAACCTGAAATACTGATTACTAGGCAGATTATACATCCCTAGATAACATCCATTTACAAATGATGGCTTTATACAAAACCAGCCTGTTTGAGGAAAGTGGTTAAGTGTCTTGCACCTCTTACAAAGTAGAATAGCAACTGGTCTTGTCTCAGAAAGATGACAAGGAATAAAACTTTGACCCACAAGAGCTTTGTTCGTTGATGTCAACAACTTACAAAATGGAAGAAAGCCACTTAATCACTGGCAATGTGTCTATTATGCAGTGTGTAGAAAACATCTGTGAATATTCTCATCATTGACTTTGAAAATATCCATTATAAAGTAGGATGCACAATTACCTCTTAAGGTGACAAAGTGCTCAAGAACTCATAATCTTCCTGGAAACTGCATCTGAAGGGTCTTCAGTTTTTCAGGTTTTCTTGCATCTCATAAAAATACTTTATTAGGAAGATCATCAAGCATGTCCCATCATGATACTTGCAAGACTCATCTATTTGAAGTCTAATGGCCACCATTATGCAACCTCAATGAAAGTACAGAGGTCACTGCAGCAGTAGACACTGAGTGCAATACAATGGAAGTATCGTTACACAATACCATTATGTAAATAAGTGCTGTATAGTGCTTTTCAAATACACTTCAAAGGAAGCTGGAGGAAATCTTAGAAGCTGAAAGATTTGAAAAGAAGTACAGGCAGGAGTTTGAAGTGCAATACTCTTGAACATACACATATGTCAGAATCTCACAAAGGCACTACTGGGTGGTCTAGGTGATCTAAAGAAAAAGATCAGGGAGGTAAGAGTTCCATATCTCAAGTAAATGCAGTTACTTGTAAGAGATGAATGACTGATTCTAAGAGGATGTTCAGAGAAAAATTACTGAAGAACTTCAATGTGAAAGCTCTCCACAAAATAATTATGTACAAACTGCAAGGGACAGAATGCCTCTAAGCACTATTTTGCAGGGCATTTTGTCCCCAAAGTGGAATTTAGCTGAAGATAGTACCACATTTCACATTCTGGCCACAATAATCTAATTAATATGAGACAGTGTTTTAACAGCATGTGTTTGATCTTGAATATTCAGCAACTATTTTTACCCAGACCCACTGAAAAGCTGAAGTGAAAAACTGCAATTACGTTTTAGTAATGTATAACTGCTCTCACCCAGCTACTTTATTCAGTCAGTGCATGAGAGCTAAACTAATCATGCTGGCTGTTTGCTGTTGACATTTTGCGGCATTTGAGAGGAAAGTGCAGAAATTCTAAAGCTCAGAAGGCTTGAGTTAAACCTTAGCATGTGTTTATGCAGTTATAAATTCCAAGAAGTCACTTCCAGAAGGAAAACAGAGTTGGATTTGTGTTTTACTGGTTTTCTGTAAGGTGGTAGATAACCCATTGTACTATTGCTGCTTCAGCAACTGTTGAGGAATCACAGAATGGTTTCAGTCAGAACAGATCTTTAAAGATCATTGGGTTCCAGCTCCTTGCCTTGGGCAAGGAGACCTTCCACTAGACCAGGCTGCTCAAAGCCCTATCCAGCCTGGCCTTGAACACTGCCAGAGATGGGGCACCCACAGCTTCTCGGGGCAGCCTTTTCCAGTGCTTCACCACCCTCATTGTAAAAACTGTCTTCCTTGTATCTAATCTAAATCTACTGTCTTTTAGTTTAAAACCATCACCCCTTGTTCTGTCACCACAGGCTATGGTAAAAAGTCCCGTCCATCTTTCTTATAAGCCGCTTTTATGTATTGAGAGGCTGCAATAAAGGTATTGCCAGAGCCTTTTCTTCTCCAGATTGAACAACACCAACTTTCTGAACTTTTCTTCAATAAGAGGGGTGTTATATCCCTCTGATAATTTTTGTGGCTCTCCTCTGGTCTTGCTTTAGTAGGTCCATGTTTTGCAAAACTATACTTTTATCATTCTAATTGCAATTTTTTTAAAAAAATATCTATTTTAATAACATCAGTAGGCAAGTAACACTTTGAATACCACATATTATTTATATTAATCTTCCCATTGTCCACAAACTGCAAGCAATAAACAATTGGTTACAAACTGATTTATGGAATTTTTTTCCCACAATATTCTGTGGTCTTAAGGCTAGTGTACTGAAAAACACAATACCGAAGTATAGGCATTCAAAAACTATTAATATGAGAGCCTTTGAGTAAGTAACAGCAGCAAATGGAGTGGTACCTGTGACTAAGAAGGGAACATTCATGGATTTGTTTTCTATTATTAATGCTCAAGTATCACTCACCAATATTCTGCCAATTAATAAAAATGCCCATGTGCACTTACTAAAAGTATTTTTACTGTGTGTTTTAGCTTACTGGAAGTGGTAATCTCTATTGTGCCACCATTTGACTACTAGAAGTTTTCCTGTTGTGGTGCTTTGGGTGTGCTTGTTGGTTAAGGTCTGGAGTTTTCTCAAAAACAGACTTGGTTTATGCTACAGCAAAATGGTCTGTTTGAGAAAGAAGGAGAACTGTTATTAACTATGTCTAATATTTTCCCCTAATTTATTTAATCTGCATGGCATTTGTCTTCAATTATTTTCTATAAACAGAAACTTTTAAACATTTATTTTTTAAAGCAGATTATTTTGTTGAAAACCATTGCCTTTGGAGGAGTGGAAGGTGACAGTATTTGTAAAAAATGAATGTTTTTTTACCATAGAGTCACCTGAGGATGACAAATCCTGCGCACATAGCCAGTTTTTATTGACAAGTTGTACATGTTAACAGTAGAGCTGACCAGGGGATAGTAGTTCTCTTTCGTAACACACTGAGGTTTCAATATGTTTATTTTAGATTGAGGGGGAAAGAAGATGTTCTTATTATTGGCATGAAATAAAACTGAAAACATGTCACTTTTGTATTGAAAGGGTCAGACTTCTGATTTTATACCAGTCTTGCACAAGAAATGGCCAGCAAGACCTGCTCCTCAAAGTCTTCCCTGTAAATCATGTATTTAAATTATTAAAAATCTGCTTCTCTGAAGTATCTGAGGTAAAAAAGCACTCAAGCAAAAAATAAATATGTTGTTCTGTTTTAAACATTAAAGATTGTGTTGAAGATTTGTATACTTGAATATCTCATAATTTTTTTCAGTTGTATCAGTAGACCTAATAAAACATCTCTTATTACAAATACTGCTTCTCTTATATTATTGTTCTTATGCTTGCATAGGAACAAGTAACTAAGTTGAAATAAGAATCTATTGACTTGCAAGTATAGTTAAGTTCTCAGTGAAGTCTGAATTGGTATACACATTCATGCTTTCCTACTGTATAGCTGAAATAACTTTGAATTGCTGACATGGCCTGTACTGCTGGAGTACTGATTTCACTACAGTGGCACATACTGAAAATGAGGAAAAAATGCTAAGGAAAACCCTTATCTTGAAAATACAGACCTATTTAATCAGATATTTGCACTGACAGATTATTTATTCCTTCCCTCTCTTCCCCCCCCCCGAAAAGGAAATTCAGCAAAATATCTTCTGTCTTTGTTTCCATCTTTCAATTAAACCCTCATTTCCACTGTGAGTCTTCCAACTAGACAATAGTGAAGACCATAAGAGTAAAATTGAAGCATCGTGATAGTCATCAAACACTAAAGTCACTGAGCGCTCATTCATCAAGAGAACGGTTAGATCTCAACAGTTCAGAGTTCACGTTTCAGACAAGAAAACAAAACCAGGTGTGGAGCAGAGCTTAATTCAATGTCTAAATCTGTCACATCCATCTCTGAGACTCTGCTGTTGAGTTCAGTGCAAATGGAAAGGGCCAGGTCCTGTGCTGACAGGAGTCAGCAAGAGCTCAGCCAAATGTAAATGTACAGCACTGCATTACAATAGCTAAGGAAACTGCCTTAATGATGTTTAAATATCAGCCTGATTTTGAGACAAAGCAGTGAGAAGCATTTGACTTCATCCCAAGCATAATGCTGTGCACAGCTGTGTGTTTTTCCTGAGTGCAGACTGCAACGTCTTAATCATTTCACTTTGCTCAAAATGGGCTGTATTTGTCTTCAAAAAATTATACAGACAAATGACATGGATGTTTGAGCTAGAAATTGTGTCCAGACAGCAGACACCCAATGTGTGGCCACTGTCTGAACAGACCAGTCATTTTATTAAAAAGGGTTTAAAGATTTATATCTCATTCTTCTCCCATCTTTCTCTTGGTGACTAAGCGCTGTAGCAAAGAAGAACTAAGAAAAAAGGAATTGGGAGAAGAGAGAAAGGAGACTCTACAATGACCAGATACTTCCTCTAGACTGTACCTTTGTCTGCAGTCGCCTCCACTGCTGCTGTCTGTAGTGACATCCAACCTCTGTTCCCTCTTTCCTGAAGGGAGGACACTGTAAACAAAAAGTTTCTAGGGAAATTTTCCCACAGTTTACTACTCATATGCTGGTGGTACTCTGAGTTCGCTATTGAGCTGGATGATACCTCTTCAAAACGTATAATCTACATGCTTTCCTCATTTCATTTTTTTTTAGGGCTATTGAGGATGCTCCCTGGGGCCATTTCTGTGGTGATACTGTAACATGGCAAACACTGGCTCTTCCCACACTACACTGTCTTAGGACAGATCAGAGTGCCCCAAGTGCTCAGTATGCTGCACCACAGACAGCCAGAAGCCTTTGCTAGTCTTCAAGTGGTCACAGAGCACCTCCTCATGCTTCCCAGCACATCCTAGGGTGCCTCCTGC
Source organism: Columba livia (assembly GCF_036013475.1). Classification (NCBI taxonomy): domain Eukaryota; kingdom Metazoa; phylum Chordata; class Aves; order Columbiformes; family Columbidae; genus Columba; species Columba livia. Next base: position 66,109,543 of record NC_088604.1, read on the forward strand.
ACTCTGCTCTGTGTCTCAGCCAGTACCTGGTTGAGGGGGACAGCCTGCACAGGATGATGGTAGACCTACAAGAATCGGGAAACTGTTTCTTTCCAGTGACCAGCACAAAACTCATGCTTTTTGAGACAGGTCATTTGTAGTAGTCAATACTTCGACCTGACACCATAAGCTGCAGATTTTAAGTACTGAGCAGTTGTTATCTCTCTCTTCAGGTTATCTAAGGCTGTACTGGAAGCTGCAATAGGGTACAAGCAGTTGCTACCCTCTGATTCAGCTGTCCTGGTGCATGAAGCTCACTCCTCTGCTCCAAGGTTGTAGGGCCAAGTAACATCGCTGAGTATTTTCTGTTCATCTTCCAACTTTGGAGTTACCTGGGGCATGGATTCATTTTTATAAAGGTAACCAAGAGGGCAGCAACCCTTTGGGTAAGTTGTGAACAATGTAAAAAAATCCAAATCACAGAACGTTAAGATTTTCACAGCTGCTGAAGCATCAATGTCTTGTCTGGGAAGTTATGACCATATAAAAAAAGGCTATCTAGAGAAAGAGGTTTTTTCACTTTTCTGTCTCTTGGGCTAGCTTCTGGGTACAACACAACACACTTTCTTTGACTTTAAGCACTTTTGAATTTATTTTAACAAGCTGTTTTACCAGTGACAATGTTGCTTTCTGCTCAGATTTGCTATGAACAATGAAATGCACAGCAACATCTGAAAACAGAGTAAAATTTGTAATTGCTGCCAGTACAGTAATTCCACAAGCTTCACTGCAACTCATATGTCTTTTTGTTGACATTTTTTCTCTCCCTGGATGGATGCATCAGAAGCAATTTAATGACTGCAGCATCTCCAGCATGACTGAGACCTGGAAGCATTCACCTGTGTATCCATTATGTTTTCTTTCTTTGAAATTATTTTAGCATCATTAGTGGATCATAGCATAAAACTGTTACTGTTGCATGAGGCTTTAGCAAGATGGAATTTCAATTTCTGAAGTTTCAAAATTTGAGATATGGGATTAACTGTTTAGAAAGCATTTTTGAACTCACTGAAATTGTCCTGGGTGGGGGAAGAAAACCAAAAAGAAAATCTGCACATCCTGTAGAAATCTCTTGTGTCCTTCTGTTTTCATGCTCCCTTTTCCAAACAAATTTTGGAATGTTTTATATTGTTTTAATAATAATATATTTTAAACTGTCTAAAAGAACATTTTAGAAATACATGTTTAATGTATCTGTTATATATATATGTTTTAATAAATATTTTAAACTTTGTAAACCACGATGGATTGGAATCACCTTCCAGTGAATGTTCAGCAAGTTCTCTTACACTGTAATCATGTTTCTGGTCAGTAACCTCTCTTGTGTAAGGAGGGGGACTCTAAACTCTTTAAGTCTGTCTCTGCCTTGTGGCCTGGAGTGTGCACCCAGATGACTTTTGGACACAGACTGATATGGGGGTGTATGTCATACCTCATTCATGAGGTAGCCTGAGATGTGATGCTTCCTCTTTTTGCCTCTGGTTTAGGCCAGTGTTCACCTCTGCCTATACTTCTTTTACTCTCTGAGCTGACATTTTGTGGCAATTCTCTCATGATACCTACTTTTACTTTTCTTATTTTATGGGTAATACTTTCATTGACCCCAGATGAATAACTTGGCTGTTTTTTATTCTTTCTGTCATTATGTTACTCATGACACCCTAAAAACCCTAAAACCCTAAAAACCTAACCAGTGGAAATGGACCACTCAGCTACTCTCTAAGACCATCCAAGTGATGTGGAAAAGATTGTCCCTAGAGTGAAACCCATCCAGATGAGACAGTGGGGAAAGACCAAGGCTGGGGAAAAGGAGGGATCAAGGTGGACCGAGGAGGAACAAAAGTGGAAAAAAGCCCCAAAAAAACAAAGTAAAGGGGAATGGGCCAACTGAGTGTAATGGTCAGCAGCTTGCTTGACAAAGCCCTGTGGCTTGATAAGCACAGTCTGCCCTCTGTTTTGCTTAAATCTGATTTCTGACTGACTTCTGTGTGGTTGTGCTCTCTGCTTAGTGTGTGTATGCACGAACACTAACAAACCTTAACCCACACTAGCTGGTGAAGACAAGAGGTCTGTGTGCCAGCAGCTGGAGTGAGCCATGAACCTCAGGGGCTCGTGGGTGCTGGTGCGAGCAACGGGAGCAGGGCAGGAGCACTGGGGTCTGCTCCTGGAGAGACTGAGGATCTAAGGCCAACAGTAGCAGTGACCTGTATCATGTGTGCTATATTGCACTAGCAGACTCCAATCCTGATTAGCAGGAGAGGAGGAACAGGACTGGGCCACCTGTGGTCTTCATGTTCATCTGAAGGCCATGTGCATGCAGGTGGGTGCTGGGGAAGGCACGACTTTGTCTCTGCATCGATCTGTGTAGCTGGATGGATTTGGAGTGTGAGTGTACACATACAGTCATCAGGAGTGGGTGCTTAGCATCTCTACTGCCTGCAGCCTGGGACAGGGAACTGAAGCAGCCTCACATCCATGGGGCTGGCAAAGAAGGAGACACCCCTGGCTCCCAGTGCCAACCAGGTCACCTCTAACACAAAGTTTTTCTATCACCAAAACCCATGAACACTATTAACTTTGATGGATTCCTTGCCACCTTCTGTCTGTCTTCACTCCTAACTCACTTTTACCTGTCATTCTCTGTGGAGGGCACTCCCTGATTTGTGGCCTTCTTACTGTCCTGCTGTGGTGTCTAATCCTGTCTTTCAAATCACTATCTAATCTATCTTATATTCTCACTGTTCTTTCTTCCTTCTTTTTTGTTTTTGAAGGAAACTGCTGAGGCTAACCATTTGAATAAATATGCCTATTAAGGAAAAGAAAGAAGAAGCAAACCTCTGCTGAGGCTCCTTGGCTATTCCCTGTATCCACAACAACTTCTTGGAACACTGTAATTTTCTGGGGTTTTTTGAATTTTGTTTCAAATTCTCATTCAAATTCCTTAGCATCACCTAGGTACAGCTGTACTTTTGAACTGTACACTGCAATATACAGAAAGAATGCACTCAATCTTACTTAACTGGGCTCCTTCTCAGCTGTTCAAAAGCCAAATTCCAGCTTTCCAGGAGCAGTAATGTGCACAGTTCCCTGTAAATCAATTTAAATAGTTTACCTTTGATAGGCAAGCAAAGTCTGAAATGGAAAGTTAACATCTAACAAGGATATCTATTGCCTTTAAGAAGAAAGGGAATCCTGGATACACGTCAGCCTTTGTAAATGGATATATTCACAGAAACAGCATGGCATAAAAATGAAAGATATAAGACTCATGACTAAGTGAAAAAAAATAAAAAGGTGATCTGGATATGTTCAGGAGAAACCTGCCTGTGATGAGAACTTTTTTAATGCTTGACCATTTAACTCAGATTCTGTATATTCATAGGGAAATATAAGATAGTTCAGCAAACTCATTGAAAGATATGGGGGTCACATGAGTTAAGTAAAGGGTGTCAGACTTTTGTGTAAAATTCTCAATCAGATGTCAAGAAACTTTATTTTCTGCCTGGGGGCTAAATTGCAGCATTTTGCTCCAGTGATTAGTTCCAGTGACTAGACACAAAGTTAGTTTTATGAAGCTTGGACTACAAGGTCCTGAAGGGAAGAGACAGAAGGCCTTGAAACCCTGCTGGATCTGTGAGAGAATAAATAATTGTAAGACTCTGAGACTCCACACCAGGAATTTAATTGAATGCATCAGCTTCTCTCAGAAACGATAACAGGAGTTCATAAGAAGGTAATGCCTTTCAGATACATCTGTTAGAATTTCTAGAACAAGATTGCCCCTGACTGTGATTTGCTCTGTATGGAAAAAGGTATATGTATGCTTTCTTCTGACTCTTTAAAGTGGTTCTAACGTATCTGACTTTATATCTTAGAAAACTCACTGTGAGGGAAGCTGTCAAAGTCAGAATCAAAAGCAATTAGCTAAGATACTGCATTTCAGAGTGCTCATAAATCATCTCCATCTGCTTAGTAGGATGTTGATATTGTAATCTATTTTTTTACCTCTTCTTAGACTAACAAATAAATTTTGTTTATTATTTGGGAGTTGTTATTAACTTATGTTTATGTTCCCTGAAAAACTTGTTCCATTCTGATCACATTAAACAATTTGATTGGAAAAATAAACAGGACAATAAAGAGTCAGAAGAGGAAGGCTGTAAATGTGAAGGAAAGGCAAAGGAGGGATTGAGAGTGGCACAGACTTAGAAGGCGAGAAGGAAAACTAGAAGAGAGGAAAAAAAAAAGGAGAAGATCAAATTCCTTAAATAGAAAGAAAAAGTCATCCAAGCAGAGTCAAAGGAATGAAATCAAAGTCCTGGAAAAGCACATGGGAGCAGTCTGGAAAGAAATGTAAAGGGACAGAAAATTACCAAGCTTCTCATTTAAAACAACTTTCACATGAAAGCTGTAAATGTGATGTTTCACACAAATTCAGCTGAATGACATCAAAAGCCAAAAGGGCTAGTTTGATGATCTTGATAATCTCTTCACTATAAATTGTTGTTTTTCATGAGTGACTTTAATACCTTTATGGAAAAAAGAAAAATATATTAATTTAAAACATTTTTAGTAGAAGCTCCTCTCATTAGTTTGATCACAACTTTTTTATTTCCGTAAGCTGCTGCAAATCTTTAACAGTTAATTTATTTTGATCCATTTAGTTGGTCCGGTTTCAACCATTCTGTTTATTTTGACCAGAATTTATGGACATTGGTTTGAAAGGTGTACAATTACTCAGTCAGCCTAGCTAGCCTCTAAAAGGGATGCCTCAAATGTTGCATATCTCCAGCACTTTGGGGTCTCTAGAAGGTTCAGAGACCTACCAAAGGTCCCTGTTCCTGACTCAGAAAGCTCACTGGCTGCCACTTCAAAGCTACTCGTATGGGCCCTCATGCTGTCTTAGTCATCATTGCTTTTGTATCATACTGGTTTATTATTAAATTACTGCCTTTGTCTTCTAGTATTTTTGTCAAATGCAGAACATAAATATGGAATATTTCTTTCATTCCACTGACAGTTCTATAATTTCTATTTGTTGTGGCAATTTACACTGATAAAAATTTTCTTTCTCTTAAACGTAAATATCTTTTATTCTTTTTACTCTGTTTCCTTAGATTTTTTTTTCTTTTTGTGTGAATTTACTACAGCTATGAGGCTTAAATAGTTCTAATTTTAGTTACCAGTTAAGCAGATTAAGCAAACTGAAGTGTGCATATGTTCACATTCTGATAGCCACCACTACCATCTTTCTTCATTCTGAAATAAATCCTTTGCTTCAGTTTTTGCTGCAAAGAAGTGGATGTTTTTTGTGTTTAGCAAGATTGATTTTATAATTCCCTTGTCATGAATTCCCTTTATAGAATAACCAGAATCAATCTTTCAGCTGCATTTTGTAAGAGAGTAAGGATGGGAAATTGCTCAGGTTTGTGAGCTGGAAAAAAAAAAAAAAAAAGAAAAGCTCATGCATAAAAAAGTATGGATTAAAAATCCTTTCGCATAGTAAAAACATGGGGCACCTTTTGGGGCAGAATGAGAAGGAAAGACGAACTTTTTCACGGAAATGTCTCTGACAGAGATACCCACCCATGTCTTGAAGGTGAACAAGGGTGTGTCATTATTTCTTGGGCTCATGTGACATCAGGTTCAGACATGTGTAGCCCCCTGGTGAATTCAGGAGCTATCCTTGTCCACCATCCCTTGAAAACACTGTGTTGTTAGGCTTGGTGAAGTGAGTATTTCAAGACTAGTGTGGGAAGAAGGGTGGGGGCAAGTGGGATGAGCTGCGCTTCACTCATTGCTGACAACTTGCACCCCACCTGCAGGAGGGAAAAGTTGCTGTGTGGATTGGTTTTGGCTACAAAAAGAGTTGAAGGCAAGTCATTTGGAGCACAAAGTGACTGCTCATTCCCTATCAGCAGAACAGGGAAAACTGCTCTTACTGGCATGAGCAAGGCAAACCTGAGGCTATTCTTAACTTCTGCTGTGAGATACACAAGAGGAGATGCATGAGAAGCTTGGAGTTTTTCTTCTTTTTCTTTCCAACATCAGCATCAAAACTATTAATGTTCTAAACTATCTTTTTAAAGGGGATACTTATTGATGCTTCTAATAACTGTTTATTTATTTTCTTTGTGTTTTTTTGACCAAAAAAATCACAAACCCAACTGAATAATAAAGAGATAGAGTGTAAATGTAAGTCTCCTGCTGCCTAATAGCTTATCTACAGAGTAATATTCCCGCTAGTGAATCTCTCAGGCAATTACAGAATATAATTGCATGTGCAGATGAAGGAATCAAGTACCTAGTATATAAAGAGGGAGTGAAAAGTGCTATGGCCTTGCAATAAAGCACTTCCAGGGTTTTAGCTGTGTAAACTGTTCTTTTAGAACAAGTTGTCATAAAAAAATGCAATTAGCATAATTTCTCATTCTCTTTAAATAGAAAGACCTGCATGACATTTACAATGTGCCCAAGCAGCTGTACTATAGTGACTCAAGAAGTGAAATAGAGGTGTTTATGTTACTTTATGTTAAATATGTCAGTTTCAATTTGAAATGGAAATGAATACAACCCACCTATGATATTCATACATTTAGTGTTGTAGCAAATAAGTAGGTAGATTTGGCACACCTTTTTGGATGCTAGAAAAAGTGATTTCCAGTAAATTTGGCACAAAAGCAAATTAATCTCATGTCATTGTTGTTGCCAGAGTACAGAAAAGTCTTATTTTTTCTTCTGAAACATGAAATAAGAGTGGATGAGATAAAAATTGCACTGATAGTGAGAAAGAAAACACTTTATGGATGAGTAGAGCATTGCTTGTAGCAGTAAAGTATCATATCTGAAATGAAGCCATGGGTAGTTTCCAAAATACAACGTACCATATGCGAGGAAGAGGGTAGCATAAGCCAGGTGGGAGAGGGGACAGACGAAAAAGTAATTTGGAAAACAGTGGCATACAGCAAATGATTCCTGTTACAGCTTTCTGGATTTCACTAGGTTATTTCTAACAATGAATAGTCCTAAAATCTTAAGATCAGAGAAGGTTCACTCTGCAGAAAATACAACATGGGCTTGTGAACTTTGTCTCTTTCCTCAAAATCCAGATGGTGTGTTGAGTGACAGACTGAGATGGATGGACCAGTTAGGCGTTCATGTCTGTGTAGCTCTTTTCACCTGCTCTATTTTAAAATAGAGTCTAAGCTCTCCCAGAACCGGAAACACTGGTGCCAGTTAAGTATTTTTTCTTGACACATCTGTCTGTAAAGTAAGGTCAGTACAGTATAAAGAGAAACCTTCAACCCTGAATGGGGAGGCAGCAAGCAACTTCCAAACATATACCACACCAAATACTCATGGAGATTGAAAGGCTGACAGAACAGATAGCATGACACTGTAGGTCAGGGATGTCAAACTCATTTTCACTGGGGGCCACATCAGCCTTGTGGTTGCCTGTAACTACTCCTACAGTCCTAAAATTACATTTGGCCCTTCAAAGGCAACCGTGAAGCTGATGTGGTGCCTGGTGAAAATAAGCATGACATCCCTGCTGTAGGTCATCCAGCTTTGATAAATAAGCAGAGCAACCTTAAATAAAGAGCCAGGTCAAAACGATTAGCCGAGGTCTGACTACTAGAAACACAGCAATCTATCACCTGATAAGGAGGCTTTGATCACCTGATGAAGCTGATTAGCAAATGTGGCAGCTGCACACGCCCCTCTCTCTCCCTTCCCCCCTTATTTCGGTGTGGAAGGTGCGTGCACACCCCCACCCTCTTTCCCCAACACCTCCTGCCTCTCCTGCTATGGGGCAAGTTAACAGCTCCTTTTGTTTAATGGTATGTCAGTTAGCTAGAAGGGAAGAGGTGCCAGAGAGTCAGGAAGTTTCTGTGTGCTCACAGCCAAAGTGGAGGGGTGCCAAGAAGTTTCTGGGTGTCCATAGCCAGAGTGGGGGGAGCAGAGAAGCTTCTAGACTGCCCACAGCCAGATCTGACACGACTTTAAATGGGGTCTGCCTAGGCTGCCTTTTTTGTGGTCCTCTCGGAGTGTGGGCCAAATGCTGCCACCGAGAGCCCTCCCCGGACTGGGACACCGTCTAAGGTAACCTCCTGAAAGAAAAATGGGACTGCCTCATCTTCACATGTGGGTGAGTGATAACTTAGAGATTTCCTCGCTGGATAAGCAAATGTATTAAATAATTCCTCGTCACTTGGGCGGGTGCTTTCCTCACGTAGGAAGCAATTATTCTGCAAATATAATAGACTCAGGCAAGATCTATAAGCAAAACAATTTTAATAACAATATTGCAACACCAGGTGTTCTACCTAAAGGTAGGCACACCAAATAGGGCAAAAAGCCCCTCCTTATATCCGTCCAAAATCCCAGCCACAATTTCCCTCCCCTGTTCCCCATTGGTTGGGTACTTCAGGGTTTCCAGACTGTCCCAATGCATACAATACCCTTCCCCTTATCAGTCTGTTTAAGATATGGATTTCTGGTTCTTTGGCTACACTTCCCCGTAAATTAACTTGTCAACACCGGTATTGGTATGTATACAGGTGTCAGTACATATTCTGGGAAGAGACTGTGTGTTACATTGAGAATTCATAGTCTGATGTCTCTCAGTCCTTCCCCGCCAAATTAGCTTGTAAATACAGGTATCAGTATGTATACGGGTGTCAGCACATATTCTGGGAAGAGACTGTGTTCTACATTATGAATTCATAGTCTGATGTCTCTCGGTCCTTCTCCCCTGCTGGGGTCAGACACCAGGTCCTCAGTTATGTAAAAAACAAGAGTTCTTCATTAAATGTTCCTTACATTCACTAGACATGTGAGTGTATTCCGTGTTTAAATATAAGCACGTGTATTTTCTTTAATAATTCCTTGCCAGATTCAGGCAAGCATATATCCTCAATACAATTTCTCACTAAACACACGGGTGTATTTTTCCTGGAGTCAGGGACAGCTCTGGCATTGTTTTTGGTGACCCACATGCATGCATACTACGGATCTCCATTATTCTTATTTGCTGTACCCCAATAATTTCCTCAAAGTTGATATACGAATCTGTATTTTATGTTATCGGAGTAACTGATTGTATAAACCCCGTTTCTAGTTGGTTGTTTTCCTGGACTTTCCCAGACCTTCCTGGACAGAATAAAAGCCCGTTATGGCCCTTGTTGTCCACCTAAAACTAACTTGGGGTCCCTCCATGACACAAATATTCTGACAAAGTTATAAAAGAGCCTCCCTTCCCCTCCTTTAGTAAACCTCTGGTGAGGAACAGCAGGAGAAGAGTAGAGCTGATGGAGAAGCTGCAGAAAGCCTTCATCTGGCAAAGTCTCCAGAGTAGGTGGAAAAGAGACAGAAAGAATGGTTACAGGTGTGTTTATCTTCTGTTATTTACTTATCTTCTGTTATTTACTCTTCACTGTCTTTCTCAAGAATAACTTTTCAGAAAATCTATGCAAAACGTATTGATGTGATGTGATGTGCTTTACCTCCTGCATGTCTCTGAGGAGACAGCCTTTGAATTCGCAGACCCCTGAGTCTCATGCCATGATTTCCCAAGTATCAACACTGGACATTAGACACTCTGTGGGATTTCAGATATCAGGTAGGGAGAGCACCATGCCTGTGCAAGCTTGGGCACTTACCTGTGGTTATAAGGTCTGACTCCTCTCATAGTAAAAAGAAGCAAGATCTATTCTGTGAGAAGGTCCTTAGCTTTTGAAAACATTATAGTTTTTCACATGGACTTTGAGCTGCTGCTTGCCTAACTTCCACCAGTGTCTTCTGTGTCCTTAGATAAGGAGGACTCAAAAGGATCTCTGGATTACGTTTTAGGCTCATTTGGCTTCATTGGGAGGATCCACTTGCTTATTAATTGGAAAGCATGCTTGGTTCTGGCTCCCCTTCTGACAGTCAGCTGACTATAAATATAGGGCTCTTTCAACTGGAAACCAGAAGTCATTTTCTGGAAATGAGGGCAGTTGCAGCAGTTTAAATCCTTTTGTATAAACTGAATTCTTTCTGCCCAGATTCTACTTCATAGTAACAGTATTGAGAGCAAAATTAAAGTTTAGTTTAGATTACTAAGAGACAAGCACTATCCCTGAATAGTTTAGAACAGAACAGACTATTTTGGGAAGGAAACTACAATGATAATCTAGTCCAACAGCCTGACCAATTCAGGGCTGACCAAGTTACAGCCTGTTATCAAAGGTATTGTCCAAATGCCTCTTAAACACTGACAGGCTTGGGGCATCAAACACCTCTCTAGGAAGCCTGTCCCTGTCCCCGTGTTTTGTCAACCTCTTGGTAAATAAATGTTTCCTAATGTCCAGTCTAAACCTCACCTGGAGCGGTTTTGAACCATAAAACACTGTGCTGAAACCATACCAGGAAGTCAGCAGCCTTGAAAGAGCAAAGCCAAAAATACTGCAGCAGCTGCCCAGTTGATCATCTTGTACATATTCAAATCTGTGCAGACCTGGCATTTAGTACAAAAATAACCATTTCCCAGTTTATTCACAATTACACGGGGGACTTGGGTAAACTTTACAATGTGTGCTTGTAAATAAACCTCTCTACCCCTGGAGAGAAGCATTCCTAGTAAGTAATTAATTGAAGATTAAGCTCTACATCTTGAAAATATTACAATTTTGCAGGAGCTGGCCATTATCTATGTCCTGTGTTACTTCCATGTTTGTCTTATTTGTTTAAGCAGTCACCATTTTGAATCCAAATCACATTATGTGTTCTGGGATGGGTACCTTTTCTAACCTTATTGTGCAATGGCAATTACCTTCTTGATTGTCACACAAGGAAAGTAAGTTGCATTTTTGAGCAGGGGCACCGTGCAAAAACTGCACGATCTCAGGATTGAAAGATAGTCTTGCTATTACAAATAGACTTTTCATTAACTTTGCTTTCCTTTGCACCGGGGTATTTCTCAGGCACCAGGCATCTTGTTCTTTCTGTTTACTGCTCACAACTTTGCTTCTTGTATTTGAGTTCTCTTTTGCAAATCTGTTTAAAAATCATTCTCTATGTCCCAAACACAACTGTTTTCTGTTACCTATTAGGCTGTAGTGTGTATTGCTTTGTCCTTTGTTTCTGCTCTGTCTCTATTTTTCTTGAAGCAGCATGTTGGTCCATGGTTAAAAGAGGAGGACAGAACTGCCAAGTCCAGTGTTTTCCCTTTAATTTATCTGGTCAGAATTCCCTCCTTAACATTTCTCTTTACGTATGAGGATCAGTTTGTATAAGAAAAATACAGGTTGTGTGATGATGAAGACATGAATTTTACCTAGTGACCTCCAAGAGCTGACCAGGAGTGTACTTGACCACAGGTACCAAAGGAACAGCCCTTTCCCTATTAGTAATGCCTGTGTGCTCAGACTTGTACACTTATTCCTATTTTCTTCTTTTTTCAAAGTCCATATTAAAAATGGGGAAGTGGATGATCTAAGATTTCAGAATTCTCCTTTTTTTCAGGCAATGATGCCTTAGCCCAAAATATGTTCATGAATAAGGCTGTAAAGCCATTTCTGACAGAAGAACCAACAGCTGGTTAGTACAAGTAAGGGGCAGATCTCATTGGAGTCAATAGGACCATGGTATTCTGCATCTCAGTTTTTATGCACGAATTATTCTAAGAACACCAGTGTAATATCTGAGTATTGTGCCTTTGCTTAATCTTTTTTTTTTGTTTTGTTTTAAAGTGTTCTTTTCCAAGCTCAGCTGAAGTTCAAAACCATTGAGCTACTCCTTTTATAACTGTCAAGGACTTGAAGGATAACTAATTTTTAGTTCTGGTAACCTGAGGACAATGATCAGCCGTTTCAAAGACTGTGTGTGCTTTTGTGTCTGAGACTGTGCAGGAAACTCTTCTATTCTGTCAGTTCCAACACCATCTGCTTCTCTGGAAAACAAAAAAACAGCCCTCAAATGTATTAAGAAATGATGAAAATACTTTGGATAAAAAAGGGTAAAAGATTGATTCAGAGTACAGTCAGATCAGAATGTTTACTCTGAAGGGCTATCCTAGTGTTTGAAGTCCTAATCAAAGCTGATGTTACAATTTATGTCTAATGTCAGTGCAATATATGCACTGCAATAATATATGAAAATAAAGAATATCTGTACAACATTATATGACAGATATTCCGCTTTGACCTTAATAAGTAAGTAAGCAATAGACGTAGAGAATCCATTCATAATAGATTCTGGGATGTACACTCATTTCTTAGCTTTTAATCTGGAAGACTGTCTTTGTTTTCTTGTGAAGGATTTTGAAGACTGAAGCATCTCTGTATCACAATGGAAGATAGCCATCTAGAATGAGACAATATGATTAAATGACAGCAAAGGTTACTGTGTAGTCAGAAGGCCTGTTCTCCTTATTTATATGAAATATTTATTTTATGGAAAGCCAATTTTTTAACCTTTTTCAGTCCTTCTAGACTAAATTAGGTTACCAGGTATTTACCTCTGCTCATCAAAGGCATTATTCAAAACAAACTTTATTTTCAATCTGCAAAACTCCTTCTGTCCTACCCTGAATTACCCCCTCATCCCATGGATCACTTTGAGATATTTGTTGCTTTACCATTTTCATTTATCCTTAAAATTAATTTCCTTTTGTTTGTTGTTATGACTGGCTCTCTTTTGTGCTGTTCCTTCAGCATTTCTGCCTGATTTCCACTCACTTCACATTTGTTATTCTTATCTGATGATTTCAGTGACCAGCTCTTGCATCAATCAAAACCTCTTTTGCTGTGTACCTAGATATTTCTTCTTCTATTTGTTTGAAATTTCTTGAATATCTTCACTCTAAACGAATGCACTCATGACTCCCAGGTTCCTGCTTTACCCCAAATGTATTTCTTTCATGTATCCTTCAGTCTTACTTCAGCTAAGGCTTTCTACAACTGTGTACACAGAGCCTGTATGGTGAAATACAGTCTATGAAGCGTGGCAGTCCAGAGGAATGACGAAACATCGAACTTGGGGCTTGTCTGAAGCTGTTTGTTCCAGCTGCAGGTGGCAGATTCAGGGCTAGAGAGAAGTAACACTCGCACTTTACAGCACAGGCCCATGTCATGAGTCCTTTCTCTGCCTCTGCATAGCAAGTGTGTGCACTGACATATTCTTCAGACTTGTTGCAAAGCTGTGTATTCATGGACAGCATATCTGCATATCTGCTTACTTCGAGTGTGCACGGAAGGGTTCCCTTGCATGTACATTTGATGACTGTGGCCTCTTCATATATCACTATCTGCATGAGACCCAGGGTCTGTGTAAGCCTCCAAAGGCAGCCTTTCTATGCAGCCTTTCTTTCTATGATGCCTGTAACGATTTCCTACAGAGTACCATAACAGTTGAAACATCTCCCAGAAGGCAGAAGACCAAGACGAAGTATCTTTCTCTGAAGAAGTCAAAACCCGTGTCTCTTGCATTTAGGAAAGCAGCCTATCTGCTGGCATGGATTAGGACAGAATCTGGTTTTCCTTTGAAAGCTGTTCTGGTAACAGAACATCGTTGGAGACAGAGAGAACACAGTAAAAAAAGGTTGTCAATGTCACCTACCCCTCTGGCAGAGGAATTTTCTGGGTGTTAGTCCCTGTCATTAAAATTTCCGTCTTTTTATCCATTGACTGAGAAAAGGAATTCCATTTCCCTGTCTTTTGAGGGTTTTAAAGCCTTAGCTTTGGTTTATCCTTTGCTTTTTACTGTTATGGCTAACTACATCGGAGTCCTCAGTCAGTCTTGTATTAACTACAGCACCCAAAGGAAGAAATTGAAATTACTTGAATCCAGTCAGTGAGTGCTTTTGGCACAGGGGTTGCCATAATGTGGCAAGCAGACTGAGGAGGAGACCTGCAGGATTCAGCCCTTGCACTGCAAAGGAAGGAGACAGTTTTGACCAAAAATTGTTAGCCTGAGTCTTGCATGTACTTCATAGTACATGCAAGATCTTGTGCAGACTGCAAATCTGTGGGACCATAGTGCAGTTTTCTCCTGACCTGCTTTCTGTGGAAATGGGGCACACGGGGGAGAATTATTGTGTAGTGGGATTTTGCCCAAGGACAGGGTGAGAGTGCAACTGCAGCATGCAGCCAGGCCCTGAAATGGGAAGGCACTCAATGGTCACAGCTAGAAATGAATGCATTCATTTTAAAAACCTTAATTTATAATTGAATGTAAATCCCAGCACATTTTGGTACTCAGCTTCTTATCATCTAATGACAGTTGTTTGAAGTAACAAATTGTTCTGGTCTGCTCTGACCCACAGGTCCTGTCTATATTCTCACATAGGACTTCAAAGCTGCTTATGCCTGTCTGCATTTCCTTTTTATAGACCATGCCTTAAATAGGTATGCAGTTGTGCAGTCAGTGGAAGCCCTCTCTTCTGGGGCTTTCAATATGCTTTTGTCACAGACAGTCAAGCATCTGATGTTTGGTAACGTTGGCAAGAGGTTTTTCTCTCCCATTACAGCAGAGCAGTGGCAAGTTCAAAAGCTGAGCCTGAGGCTCTGCTGAATAAAAGGCCTGGTTGGTGCCACAGCCAATCGCTTTTCTATATGGCTGTCTGTCATATAGCAGTCTGATGAATTCTGTCACTTCCTGTCGGTTTAGAGCATGGATGTTGGAAACACACAAGCTTACAAATATTTCCAGATGCAAGTCAACAGCAGTAAATCTTCCACAAATGTGTTTACCGTGTTTAAAGGAGCTGTGCATGTTTCTAAGCTCCTGTAAAGCCATGTGTCCTTTTTCTCTGTAGATATACAAAATGTTTCTCAGACTCTTACAGGTGGTTTTGGCTTATCTTGCCAAGAAATAGTAGTACATGCCTAAGATCTGTGCTCACTGTAAAGCGTGTTCTTGGTGACTTATTGTCATCCCTCTCTCCTCCTGTGAGAGATGGAAACTCAAATCAGCTGAAGCTTAGCCCTTGTGCTCTGTTACCCTCAGCAGCTCAGAATATTTGCTGTAATTCAGACCACCTCGCCTTGCATTTTACTTGTCTGGATACACATACAAACTGAACTCAGTTTTGGGAGAAGGAGAAATGATAAACAGAAGAAATCAAATCAGGCTGCAAAGGCTGGTTTTGTTATGTCACTAGCAAAAGTTTATGGGAACAAGGTGAAAGGAAGCATGTAACAGGTTGTTTTCATGATCCATTCATGATGACAATTTTTTTTTGAACCTTGGAGAAAGACCAGTCTAGCCTGTCCTTGGGCTGCAACTGTAATCACAGCTATAAATAACTGTTTAAAAATAATTCCAGCAAGATCTCACATATTTGGAAAGGAAGAAAAGTGCTCTTTTGCTCTTCTACCTTGCATGGAAGCATAGTGGAAATAAAAACAAGTAAGGAATATGTAACACTTCACCGTGTTGATCTGAAAATCTCTGTGCTCACTGAAATGCTATGTCACCCAAAAGAAAATCTACTTTCATAAAAAAGATAAATCTAAGAAATACAAAACTGAGGATAAATAGAGAAATCTCACCAAGATCTCCAAGTGTCTGAGGGAGATGAATGCTCGGAATGTGCGATTCTGCACTAAGAATGAGAAAATCGGGGACATAAAGCAGCAAGTAGGTGTTCTGCAATACCAAAGAGAAGGAATGAAATATGTTCATAATCTGGCTTCTTAGCCAAGTCAGAAAATAGATCCTGGCAATAGTGCGTATCAATACTGATGAGGGAACTTCAGAGGATATCATAGCTCTTTTCAGAGAGGAAGAAAGGGTGACCTTTTAAGGCATGTAATGTAGATTCACTGAGAAACCCATCCCTTTAATGTGTTCTCCTCTTAATAAATATTATTTATTAATAAATAACATTGGGACTTCAGATTTCTGGTGCTTCTTACCTATTCATAAAAGACAAAAACCATAATAAAACATTTGCATTATATTGATTTTTATAAATAAGACACTTTGACAGGTGTGAGGACAGACATACATTTACACATACTTTCACTTAGAGCATTGTGTTTTAAGTGAAATGACAAAGTAGGACACTCTAGCAGTTGTAAACGAGATGAGGTTCCTATTTGACAGGCAATACAATGTGCATGGATTACTTTCGTATAAATACTTTTCATAGCTGTTTCATCTGGTTTGTTTATAAATTAATCAGACTTTAGACAAATACTCTAGGTCCCAGGTACTATGTGTTCTCTTATAAAGAGATTTCAGTAACAGGTCTGGATCTCAAAAAAAAGGAATTTGAAAAGTAGCTGAAATTTCCTATCTTAGTTGCAATCCAAGTGGAACTGCTTTTTTCTATATTTACCAGTCAACCTTTGCTTCAAATTTGCACCATACAGAGATCCTATGGAAGACACCTTCTCTTTTTCAGTATTAGATATCTACCTTCTGGGTTGTTAACAATGGAGGCAAAGCCAAACTCTTGCAGGTTTATATTCAAAGGAAAAGAAGCAGTGGATACAACCGGAACATAAGTTTTCTCATGTCTTTCCTTAAGAGTGGTATCCTTGGGTCTCTTCAGAACACAGCTGTAGATCTTGTGTAACCTGCTTTTACTAGACTCACTATGAGCAGGAGATTGGGTTAAATGAGTAAAGGAGGCTCCCTTACAACCCGTGTAGTTCTGTAATTCCTAATAAATGGTTAAAATATGAGAAAGTTACAATCATTTCCCTGAATCAAGTGGTGGAACTGCCTGTTAAATATTTTTTACCATCTGAAAATGTCCTCTGTATCAATGTATTAAAGCTTTTTTTTGGAAATAGCAAGTCATTAATTGCATGAAAGTGTAACTTTCCAGTGTAACAGAAGAGTCAGTGACAGTTCTTTGTGAAAAGGAACAGTAATTAAAACATTTGTTTTTCTAGTTAAAGAATCTGAGAGTCACTGTAATGACTCTGACAAAATGTCTATCTAGCTCTGCATTATCATACTGAAAGTGGTAAATAACAAGAATATGAGAACAAAACAAGTGCTTGCTGAAGGCTAGAAGGTTGATTCAGAAGCATTGTCTTAGAAGGTCTTTTCTTACATGTGTTCAGTCACTTTCTGAACTCATGTAAAATTCTGGCATTCACAGTTTCCTGGGCTGAGAAACTCACAACTTGTTGCACATTATGTGAAGAATAGACTCCTTTTGCCTGTTTTGGACATGCTTTCTGAAATTTCAATTAATGTCCTCTAGTTTTGGTACTGGAAGAGAAAGGGAACCACTATCTTTCCCATAGCAGGTGTGGTTTTACAGATCTCTGTTTTGTCTTCCTTATCAGTAGTCTTTGTTCCAGGCTAAGGGGTTCTATATTCTATATTCTATGCATGTGTGTGTAATGTCTTGGGAAAGCTGATGACCACAGCTGTGGGGTGGTATTGATGTCCACTCAGCAAAAGAAAGGCTGATGTGAGTAGATTTCATTCCCAGAAGTCAGAAACTGACAATGCTTGTTCATTTGTGTTTATTTTTTGAAGCCTGGTAGGAGATATTATCCATCCCATAACCCTTCTAAACTTATTTCATTGGAAGAGTATTAGCACAATATACCGTCTCGGAGGCAACATTGAATCCTCTGATGCTGTTTTCACCATGGCGGTCTTTGCTGTAAAGCATCAAACAAGCTTGCCTGTAATCAATGAATTAAGGCATCAATGAATTAAGGCATCAGAGTGAGAATTCAATCTATAGATTAAATTCTCTGATCTGCTTTTTCTTTTTTCTCATCTTTTCGTACACCTTTTCCCCTCTGTCCTTTCCTCCTCCTGTGAAGTGCCTTAACATGAGTATCCCTCCAATCGTGCAATGGGTAGTGATCACATGTGGATTAAATCTTAAATCTCTTGCCCCCATCCCAGTACTGTCTCTTTTATTTGCTACAACAGACCTTTTTTTCATTTTCTTTTTTAAAATTTAATTTAATTTATTTTTTTTTTTTTTCTACACATGATTCTTTTGCAGCAGCCATTCTTAAGAACTGGGACTTCAGTTTAGATTTTTCTCTTTCTGTCCCTTCATGATGAATGTGAGCAGCTAAAACATAAGAATGAGTCTTGTAAACAAAGGGCATGCCAAATATATTGATCTATCACAGCTTAGACTGCAGAAAGCTAAAATGTGAAGCACTGTGACTCCTGAAATGAACAGGAGCTTTCTAAAATATTTTCTCCTTATAGCAAAATATAATTGCTTCTATAACAGTAGAGTACATAGAAAATGTGCACTTTTCTCTGTACATCATGTTTTTTGGCATTGGATGCATGACTAAAAAGCCTGTCCTTTGGCAGATAATGGTGAAATCTGGATTTTTTTTTTTTTTGGTGAGCTAAAAACTTTGGTGTTTAGGAGCAAAGTAAATATATTACCTTGTGTTGGCTCAGGCTCCAATGGGAAGTGCCTCAGGACAAGATGGATGTAGGGAGCAGTAATGAGATACATAGCTGTTTATTTCTAGGTCACTTACTTGAATCTTATCCAGGTCAACACCACCTGAAATTTCTTGCAAATTGGTAACTGGTTGGTTAAACATGAAATGAGTTGGCATTGGCTCTGCTACATTTTAATTTCTTTATCTTCCTTAATTTTTGAAGCAGAAATGACAGACATTACACAAATAAAAGCAACCGCTGGTATAAGTTTTGCTTCAATTGGAGGAGTGCCAATGTTTTATCACAGAGATCATTTTCTCAGCAAGCACTATCTACAAGATTGACCTTGCAGCCAGGTCTTAACTTCCCTGCAGAGATGGGAATTTTTTTAAATGCCTGGGTAAACTACTCATAACTACAGGGTGAGACGCCTGTTGACAAGGAAATTGCTTTTTGAAAAGTGCATAGATAAGACCCCTAGCAGCTGCAAGTGTATACTCAGGGTAGGTGCCATCTATGGACCTAATGGACCACCATTTCATATGAAACCTCTTAGGGGCACAAACCTTGTGAATTCAAAGTTCTACACCCTGTTTTCACAACACATAGCCTTGTTATTCTCAGAGCCCCCACTCCAAACAGTGTTTTCAAGACTTCAAGGCATCTGTCCTGTCTCCCAGCTTGGGCAGGGTTCCCTTCAAACCCTATTTGCATTCATCAAAGGTTACCAAGCTGGTGGTATTTCAGATGAAATTTTGTTTCACTGAAAAATTTCTGACCAGCTGTTCTCCCAGCAACCTGTTTCTAATGCTGTCTCTGTGAAGCTCTAATCTCTCTGAAACTGAAGATCGCAGATGATGCTTGAATACAAAATAGTGGAACTAATATGGTGCATGCTAATCTTCTTGGCTCAAAAACTTCAGGTTTTGATGTATCACATCCTCTAGCCATCATCTGATAACTGTCTATTTTTGCTAGCTATTTCAATTGTGAGCTCTTTCAGGCAGAAAACTCTGCCCCATTTTTCATGTTCAGCACTTTAAAAAACTCTATAAAATAATAACTGCACTTGTTACGCCCTTCCATGGAAGTCTTGTGACTAAAAGGAGAGAAGGTTCTGCTCTGGCTTTGTGCTCGAACTCCAGCAGCACTCTGTGCCTTTCATCCAGGCACATCCCATTTACTCAGCCCTTAGACAGATTAGTTTACAATAGAGGTAAGAGAATATTTATAACAAATAATTTTTGCTCTCAATTTTTTTTTTATTTCCCCAAGATCAGAAAAACTCTGAACTGTTTCATTTAGTACAAACACAGTAGAAGTCTAATTATGAAAGAAGACTCTAATGCATTACAAATCTCTGCATTTAAAAAGTGGCTTATAGTTTAAAGAATGTGGAGGAATTTCAAAAGTTGTGTATACCAAGCCCTGTGGGTCAGGGTCCAAGCTACTAGAGTAATGTGCCTATGCTGAGGACAGTCACTGGGTACACAGGCTGGTGAATATAGTTCCTCAAAATAGAGTTCCAGGTCCCTGGGGCCAAACATAGTTGAACTTTTAAGAAAGCAGTGGCCAATGCTAGATGCCCGTGATTCAACAGAGGGTATTACAATGTTACTGCATTGTAGCATGCAGAACGATTTATAGTACCCTGCAAGTCCATCCTTTTCCATAAAGAAATGGATCAAACCGTGACACAGGGCCTGCTATTGAGGAGAAAACACTATTTGGGGCAGAGAAGGCCTGATTCGTCTTCAATGGCAGAGATAACATGCACTTTACTGGTATTACCAGGCTATTTGATCAACTTTGTACAAATGAATGGAGGAAGGATGGTGATGCCCTAGTTGTGAAGAGCTCATAGCATTTTTCAAGGTCTTGCTGTCTCATTTGGGCTAAAAGCTAGCTTAGAAACTCGTGTCCTGGCCAGTGCACTGTTACGGCATGGCTCAGCCATGGTCTGGCCCGTCCTCACACAGGGAGGACCCTGTGGTCTAAGATACGTATGAAAATGTTGAAGCTGATCAAAGATCAGCAATTCAGATTTCACTTCCACTCTGGAGTGACTTCCACTGTTTCATTAAAAGGCAGATCATTAAGAATCAAATTGCCATAAAAAAATGTGAAAAGTCAGAACAGAGCAAAGCAAGTACTTTTCATCTTTTATTTTTCTTGAAACTATAAACTGTGCATTTTTTTCTAAATTTATTTTTTGTGTCTTAAGCCAATATCAGAGTATTGCCCTGTAGAGTGCCAGACTAATTCAAATGTAGGACAGAAATTTAATAACTTGTTCTCTGCCACCCTCTATGGGTAATGCAATATACTGATTTGAATTTGGTGTAAGTCCCAACCTGTATCTATGTTCAAACATTTATTGGAAACACTAAATTGTGACCTTCTTATTGATAAACACTCTGGTTAATAGTCCCATTGAAGTGAAGGACTTCACAGCATAGCTGTGACCAAAGTGATTATGAGAAATTCCAGTGAAATACAAGTCAAGTCAGAAAAATAGATGCATTAAACAAAAAAAAAATTCCTATCTTCATCCTCATTTTCTCATTAGCAATTGTCCATAATTTACTGTAATATAAGTTGTTATCTTCCAGAAGAAAATGTGCGTATTTCCTAAATAATAAAGAAGTGCAATTAACAGGCTTTGCAGAAGTATGTTGTTGAAGTCAAAGACAAATACTTTGCATTATTAGGCCTCAACTCTTAACTTAATGAATAAACCATAAATACAAGAAAGAATAACTCAGTCTGTTGAAAATTTGGTCCTTGAGAACAAAAGGAAAAGATGCCACAGTGCAATAGGCACTGCTCTTTAAATATGAGTTGTTGCATTTATCAAACTAGTAGTGACATACCAAAGTGTAAGAAAGATGCAGTTATGATCATAATAGTAATGGGTGTAGTGTAAGTCATGAATACTTTCCTGCGAAAGAAATGTGGTAATTTTTTTAATGAGTTTTTGAAAATTTAGCTGCGTGCAGCTCTTTTGTGCCTTTTCTTTTGCTGCTGTTCAGTTATCCTGAGGCGTTCAGCTTCACAAGAAAGACAGTAGGGAAACTTCAAAGAGCCATCCCATTGTCATTTCCAGGAGAAGCTGTACCTCATTTCACAGCCAAATCCTAGAGGAAATAGCAGAGAGATGATGAATATATGGGTCTGTTGTTGGCATCCACCCATGTTGAGGGTGGTGAGGAGGAAGGAGACAAGAGGGGAAAAAAGTCTTGTTACTGGGAATAAAAGAGAAAAGGGAGTTACTGTGAGTGGAGAAGAACAAATTTGATTGTCTCTTTTTAATACAGTGAAACTTCATATATTTTTTTCTATGAAAAGAAATATAATAACAAAACCTCATGTTAGTAATAACTCATGGTGCATTAAAAAGAATATCTGATCTCCAAGACAGGGAGCAGCTGTACTCCGGGAATTATTTAAAAAGTTGAAAGGTATATCCAAATGGTCCTCTGTATCTGAGTAATGGTGCTATTTGTATTAAACACAATGTTCCATTGATATATGCTATCTAATTTTATGTTAAAAGTTTTGTATTGTTATGATGAAGAACCTAGACATTTGTCTAGAGAAGGAAGAAAGGACACGATAGCAGATTAAAAGACGATTGTAACAATGTGCATATTACAGAGCTAAGAATAATTGATTATTCTGTTGCTGACAAAGTGGAAGTAGAAATCTTAAAATACTTTCTGTTGCTGTAAAAAAAAAAATCTTTCTGGAATAGCAATCCCAAAAGATCGTGTTCTACTTGAATTTTTCATCCTCTGGTTTTAGGTTCAGTCCATCACCAGCAACGGTGAAGGATCTCCTAGTGGAGGTGGAACACAGCAGAGAAGACAGTGAGGCCAAGAGATGACATTGAAATGCAGGTGGGGTGGTCAGTGGTGATTTATGGAAGTGAGGGAGCTTTGGAGAACCAGTGTGAGAATGACAGATAAGGGTATGGAAAGGAAAAGTCAATAAACTGTTTTCAGGGAAATTTCAAGGATTCAAGTGCATGTTTTCCTCTCATTGACACTTTTCCTTGAAAGACTATTACCCTCCCTCAGTACCTGCCTGACCTTACCCCCTATGAGAAGCCTGCTGTACCTCTTTTCAGCACTTGCTGCCCAGGGAGCAAAGCAGGGAAGGACCCAAGGCTGCAGCTGGACAAGGCTGCCCCCTGCCAGGGAGAAGGCACTGGGACCAAGAGGTGCTGGGGAGCCCAGATGCCCTAGCTGGGGAAAAGCAACATGTGGAAAGGTCCCTGCAGACTTGCCCTTCCTGGAGCAGCAGACCCTGCAAGCACTGCTCATGCAGGGTCTACAGCTTTGTCCACCATCGCCATGGGCCCTGCCAGCCTGCTGCCTGTCTCTTGGGTCACCCCAGTGCTCCCTGTGGAACCACCCCAGTGCACAGCCAGCAGCTGACTATAGATCTACTGAATTTTCACCTTTTTTTCTGAGTAATCACTGTCCAAACACTACATTGACGGAAAATGCCCATTTACAGTTTGGCAATTTGGCTGCCAGACTGGATAATTTGTATCAGTTTTTCCGGCTCTGAGGGTTCTCAGTGTAAGGACAGATCAGTTTTGTTTCCAGAGATACCACGCTAACTACTATTTCAACCTGTTGAATGCATCATCTTCATTAGCTGACAGAGTATCAACATTTTTTATATTTTGTCTTGTAAAGCTAGAAAGTATTTTAAACTTCCCAGTTTTCTATTTCACCCCTCTCAAAGAGGAGCAGAAACTCCTAAAGACTTTTACCTTTATATTTACTTTTGTTCCTGTTGTCTATCTGCTGCATACTATTAGTTTAAGAAAATGAATATATTTTTTTGTTTGTATGGAATGGTTTTTCTCAAGTTTTTTTCACTATTTCCAGCTTGCCTAAATATTTTTTTTTTTAATTTTCTGACACGTTAATGCTCTACATCGTCTATTGTATTGAAAATCCAAACACTGTCTCAGGGGTCAAAGTGGAGAGGAATGGTGTAGCTCCACCGACTTTCGAGCTTAGATTTCACTCCCAGAGATCATTAGATTTACAAATCTTACTGCCTTCTATACAGGTACAATGTTTGGTACAATTACTTTTGAAGAACAGGTAAGCTAAAAGGGCTCTCTGCTGTGAAGCTGAGAAGACAGGGAGGTAAACAAACATGGTGAACATTGGTTAAGGTAATGGACATAAGCTATGTGAATAGGTGGTTGGTAATGTTATTTGTTTATATGTTGTTCACAAATTCAGTGTTAGAGTCTTGAAACACACAGTACCTGCCCCAAAGAATGATCAGTGAATGGACAGAGGGAGGTTCTTGTGCTTAAATACAACTCATCGTTGAAGGACACAGAGATAATCAGCTGAATTTTGAGGAGAGACTTGAATTTCCATTTAGGAAAATAATTTACCCAATACACCTTGGCAGATACTAGAGAATAAAGTAGCTGTGCAGAAAGTGTGGATTCTACCCTGCAGACTGAGATTTTTCATGGAATCATACAGAATCCAAGAAGTGCTCCTGTAAGTTACCCGTAAATTTCAGAACTGAATCCAAATTAGAAACTTTTAATTACATAAACCAATAATGTACAAGATGCATTAGCAAATTCTCAGGTCTAAGGCTTTATGTTGTTGGTATATTGGATAATCCCAAACATAATGAGCCCTTGATTTTCACGTGTACTGCATGGTAAGCCTGGTCATGGTACTGTCTTAAAAAGGATTTGCACATAGTTAAGGTTACTGGCATCCATAACCTACCACTGTTACTTACCCAGATGAATACAAGATTAGAAGTGATACGCAGGGAAGTTCTTTAAATCCATACAACTATATTTTTAAGATTTTATAAGATTACATAAAGAATAAATCAGATGGTGATTGAATTAAGTGGCATGCTTTGTTTGTATTCCTTATATTCTTCCACTGTGAAAGTCTAAGAAGTTTGATTAGCTTATGAATTTTTTTCTTTGATTAAAAGCAGTTATTAGACAGTGTGAGAATTTAATTTTGTGAGTGTCATTTCCATTACTCATGAATAATTATTACAGGAATACTTAAGGTCAAAATAATTATGTTTTAAGAGATTTATTGCCTTGATTATATTTTCTTATGGCTAATAAATAATTTTTGTAAGTTGAATTTTTAAACATTTTAATTTCTGTATCTGAATTTATCAACTAAACAATTTGGAATGGTGTTATGTTGACTACTAATTAAAAAATACCTCGAAGTACACTTCCAGCTTAGCTATTTATGACTCCTTTTGTTCATGCAAAAATATTGATCATGAGCAGAGAGAGAAATAATTTTCTGGATATCAGATATGAGGTTTTTATTATCCCCAGTAGTTTCATTTTCATGGTAATTTTCAGTAATTTACAGTCTTTGAATGTCTTTGGGGAAAGGCTAATTCATAAATATTCAGATTTGGATGAGTTGAGAAGAACCCAAATTCATAAATACTAAGCATTTACTCTCAAAAAAGCCATCTTCTTTCAGATATTTCAGAATGATAACACCAAAAATCACCAAGATACAATAAAATATTTGCTTTTTCAGAGTTATGAAGATAGGAACTTATTTGCCTGGTGATGAATAAGCTTCCAAAGTTTGAGAATTTTTGGTTTAACCTGGACAAACAAGAATTTGGTTGATAGTTGAGACCAAGATCAGTTCCAGTAGTTTTACGGATGAATATTGGGAATACTGCAGGTCAGAGGCTTTGTCCTGCTGTTTCACAGGAACCTCAAGTATTCCATGTCTGGTTTTAAGGCAGGATTTTTTTGTTGTTGTTTTTAGTGGAAATAGCTTTTAGAGAGTTGTAGACCGTAGGTGTACGAATTCCACCATCCTTTACTTTGGGAGAAAAATAATACAACTGTACCCTTGGAAAAAAATCAAGGAATAACTTTCAGAAATTTCTAAAGGACTTCTCATGTTACTTCAAATTACTTGCATAAATTTACTTTATTGTAGCATGATTTGTGTTACATATTTGTGCTCTAAGTGTAAGAATGACATGCAGGTATTACTATTATGTTTAGCAAACAGTAATTTCTGCATACGAGTCTTGGGGTTAACACTTGAACCTAGTGGCTGTGCTTGAAAACTTGTCTGCAGCTGCATCTGGCTGGCAACTGGTCACCAGTGGTGTTCCTCAGGGTTGAATTCTCGGGCTAATTCTGTTAACTTTAGTTAATGAAATGGTTGCAGGAGTTGAATGCACCGTTATCAAGTTTGCCAATGATACCAAACTGGGAGGTCCTGTTGACTCTTCTGAGGGACAAGAGGGATCTAGTTAGATTCTAGCACTGGGCAATGAATAATGGCATGACATTTAGCAAGTTAAAATGCTGGATTCTGCACCAAGAATGGAGTAATGCCGGGCATAAGCATAAATTGGGAGAGGGGTGGCTGCAGAGCAGCCCTGCAGAAATGGATCTGGGGGTGCCAGCTGGCAGCAGCTCAGTGTCAGTCAGCAGTGTGTGCCCTGGCAGCCAAGAGGGTAATCCCCACCTCGGGGCATCACACACGGCATCACCAGCCTGTCAGGAATGGTGATTATCCTGCTGTATTCAGTGTTGGTGCTGCCTCACCTTGAGTACTGTGTGCAGTTCTGGGCCCCACAATTTAAGAAGGATGAAAAGGTCCTTGAATGCATCCAGAGGAGGGCAACAAAGCGGGTGACAGGTCTTGAAGGAATGTCTTATGAGGAGCAGCTAAGGACTTTGGGCTTGTCTACTTATGAGAAAAGGAGGCTGAAGGGTGACTTGACGGCTCTCTACAGCTTCCTGAGGAGGGAAAGGAGAGAAGGAAGTGCTGAGCTCTTCTCCCTGGTATCCAGTAACAGGACATGTGGGAGCGGTTCAAAGCTGCACCAGCAGAGGTTTAGACTGGACATTAGGAAGCATTTCTTTACTAAAAGGGTGGTCAGATGCTGAAACAGGCTTCCTGGAGAGGAGGTTGATGCCACAAGCCTATCAGTGTTTAAAAGGCATTTGGACAGTGCCCTTAATAACATCCTGTAATTTCTGATCAGCCCTGAATTGGTCAGACAGTTGGACTAGATGATTATTGTAGATCCCTTCCAACTGAAAATATTCCGTTCTATTCTATTACAGGAAAGCAGGAAAGTGTAATAGCTGGAAGTCAGCTAAAGGATCCCACCTTTTTTTTTAAGGTTTTAATAGCACCAAGGACTTTTCTTTTTCATCCATCTGCATTCAATCAAATTCTAAAGAGTGGGATCTTAAGATCTGTGTACAAAATTTTCTGTACAGAAGTACATATGTCCATACTCCAGAATGTGTATAGATATTGTACCTGCATTCACAAATTATGTAAAAGAATACAAAAATTATATTTTTGGCTCCTTATACACTGGGTTATGTGATTTGCACTGAAATATCAATTACTATTCTGTAGAGACAGTCTTTTTTACCTTTATCAAGCGACATGATTCTCTGTAGCTTCCATCTTTTTTTTTTTTTATTATTTTTTTTTTATTTTGTGTTACATTTTTCCTTTTCTTCTCTGCGAAGAAAGCTTCCAGGAGCAAAATAAAATACATTACCATTTCTTCCTATATTGTTAGAGTGTATTGATCCTTCCTGAAAATCATCACAGGTAGTAGTGCTGATGTGTTGCATTTTATTTCTTTCTTATTCCATCCTTATCTTCCATCTGCTCTACTGGAATTGTACCAGGTGCAGTCATTATTTTACCATATAACAGAGCAAATAATTACAGGCTTCCTTGCAGAATTTACTGTGTAAGGAAATTACTACTACAGCCTGGCCTGGAGCTAGATGAATCAATATAATTAGCTCTATCCACTGCTCTTTTCAGAAATCTTTCTTAGTCTGGCTGTCAACAGTTTTTAATCTGAGAATATTTCATAAACTGTAGATTATGTGGACTGTCTTCACCCTTACTAAATGATGATGGCATAAAGTAGGCTTGGGTTGGAAAATGGAATTCAATATCACCCTGAAAGCCCAGCTAAAGGAAACAATTTTGCAAATAAATGCTTGGCAATTGCTGGTATGTGAGTTCACACATCAAAGCTTTCAGTAAGATTTCCACATTGCCTCCACTCTTGGATGTAATAGCAACTTTGGTGTTTTCAATCTTATCCTCTCAGGGGTGTGCATGCAAGGGAAACACTGCTAACTCTATTTTAATGCCAGCACAGTGTTTCTTGCTGTAAGAAGCACTGGCTGGTCATTGCACCAAAGCTGCACGAGAAGAAAGGGAGGGGAGCTCAAATTCAGCTGCGTTTGGAGCTTGCTGTGCTTTGTTGCTGCCCAAGGAGACTGACTGTTTCCATGTCTTCTGAACTGTCCTTTGCAAGCGATCAAAATGCAAAGATCTCCAAGTGCACTGGTGTGTAGGTACAGCATCCTGCAGTGCTGAATGAAAACTTCAGTCCATCCCAAACCCACCATGGTGCCACCACGTGGAGACAGGAGCCCTGCCTCTTGACGGAACCCGCTGGCTCAGGGCTGAGGGGAGGTGCCAGCTCTGCTGCTTGTTCCAGAGCTACCCTGGCTTATGCTGCACAGAGCATTTCTGCACTTCATTCCATCTTCACGTGATAGGTTGCAACTGGACACAGCTTGAAGTGGACAGTAAAAGTGCAATGACTGAGTTTTGCAAAGTTATTAGTATTATACTACTTGACCGAGTTCAGAGAGATTTTATATGTAATTAAACTTCCAGTTGTTTTTTGGTTTTGTTTTGTGGTGTTTATTTATTTGTTCGTTTGTTTTCCAAGTCAGCTAAACTAAAAGAAAAATGGAATGGAAGTGTAATCATCACAAACAAGGGCATGCTTACTTTTTTGTTGTTGTTGTTCCTGAAGAAAAAAAGATGAAGCGTCTACTGCTAAAAAAAGTTAAAAAACCTCTTGCAGCAAATATAATTAATACATTGAAAAAGTTGTGCAATTCTGAAAATTTTACACTGTGATAGCAGAAAAATGCCAACAAGCTAGAAATGCTCAAATCCACTGACAGCTGTTCAAACACACTATTATGCGCTATTAGCTTTAAGTAAATTGTTTTAGGTGCCCATGAGACATGTAAGTTGTACATGGATCCAGCCTTGAACTGAAAAATAATTCATCATAGAAAGGTAATCCATCACATATACTAGAATAAAATTTATATTTTATTTATATTTATACTTGATGCTTTTCTAGCCAGTTGCCTTGCTAAGGCAGTCTGATAGCATGCGCTAATCACTTCATGAAATATTTTTTTAATTATTTTTTAGATTATTTTCTTTAGCTGCAAGTTTCGCTTTTTGGGAAAAGGACAAAGAATCATAAAATTTATCCGAATGAATCCTACTGGTGTGGAACATGGTGCAAAGGACTAGAATTTTAATCCTCAAACATATAACTAATAGGTTATGTATGGGGACAAGAAGGAAAACTCAGTGTGTCATTGCAAAAGTGATCACTTCCAAAGGACAGATAGATCCATGAGCAGCTTGTTGTTTCCCAAACCTGTTTATCACAAACCTAATGTGAAGGGGAGATTTCTCAGAAAAAAATCTGGCATGCAACTCTCCTCTTTGTTAATTTTCTTGGTTTTGCTGTTTATATTTCAACCAGGAAGCCAGCTGAGGCTGAGTGTAATGGTCAGATCCAGGTACAATGAGGCCGGAGAGAACACTGACTGCACAGAACAGTACAGTGGAAGACAGTTTGCCCAAGAGGTCCACAGTTGCCTGAATAATGTATGGGCTGAATTCTCATGAAAATTAATGGGAATTTCTAATCCAAACTTCTGAACTGTGTTTTTAAAAGATATCTCAATATGTGCTTCTGCAGACTCCTCATAGCCAACAGATGACTGCCTTTACTACCTGTTGATAGTTCATGGTGGGCCTGAGGTTGGTAATGCCTGCTTTGTGGATCTGTCACAGTATTTTAAAAGTGAAACACAGGTCTCAGAAGAATACACTGATCTGCATTCGACACAGCAGGGTGCATTTTTAGCAAGGTAACTGTCACTGTTCAGGCACAGGACTAAACCACCAAGCCACTTTTGCCATGTGGTGCCATTCAGCGGGTGCTAAAATATAGCTCTTGAGAATGTCAACAGTTGTTTAGAGACTGTTATTTTGCTGAACTATGGTTATGTGAAGTTACATAAACCCTAAGTCTCAAAGATACGCATCCGTAGTTGGGTAACAGTTTCTAAAGTCTTCATGTCCAAGTGGCTTTTACCGGGGCTTTTGCTCTTAAATCAACCATATTTTTTTAAAAAAATGACCATATGGTGCCAAAATATAACTGTAGGAGCTTAAATTTAGCTTCCTGTTTTTTAAGTGTTTGTCTTCACTCTTTTAAGCTTTATTTGAGACTACCTTTTAGCTTGAAAGTGTAGACCCCTAGGAAGAGCAGGTTCATCCCCTCCCAGATTCACAGTGATAATTGTGCATTTGTTTGTACTCAGTAGTTTCTGTCAAATAGGTTGAGACCATGGCATGCTTTTTCAATATCTATTTAAATGCTTTACTGTGAATTAATTGGTATCAACTCTTCCAGCTCTCACATATATGTTCTCAATGACTGTTCCAGTCATTTAAAAACTCTGGAGCCACATTGCTAGTAGCCTGCTGTGCAGACACAGCATAGGAATTGAGGATGGGAAAGACCTCTGGATCAGTAACTCCAGATACCTGCCAACACCTCCTGAAATCCCCCTATAAAGTTTTCAGACTATATTCTAGAGGCCAGATAGGTTTTTTTTTCCTTATTCGTTCTATTGAGAAGCTGTTATAAAATGCAGTGTTTGAAAAGTTATTTTTTTAATTGCCAGTTTAAAATTATTTATTGGCTCTTGCTCAGCTGTGGATGTAGAAAATACACATTTGCAGTTGCAGTGATTGCTATTTTAAACTGCTTTTTCCCTGTCTGGTTTGTACCTGAGTGGATTAATCAAATGCTTTTGTTTTACTAGACCATATGAAGTTCTCCAGCTATTCTATAGTTTATGCCTGGGTCTATTGATCGATTATAGGCCTGTTCTTAGGGTGCATAAACTGTGGTTTTAAATACTTATGTCTGTAGAGGGCTTAGAGAGAAAGGGACCAGTTGTTTGAACAAAAAAACATATAAGCATATAAAAGAATGGTTTTGAATACTGATTTCTCATAGACATCTGGGCATAGCCAGCTAAATGGAGAGTGGATTGTGGGGGTGAATTTCAGGCACGTGTGTTCTTTCATTCATAATTTTCTATTCTCTAATAGAGGCATCCCACAGTTTAGCTGAATGGATTTCAGAATCACATCCAGCTCCCTACCTTTCAATGTACAGAGAGTTCAAGCATCTAATGCAACCTTGTAAATTTGCTTTAAGGAGCTGGGTATCCGATTTTGTCATTGTGTTGAAAATTAAAAAGCACTAATTCCTGTTTTGATATCACCTTAGTGTGTGTGGGTTCATGCTAGTCTATGTAATCCATCTTTGGTGAAGGCTAGTCCCACATGCTTCCTGTTCTCTTCTAATTTGTGTCTGAAGAACATTTTATTTTTTTTGTCTTTCTTTTTTTTTTTTTTTTTTGTTTTGTTTTTCTATTTCTCATCTACTTGGCATAATTGGTGATCAACAGTGTTTATTGTTTTTGAAGATTTCTATTACTCTTTTATTTCCCAGAACACTTCCTCAGGGGACAATCAATTTAGTTCAGTCTGTAGCGTTGCTTACAGACTGAAAGTGGAAAATGACTAATTAATTTGAACAGAGGCAAGGAGTTTAAGCTTTTTGAATTTTATTATTTGATTATCTGTCCCTGCACATATTGCTCTGTTTCATGAGAAAATTCTCTCTCTCTCTCAACTGGTGATAGTGATATATGCAAAACAGGGGGAATCATGAGACTAAATGACTATCCAAAAAACAGCTGAGAATTTGCAAATTCAAAGGTCTGTATAGAATTTCCAAATGTTCATGATGGCTAAAATTTGGTTTGCTTCTAGCAGGATTTGTTCATAAGCTTGTTGGCTTTTTTTTTTTTCTTGGTGTTCTGTGCCTTGCTTATGATGAAATTTCTATGAGATATATGTGGTTAATCCATTTGGAAAAATCCAGACTAATTTCTACTATGGTAGAAAGTCGTGCAGCAGTCTCCTGGAAGGCTGCCCCTCCTATGTACGAAGTACTTCTAACTCCATGATTAAACAAATATCGATTACAACAAAAAGCATTTTATTCTAGAATTTTTGTAAGTTTCTCTTCTATAATGTCTGTTTTAGTAGAGAGGATTGAAAAGGCATTAAGAAGAAAAGGCTCATGCAGAAAACACACACTAGAGCACATGAAAAGGCTTGGAAGAGCCTATCACGACTGAATTACAGGCTTTATGCATTCATAGGTCAGAGGAAAATTACCCTGGTTTTACACCAGGGTAGTTCAGTGTGGGATCCATCTCATGACTGCCTGAGACCAAGTACAAATTTATGTACTATTCACAAGACATTGCAGTGAAGGAGAGGTTGAATAAATGGCAATGAGACAATGGTATGGAAAGATGAGAAATCTTGTTTGCTGTTTGTTGCTGGTCATAACATTTAGTTGTCTATTAGTTATTGTAAAATAATAAAAATAACAAACCATTACTGTAAAAATTGGACTTGTTGGCTCAGTGCTGCTGATAGAAATGAACAATCTTTGTATCAACAAATTTTAGCAATCCTGAAACATACCATAACAGGAGAATTGACCTGCAGGTGGAAAAATTTTTGTTTACTTCCACTAGAACCACAGATTTCCTGTTTGTGTGGAGATTTAGTAGCTGCTGTTCAACAGCATTTTGCAATGACAAAACAGTCCCTTTCCTACAGTGATCTGAAAGGTCACTGTGTATCACCCACGTTCAAACTGAGAACCCATGTTCAAACTCACTAGAAGCCAGAGAAAATTCAGTGAATCTAACCTGAAGGAGACCGTGTTGTTCCAGCCCCACCTCTGCAGACAGCCTGATTCACAGGTTTGTCCATTCTCTGCAGAGAAATGAGATGGCTTTTACCGGTTTGTCTGTTTTTTTTCCATTCAGACAATGAGAAACATCCCTGGATGATACTTTTTAATACACATGAACACAGTGACTCTGCTTCCAGACTGGCGCCAGCATTCCTGAACCGGGCTGCGTTGTGCTGTAGTGGATGTACTACCTCAGTCCACATTTCGCTCTGTATCCTCCATTGGTGCTGATCTTTGTGGCACTGTTCAGATACTCTTTATGTTCATTCTTTTTATTTTTCTGCCATCTGCAAACAGCAGTGAAAGAAGAAGAAAACAATAAAAATAGCATTATTTCTTGGTCCCTATAAAACCGACAAATTGAAAGAAAAGTAGGAATTTGAGATAAACTAAGTTCAGTGTAGAGTCTTTAACAGTGCTGAAGACTGAGATAATTAATGCTTAAGATTATTTCAATATAATGAATTTAAGCACCAAAGTACTACAATATCTAATATGATTCTTTGTCTCACATGCATTGTATTTAGATTTATTTGTCATTAATGGGAGAAATTGCTTGTTCCCAACATGGTTTTCACTATACTAGGGATAATGTGGCTATTTATTGAGGCAGAAAAATGTTGAAAAAAATTAGAATCTGTTTCATCATTGCCTGGTCTTTTTTAGAGCTGCTGCATCTGACTGAAATACAGTGAGTATACCTGTACTTACTTGTAAAGACAGGCGTGTTAAATGTGAAACATTTGTTTCTGACTGCTGTCACGTTATGATCAAATCCTCTTGACCATTGGACTGCACAAAGAATTGAGCACTGATACCCCCACTGGCTCTAGTTCAGAAAGAGCTTTCCTGGAGTGTCAGGAAATCAGATATACAGACTAGTTCAAATATTGAGTGAATCTTAATGAAAATACGTTTTGTGGAGTTAATTTATTCTAGAAATGAGTGCACTGGAAATAAATTACAAATGAAAAATCAGTTCAAATGTAATTAATAGACTATTATCTAAGTAGTGACTTATTTTTAAAAGAAATATGCAAATAAATTATATAACTATAGGTGTGACAAATCCGTTGTTGAATCATGTTGTATGGCTGGGCAAAGCCAAGCATGTCCTTGGAGACAAGGGATTAAAATGAGACTGTTGAGTAGACAGTAGCAGCATTAAATGAGCAATGCACCTAGAATGACAGCAGCAGTCTGGATTGCTCCTCTCCCATGGGAGACTGGTCAGTGGCCATTTGGAGAGGCAGGTCCTATAAAAAGCAGTCAAAAGTGTTGAGGTAAAAAAATTCTGGACTTCAACCACACGTGCTATGGAAAAACATTTCATTCAGAGTTATGTAAGGCCTGATAATTTTATTAGATGCTTTTTCTGCCTTGTGGCATGAAAAATAATGAATAACTGTGGCTTATTTATGTTTTGTCCCCATGTCATTCGTGTTTTTCTAGCCTTTTCTCAGGCCCTCCACCAGTTTTCTCTGTTCCGTAGAACATATTGAATTTCTACTCATCTGAGCAGTATCTTTGTTTTTGTTTTTGCTTTTGCTTTTGTTTTTGGTTTTGTTTTTTGTTTTGTTTTGTTTTCAGAGATGCAGAAAACAATGTGTCATAATTTATGCAGTGGCAAAATGCAGTTTCTGTCTGTTACTTTCATAATAGCTTCTAGCATTTTGTTTGTCTAGTGGCACTTTACACAACACTGACTCTTCTGGAGAACAGCTTGCATCCTACAGGATTTCTTTCTGTGTGTAACACCTAATTTGGAGCTCACCACTTCTTAAGTTTACATCACATGGTTTTTTCTACAGTTTTGTTTCTTTCAGTTATTGATGATGAATTTATTCTGTCATTGCAATGCTCATATGAGAAGATCAGTTGAATCTTTGCAGTCACCATTAATTTTCACTCGTCTGGATAGTTCTGGTGTCATTGATATGATTTGCCACCTCACTATTCACTTTTAAGTAATCTTTGAATGTGTTGAATAGGACCAGTTCTGACACAGAACCCTTCTGGGATGTGGTCATTGATTTTCTCTAGTGTGGAAACTCTACTTCTGTGCCCACTTTCAGACCTGTTTAAGCAGAGGTACAACAGTGAAGCCGTGCCTGCGCAGAGTCAGCCCACTACTGAAGCCACTGCCAGGGTCCAGAATAGCAGATGTGGCTTGAGAATGCAGGCAAAGCTGCAAGTGATTAATACTTAAAAAAAAATAAAAA
Source organism: Columba livia (assembly GCF_036013475.1). Lineage (NCBI taxonomy): Eukaryota > Metazoa > Chordata > Aves > Columbiformes > Columbidae > Columba > Columba livia. The sequence continues at coordinate 66,144,198 of NC_088604.1, forward strand.
TACAGTATTATTCAATGAGACAATTGATCATGGATATTTTGCAGCAAAAGCATTAGAGAAATGGTAGTGTGGACATGGGAAAGGAGCATAGGGAAATGTAGCAGTGTTGCAGTCAAAACTGTTAGCATTTGTGGAAGATTTCAGCAGAGGTTGGTCTAGCTGACCCCCCAAGTGTCCTTCCAGCCTGAATTATCCTGGAAACCTAGCAGCAATCCCTGTTGTTCAGCTTTGCCACTTAATCCAAATGCTTCTTCCTCCTGTGAGATGTTGTCATGAAGCAATGCAGGCTCTAGTAGAAAGCACATGGTATGGAGGAGTGTAAACAAATATGTTAAAAAATAAAAATCCTGGATATCACCTTATATTTGGCTAAGAAATTCTAAATGCCTTCATGTCATGGTGTTGTTGCAAGCTCTCTGCTTGCTTCCCAAGTTAAGATCAATTTCTAATCTTTTACTCTTCGCATTAATGGTCACTTTATTTTATGTGCTAAACAGTTAGGTGTTCTGACCTTTCAAACTGGTTGGTCTTTTAATCAAAATTGTATTCATGTCCCTATGTTCAGCATTTTCACTTTATTAATCTTTTCCACTGCCTCTGGAACCTGGTATGCTCTTTGTTATGCATTTGAGAGCACAAAATACTTGACAGGAATTCAGCAGTGCTCTAGTAGAAATCAGCCTTTTTATAAATCACCTCTTAGCATAACTTAATTTCATGCTCCTTTAACTCCCTACTGTCAAAACTGCTTAATACCTGTGCTTTAATTTTGTTCACATTTTTGTCCTAAATATATTTCTGCCAAATGTACGCTTGCTGTTAAATTGATAGTATATAGTGTAATCATTGCTTCTGAGAAGGAGTAGGAAAGATTGGCTGCTTGAGAGGGGTTATTATTTCCGTATGGTTTGGATACACTAACACATACGGCCAATTAATATAAATTAAAAAAAAAAACAACAGGGAATATGAATTTCACTGAAATTCACATGGGTTTTCCTTTACTTTTTTTTTTTTTTTTCTTCTAGTTTTATTATTGTTTTATTCTGGCCACTGGGTATTTTTGATCTGATGCTCATGGCAACATTGAAATAGTTAGATTTGTCCAGATAAAGGCTTATCTAGTTCCAAGTGCTGTCTTAGTGACCCATAGCAGGTTGTCAGGTAGAAGTAAAAGACTAGGGCATGTGTTTCACTAGGTTTCCTAGACATAAACTTCCAGTTTCAAGATACCTACAGTTTAAAGGTTGTTGGATTTAGGGGTTTTGATACCTTCATGACTTTTAAAACATACAATTTTTGGCTTCCATGCAACCTATAGCAATGTGTTACAGAGTTTACCATCCCATGGAGTGAAAAACTCTTTCCTTTTGATTGTTTTCAGCTGCTTCTTGATCATTGAAGTTGCCCCTAATTCCAGTCCTTGGATGGTGAACAATCTTTTCCTCTTTACCTTCTTCAAGATGCTTGTGATTTCATGAGCTCCTGTCACAGATTTCTTTACTTCCTGCTTTCAGTGACTTAGGACTCCTGTGAGTTCATTGTCTTTAGTGGAAAATAGTGATAATTTACACTGGGAGGATGCAGAGAAGTGGCAGACTTCAGATGTAACTTGTGCCTTTCCAGTATCACAACAGTCAAGTCAGTTTACACGAGTTACTTTGTTATTTACAGGGTTGCTGACCCCAGCGTCCATGGTGGGCAACAAGAAATAGCACAGTGGACATTGCTTTTGTAATCTATGTGTCAACGAGTGCCATTTCATTTAATAAGTTAATAGTGACATTAAACAATTCCAAGAAGTAATGTTTAGTTGTTTTTGAGATGTCTGCTGGAATTTATTTTGAAGCTTTACAGAAAATTTTCAGCACATTGAATGTTTGCACAAGAGTTATCGATGTGATTTGGTTTAGATAGAAAAATATTACGTAAATAGCAGTGTGACTCTGTACATGCGCTTTTGAATTTAATGGATTGAATACTTGCTTCAGTAGGTACAGGGTCATCCTCCAGAAAATTCAGATGCACTTTTGAACTTCTAGTTTATATGATACAGCTAAAATTTGCCTAATTAGAAGTGATAAGAACTTATTTCAGTAAATTAGGCTTCCTTCTCTGCTTTAATTAGGAAAAAGTGTTTTGTTGTGAGTGTGGCAATTATGAAATCAGCTTTCACTCCTAAGAACAGCACCGAAGTTGGAATAACACACAAAATGGCAAACTTACATCCATACAGCCCAATACACCATGGATTATCTGTGGTACAACACCTCCTACTGAAAAATGGAGTGGAATGCTAATTTACTTCTATCTTCATACAGCAATCTTCTGGCTGAGCAAAAAAAAAAAAATATTATTTCAGGGTACATCAAGGTAAAAAAATCTTTATAACCTCATCTTTCCAACATGTCTGCCTCAGGCAAGGCATATGTCCTTCCAGGAAAGAAACTGCTGGCAGGGTTCTGCAGTACCACTGTATTTCTCATTTGTTAAGTTTTTACTCAAAGATTCAAAGTCCTGCAGCTTTTTGAGCTTTTTCTTTTGCATCGATTTTTTTTCAGTCTTCCAATACTCTGCAACTTATATAACCAATCCTAATTAACCAGCACAGCTTGAATTTTGAATATCAAATTGTGACTATCTGTCCTAAAATATTTATGCGATACCTTGCTGGAGAAGGGTGAACTCATTTGTGAAATGCTATTGGCTGCAGTGATTCTGGCTGCAGTTTTTCAACCAAGTTTTAAAATCAGAGAAGAGCCTTGCACAACCACAAGTAACAAAAATAAACTGGAAGAATATGTTTTACACCCAGGTATAGTGCCTATGAACACAGGAGAGGCAATGTTAAAATATAACTTGCTGTGAGTTATTTAGTTTTACTATAAAAAAATCATAGGCAGTCTGTGAAATTCCACATTGGCAGTGAAAAGGGACAGCAAAAGCACAGATTTAATCACCAGCTAAGTATCTGTTCAATCCCTGTCAAACCAATTGATTTGGCCTGTTTTAATTAGGCACTGAGGGAGTAAGTTTAAATCATTAGCTGTTCTTGCCTCATCACAGAGTTGTTTGAAAATTGTTTTTTAAGGTCTATGTGCTCTGCAGATAGAAGGAAAATGTTCCACACATTTTTATGATATGTTATTACTTGGATTCTGAAATTCAAGTTAATATTTCATATTTATTGCAACAAGTGTTGCCAAAGTGAAACAGTTATTGAAACTCTAATTGACAGTACAGTTCAGAAGTATTTAAAATTGTTTATATTAACAGATGTTCATGCACATGCTGTTTATTTTAATAAAGAGAAAAACAGTGTAAGTTTTAGTGCTTTTATTATATTAATTTCCAAGGTAGTGAATCTGAAGTGTTTATATGTACACACAGACAAATGTGCAGATGGTAAATGTGCCATCAGTCCATGCTTTATTCATTCATAGGTACCGTCACTGGGATTCCCTTCTGAAACTGCCTGTTTCTCTCTGGCTTTAAAGAGAGCCTAGGGTAAGTGACTTGGGTCTAGATGTGTCCCTGTAGGTACCTGCAGCACGCGATCCCCTGGTTCAGTGCATTCCATTGGTGTCTCTCCTCCCTGAATACTATTATCTTGAAAGGCTGAGGGAGCTAGGTCTCTTTAGTTTGGAGAAGATGAGACTGAGGGGTGACTTCATTAGTGCTTATAAATATATAAAAAGTGAGTGTCACGTGTGTGGAGCCAGCCTCTTCTCGGTGACAACCAATGGTAAGAAAAGCGGTAATGGGTTCAAACTGGAACACAAGAGGTTCCACTTAAAATTGAGAAGAAACTTCTCAGTGAGGGTAACAGAACACTGGAATAGGCTGCCCAGGGAAGTTGTGGAGTTTCCTTCTCTGGAGACATTCAAAACCTGCCTGGACACATTCCTGTGTAGCCTCATCTTGGTGTTCCTGCTCCAGTGGGGGGATTGGACTTGATGATCTTTTGAGGTCCCTTCTAATCCCAAGCATTCTGTGATTCTGTGATCTTTGAAAGTTAAAGCTGCCCAAATCCTGTGGTTGTTTTCTCAAGAAGTTCAGCTCTCTGTTCTGCATTCCATAGGGAACTGCAGTTTCCCCTCCAGGGTCTTTTTCATTCTCCCAGTCCAAATGAACAGTTCTTCAACTCCTTATATTTAATTTGGGAATTTGTATATATATCTTTTTTAAAAAAAGATCTATACCTAGTCAGCAAGCTCTCTGATCTCAGGACTACCCCACCAGTTATGGGTTTCATTATTAGTGAATAACACTTTATCTAGCTCTTTCTGGATATAATTCCAGAGGAATTTTAATTCTTCTAAGGGTTTCTTGTCAAGGCATAGCTTTATAATGATAGATAGAAAAGAAATGATGGAGTTGTTATTTATGAACAAATGCCCAAATTCTTGGATTACATCAAATCCAGAGTGTCTTGATTTTTTTTTATTTTTTTTTTTCCACTTGTATTGGGGGTCCTATTTTGTTGTCTTTCACAGCTGGTTCAAACACTGGTTGCTCTTGCAAAGTAAACTTTTTTATTAGTTTGATTAATTTGCTTTGCACATCCATGTCCTCATAATCTACTGGGCATGTCTTCTATGTAGCATTAAGGGATCCTTGACAAATCTGTAGTAGTGCTGGCACCTTAGTGCTGCCTGAAAATTTCTAGTTTTCTTGTAGTAAGCTAACACACGTGCAGAATGTGGACCTTCTGGAATTTTGTTGGGTGAGCTCACTTGAATGTCAATATTTTCCAAATACTTGTATATTCTGCTGCACAACACTGCGTTTTATCTTCTTCTGTTTTTTTCCTGATTAGTTCTAACGTGGCGCTTTGCAGTTGGCTGTATTAATAACTCATTAAATGAAAATCTATTGATTCCTCTGGAACTTTAAAGGCACAGGCAAGCATGTAGAAAAGTTGATTATAGTGGTGTTAAACTTTCTTTAAAAGGGATTAATCATATTCTGAATGCCTGGTCATGCTGCCCTCTCAGCCCATCATGCACAGATTCTTAATATTTAGAAAGAAACATGTCTTTCTGTGTGACTTGTAAAGATCAAGATCTCTAAGGATATAATATAGGGGAGTATCTTAATTATATTAACTATTATAAGGACTGGTATTTGAAAGCCCCTCTTTTATAACATGTAACATAATGTTACCAGCAACTGTAAGTATTTGTTCGTCTTGGTCTTTTTGTTTGCTTGTTTTGTTTTCTGTCCAGTTAGCCAGCTCCATAACAACCTGTATTATGGGTACTGAGGCTACCCAAGCTGATGTGTCATCCTTCTGGCCGCTAATTGGTTCCCTGCACAGAGGCCACAGAAGTGGCTGAAAGGTTCAGGACACCCCTACCAAGTCAGTGCAGTGACCAACCTCCCAAAAGACCAGCCATCAATTTCTCATGAACTAACATGAGAAGTTCCTATCAGAATTATTTGGTTGCTGTGGTTCTTATAATTGATAACATCTTCGTTCATCTTCTTCACCCTCTTACCCATTTCACCTCTGAATACTTTTCATGCTAATAGATACCTGGGTACTCCTGTCATCACTGTGTACCAAATTCTTAAAAAAAAAACCAAACAAAAAAAGAAGTGTCAGAATACTTTATTCTGTGATGGCTGGACTCAGGAGCGAAATGACCTTGGTCTGCAGCTGCTTGCTTCATTTCTCTAGCCTAAACCTTGTCTCTGTTGTGCTTCCCTGTTCATCATCAGGGCCTCCTCCTCCTGTTTTTCAGCAAACCTTACAGTCTGTTCTCTTTGAATTACCTTCATGTTACATTCTAAGCTTTTTGGTCTATGATTTGTCATACAAATAAGTCTAGCTCTGCTAGATCCAGTGATACTTCTTACAACTCTTCCCTCACTTTTATGCTTCTCACGACTTGACCCTGAAGTGTCGTCATACCTTTATCTTTACCTATGCCTTATGTTATTAGTCAAGAGCTCTCCACTGCAAAATTTTCCCCAGAGCTTCAGAGCAGGGATAACAGAAGGATCCCTCTCTGGTACCTTATTTTTAAAGAAAAAGCCTCACCAATGGCAAAACAGTGTTTCTCTTTAAAGTCAGAAGACTTTAACCCCTTATGTGGGTAATCACATTGCTGTCATATCTACATATACCCAGGGAAAGGATTATTAATGATACAGTAGCTCACTGAGGAGTTTAATAATTTGAGTGAGTACAAGTTTTGGCTAGCTCCAGCTATTTACAGCACAGCTGCAAATGGCCTTGAAAACACCTAGTGGGAAAGATTTGTTTTTCCGTGATGGAGGTAGTATCTGTAGGTACAGTACCACCTGGATATTACTGTGTGATGTTTATAGAGTATGTGCTACTGCTGATTAATAAAACTTTGGTCTCCTCTTTTCAAGTCAATGAAGAATTACCTAATGATGTATTTTAATGGTCTTTCCTTGCTTGGAAGCTGAAAAAGACACGGGAAGAAATATTTCAACTTCCAAAATTAAATACCTAAATCCAGCATTAATAGGTGTTTTAGATATTTGAAAGACATCAGCATGTAAATATAGCTACTCAAGTCCATTTCCAAGTGATTAAATACTGTTGGCATCTCTAGGTGGCAGTTCTGTGTTCACAATACTACTTTTCTAGAAGATACAAATGCCTCATTTTTCTGTATTTCTGAGGTGGTAGAAGTACTGACCAAACAACTGCAGCAGTTAAGAGGATGTCTCCATTTCCCATAACTGTCCCCTTTGCACAAGGAGCAGGCATAATGAGTGGTGGCATTATATCTCTACTGCTTGAAAGAATTCTGTCCCCAGCATACTGGTTCAGGTGACCCCATGGACTGGATGGACCTTGCTCATCGTTCCCACAGCACTCCCCCTGTGAATAACAGTTTTGCTCAAAGGTCACCTGCACTAGAACGATGGTATATTAATTGATAAATGCATGCTTTTGTGGGTAGGACTTATCTGCATATTAACATACTCTTTGAGGGAAAATGATTCATCGCTGAAATTAAAGACAACTGGGAAATAAAAATTACAAGATTAATCTATCGGGAAAAAAGTATTCACAGGTAGTGTATCAAACTGTTGACTCCTACCTATAGCCAGTTCTGTCTTACTTGTTCACTCGTATGCTTGTGTTATGACAGAGGCTTTTTACTTTGTCGAACACAAATGTGTCAGAAAATCTTCCCATTTTTCTCATTGGAAGTCCAAGAGTCTTAAACACTGATCTTTAGACAAAAGGAGTTTGTAAATTTTCATGGGGGGTGGGGGGTGAACATTGGAAAAATGAAACACTTTTTATTTCTATTTTAAAACTTTAAAAAAGCTGTTCTCCTTATCTAGTAATTATGCTAGCCAGGAACTATGAAACAATCTGCAGTTTAGTTCAACTAAATATCAGATATTCATCAGCAATCTTTCTGGCTGTCCTGCAGCCAGGGGAGTTGGAATAACCAAAGCATTTATTTTTACAGAATTATATTTATGTTCCGCTTGCCATTTTGAATTTTATACCTAATAAACCCCCCGTTTTTGAAACAATGATGCAGGTCCACATGTTATGCATGTGGTCATTTGCAGATTACTGAGGTTTTAAATTATAATTCCTTCTTGAGAAGAGGAAAGGAAAATTAAATGAAAATGAGGAGAAAGTAATATATCTTTAAGGCTATTTGCTGGTTCAATTTCTCCAAAACGCCTTTGAATATTTTGTAGACAGAGAGAACAACTACAGTATATAGGTATTATTTATTTTTCAGTGGAAATACGATACATTTGTCTTTTTTGTTAGAAAATCTTAAACAAAAATTATGGGATGTAAGTCTTAAAATGTGTGGTACATAGAATCATAGAACAATGTGGGCTGGAAGGGACCTTAAAGATGATCTAGTTCCAAACCCTCCTGCTATGGGCAGGGACATCTTACACTAGACCAGGTTGCTCTAAGCCCCATCCAGCCTGGCCTTGAACACTGCCAGGCATAGGGCATCCACAGCTTCTTTGGGCAGCCTGTTCCAGTGCTTCACCACCCTCATGGTAAAAAATTTCTTCCTTCTATCTAATCTAAATCTACTCTTAATTTAAAGCCATTACCACTTGTCCTATCACTACATGCCCTTGTAAAAGTCCCACTCCAGCTTTCTTGTAGAACCCTTTAGGTACTGGAAGGCTGCTGAAAGGTGTCCCCAGAGCCTTCTCTTCTTCAGGCTGAACAACCCCTAATCTCTCAACCTGCTTTCATAGGAGAGGTGCTCCAGCCCTCTGATCCTCTTCAATCTTTAATAAATGCAAAACATGAGCAGTTCTCATGTTTTTGTGTCTGAAGAAAAATATTAAAGTTCACAGCACCCTCTGGAGCCTCAAAGGCCAATTCCTCTGCATATAACAGAATGTAGCTATTGTTCTCATTATGACTGTAATAATATTGTTGATAGGAACATAATAGGAGCCAGGACCAAAGTAGAGTTTTAGCTCAGAGAGATATTTTGACAGGAATTTTAATAATGAAAGTAAAGCAATTAAGGCTCCAGACATATTCTCTGCTTTTATACCTACAACCTGTGGTTTATGTCTCCCTCCCCTTTCCCTCACAGTAAATGCCCAGAACTCTTCTTTGTTACTTGACAGAATTTAAGGTAATTTTTACTGAATTTGTGTTCATTGTTAGGAGGGGAAAGACTGTCACAGGTGAAATGTTGGCAAGATTTAAGAAGCAAGACCGAGAGCAGCTTGGTTCTGGCTTTTATAAATAATTTTTTTAGCCAAAACTTATTAGCTTTCTCTTCCCTGATATCTCTCTGTGCCAAGTGAGCAAGAAAGATACAGTTATGCCATTTCTGCGCTACTTAGGAGTCTCTCTGCATCAGATGAAAAGTCAAGGTGGCTTCACAAAGCCTCTGGGTCTCACGAGTCTTTGTAGAAGAAGGTTTGTTGTTTGTTTGGGTTTTTTTTGTTGTTTGTTTGTTTGGGTTTTTTGTTTGTTTGTTTGTTTGTTTGTTTTGTGCAAAAGGATACAGTTTAGGGGAGTAACTTCTCTGTTTTTAATAAATACTTTAAAATTCCTACTCCAAATGGCAGTTATGAGCACACAGGTAAGTAATAACAGAATAAAATCCTGAAGTGTTTTCTACAGTACTGGCTACTGAGTAGTTCTTACTTCCAGTTCCTTGCTACTCAGTGGTATGACATTACTTTTCAGGATCCTTCAAACAGGAAGCAATCTTTTAAAAGCAGTGAGGAAATGAGTTAAATATATAGGGTTATTTTTGCACATTTCTCAAAATTCTGCATATGATCTGATTTGTAGCATCCATCACAGACTGCAGTGTTTGAATACTGCAATCAATGAAACCCCAAAATAAACAGTTGAAATAATCAATCCTGGAAATAACAAAGCCCTTAATCTGTAGCATCCGTAGGACTTATTTGCTGACCACAGTTCTTGGACTGGCATAATTTCAGGAAGACAAACACAGCTCTTATGATATTTGCAAAGTGTTTGTTAAATAATAAATCAAAATACAGCTTGCCAGATTTTTAGACTTGACAAGGGTTTACTAATAGTATTGTAACACGAATGCCAAAGCAGAAGTGTGCTGAATGTGCCCATCAGCTTACCACTGTGGTAGAGTGGTGCCTATTTCTGTTAATGAATATTTAGAATTTTGTGAAAAATAAAGATGGCATATAAAGCATCCGAGGTTTCAATAGCTTGTGAAAGGTTGGGATTCCTGCTCTTTACTGTTTTCAGAGGCTCTGAGAGAAAATCCTGCCAGAATTTTCCACAATACCAAATGCATGTATGTCCACTGCAGTGCAATCCACATCAGTATCCTATATTTCTGTCAACATCCAGCTGACAGTCATTATTTCCTCTTCCCAGTTTGCCAGTTCTCCTTCCTGCCTTGGTTATATTCTGGGGTGGCAGGACTAGGTCAGCTCTGAAATTAAATAGATAGTTTGGGAAGTTATATAGTCAGTGTAGTTTATTTCTTATTCTGAGAGCAGTTAACTTTTCAGTACTCCATGGAGGAAACGGCATGCTATTGTCTTCTGCAGGAATGGCAGTGCCATGTCCATTATGGAGGTGTGACTTGCAGCTGGAGGCTACCCTGGAAAGCACCTTTGTGGAAAAGGGCCTGGGAGTCCCAGTGGATACCTTGTTGAACACAAACCAGCAATGTACCATCATGGCAACAAAGGTGAATGGTCTCCTGTGCTGCATTAGGAGGGTTGCCAACAGGTCAAAGTAGGTGATACTTCCCCTCTACTCAGCACTGGTGAGCCACACCTGGAGTACTGTGTCCAGTGCAGGGCTCCAGAGTACAAGAGAGACCTGGATACACTGGAGAGAGCCCAATGAAGTGACACCAAGGTGATGAAGGGACTGGAACATCTTTCAGATGAAGAAAGGCTGAGCAAGCTGAGACTGTTTAGCCTAAAGAAGGGAAGGCTCAAGGGGATCTCATCAATGTATATAAATACCTGAAGGGAGAGTGCAAAGAAGAGGGAGACATGTCCAGTGGCAGGACCAGATGTAATGGATACAAATTGAAACACAGGAGGTTCTCTCTGAATGTCAGAAAACACTTTTTTACCATGAGAGTGACTGAGCACTGGCACAGGTTGCTCAGGGAAGTTTTGGAGTCTTCATCCTTGGACATATTCAAAAGTCACAGGGATGCAGTTCTGTGCAACCGGCTCTAGGTGTCCCTGCTTGAGCAAGGGCTTTGGACCAGTGTTTCCTTCCAACCTCAACCATTCTGTGACTGTGACTTTCACAGACATTGCCACAGACCCACCATTGCCAGCATGCAGCCACCTCTGTGACAACTTTTTGAAGATCCTTTACTGACCTACTTGTTTTGCTGAGGAAATGTTGACTGTTGCTCTATTTTAAGAGTATGGTAATGGAGACGGCATGACTATTTTTTAAGGAAGCTACATTGGTAAAGCCTGTTTTCCTGCAGTTTTGCTAGGGTTTTTGAAAACCTGTAAAAATGTCATATAACTATGTTCTCAAGGAAAAAAATAAACTAAAAAAAATAGGTAGGTTAGTTAAATTTCACAGGTTATGCAAAAAGAATAGCCAGGTGAAAAAATTGCTGGAGCGGCAAATTAGCGTGCTTAATAATGTAACCAATTTATACTATCAGGACCCGAAATCTGCTCTTACACTTGTGAAAATGAAATGTCAAATAAGAAAATGTTCATGTTCCTGATTTTAAAACAGGAGGTCAGCATTATGCTTGCTCTGATTTTCTGTGTACCTAGAGAAGAATGGGATATAAGATAAGATGCACCTATTTTGCTGATGCAGCTGGTGGCCAGTTCTTAACTCACGATTGAGCCTGCCATTACTGGATGAATGCATGCTATAACACCTTGAGAAGGCTTTGCCTAAAGAAAAACTAAGATGATGAGATATTTTTCAATATCCTGTGTGTAATGAATTCATCAAACACTCCTGTCAAAGATAAGTACTGTCAGTTCAGCTTGGGGCATCTGTGGGCTCCTAGAACTTATATCTGCTGATAAGTAACAAGTAATTATAAACAAGAAAGCCCTGAGAAATAAAATTAGATTGTTCATTCATGGAGAAATCTATCCTTGTACAGCAGCTTACTGAAAATTCATTTGCAAATAACAATGTATCTGGGAAGCTTTCAGACTGTTCCAGAATTCTATGAATTAATGAAATGTTTCTTTAAAATAGTTATGGTTATTTAATGTGTTCTTTGGATTTCCACAGTAATTTTTCAAAAACTTTTTAACTTCCATCTCTGTTACATTTCACAGGACCTTTGTACAAGAGTAGAAGCATACAGAAGTCACTTGTTAAGGGTCTAAGAGGTCTTCAATTACTTTGAACTTTAACGTGCAAGATGTTTGCATTGAAGTGCAAAGTCCTCTGAAGTCCTCAAATGCATAACGTGTTATTTTCTCTACTGTAAATGTCTGCCATTGCACCCAGATTTTTATTTCATGTTCTTTCTCTGTCCTGAAGATGCATATCCCAGTAGCTCTTTGTCTTGCTAAAGACCTGTGGAGGCTATACTGTACCTGAACATTGAAGAAATCACTGAGTAAATCACTTGAGAAAATTATCAGGGTTCCTCTCTAGCCTTACAGCTGGTACCAGGATCAAAAATGAAATATCTACCATAATGTCATTTGGATGTCGTGGGACAACCTGTGGTCAATCATTAGGTCTGTGTCTTAATCCTGCACATATTCCTTTCTATGTTCTAATAAATACTTTACTTAAATGTGAATATTTTGGAGAAACCTCACATGAGAATATTTTCCCTGTTTTAACAAGTGATTTCCTTGACAGAATTCTGTTTCCCAGTTTAGATCCTGAGTCCCCCCCCTTTTTTTTTCTTTCAAATACTGTAATCCACTAATGTATTCATTATCACCATGTTGTTTAGTCCTCTGAAGTTAAAGGTTTTCTTTTCATTATAGTCCACTAGGATTTTATGAAATCCCTAAAAAAGGCCTGATCAGATGTGGTACAGGTTTACTTCGTTTTAATTCCTTTCTAAAAATGTTTTCGTTTACATAGAAAACCCATGGAACCTATAAAAAAAGTTTCTCTCAACAAGAATGACACATGAAATACATATATTTACCTCTTTTCCTAGTGTCCTCATTAATTTGATCAGTAAATTATTTCTTACATGTTTAATAAAATATGGAATTTTATTTTTTGTTTTGTTTTGCTTTGTTTTGCATACCCTGCAAGGGAAGAATGAGAAAGAGAAGCTTCCTTTCAAGTCTTATGTTGCTTCTCAAATTTCAAGGTATTCTGAAGCCCTACATGTGGTTCACATAAGTTAAAGTGGTCAGAACAGTAAAAAGCTATTAATATGAAATTAAACTTTTGAAAATGTCTGTTAAATGCTTCTATCAGAATAGTTAATAATAAATCATTAATTGATGGAAAAATTATTTTATAAATGCAAACTTCATTCTTCAAGCACCTTTGAATGTAATCTTACTTCTGGAAAATACATTAGAAGAATTAAAGTCTTTACTCTGTTTTGACCTTTATGCTATTTTCTACATAAGTTAGTGGAGCATGGTTTTCAGCAAGACTATCCACAGGGTGATAACTTTCCAGACTAGGCAAAGAAAAAACGGATTTGAAGAGAGTGAGTGATGTAAAAGAAGAGCCACAACCACTTTTCATTTTCTCTCAGAAATGAAAAGCTAATTCAGATAGAAATGGTACTTTCAATTCTTTGCCTGTCAAGACTGAACTAAAACAGTGTGTCAAATCTCCATATTTGTTCCTTTCTGTAGTCTCAGACTATAGGTGAGCTTTGGAAAAAAGTGTGTGGGGAAAAAAAAAAGAGCATATTTTCTGGAATGTTTCTGGATTTTTCCTGGTTTTGTTCAATAACAATTTTAATTCCCGTCTATGTCAAAGGGTGTCTGTCCCTTTATTGGTTTTCAATCTCTGTCTGAAGTGAAAACCAGACTTTAAACAATTTTTAAAAATAAAATATAGTGATGTATGTTAAATAATTAGAGCAACATATTTTAATTTCTATATTTGGATACATAGGTTAATGTAGTATGATATCAAAACGTGATACTGAAAAAGAAACACCTTAGTTCAAAATCTTCATCTTAGTGCCTGCATTACTAGATGTTCTACTTTACAAATAAGTTACTTTACAAAGGGCTCTTTCTGGTTTTGTTGTTTCCAGTCCTGTCAGCTCAGACAACATTTTAAAGTTAATCAGGAACTATGTGTGCATGAACAAGAAGATTTCAGCAAGTGCTACTGAATCACTATCTGGGCAATGCCACAGGATTTCACAATGGAATCTATGTGATTCCTTTTATGTGCTTTTTATGCAATGGCACTGCTAAACAGTAAAATGCAGAAAAAATACATTATTTTAAATACTAAAGTCAACAGGTCAGATGATGATTGTGTTCTGCGAGTATATCTGCTGAGTGAGAAAGTATCATGTTTTCGAACTGTTTTGTGGTCTGGTTCTGTACCATAAATGCTTGAAATCTTTATCATAAATTTTCACCTTTCATTTTTGTGCTTCCATCAGATCTAATCTAACAAAAAAAGAAATAGTGAGTTAGTGGTGAGTAGTAAAGAAAAGTGAACAGGATCTCTTCCGAGCATTCTGCCTTCCAAGATTACCTTCTGCAAATGACTGTAAGCTGGTTATCATACATTTATATCTACCAAATCACTATTGGATTAGAAGTACACGGCAAATAGAAAAAGAAAAAATAATTCAAATAAAACCAAAGAAATTAATGATGTGTAAGTTCAATAAAAGCCAGTGGTAGTAGCTACTTAGGGGGATTGCCAGTACATTTTAAGGATGAAAAACATTGGAACAAAGAAGACGTTCAGATCAAGAAAAACAAAAAGTCATAGTTAAGGCCAAATTACTTGTTTTGCAAGTCATTAGACCTGTCTTTAAGCTAAAAAGTTCTTCTTGGCTCTTCAACTCTTCAAGTAATATATAATGTATAATAGTCAGATTAACCTGGCAACTTCTGGTTTGAGTTTGTCATATAGTTTTTTAAGCTGATGGATATCTTGCCTCCTTAGAATGTGTACATCTTAAAAAAGCAAGAGTTTGTAGTCAAAATGGCTTTGATATTTGAAAACAGATTTAACTGATAGTCCTGATCATGCTGTGTTGCTTATCAAGACTACCAGTCTCCTAAGCTCGTGAATATATTAGACATTTTGACACTGAATATTCATTTGTGGATATTAAATCAAGAATATGAGGAATAGCAGATAAAAATTATTCTATGTAGTTATCAAAGTCAGAACAGCATGATAATTCAGCTTCAGTAGCTCTGTTAGAAGTTGACAAACTGAACATCTTATTTTCCAGCAACAAAGCATTTGGGCACAGCATGAAAGAAGTGCTTTCCAGACCTACCATTAATATTCGGCATTCTCACACCTCCAAGGGGTAATGACAACTTCAGTTCTTTGTGTGGATCAAAACCAGATGAATGAAAGCAACTGCAAAGATTTTAAATTAAGGTGGTTTGTTAAGGAAAACATTTGATTTACTGTTGCTATGAAAATGTCAGCAAAGCTCCATGGCATAGTGAAAATAAACTCTTTAATGTCTTCCTCAACCTTGTGACAGTAAAGATTGACATAGCATTTACAAAAGAGAAAAAAGTTCCTAGAGGGTAAATAGTAGGAGAAGATATAATATAAATATACATAAAATGAGAAATAATTGTTTCTTTCACAGTTTGTGCATATGGTCTACTCTTGTCCTTGCATTTTCTCTACAGCTATTTTTTTTTTTCTTTTACTGAGGCCTGGTTTTGCTGGACAAAAAGTGAGTTTATATATTTTTGATCACTGCTATTTCACTTCAAAAAGAAAATACACACTGTGTTGTCCCAAATCCATTCCCTTTCTTCCTACTTTCTTGAAGTGCACCTCTACCTTTGTAATATGAAATACCTCCTTGATCTATATTGAAAAAGCTAGTTTTTGAGGATAGCTGTGATGGCACTTCTCTTTCAGACAAATCCTGACTACTTTTAGTCATTCGAGCTGTTAAGCTTGATGGAAAATCCACAAAATGAAAGCCTCAAAAAATAGTGGAATCTTCCTAGAGGTATCAGAAAAGTGCTGTGTTTGATACACAAACACAAAAATATCATTTTCTTACTGTTGGAAGTGAATAGGGATTTGATTTGATGCTATGAGGTGTAATCCTGACGGTATTATTAAATTTAATTTATCCAACTACTTATGTGAAAATATCTCTGCAGGTACTAAAAGGCTGTTTCATCTGCTCTAAACCAAAGTTTGGTGTTGTTTTTCCATGCTAGAGGTGGCAGACAAGTAGCTAAAGGCAGTAACCCAAACTAATAGCAGCTTCATAGTCCATCTGTTTTTCTGACTTGTTTCTTGGGGAAATTTCCCACTTTCTCCAAGGACAAAAATAACAGCAAAGTGTTGATGCTCAGATCAAGAAGTAGATGTCAAAATGAAACTTGGAGCAGCAAGTGATTTCATGGACTAGATCACTGTCTTTTTAACAAACTGCATCATGCTGATCTACAGATGATTTCATAAACAATAATGGCCAACATTTTAACGCTGACTGAGATAAATTGAGATATATTTTCAGGATAAATTAAAATCGAGGCACCATGTTATTGCATTTCCTTTATGTTTATATTAGTTTCAGTTCAAGGAGAGAAGATTAGTTTTTATGTATCTGTTATTTAGAGAGCATGACCTTTCAAGCAGAGAATAATGTGAAAGAAGCGATCTGGGAAGTAGGGGTTTCTCACTATCATAATAGTGACTCAGAAAAAGTTAGAAAAGATCACTGATTTCTCTCTTCTAAACATGAAAATTTCAGCCACAGCTGGAAGAAAAATAAAATTTACAATGTTGGTACTTAACAACGCCTGCATGTATAGTATAGAGAAAAGGTCAGGGACTTAAAGATGGAATAAATTTAGACAAAGACGTTGGAAACAGTTCTGGGATGACTCAGCCTCCTGTTTCTGTCAAAAACATTTACTGATATTTTCCCTAAAGCATCCAATATTGAGTGCCTTGTTACTGATAAGCCCACTCCTGTCCCTGTTCATTGCAGGGGACTTGAACTAGATGACATTTGAAGGTCCCTTCCAACCCAAACTGTTCTATGATTCTGTGATTCTTCCACTAGTAAACTTGACTGTCATAAATAATGATGAGGAAGATCCTGACTTTGAGCAGCTAGACAATGCCAGACCAGCCCTGCAAGATGTGCAGCTCATAGAGGTCCAGCAGGCTGCTCTCAAAAGAGCTTTTCAGCAGCTGGATTCAACTTGGCTTTCATAGCCTCATGCTGGTAAATGCCATTCATCATTTTTATTATATTTTTTACAAAAAGCAAATGAAGGAATAACTGGGCAGAAAGCCAGTGGCTGTGAAATGATGATCGATTAAGGGTTAGTGGGATGTATCCCCACTATTGGCTCAGGGACAGTAACCCCCGCAACCACTCACCATTCGGTTATTTTGCCGAAGTGCTTCCTGCACACTTGTCATTGCTGAGTGGAGGAAAGATAGACTATAATTTAAGCAGTGTCATAATATTTCCATGACTGGCTGTTTCATATGGAAGTCCCTTGGGCTCATTATTACTTGGAAAACTCATAACTGATGTCCTTGTGAGTTTGTCCCTCAAAAAGCTGTCTTCATGCTACAAGGCACAAGAGTAAAATATATCATTGGAAGGGGGGAGGTGGTGTCTCAGATATTTGCCAGAGGTTCTTGCTCAAACCCTGGCTTTCACATACCCTTGCGTATCTTTGGGAACTGGTCAGTAGTGCAATTTTGTGGATGTAAGTAATCCATCTTGCTTTTTGATTCTGAGACTGGGCTTAAATGTTAAAGAAAAATAGATTTGCTTATCTTCTTGCCTTTGTGGAAGAGCCCTACTTCAGTACTGAAATGCATAGGTAAGCATTTAAGGAGGCAACCAGCAGGGAATTAGTGTGGACAAGACAAAACTTTTGAAATAAACCAATGTTGCATTAACACCTGGACTACAAAATGCAGAGGTTCTTGGGCTAGAGTGGCCAGCCAAACTTAGCACAGCAACCAGCGGCACCATATGCTAACTCTTTATCTTCTTACATTGTTCTCTGTCTCTCCTACATTTCATTTCTTCTTTTCTTAAGTAGTGCTTCTTCCTGTATCTCATGTTAGATTGCATTGTTGCAAGTGGACAATGTCCACTTTGGGCCCCTTCTTCAAACATATCTCTGCTTCAGTTTTCTGCAGTCACACATTCTTGTCTCTCAACGGAGGGCAAGATTTTGCCATCTCCTACTGCTTAAAGGCAGCATACATAAAAGCAAGCAAATACAGAAAAGCAGAGAGGAAAGACTAAAATTTGGTCCTGTGACAGAATTATGGTTAGTTGTAATGTTATATTTCATTTTAAAGTTGTAATGTGTTGTAGTCATTAATGGAATTAAAATGTGAAAGTTGGAAATTGAAGTTATTTCAAAACACCAAATATTTTATTCTGAAAAGCTGAAATAGTAGCTGAGGTGCTTTTTTTATAGACAACAAACCTTTTATTGTCTATATCATTTGTATTTATGTAAAGCTGGATGTATTATCTACCTAGTATACAAAATGCATATATACTGTTAGTATAGCTTTTATTATCAATATTTTACCAGATTTTTAAAATTAATTAACTTAAATGGATATAGACTATCCAGTGGCAGGTAATTTCATCAACACTCATGCTTTCTTCAGCCATCTGTGAACTAGTAGCATGAGGTGAGGCTAAAGGACACACATGAATTTCTAACTGTATCTGGCATTTGTTTGTCACTGGTTATTCATTCATTCAGCATCTGGGTGTTAAATGAACAATGGAAAATATCAAAAGTATGGGTAAAAGGCCAAACCAGCTTTTTTCCTTTGCACATATTAAATGAAAAAGGAGTAGATGAAACACCTGAAGAAAGTAAAGGATTCAAAGAGAAGATGGGATATATTAAAAAAAAAAAAAAATAGGAAAGGAAGATGAAGGAAATTAAAAGAAAGGAGAAGGAAATTGACTGAAGCATGTTTGACGTGGTCTGAGCATTAAGGCTGCCAGCATGCATTTGAAGCACATAGAAGACATTAGGACTGCCCTGGTGAGGTAGCCATGATGTAGCTGGTTTGAACACATGTATCCCCAGGCACCGATGGATCACTGAGAGGACATCTGAAGGACAGATCTGTTAATAGGGATGTCTGGATGGTCCATGAGCACATTTGTTGCACTATTTGGAAAAGTTGTATAAGCATCTGTGGAGCTCCAAATACTTCAATTGCTTGCTCCAGGATTTGAACTCTGTCACCTCCTACAATTATTGAGCTGGAAAGTGCTGCTACTGGATAGCACTTTTTCAAATAACTTTAAATTGGAGATGAAGCTGAGGCTAATCAGGAATAAAAGAGGATACATAGGAACTCTGAAGACTATTGGGTTAGGGAGACTTGATGAAATAGAGGGAAATTTAGAATGTAAAAGTTCTTGGGAAAACTCTGAGACATCACCTAACAGGCCTTGTGGCTCTGTGGAGCAATAAATGACATGTGTTTTCAATCCTGAGAGCAGTGTCTCTAATCTAGTCTTAGAGGCATCTAGTGATGCCACCCAAATGATCTATTGTGATGCTTCACAGATACTTATGATAAAATCACAGTAATCTTCCTGGTTGCAATTCATGCGCATCATCTCATGGAGAACAGACTATTTCTCCTTCAATCAGTAGTGTGCCATATTATTCCCCTAAAATTTTCTTCTTTAGGCTAAATGACCTAGGCTGATGCAAACTCTCTTCATATGCACCTATTTTCCCATTACCTTCCTCTTTACTGTTTTAGTTGTGCTGTATTTTCCTGAAGAATCCGGTAACCCAGCTGCAAAAACTGCAGTGCTGTGGAGTGGAAGAATTACTTTGTTTGTCTTGTGTGTACAACTCTGCTTCCTGGAATGAGCTTGGCCTTTTTCGCAATGGCGTGACGTTTTTCATTTCTGTACAGTTTACAATACATCTCAATTATCAGTTTTTTTTTCTTTTTACTACGTAATCTCCATTAAACCACCCTATATTTTGATAGTTTATTACTCCTGCCCAATTCCTTAATTGAATAATCTTCCTCTGTGTTCCTATTGAATCACAAATTTCTTCCACACATTTTTTTCCTATTTAAATTTTAATTATGTTTCCCAGGAAGATTATTGTACTCTTAGCTCCATGGAATCTGCAAGTTATATGTATATACTTGTGCTCTATTCCTTTGTCTTGATTTTAGTGAAAGTACTGAACAAAACTGGATCCAGAACAGACTCTGCAAGAGCCTCATTCAGCGTCTTTTTCCTTGAAAGAGAACCATTGATTAATATTTTTTTTGGTACAATTGTTCAGTGACTTTGTCACTCACCTTTCCTCTGGACCATACTTCACTAAACTGGTTGTAAGAATCTCATCTTCCGCTGTATTACAAGTCAAGATACTTGACAGTTATTTTTTTTCCGCTATTCACAAGGTGACTATTTCGAAGAAAAATTATTTTTCAGAGATCCATACTAATTGCTGCCGAGTTGTTTTCTTCCATATGCTTTTTTTTTTTTTTTTCTTATTTTAAATATGGGCATTATCTTGTCCCATTTCGTCGTCTGGTACCTCTATTTCCTCCATGAGTTCACACATATGTAATGGCCCTGAGAGTCATTTGGACAATTTTTCAACTACTTAGAAAGTAATCAAGCCTGAGCAGCACAATAAAATGCATATTTATTTCAAATTCTCCCTGACATATTCTGTCTCAGTTGTAGTATGAGATTTTATGCCTATGACACTGATACTAAGTTGTACTGCCCCACTAAATTGTAACTGACCTGTTAAAGAAAAATGCCCTTAACACTTTGGTCTACCATTATCTGTAGTTAGTTTTCCATCCCTGCTATACAATTGACTGACGTATGGGGTTTTTTTGGTTTTGTTTGTTGTGGAGGGTTTTTTGTTTGGTTGGGTTTGTTTGTTTGTTTGTTTATTTTATGTTAACACACTCTACTTCTCATATTCTTTATTTTCTCTTGCAGGCCATGTTTCAGCTTTTCTGAGTTTCTGTCTATACAACCTACTCCTTTGTACAAGTCTTTTATAATCTTTTTCTGTAGCTGAGGTCATGGTTTGGCCATGGTCTCCATACTTTTCTCTGCACCAGGACAGTTTGTACCTGCTGTGTCATTTCCTTGAGGAAATGCCAGCTTTCCTCGTAGATTTTTTCATCTTAGTTTTCTCTTATGAGATCATACACACCAAATTTCTGATTTCAGTCTTTAAAAAAATTGTTTTATTTTTCTGTTCTCCTTTATTGCCTTTCTCTTAGTCAGGTACCTTTTCAGTCCATGTTGACCTTTACTAAAAATGCTTTCTGTCCTGACTTTTCCCTCAGCTGGTAGGCCTCAAAATCACAGGAACAGCCTTCCTAACTGCATTCTCCATTTTTCTACCAAACAGCTGTTGTGAGCGTATCTCAACAATTGGGCAGACATTCTAGGTCTACTGTTTGCCTTTTTTATATGTTTCTTAATGCCCAGTCCTGTGCTTTAAATGATTCCATCAGATATTCAGGAAAAAAAAAAATCATCCAAATGATGCTTGTAAGCAAGTGGTCTGTGTATACCTTCATCCGAATACTGTTCTTTCCCCATTTTTCACCATCCAGCAGGTTTAGCTCTTAGCTTTCATCTCTCATGAAGTGTTTCCCTCTTTAATATGTGGGAGAATCCCATATCTCTTATTCATTCCTTAGCCGGCCCTTCTTGGACAATCTATTGATATTCCAAAAACTGTTACATATCCCAAGAAGTCTGTGTTGTGCCAGTTAAATCGGAGTTGTCCTCCTCTTGTTTATTCCCCATACTCCTTGCAATGCTGCACAGACAGCTGAGATGTTTGGCAAATAAATCAGTGCTCCTGAGTGACATATTGTCCCAATCCAATCCACCAGATGCCATTATTACATAAGATATTTGTACATAGCATGAGGGAATTGCAGCATTGCAGGCATGAAGATAACTTCATAAGTGACTAAACACTGCTGCTACTATTATATTCCGGTTTTGCTTTTAGTGTTAGACTTTTTATGTACAGAAGTTTTAACAGATGGACTTGTCTTCGTGACAAGGTGATGAGTCCACCTGAAGTGACACGGTGATTTACTGGAATCAAGAGTCTTGGGGTTTTCTCCATCCCTTTCCCTTGATATCACTAAAGAGCCTTCCTCTTATCACTGAACTGCACACAGATGTCTTGTCTCTCTTCCTGACATACTCTTAATATTCAAGCTATTTTTTCTGGTTCAGTTCAGAATTTGATTCCTCTTCAGTAACATACTTTGTCTCGTATTCATGTTATGTTTATTTCAGTAGGAGTTGAACATGTGCTTAGAGTTAATCAGGTAACCAGGTATCTTCCTGAATAAAGAGGCATTGCAGCCTTGTTTCAATAGTGTACTATTCTGAGGCCTCTCTGGAAATGTTTTAAATTATTTGTTTCCAAAAATTTCCATGTCAGAACTTCCTATGAGATAAACAGCCTGTTTCATAGCCTGAACACAGTGGCCTGCTTTAGTATAGCTCTCCCAAATTTCTGCCTAAGTATTTGCTTGCTAGGCCACAGTGTGTTCATCCACAGTGACCAGAATCTCATAGAAAGAAAAAATATTTTCATCCTTCCTTACTAAGGATAATTAGCTCAAGGAGAAATACAAATATAAGAGTTTATATAATTTATATTCCTTTTTTCTCTATGTTCCTGACTAGGTTCACTTGGAAAATGTATTTTTCTAGCAGTTCTGATATATTTTGATATACACTGACAGGTGAAGAAAAGAAGAGATAAGGAACAGTGACAACCCTTTGTAAGAACTCCTCTCAGTCTTGGTCTCCCTAAGGCTGCAAAATATTTCAGTGCAGAGTTTTCCAAATTTATTACACCATCCACTCCTATACACACATACGAACACACACAGAGAAAGGATCATGTTTGTTAATGTCATGATATCCTCCCTTTGCCAGTGCCTGTTTCAGTACCAGCACAGATTTTAATCAAGATCCTTCCTTTTCCTTTCTCTGCATTATGCATCTCCCATGATGTTCATGACTGCTTCCTATCAAATCCCTGCTTCACCTCTCCTTAATTTATCTTCCCCCAGATCAGCCCATTCTTATAATCTCTTTCTGTTCTATTAGCCTAGTTTCCCCTGAGTTGTGTTTCTGTTATAAAGAATAAAAATGTAGTCATAGGAAGGATGTGATCATTTAATTTATGGGACCAATTTAATTAAGAATTTTAAAATGTATAAAAAAATAACTCGGACCCATCTTATTGGAATGCAGAAATTATGAGTTTAAATCATGATTTCCAATGTTTAAAAGAGCTTTCAAATTGGGTACTTAAAAAATTGAGACAAATACCCTGGTTGTATTTTAAACTCCTGGTGCATTCGCAAATTTTCATTATTTCCAGAAAGCTTCTCTTCCCCCTCATAGAGCTGTCAAAGTCATGTAATCTATTTTGATCCCAAAGTGCATGTAAGATGGTACACAACCTTGATCTGTTTCCCTAGGAGCTCTATAAGTGTGTTATTTATGTCTGTACAAACTACTTTCAGCATTGCTTTTACAGCCTGATTAAAATTTGCAATTACTTCTCTTAAAGCTTTTTATCATCTTGTGATAAACTGGACACTGCAAGTCCACTTTTCATCAGTATTTAGTTCAGGTATCAAAATGTTCCACTTAATCAAAGTGATAGTTTATCTTTCTGAGTAATGTTACTGCCACATCCTCAGTTTACTTCAATTGATGAAAAAATGGTTTGAATCTGACATGTTTGGGTGAACTCAGAAATAAATTTACGGCTATATATATGTTAAATTTAGCCATGAGAAAGGGAAATGTTGTTTGGCTGGAAGGTTAAAGGCACACATTTAAGAGTGAGACAACATCATAAGTGTTAAAGTTTATGTTCCACTTGATAGCAAAAATTAAAAATACAAGCCCTTACTTTTAGTTGTGAACTCACAGCTTTTTGATATATTGTGTAGATCAAGAGAAGCAAGAAATAGCTAAAAAAAAAATAATTTAAAAGACTGAAATGGCTAATATGTCATACAAACCCATATGAGAGTTCATCTTCCTCTTTGTTTCTTAAGTTCTCCATATTATATATGTATTAATAAAATAGAATATTTGTTAAAAAGTTTGAGGTTTCTACTACTCTTTTTCTTCAGTCACAAGGCAGCCTTAACATTACCTTTTACTGCTATTTGCCTGAGCTACTTTTTAACATTTGCAGTGCTTATGACTCCACATTACCCACAGCTAATTTACTCAAATGCTCTATCACTGGCACCATTAGAAAGGTTTCTTTTGTGTTTATTTCTGCCACTTTTTTCTACAATCACACTGCACAGTGAAAACAGATCATTTGCTTCCTATTTACAGCAGCTTTTTACTCTTTTTTGTATTTATTATTCAGTCAGGGAATCTCCTTCTCCTGTTTAGGTTCACCTGCTCTTTGGTTCAGTCAGCCTTTCCCCACAGGTCATGTTTTTTAAGCTTCTGATCATTCTCATTGCTCTCTTTGGGACAGTCTCCAATTGGTGAATGCTCTTAAGATGCAGAACACAGTTCTCAAGCTGAGACCTTACAGATACTGAACCAAGTGAAAGGGTATCGCTTCACGTAATTGTAAATTACACCTCTGTGTGCACTCAGAAAGGATATTTGCCTTTCTTGCTATGTCATTATTGATGTGTTTAACTTGTGGTCCAAAATTACCAGGATCTTTTGACTTTGAAAAGCTTGATTCCTTACTTTTTTCTCATATTTTACTTGTGTCACTGACTATACCTGCAAAGATACTTTACTTTCACCTATCAAATAGCACAGTGTTTAGAGTTTGTTTGTTTGTTTCACCTTCTCATGAGCAAATTATCCTCTAATATACCTGTTGTGATTTCCAGGATCACCTAATCTGTTAAATCAATAAGCATATGATTTATTCTATTCTTCAGTATCTTAATGAAAATCTTGATACTGGAGCAAACAGACCCCTTGTACACACTCACTTAATCTGTCCTTCCATTTTTCTGAAGAATTACGTATGACACATTTTTTAACATGATTCTGAAACCTGTTTTGCATCCTTCCTATAGTTATGAGAGCCAGTGGATGTTATCCTAGCTTGATATCGGAATAATAAATATTGTGTCAAAGGTATTAAAGAAAAAATATATTACATTCCTGTTACTCCTTACACAAAGGCAGTTTTCTAGTTGGGGAAAAAAAAAATGTCTGAAGTGATTTCTTTTTGACACCTGTCTTGATTTTTAGTTCTCCAGTTTTATTCTCATCACAATCATTATGTTTCATTATTTGTGTCTTTCTATTAGTTGAAGGAAATTGACTGACCTGTAATTCTTTAGCTCCTCTTACCCTATCCTTTGAAAGATGGGCATTGCAAAGCCCCTTTTGTTAACTGTTTGTTACTTCACC
This sequence comes from Columba livia, assembly GCF_036013475.1. NCBI lineage: Eukaryota > Metazoa > Chordata > Aves > Columbiformes > Columbidae > Columba > Columba livia. Next base: position 66,169,301 of record NC_088604.1, read on the forward strand.
TTTCTTCCATTCTTTCTCGAGGGTAACTTTGAACAGGCATGAGATTTATTCACTCCTCCTTTAATTTTCCTAATATTGCACCTGGCCAGTCTGGAACATTTTGTTTCCATGTGAACTCTCCAATGTATGTTTATTTACCCTAAGCCAAGAATGCTTTTTAAGAAACTGTCTAAAAATGATTTTAAAGACTCCAGTTTGCATGGCACTATTTTTTGATAGATTTTTTTCTATGTTGAATAACCTTTTCCTTAGTTTATCTATTTCTTGATGTCCTAGATATCACCTGTGAGATGTGCTTCCATTTGTACCTTGGCCTATTTGACTTGTCTCTGTATGGATGCAGTGTTCATCTATAGGTTTTATGTAACCTACTCTGGTTTCCACTTTCTGTATGCTTCCTTGGGGTTGAAATAATGGAATAAGACATCCAGAGCTGATTCTGACTACACATCCCAATTCTTCCTTGTAGTAGGATAGGTTATATTTCACTCCTGGTTTGTTCCTTTGAAGAACTGCCAGCTTTCCTTAATCCTTTTTTTATTAGACTTGCCTAAAAACTCAATGAGTTTATTGACATCGATTTTGCAATAAATGTTCTGTTTCCTTTATTTGTGAGAACTAGGAGCTCTTCCGTTTTTGGGTCACTCCTCCTAAAATCACTTTAATTTTAATACTGTAATACATGGAGAGGTCTCAGTCTGGAAGAGTCTCTTAACTATTCGCTTTCTCCAACTCTGTATTAAAGGGCATCCTAGGACCTTGAGGGACAGGCTGTGTCTGGCTCTGCCTACTCCACAAGTACAGTTAAAAGTTCTCTCTAATTGGTATGTCCTCTTTGCAGGGCAGTTTTCTGGTTGCTCACAAAAATTCCTATTTATATAATCTTGTAGCCATGGCACCACTTATGCCTTTCTCATGCATTGTCTTATAATTCATGCACTCTGTAATTGAACAGAGACCTTTTTTCACTATATATTTCCTGCTTTATTGACCTCTTCATCTCATGCAGAAATTTCATGATCTTTTGTGTTACAATGTGTGAATAATCTCATCAAGTTTCTGCTATGCCAATCATAATTTTCAGAATCTGTTATTCTTTCTAATCACTCTTATTGATCTTCTATTTATTTTCAAATGTCTACAAATTTGTAGGATCTTTGGAAGATTGACACACTATCCTATTGATTCTTCTATGAAACTTTTACAAATAATCTAAAATCTCACTCTTAATTTTAATAACCTCTGCTAGATCAACAGCAACAATGATAATATCTCTGTGAAATATGGCATGTTGTTAATGACTTCAGGCTTGTTAGCCTGGCCAATATAGTGAAATCACTGTGATGCTCTGATATGAAGTTCAGAGCATAACATTGTGATGCACTTTTCTGGAAGTGAACTTGACTTATGGTAAACTTAGTTTACCATATTCTTGTGGGTCAGGCATGGACTTGAACCATTTTAATTGTATAATCAGCCTGGAATTTCAAAAAGTCAGTGGGCAGGATAATAAGCACCAAACATCTTAACTTCTTAGTCCTTTAAGTGAAACAAAGGCTAGAATTTATTTCCTGGGGAGTAAACACAGAAGAAGCATCTTTAAAAAAGAATTGAACTCAAAATATCTAAACTCTCTGTGAATCAAAACTAATTAGATCTACAACTGTCAGTTTGGCTAAGAACAGTGTCAGTTGTTTCCAGGAGCTTCTATATTTTTTTTTTCTTTCTCTCCAAGCCTAACATTGCTAATGTTGTACTTATTGCTTCTTAATTTTACTCTCATCTTCGTGACACTGACTGATCATCCAAACACTATCTGCTACTGTGCCAGAGCCTCCTGGGTAATAAAAGTGCCAATGCTTGATAAGTGTCTGCCAGATAAAGTGCATGTTGGTTCAGAAGAAGCTGTGCCAACTGTAATGCAAAAAGCAATGAATAAAGACAGGAAAAGACTATAAAAATTACTTTAACTTTTGGTTATTGAAACTGTGCATGTTCAAGTAAATCAAATGTTGCAAGTGTCAGTGCAGCCTAATTTTATTTCTCATCAAATGAAACAGCAACTGAAAGTATGATATTTTTCTATATGTCTAGCTCTCTGTTGGGATATATAGTGATTAAGTCTTTGCTATGTTTGGCTATTTTTTTATAAAAGATGAGTTGGTAATATAAGCCCATTTATGAGTGAAAGAAAATATACATAATTTAAAAACTTAACACAAAGCCCATAAAGAAAGAGAGATCTAGAGATGGAAGTGCAATGTCTGTGTGTTCTGGATCAGAATGTGGTGGTTAATCAGAAAGAACTGTGGTGCAGTAAGATTATAGTAATTTTACTCAAACAAAAATACGCTTTGGAGGGAGAAGGAATATGAAAAGGGCCAGGGAATTGGATTCTGTATGTGATCAGAAGATACCTTCATCCACAGAAGCGTATGAATCCTTTTCTGACAATTTTGCATATCCTTAGTGAGGAATAAGAAGTTTAGGAATACTGCATAATTCAATGTATTTGGCTTTGTTAAAGAAGATCCATGAACTCAAGGCACATGGATGATTCTGCTCATGAAGTTTACTTAGTTCAGGTCATGCATACGGGGAATGTACAAAATGTCTCCTGTTTTGACAGACTTGTTCAGGATGGGAAAACAGTCATCCTAGAGTCCTTGAATATTTAAATTACCAGGTAGTTCAGTAAGTGAAATAGTGACATGTACTCCAGGTTGTTCTGATCAGCAGAACTGTGCTCAAAGGGATTGTAGCAGCAATACTTTGAGAACAGATAGCAAAGTGAAGAACGACAGCCATGAAAGAGAAAGTCACTTTTGAAAGGTTTACTTTTGATTTTTACATTACTCTTCAAACATATCAGGGCAGAATAGTCAGGACTAATGAATCTCCTTTTAATAGCTCTTCTGCTGTTTTATCAGCGAAGAAGAGGAGCAGAGGGAAGTTTCTACTATAAGCACTGTTGTAATTCATTCACAGAAAGGCAAAACTAATTCAAGAACAGAAAGGTTTGTTATGGGAAGGCTGTGTGGCCTTTGAATGATGACTTCTGTGGAGTCCATCTATGTCCTAGCAAGAGGAAAATATCTACATCTGTTTTGAAAATGCATTTTAATATTTCCCCATTTGAGTTTTTAAATCAGATTTTAAAATTAAATCTCATTTGCGTTTTTAAATCAGGTGAAGCTGGTGCACTGGGCTGGATCAGATCCACTTCTACCTTTTTAAAAGCATGGAAAAATTCCAGAGGCAGCATCTGCTTAACCTTTCCTACCTCTCTTGTGGAAAAGGATGTGTTTTTTTATATCACCCAATGTGCTGGGTATTACATGTGTTATTTAGGTCTCCTAATTCTACTTTTCTACAAATCAGCCACTCTGATATGTATATTAGTAGGTAGCTGGGGTAATTTTTTATGTTGGACAGACCAGTAAAATGCAGTGAAGCATGCAACAATAACCACAAATGTCCATCACTGGATGTTTTATTACTGTGTTGAAGCATTTGATTTGTTTGCCTGCAAGGACAGAATCTCCTTAAGGCTTAGCAGAGTCTTGATTTGAATGCCTCTGGGGTCAAGTGTATGTGTCATGACAAACTTCAGCAGCCCTGTGAAGTCATGTAGTTTCTATCAGTCGGTTTGTGAGTACGCAGCTCGCTCCACTACCACTTTTCCCTTATAGTCTCTGCATATATATTATAAAATGTTCTCTTTCCATTTGTCTCCCCTGGTAACGACTTCTTATCTCATCAAAATTGTAGCATATTGAACTTCATATCTTCCTTCTCTTATACTGAGTTCCCTAGGAACAAACCCTGTCGAAAGTGCAGGATGAAAGGGGTTATCATATTTCTCTGTAACCTGCCTGTTTCCCTTGTAGATTTTGCTATAACCATTATGGAAACTTTCAGAAGTCATATACCAGTAATACCACTGAAACCTACTGTCCTCACAATGTGTATGTTTTATACCAGCTATGCTAACTTAAGGATGACAAAAGGGTCCCTCTGGGAACATCTACGCTTCGTGAGGCCTCCTTGGTGTCCATGTTCATGCTCATGACATACCCTTGTTCTTTTATTATTGTGCAAAAACATCATTAAAGCCTTTTGAATTAAGGTACAAAGTGAAGCCAACATCAGCCTATCTTCTGTTCTAGCCGTCTCATTATAGACAGTTTTCACAGTGTCAGGAAGGTACCAATAGGAGCCACTAAAATCAATATTAAATCTAATTATAAATATATTTTTAAATGGTCTTGAAGATCAAAAGAAGTGAAGAGAAGGAATAAGTTTCTTAGAACACTGCCTGATAAAATGGCAAGTGAAGTGCAATGACAAAAAATGCAAACGACTGTGGAACACATTCTATAGTGGTCTATATATCTATCTACGACACACATTACATCCACTTCATGTGATCCCAAGTTTGCTTTCACTGTGATCGCTATTCTGTGCTGGTATTGTGGCTATGAGGAACAATATCAAATTGTTCTGAATTTTTAAATCAATAATAATTTTTCAACTAACCCTCAGCCCAATCCTTTCAGAGACTGTTTATATTTAGCTATTAAAGACACAAAATAAAAATTATTATATTTTTGTCCTGTAGGAAGAACAAAATTATTTACTCTGACAAATAAGAATGGTCTTGTTTTTTTTGACCTTACAGACAGAATAAAACTGATGGTATCTAATCTATTTCTAACCAGAACTGACATAATGTAATGCATCTCTTTATATTGATTCTTTCTGTAAAGCTTTTAGGACTCTGAATGTTACATTCTTTCTCTCATTCTGTGGTATTAGAACAGACTGAAATATTTTATTTAGATGGAAATTAGATGGTTTTGTCCTCTCTGATGAATTCTTTTGAATGCAAAGCTACTAAAGTCACTGACTTCGAAAACTGTCTCAACTCAGGCCAGCTAAAATAAAGTTGTTTATTTGCATTTAGCAGAACCTGCAGAGATTGGAGTAGAAGCTCAGCTAATTTGGTACGGCTCTGATGTCTACTTTGGGCCACACTTTTTGAAGGAAACTACTGAATATGCTTCTCAAATTAGAAGAGTTCTATGTTATGTAAGAAACCACCTAATCATGTGTTTTTAAACTAATTTCAATGGCTACACCCTTTGCTCTGAATAAGATCCAGCTGCTCTAGTGACAAAGATGCGATCTGCTCTCTGCAGTGTCTAGAGGTATCAGATGGGAAACTGAGTATCAGAAATTTGATGGTGCAGCCCTGACATATTTTCCCAGTGACATCTATACCTGCTGCTCTTGAGGTACAATTGTTTAATGCCGTTATTTTATAATACATGATAGAGTTTACTCTGCTGACAAGTAAATTTTTTGGAATAATTTGTACTTTGGATGAAATCTCTCCTTCTGTTTGCATCAGAGCACATATGACAGGGTCTGATAAACTAGCACTTGGCAATTTGCTACTGGATGTCATGAAGTTATATTTTGCTGATTAATCCTCCTATCTGTTAGAATGGAATAATTCACGTGCATTAATAATGCAAAAATATTTTTATGATTTCTTTTAGGGCACCTCAATAATTTGTACCTACTGGTACCATTTTCCCCTAAAACTCTACCAAAGTTTGGCATTGGTCTTTCCCAGTCTCTCATTTTTAATCAGTCAGTTGCGCTTTCTTTGTCCTATGTGAACCTTCTTGCTTAATCTTCTAAATGTACCATATGTTGTGCTGTTTCTTTAAAACTGCAGCAACACTCAGAGAGGAATCATGAGAGAAAAAGAGAAGAAAGCTCTAGAGATAAGGGGAGAGTGGTAAGTAGTGGCTTTGCAGAATATTTTCCTTACTCATAGCAGTATCTTGTTCGTGAAAAAAAAATAATATTTTTCTGAGATTTTGTATTTACATTTTTACTTGTGTCTGTTGATAATATGTACTGGTTAAGCACCTCTTAAGAAGTAAGAAATAGCTATTGGGAAGTGAACTTGGTAAGCTGGTATATAGATTTGTGGTGCCAGAGCATCAGTGTTACAGATTTGTGGTACCTATGGTGCCTTGCCAGATGGGGTGAAACACCATAATATCAGTTTTATTTAATCCTGGGAAGTCAGAAAATTATCAATGTTAAAAAAAGTCAAAGAGAGGACTGAATGAAATTTTAATTTAAGATGACCACAGATCTAGAATATCAAAGGAATTGTTGCCATCCAATTAGTTGCTAGGAAACAAAAACCTCACTGCAAATCTCTGTGGCAAATCAGTGTCAGACCATGGTCAGCAATACCTCTGACTATCTCAGATGCAATGATTAATGTACAACTGAGGAGGTGACATTTTATATCAAAAGATAAGAGCAATTTTAGTATATCAGCGCCTTTTCAGCTGAAATGATGGTGATGGATTCTATTCTCCAGGAATACTTCCAGCTATCACAGGGGAATGCTTTGCTCTTTCAGGAGAAGCGGCGAAGTAAATCTAAATAAAGTATCTAGTTGAAAAAGACAAAAATTAGTTAGCTGTATTTCAGGTGGGACAATCATAGCATCTTTAAAGAAAAAAAGATTATCATCTTGCAATGCTGATTACTTGTGGAATGAACTACATAGCCAGAAATTATAATGATCTTCATTGACATGCCATACACTATTTACAAATCTGAAGTATAAAGATCTGAGGGTGTATCAGTATGTAAAATAGCATGTCTATGTATATGCAATGTAGAATGTAGAAAAGTAGAAATTAAAAAGTAAAAAAAAGGTTGCTATAACTGCATAGAAAGTAAGTTGTGGTTGTGTCCATGGTAGGCTCCTATGAGAAGGTGACCTTTATAAGAAAATGACCTGCCCAGAGCAAATATAGATGATGTTACGTTTAAAGAAAAACACACCAAAAATGCATAACAGCAGTTAATGATCATGCTAATCAGGAGACTATTATTACTGCTGCCCTAGAAGGTGCAGCATAACATCAAAGAGATAGAATGAAGGATACTGGTGAGATCCACAATGAACATTGTGTAAGATTTGCCATGTAGATGAATTTTCAGATATTTTAAGCAGACTCTATATTTGTCCTAAAGGTGATTAATGTATAGAAGTGTGCTTTTCTAATTCCAGAACCCACTGCCAGCAGGCATTTCTGTGGCATTAGTCAGAGACTGTGCTGTAATAAGATCTACATTAAGGGAACTGAGAAAGAGGTCTTTGCAATATGATTTAAGTTAGATGATGAAATATGGTCATTTCTTGGCATCATATAGCTAAACTAGGCAGAACTGAAGCTTCTAAGGTAGAAAAGATTATGAGTTTGCTAGAGAAGGAACATGAGCTTGATAATGAGCCAATCTTCCTGTATACACTTCCATCAATTACCAGTCTTGTGTGTGTTGTATAAACCCATGTCTGCTACCAACTACATTTCAATATCTGTGTTAGGAGATTGTACTGTCTATTCTATATAGACTGAAGGATTTAAGAAGAATTATTTCCTTAAATTGCTTGTGTGCAGGAGTTCTGGTGAAATACAGGAAGGGAGAAAATGTGTTGAAAAATGTACTGAGATACAGTAAATGTTTTCACAACAGGAAATCTTACAGATAAAATCAAGTAGGAAATTCTGACTTGCACTACGCCATAAGGACCACTTGTTCCCTAAAGTCTGGTTGTAAGGTCATATCTTAACAAGTCGACTTAGTGGAGACAGGGAAGCAATACAGTGACATATCCCTAGGGCTGTTTTAGCACTGAGTACTATCATCTTGGCCACATCTTCTGCAATTAGATTTGGATGGTAGAGTAAGTCTCAAAGTTCACCACATACATGAGTACCCTGAGCTGAAAGACAATCTGTGGTTTCGTATGGACTGCAGAGACCAGAGAAGGCCTTGGGATACATATGATATTGAGATAGCTGGAGGGACACCACTGGTATGATTTCAAGAGTCAAGACATGAGGTCTGACTGAATCATCCATGCAATTCATACTTTCTTTGGGGTGGTTACAACATTAAATGAATACTGGGTATGTACTGCTCCTTCTGATTCCCTCTGATGATCACATCATGTCCTGCCTTGAAATCCCTAAATCATAGTCATCATGGCTGTACATGCACATTCTAAGATTATGCAGAGGGGGACAGTGCACTGTTCTAGGCCATACATGTTGAAAGCATGTAACTTTTCCAGCTTACATGATCACACATGATCCTGCGGGTGGGAGATCCTGCAGACCCCATGGCTCCTGAGACCATTGTAATGTTCATGGATGGCTCTCAGACAGGCTTTGTAGCTCTAGGCAGATGGCAACCTCCACCATAATTGAATGACAGCTATGGTTTAAAATAACTAGTTTTCAGTTTCCTTTCTCAGATGAGCTGATATAAAAATTCCTAAAGGCCCTGCTTCAAATTATATCCATCGTCTTGAAGATACAGTACCTGTGAACATAGGGAGAAAGAGAAATACTCCCTTCATCTTTTAAAACATGTAATTGTAGAATTAACACTGATGTAAGGAAAGAGACCCTTATAAGCCACACTACGGGCACATGTTAAGCAAAGTATATATGAGTCAGGTGTCTGAACCCATCTTACTTAAATCACCATGAAGAATGTGCTGTGATATGCTTTCTTGCCATGGTGCTAGCTCACTTCAATGTTTTCAGTTTTACTTTGATGCGGGTCAGATATCGGTTCAGGGTCACTGAGATGATGTATGCTTTTTGGCAGGGAGGTGCCAGTGAGGCATGGTCCGTGCAGTGGTAGGCAATGTGCCTGACTGCTATTAGTTGCCTTGTGTTGCTTCTGCAGCAAGGCATCTCAATTTGCTGCTTACCATTCCAGGCACTACATCTTCATACTGTAGTTTGGTGACACTTAATGAGAGGTTACAGAACGCTTAGCACAAACTGAAATTTAATAAGGAAATGAGTAAGCTAACAGATATAGGAGAAAGCCTATGATGCAGCAGGAGAGACTTTGACCTCCTCTCTGGTTGCTGAGCACAGATATGACTAGCTGTATAAAATATTTCTCCAAGAATACTTCAAAAAGTCTGCTCACAGCATTACATGGCTCGATGCATTTCTCTTCAGCACGTGAATGATCAGTAATGCTCAGAACATAGAATCATCCCATTTCCCACCAGTCTTGTATTTTCTACCTTCCTGTCTGCTTCAGTGTGATGTTTGGCTCATCCTGCAGCAGTGTAAGACATTTGTTGCCTGCAGTATCTTCCATTTCAGAACTGGAATATTCACTATCCATTTCTTTTTTTCCCGCTCCATTTCTGAATTAAGTTGAACCTTATCCTCATTCTTCCTGCTAGAATAATGCTTTTTCATAACAACCTCATGACTGAGTAGCAGTGTCACTGGAGACAGCTGCCTTTTCCATCTATGGTCTCCCATTCTTTTCTGGAACACTGTTATGGTAAAAGGTTTTATCTTGTATCATACTTCATACTTTTTCTGATTTTTTTTTTTTTCCATAGCATTTTCACCTATACACACTGCTACAGATTTTTTCTTGGTGACTACATACTCAGAATTTATCATCTGTGTTTTTTATTGAACAACATTTCAGTTGCTGAGTTCCACATTATGGGTACAGATGAGTTATTAGTGTCAAACAAGGGCATGACTGAAACACTTTCTGAAAACTTTCTTTAAAGTATTCTTTAATCAGATGGGCATTTTATAGAAGGCTCTAAACATCCTGAACTCAAAATAATTATGATCTATGAAATCCCAACGGTACACTTCCAGATGAATTCTGTCCACCATGACACTCATATGGGAATGTGCTTCACAGAACTTAATGAATAAAATATGTCTGCTTATAAATCAAGTAGTTTTATGCCCTTTGGTGCCTATGTAGCAGTTCAAGGTATATTTTGTCAAGTACGAAATGAAAGCTGTTAGTGTATCTAGACTAAATTTCAGAAAATATTCTACCAATGTTATACTGTGGTTGATTCCCCCTCTCCTCCAAGTAGCTTTGTGTCAATTCACAACGTGGTTTACAACCCTGATTTTTACAGTCATTCTAAGTTAACATCTCCATAGTACAAAATCCTTCATTTCTTCATTCCTGCTATATTTTTGTAAACTTATTATATAGAATTGAAAATATTGTTAGAGTAACTGCAGCAACTAGAGCAAAGCAGTGATTAATTTCTCAGTCAGGTCCACAAACATGACCAAAATCCATCTGTCAATTAGGTTCATGCAAGAAGTGTGTTGGGTTTTAGAAGTGCCCAGCCACCATGTCTAAATGAGGGAATACTCGGTTCTATTATGAAGAATACTAGGTAAAGATACGATTTTATTAAAAGTTTGTGAAAGTGAACTTGTTTAACATTCCAGCAGTAGAGAGACGTCTGAGTGTTTCTCTTCTCAGCTGATACTAAAAGTGCAAGGGAAGATAAATGTTGCAGTGGTAAATCTCCTTCCTAACAGAGGATATTTTGTGGCTTGAAACATCATAATGCTTGGAATGTTTTGCTAAACTGTGCTTATTTAGCCAGGATCCAACCCAAAATACCAGCTGTGCAAACTGATTAACACATCCTTTTGTTTATGGTGACTCATTACACAGGGGAAATGTAGGAACAATTACTCTTGTTGAAGAAAGTGCCATTCTGTTCAGTTTAATTATGTGAGATTTGTTGTAGACTGATTATTGTTACAAACACGGACACAAGGACAGCAGGAATCTAAAAGCATGAAAGAAATACATGGACATCCATATAACTTCTACAAATGGCTTTGCTGAATGGCAAGAACATTTCCATAGTCTTGCATATATATTGTCTATTCTACCTAAATGACAATGTAACTTCTGCTAGCAGTCTTCTAGAGCCATTTGGTTGTAATATACAACACTCACTTTTGTGGTAAACTTGCACTGAAAAATAGCTGAAATTTTGGATTGTGAAGGTAATCACAAGTGATACAGCAATTTCTTTTTAAGAGCAGGCAAGCTATGCTTACAGTGCCAGTCAACCTAATTACAAGAATTAACTGCAGGTTTTGCTATGCCAGAGTAGAACAATTAGGCCTCCTGTCGTGCTTTTGCCAATGGATAATACATTGGTTGGAGACAAAAATTCCCCTATTCTACCTTATCAGTTCAGGAACGGTATAAAAACACCATGAAAAACATGTGAGGAAGGCTTATCCCTTCCTGAACAAAATTCAGAATGAATGTCTACTTCTGAAATTTTTCAGCTGAGATTTTCACCAGATCACCCAAGGTTACTTGTTGTCTGGGTTACCTTTTGGCTCCTGGTTAGCTAAATGAGAATTCAATAGGCCCTTCTAATGGCATGTTGCTAAGTGTTAGGAGGGATCAGCCTTCATTCTTTACTGCCTAGCACTCTTTATCATCATTAACATCTGTGTAAAAGCTTTGATAAGCACTCTCCTCAAGATATCAGTTGTTTGTCCCCTATTTTTACATACATTATGCTATATGAAGTGACATTAGGTTGATGAAGAATTACGTCCTTTAGTTCTAATGTACAGGTAGTTTAATGGTAAGGAATGGGTAATTTTTTACCACAGAAAATTTCTTTGTACATAAGTAAGCATTCAGATTATATCTCTATCAGCTTGAAATAACAAATTAAGAGAAATTGAGCAGTATTTTTATGTTATTTTTCTGACTTTTTAAAAAGCTGGGCATCAGGACATTAATGTTCATTACCAGATTCATCCCAAGAATGAATAAAGGATGACTTTGGGCTTCCAACCATTCAAAGTTTTGAGTTACTTTGAGGAGTCTCTATTAGTAAGAGGCTGATATGTGGATGACTAATCAGGCTGCACATAAGAAAGAACTGAGCTCTTCAACATGTCTTTTCCTCCATACCTCAAACTGAGTAGCAAACTGGGGAAAAGATCAAATATAATATTTCAGTATATGGAGATAAAGCAAAAAATCTGAGCAATGCTTTGTAATAAAAATTCTTTCTATGTGCTTTAGATCCAACCACAAATTCTGCTCACTGCATTCTTTTTCCTCTATGTGTCATCCTATTGGTACACTTCGTAAAAGCTTGTTTTTAATTAGAATATATAAGACTTTAACCCTACAAAGACAGTGTGTTCCCTTAATTATATCTGATCCTACACCACTACAGTTAAAGCAGAACTGTTGCGGAACTGGACAGATCTAAGTCTTTGAGCCTAAGGAAATCTTTGTATTTGATACTGACACTTACACACTTTACATCATATTGGTGGGATAATCCAATTAAAGCTTTCTGTCTGACACATCCTTAAATTCCACTGTAAGCAGAAGTACTCATTTAGCTAACCAGGTAAGTACCCAATTTGGCTCCAAATTCATGAAATGTTTGCTGTGATACTTGAGCCAACCCATTTAGTAAAAGGGCTTACATAACTCTAACAGGCTTTTAGCCATTCAGGCTGTCTGTCCTTTCATTTAGGGTCAACTAAATCCCATTAAATTGCTAATCGGGCAGTCTGAACAGCTGTGAAAAAATCCCTGTGCTGCTGCAAAAGAAACTATAGTTACAGAGCTATCTGAAACTATGTCAATGCTAGACAGTGGGAAAGATGGTTTCTACTGGAATAAAATGATGTGTCAAAGTATGTAATTAAATACAATAATGCACAGAGAGAAAAAAAATCATAGATAGTAAAATTCTGACATTTTCTAACTTCTGTGTTTCTCTTAGAAGTTAATCTCTAAACTGTGTTTGTTTATTTATTCCCCTAGACCTGCAAGCGATGATCCCATTGGAATACCTGTTTCATATGCAGAGCAAGGAAAACATGCAGGTACTTCAGAAAGTATACAGGGACTTGGCTGTGTTACGTAGGAATAAAACAAAACAAACAAACAAAAAAAACAAACTAAAATAAATACCCAGCAGAAACATTAAAGGATCAATTTATTTTCATTTGCATGGAATTTAGTTATAAAATAAGTTAGAGTGCCAAGTGCTTCCTCTGTCAAGCAAGGAAACTATTTCCAGTAGCCATAAAAACAAGTATGGGAGAACCAGTTAGACAAGGTAGAATTGTTTGCTCAAGCTTTTGGAAGTTCCAGCTACTAACACACTTGATACTATATTCATAGGATACCTATGAGTACTTGTGAAAGTTTCTGTCAGTTCAGACACAAACGTTTTACTCTACAATTCTCACATTATTTTTCTTTATTGTTATTTTAGATTTCTGCCTTGAATATATAAGAATAAAAATATTAGACTTTCCCTGCCCCTACAGACTTTTGGTTTTGTATTTAGTTTAGAGCCTTTACCTCTCTTTAAATTTTGTCTTTCTTGTTTCTTATGCCATGTCAGACTTCCATGCCAGTTTGGTGGCACACGGTAATGGAGACAGCTGTGGAAGCATGCTAACAAGTAAGATAACTGTGAGCAGTGGAACTGATGAAGCCTGGCTTCCTATGATGGACTTTTTGCTGTTTATGGAGCTGCTAACTCAACACAAAGTCTTCCATGCTGCTGGAGTGCTTGTGTTAACCATCCCTTATAACGTTCTTCAATGTCTATAATAAAATCCATACCATGCTCTTTTTCTTTTTAGGGCACAAATAGGGTCATTTATCCCGACTGTTTTCATGACACTTGTAGATTGTTAAAGCATCTGAAGGCACTGTCCATCTGTCGAATCGTCTGAAATTGTGAATAGACAGAGACATGTGTTTGTGTATAAAAACCCATGAAAAGTATGTTTGCATGAGTTTGCTGGACTACAAATTCAATCTAAGGTAAGATATAGTTTTCCTGAGGAATCAGCTTTAAGGAAACATTAAAAAATGGCGGGGTGGGGGGGAGAGGGGAGGGTGGCGGGGGAGAGGTCAGATGGTAGGGTGGATCAGCTCCCTAATGCTATTTTAGAAATACAAGCATATCCTTTCTGGTCTCCAGCAGCCTCTCCCAAATTGTATTATGTATCTTCTGTCTATAACTGCCTCCATGGCTGTCTTTGATAGCCAGATCATCTGAAACAACAATAAATGCCTATGTTTGCACAAGTGAATCATTCCCTTAGAATTCTGGTTCTTCAAGACAGTAGCTGTCTTCATAGAGAGAACTGCAAAGTGCCTAAGTGGTACTGTTATGGAAATAATAGCAGTAGTAGTCAATGTGATTTTGCCGCCGTCATCACATTTACATTTGAGGCTTCTGAAAACAAGGATTTACAGATTTGTTTAAAGCCAAGCAGTATAAATGGCTGATTCTGTTAATAGAAATTTCCTGTCCCCCTGTGAAGTTCTTAATTTCTTCCCTTCCTGTGAAGGCTTTACTCCAAAACTTAGGGCACTTAAATACAAAAAATATTGCAAATCATCCTTATAGAATATTTCCTTATTTATTATCTCTTCAGGTTTCAAGTAACGTGACTGGAGATAATGGACATTAATAAAGTTTTCATCCTCCACTTTTCCCTTATGTCTGTAAATCACACCAGAATTAACATGATGAACTTTCCTTTTGTAGGCTAAGAACTCTCTTAGGAACTGTCCATTGGCAGTGAGTCCTGGAGAGCTTCTTTGCTAACTTTGCCTCTTTTAAAATTTCACCATTAACAAAAACAAACAAACAAAATAAAATTGAAAACTGTGACTGTTCAAATGAAAACTGAAGCATCTTTTTCAGAAACAAACCAAATCAAAACAAGAAAACAAGCCACCCTTCTTTTGAAAGGGGAAGATTTCTGAAAATCACTGAGTGAGAGAAAGTGAGAGTGTACAAATTAGCATGACTTTCCAGGCTAAGGTAGTCATCTTGGTGACAGTTACTATAGATATGCATTACTAGAATGCTCTGGATAAAATTTTTAATCTGTAAAATTTGTCAAAGAAGGATTGGAACCCAGGACTTCTCACCCTCCCAGCCTTAGCACTGGCAACTCGAGCCACCCAATTCTTGGTTTAGATTTGTGGATTCCATAGCAAGAATCAGGCAACTAAAAGTTACATGTTATTGTGCTTAGATGGCTTTAGATACATGAGCTTATACACTGCCTGAGACCAAAATCTTCTTCAAAATATTCTTACTCACAATGCAGTCTCACAAATCGTGACTGAGGTGCCACATTCTTCAGACAGTGATAGATAGACTTGTTTTTGAGAAAATACAATCTGTGTGTATGAATCCTTCTGAAAGTAGTAAACCTGCAGCCTGTTCTTCCTTTATTTGTGGCACAGAGACATTTTGATAAATGAGCTCTACAGATGCAAGAGCATACTAATATGCCCACATATAATAAAATACTAAAAACAGAGCAATGAAAAGATTATTCTTAGGCTATGTTATCTTTGGATTTAAGTCAGTAAAAAGATGTATTAGAATGAAAAATATATCGTGTCTATAGGTCACTGATGAGTGCCACAACTTCTCCCCTTCTCATCTAGACAACATATATACATGTATTCTATCACTTGAAAGCCTCTCCAGCAATTTATGTATTTGGCTGTGGAGGGCCACAAGCCTGTCTTCACTGGGTCAGTGAAGAGGCAGTTATTGTACAGACTTTTCTGAAGCAAACTCAAACTTATAGCTTCCAAACACTTTCGACATTTTTTCTGTGGCAGTGATATACAGTGGTGCTCTTTAGTACTCCTTTCCTCATTTGTATTTGGCCTTCATTATAGAGCTTTTTTCTTCACAAAAACCACTGCAATTATACATTTACAAGCTGTAATTCTTTTCTAATATTCAGGTGCTTCTATGCAGTCTTTCAGGTTTGTTAATTTTTTCATAACTAGGCCATAATTTTTTCCTTTCTCCTTCAAAAATTCCATTTTGTTTTTAGACTTATTCTATCCCATCAACTACTCTGGAAGGTTTCAATTCTGTGTAGCGCTATTGTCTTTAGACTGAATCCAGGCATTAAAATCTGTTCAGCTGATGTTTGTCTGTATCACACTATTATTCTTTGCTGATGCTTAAAGCATGGCCTACTTCTTCAGTTGCTCAGATGTTCACCCTCATCCAATGGGACTTCCAATGCTTTATTGTATACCCTAATAAGAGGCTGAAAGTTTGAGAGTGTTTGCTTATCCATAAAGATCACTTGACCTTAAAACTATGTCCAGTCATTCAATACCAGCTTGAGACTACACCTCTTGAATGAATCAACATTTTGGCTAAAAATCGAACAAGATGGTTACTGCTTAAATAAAGTGCAAGAAGAAGGCCTGCAATTACTAGAAGCAAGACAAGGAAGTGAAGCATAAAAACACTGTTTGGACACTTGTGGGTCAAATCAGGAAAGCCAAACAAAGCTTTTTAGCAAGAGATGTAACTTGTGAGGGACAGAAAGAGTAACAGAAAGTTATTCTACAGTCAGTATAGAAAGACCTTATGCACTAGGCAATTTGGCCAGCAGAAATCACGTAAAGCTCAAGAAGTGCAAATCTCTGCACCTGGGACAGAGTAACCCCATGCATCAGTGCAGACAGGGAAGGGAATGGCTGAATAGCAGCCTGGTTGAAAACAACCTTGTGTTAACAATGGACACTAAGCTGAATGTGATCCAACACTGAGCTCTCATTGCAAAAAAAGCAAACTGCACAATGACCTACAACAGGATGTGTATGGCCCGCAGACTGAGGGAAGCTGTCATTTCCCTCTGTTCACTGCTGGAGAGGCCACATCTGTCTCCTGGGTCTAGTTACAGATGCTCCAGTTCAAGAAATACATTGAAGAAGGCTCTGCAGAGGGCTACAAAGATGGTTGGTTATGACTTTCTGAGGAGAACATGAGGTTGTGGGCCTGTTTGTTTCTGCAGAGAGAAGTCTAAGGGATTGTAGCATCATACATTATCTCAAGTTGGAAGGGACCCATCAAGATCATCAAGTTCAATGCCGGGCTTCTTGCAGAACTACCTAAAACTAAACTGTATGATTAAGAGTGTCATGCAGATGGTCCTTGAACTCCAACATGCTTGGTGCCATGACTACTTCCCTGGGAAGCTTGTTCAAGTGACTAACTACCCTCTCAGTGAAGAACCTTTTCCTAATATCCAATCCAAACTTCCCTGATGCAGGCATGACAGATCTGATAACTTACGTTTACTAGATTACACTAGATTACTGAATGGTGCGAAATGATGTAGCAAAGAACATGGGCCACAAATTGCAGATTGAGAGGTGCTCTGGCCTTGAAAGATTTTGAGATTTGGCTAGACAAAGCCTAGGCTGACTGTGGGAAAGCAAGATGTGGGAAAGCAAAGGCTTCCACAGCCTTTTAAATGTTTCTGCTTTGAGTGGAAAACTAGCATTGATGACGGGCAGCACTCCCTTCCAGACAGAATTTTCATGTGCTCTATTCCTATATATTGTTTTTCTCTGTGGAATGCTGAACAAAGGTCATGGATTTTTATGTGTTCTGTCTTGACTGTGGTTTTTTTTGTTTGTTTGTTTGGGGTTTTTTTGTTTGTTTTGCTTTATTTTTGTGTGTGTGTGTGTGTTTGTTTTTTTTTTTTAATTACCCTCTTAATTGCCTGACAAAATGCAATTTAATGAAATACACTACTTCACAAAATTCAAGGATTTTTTTTTTCTAATTAACATAACAAAGCCAATGCAATGAGGCTGCGTGTTCTTGTCAAACCCTGAGTGTTGAGTCATGCCCACTACTTAACACGTGATAAAGAATAGATCATCACCTTAAATGTAGTTCCTAATGTGACTGTCAGGAAGACATATCAGGTCATTTCTCAGTACTGGAAATACAATTTCAAGTGTTCTCTCCTCTAGCTGAGACCAATGAAATATTTTCATAGTATCACTTCCTGGGAAATCAGCACAAGTGGGTGACTCTCTGAAGTGTCTGTACGCTAATGCGTGTCGCATAGGGAACATGCAAGAGGAATTAGAGATCTGTGTACATTTACAGGGCTACAATCTCACTAGGATCATAAAGTCATGGCAGGATAAGTCATGCAAGTGGAGCATTGCAGTGGCTGGATTCTGGCTCTTTAGGAAGGACTACCTGGGATGTTGAAGAGAGGAGTAACCCTGTCTGTGAGAGAGCAGCGGAAATGCATGGAACAGTGCCTTGGGGAAGATGAGAACCTTTTGAGGGCTTATGGATCAGGATTAGCAGACAGATCAATGTGGTGTGTGTCTGCTACAGACTGCATGATGAGGAAGATGCAGCAAACAAAGCCTTCCTCAGGCGACTTGAAGAAGCCTCATCTTTTCAAGCCCTGGTTTTCAAGGAATGCTTCAGCCATTGCAATATCTGTTGAAGAGGCAATACAACAGACTATGAGCAATTTAGGGTGTTTCTGGAGTGCATCTATGATAACTTCTTGACAAAGACGATCAAGCAGCCAATGGAGGAAGATGCTCTGTTGGACATCACACTTACAGACAAGGAAGAATTGGCTAGGGATGTGAACGCTTAGGTGTAGCCTCGGCTGCTGGGACCACAAAATAGTGAAGTTCAGCTTCTGTTCAGGGAGCTGCTTTGAAGAATTGCATGAGAGATGGCAAATGGTTGATTTCTAAGGATCACATCCTCCAGGTTAAAAAAATTGTCAATGCAGGAACTTGAACAAAGGTGGTAGGAAGCCTGCATGGATGAACA
Organism: Columba livia; assembly: GCF_036013475.1. Classification (NCBI taxonomy): domain Eukaryota; kingdom Metazoa; phylum Chordata; class Aves; order Columbiformes; family Columbidae; genus Columba; species Columba livia. The sequence continues at coordinate 66,187,890 of NC_088604.1, forward strand.
AGTTCCTCCTGATAAAATTCTAACAGAATTAACATAAATGGGAAGCATAGAAGTTGTGAAAGGGACATGTTACCTTGGAGGAATATAGAGAGACCGTTGGAATGTGTAGTGATGGGGTTAGGAAAGCTTGGCAAGGGATACAGTGGGCAAAAAGAGCTGTGGGCTGGAAATAAACTGACAGCAAAAAGAAGACTATGGAAAATGTGGGCAATGGGACAGGAGAACTGGTGATGAAGGACACAGTGGAGGTACTCAATGCCTTCTTGGTCTTGACCATTACTAGTAAGATTTGCTTTCAGCAGGCATAGGTCCCTGAGCCCCTTGGGAAAAGTCTGGTACAAGGAAGACTTTCCCTTGGTGGAGGTGGATCAGGTTAGGGAACATTTAAACAAACTGGACATACACAAGTCCATGGGACATGATGGATACACCTAGGAGTGCTGAGAGAACTGTCTGGAGTCACTGCAAGACTACTGTTGATTATCTTTGAAAGATCGTGGTGACCAGGGGAGGTTCCTGAGGACTGGAAGAAAGCAAAATTTGCTCCTGTCTTCAGGAAGGGCAAGAAAGAAGATCTGGGAAACTAAAAGGCAGCCAGTTTCACCTTCATCCCTGGGAAGGCAATGAAGCAACTAATCCTGAAAACCATTTGCAAACACTTGAAAATCAGGAAAGTAAATGAAAATATTCATCATGGATTGATGAAGAGGAAAGCATGCTTAACCAACCTGAAAACCTCCTATGTTTGATGTCTTGATGTCCTGCTCCTGGGATGAATAACCCCTCACACCAGTACAGGGTGGAGGCTGAGTGTCTGGAAAGCAACTTGGCAGAGAAGGCCCTGGGGATCTTGGTGGACAGCAAGCTGACCATGAGCCAGGAAAGTGCCCTTTCAGGGAAGAAGGCCAACAACCTGGGCTGCATTAGAAGACCAGGCCCTTGAGGACCTCATCAATGTGCATGAATACCTGAGTGAGGTTGGGGGATGCAAATAAGGTGGAGTCAGACTCATCTCAATGGTACCCAGTGACGGGACAAGAAGCAATGGGCACAAACCAAAATACAGGAGGTTCTTTTTAAGTGTAAAGAAAAACTTATTTACTGCAAGGGTGGTCAAACACTGGAACAAGTTACCCAGAGACAGTATGGTGTCTCTATCCTTGGAGATATTTAAAGCCCCACTGGATAAAGTTGTGAGCAAGCTGCTGTAGGTGACCGGTGTGCAGGGGGTTGGACTGGGTGATCTCCAGCAGTTCCTCCCATCTTGGTGACTCTGTGATATCTGTGATTACAGGAAGTGCAAATCTCTCAGGGAAAGCAAAAAAGATTACAGGCAAGCTTCCATTGATTCAAAATCAGTACAGACCAGTGCTGCACAGTCTCAGTTTGCACAGTCACAGTACTATTAATGGTGCCATACTAACCAGAAATAAGCGAAAAAGAGAAAATTAAGCCATTGTCGTTGTATGTATTGCCACATGAATGAGTGACTGAAATACAAGCTGGTGTCTGAATTTGCAGCATATTAGAGACCCCTCAGTAACATGCAGGGTGTATTTTCTCTGTAGCAAACATACAACTGGTTGCACATTTCTAATAATGTGTATGCATATAGGCAACAGCCAAAGAAAAAGAATAATACAAGCCCAAACCCTTGCTTGTATTATCGCAACTTAATCAAAAAGTTGAAGAATTTTACTGCTGGTATTGGAAATTTGAGCTCTAGGGCTAGCACTGAGAGGCCCTAGGGACAGAATAACGTCCCATATTGGGTATATGTAATTGCTTCAGATGCATTTTGGCCCAAATGTCTGGAATGTTTAGGATTCAAAAAGAATATTTTTGTAAGTCATTTGCATGTATTTAGCCGCTTCAAAAATGGTTCTTAAAACTGGAGTGAGCAGGTTGTCTAAGCCAATTTTCTCAATGCCTCTTGAAAGTGCTCCTGGGGAGAGGACAGGGAAAATATATTTCAGAGCCAATCAGAAGTTCAGCAATAGCTGCACACATGCTGGGCATCAACTCTTTATTCAAATAGTGGTGCTTGCAATTTCAGTGAACACAGAAAAGAAAAATAGAAATTAGACTTATGAGAAAAGCTGATTTCCTTTCCCAGTTTAGATAGTCCTGCTGTTTTCAAATAGTAATTTTAACTAAGTAGTTGTTTTGCAATAGGAGATACTGGTCCTTTATGATCCCAGTAAGAAAGGCATTCAGACTCCATATTAAAATGCTACTTATTAGGTCTAACCCTGTAAAGAAAAAGAGAAGAGTACAGATAATCTTCCTCCCTTTAGATGCTGGGAACCCTGAGCTGGGCAGATTTGAACAGGCCTCTGATCCATGCACAGAAGACCTTGATCATGGAATGAGTGACCACATTTTGGTCATTTGAGTTACTATATTATTTTCTTACATGAGAACATCTCTGTTCATAATTTCTACTGTCAAACAGAAAGGATGCGTACGTAAGAGATTTTTGCTGCACTTTTGGATAAAGAAAAGAAAAGGGAGGTGTTTTAATCACCAGTACACACACTGTGAGCAACCTGTAGGCTGTCCTGATGCAATAAACCAGCTGACATTGTCCTGCAGCCAAGGAATTTGTGCTGCCCAACATGGTTTGAAGGCCATGCTGGATGTGCAGCACAGCACGGCACAGGACTGTGTGTACTCAGATATTGAAAAAAAGTTACTGATAGGAAAAAATACCATGCATTCTGTGAAATATTAAAGCTTCTCGATGATTTTGAAGCCTGGCAATGAAGTACTTCCGAGATAAACTTTCACAGATGTTTTATATTCCCTGTATGAAATATATATGAAAGAAAAAAAAAGTACTCTATTATGATTTATTAGCTTGTCACTATTAATTGCAATAGACATGGGTTTTTTTGAGAATATCACTCTACTCTATGAACGGATGCTTCCAATGGAAGTCAGTTCAGATAACTTCATTTCAGCCTTTTTTGAAGATTTTTCTTGAAAGCAGAAAAGGGTAACAAAGAGATCTAAGTAGGCAACAGAAAGACCAGAGGGAGGAATGAAAGAAATATGAAATTCCCCTTGTAAAGAAAGGACCCTGGACAATCAGTAAAGATAACTTTTGTAAAACTTCTCATTTTTAAAAATGAGACAAAGCAAGGAAAGCCTGTGCAAGGCAGCAGCCAAGCTAGAGACACCAAAAGTGAGGCAAATCAGTATGTCGATTGTCACTGCTGGATTTTTTTGCCACTGTGCAAGGATGCTACAAAACCTGAGCTGTGTTTAGCGCTGGTTTAAAATAGGGACCTTTCAGAGTCCAGGGGAACATGCCAGTTGCTGAGGAAATGGAAGTGTTCAAGCTGTGTTAAACAGGATGAAAGCACAAGATTTTATTTGCTCTGAAGGTGATTGTAGAAGTGGCGAAAATAGGTAAAAAATAAAAGCTCCAGGGGGTAGAGCTGTTGGTGTGTATGAAGCAGGAATGGGTACTGGTGGTTCACAGACAGAAGTCACTATGAACAGTTGAGGGTTGATTACAGGACGACTTATAGGTTTGTGGAGGACTTGTCGCTTTGAGGCTGTGACTGACCTCAAAAAATGGCTGTGCTGTGCAGGAGGTAGTGGTGGAAATGTCTGTGTCTGGCTCATTCTTTGACATTTTCATGTTGCCTGAAGCTGAGCAAGATAACTGGGCGGTGCAATATTGAAGGCCTTGATTATTCTATTGTGCTTTGCTATTTTTACTTCCTTGTGCTGTCCTGGTCTGTAAGACCTGAGAGGTGCTTGTCTGTTGACATGCTGTATTGACTGAAGCAGGAAATCTGTTCTGCGGCATCCAGACTGCTGGCACCCAAATAGGAAAGGTAGGAGAGGATTCTGGTGACTAAGTTTAATCAAACATTTTACAGTGGTTGCCTTAGCCCTGAGAGCAGCCCACAGCCACAGGTATCATTTGTGCTTCAATATACACATGAACAAACTCCATGAATGAATGGCCCTGCCCATATTTTTACAGTTGTTTTGTTAGGCAGATGATAACATGGTTCCTTAACATGGTAAAAGAAAGAGGATCATGGAGTGGAGCAAGAGTTAGGCAGTTGACTTCAGCTAAGGAAATTCAGTGTCCATTCTCACTGGGATTATGTGCTGTCTTTCTTAATCCAGGGATCAGATCTCCTTCAGGAAGCTAGAGATCATGAAAGAGTATAATTTATATAGCCATAGTTAAAGGTGATGGTTTACAAAGTCAGAACTTCCACAGGAAGGTGCCTCAAAGAGGCTTCTGCAGTTGTTATGCTTTAAATGAGCCCTTTCTTGTACCCACTGGAAGCCTGAAGATGTGCAGCACATCAACATTAAAAACAAACAAACAAACAAAAAACCCACCCAACCAAACAAACAGGGTGAACTCTTGTGGAGGGAAAACAAGCCTGGTGTTCTAGCAGTAAGATGATTCATCTGTTTTTCACATTAAAAGATGTGCATCATGGCCAACAAAAAACCTCCTTGAAACTAATTCTTGTCATGTGAAGCATATGTTTTCATTGACAAATCACAACAACAAGAACAAAGGAAAGTTCCATGGTTAGGAGATCATGCATTTGTCTTATCTAACCAAGTAAAAAAGGACCAAAAGCAAGGTACTGATCTTTTTGTCTTTAACCCAAGCCTGAAGTTCCCATCTTTAGTATGGTATGCAAAAATAAAGCTGCTTCTTTCAGGTTTCAAGGGAGAGATCTGTGGTATATGAATCAAATTAAATAACCATTGGCCTCAAAATTTTTCTAGTAAAGAATAATGACAGTGAGAAGAAAGCTCATTATTAATCAATCACCAAAAAGAGTTTGAAAGAATGGCAAGTGGGGAAAGCAAACGACAACTTTAGACACCTGAGGCAACTTCAAATCAGACATTTTTTGGTCTATGGTTATATCTGCGCTGGCAAATATTGTAGTGCGAGGGAGAAGGTAGAGTGAAACAGCTGGTGCTGAGGACCAAGTCACATTACTGTATTTATGCTAGGACTTTTTTTGGTCTATATTTGGACTTTCATCCCCTATTTGGATTCTAGTTAGACCCATGGATTGGCTGTCCATTAGCACTTGCAGAGCACTAGTTGCGTTCCTGGAGCACATCTAACCGTTTAGTCATACAAAAGAAATGCAGTTCATGCATTCGATGGCTCGCTTCACAAAGTGAGTCAAAGTGTGGTAATGCAAATGGACCCATTGAATTCTGCGGAGAGGGACCACTTCTTTCCTCTCCATACAGTAGATTTACACAGCTCAACCCTTCCCTCAGCTGCAAGAACCACAGTAATGAACAATGATGGTAGGAACTGAGCTTGGTAACTGAGTCTGGAAGAACCTGTGCCATCTCTTCAAGCACTGTCAAATGTACAGGTCATTGTCCCCAGCCTGCTGCCTTAGGCAGTTGCCTCCTTACCCTTTTCTTCAAGCCAAGACTGCCCATATAATTGACTTCTTTTATAACTTGGAGTAAATAATTGTTATTCTTAACTCAGTACTGCTGAGACTGAGCTGATAGGAGATGTAATAATCCATATCATTTATAGCATTCTGTATCATTTTATGAGAGATTTTCTGTTCTCCTTGCAATTATAAAATCATCAGCCTTGCAGTGATTGTTTTGTCAGATCCAAAGGGCAAAAACATCATTTCATAGCTGAGACAATTCCCTCTCATCTGTTTTATTAGAGGGCCCAGTTGTAATTTTTCACCTTTAAGCAGCTTCTTATATTTTTAAATGCTCAAATCTAGCAGTGTTGGTTCCCCAAACTCCAAATTTCCTAAACTCTCAAAGAAAAAATATTGAGTGGCTTGGTTTCCTATAATATTTGTTTGAATCAAAACCTTAATTAATATATTTGGTCAACATTCCAGTCACCACTTAAGCTTAAATTTCTGTGTATATCTCCAAACATTTAGTTCTCTGTGCATGAAAGCTTGCTGACAACATTTTTTGGTGTGGCTGAAACATAATTTCGTCCATTTGGAAGTACAATTATATTTAAGAACAATGTCTAGCCAAATGCGGTTCAGAGAATTTTCCATAGATATCCTATTTAGTTACCTAAATACTTTTTTTTGGAGATAGGTCTGTATTTTACAGTAGAGAAGGTGAGTGAGGTATATATTCTGTTTTTATGGTTATTAAAACTATGTAGTTTCTAAAGGAGATCTTCAAATTTAATCTTGTTTGAGAGCTGGAGAACTGATAGCTTTATTTCTTTACGTCTCTTAGAAACATCTGTTTTATGTTTTTATTGAACAAAAAATGTTGTGATGTCAGATCTGAAGAAGTGATTTACTGAAGAAGGGATTTTCTTCAGTCCTTCTTCTGAAATGACCACCACATTATAAAATAGTCTCTACATGTCCCTTTTTCCCTTTTTGTACTTTTCTACCTATAAGTGGAATTTTAGAATATGCTGCGTTACTAAAATCCTGTTGTTTATTTTGAAACTGACTCCTACTACGTTCATTTGATAGCCCCAATTCATTGAAAGATGCAGAATATAGTAATGACATACATTATTTTACACACCTTTACATAATGTGTTCACATTTCAGGACCTCAGGTAAAAACACTGAGAGGCAAGGACTGGAAGGAAACCCTTGTCTAATACAAACTTTTTGTCCAGGCTTACTATCCCTTCACTGACTCACTGTAAAAAGTTTGTAAGTTTGTTTGTTTGTTTGTTTGTTTGTTTGTTTGTGTGCTTTTCCCCCGAAGATTTATAGTTTGTACAGATGTGGGTGGTTTTTCATGTTGTTTTTGAAGCAAGAATAGCAAAAGGCCTGGTACAAAGGATGCGCTTGATAAATTCTGAAATACAGCTCCACTGCCAAAGCACTAGTGATGAGGTGTTATTTTTTAATGTGAAAAAACCACTTAAATTTCTCTAGTCTTTAAAATGTCTGGAATTTAATTGGTAAATGTAAAAGTATGGAAAACAGCAAATTAAAAATTAGAACCCAAAATTTTAAAGTTCAGATCTCAACTATCCCAAAATTGTAAGACAATTGAGAACTGTACCTCAAAAAGGGGATGACAGTAGCCATAGTTAGAAACAGGGCTACCAGACTTGCCTGTTATTCAGCTGCAGTGGTTGCTGAAAAAAAAACAGACTGAAACAGCAAAATGGCTGTAGAAAGTCATTAGCCTTGTTCATATTTACCAGGCCTACTCTTCATAATTAGTCAGCCCAAAACACTTATCAACTAATTGTATTAAAAACAGTCATTCCACAATTTTCCTACCAGATAGAGAACTGAAGAAATTACGAAGGGTGGTGATAGGTATTAATGCATTTCAGAAATTATATACAGCCTGATAAAATGAGTTTTCATGTTTAACTGGTCTCAGCTCCTACTGAGTGTGCTACAGTTCATCCTGAGTTCATAAAAATGTCCTTTTGAACAGGAACATGCTTTTTCTTTGGGAAGTATGCTGGAAGGTAAGCAGACAATTGTCAAAGTATAGAATCTGGTTGAAGATTGCCTATGTCCCAACATACTGTGGTTGAATGGATGATTTAATTGTATCAATATTTTATCTCGGTGAGCAAGAGCTCATGGCACTGGTGTTCAGAAACATCATTGGTTTTGCTATGCAAGCAGCACAGCATTTGTTTGTGAATGGGATCTGGAGGTGGCGTCTTATGGTTCCTATACCCTGAAAAATGAAACAATCTTATACAGAAGAAAGGGTTTCTCCCAGTCTGACTCTGCAGAAATGAAGGAATAAATATCTGATATTTAAATACATTAAATCTAAAATTTAAAATTTAATAGAACCAGACTATGATACTTCTCATGTCTACTTGTCCATAATTTTTCCCACAACGCTCCAACCATCTTTGTCATTGGTGAGATAGTTTAAGATTTGTGCAGATAGGCAGGAAAAAGTGAGTGTGACTGGAATTAAAGAAGTCAGGGAAGAAGAATGCAGTATTGGAGGAAAAACAGAGGTAAGAAGAAATGATGGTACAAAGAGAAGAAGAAGAATAAGACAAGAAATATAATGAATTAATACCAAAGATCTATTTTTATTAATGTATAATTTTTCTGTATAAACATTTATAAATGTCATTTTTTTCTCTCTAGAACAACACACTGAGTATTAATTAGAAGAGTGAAGGACAAAAGTGTCAAGAAGCAACATAAGGGAAAATAACTTTGGGAAGATCAGAAACGAAGAGAATTTTTAAACAGATTTCAAATAAAATGTTTTAAAATGTCAAAGTTGAGTGCATAGTGTAACATTTAATTAAGGAATCTGTATTGTGTTTTGGTTGATTTCAGAGACATCAAAACAGCTCTGAACTTTGTAAGGCAAGATTTTGGGGGATACTCATCTAGGTGGAACTAATGATAGATTGGAGAAAACAAAAAAGCTCTTGGACATATAAACAATTCTACAGGTGTGTTTTCAGACATCTAAAAAAAATCAGTATGTAATTTCAGTCAAATAAAACTAGAAAAGAAGCAAAAAAAAAAAAAAGCGTAAGTTATTTTTTGTATTTGTGTTTGAACTGCTTTGATGGGTAACACTGAAAGGCCCGTTCACAGAGCCAGAAAGGGCAATAAAATGCTGGGGCTGCTTAATCCTTGCGAGAGCGTGCGGCCTTCCTACCCTCAGCCAGCTTTAGGAAGAGCATCAGTAGCCTCCGTGTCTTCCCAGGAGAGCCTTGCAGGTCCCACCACAGTAGCTGGGAGCCAGGGGCTTCACGGATATGTGTTTTTGTGCATGGAAATCCTGGAAATCCAGGGGCCTGGCAGTTCAGTGAGGACATGCCAGGGCAAGTTTCAAGGTACCCTTTAGGAAAGCATCAACAACGGTGAGATGATGCTTTGAAGCCACATCCTTTTTGAGCTGTTTTTTCCTTCTTCCTCTTGGGTTGCACCTCACTGCTTTTTCAGTCATCTGCACATCCCCCCTCCCTTCATTTATTCAGGATGTTTTGCTTTATAAGTGGCATTTCAGGACTCTGCTTTTAACCCTGCTTCCTTTTGTGCAGTTGGGCTCCTGGAAAAATAATGCAGAGGAATGAGTACAACACATCCTTTGGAGATCGCCTAATTGCCACTTTTCTTTTATACCATAATTTGTCCTTCCTTTTCAGCTTGAGCAGAAAGTCTGCTTATCTGTTTAATTTCTGAGACTGCTAGTCTATTTTATAAATCACATATCATGAAAAGGATACATTGTACTTGTCTCATATCAATCCACACACTTTGGATCACTGTCAGGTCTTCACAGTATCACAGTATCACAGTATGTTAGGGATTGGAAGGGACCTCAAAAGATCATCTAGTCCAATCCCCCTGCTGGAGCAGGAACGCCTAGGTGAGGTCGCACAGAAACATGTCCAGGCGGGTTTTGAATGTCTCCAGAGAAGGAGACTCCACAACCTCCCTGGGCAGCCTGTTCCAGTGCTCTGTCACCCTTACTGAGAAGAAGTTTTTTCTCAAATTTAAGTGGAACCCCTTGTGTTCCAGCTTGATCCCATTACCCCTTGTCCTACCATTGTTTGCCACCGAGAAGAGTCTGGCTCCATCCTCGTGGCACTCACCCTTTATATATTTATAAACATTAATAAGGTCACCCCTCAGTCTCCTCTTCTCCAAACTAAAGAGACCCAGCTCCCTCAGCCTTTCTTCATAAGGGAGGTGCTCCACTCCCTTAATCATCTTCGTTGCCCTACGCTGGACCCTCTCCAGCAGTTCCCTGTCCTTCTTGAACTGAGGGGCCCAGAACTGGACACAATATTCCAGATGTTCTGGGGCAATTATAGATTGCAGGATGATAATAAAAATTATAGCTTTCCAGTGTAAAGTACATTTTTAAAGTAATCTCTCCACTGTCTTCCTCTGCATTTTCCATCAGTTTCAGAGCTGACTGTTACAGCAACTAAAAAAGAAAAAAAAAATTTGTTTGCCATGTCTAAGTTTTACATTCAATAATGAGTTTTGGTTTGTTTTTTGTTGTTTTGTTTTTGTTTTGTTTTGGTTTTTAATGGGGCATAAGCATCAGCTTTCATTGATGAAACAAATGAAAATTCTCAACTAAGAAATTTCCACAGTGATGTTTTCCAGAAGCTGGAGCACTGTGTAAAGGGCCATCTGATGTGTGAGCATTTTTTGTGCATTTCCTAGGAGAACTGACAACTATTATCTGATATAGATATTATGGTCTTAAAGGCAGTCTGAAACTGGCACTTAGCAGTCTTTCTCCACTCCAATAATATTCAATCTTTTTAATGGACTGCCATGATAATTGGCTGAAACTTCATCTGGAATAACATTTGTGTAACATACTGTTACTTCATACCAAGTAAAAAATTAACAAATAGTTATTTGGCTCATTGACATTTCATCATCAAATTAAAAATTTCCCTTAACCACTGCTTATGAGACTTCATTTGTATCTTATGGTAAACAAGCCACTTAAAATGACCGTGATCAGAAATAGCCAGAGCATTGTGTTACTCACCAGGGCTCACGTTACCCTGGGTGTTTAAGTATTGCTTACTCCATGTCTAACATTGAATTGACTTTGGTACTAACAATTCCTCATAAGCTCCATTTGACTGTGTGGCTGATTTGCTTCTGTGACAGGGATTATGAAGCTGAACAGCTTCCACATAGTACAAACCTCCTGTTCCTGAATTATGGATTTTACTTCTGTGCTGGGATGGTGCCCAGGTATGTGTTATCCCATTCTATTTTCCTAAACCCTTATTTCTATGAGAGAAAATATAGGAAAACCAACCATAAAAGAGTTGCTTGATGATCAGGACAGATAACTGAGCTAGATTTGAATGGCACCAGCACTCTAGGGCATGTGATCCCTGCAGTTTAGACACTGCTATTTTGTACCAGAAGGCAAATGATCCTTACTAATATGCCTGATTTCTCTCTGCTCAGTGAACACTTGCAACCCAACATGGTCTGAGAGATTTTTCTTCTTGCATTTGAATTATAATTTCAAAGGCAGACTCAAACTTTCTGCAAACGATTTGCATTTCCTCCATCATCACGAAACACAGTAGCAGCTTCTTTTTTCTTTTATCTTTTTAAAGTCCCTGTGGCAAATGTCTGAGATGCTCAATTTACTGAATAAATGCGACATCTTCAGAAGGAATAGATTTCATGTGTTATTTCTGTAACATACTATCTGTTACTTGACTATCTGATGTTTCATTTTCTCATTCTCCAAAATCTTGTAATTTTTTTGACTAATATATAGGAGAAAAAAAATAAAACTAAGCTTTTAAACCATGCTGTCCTTTCTATACAACAAACATTTTTTTCCTCACCAAAACTTTAAAGTTCCTGAGTTCTCCAGGAGAAATGATGCAAAGGAGTCTTTCCAGGAAAAAAAATAACATTGGTTGTGGTAAAACAATGAGATGTTTGCTGCAGCCTGAAAAGAAATCATATTTTTCTTCTCACATTCCCAACTCAAAGGGTTGTTCAGAGAGGAAATTCCTCTCAGGGTGGTACAGTAACAATGTTCTTCTCTGCCTCCTGTAATCAGAGCTGAACAAAAGGTTCTACCTGGCTTCCTAGAAATTCTTTTGTTGCTGAACTGAATCTGTGACATCCCTGTTGACAGACTTCAGCATCTTCTAAACCTGATTCTATTACCTATCAGCCCATGACATGCCACGGTGCAGTAAGAACCTGGTAGGAGGTGAAATAAAAGCTTAGACCACTGACACGCTTGGTGTTCTTTCTAAATAAGGAAAATAATTCTTTATGTTTCATTAGAAAAGAAAGACCTTTTAAGAACAACTGAGTTGAAAATATTGGGATCTTGCCGAGTTTCAACTGTAACAATATTTCGTGAAAAAATCCTCTATACGTCTTTCATATGCAATTTTCAGTTTTGATCTAACCTCTTTATCTCATGGCTGACTCTGAGAGAAAAAAATGCAACAAAACAAACAAACAAAAAACCATTAAAAACTCCATCACCATTAAAATCAAATTATATTCAAACCTCCAAATTCCTGCAGACAGATTCTCCAGTCACCATTTCCTTTTCCCATAGAAACAGGTAAGTAGGTGCATTTTAATTGCCTCTTTCTTTCTTTAACAGGAGAAGGCCTGAAAAAATAAATGTTGATGCTTCTGAAGTGACTATAATGCTGTCTTCAAGCATTAAGCAAAACTCCCATGAAATATATCAGCGCCAATGATATAAAGAATCTAGAGGTCTTTCAACATGCTATGTAACCCTCCGTCTTCCACAAGTTTATTACAGAATAAAAATGAATGCTCAGCCATTGCCACATGGCTCCTAAGACTAAAGCCCCTGAAGATACATAGATTTTTTTTTAAACTCGGAAAATTGTCAGTATTCTGGGCAAAAGAATCAGACTCTCATGTGAAGACGGTGTGAGACCATAATGTCTCCCATGCTGGTTGCTCAAGGAAAATAGCAAGGTATTTTGCTTCAAGAAAACCTGAGATTCTTCTTCATCAAGCCCCAAATTTCTGCCAAAAGAGGCACCTGCTAACCCCTCCCAGCTCCTCTGTGGGTCACTGATTCCGCCGGACATGACATACTGCCTGAATTCAGCTGTCAGATAAGTTTCTCCTTATTCAGCTTATGCATTTTCTTCTTGCAGCTTCTGTGATCCATGTGATAATAGAAAGCTGTACTGCTCATCAAAATTTCTTTTTCCCTTTCTGCTAAATAAGAAATGAAGGTGGGAACTATATGACTCCAACAGAGTTATTGAAACCAAGACCAGAGAGAGGAGCAACATTAATCTTCAAAATGAATTTTGGGGGAGAAGGAGAATGGGTGACTGCTACATAAGGAGAATACCTGCTGATAACAGACTTGGGGAGTTTGTGCATAGCTGAAAGTTGTTTCCAGCTGCTTTTTAAGCATGTGTGGAGCCATTCTTTGGAAGAAAGCATACATGTGGTAATCATGATAGTCCACATTAGGCCCATCAACCATCCTGGCTAACATCTGGTGTCAGAAGGAGAAACGATTAATTTTAGCTTTCTCTTCAGAGGTGCAGGGGTCTTTCTTGTGGCAGCTGCTCTGAGGCAAAGCACAGAGGACAACTGCTGGTTTTGTAATTGTAATAAAATCTTCCCAATTTTTCTACCAACAGGCAAATCAAAATTCAGAAGTACATTCACCCTGGAATAGAATACAAATTTTCCCCATAAACATGATAGCTCTATTTTTAGTATTCAATTATATTTTATACATACTCTGATTGATTGGTATTTGCAAAAATATGAAAACAAAATCTTCATTAAGCTGCGTGTTCAAAAAAGGGAACATTTAAACCAACCTGTGCTTTTACTGCTTGACTTAAACAGAAGAAGTCAATCTGAACATTTCTAACCTTTTGTTTTATTAGTGTTATATCCCATACAGTTTTTCCATGCTTGGTCACTGACATTAGATCATTTTTTATGGTACTTGATTCTATCTAACAGCATAGCATTATATGAACTTGATCTGCAAACTTACGAAGAAAACAGATAAAAGTAAATATTTTTATATTTAAACAACATTTTACATTTTTTTATTTTATAGTTCATTATAACAGGTTCTTGACAAAATAAATAAATTAATTCTTAGTTTTTAATAAAATTGTTGCAATGTCTGAAACTTGTCTCCACAGAGACTATGATAATATTATCTGTCTCCTGGTTTGTGGGAGACAATAAAAAGCTAATTTAATTGAAGCTGGACTACAGATTTATATAGAAAAAGTGACTTCAGAAGAAATTAGATCTAACAGGAACTTTTCAGGGAAAAACATTCATTTCATCTACAATTATCACTTTATGAAAATCAGGACTTGCAATGGAAAAAAAAAAATCAACATACTTTTCATATCAGTATTTTTACAGGGCTTCATCTTCCTAACATATCTGACATGTATTTCAAGACAAAATATTTTATTTAAATTTAAACTAATTATGCTTTATTCATATTGAAATATAATTTAAATCTTTGAAAGTAAAAATGAAACAAATGAAAAAATTTCAAAATCACCTGAGAAAAATATTTTTTACATTATTCCTCTTTCATTTAATTTGATTTTGACTTAGAATCATTATCATGATAAATAGATAAAAGATAACAGTTATATCTTGTGAATTAGCATAACTATTCAGAGAACATTTTCCAAAGAATAAGGAATTTAATTCTATATTAAAATGATGATTGCATAGGGAATTGGAAGGAAACATTAACTGCTTTTTTCTCTTTGTAAGTAAAAGTGTACTTTTATGGCAGCCATTTCTTATTCTCAAAGGAAGATATCTGTGTGAAGTATAAAATAGAAATGTTCATTTAAAAGTAGTTGTTGTTTGCTGTGAATTCAAGGCAACTGTACATAAAATGATTTACTAGGTCAAGACAAAAAATTGAAGAAAATGAGGGTATGCCTTATATAATCTTTTTATAATCTTTAGTAAACATCATAAAGTCAGCCCAGTAATCTACTTACTCCTTAGCGTCTCTGATTTGATTTCCCTCTGAGGCAAGGTTCTGGACGGTGAAAACCAAAGAACAGCTGCCCAGTTCTGTGGAGCTGAAGAAACTCCTTCTTTCTCAAGGAATCTATTTAAATCATAATGATTTGTACACCTAATCCCAGGGAGAACTTAAAACAGGCTTTTCTCTAATGTCTTTGGTAGGTGGGTGTGGAAGGTCTGCCTATTTATTGTTTTATCTAAAGCTCTAGCTTAATAGGCTAAGAGACATTCCTGAAACATATTTCTTAAAGGGCTTCCAAAGACATCTAATGTTATGTTAGATCCTTTCTCATTTACTGTCAGTATCAGAGGCAGCAGAAGAGAAAAAAAGACAGTATTTGCCTTTAGAGAAGGCATCACTTAAGAGTCTAGAAGGATATATTGGTTAGAAATCAACTCAACTTGATCTTGAAGAAAGTTGAATACTCGCCAGAACAGTCTTTGATCCACCATGCTGTGTTTGATCCTGTTCTCACAGGATCTTCTTCATCAGAGCAACCTTAAAACAAATAAATTGAGAAGGGTTAAGAGAAGAAGGCCTTCAATTTGCAGATGGACAAACAAAAAAAAAAAAAAGAGGTCTTCCATGGTACCATGGATGTGCATGTGTGTGTATACACAGAACAAACACCTTTCAAATCTGCCCATACACTTTCCTCCAACTCAACAGCAGTAAAAAAAACATATACTATTCCATATGTCTCAGAATAATAAGTGTGTATAACAGCTTTTCAGAAAAGGAAGCCCAAGCAAGTAGGTCTCAGAATGGGACTTGGAAACATTATCTTAATTTTCAACTGTATAGTATGCAAGTAAGTAAACTATGTTAAAAGCTTGCTGGTGTACGCTGCAGTTTACTTCCAGATAATCTTCCCCTGTCTCTAATCCTGCATTTGTATCTATATTATATCACAAGCCTAAATCTCACTCTCTTATCTGAAGATTCCAGCAATTAGCTGCATGAATAGGTTTGTTCTCTGGCAGATATTCACAGGGCTGCACTTCTAAACATCCCAAGGTCCTGGTTTTCACCAGCTCTGGACAACATGCAGTTATCTGACTGTTGTACACAAGGGAAATTGAAAGCTTTTAGCATCTTAGCTATGTTTTTCTTCAAAAAAGAAGAAAAATAATACTATTAGTATAATCCATGTTCTACACTCTCAACTGGCCTCCACTGAATTAAAATCCTTGCTCTAGTTGCTTTTATCCCAGTCAATGTTGTTTTTTTGTTTGTTTGTTTGTTTTGTCGTTACTCTGTCCTTGAGTTACTCTCATGTCTGTGACATGTTGGGCTAAACAAAGTGATGTGTGCAACAATAATTAGATTTCCATGCAGCAAGTGCTGCTGCCATTTACAGTGCATAATAAAGAATAAAATGGACAGAAATTTTGTATTGAAATGAAATCTAGTATTACCCTGGTAAATTATTTTTTCATGTTTCATTGATTATTCATGAATGAAAGAGGTGGGAAAATGTCTGGATCATACAACTGCCTCACTTACAAACAAAACTGAAAAAACCCTCCCCAAAATTTACTATTCCTACTTTAAAATATTGTAACAAAACCTGTCTTTGAAGGGGTGAAGACCATTCCTAGTAAGGAGACAATAAAATGATAGAAACTCTTTAGAGTCCACTATGAAATAGTGTAAATGGGAAAAAGCAGTCCTAACTGAACATAGGCAATAATGACACTTAAATTACTTGTACCAAGGACAGAGAACTGCTCAGGGCAGGTCTTTCTGTGAGAATGTCAAGAGAGCCCTCAGTTATTGCTAAAAAACAGCAAATAGAGTAATGTGAATAATTAGAAAGAGACTAGAAAACAAACTCAAAACATCATTGTGCCATTGTAAGTGCCTGTGGTTCAGCTGAATGTTCTTCATGTTCTCTCTCTGAATGAGCCTATAGGAAAGAAACTCATGCAGGACAGCAAGAAAATGACTTCTAAACTTCTAAGGAGACAATTTTTATTAAGATCTCTTCAACCTGGTAAAAGACCGCACAACTCAACCTAGAAAATACGGGCGTCTTTAAAGCAAGAGAAGACACTGAGGAGGCAATGGAAATGGACCTGCACTGTTTCTCAAAAGACAAGAACTGAGGGGTACCACAACAGGTTTACAGGAAGGGCAGGAAACACTGTTACATATAGCATACATAGCTCTTGCCACATTTTTTGCTTCAGGATGTTTGGGTAAATTAATGTATAAAGAAAGCCAAAGAAATCTGAGGCCATTTCATGAAGCATGTGTCTAATTTGTCTACACTTCAACACAGTGGCCTGGATACAGCTTCTGTAGCAGAAAGTGCTGCTTGGTATTGGTCTTCAATCTCATACTTTCTACAGGAATCCACTTTGTTGTTGCCAAGGACAGGATATAGTCTATAACTGACTTCTTGTTTGGGGCGGTGGCTTTTCTACTTCTATATACTATCATTGAAGACAGAGTAAAATTCAAATAAAGTTTTAAATTCATACTACAGTAGCTAGCTATTACTTTGCTGATCTGTAAGACTAACTCTAGTTAGGGCACAGAGTACTAGGTATGAGAGGACACAGCACAGACTGATGCACCTGTCCATTAGTGTCAGGAAAAACATGGTATGACATAGTGTTTCACACTGTAAAACAGAGAGTTCCAGAGAACCTTTCTTATTTTTACTGCAAATACTTCATGCCACCATGGCAAAGCTGAAGAGAGTTACACCACAAAAACAGTCCGCCCACTAACATTTGTTCAGAAAACTTGTAGCCTGCTGTAACACAAAAAAGGTAAGAAGTATTTGTGCTTTAAAAGATTTTAATAAGAAAGATATACATTGATTGCTGCTTTTTTTTTTTTTCTTTCAGCCTTCTTTCCTCAATCCAGTATCACTGATCTGTTGTTGTTGTTGTTTTTTTTATTGTACTCACAGCATCTGCTGAGAGCTCCTTTCTCTGGCAGCAGTAAGTAGCTAACAGGTTAGCTCAGAAGTGATGGATTAGAGAAATAAGAGTAAAAGACATTACCAGTATCACAGATATTAATGATAAAACATATATTGTTAACAGTAAAACACTCCTGTAAAAGCAAATATTTTTAACTTGAAGCCACCTTATGCCTTAAAGGAAAACGAAGGAAGCCTATTTAGATGAAAGGGATATTCAACATGCTCTGCTGATGTTTGCTTTTAGGAGTCTGTGGGAGTAGCTCACAGTAAGCAGAAAGATTGCTCCAAATACCATCTGAGAACAGATATAAATCTAGACTTTGGGAAGAGAGCACATGAAAAGGGTGAACGGCACTTGGAGAGGTCTCCAGGGATGCTTTGACAAAACATACATAGTTTCCTGCAAGGTAAATAATTATTTCAAAAATTTTTTCAAAACTAGTAAAAAGTTCAAAAAAATGCTGAAGTGCCCCTGACAAAGCTTTAGATGTGAGTGGCACACCCCTTTTCTTCACAATTTAAAAGGGGAAAATAAGAAAGATTGTGCAAATGTTTCAAAGAACCTTTGTAACCTCTTAGGCTACATGTAGCAGTCTGTGTCCTCTTTGGATATCAGTATTGCAGAACAAACCAAATTACAGTTTAGTGCCAGTTATTTTCTTATGTGAGCAACTGTGTCAGGGTTGTATTTCTCTGTCTCAAGTCCAGTGCAGTCCTGAAACAGTAATCCACGGTTGCTACATGCACATCATGCAAATGTGTGGTCTGAATTACTAAATGCATGTATTTCTCCTAAACAGTTGCCTTTATTTCATTATAACTTCATTTTATGTCCCATTTCCCATCAAAATGGATCTGTGATATTAGAGATGCAACATAATAACTAATTTTTGCTAGCTAAAAAGTCTCAATGAAAAGCTCACTCTCCATTAATTAGCATGTAAGTTAACACTTAGGAAATGATATGAGATTCCAGCTCCTGCACTGTCTTTTCTTCAGTGTCGTGTACTCTGGACAAGTTCTTGCAGGGGTCACCAGGGTAGCTAACCAGAGTGTTTGTAAAGAAAACACAATAAAAATCTATACTGCAACATGACCTGGAGGTTTGAGCTCAATAACTACGAAACTGAACAGAGCTGGCTGATGAGAATGGGAACTTTTACTGACTCACTGCGTGTTAGAGTAAGTATGATAATAGGAAATGGAATAAGTCAGCTAGTGAAGGTGTTAAGAAGCCAGAAAAAAATAAACTTTAAAATATCCTGTTAACAGTAGTTTAAAAATTAATGGAATTATTTTTCCCATAATACTGGAAATGAATATGAACTGGTCCATTGAAAGTCAGCCTGCTTTGTTTTTAAAACTCAATCAGCTTGTTAAATAACATTTTAGATACAACTCTTCATATGTCATTCAGTTGACACTAATAATTTGGCCAGCATGACACACTTTGATCATATTGCAGGAGGGAGATTGAAAACTAATTGAAGTGGAAAAACATATTCCTTTCACTGCGGAAATAAGGGAAGAAAGAAATATTAGTTTTTGTGCTGTCATTCTCTATGCCTCAAATTTTAATGAAACAGATGCTTTATAAACAATCAGATTTGAAATGTAGCTCAAAGATGAGACTTTTGTCATCTTCTTAAAAAACTTAAGGTTAAGAGCAATGTTAAATTAGCCACATCCTTAATCCCTAGTAAAATAGAAATAAAACAAATTACAGAAGTACAAACTGATACTTATCATGTAGAAAAGCTAATTTCTGAGAAGTAGTTCCTAACATCCTATGAAAATCACTGTTCATGCCTAATCCCTGACAGAGATTCAGTTTTATATATGTACAGGGTAACAGCTTGTAATTTTCTATTAAATGTCTGGGGCTATCTGTGTTGTTCCAGAAGTACGCAGGACTGCTGCTGTGAGTGAAGGGCCAAGGTTTGAGACCGGTGTGCTGCACACATGCTTTGAGGTGTGCCATGCTAGCAGGCAGATGACACTGATTCCCAGGGGAGCTAGGAATGGCCTCGGGGGCAGAAGCAACTGAAAGCTGTTAGAGAAGTGTTGTCACAGGCGAAAAGGTCTTCCAGGTTCCAGACAACACAAAGAGAAAGTTTGGGCTGAAGTGCATTGCTGCATAACTTAACACAATGGGGTAGAATTAAGTTGGTCTACTGTGTGAAGTCCTGAATCCCACTGAAACCACTGTCTTATGTTATTGGTGTAAGCATGTATTGCACTAAAAATCTTGTTTATGGGCAAAGCAGAAATACACTTTATACATATATATATATATATATATATATAATACTTTACTGTTAGTAAAGTGGAAATCTTCAGAATCTAGTCATTCTTAGTCCAGATATGAATGTTACAGGAAAAGAAAGAATAATACTACAATTAGAATTTTTATACACACACTTATTAGATTCCACCCCTCTTTTCTGGTGTTCATGCTCACCCTTTCCCTACTCATCTGCATCCTAACATTGGTGGTTTCAATCTGGTGGCAGTGGTGACTTGTCATGGTGAGTTTCCAGCACCTGGAGTCCTTTTCTGGGAGGAATGTAATTTCATTTTGATAGTTTCTTTTTCTTCACTCTAGGGTACTCCTGAAGTAATTTCTATGTGTTTACCATCACATTTTTAGGCCTTTTTTCTTTGATCTTCAGCTCTACATTATGCCTGAATTATCTATATATGATGCTTTTTACATATGCTGGATGCCATTTCTCTGCTTTCTTTGTGGCATGTAAAACCAGTTTTGTCCAGTTCTACTGTTTTTTTGACTGACTAGGGGTGCGCTGTTTATAGCTATGGGATTTCCAGTATCAAGTATGTGCCCCATCTTTTATCACCCCATGACTGCCCTCCTCTGTGCCGCATCCTGTGACTTCACTATTCAACAACTCTGCGGTTGTACCAGGCCTGTGTTTCTTTACACGACATCATTATGTCAGGGTCATAAACATCTCATTCTATGTAGAAAAACATGCTAGTTGCTACTACTTACATCAAATTATGTTTGTGCCATACAAACTAACATAGCCATAAATATCAGGTCAGCTACAGAAATTATTGTCACAGCTAAAACAAGTAAGACAAAACTGCAACAGTTCAATAAAAGTTTGGACTGAGTATGCCTGTCAAGATCCAGCCCTGATAACTTGCAAATTCTTTATAAAGCTTGTAGCCTGTTACTGGTGATGGAAATACCATATTACAAGGCTGAATGGTTACACAGGGCTGAGATACAATCCTTCACAGAAATTATGTTCTGAGTGAGATTTTTTATTTGTGTGCAACTTTATTGGGCACTGGTATTTGTTAAGGTTTTTATTTCATGGTTTTATTAGGTATAGAAACTACTGCATAGAAAACAGGCTTTGCATAAAAATTAAATGGCTGTTTGGAAACTGTAATAGCTCTACAGGAAGCAACAGGTTTGTGCAGTCTAAGAAATGCAAGGTATCTTGCAATGCCAGCCCTCGCACATGATCAGTGGGAGAGCCTAAACTCTGCAGTGGTGAGCCTCAGTGATGAAGCATTTCTCTCAAACCTGCAGCACCCCTGAAGCCCTGGTTAGTGCTGCACTAGCACACCAGGTGGTCCCAAAACAGGAGTTCATCTCAGCATGAAATCAGCCAAATTCAATTATTGTGTCAGGGCTCAGACCAGTTCTTGCTCAGGTTAAGAGAAAGCCTTTTATTAACTTCAGTTGCATCTGGATAGTTCCCACACTGACACTTGAAGAGATTTGACAGTAATATTTACTGATCCATTTTGCACTAGCACAATGAAAAATAAAGGATGGTTATTTGTTCTTCACAGTTATAAAACTGAATCACATAGTAAGCAGATCTTCAAGGATTTCCAGTAGTAACTGATGTGTGGAATGAGACTGAAAATGTTTTTTAAATCTTGTAAATAAAAATATGACTGAAGGAAGACTTATGAGCCTTTAAGATCTTAAGATGCTAACATAGAATTAGAAGAACAGTATTTTATATTAATAAACAATAAAAATATAAAGAAATAATACAGGACCATGCCATCACCTCCTTTAAATCTTTATTGCTCATTTAATACTAAGGAAGTAACACAGCACAATAGATGCTCTGAAAGTATAAGTCCCATAGAAATGTAATGCACAGATATTCTGTATTACTCTCTCATTCTTTCTGTTCCTTTCTAAGGAGTCTGAAAATCCACTTCTATCATAGTGATTTTTCAAAGGCTTATTTTGATTTAATGCAAAAAACTTACTTTTCATCTTGACTAACTACTTATTGTCCAATGGATCAGAATTCATATTCAACTGTAAATCATAAATAAAATGTGTTTCTGTAAACAAAAGCAGTCCAACTGGGTGTTCATGTTCTCTTCTTACTCCTTCAGGCATGCAGCAAATTCAAAGACATAATTAATTCTCTTTCATTGTCTCATTGTCATTGAGATGATATTATTTGAGTTGTTTCCTAGCACCTACTCTAGTGCCTGGTGGATGAAAGTTTGCTGAGGTGAGTGGAAACACACACTTCTTTCTTGCTATCTGAGTAACACTGACATAAATGATAAAAGTATCTTACAGGATTAATAATGCCAAAGTACAAATACAAGCAGAATTACACATAGACATAAGAACGTGCGATCTTCACATTGGCTCGTGCCAGATTAAATATGTGAGTGGAGACCTGAAGTTTAAAACTTTGCTTGTTGAGGTGGGAACAGAAAAAAATAAGAATTTCTGATCTGCTGGGGTATGTGGTTGCACTGCATCTCTCAGACATCACCTAGAAATCCTTGAATTGCAGCAATTCCTGGGACAAGGTACCCAGGCTCCCTGGCTGCTGCAGTTCTGTCAGAGAAGCATTTTGAACCTTATCAAGAAAAGGCTTGAGGTACTTTCAAAGAACAATCTGAGTAATTTTTTTTTTCTTTTTAAGTTACCTCTGCAATGGCTTGTAAGACCAAGTCACTAGGATGGTGGAGACAAGTGAGCTCTGGGAGACTGAAGACATAGAAAGGGTCAGCACAGCAGACATACAGTCATCTCTGAGCACACACCAGCCTAGTTCAGGCTTGGAGCACACACTGCCTGCTTCTGGAAAAAAAAAAAAAAAAAAAAGAATTATTAGCCAGAAGAGAGATAGTTTCTTGTTTTGTGGAAAAATACTGATATTAATTTCTAAAAAAAAACAGAGAAAATGAGAAATAACCATTCTGTCAGCAGTGATATGAAACCAACAGCCTGTTAAGATAGGCTTCCCTCTCAGCATTTCTCATAAACCAAGGAAAGCACTGTCTTTCTCGTACTTAAAAATTGAAGAAAGGAAATGTAATGTGATCTTCTTTGCTCTTTGTCAGTGGAATTTGGCCATTAGCTCTGCAATCAGAAGGACTGTTGAGACACCTCTGTGTACCAGTCTCCATCAGCTTATTACTAAAGTTGTCAACCTGAGATGACATTTCGTGGTACACTTTTATTCAGAACTCTGAGTTGGATATGCCTCTTAAGCTCTGGTCTCTAAAAGTTTGCTCCATCTCCAGAAGATATTTCTCATCCCTAGCTACTTATGATACATGGAATTAACAATTAACTAATTAACACTTAAAGAAATAACACTTAAATACTTAAAGAGCTAACAGAGAGCTAACCCTTTAACCCACATCACTATTGCCTAGCCTTACTTAGCTTTGTGTAACTTATTGTACAAGAAACAAGAGTTTGCTGATGCCTTGCAAAGATAATATTTCTTGGGTGCATCCTTGGTGCATCCTTGGGTGAACTGGACAACAGAAACTTGGGCACAGGACAACAGATACGCCAGTTTTAACCAACTCAGCAGTCTGAGTCCCAACCAACTCTTCACACTGGACAGAAGGTAACCGTGTACAGAGAAGAAGACCCGGGTTCGTGATCACTGCACAGCTGCAACCAGGAGGAGCCAGAGGTGGAGACTATGGAAATGGTCTCCCAGAACTCGTTGTAATAAGAACTGCCTTCTCAGGGACAGGTTATGAACATGTACAGGCATTCCTAAAACTTTCATGAATATGTAACACTTTACTGCATTTAACCAAGCTCACAGCTACTGTAAATTTACACACGTATTGGGATTAATTATTCCCCATGTGTCTGGCACCATGTAAATAAACATACCTCTTTACAATCTTATGGGTTGTAAAGTAATTTCCGTTCCTCACTTACAATAAAAAAAAATAAATCTTCCTGATGTAAGAAAAAAATGTTTTAAGGCATTTTAAGACTTATTTTAGAGAAAGTTTCAAATTGGCTGTAAAACAGCCTTATCAAAGTTTGTCCTGTCAGGAAAAGGTCTCCTATTGACTATGTTTTGCAGCCAGGCTTTAGGACTTGAAGCAGTGATATATCAAAAAGTTTAAAAAATAATGAATATGGGTTTCTTTTCTTGGAGTCACTTGAAGCTGTGAAACATGGAAATTTAAAAGTGCACAGCCCATTATTTTTCAAGCCATCCAAAAAGAAGCTTCAAAGTATTATGCTGAAAATGGAATTAATTTGGCAAAGCTGCACTTCTAGTGAAAAGAAGGGAACATGGGATTTGGATTGTTTTAAATGCCATAAATTGTTCAGTTTGATGGTAAGTCCTCCCTGAGTTTCTCTTAACATGTTTCCAAAAGAGGAAGGCTGTAAAAGGAACATCCCAGATTACTCCTACCAGTGAAAAAGTCTTCAATACCATCCTATGGTCCTTTGTTTTTGAAAAGAAATTATCTTGCTGGAAAAGAATAGGAAGCTCCATTGTCATGCAAACACTTTCAAATCTTCATCTTTGGGACTCAGCTGGGTTCTGGCTGGAACAGGAAAGAATCTTATTTTCTCCTGTATCTATGTGGTCTGTGGCACTTCTCTTGACTTTTTCTCCATGTCTCTCTCAAGTGACAGAGATTGTAGGAGTAGTTGGCCAGAGCTTTGATGTGAATCTGTCTCTCCTGTTGTGTTTTCTAAGAAAGTAAAAAGTAAAAAGCCAAATTCTGTTACATGAAGAACAGAACAGTTTTCAAATAGCAAAAACTCAGAGTAAGGAAGATAAAATGTAAATGAAAGTTATTAAAATTTACTCATCTCCGTCCCAGCTGACAGTGCATGTCATTGTTTCTAGGGAGTTACACAGCAGCTTCCGCATGGCAGCAAAATGCTACCTAGAGAATTTCTTTCACCCTGTCACCCTTTCCAGTCCCTGAGATCGAACCTACATAAACACAACAAGCAGCTCTAAGGAACATTCCTGGGAACTGGGAGTCAGTGATTTACACAGCCAAACTGCTACAGTGGTCACTGATTGTGCTCCGTATCAACTATGTCAACCATGTCAAACTCTGGGTGTGGTTCCAGACCCAGCACAGCTGGAGGCCATTCTCAAAAGGTGCACTGGACTCAGCCACCCTGTTTCAGAGGATCGGAGAGTCTGATAGTGCAGACAGGGGCTGCTCCATGCCAGCTGAATGCAGTGTCAGAGAATGGTATCACAAATATTAACAGAGGCTTAACCTCTCCAGATTCTGTCAAGTCTCTGTGGAGCCTCTTAGCCTTGGCCACCCCAGAGGAGCTGGTGGATCTTAACTCTACATTGTGCCTCCCTGCCCATAACACCTTGCAGCCCCCTCCCCTTCTGAGCAACCTCCAGGGAAATCTCGGTCTCCAGTCTGGGTGCTTCCAGCTCAGTCAGTCTTTCTAAAATTGACCTACCAAAGTAGGGGACACAAATCAAATAAGCAATTATATAAATCAAGGTGAATAGTGACTTGTGTGTGTCAACTCTGCAACACAGAGTATATCTGTGGCACATAGCTCACTTACTGACCCAGGCTAACGCTGAGTGCTTGCTTTGCATATATAAGGATGTCATCTCCCAGGCTTGGTAGACATTGTATGAGGAAACACAGAAGGAAAAAGAACTGCAGCGTCAGACATGATTTGCCTGATGGGATCATCTCACCATAACAGTTTTCTGATCGTGAAGGAGCCTAAGGCACTGATCATGGTTCGGTCTGTCTTTACCGCAGCCTACAGCAATTTGAGAACTGAAACATCTGGCTTAAATAAATCTTTAGATATTATAAAGTATTTGAGTTAACCTTCTTGACCTGTGGTGTATAGAGGGTCAGACTAGATGATATGATGTTCCCATAAGTCTCTTACTTCAACAAGACTAGAAAAATATGACATTTTCGAAAACATTTTGTTCAAGTATGCTTGAAGCACTGATGAAATCCCCTTGTGATATACCTCTTTGAGGAGGTTTCTGGGCCAACTTGTACTTATATAGTTATCATAAAACAACCATCTACTTTCAATGAATATTCAGTTATCTGAGAGCACACAAAAAAAGTGAAGGCCAACATTCCTCACTTCTCAAATCAGCTACCCACTGTGAAAGATAAATAACACTTTTTTGGGACTCTGGATTTCTGAATAAGTAAAAAGAGTTGAAAGCCTATAATAAATATTAATAATTCAGTATAGAGGACAGAATCCTAACAAAATTTCTGAGCATATGTATATGCAACTTATATTAATTTTTCTCTTTCCTTTTCTTCTTTCCTGAATCTGCTCTGACATTTGATGAACATAAAAGAAATTTCATTAAAAAGGAACTTTTTGAAAAAAAATGAAAGGGTGCTTTAACAAAAAGTTAAAAGTGGGAAATTGTGCTGCAACTGTAGCAGAGCACGGGTCTACATTGCATTTAAAAGAAGAGCAACTATGTAGATATAAAGAGAAAACAAGATGAAATGCTGACAGAACTGTCTAGAAACAAGTCGCTTTAAAGGTCAATGTATCCATTCTTCAGGGAAACAGATATTAACCATATTTTTAAATTGCCTCACTTCTTGCTTTTGCTTAAACTTGTTTCAGGTTCATGGTTCTCTATATGCTTGACTGAAGTACAACTTTTTTTCATGTATTTAGTCTAGGTTTCCAACCAAACAATAAAAAAGGAGCAGGCTTTACACATTGTGGTGAAGAGAATGGGAAAGATTCTTCCTGTGGTAGAACTTAACCTTAAATATGATATAAAACAGAAGGTGGAAGAGGACTTAAGATGGGAAAGGAATGAACTGAAAAGTCAGAAGATGACCAAAGGAAAGAAAAGATAGAGAAAACATGGGTGGAGACAACAGTTTTCAAATGTGAGAGATATACATTTCTGCAAAAGAATTGAAGCAGCAACATGAAAAGAGAGCAAGAGAAAAACTTCATTAGTGACATGAGAGAGCAGATTTTGCAGGCTTTGGACATACTGAAACTGCAGAATTTTAAATGGTGGATTTATTTTCCTTAGCGTGGATCAAATGTTGAAACCTTAAAACACAGGTGAAAAACATAAGATGTTCAGACAGGCCTGCAAATAGTCCCAGAGAAGTCATGTGAATTCAGACTGAGGGCCTGGGAAACATTTTACTGGAGTAATTTTTAATAATTAAAAAAAAAAAAAAAAATCATTGAGAGAAGAAGAAGAAGAAGAAGAAGAAAAAACCCCACAAACCACAACAGTTTTAAAACCCTTGGTAAAGAAGATCCTGTCTTTTAAAGGGAAGTCAGAAGAAACTTTCAGAAATGTGAAATTTGGTCAGATAAATCCCTGCACCAAATGTGGGAGCTGTACAGCAACTCTTTCATACTTTTAAATGGAGGAAGGAGACAAGGTCACAAAACAGAAGATATCTTCTGAAGCTTCAGAAAATGGGGAATAATTTCAAACTCTTTGTAACAAGATGCAGGGGAAGAATCATGAAGTAGGAGGTAGAATAAAAAGAGAAATACAGTGAACACAATCTAGAACTAATCTAATTTTATACATGATTATACTAGTTACTTTGTAAAACTAGTTGTAGATTTCACATATGTTTAATAGCATGAAATCAGAATACATAACTAGGAACAAAAAGGTCTAAACATTAAAGACTTTTCTGGTAGACTTATGAGTTATAACTTAAACATGGTGCCTGAAACCTAGGACTGCAGAGAATTTGTGAGTCACAGAAGCTACTATATTTAAATCAAGTTGAAGAAGAAAGAAATCGAAATATTGGGTAACATTATGTTTAGGATGCCTCTAGTCTTAAAATTAGTGTGATTATGTATATATCTCAGGGACTGAATGCAGAAGAGTTGTCACTGTATGCCACCTCCTGAGGATGCTTATCAAACATCAGCACTGCTGCTAGACCTAAAAATTTGGGCTACTCCTGGTAATAAGCCCTAGAGGCAAACAACAGTCACTTAAACTAGCACTGACCAGAAAAGAAAAGTGAAATAACTTTCTTAGGGTGTGAGCAGCATAGTCAGAAAAGAATGTATAATAGACATGTACTCAAAGCCACTTTTCTTCCATTTTGTTCTCTTAAACTTTTTTTGATTGTTTGCTACTGGCTTCTTAAAGTGCATAGGTCTGTGTGTGTGCATTGTTCCATAATGAAGTTTTTTCTGCCTATATATCTATGCTTACTCACATTTTTCTTGGATTTAGAAAGATTATGCTGTCCTGTTTCCCCTAAAATTTGAAAGATGAAATGATTCTGAGCTCACTGCAGAGATCCCTCACAAATGGCTTTTTAGCACTCTGTGCATAAAGAAACCCTGATTTCCAACAGCCTTGTGGGGTTATTTGTACCTATTTATACATTATGAAAAATCCTACTGAATCAGAATAATGCAGAAAACTAAAAAATATACAAGGCTGTGGAGGATCAAACATAATGTCTGACATTTCCTTGAGCTTTGTAATCAAGAAAGATGTAGTTGCTATTCCACCATATCTATAGAAACATCAGTCAGAGCTCTTCCTGCAAACCATTGACTAAAAATATACTTACTCAGTGAAACACAATTTAGCTTGTCACTGGATTGACTTTTACCACTTGATTTCTGATTCCTAAGGCTAAAATATTAAACTAGAAAGTAGTCAAAGTTGTGAACAACTGTATCTTCTGAATCATTCTGAATTACTGTGACCAGAACCAGGGACTTTTCCGAAGTCCTGTACACATTTTTGTTTCAAATTACGTACACCTCCAAAACAATTGAAATTAACAGTATCAGGAAATAATATATTATTCTTTTAACATAAACATTCATTAATCATATAAAAGAAAAACAGTGAACTGTACTTAACACAGGGTATTTTACAGTATTGAAATGTTGATATTAAGTAGTCCTAAAAAGGTAAAAGGATAAAAAATCTTCTTGCTGTCATTTTTCCCACGTGGATAAAGGTAGGAAATGTTCACCAGATCTCTTGAAAAGTGAAAAGGACAACAGTGATACCATAAGAACCATTATCCAGTTGTGGAACTTCAAAATTCAGTTTGGGGCAAATTTCTTTTGAACCTGAAGTCAGTGCTATTCAATGTCCCTTGTCAACTTCATGTTTCCCTTGTCTGATTTCCTTGTTTACTTCATGTTTCATGAAGGAAATAATTATTATTATGTAATTAAATGTAAATGTAATTGTAATGTAAATGTAATTAAATGTAAATGTAATTAAATGTAAATTAAATGTAAATAATTATTATGTAATTAAATGATACTTTTATTATTGATTATGTTTTCTTTTAAAATGATTAGTCTATATAGCTTGATTAGTCTATATACCTCTCTTTCAGTTGTGAGTGGGTTTACCTTTCCTGATAATTTCAAATGTCAAAATATCATGCACAAAATCAGTGACTTAGTTATCAAATGTACTGAATTAAAGCCACATTCTGAGCTTGATCTTCTCACTGAACACTGTTTTAAAGGTATAATGCACAGACCTTTGGTAGTTAGTACAACTCACATCATTCTGCTTAAATTACTATAATCCATACTGGGGCATATAATTTATACTGGTCTTCAACACAGAAGACAAATGAAGACTTCAGGTTTTATTATACTGTCATTGTTAAAAAATAATCTAAATCACCAACAAGAATGTCCACATTATACTGAAATTGTACCACTTCAGTCTAACTCTGACTAATAGTACACTTCAGCTACGCTGATTCAAAATAAAAAGACAGGTAGCTCTGCTGGTTAGGACAAAATAACAGTTTATCCTTTTCCTTGCTTCTCACTCTGTTCTCATCCTCTGACTCTGCTTACATTGTTTAATTTTTTCAGTCCTGAATTTCCTCAGCTGGGGACACTGTGTCATCACCTCCATCCTTGCAGAGAGGATTTAAGGCACAACTAATGCAGCCATACTGGACATGAAAGGTTAGAGCAGAGTCAGATTTAACAGCTACAAGGCTGACTGTCATTTGTGCTATGAAGAGAATGTATCCTACTAAAAGGTCCAAACACAAGAGTAAAGCTCACTCATATTGGAATTCTTGGCTCACAACGAGCGCTAATGTTATCCTGTGTGTTTCCTGTTCTATGTAACTATAATACAAAGGCAATTTCTAGCTCTTGAGCCATTAGACTACCTGCAGTCTTGGCCAGCTGAGGCCCTGGCTTCCACAACAGTGATACAGGACCTCTGGCTCGAGTCTCACAACGTGCACCCAAACCCTTTGGCAAGGAAAGCAAGCAGGTTTCACAGAACATTTATAAAGGAAACACTTAGCAATTTTTTAAAACCACACAGAATTAGAAACATTTGAGAAAGAAATAAACAAACAAACTAGCAACAGAAATTTGAAATGTAATATCTTCTGTTTCATATAAGTGTCATTGTAAGTCCTGGGGTTGATCAAGAGGTAAAAACTGCAAAGGCCTTTCTGTTTTCTAGATCTGGTCTACTGGCAGGCAGCAACAGCTAACATTTTCTCCAGTCATGGCCTTAAACAAGGTAATATCAAATTTCAATGACAATTACAGACTATTTTATTTCACTTGGGAAAAGTAAATTAGAAATGAAATGCTTTAAAAGGCTGTTCATTTGTGGATACCAGCCACAAAATAGGAAGGTTGTTCAAACTAAAAAAAAAAAAAAAAGACAGAAAAAAAAGACAAAAAAGATTATAGTGAAGACTGCAAAAAAAACAAGGCAGTTGAAATATAGCCTGCTGTTCACAAAATAAACCAGTACTCACAGTTGCATTCAGGTGCTTCCAGGCTTGTTGCTGGTGGCAGACAAAACAATGTTGCCATTGATTGTGGAGTAAATAGAAAACAAATGGAGCTGGGTTGTGTTTTGTTGGAAAAAAAGAAAGACCATACTTAATTAACTATAAAAGCAATTTTTTTTCTTTTTTTTTTTTTACTTTGCTGACTGGGACAAAGGCAATCTTCATCACTGTAATAACAATAAATCAATTAAAACTGGTCTATTTTCATAACAAACTGTGCAGTTTGCTCCTTTCTAAAGTACAAAGCCAGTTTGATCTTAGTTAATTTGAATGTCAGAGCAAGAAAGGAGAAATATTAATGCATTCACTTTTCTTCACTGGAGTTTGAATGTGAGAAAGAGAATTCACGTTGCCTACATATTACTTTACAGCTGTGCAAATCCAATACAACGATCCTGTTGCCTGTCAATACCCTATTCAGAAAATATATATTAAATGCTTTAAGAGAAGGAAATGCTTATAGAACCATGCCTGGATATTGATGTTCTTTCTAATTGCTTTACTAACAAACTATACAGATTTTTTTTTTTTTTTTTCTGATTTAGTCTTTGTTGAGATGACTCTGTCTGTGTTTATCATTATCATTGCAGCTGGAATTCTGCATTTTTTGCTGTCTAGATATTGTAAAAAAAAAAAAAAAAGGCAGGAAGATTAATGAGCATTGGGAAATACTGAGGCAACCTTGACTAGCTAACTGAAAGTCTTAGAGTGCTGGTAGGTTGACACTTGAATTTTATAAATATCTTGGATGCTTCTTGCTCAAGTTTCATTACTGGCAATAGAAGAGAGAATCCATGGATGTCAGTGATTAACTCCTGCTAGTTACAGATAATTGTGTCCCTGCTAATACTATTGAGAAAATAATAAACGGTTGCTGTCATTTCCAGTTATTTTTGTTAGTTCACTTTGGACAATGTGTGCAAATGTACCTTTGTTGGATTATTATGGTGAGACATCTCAGGCATTAGTCTTCCCCCAAGGCTGTCAGCCAGTGAGTAGTCACAGTAGAGTTTGCCACGTAGATAATTTCTACTTTTGTTAGCTTTTTGAAAATTAGTCAGTTAATTCTGAGCACAGTTTCGGGATTTTGAAGAATACCTTGATCGCAGAAGTATTTTCTTAATCTCTTTCCTTTCAAATCTTAAGGTACATGAATATTTTTCCTCATCTAGCTTCAAATGATGAAACATCTGTCCTGATCATTCCTGTGTTATTATGTGGAATGCAAACTACTTTCAGTTCAGTCATATATAGAACATAGGCAGCTTCTTAAACTGTATAAAAGGTGAAACTGTGTCATGGCTTTGCCAGAAAATGTCTGGATCTGTGTAGATATAAACCCAGTGGAAAAGAAAATCCATTAAATATTGCTTTTTAATTAGAATGATGTGAGTTAGCTCTTCAGAAACCAATCTGCCTTGTTTTTCTTCTCTTCCCTGTATATAAAATTTTATATCATGTCATAGCATTTTACTAGACAAAACCAATATTAGATTTTTGCCCCCATACTAAGATAGTCTTGGAGCTGAAGTGCAAATGCAAAAGCTCATGATGTCTTTGAGTGTTTTCCCAAGACACATACTATGTCTTTCTGAAGATATAAAGATTTTTTCTCATATCCTATTTTAAGAATGTTGTTCCAATCTGATTTCAAGCACAATGAACTTTAAAGATTTTGGTTGTTATTGAAAACATGTATATGTTTTCACTGTACAGTCCAAAATATTTCCTCAAGGGTGCTTCCAATAATTCTGTTCGCAAGGAATAATTTATGGTTCTGGAGACAGTCTTCAGTCTGTTTACCTGAACAAGTAAAAGTAGATATAAGAAAATAACATTACCAATCATTTGCTTTTTACTTTACTTTACTTTACTTTACTTTACTTTAATTTCTTTTCCCCTAAATATAATTGCACATCTTAAGCTGTTTCAACCACTATGTACTGTAGAAACAAGAGATGCTCTTCATATATCTTTTAGAGGACATTTTGCATGACTCACAACCACAGATACTGCAGAATGGCTGAAGTTGGAGGCAGCCCTGGAGGTTGCCCAATCCAACCCCTTGCACCAACTCCAACCACCTGCAGTAGGTTGTTCACAGCTCTATCCAGTTGAGCTTACTGATCTTTCAAAGAAAACCAGCCCTGCAGAAATCATCCTAAGACAAAATTAAAATATTAATGGAGGGATAACTTGTCCTTTTACAAGCACTCTCATAGGGAAGTTGATTTTTTCCTAGGAGAAATGGATGATAGAAAAAACTATATATTTTCTGAAGATAAAGGGAAATTGACACATTTTATTAATCGTACTCAGTTATTCTCACTCATATGTAAGTATTTTTCTGTATTGAAGATTGCCCTGATCACTCTGAGAATTGGGCCTTTTGATTCTGGAAATGAATTATTAGAGAAGATATTTGTTTTTGACCACGTATTTTGTTCAACTACATGAATGGATGGATAAACTTCAAAAAGTAAGTTAAATTCTCCATACTGCTTAGTATAAATCCAGTCTCCTGCAGAAAAGACTGGCAATGAAATTCTTTGGTGCCTTGTCATTCCCATGTCTGTTTCAGTCACAGTAGTTATCTAGTTACTTGCTGAGGAAAAATCAAGAGCTATCTGTATTAAACAGAAATGATCTTTTTGTTTCATAGGTAACTTTGATAACTGGCAATAAGCAAATGCCTTGCACAGCAACATTAATTACTTTATAGTCAAAAAATGTATTAAAAGAGGAAAAAATTGCGGGCAATGTTTGCAATTGTGAGAGGTTCTGAGTTAATGAATATGCAAAGTGCTTAAAAGAATTGATTGCTCAGAAATGAGAACCATCTCGTTTCATTGTCAAGCTTTACTTTCTTGACAGCTGCAGCAGTCAAGGCTGACAACACAGTCACATTGTAGCTCTACAAAATACATCCTACATGGTTCCACCTGGAGCTTTTTTCTCTCAGTAACATCTGCTCTGCTACCAAAAGGACACCCGTGTGTGATGTGTGCATCCACCTAGGAGAGCATAAGGTACTGGTGACTAGTAGCATTCCTGCAGACTATACCGTGACTTGCTGAGGGAGACTCAAACATTGAAAATTACATCACAAGCTGAATAAACTGATATTTCTGTACTTGTTATACCATATTGCCAAATACTAAAAAAGGGAGAAAAAAATCTCACAAAACCAGAAGGAGAGAGAAAAGGGAAAAAAACCAATCCTGTGGACAATTTCTAAACCAAAATATTACTTAATTTGAATAAAGTAGCAGATTATGTACCAGAATCTGGTCATGTGAAAAGCTGGATTTTGAGATCGGAAGTGTTTGCAGAAAGAAAGATAAGAAAGCAGAATGTGTCTTTTCTCCTAGTGCAGGGCCATTTCACACTCTGTAAGTGGAAGCTCAGGGAAGAAAGAAAAGCTGGAGAATACC
Source organism: Columba livia (assembly GCF_036013475.1). NCBI lineage: Eukaryota > Metazoa > Chordata > Aves > Columbiformes > Columbidae > Columba > Columba livia. Next base: position 66,221,895 of record NC_088604.1, read on the forward strand.
AGCAGAAACGAATTACTACCTTGAGGGAACAGAATGAGAAACCATAGGTCCGTGAAGCTCCCTGAAGCACCTCTTTACTTCCAGAAGAGCAGTGTGCCATTCTCAGCTGAGACTTGTCCAATTCTGTTCCGTACAAACAGTAAGGCAGTGGAAACCTACATTTTTTCCTCTCTAAGATAGGGAAGTGTAGGCACAGAAAGGCTATGGTGGAACTATAATCTCTCCCCTCACTTTAGTCACCTAATGGATATCTAAACTAAGGTGGTTTTACAGGCTTCTTTTAATCTCAGGGATGAAACAGAGAACACAGGCCTTACCCTAGTACAGAAGTGTCCTTACTCACAGAGGGTGACTACACAGTGCATCTGACTTTCAATGATTTTCCATCTTTTTTTCTTTTATTATTTTGCTGTTTTTTATGTAGGATTTTTAATTATCTTTGTTCTTATTCATATGTTAAAATGTGCAAATTACAAGATTAGTGAAAACACATTAATTCAAAAACTCTATTAAATTTAAGGAAATATTTGAATTTAGGCAATTAATCTCAAAGATACTTATTGTGTAGGACTCTCATTCGAATCAGTGGAAATTGTATCTTTGGATAGCTAGCAAAAAATCTATGAGTTCTAATTTAGGTAGCTTAATCGCTTCTACAAACTGCACTCTGAAAAATGTAACATTTTTTCTAGAACTGAAGCAATTGATTAAAAAATCCCGCTAGAATTTGTTGAATAAGAAAGGAAAGCTTTCGATATTTCTTGGATTAGACGGCATTTATAACTAGTGGCAAGTTATGTTGCATGGAAATAAAGTTTTCAAAGCAGTTTTCAGGCACTTTCCACTCTCCAAAAATAGAATATAGGTTTATGTAAGTGGATTATAACACAAAATATCTCAACAATGACTTATTTATCACCAAAATTTAATGTACTATGCATTATGTACTCTTCATTATAAAGAATTTTAAAAGGTTTATAGAACTATTCTTTTGTGAAGAGCATACAGTTTTCAAGGCTGTATTTTTCAGGACATAAAAATGTGTCTGCAGCTAATATAGAAAAAATAACCTGTGAGAAGGAAAACTTCCTGTATGCTTGTCTTTTCTGTCCAGATAAACAGTCTGCTTTAGCAAATCATGTTACTTCTGATACAAGCCTTGGCCTTCTTGTATATTTAGGCCATCACATCACTAGGTTGATATACAACTTTCTCACACATTAATTGTTGTAGATAAAGTGGACACATAACTTTGACCGTGTAAAGGTTTTGTATTTGTTAACAGTAACATTCTGAATTTTTTTAAGTACAATACAAGCTACTTCATAAGAGGTTAATACCAGTTTTGTGAGAAAAACACTGTGGTATGGATTGATTCAGAAGTGGTGTGAAAGAAATAGGATATTCAAATAGGACAAATGTGAAGTTCTACAGTTAGGTAAGAATGCATGCACCAATATGAGCTGGAGAACCGCTGTTTGGACAGCTCTTCTTCACAATAAGATCTGCTGCTGACATGAATTACAAGGTCAAGATGAATCAAAAACTCTGCTCTTCCAAACCAAGCACAATTCTCTCACGCTTCATGAAGACTCTTGTATTAGGGGAAGTAATCTCTCCACTTTGTTGGCACAGGTTTATCTGGGGTAGTGTGCAGTCTGAAACAGTTCTAGAAAGCCTTTCCAGGAAGGACATAGACTGACTGGAGACAGTGCAGGAGAGAAAAAGAGATCATCATCTAGAAAATATGGTATCTGAAATATGGTCTGAGTTAACACCATGTTTAAAGGTAGGTACTTATTTACGGAACTTCACCTATGTCCCATAAGTTCTTAGGACCATGCTAAAGGCATACAGACTTTCTTGGTCAGTTCCAGGGACACCTTCTCTCCTATGGAAGTTTCCTATCAAAACAGTTTTTACTTGTTATTTTTATGCAATTTACAGATTATTTCTGAGTAAAATATCTAGCAAATAACACAACTGGATGTGACAGACCTTGACAAATTCCACATGATGAAAAAATTGTGCTGGTGTTAACTTGCTCTTAGCTGCAAAATTTTAAGCTTACTCTTAAAGCAAAGAATTTTGTCTAGAGCACATTGACTTCCATTAGGAGGTACAGAATGAGCAGAATGGCCTCCTCATGATCGCTGTGTTTCAAGTAGTTTCTGTGATTTGAAGGCTGAAAAAGAAAAACCAATAGGAACTATAGCTGGCAGTCTTCAAAAATTGACAGAAAATTATTAAGTGGTAAAGCATGTCAGCATGTACCAATATTCACCCCATGAGTTCCGCTACCACCTCTATTTGCTTTTATGGTGAAAAAGATTTCAGTTAGCAAAATATCACATGGTCATAATCAAATGCCCTAAGTCAGATTCCCTGCTGTTGGGAAACAGATTGTTGATAACAGAAGTACAGAATGAGCAGTAGCAGTTGTTTCATTTTCACCCCATAAAATTGAAGTACTTCAGAGAATTTAGAAATAGGGATAGTGAAAATTTTTCTAATTTTGAAAAAAATTAGAGAATACATTTTGGTGAAAATTATTGTAAAAGCTCTTTTTGTTTGGTTGGTTTGTCATGTCTGACTGGATCTAGACTGCAGGGGCTAAGTTATGCCATGGTTATTCTTGTTTAAACAAGGAACTTTTTCCAGTTGAACTGGTCTTAGATTTATTTTATTTTATCTTTTTGGTCAGTTGCAAGTTTTTGTTTATTTTTTTCCAAAGTAATTTAAGGAGTTGTCCAAAAGCCAAAGGGAATAATTGGATTATATACCTTAGGAAAAATCATATCTAAAAGTTAGAAGACAATGTTACATTATGCTGCTATAATTACATTTACCACTAGAGAAATCCTGAAGTAGTCACACAGGGAAAGCAGTTAAAATAATTATGATTAGTTTGTTCCAAATGGAAAGGAATAAAGGGAATTTTGATATTTGTGCTGGACAGTTTGTCTTCAGATAGACCAAATTATACCCTTTTCCTCCAAAATCTCCAGGTAATATAATAATGTAATATAAAGACAGAAAAGGCCGACGCATTAAGGTTTTGGTCTCTGCAACTTCTCTTTGGAGATGTAGCCAAATGAGGTTATGGTAAAAGTTTCTTTTAATTTCTGCCACATTTTGTTGGGAAATCTTGAATGGCTTTAAATACTTCTTTCCTCTTCCCCAGCCAAGAAAGCTCTGTTTATCTATTATCTCAGCTTTACAATTCCTATATCTCATATTTCTATATTGATATGGCTTCCAACTATACTGGAATTGACTGATGTGAATAAGAATTTCTGAGTTTTGATGGCAGCTTTTGTTAAGTTCGGGTACATGTTGCTTGTGCTGAAGTGTGGCTTTGTCAGTTAATCATCTTAACTCAAAAAGTTAAACTTTGTTCTCTAATAAATTAAGGACATGAAGAAGAAAGTTGTAGCATCTCACCAGGGGCAGCATTTCTAGACACAAAGGTACAGATACCTCCCCGGCAAATCACCTTTAGATACATAACTGTTTATCTATCTGGTGCTAAATAATGCATTTCTAGGCACATATCTTGCTCATGCATGGCCCAAGAGATTCACAAATCCGCACAGTGTAGTCATATCAGTGACCCTGAGGTCAGGAGCAGTTCCTTAAAGTCTTTCCCGATAAGGAATGAAATTAAGTGAGACACTGTCAGGACATTATTGTCTCTAGACAACAGAGATGTTTCCTTCTTTTCCATCCACCTCACCTATCACATACTGAATATCTTTGGTCATTTCACTCCTTACTCATTCAGCAAGTGTATTTCTTTAATCAGTTTTATAAGTATTTCCAGAAAAACAAACAAACAGACAAACGTGCACCCCCCACACACGCACACACACAAACAACCTTTCAGACCAACAGACTGATACTATTTTTAAGCAGCTTGTTTTCACAGCTTTTTTGACATCTCTAGAAACAATGTGCCAATTTGGGGTTTTGTTTTGTTTAAAGCCCTGAATCAAGATAGGGAAAGATGTCAGACAAGCAGAAGAGTAATTCTCTTTTCATCTCCCTTTAGACACAGGTCTATATTTAAAAATTTTATCCTAAACCAAAATAAATTAAAAGAGTTTTGTGAAAGTAAAAAGAAGCTGAATTACCCTAATGGTGAAATACATCATGCTGTCATTTTCTTGAATTTAGTCACATGATAACTATTATTCTAAGGTACTTTATTTTTAATGTGGTACATCACCTTTAAAGTTGGCATTTAAGGAATAAAGGTCCTACGACACTAGTCTAAACATTCATTGGATTTAAGGCAAGCTGTGGGTGTTCAAAATTTCATTGAAAGGGAGTTAGTCACTACAGGATCTGTCTCTCATAGAAACAGCAAAGAAAAAAGTGACAGTTAAGGGAGAAGAAGAATGTTCAATTTGAACATTTCATCAAGAAATACATACAAACTCAAATTGTGCTGCATAAAATTTGGAGTGGATGCAGAATAATGGAAATGTTCAAGTCAGATACAGTGGAAATCTCAGTTTGATTAAAAAATGACAGTAAGAGAAAGAGAGAAGAATGTTGTTTGGCAGTTTCATGTTGAGGAAAAAGATTATTCTTAAATAGATTTTATAATTAAAAAAAAATCATTTTAAACTACATAAGAAGGAAATGGAGAAAGATTGATAATATAAGCAGTTTCGTCAAATAAAAGAAAGTTTTGGAGAAAAATGAACCGGGTTGGAATCAGCTGAATTCTGAGCCTTTTCAAATTACACTTTGTAGTAATTTTAGTGCCAATAATTTTAACAATTTCTCATGAGCATTTTGAAAGAATGGAAGATATGTGTCACATGTAGTGGAGCGATTGAGATATGTCAAGGTGAGAAGAAGCAGGACTCCCTCTCAGAGTAGCTGCATCTTTGGAAATTGTTATTGGAAAAAATCTGCTTGTAAAGCAGAAAACTATTATTTACAAAATGGGGAACTATGTTCAAAATATGAAGGAGATCAGACGATAACTATAATGGTCTTATGTGACAATAACATTTCTAAATAAGTTTTTTTGTTTCCTTGAGGGGAAAACATATTTTTTATTGATTCTAAACACCACCGTATGTTGCAGTTCTTATGCTGTACTTGTTCTTTTTGGACACAGTTCCTAGATTGTCAGTTTATTTGTGGTATTACCCTAGATTGCCATGGTTCTTCCTGACATCCATTTTAAGTTGTTTGTTTGGTTTTCTTTTGGTGTCAGTGCATAGAAATGGGATGAGTCTACTATATTTAAACTTCGTAAGGAATATGTTAGACTGATATCTTGATATTTCATTAGCCAGCCAAGATAGGTTTTCAAATAATGTCCTTTCTGTTATGCTCTACATATGCTTCTGTGTAAAAATCTCCAAATTACAAATGTCACACACATAAATAAGCCACTTTCAAGTATTTCTCTTCTAGCTTTTTTCTCCATTAAATCAATTATTTGTCTCAAATCTTCCACTCTTTCATATTCTCTGCCTGAAGTCCCATTTGAAAAATGGTGTTAACTCAAAAGAGAGGTTTTTTTTCTGAGCTATTTTAAGCCAGTTTTACATTCTTGGTGTCTACAATGGCTAGAGACTTTCTTTTAACCTTTAACATTTTTTCCCCCAAGCTAGTTTGGAGCATTCTCCCTCTTGGGTTCCGACAGCATTACACATGGATATGAGGGTACCTTCTCCTGCAAAGATTTACCCCAGAAGAGGACAGCTATAAATCCCAATCACACATTATCAGGAACTAAAGCAAAAAAATGCAGAGGCAATAGGTCTAACATCCTCTTCCAACAGCCTCATCTCCTGTTACCCTTTCGTATCACTCTTGCTGCCATCAAGATTTTCAATCCACAGAACAATCTTGCTGTTTATTGATTTTATGATTTTATAGAATGTTTAACTTTTTCTCTAAATTTCCTGTTTAGCTTGTTTTGGGGTCAAAGCGTTATTAAATCTAACACTTTCTGCAGTTTCCTTAGCAGGTTTTCCGACCACTTTAAGGAACACTGTAAGCTTCTGGAAAATAGATTTGGAGATCCCCTGTTGAGTGCTCACCTGTTTTCAAGCCACTCTGGAGAACCCTTGAATGGTTGTTTTCTAAAAGACAAATATGCCAGCATTTGTAATTTTCTCCAAATGTCTCAAAAAAAAAAAAAAAAAAAAAAAAAGATACAAAGGCTTTTTTTGTGTGCCTGGCAGAGTTCCTCTAGACATTAAACATCTTACTAATCAGGCTGTCCAACACTTCCCAAACCACAGACAGCTGTGGCAAATGGCATAGATAGGGCCTGAGCAAATCCCTCCGAACGTTTTAATGCGACAGAGTAATTAACTCCATTAGCACAACTGGGTCTGTCTACACTTAGAAATAATCAACCTAATTGCGAGGCTAAGAGGATGAAACGCTTTTGATGAAAAAAAATGCATCTCAGAGGCACATGCTGGTTGGTAATTTGGGGAAAAAAATAACATACTCAGTAAAAAATATATTTGAACAGAGCTGAAATATGCTTGTAATAAGCCCCAAAACAATTTAAAGCAAAACAAAATTTTCTGAGTTGTTCTAAGTCCTAAAGAAAATTATGAAAATATATTAAAATAATCGTATTAATGCCATTTAAACTACAAGAAAATGTTTGTTTTCCTTTTGTAAGTCTGCAGCTCTTCAGTTAAAACAATTCAGAAGGTACACAGTATCAAACAAGCAAGGTTTGAATTCCATCTAAAAGCATTGCCCAGTGTGTGGTCCTGCACATAAAACACAGTATCTGAGAGCTAAGTTCCTGAGGTATGCAGCATTCCCTTCCGACCATGGGTAGTTTTTGGCACAGCCATATCCAGGGATGTAAGCTGAGCAGCCGCAGAAGATGGGAAAGTGAACCTTGAGTAAGGGCATCCTCCTTGGTCTGCCCTGTAGACCATTGATATTCTACATTCAGCACCATGCTTTGTGCTATCAGAGACATCAAACTTTTACTCCAACTGCTTCACTTAGATGTTGGGAGGAAGGTCTTTTTAGACAGTCTTACAGGCCACACAGGTACTGCTGAATAAAACAGGGACAGAAAGTAAACTGAAGCATCATCTGCTGCTTGCTAACACAGTTTTAGATGATGTAAACTATGACTCTTTCAGATGGCGCGTGGGCTTGAGCCAGAGCCAATACCCTGTATTGGTATACACTGCCAAGACATAACCCAAATGGGCTCTTTCCACAGTCTTCCAACATTACATTTCATACTCCTTGATACCCAGATTTATCTACATGCTAAACACCAGGGCATGCCACACATACTCCAAGGTTTATGTTAGAAACTGTGAGAAGCTACTCACATTATCTCAGAAACTGTGAATTGACAAAAATGCCCTCAAAAAATTATAGTATATTGGACTGAGATTGAAGACATGTAGAATCCATGGGAGCATCAGTATTGGTCAGCTTGTGCAACTTGGCTTCAAGGCCAAAGAGTGGTCCATGGCTTCACTTTATTTAGAAAAATACATGCAGCCATGCTTCTTTTTCTTCTTTCTCAAAGTTTTGTACATCTGCTATCTTCCTCTGTCCAGAAACACTGCTACAAACCTCACCTTTTTACTCATCTTGCATAGAAGAGACAATGTAAGGTACAGATGCCAACCTGATAATCTTACTGTCCTAAAAAAAGACATTACAAATTCTGGTAAAATATTTACCCAAAGGCTCTGTGTTTCCATAGTGACTGACCTTCACATTAAGAATTCCACTATCAGGTGTCTCGTAATCCTGCTCCTCCACTTCATCTATCACAGATCATCTGAAACCTAAGATTGCTTGTGAGGATGATTTCAGGAAAATATATACTGAGGGACCAAGGAATTGACAGTTGTGGATAAGGACCACTACAGAGTCCACAAAGCCATGAAAACCATGATCACGTAGAAGGAGGATGTGAAAGTATTTTTATAACTGAACACTAAAAGCAGGCATTAACAGTTCTGAAATGTTTGCTTCTTTATTATAAACTACCAGAAAAGCAATTAGAATACTTTTGCTATACCATGCTTTCCATGTAACTTTTGGTCATTTTCCTTCATTTGCAAAAGCAAAAATTAAAAAAAAAAAAAAATGGATGGGAAAGAAAATATGGGGGAAAACAAAAGTGGAGAAAAAAAAAAAGGCAGGAAAAAAATCCCCTAAAGATTAAAATGTTCAAATTCAAGAAGTGGTGCAAAAAAAATTCATGCTCTTCCAAGCCTCACAGTTTAGACATGTTCTTTATTGTCCTTCTGACCAATTCACAGCATCAATTCAAACCAGAGACTACTCAGTAATAGAGCAAAGCTTTCAGAAATCCCATCCCTAAACCTGACTGAAGCACATATATCAGACAAGACCTAGAGAGGAATTGATTCTATTGTCTCCTCAATAAATATCTGGTTATGCCACCTTCGATCATATTGAAAAGTTCTTAATTTCAAAGTCATAGTCAATAATACATTGAATTACCAGCAGATTAAGACCTCACTGGATATGAGGCAAGAAGGTAAAATCAGGCTGCTAGAAGAGACATAAAGTTGAAGGAACAGCCGTGGTATGTTATTAACTCCACTCTTCATCTCTCCAGGCTATGATATGCTTAATTACCCTGATGTCAGGAAGAATTATTTTTCTCCATTCCCCCTTGTATTTAAAATCTACCTTGGGTACACTTAATTATTTCCTTTAATCACAATTACAATTTTTTAAAACCTTGTTTGCATGCCTTCCTGGCTTCTGTCTTTAATAGGTTGGAATTTTGCAGAATGGAGAGAAAATGAGAAAACAAATAGTTAATATATACATATAGATATGTCTAATGGAAGAGAAATCATTGTGATCACTTAAGCAGGATCTAGTAAGAGGTAATTTAGATGGGACAAATGATATGAGAGTGCACTACATTCATTTTGAAGTAGCAGTCATCCAAACTCATTATGTCACAACAGACAAGTCACATAGAATAAATTAGCAAATATCAAATACAGCTCTCCTCACATCAAAAGAAATGGCTGTATTAACATCAGGCTACTGCAACAAGGACAAGAAGCATCCAGCTGGCTCTTGAATCATACAAAGACACATTATCATCTCATTATGACTGTGAAGTAATAACTGAGAAAAGCTAATTTCAAGTGACAATACATAAATATTCATATTTTATTTGTATGTCCTGAAAACAGTGATGAGTAAAAAGTAGAAGAGATTGAACCCTACAAAGAAAATTATTAAAAGAAGAAAATTTACATTTACCTCCTGAAATTACGTTGATGTACAAATCATATTTTCTGAAAAAATTAAATGTTTTCATCTTCAAAGTCTATTTTTTTTAGCAAAAAATCAGCAAAAACAGCATAGGGAGAAACAGCTTGTGATCATCTGTTTGAGCAAACCAAGATTTTTTTTAATGTACTTTAGGACTAACTTTATTCGTACAACGTGAATCATTATTTTTGATCAGTAGAGTATCTCTTGCAATAGAAAATGTCACAAACATTTGGTCAAGCCTCAGTTTGCATTGGTATTTGTGTATCTAGTCTAAATCTTTTCCAAAGGTAAAGGCTTTTCCAAACAGAGAGTAGAAATAACACAATGTAAAACAAGTACCACATAGCATAAATAGAAATTTACTAAGGACACATTCATAGAACTGTATATGCGAGAGATACCATGTGAACAAATCCCAGGCTAAGCTCTACAGGCACAAACTATACCTTAAATCACAGATGCTAAACAAATGTGTCATAGTCAAAGCTTAATCACTAATCCTTCATGACTGGAAGACGTGATTTTTTTTTGTCTAGCTGACTGCTATGAATCATTTGCTCACTCTGAGTGAAAAAACATAGTCAAGGTGTTGCTGTTTAATTTAAGCCAGTATTTGTTGAAGTCAGTGGGATTATGTGACTGAGGTATGTGAGAAGCTGGCCCAAGTGACACTTTCCTACAATGTTACCATTTCTTTCTATATTTGCACCCTCAATTTCTGTAAATTTGTTGAATCTTTGGGTCCGTATTTTGGAGAAGGCTCTATTTCATTTTTTTCATAGGAACTCATGGGAACTCATCGAGAAAAAATGAAAGTTACACAAATGGCACAGATCAAGCTATGCCCCAAAATGCAGCAATGTGTAAGGCGATCTGGATTCCTCTGTGTTGGAAGGCAATAGATAAACCCGGAGGTTCACTCTCCTGGTACCGTCTTGAGTCAGGGGCCTGCCTGAGCTCTGAGTGCTCTCATGTTCCTCCAGAGTGCACTGTAATGGAGAGGGTACTTAGTAGGGTCAGCCTGCTGTCCAGTCCAAGTGACTGAGGCCTGTAGATGCACAGTCAACCCTGGCAACATCTTCATATCCACTGGTGGATCACTGTCTCTGCAGAGCATGATGGTGTACCAGGGCCAGGGCTGGTAGAAGTGCGTCATTACTTTTTCACCCAGTACAGTGTGCAGTGGGATAGACCAGGGACAAGGCAGTGCACAGTGTTCATCTACAGGTAAGGAGTACTGCAGAGTGTGATGACTGCTGTCACAATCAGCTACACAGCCTCATTCATCACAAGATTATCACTGTCTTCCCATTTCCGATCGCAAAACAGCAAGAAGGCACACTATCAAAAACTGCAGCCTCTTAAGGGGCTAAGTCAAAATACACCCACAATGTCACAGCATTCTGTGATGTTGGAAGGCAGTGATATTTCCCATCAGCCCAAAGGTTTTTTCATGGCTCTTGTTGATGATGTAGTGCTTAGATAGATTTTATGTGAGCAACATTTCATTTTGACTTACTCTCAGGTGCATCTTTGGGCATGAACTGTGGATTTAGCACAAACCCTACTTACAGGAGATCGTGTAGATCAGAAATAAAGTTTCAGCATTTTTCAGCTTCTCTGATACTCTGGGAATGTCTCAGCCTTAGATTTTCTAACTTATTTTTCAGCCACTTGACAGAAAAAGAGCAGTTTCAGAGAGTGCTGATGTGTTTTTTGCCCATACTTCTCAAAGGAGATGAAGAAAAGAGGTACTGAAACAGAGACCACTGTCTAGCTCTCATTCTGTGGAAATATTGCAGGATGCATATGCCTGTTTGAAGTGGCACATCACTCCCATCCTACTCAGATGACATCATCAACCTTCAGCAGAAACAAAGTGAGTAAAAAACCACAAAAAAGCATCAGGATAAAATAGGTCAACTTCACAGCTACCGCGAAGCCTTGTAGTGTCTGTCATTTATAAAATGGACATATGATTAAAAAAAAAATAAAAGGAAAAAGTTTGACCTGGATTCTGAACTGAAAATTAAAACTCAGTTCTTCAGGTCAAGAATTTTTTCTCCACCAAAGCAAGACAAAAAAATCTATTGAAACATAATAATAATAATAATAATAATAATAATAATAATAATAATAATAATAATAATAATAATAATAATAATAATAATAATAATAATTTAAAAGTCTACTGTTCATTGATTAGATACTTATGAAGCATAGATGCTTCTATTGATTTGTTCCTTTTAGATCAGCCACAGACATGCTAGATTCTACTGCAAATGATTCTGACATCTGTTTTTAACCTTTTAACCACACAGTTCCAGTCAGAACCAGTCATCAATGTGTTGAATTGCCTAATAGATATTTTCAGACTGAAGTAAAGTTTTGCATTGGAAATGTTTTTGAAGCATGGTTTTTGCACAGTGTAAGACTCCTCTTTCACAGCATACAGATACAAGGCCTTACATTTGATAATGAAATAAAACATGGATGGAATTTTAAATGTATTTTATTGTGATTTCTTTTACTTATATGAATCTACTTAGTTTCAAAATGTGTTATTTTGAGCTCTAGTATTACAAAACTTTTTTTTTTTTTTTCTCTGTAAAGACTTTTGAAAATTTCACATGTAACTTTGGTGTCAAATGTCTCTTGACTTTTGGACTTTTCCCTCTGCACTATGTCTTCCTGCCCTTATCAATTCTGTCTGTCAAACATCCAATTTACAATGGTATTTCCTAACCATGAAAGAATTATCTAGAAAAGACCATTCAAAACTATTCATTAATTTGAATAACTTCATCTTTTGCAGCTGATCTCTATACATACAAAGTCATTCAGGTTCATGTAAAGTACTACAAGTGTACTTGGGGTGTAAAACTGTTCTAATGAGCAAAACTAATCTTGAAAGAAAATAGGAAACTCTCACTGGATATTTTAAGACCCATATCTACCAAACTAACGTTTATAAAATGAACTGAAAAAAAATATTAATTTTAGCAACTAAGAAGATTATAACCTATGCTTAGTCTATAGGTGGTAATAGAAGAAGACGCAGTATCTTCAGAAAGATTCAATTAGTACCTTCCAGAAAAAGGAAGCCATGTGATTACCAGAAGGCAGCCAGTGAAACACAGCATTATTACTGATATTACCAGAGAGCCATAAAAGTTGAGTAGCAAACTTTATTCTTCATAGCAAATCTATTACTAAGATTTCTATGGTTGAAGATCAAATGGCAGATACCTATAGAGATCAAAAATAAAACCAAATTATTCTTAGAAAGATTAGACCCTAAACAAGCTATAGGTTTAAGGCTTGCTAAAGTTAGAGATTCAGCTTTAAGTCTAGATGTGTGCATACAGACCTATATACACATAGAAAATAAATTCTTTGAGAGAATTTATAGAAACATTTGACCATTGACAATATATATCTCTGTTTACATTGGCATCTGTTTAATTTTAAATGCACAGTTTGCATTTCTTCTCTTTCAGTATTCAAGAGCTGCTACACAAAAGGCGGCCTACAAAACAGATCAGAGCAGGTCACTTCTGTGATTCTCTACCTCCTCATCCATCTTCTGTGTACCTTAAACAGATGGTTCAGTGAGACAACTGAATCGACTTTGCCGGAGAAAGGACCTGAAGAAGACAGGTATCTCAGAGTAAGCTCGAGCGATAAGCAACACTGCTATCTAGTGGCAACATTTCAGTTCTACACTGGACGGGGTCACGGTGACCTGCTAAGCCTGTCCACAGAGTGGCCCCCCACATTTCACTCTGCAAGTCAATGTCGCCATCCTCCCCCAAACAAGCACACAAGGCAACTGCTCCCTTCCACTGCCCCATTATGTCCCCTCCTCAGTCGAGTTTGTTTGGCTTTGGCCATGAAAACATTTACTAGCAGAAAAGAGACACAAGTGTCCAATGCAATTTATGTGTCACTTTGGGTATATCTAACCTCCTCCATTTCATCATCTAGAATGTAGATGTAACAACTTTTACAAACAAGGTGTTATATGTAAGGTATGCTTCATTAATGTCTGAAAATTACTTTGAGGTCCATAGACAGTAAATGATACAGTGAAATTAAGAATAAATTTGTGACAGCATTTTTGAGGATAATAGTTCCTCAAATCCCATGGAAGCTTTCAACTGATGCTTTAAATTAAAAAGAAATGTGTAGGTTGATTTGTTTTTCCCCAGTTCTAATATCCTCCCACACGTTCTTTCCATTTAAAAGCACACTTCTTTTTAAAAAGAACTCTAATGTGTGAAAGACATAAGATGTGCTACTCCTGTCTATCTACAGCTGTGCTAAATTTTTTGTGGGAGCAATTATATTATTGTACAGTTCTTGTACCTGTACTTCATGTCTCATGATTGGAAAAAAGAGGTAAAATAAAATAACATTTGAAATATTCTAATTCTGTTTCTTCCCAAAGTTTGTCTTAGAATTACAAAAAAATCTCTACTTAATTATAGGATAGGTTTATTATTCTGAATGCAAGTAGAAATGGAAATTAAAATACAGTGACTTTCAAACACTAGTCCATACATGAGTTTGAATGTCTTCAGGAAAATTGCAAAAGCGAACCAGTAGAGAAAAGATGCAGCAGATCAAGTAGAGCAGACAAATTTCCATAGCTTGCAGCAGATAGATACCTTAACATTGCTAGATGATCTGAGAAATAAGCACCTGGAGGAGTAAGGTTACTTTTATGAAAAATAAAAATAAAAAAAAAAAATAAAAAGGCAAAAAAATCCCACAACAAACAAAATAAACAAAAAACCCCAAACAAACAAACAAAAACAAACCATGCAAGAAAACAGCTACAGCATAGCTTCTAGATGTCACCACACAACAAAGAAAGATAATGTTAAGCATGACAATCAGAAAGCCATTCTTCCCCCAGGGCACACCATGAGTGAGTATGTTTTCTTCCCTGGTGAATGCATGGCCCTATTTTGAAGCATTTGTATATGTATATATATATATACATATACATATATATATATATGTATATGTATATATATATATACATATACATATATATATATATATATGGCTGTTCCTGAGGACCTCATGATCTTCAGTGTTATTTCTTTCCACTGCACAACTGGGAGAGATGCCTGCTGCACTGGTGTGAGCAGAGGTCTTGCCCTGGAGTGATATCACAGGGCATGCATCCAGTGCCAGAAGCACTCCTGTGCCCCTGTGTTCTTCATTTAAACATAGCCAGGAGGACTACACTGAAGAAAAACATCCTAATTGGAAGTGGTTTTGCTGTTTCATGCAGTGTAGCAACTGCATGGAAGAGTTCACAGCTACTAATCAAAAGTATAGCTGCAATTCCTGCCCCAAAAAGTTGGATTTTCAAATAGGAAAACAAAACAAAACAAAAAAACCAAACGAACAAACAAGTATCAGCAAAGATTTTAAGATGGACAGACATTTTTTTCCAAACTTCCTTCTTGGAAATGCCTGGAGGATATTAGTTGCAACTAGAGTCATCAGCACTACGTTATGATAATCATCAATTCATGCTGAAAAAGTCTTCTGTAATAGAATATTTCAGCCCAAATAGTGCAATTTTAAAAAAGACCTATCCCATTGAAAACAGAATTTTAGTGCGTAATGAAAATAGGCAGTGATAGCAGCCCTGCCAGTAATATTATTAAGAGTATTACAACTAAAGAAATTTAGAAAAGCAGATTCTGAAGTAAATTACGTAAGCTTGTAATTCTGTTGATATCTTGCAACAATACCTTGTAATGTTTCTTAGACCGTGTTGTAGTTGTTTCCTCCAAGAAAAGGGGATCAAAAAAGCATTTGGGTTGAAATAGCTTTAAAATAGCTACTCTTTCGAGGAAAATGCTGGAACCAGGAAGAACAGATCAGGGATAGAAGTTGGTCTACTGATTTAATTTACAATAATTCCATTTCTGTTCAGGTTTACTACCTGCAATTGGACGTTTGACATGACGTAGATAATTTCTTCCTTTCAACTAGACTTGGTAGGAGCAATTCTAATCCTACCATGAACTTTTATAAAGAAACGTATGATTTCGTATTTTTACTATGGAGACTAAGATTTGAAAGGTAAAGATTGAGAAGATGAGAAAAAACTTACTCCCAAGACATGAAGAATTTGACAGTACTTTATATTTTAGTAATTATTTCCACTTACTCTGGTGCTACAAGAGAGCGAAACTCCTTGACTGTGGAAAAAACAGTGTGAGAGATAATGACGAACACTTGATTTGCTTAGTCTGCTTTGCTACCAGGACTCTTGTGCCAAATCTGAGTCTAATCTAGAGCAGGAAATAATTTTAAAAAATTAGGAAAACAGCCTTTTTTCATCCTCAGAGCAGTGGTAAAGAATATAAAGCACTTAGTAGACATAACCGTGGAGTTTTATAAAAGACACTCAAGTGACCTATAGTCCAATGCCATCAGTCTTTCTGTAGCTCACAACCAGAAGAATGGAAGTTATTTGCTAATTTGAATTATTCAGTGTTTCACGGGGAAATCCAAGTCGGCAACTTCCCTTCCCTGTGGCTTACTCATAGTGGTCTCTTCTTCTCCGTCATTTCACCACTTACCAGTGCTGCTGTCTCAAGCAGAAGCAGACTGGAAGTCTAGCATTCTTCATCATTTTTAGTTCTTCTGCATAATTGTGGCTGAAACTGGTGGAAAAACTGCCATTGACTTCGATGGAATCAGCATTCATCCTGGTTAAAACATTAAAACTTGCTTCAGAGCATAAAGGAGCTGAAGAGCTAGCAGCAGGTGGTGGGGACAAGCCTAACTAATCCCACTTTGCTACAGTCATCAGGAGTATTGCATAATGTGTTTCAGCATAATTTAAGGGGGAATTTGTAAGAAACTTGTTTGGGAAGATTACTGTGACTGTTATTTTTCATGCCAGTGGACATCTTGCTATTTATGAAACATCTGTTCATGATTTTTGCTGCAAAATGGTATCTTATCTATCAGAAAGCACATACTCTAAAACTTCTCAGTAGCAAATGCAAAATCAGAGCTGGACCTCCAAGGCCTCCCTTCTGCTTTTTCTGTAAAACAAATTTCTTGACTGCCTGGATTTAGGTTGCTATAAAACAGTACCGGTACAAATCTCACAGGCTGAGGTTAGTCAGGGTTTGTGATGTGCTTGTGAGCTGTGAGGGAAGACCATCTTCTAAGGTGTTTTGTCATGTTTTCCGTTGCTTATCTATTTTAGCAGCCACCTTCAGGAGAGATCTGCTCTTAGGCAATAGTAAAAATCTGGACAGCTGTGGCAGTTCAATGAGTTTAGAAGACTGAGCTGCTTCTTTTTCTGGCCAGGAAGAGTCCTTCCTTCCTAGGTCTGGCTGGAGAAGTCTCCCTCAGCCCAAGTCTCCAGTGTGGTGGGTGCTATGCACCTTAAAGACTTACAAAGAAGCTTCGCACATAAAGGAGGACTTTCCAAAGCACTCAGATAAGAGCAAGGTGTCCTTGTGGAGCCCCCTCTGAGCAGACACAGTGACAGTGATGCAGGAGGCCTCATCTGCAGCTGGCCAAGCTGGCACAAGCAGTGCCTGAGGCTGCTCACTGTTGGAGAGGAATGTGCAGGAAAGAGCAGGGAGAGGGCACCTGGGCCTGAGACATTTTTGAGGACTGGGTTCAAGTCATCCTGAGTCAGTCTAGTGCCATTGCATCTGTCCTGCCTTTGAGAAGAGGGCATGAATTTGATGCAGGCTACCTCTTATGTTGAAGTGTTGTTAGGGGCCAAGGCAACTGGGGCATTTCAGAAAAACCAAGACAAGAAGGGCGTGTAGGCAGTGTGGGAGTCTGGGACTGATCACAAGCTCTTTTTTCAGGTAATACCATGCCCCAGGCACTCACTGCAGCTGGAGTCGTTTAGATAAGCCTTCACTTTTTTTAAGGATATTGTTACAGAGCCCATGTGATTGTCAAAACAGTATTTAAAACTAATGGTTCCTTGGCTCTACCTTAAGTATTTGGCACAGAATTGGCATAACCAGACATACAGACAATAGGAAAATATATTGAATTTTCCATTTTGCCGTTTTCCAGCTGAAGATTATTAGTAAGATTAGTAGCAAATTTGATACCTCTCCCTGTTGTTTACTGATGTTCACAACCATTAGGGGATTCAATAACACATCTGCCAAAGAAATGGGAATGTTCAACTGCTATCAACTTCCTAAGCAACACCATACTGGTTATATTTAGTCAACTGGCTTATGTTTGACTTATCATTACTGTTAAGCATTTTATACAAAGCGAATTATAAAGGTCACTAAGACTAGTTGGATTTTAATGCTAATGAAGCTAATAACTTCGTATTATCAAGTCATCATAATTCTGTGTGTGTGATCAGACATATTTTTTCTAGTTCCTTCTAATAATGTTTTGTAAGCACAAATAAAGACACTGACACTGCTGACTTTCTTTTCATGTAGAGGAGATGTAGAGATTTCCAGTTCCTTCATAGCAATATGTTCCAGAGTGCATTATGACATTGAGACTGTTTGTGATTGTGATCTGTTACTCAGGGATTAGCCCAAAGGAAGTGACATTTCATTGATCTGCATACTAAATGTAACACCCGTTGTTCACACTTCTTCAGAGAAATAAACATAAAACTTCTGACTTCTGGAATAAATTTTTTTTTTGAGATAACCTGTAAATTCAGTTAATAGTATGTGGTATAGACACTGCTCATCACTCTGATAATTGGTTTTGACGGGACTTTCTGAATTAGGTAAAAAAAAGAGATGAACAGGCCAATTTAGTGAATGGTGGGAACTTAGTTAATAAACCTGGAGTACAGACTGACCAATTCATCTAAGATGTGCAGCTTCAGAGTAAAAGTTCCCAGGAAAGCTGCGAAACTTTGCATCTAAAAGAAATAAATAATTTACTTAGATGCAAGAGATTAATACAAGTATGTTGTATTGCAACAAAATACATAATAAAAGTAATGCATTATTTGGTAGCTTTAAGACTACATTTCTAAAAAGACAAATGTAAGGAGTATTTTTGTTTCTTTTTGAGGTAGGAGATTTCATATTTAGAACATGCAGTTTATCAGCATGCAGAAAAAAAAATTAAAAGGCTTTACAGAGAATATAGTCTTAAAAAAGCCCAACATTTAAAAGGAAATACATGCTACAAAATACACAGACTTTTATTAGAAATACATACATTTGGTGAGTGGGAGTGTTTGGTTCCTTGGTTGGTTGGTTTGTTTGTTTGTTTGTCTGGAGAAAAAAAGAAGGATTTTGTACTTAAGGAGAACAGCTTGAGACTCATTTCACTTTTCCCAGATAGCTGATGGTTTGAAAGTATTTTAGCTTTGTAAAGGAACACTTGGCATTTGAATCAAATGTTCATGTATCTGGTGCCTTTTGAGTGCTCTTGGATATGCCAGCTGGCCTCCGACATTTAAAACTCTCTGTCTTTAACTCCTGTTATAATTTTCTCACCTCCTCTCCAAGGACAGATCCAATGCCCTGTCTGACACGGCAGATCTGTGCAACCTGGGCTCAGACTGCTGCAAAAGAGCTGTAGAAAGGAAAAAGCTATAGACAGGGTAGGACCATTGAGATGGGAGCATCCACAGGTCAAGCAGACAGACGTGCTCATCCACTGAGCACTGAAAGGCAGTAAATTAAGAAAAAAGGAAATCCCCAAACCTGAAAAATTAGCAAAATTAATAGAAGAACTTTTAAGGACAGTGATCTCCAAATCTCACCCTGTAAACTGTGACGACAAGGCCACAGAAGAACCAAATCTGCTGATTCAAGATAAAAATATGAGCTTGGAAAATGCAGCAGGAAATACCACTAAAAGTTATGTCAGGAGTACAGAGACTGCAGTTCTCTGGAGTGTGGACATGAGGGCCTGGCTCACACCTCAGAAACCCATACATGTTCTTCACAGAAGTTCATTTATTTATGAAGATAGTTCATAGTGCAATAAATCCAAAGAGGCTTTCCTTAATACAGGTCTTCACAGATTTCACCTAGGTGAAGCCAGTGCCAAACATGGGCTATTTTGTCCATTTAACCTTTACAGCACAAAATTTTAAGGCATTGCCCCCAATTCGTAAGTTATAGCAGAAGCAGACAGAATTGAAAAGGAAGTTACAAAAGAAAATGTAAAATATAGCTTGCTTAGGTAATCAGTAGAAAGGACAAGATTACAAAGCTTTGAAATCAGTTGACAGTCTTATTCAAACAGTATGATGGGGATATACATGGTGTGGTCATCCTGTGCCTTGGAGTCTCAGCTGAGAGGTGCAGGCACTGTACAGTGCTCTGTGGAGACTCTTGAGGGAATTGTCTGTTGTATGTATGAGCAATGATTTGAAGTTTTCATTAAGATTTGGGGTTAACTTAAATGGAAAATTCAGGAGAAAGATAATAAGAATAAGAAATAATGGAAAAGAGATTAATATAATAGCTTTCGGATAGCTAAACATATGCAACTATTTCTATGAAAAGAGCATAATTCATAATTAGAAGACATATTGTTATATAATTACCCTTCAGAATAGAACAGCTACTTTAAAATAAAACAATAAAACTGCTCTGACAACATTGTTCGCATCAGTAAAAATCCAATGGGGAAAAAAAAAAAAAAGAAGTTAATAAGTTAAGAGGCTTAATAAATCTGCTTTTATTAGAAATTACATTGTATTTTCTTTATCCTATTTAAGCTTCACAGTGGTTTTGCATGCCATTAACTGCCAATGTTACTATAAACTTGCTTGAATACTATGGTCAGCAGAAGAACTTTCTTCGGGTGGAAAAGACCTGTTTAGTTTGATTTCTCTTGTTTCTCACCAACAATGCTCTTTCAACATAATTATTCAGAGCAATTTCTATGTCTTCTTATCTGGGAACAGCTACTTGTGTTTGTCTTCCACAGATTCTACTAGAGTTTTTAATGTGGTGATAAGAAAAGGACCAATCTGCCAAATATATTTGATGAGGATGTTACCATTTCTGTTGCTGAAGGATTTTTATTTTGTTGTGCTCTAACCTAGCTGAGAAACCCTTCTTTCTTTGCATGCAATCTATGAACTAAAGTAAGTCTGAACAGACAATCAGGTCTTCAAAGAGATCTAGACATCTTAGAGGGATTAAAATATACAGGATCGTGCTCCATGCTGGACACAACAGCAGTACATGCTTCAGTTTTACCTCCATTTCTACTGTTTCGAACTATTTATGGGGCTCCTCCATGAAGCCATGGTACTTTGTCATTTGCTCTGTCTCCCAGAATTTCCATAGAATTTGTCCTTTCCTATAACCTGACTTATTCAGGTTAGTTTCAAGTGCTCCTCCAGTTTCAACATCTGTTTGTGACTTTCTTATTATTAATAGGATCCAAAATCCTCACTGTCCTTTCTGCATGCTCTCAATTTGACTTTAATAAGCCCAGAAGCTTCTTTTTTTCAAAACTAGCTCCTTCACTGAGCACAGTTGCCTTCTCTTGCTCTTCATTTTCAGTTGCACAGATAAAGATTTCTATTAGTAATCTAAGCATTTTTAGAATCTCACTTTTAGCATCTCTTTTCTAAGTATCTATACTTTTGTAAACATAATAACTATAAAAAATTTGTATTTTCCTTCCTGTCTCCATGCCCTCGCCCCTCTTTTTTTTTTTTTTTTTATTCCTCCACTGAAAGAAGACAACCAATTCTGTAGGTTTTCTGATACACTTTGATGGAGTGCTAATGGAAATAAAGAAGAGGTCATGATGTTTCCAGATTTCAAAGCAGAAACCTCTCTTTAGGAATTCCAAGTTGGACAAAGGCATTAAAAAGATTTCTTCACCAAAGATACTAGTCTAGCTAACCAGAGCAACAGAGGTGGAGGAGCTGATATCACCAACTCCAATCTCAGAAAACTTTAATAGCTGTTGCATGATTGTTTCTGAGGTCACAGCATTAGAAATGTGACAAACGGTGTGAAATAGCCATAACTGCTCACTCCGCATGATATACCAAAAAATACTTCATTTATGATAAGCCTGTCCGTGACTCAAAAATCTATCTGTATTTACTGCTGGAAAGAAAGCCTTAGGTCTAGCCTCAGCATAGTTTCAGCATTTCAGAGCAGCAGCAGAGAAGTGCAGCAGAATACCTCATCAGGCTGAAGTATGGGCATGTTTCAAGAAGCATAATGTAATCATCTGCGATAGGTAGTCTGGTCACACAATGCTAGAGAAACTTGGATACCAAAGAAAATAGCAAAACCTTCAGATGCTGCCCATTTCAAGGTTGTTTAACATTAAAATGGACCACTTAATGAAAACAGTTCAAAGCTAAACCAGAAATCCTCAAAACAACTTTTTCCACAACTGCCTTGGCATGATATCAGTTAGGTGTCCATCTTGTCAAATTTTAATCTGCCAAAAAGTTCTGTTTGATCAACCTTGAATAAATAATGTCCCTGGAGGTTTTGTAGCTTTTTTGATAATTCCTTCCTGATCCTAAACTCTCTTATCAGAATTACTTCAAGTGCCTAATCAGAGACATCAGTCAAGCACCTTCAAGCACTGTGCCACCTCAAAGTATGGGTACCCCTCACTTGATAGCCAGCTGCAGTCAATTGTCAGTGCTTGAAAAGACGCATGTGTAGAGGAAGAGGAGAATTTACAAGTCAAATTATGGCCCTGACTCTTACAGCTGATCAGCTGAAGCGCTGAAGAATGAGATCTGATTATAACCATAGTCCTAATGCAAAGCTGGAAGTGTTTTGAGGGCATACTGAGGGCAGTGAAATCTATCCTGCTTTATCTGGGCTTAGTGGATGAAAAAGGAAACAGAATGACTCAGACCCCATGCATTTTTTGGATGCAGGCAGAAGAATGCCTTCCCAAAATAAGGTTAAAGAATAACTCTGTGAACAAAATGTGGCCTTGCTTTAAAGTTCTGATTTTTAAATACATATCTTTCTGGAGATGGAAAAAGATAAAGGGATTTAATGGTAATCATATGACTATTTCTGTTGCTTTTTTTCCTTGAATTGGGAATGGAGACAGAGTGACTGAGGGAGGGAAGGAAAGAGGTATATTGAGAAAATGCATTATGGACTTAAGTTTGAAGTTTGAAATGCTTGATATTTCAGAAAAGGCTTGTACATTCAACTCTGGCTTTTATTGTTGCTTTAACATGGTTCGTGTGAGTTGCTACTTGTCTGTGACTCTGCCTCTGATCTGTTCTGGTTGCTAGTTCTATTTAGTTAATCTCCCTGACTGGCACAGGAAAGAGGAAGATTTTCCTCTAGGTAGTTATTAATTAGGCAATTATTATTTATGTTAGTATAGCAAGCTAGAGACATCTAGAGACCTTGACTTCAGTAAAGCGTTTGACACAGTCTCCCACAGCATCCTTGCTATTAAACTGAGGAAGTGCGGACTGGATGATAAGGTGGTGAGGTGGACTGTGAACTGGCTGAAGAAAAGAAGCCAGAGAGTTATGGTCAATGGGGCAGAGCCTAGTTGGAGGCCTGTATCTAGTAGAGTGCCTCAAGGGTCAGTACCGGGGCCAGTACTGTTCAATATATTCATCAGCAACTTGGATGAGGGAATAGAGTGCACCATCAGCAAGTTTGCTGATGACACCGGACTGGGAGGAGTGGCTGACATGCCAGAAGGCTGTGCTGCCATCCAGCGGGACCTGGACAGGCTGGAGAGTTGGGCGGGGAATAACCTAATGAAATTTAACAAGGGCAAGTGTAGAGTCCTGTATCCGGGCAGGAACAACCCCAGGTTCCAGTACAGGTTGGGAAATTACATATTAGAGAGCAGTGTAGGGGAACGGGACCTGGGGGTCCTGGTGGACAACAGGATGACCATGAGCCAGCACTGTGCCCTTGTGGCCAGGAAGGCCAATGGCATCCTAGAATTGGACACAGAAGTCCAGGTGTGGCCTCACCAATGCTGAGTAAAGTAATTCCAATACATGACAGTCTTTCCTCCATACAAGAACTACTACATTTGAAGTGCTCTAAGGCCTGTACTTATTTGAAGAAAGTTTTCCTGTTATTTGTTCCGTGTTGGAAAGAATAAAATATCTCTATGGTGAGGTCCACATAAGGTCTGTCTGTACAATAATTACCATGTGCTTTTAAAAGAATGACACTCATTTTTCATAGGCTGTTCTGAGAAAACACAATGTGTTTATTGATTGTTTGGGTGCTATCAATCCATGCAGAGCAGTCATGTTTCCTGTAATATTTTTGTAACCAAATTGAAGGGAATAATCCATCTAGGTTTTGCTACATACATTATTAGCAGGTATTAAGTTCATCTGACTCTTCCTTCAGGTCATGAGGCAATTGATTTGAAGTTAAAAAGATACTTATGCAGAACTTTCTAGATGGCTCACATCAAAGCTTGAACACATCCTTCACAGAAAGCCTGCATTCAGGTAGGAACAATCAATAACTCAGTTTGGGCAAATAACATTCACAAAGATCCTTTTCACTGCTGTGCTCAGGGACATCAGGAAACATATCTGTGGGCTTCTACAAAAGCTCTAGCAAATACAAATAATAGCTGAAGTTGTTGAAAGAACCGGTGAATCACTGACAGACAGAAGATGTTTCTCAGTTGTGTTCCCACTCCCAGTGCCAAGGCAACCTAACAAAGGAATGCACATAAAAAAGCCTAAACCAATGGAATTTTATGCAGCTTTCCATTTTCTGCAGGTTTCAGCCTGGTGTTGCAGATGCAGTTCTGACTGCAGCTTTGGCCCGCCCGTGGTGCTGGGTAGGGAAAGTTCGGAGTGGATTCTGCTGCCCTGTTTATCATTGCCTGTTCCTAAAACTGAAGATTTTTGAAAATCATTTGTCAGCCCTTTTGCAGTCAGGATATGTGGGTGTTTGTTATCTTAAGATGTTAAATATTTATGCATGCCCATGATGCCATGGTCTTTGCCTGTACTTAGTGTGCTGGTTGAGGAAGTGCAGTTGGTCTACTACATTAATTTTTAGAAATATTGATTCAAAATACGGGACCATAAAGACTGCATTGTGCTTATGATGCTTCAGTCAAGAAACTGTTTCTAACAAGCACTGAAATAGTGCTTTATATACAAGTTTTTTAATTTACTGAGCCTCTGTAACTACCAAATAAGATTCTAGACTGGAACAAACTTGAGAAAGTCCTTTTCCTTTGTCTATTTTTTTTTCTTTCATACTGAAAGTTGTCTGTAGCGTGAAAATCCTCTTAATTCAAATAACGTATGAAACACAGGCTCACAATGAGTGCAGCACACTTCTTGAGAGTGGTTATCTTTCAGAACAATGCAGTACAGGGGCTATGAGTTATTCCTTCTTTATTTGCTTTTCTTAATCTCTGCCTTCAGAAATTTTCTGTGCAGTAACATTGACTTAATAGAGGTTGTTTCTACTTTTAGTAGAAAGTAGAACAAAATATGCCTTCAATATACAGGTAACATCACCACTACACCTGAGTTGTAAAAAAAAAAAACAAAAAACAAAACAAAACAAACACAAACAAACAAACAAACAAACAAAAACCAACAAAACAAAAAACCCCACAACAAACAACAGAAGAAACAAATTAAAAAAAAAAATAAAAAATGAACAAACCAACCAAAAAAACCTACCACACACAAGAAAAACCCCAACGAACCCAGTATATTTTTCTTGTCAAATTTTGAGCATATAATATTTTGGGGACCCAATATAAGCCATGGTGTTTTGGTACACCACCTTTGCAGAAAGCAGTTTAATGCAATTAACCTGAACTACTTACAGAATAGCAGAGTATTTCTGTATGAAATATATTGTTTTATATTAAAATATTACGTTAAATTTCAGACAAAAAGCTGTTTGAAAAAGGATTAAGATTGCAAAATTTGAGATGTCAAATGACAAAAAATGCCTATAAAATGTTTAGTTTGACCCTTTTTGCATGTCTCAGATAAGTCATTCAGTAGTAGCAGGATGATAAGGTGGCTTCTGAGAGTCTGTGGCAGAGCACATCTGCAGATGATTTGTGATAAAGCTGTTGCTTGTGACATCATCATCTACAATGCTACTGTTAGCAAAGAAGTATTTAGGAAATTAAATGAATTTTGTAGGAAGATGAAGTATGATCTCAGGATTAAATAATTCAATGCTGCCCTAGATTAGATGGCTCTTACAGTTAGTACAGCTATGGCCTGTTCCAGTGTTCTGTTACCCTCACTGAGAAGATGTTTCTTCGCATATTTACGTGGAACCTCCTGTGTTGCAGTTGGAACCCAGTGCCCTTTGTCCTACCATTGGTTGTCACTGAGAAGAGCCTGGATCCATCCTCATGACACTCACAATTAATAAACATTAATAAGATCACCCCTCAGTCTCCTCTTCTCCAAGCTAAAGAGACCCAGCTCCCTCAGCCTTTCCTCATAAGGGAGATGCTCCACTCCCTTAATCATATTTGTTGCCCTGCGCTGGACTCTCTCAAGTAGTTCCCTGTCCTTCTTGAACTGAGGGGCCCAGAACTGGACACAATATTCCAGATGCAGTCTCACCAGGGCAGAGTAGAGTGGAAGGAGAACTTCTCTCGACCTACTAACCACCCCCATTCTAATGCACCCAGGATACCATTGGCCTTCTTGGCCACAAGGGCACAGTGCTGGCTCATGGTCATCCTGCTGTCCACCAGGACCCCCAGGTCCTTTTCTCCTACACTGCTCTCTAACAGGTCGTTCCCCAACTTATACTGGAACCTGGGGTTGTTCCTGCCCAGATGCCAGACTGTACACTTGCCCTTGTTCTATTTCATTAAATTTTTCCCCGCTCAACTCTCTTCTAGCATGTCAGCCACTCCTCCCAGTCCGGTGTCATCAGCAAACTTGCTGACAGTACACTCTATTTCCTCATCCAAGTTGCTGATGAATATATTGAATAATAGTGGCCCCGGTACTGATCCTTGAGGCACTCCACTAGATACAGGCCTCCAACTAGACTCTGCCCCACTGACCGTGACTCTCTGGCTTCTTTCCTTCAGCCAGTTCACAGTCCACCTCACTACCTGCTCATCCAGACCACACTTTCTCAGTTTAGCAGCAAGGATGCTGTGGGAGAGTGTATCAAACGCTTTACTGAAGTTCAAGGTAGACCAAGGTAGACTCCCATCAGGGAGACATATAATTGGGTGATGGGGCCATCTATGCATGAAAGGCAATAGACTGTACTTTAATTGTAGTTTAAGTGAGAGGAGTGATTATGTATTCATGCAACTGCTAGCTGTGGTCTTCTGAGACAATTGGAGGTAAATTTATCGAATATTTTCTCCAAGACTGCTTGTTTATTTGTAAGTGCAAGAAAGGAGTAAGTTACACCAAACCCCTTCACCCCCTCAGCTCCCCCCAAAAAATTAGATGAGGAAACATGCACCAGAAAGTCATTGAGTACAGCAGATGAAGCTGTATGCTTCCCTCTTTGGTCATGTTTCACCTGTTTATTACAAACATCTCCACAGTCACTCTCAAATAGAATACAAGAAACTATTTCAGTCTAGTTCCTCAATAGCAAAATATCAGGTTTCTCAGTAGTCTTTGTCTTGTTCATAATAGTTTTTTTTTTTTTTTTAAACCTGGTTCTTACACATGTAACAATCTGCAGATTTTATTCTCACTTATAAGGTATCTTTTAAGAGATCAGCATACCTACACACAGTCTTTAAACACTTTCTTAAATCTTTATGGTGCTAAAACATTAATATCTGGGAAGAAGACTTATTAAGCAACATTTGAGTAAAGGAACTGATTTCTTACTTCAGACAAAAAAATTTGATTGTATTTCTTGCAATGTAATGAAAGGAAGAATAAAGGTTTGACTGTGATATCAGATGCTTGGATAAAAACTTTGGTTCCTAGTAAAGAATGAAACTGAAAAAAAAAAATAGAGTCTAATAACAGGGGGAAGAAATTTGTAAAATTTCAAATATGAAAGAGCAATTAAGCTTACATGTAGGAACTGTATATGAGTCTAAATATGTTTCTAGTCTTGTTATATGAGTTTCTTTTTGTTTTATTAGGTAATGAAAATATCTGTAGAGATCCAAACTGCAGTCAGAAAAAGTTTATTTGGTAAATACTTCATGGGAACGTGTCAACTCCTGTGAAAAGTGTCAGTTGAAACCAGACAAAATAAAGGCTTTTCTTCGTACTCCAATATTATGTTTTTATTACTTTGTCTTATGCTGTTAAATACAGTAGTTTGAGTGCTGTGCAACATTAAATTTCCTTTTCATCAGTACAGTGGTGAAGGTGGGAAATTAGAGTAACGCAAGCCCAGTAGACAGACTTCTGAAGTCAAGCACAAGCTGTTGTACAAACCTGGTGCTGCTACCTTCCCTTCTTCATTAGAAGCCAGTGGCTCTGTTTTGCTAACTGAGAACTTCAGACTGTCTCATGTGGTGGAGAACAAAAATGTGCTACTACGCTACTATCAGCAGTTGTTGCACTCTTTAAAATCTGTCTAGCTGTGTGAAAGTCTTTAAGGGGTGTCAATCCACAAGATCTCTCAAGGTAAGCATGGTGGCATTGTCCTTGCTAAAGCAAAGGTTTTAGAAATAGCTTTTCACTTTCGTTATACTGATAATTAGCTGGGATAGATAAATTTCTTCACAGTAGTTTATATGGTGCTGTGTTTTGGATTTATGACCAAAACAGTATTGATATTAATAACATAGGGGTGCTTTGGTACTGCTGAACAGTGTTTGCACAGTGCTGAGGCCTTCCATTTTTCTCACTCTGTCCCATCAGTGAGTAGGCTGTGGGTGCCTAGGAAGTTGTGAGAGGACACAGCCAGGACAGCTGACCCCAGCTGACCAAAGGGATATGCTGTTCTGTATGACACTGCACTCCACAATAAAAACTGGCAGAAGAAAGAAGAAAGGAGGAACATTCAGAGTGATGGTGTTTGTCTTCCCAAGTAACTATTACACATGACGGAGCCCGGCTTTCCTGGAAGTGGCTAAAAACCTGCCTGTTCATGGAAAATGGTGAATGAATCCCTTGTTTTGCTTCGCTTGTGTGCACCATGTTTTTACCTATTAAACTGTCTTTATGTCGACCCACAGGTCTTCTCACTTCCACCTTTCTCATTCTTTCCCTCATCCTGTTGGGAGGAAGTGGAGATTTTTTGGGGCTGAGCTGCCTATTGGGGTTAACCCCCAACACAGGAATTGTGTTGTTTGGAATAACATTTCAGAGCAAGATCCAGTCCTTAGTATTAGTGGTAAACTCAGAATAATTGCACTGACTTGCTCAGGAACATTTAGACCTGTGCAACCGAAAGCATATGCTGCCATGGATCAGTGTGTATATGCTAGACGAGCTAAAAGCACTTCTCCATCCCCCTTTACACAGTACAAGTCCAGCATGAGTGCTCTTTCTAGCATTGCATCAGAGTGTCACTCAGATTTATCATCTCCTATTTATGCTTTGATATTTTCTAACACTGCTACTGTCTCCACCTCTTTATAGTGAAGAAACAAAGATGCTGAATACCTGCAGTAAAAACAGCTCTTGGGGCACTTGGGAAAGGTGTAATTACAAAAACTTGGTCTTTTGTTCAGGTCTCAAATACTGAATTAAATTTAGTCTAAGCACACAGTCACAGTTTCTTTTCAGTTGTCAGCACTAAACTGTTGCCAGTAAAATAATAGTCATCAGTATCATGTCATGGACATTTCAGTGGTGATTCTTTAGCAAATATTTTCTATCTTCGAAGGTATCTTGCAAAACTTTAACCTGGCAATTAAGCACAACATAGCCTCTTTTATCAGATACACAAAGTTATCACTGCTGCTCTTCAGGTTACAGAACTAATATACTGGAGGCATATTCTCCATGGCAATATTTTCTGTGATGCTTGGAAACTCTCAGCTATGTAGCCCACAGATTTGGCTTTTTTCAAATCTACAGAGCCCTATAAAGTCCTGGAATTTTGTGGGAGTTTTTGTAGTTGTTGTTAGGGGTTTTTTTTGGTGTGGATTACATATATATTTATTTATTAAGGTTAACATAGATAACAGAACTTCTCCTGTGACAAACAATTGATGTTTTATTGACAGACTATTGAATGACTATTCAGCAAAATGTAACTATGGCAACAACCACTGCTCTATCTATCATCATCTATGCAAATGAGGCATTTAATTTAGATCAAGTTCAACAGCATAATCTGTTGAGATACTGGTGAAGCAAAAGGATACTCTTCTAAAATATTCCCACTACCATTTAGATGATTTATGTTATAAGCTCCACACAAATTCTGCCTTAGAGTAATTTCACATTAAACTATAACCCCTAATCCTTGAACTACAGAAACCCCTTAAATATTACAAAATGTCACTGTCTTACCATAAAAAAAACCCTGTTGTACTTTCTTACTAATGGGCTGATATAGTTAAGAAAATATTTATTTCATTTCAGAGTAACTGCTATATCTAATAAAATAAGATATTTTCAGGTTCTTCAAGCCGAGTTGTGCTCAATTTATTACATGCACATATATGCAATGCCAACTAAAAAATTACATTCAATCCTTGATACTCTATCTTTAAATGTGTTTCTTGACACTTTAAAACAAGACAGAAAGGCAACCATTAGGAGTGTAGTTTCTTAATTCACAAGATACTCAAAAGTACATATTTCTACCACCCATCCAGTAAAGCACTTACATGTGTACTTTAGAACATGTGAAGAAAAACTATTTTAGCTCATCTGAGCCCCGACAATGGTCTATACCATCATTGGAATATGGATCATCATATGCTATTTACCACTTGCAAATGAGATCATTGCAAATAAACCACTAATAGATGAGATATAAGTGAATGATACCAGAGCTGTAATAAATTAAAGCCAAGCCAAGTTATTTATGTGAAAAGGGAAAAAGGAATTCGTAAGACCATACACAGATGTGCAACAGTATGCAGATTTTAAAAACAAATACACAGTTTTGGTGTCAAATCTGGTCCCAGATTCTCTAATATAGAAATGTAAATCTGTAGTTATACTGCTCTGCAGTGCAGCACTGTCCATAGAGGTTAATACATGTAATTTTTCCAGACACAGTAGGTCAGTAAATATATACTCAAATGTTGAAGACTCAATATAGCAATTTCTCTCTCTGTTTTTTTTCCTAGTAATTTAATTTTACTTCATCTTTCTTCAACTAATGTAATATATTAGGGATTTAACTATTAAATTGAAAGAACAACCAGTAGCTTGCAAACTTCTTACCTTAGGTTGTGTTGTGTTTTGTTTTTTTTTTTCTTTAGTAGGTGTTGATTTTTTTAATCTGACAGAATAAGTCTGTCAACCTTCTTTATCACAAACAGGAAAATAAATACATGTACACACTGAAAAAATGAACTACACCTTATTAAGGAAACAAAAAGTCGACCAGTGGAAAGTTCATGTTGTACTTACATTTTGGGTTACATTGTTAGATTTAGATGACCACATCATTATCTCAGTATAGATTAATTAAATTTAATTAGACTGTGAAACCTTAATAGGAATTAATTTGTGTTTATTTTTATCTAAAAAAACCCAAAACATTGAGGAAGAGTGAATTTTCTTTCCATCAAATACATCAGCCAGAATTCTCTTCAGCAGATTTCACCAAATTACTTGTGAAAAATCTTGTAAACACAGGCAGATCTGAAACTAATAAATCTGATGTGCGATACAATGGTTCTGCACACATACAGGAAGTACAAAATATTTGAGATTAAAAGGTTTGATCACACTAGTAATATCTGTCTTGTTCAATTTCCATAATAAAGAAATACTAAATATTGTTTAACAAAAATGACAACAGCAATTTAATGCAATGTGAAAATCACATTATGTCAGATTAAAAAAGATTCATCAAGCTACATAACAGAAAGTCTTCAAATTTTAAAGTAAAAACAAAGTAATTGATAGAAGAAAACATATTATTTATTTTCACCTATACTAAAGAAGGTTTTGTCAGTACATTTAGCTGAGCTCTTGGGAAGTGTAATGTTAATGGAAAACATTAATAATTTCACTCTTGTGAAAGGAGCACTTCACTGAAAAGTTTGTCAGCGAAGTACACGATACTCACATTGCAACCTTTCAGATCTACTTGTACCGTCAAGTAGATCTACTTGATCTACCATCTACTGAACCATTAAGATTTCAGTGCAAGAAGTTCAGTTTTGTTTGTTAGCCCTGAAGTTGAAATGGAAGCATATAATCTCTCTCAGTTTAGAAGAGATTTTACTTGGTGATGAGGCAAATCTCTGGTGTGGAATGAAATGACTATGTACAGCTGCTGAAATGAAGATTGAACATTCCACGTGTGAATCATGTAAAAAATTCTTGCCATAGGGAAAGGGGAGTTTCATGCTTGGCTTTAGCATTAATTTAAATTCACTTCCATAAAGCATATAAAAATTTTCCAACCACCTCTTTTGAAAGTCACATGTGCCACAAGCAATTATTGTGACAGTCTATATTTGAAAAGAGATGTTGTCAAACAAATTACGATTCAATACTTTTTATTGTTTTTTAGTACTTTCTTAACAGAAGTAATAGGCTGAGTATAAATCACTTTGAAAGAAGATTTTCCAGTCTTGTAAACAGCCATATGACTCATTCTGTAAATAAAACAGTGGTAAATGTGAAAGTCTGACTTCTGTTATTTTCTATTCAAGTAATTAAGCAATTCCATATAGTTAGATGTGGTAAAAATTCAGAAAAAATTACAGCTGGTCAACAAGAGTGTGTAGTGATTTTAGAATTCTATAATTTTGTGATTTCCTTAAATTTCTAAAGATAGCATACACCTGCAAATAATTACAAAATACGTAGTAGTTCAAATCCTTTTTGAGGACCACTAATTTCAATAGGAATATCACATCTGATTTCAAAACACTTGGGATCACTCTATGACTTCTTTTTTCCTTTCCTTTTATGAATGTATGCTGTATGTCATAACTCAGCTGGAACTGTATCTACTTCTATTTATTTAGTGCATATGTCTCAATGTCAATCAACATGCATTGCACTTAGATTCTTTTCTAACTGTTTTCAGGCCATGATTTCAAACCATGTACCTGGTTTTTACAGATGTCCACATGCTTGTGTAACTTCAAGAGTAAAGCTTTCCTATGCTTAATATGGTCTCTTAGGAAAATTTCTCTGCTCAGTGATAAAAGCACCGGATAACTGGGTGAGCAATGTTTACTTTACAACACTTTCATCATCTCTGCCTGTCAGCTGCTGCCAACCTCTTCTGTAAGTAGAGAATATCAAGACATTAATGTAGACTATATTAAGCTGATAGGCATGTTAGCAAATCCTACTTTAAATTCTTCACCAGACTTAACTTTTGCTCTACTGAAAGCATGGATGAAATTGTTAGCTATGCCAATTCAGAACAGGAAAATTATTTTTAAACAATGATGTAAAGTTAAGATATACATTAAATAAAAACAACAGTCTCAATAAATTACTTCAATTCTTAATAGACAGGCCCATGAATAAGTGCTAAAAGCAAGTGCAACATATTAAATATGATCAAAATGTAAATAATATCTTCCTAAACAGTCATACGAGGTAAAACAAACAAACAAAACAGCAACAAAACAAAACAGGTGTTACATGGGACACATTCACAGACAATACATCATGAGAAATCAGATCAAATAATAAAGCTCAAAAATTTATTATATTAAATGCATTTTGATTGTTTGTATCCAGATAACTCGTCAAGTGCAATAACTTGATTACTTTAATGGTAACTCTCTGTTGCTCCCTTTTCTCCTACCATCCAGATCTACGCAGGTCTACTCCCACCCTACATTTGATCAAAGAACTACTCAGCTTTCTGAATATCTTACACATGCATAGAGCTTGCACTCCTTTCTATAGCATGTTTTTTTCTTTCATGTCCACATTGTCTATATGGCCCTTAATTTTAACGCATCTCAAACCAACACAAACTCACATAGGTATTTCAGAATAAAGATCTTAAACAGTCAATTTTAGATCTCACTGGCGTAAGCACACTTTTCCTCTTCCTACTCACCTTAGCCTTGGAGTTAGCACCAAACATGGAGACTGGCCAGTTAATAAGTATATTAGGATGGCCTGAGAAAGAACATTGGGATTTTTTTTGACATATTAGTAGAAGAATAGGAGCAGATTAGGGACAGATTTATGAGGTGATCAGGGACTGAGCAGACTTTATAAAATTTTTACACAAGACACAGACAGGAAGAGATGTCAGAGGAAAGTTTCTAGGTTGGTTTGTTTGTTTGGGGGTTTTTTGTTTTCTTTTGTTTTGGTTTGGTTTTGGTTCTATTATTATTATTATTATTATTCACAGCAATTTTAACTTGCAGACAAATGGAGAAACTAAAACTCAGTAAGCAAAACTAAACCATACTGAAACAAAAATCTCTGGCTTAAAAAGAAGCAGCTATTACCTGGTCTTTAAAAATATCTCAGAAGAATCCTTCAGTATTACAAAATATCATATTGTTCTAGACCTAAACCGCGTATCAAGGAGATACAGAGCACTGAAGTCCCCTTGTGGAATCAATCCAAGTTCTAAATGTCTCATACATTTTTACAGTCCAAAAGAATGTATCAAATATCAAATGCACATTATCATCTGTGCAGAACAGAACTACGATTTACCTACTGCCTGTACATAGTGCCCTGAAGACAAAATGACAAAGCGGAAATATGCACAATGGAGAGCTGAAGCTGACTGCCAGTCCTTGTGCACATCCTGATCACTGATGTTAGCTGCTCACAGATCTCAGGGGCTTTCAAGAAGTGGTTTCTTCTTCCCTATCAGAGCAATATACAGAAAAGGCTGCTGGTTTTGCAAGTTCAGTATTACCAACTTTGTACTGGCCTTTTTCTTCAGGGCACAAAAATTTATCATGTGCTTTCCCAGCTCTTTTGAAAGAGTTTACTGTACAAAGACACACTATGAAATTCTTCTGGGTGTTAAGCCTCAAGTCTCACATCTTCATTCATTTGGTTTTGATCTTCATCTCTTATAGTCATATGGTCCTTATTAGAAACTTTATTCCCAACATTTGTTTATCATCCCATTTTCCAAGTAGAATAACTGTGTGCCATCACTCCTTACCTCATCCCTCTTGTTTTCACCCCACCAGCAAAGCATGTTTTCTGGTAACTGCTGGAGTTGATATTTGATTAAGCAAAAGTGTAGAGGCAAGTAAACTATGACTGAAGCAATTTACCTTCTTGAACACTTTTGTCAATGTGGGATCCTTAAGATTTTTCTTTTCCCTATAGGAAGAATACACATCTCAGTCATAAAGCATTTGCTAAATGATTAACCAGTGGAGATGTAAATGATCACCTCCTTTCACGAATGCCTTCTTTCTCTTCTAAACTTAAATCATATATACTTACCACTCTGAATATTGTAATCTTCATTCAGGATTCCATTTTCAACAATGAATTCTAGACAGAGTAGAAAAAGCAGGAATAGTCTCATCCCATCTGTAACTTGGAGAAGCAGCACTCAGACAGCTATATATAATTCAGCTTTCTTTTTATTTATCTTGATTAAAAGAAGCTAGGACAACAACTTTAAATGCATCTATTTATTTTAAATGCTTTGAGATCAATAGAAATGCTAAGGGTAATTTGTGATTGTATCAACAACAAACAGTGGGTGTGTGAAAATAGTTATAGTCTTCCTCACTTAATTTCTCTGCAAAGTCCAAAGATGGAGCTGTCAGAAACTTGAAACAAATACTGTGTGCATATATGTACCATGTTAGTATTGTACAAACTGGTACAACAACTCTGGTAATTCCCAGTTTGGCTTTATATTTTGAGAGCTTTCCTGCACATCAGAGATTTTTAATGGTAACGGTTGATCAATACGAGTTTCAGCTGCTGTGTTTTTAATATAAAACACCTGCATTTTCTAAAATGCTGTTTGGCTATAAAAACTTTAAGACACGCAAAGTAAGTTGTGTTGCCTGAAGAGAAATCATATTATATTATACATTTACAGAGATAATTTTACATTGCAAAAAAGTGGATTTAGAGGCAGAATTTTGAGGCAGAACTAAAAATACATATAATCTTATTCTGTTTTATTAGAATTTATTGTAATATTCCAAAGTACGCAATCTTCAAGCACTAAATTAAAATTCTGTCTGTTTTTTTCACAATTTTGCACAGAGGTTATTCAACAATACTCATAATAAACACTGCTGGACTCTTTGGTTTTTGATTTGACACTTGCTACATATGTTAGCCTTGCCACATACCACAAATAATTGCCATGAATACCACAATGCATGCTAGCAAATTCAAGAGTAGAATTACTGTGGCGTTTTTTTTGTCTTTTGCGAGAGAATTCATATATATGCTAATTAATAACAATGTTTGCTGTTTGACCTGAATCATACAAGTTATGATGCAAAAGTGTGAGTGGTTGATACACCAGATGGTTGTGCAGCCATTCAGAGGGACCTTGAAAAGATGGAGAAATGGGCTGACAGAAACTCCATGAATTGCAATGAGTGGAAATACTGAGTCGTAGCCCTGAGGGCAAATAACTGCAGACACCACCAGTACAGGCTGGGAGCTGACTTCCTGGAAAGCTGTTTGGCAGGGAAGTTTCTGGTGATTTTGGTGGACACCAAACAGAACTAGACAGAGCAACATGCCCTCACAGCTAAGAATGACAATAGTTTGTTGGCCTGCATTAGAAGAAGAGTTGTTAGCAGGTTCAGGGAGGTGATCTTGCCTCTCTACCCAGCTTTGTTATTAACAATATTTATTGTTAATTATTGTTAATTAATATTGTTAATATTGTTAATATTGTTAATTAATGTCAATGTTATTAACAATAACACACATCTAGAGTGCCCAGTGCACTGCTGAGATCCTCAGCACACAAGCAATGGTGGGCATACTGGAGTGAGTCCAGTGAAGGACCATGAAGATGAATAAAGGACAGGAGTATATGCCCCAAGAGGAGGGGCTGAGAAAGCTGTGACTGTTCAGTTTGGAGAAGAGAAGGCTCAGGAGGATCTTATCAATGCCTATAAGTACCTGATGAGGGGAATAAAGAGGACAGAATCACAGAATCATAGAAACATAGAACATCTCAAGTTGGAACAGACCCATAACGATCATTGAGTCCAACTCCCTACTCCTTGCAGTCCTACCTAAAACTAAAACATATGACTAAGAGCATCATCCAGATGCTCCTTGAACTCTGACAGTCTTGGTGACAGGACCACTTCCCTGGAGAGCCTGTTCTAGTGACTGACCACCCTCTCAATGAAGAACCTTCTCCTAATCTCCAATTTGAACTTCGTGTGATGGAGCATCATTCCATTTCTTTGTGTCCGATCACTGGTCACCAGAGAGAGATCAGCACCTCCCGTTCCACTGCCCCCACCTTGAGGAAGTTGTAGACTGGAATGAGTTTACCCCTCAGCCTTCTCGTCTCCAAGATAACAAGCCAAGTGACCTCAGCCACTCCTCATAAATCTTGACCTCAAGTCCTTTCTTGGTTGCCCTCTTCTGGACGCACTCTAATAGTTTTATGTCCTTCTTATATTGAGGGACTTAAAACTGCACACAGTGCTCCAGGTGGGACTGCACCAGTGTAGTGTAAAGTGGCCCTTGGCCAACTAGCTATGGTGTGTTTAATGCACCACAGAACATGGTTGGCCCTTCTGGCTGCCAGGGCACTCTGTTGACTCGTGTTCAACCTACCATCAACCCAAACCCCTGGATCTCCATTTGTGGGGCTGCTGTTCAGCCTCTCATCTGCCAGTTTGTATGTATAACCAGTATTGCCCCACCCCAGGTGTAGAATCCAACATTTGATTTTGTTAAATTTCCTATGGTTGGTGATTGCCCAGCTCTCTAATCTCTTCTCTCAAGGGAGTCCACAACACTTACTAGATTAGTACTGTCAGCAAAATTAATTAATGTACATTCAATTGAATGTAAACAATTTGATGAAGCCAGACTCGGTGCCCAGTGACAGGACAAGAGGCAGTGGCTACAAACTGAAACATGGAAATTCCACTTATATGTAAGAAAGTATTTTTTAATGTAAGAAAATTCTTTTTAATGTGAGAAAATACTTTTTGTAGTGAAAGTGATCAAACAACGACACAGGTTACCCAGAAAGCTTGATGAGTCTTCATTGTTGGAGAAATTCAAAATCCAGTGAGACATGGCTGTGAGCAACATGCTGTAGATGTTGACCCTGGTTTGTGCAGGGGGTTAGACTAGATGATCTCCAGAGATTCTTTCCCACTTCAACCATTTTGTCATTCTAAGTTTAAGATCAGAGGTGAAACGAAGAGTTTCTAAGTGTGTAATTATTAGTAACAACAACAGAAAAATACAGCTAATATTTCAGAAAGCTTCTCTTTGACATTAGGGAGGCTTTTTGCTCTTTTGCAGTAAAGGACTTTATTGTGAAGAAGATTCAAGGCTTGCAGTTAAAATGATGAATGGACTTTAAGGTAAGATTCTGTAGTGGGAGCATTCAAAGTTTTATAAACTTTCAGAGATGAGAAAAAAAATTTTAATGGACCTCTGGATGTCATATAGTCCAGCCTCCCGCAATCTTTCAGCTTCTCATTAATTTAAGCATTATGTATATCAAAAATACTTCTATATATAGTAAGAGTTCTCTGAGCAAGTAAAAATGCATTTATCATTAGCCACCAAGCTCTGCATTAGGTATTAAACAAACAATGAAAAGATTCAAAGGAAAAAAATGCAGAAAATTGTATTTTGCTTTGTTAGGCAGAATAATCTTGAATAATGTCTTTCTTGTCATGTATGGTTTACAAAAAATCAACATACATTTTCAAATTATGTTTTTGGAATTACCAGAACAGAACACCATCTTCTAATGTGGACATTTCTACTGTCTAGGTTTATCACTCTTATATAGTTTGCAAAAAGTCTGTATGATCTGTAGTGAGGAGTGGGAAGCTGCTCTGTGCCAGAACCAGGAAGTGAATCCATACTTTGTCAGGTTTGGAAAGCTGGGTTTATATCAAGGTTAAAAAAAAAAAAATAATAAAAAAAATGGAATGACAGGGAAGGATGCAGGAGGCAGATTCATCATTATATGTATAAAAGTGAAGAACCAAATAATAGGGAGCAGAAGAGGCACAACAAATTGAGTGGGTTGAAATAGGCCAGAGATAGAAGAGGACCAATATTTCGAAGGTACTGCTGAAAGTGAGTTGAAAAATGTCTATGTCTACTGGTCAGCACATGTTGAAGTGTTTTCCTGAGGAGAGATTGTCCTGTCACTAGTTAATAAAAATGCAGAATAACCCCACTAATATTTTTAGAAAGTCACTATGATATTCACCATAAGATAAGAAAATCTGTCATGGCAGAGTTCTCTGTGATTATCAACGCTTTTTGTAAAGCTGTCGGGAGACAGTTATGTATCTGCACAACTCTAAGCTGTAATAAGGGAGTAGCTGCATTCAGAGAACAAAGTTTGACATTTATCTTCTCTGAAAAATTAAAACAAAAAAAAGAGAAAACAAATAGTTTTTCTTGACAGCAGTTAAGCCCCTTCATGATTAGCTGAAGAAAGAAATTAAATATCATTAAAAGGTCATAAGAACTTGCATGGTCTGAGAACTAGGGGGAGCACAAATCTGACAAAGAGCCTTGGAGAAAAATATTTTAATATCAAATGTGTTAACAGATGACATTCTGCTTGG
Source organism: Columba livia (assembly GCF_036013475.1). Lineage (NCBI taxonomy): Eukaryota > Metazoa > Chordata > Aves > Columbiformes > Columbidae > Columba > Columba livia. The sequence goes on from NC_088604.1 coordinate 66,261,009, forward strand.
AAAGTAGGTGCAGACATAGATGAGGAAGCATAAATTGCCATCCCCATCCTGTACCATAGTCATCCACAAATTGCAGAAGATAGTTATGTTTTTAACTGTCTAATGGTAATTTCATGGGTTACGCACTACATAAGCCTTCTTTATATAAATATAAGCAGAACAACTTAATATTTTGATTGTAGATATAAAGATATTTTGACACTTTATTCTCTATAATTCAGTTCAGCTTCATCTAAAAAAAATATTTTTTTTCTTTTTTCAGAGATTCCAGTCTTTTCTGATTTATGGAATAAGTTTTCTTTCACAACCACAGAAATATCTTTCCTTTTTCAACTTAGGAGGCAGAAAAATTAACTCTAAGGACTGGCAGTTTCTGGAAATTTAAAACCTTTAAATTAAATACTGTTAACTCAGAGAATAAGTTAAAAGTAACTTGATTCAGGTTGGTAGAGCTCTTTCATTGAAATAAATGTGTTAAGTCAGATTTTATAAGTATGTTAGACCAAGAATGTATCAAAAGCTTACAATGTAACTTTTAAAACACTTTTGCCAAAGGATTTCCCATGAAAATGTGAAGAACGAAGAAACTTTTCTAAGTCTGTAATGAGTCAGAAAGCAATTTTTTCCACATGGCAAGAGGTTTTAATGTTTTGAATTCAAGACATCCTGAAATATTTTCCTTTTGTTTTTCTTTAGTGAAGTCACAGCAGGTCTCCATAAATACCACATCATGTCGTCAATTAAAACAAAAAAACAGAGATGCGTGGGATCAGAAGTGCAAATGATCTAATGACTACATTATTTACTGTCCATAAATTTGTCTGTCTCCTTTTTGAACCTGAAAATACTGTGTCCTTCCATAAAATACTGTGGTAGCACTCTTCAGATCTTGATGACCTGCTGTGTAAAATCAAATTTTCTTTTACCTCTTTTGGAATGATCACCTGTCAGTTTTACCAATTTTCTCTAAGTTCCAGAACTGAAGAACTGGTAACAGTTCCACTGTCACCTTGTACAATGCCTTCATATGTCTATAGATCTCTTATCATACATCTCTTCAGAGTTTTTCTTTCCAAACCAAAAAGCATCAGGCTCTCTTCTTGTGAGGTCTGTGCTCATGCTCCATTCCCTTCATCATTCTAATTGTGCCTCCCTGCAGCTTCTAAAACTCCAATATATGTTTCTTGAAATACATAGGCCAGAACTACATATGACACCCAGATGTTAATTCATTAAAATTTTATATAGCAACAAACAGACATCTTCCTTCTGGTTTTCAGTACCTTTCCTGATGGCAGGTAGCATTATAATTTGCTTTTGTTGTTTCTTCTGAATGTTGACCTCTTGATTTCTGAAAACTCTTGAAGGCTGAAAGACCTATTTCCTGAGTTGTAACTACCAGTTCCAAGTTAAGTGTTATACAAGAATGTTTTGTGTTATTTTTATTTAGATATATTGTTTTTCATTTACCTATGCTAAAACTGTTTTTTCACCTTTTGTCCACTCAACTTTGAGAGATTCTTTTGAATCTCTTCTCCAATAGTGCAGCAATCTTCTTATAAATCTCTTCCCCAACAGTGAAGCAATCAGCCACAAAAAAAATAGTTTAGCATCATCTGAAAAAGGTGTACCTTTCATTGTGCTCTCCCTTCTCCAGCTGACTGTGGAAGAAGGTGAACAACCCCCCAACTCCCTGGAGCATGCATGCGGACAACAGAACCTAACTCAGGTTAATAATGGCTATAGAAGAAAAACTAATGCATATGCTAAGATGTAACTTTGGAGAAGTGGTAAAATATCCTTTCTCATGCTCTTTGTCTTGCAGGTCAGTCAAACCCATAAGGTATCTGTCAGCTGACATGAATTCAATTTCACAAGGAGCTACAATTAATAGGTTTCCATTGCTACACAGATTTTTGCTGGAAAACATGTCTGGAAATATCTTAACAGCTAATCAGCACAAATCTGTTTCCACATTTTCTCATTCATAAATTAAAATAAAAAAAAAGAAGGAAAATTTAAATTTTCAGCCAGGAAATTTTCCTGAAACAAACTCATTTTAATTTTTATCAGCCCTCTCCCTTTGAAACTTTACCTGACTAAACAGACTTGTCTGGCTGCTTTTGTCTCCTAAATATTCACTACAAGTCTTTTTTCTACAGAGGAGTCTGTAATTACTTTGAAATTACATTTGCTCAATTTGAAAGAGGGTTTACAGTTACTTTACAGTTATACATGCTAGTATATATTTCTGAGTGTCATTTCATTTCTTTGATTTATATCAGCCTATCAGATTTTCTGATAGCTGACATGCTTTTGATCTCAATAAGTAAACTGTTGGTTTAATTCATCCATTACTGGTAAAAACTCCCCAGCAATCTATAAAACTGACCATGACTTGAAAATAAGACTTTTATTAGGTGCTTTGCTTTTGCATAACACTGATAAGACATCAACTAATTCAAATGACTCCTTCTAGCTTGATAGGAAAATGCTATCTCTATTTTTCAGACAGAGAAATTGAAAAGTTGAAGAGACTTCCTAAGACCACAGGGTAAGATAGGATAGAGCTGGCACTTGAGTACTCCAATATTTGGTTTCTAGTCTAGAATTACAAAAATCAAATATCCTACCTAGTTAATGCATAGTTAATAGTTAGGATAATAGTAGATATGTTTCGCTAATTGAGAAAATATAAAATAAATACAAAATCTGTGAATTTTGGTATCAATCCGTTACTATGTCTAAGCAGATGTTCAAAGCCCACATGCTAGTGGGAAATCACTCTCATATTAGAAATTTACCCCAATCTCCTGTGGTCACATGCTTTACTCTGCTTCTCCTAATCAGCTTTTACCATCATCGCTATGTTACAGGTGAACAAAAATTAGCAAAATGCTACCTGCACAGACAGGGAAAAACTTGCATTCTGCATAGAACAGGCAGGTGCTGCTGTCCTGTTGCATGCTTGAAAAGAAAAAGATTATGTCCCACTAACTTAATGGTGTAAGGCCCTAAGGAAAGCAATCTAGATGACTTTATTAACTTGGAATCAAGTGGCCTAATTCTCCATAACAGGCTGCACCGATTCCTCAGGCTTCCCTTGCTTCCTATACTTTTGCTTTCCTAAACAGGCTGAATGCCCCATCAACTTTCTGCAAGACCTTAGACTCTCACCAGAGCGATGTGGCTGACACCAGACTCTGTGACATGGGCACTCTTTGAAGTGAGACTGTCATCTTATTTGGCCCACTTTTGGCCCCCTTTGGGGACAGCTGGGCTTTACCTTCCACCTCTGGGATGGTTAGGCCCCCTCTGGGACTCATTGGTTGCTTTTGGATGGCTTGGCCTCTTCTGAAATCTGTCCAACTCACTTGATACCAGTATTCTCTATCCATATAAGTAATCCGTCATAAGTGTACCTGCTGTTATACTGTTGACAAGTTATTTTGCTAATAAGTTTGTGGTAACCTGTAATATACCTACTTGGTTCTTGCTACTCTATTGATTGCTGTTATATGATTGGTTGCTGCTGTTCTTGATTGCTGCCATGTTACTGATTGATAGTATATTATTGATTGCTGACAGTAATTTGTAATAGCTTGAGATATATATACATTTGTGTTATTGATAATAGACATACTTGTCAGTGGTAATATGTATGGTATCTCTGATACTCTATAGTGAAGTACAGAAATGTAGAGGATGAAAGCATCCATGTCTTTGTGTATTGTGGAATCCTATGAACCCATAGTTGCAATCTGTACAAAACTACAGTCTTGGGTAACCCTTCAGGTAACGACAGTAATCTATTTGACTATCCACATCATATATCCATATACTCCATATGACTTTTATCTCTTTTTTTGTTTTTTCTGTCTCTGTCCTTGGTAAAAAGAGGTAGGAACATTTTGATAGAACCTCACAAATTGAAATGATGAAGCTACATCGGTGAAACTAACATTTAAACTCCAAATCTGAATTTTGCAGGCTAAGACTTTGATTCAATCCATTGTAGGCAAGCTGTGCCAGAATTCATGGAGTGCCTCTGTTCTATGCTCTTATTTGCTTTTGCAAACAGGTATCTGATTCGGGATCATCCTGTTTCTGTCCAGCAATTAAGCGTAATTATGTGGAAAAAGGAATGATTGAAAAATGTATAATTGTAAACCTGGGTTTTGAATAGACCTATATGACACAACATATAACTTTGCTGAACCCTGTATTCCACAATCACAGCACAACATCACAGTGCATACTATTTTGTTCAGTGCAACAGACCTCAGGGTAGCTGTAAGAAGTGCTGTACCCTTCTATGCTGTCACATTCATCTTTGAAGCAGAATTTTAACTGGAGACTTGAAAATGAATGCTGTTATTTGGTAGAGAAACTGGCTGGAAGGCTGTAAGACTAAAATCATATAACTATCAAGTCATAATTCTTCAGGTGGATTCTTCATGTTACCTTAGGCATTCCACTTAAAAAGTCATTTAGTCAGAAATTTTGTCAGCAGAAATATTGTCCCTATTGCTATACCATAGGGACAAAATTACTTCTCCAGCGCAATTACCTACGGTTCGTCTTTTGAGCAATATACAAGCTTTCTATATGAACGTAGGTAAATATCTATTTTGCGATCTTACACAAAAATGAGAAGAATCAGCCTAAGTTGTAGCAATTTAAAAAAAATCTTATATTTTATGGTTTTAAGTTTATGTTTTGCTGCTGTAGTAGAAATACCTCTCACGAGAAAATGTCAGTAACTGCATGTTATGATGAAGTGGGAAATCCACAACTAAAAGCCAAGGAAAAGAGTTTTGTCTACTTCCTCGATGTTGTCCTTGAGATCTCAATAAATTAGCAATGGGCAGAATTGCACATGTTCAGAACTAGTTTCTTTGTAGCTTTTCTGGAGTTTTCTGCCCTTTAAGGAACCTAAGAAGAAAAAGACTCTCATATTTTTCTGTACTATAAGAGCACCTGTTTTCATCATGTATAATTAAATCAATTTCAAGAGGGAAATTGTAAGTTTGGGTTTCCTCTAGGGGAACATTTTTTAATATTTCAAAACTCTAACATTTGTTTTCAGATCAAAGAGACAGCTTCTTCTGGTTGAGGATAAAGTTACAACATACTTACAAATTAGCTGAATAATTTTATAAATAATCCTATACTGTCCCTGGAGGTTTTTAAACTGAGATTGGATATGGCACTTAGTGCCATGATCTAGTAAACGGACTAGAGTTGGACCAAGGGTTGGACTCGATGATCTCTGAGGTCTTTTCCAACCCAGTCGATTCTGTGATTCTGTGATTCTGTGATATAATGAATGTTATAAATGTACATACAATTAATGAAATTAATTCTGATTCAAGAGGTAGTAGTACAAAAATAACACCTGGGATGTCAACAGTAGTGGCATACCTACTCATATTTGCATAGCATCTCAACCAGATATTGTTTGTTGCTGTAAGCTATCTCTTCCATACTAATAAAGATGGCTCTAGTCTTCAGTCCAGTGTCATAAACATCTTCAGTGTGGAATCAGCTTGTGATCAAGTTTTCAAACATGCACCATTTAAATATCAGATACTTAAATCTGTAAAGTCATAATTTAAATAAAGCATCTCTATGAACCACTAGAAAATTGTGCAAGATAGTGCAAGTAGCCTTCAGCTCATTTGGAAACTTTTCTTTTAATCTCCAAATTAGAAAATTATAACAGTTACAAACCTGCTATTGGTTCCATCATGGGCAAATATATTGGTTTGAAAAAGCTACAATATAAGACTATAAATTTCATCATATTTGTAAAATGATTTCAGAAGACTATTAGAAGATCACATATAGAGTGAGAAAAGGGATTTGTTTATGTACTTTTTCTGTCTTGAAGCACAGTCTTGATGTCTGACACAAAGAAATCTCTGCAGAAGCATGCAAACAATAAGGTCTGGACAAAGAAGCTCATGTGTGGAGATCTTAACATGCTAAACTGCCCATAGTGAATACTAATTACCCACAATAAAGAAAGATCAATTAGGCAGCACTGAAGCAATGGACATGTAACTAAATGCGTTCAAGTTGAAGCTGGTCAAAGTCATTGGAAGGTTGCTCTCTAATTTTTTTCAGATGACCATGTAATCAGAGGACATTCTTGAAGAGTGGGAAAAGACAAACAACAGGTCCATTTTCAAACAGTTTTGATGTGACTGTGAGGAACTACAGGCTAGTAAGCCTCCTTCCAGCCCTAAGAAAGATCATGGAGCAACTCCTCATAGAAACCACGTACATTCTCACAAATATTATTATACAGTTTTCCTTCATGATTCCTTTTCAGAATGTTTATTGTTTCTTGACTGATTCTCTTAAAAATCAAATTCAATGTTAGTGCATACTAATTATCTGCCTACCATAATATCTAAATACTTTCCAGCTGAAGTATTAAAAAAACAAAATATATATCTTAAACACAGACTGTGTAAAGACTTAAACACAGACTTATGTAAAGAACAGTTCTGAATAATTCAGTGCATTCTTTGACCTAAAGGTCCTTTGCACTGTTAAGTAGAAAAAGTAATTCTGAGATTCATGTCTCTGCTTCAATAGATGAAAATACTAATACTTTTAGAACATGTTATGTACTGCCTACTGAAAACTTCTACTTGGCCTTGATATGGATTGTATCTTTCACATTTTATATCTTAAAGAGTAAATATTGCTTTGAACTGACCTACATACCATTAACTAAATGTTCATGGTGGGCAAAAGCCTTCCAGTGTTGATGACCTGAACAGAAAACTTGTGACAACAGCACATCAGTTTTAATAAAGAGGCATTCAACTATTGAATTCAGGTAACTTCACAGCTCTTTTTTTATTATCATTAAGCAGTCTCAGTTCGTTTTATAATATCCTGCAAAACCTGCATGTAATAACCTATGGATGACACCATGTACTCCATGTAATAGCATCTGCTTAAAACAAATGAAATTCTGCTTATGCTAAATCTTGTTTTCGTTCACATCTGTGTACGATGTTTAAATTGTTCTTTCCATCACTGCGAAGGTTAGCGTTTCAGGAATACAATAATAACTTTGATCAGGAGAAGAAAGTATCCTCAAGTACAGAATGTGAACATATATCTATTCTGTGCTTTGGAAGAAGACAAAATAAGTTGTTTTATTCAATAATAGGAAAAAATACTTAATACGTTAATATGAGATTCACAATAAGCCTGGGAATGATTATATTCCATATTGAGGAAAAACATGCCACATACAGCAAAATCTAGGAGGAAGCTGTCATGAATGTCACCAATGACCAAAAATCCACTCAGACTGTAGGTGCCTGGGGTTTCCCCTGTGGCTCACCACAACTTAGACATTCAATGCTTTATTTTTCTTTCTTGACAGACCCTGGTACAAGAAATTAGTATTTGATTAAATAACACAGACTAAGCACGATCAAGTTTCACACATGGTCATAGACGAGTCCTTAATGGGAAACTCATAATGATGTCATATAACTTGTCAATAATTCAGCAACAGAAGCAAATTCCTGTGGTGCAGTTGTAGAATTTGGATTAACGTAGCCTGCACACTTGTATTGTACCTGCTCTTTCATCACTCGTCTTGATTTTTTTTTTTATTCTAAACTTTTGCACACCATTTCTGGATGCCAAGGAGCAGTCTGGTGTGTCAGTCCCTGTGCATCTCATTAACCACCTGGCAAGGTAGGGCACAAGAACAGACCTGGGGAGCCTATGCCATCTTGTACAGCTCTGCAGAGCACAATGGGGCTGCAGTGGTGCCATCAGAAGGAGCAGCAGCTGCAGGGTCTGACTTGCCACTGTGATAATTCTTGCTGCAGTTCTGGGGTTGAACACAGACCACAATGACCACTTTATCTGCAGGATGTTTCTTTAGAGGAGAATACTGATCTGTATTTCTGGACATGTGTCAAGTCGCATTTGTGAAGTGCTGTACAAATAGAGAACTTCTATAACACTCTGCGAAGATCAATGTTGGCATACTCCATACAAATTTCAAAAGGGTGTTTCAAAACTGCCCTGTTTTTCTGAGACCCATTAGGAGCAAGAAGAAGATGCATTTTCATGAAGTCATTTCTCTTACATATTTCAAATGACAAAACGGTTTTCAGACCTGTGCGTGAGTACTTGTCAGTCATCTATGAACTACAGCAACTGCAAAGAGAAAGAAGAAAGCAATCCCTTTCACCTGTTCTTGGATGTCAGCTTTTTCTGTGTTGTTTATCATCACAGCATCTGAAACACACTGACATGTCAGAGGCAGAGGTTGCTAATACAGTGATAACTGCTCTAACATGGAACAGCCACACTCCTAGCTAAGGGCAGAAACTAATGTAAAAGATCTGAGAGAGCAGGACAGGTGAATCTTTTGAAATGTCTGAGGAAAGCTCTTGAGTGGAGCTATGAAGACTGATCTTTGCCGGATGTATGTTTACTTCAACTGTGTTGTTAGAACAGCTCACAGACAGTAAAAAGCATTCACAGACTTCTAGTTACGTACTGTAAAAAGACAGAGTATGAACAGCTGAAATGTGAGAAACTCAGGCATAAATGTGTTCAGTTCTGAGGGAACAGCTACAATGTATTTTGTATTTGGGGATAATGGTGTCGTTAGTATTCCATACCCTCTTCTCCAAAGTCCCACTGGGAGTATCTGTCGAATGGTAAACTCAGGGCTGCTGTTCTACCCTTCTCAAATAAATATTTCTGAAAATACCACAGTTTTTCTCTCCGTAAATGCCTTAGTTACTCTGACAGGGTTCTCTGTGTGAAATGAAAGTAATTTAGGCTGTAAGCAAAACATTTATGTATATTTTCTGTATTTCTTATTTCTATATTTTTTATGTTCCTTGAGGGAACATCCGTTTCAATACCATGAACTTGCTTGCTGAGTAACTTGATAAAAGAGAAGTTGTGAGGGCATTTCTCAGAAATATTGCACATGCGGTTTGTCAATATTGAAGAACTGCCATGATGTTATTATATTTGATGCTACTGACTTTTTTATTTTTAAATGTAGCATAATATTTATGTTCTGTGCTACAAAATACTCTGCCATTTACCAAGGAATTAAAGAAAAGGAATGAAACAGTCAACTAGATTGTGCCAGCTGCAGGAAATGATACCTAGATTTGACAGTGAGCTATCCTAAATTCTTTGGAATAAGTTTTCTAAAGAATTTATTGAAATCTACAGCTGCCTTACCTGAAACGTATGTTTCTTCCATGATAATGTGAATTGCATGGACATATGTTCATATGATTAACATCATAAGAAGAGATTGAGAGGTGACATATCTTATATCTGAAATACTGTCAAAACTTTTTTGTTTCCTGTCATATTCAGGATTACGCTGTCTGCAGTGGAAATGAGATAAGCATTATAAAGTTATTTTGAGTCCTACTCTATAGAATCCTGCCTAAGCAATCAGTTGAAATTATTTCAACCTCTTTGAAAGACACATTTGGAAAAGTGAGACATAATCAAGTAATACTGCTGTCAAAGTAGTCTGAGGCATCTCCTCTGATGCTTTAGATTTTCTGGTTACTATGGAGATATGTGAGGGATACAGGTCAGACTTTTACAGAGTAATTTTTTTGTTTTCTCTTTTTTCTCTGCCTGTGTGGATAGATGACTGCAGACAGGAAACAACTAGTATGCCATTTTCTTGTCACTGTTGCCAGTTTTATTTCCAGTGTAGCTCCACTTCATTTTGCCTCCATCTTTGTCAGTCAGCAGAAAAGTTGTGTTGCTAAATAGTGCATAGCTTTAAGATTCAGTTTGTGCACAATCAATAGGTTTCTTTATGAGTGGACATCTCTCCTTCATTTTAATAAAGGAAAAGCAGACTCTCCATCAAAAATATGTCTGAGTTGACAGTGGGGAGGGAAGGGTCGTGTATGCACATGCTAGGTGGACAATGTCAGGGAGGCTGAATTAGTGCAACCTCAACAGTTGGCAAGAAAAGTTATTAAGGCAAAAATGTCATAAATGTGGAAGAAAGGAAAGAACAAGGACAATTCAGAGGGTGTGAAAATGAAAATTTGGCAAGAAAATAATGCAATGAGGTGAAATTGGACTGATTTAGGCAACATTTTAGAAATAGCATCAAGATATAAGAGCAACACAGACTGATTTAAAATGAACCAGTGCTCTTCCTCAAAGTGCAGAATCTACAGCCCAGGAAAGCTGTCTACATAACAATACCCTTCAGTCCAAGATTCAGGAAGGGAGTAACCCAGACTGCCTTTTCTAACATATTTTTCATGTGTACTACAGGGACTTTATCTCTTTCTACAGTACATAGAATTTTTGATTGGGCAGGCCCAGCTTGATTGGTTGATCCTCTAGTGTTGACCAACCACACAGCTTTTGCTAAATATGAATACCAGTTTTTAAAGGTTCTGCCACCCACTGACTTTAGTGTAGTTTTTAACAGACCATTGTACCTTTCAGTTTTCCCAGAGGCTAATGCATGATATGGGATGTGATATACCCACGCAATACCATGCTCTTTGGCCCAGCTGTCTATAAGACTGTTTTTGAAATGAGTCCCATTGTCTGACTCAATTCTTTCTGGCATGCCATGTCTCCAAAGGACTTGCTTTTCAAGGCCTAAGATAGTATTCTGGTCTGTAGCATGGGGTACAGCATATGTTTCCACCCACCTAGTTGTTGCTTCCACCACTGTAAGCACATAGCGCTCACCCTGATGGGTTTGTGGAAGTATAATATAACCTAATTTGCCAAACCTCTCCATACTTATATTTTAACCATTGCCCCCCATACCATACAGGCTTTAACCATTTAATTTCTGTCATTTTGGTGCATGTTTCAAGTTCATGGATAACATGTGACATAGTGTCCATAGTCAAGTCCATGCCTCAATCCTTGTGATTTATATGTTGCATCTCTTCCTTGATGCCCTGAAGCACCATGAGCCAACCGAACTAGGAAAAGTTCACCTTTATGTTGCCAGTCCAAGTCCACCTCAGCTACTTTAATCTTAGCAGCCTGGTCCGCTTGTTGCTTGTTTTGATGTTCCTCGATGGCTTGACTTTTAGGCACATGGGTGTCTACATGATGAACTTTCACAGGCAGGCTCTCTAGCTGGCAGCAATGTCTTGCCACAGTGTGGCAGCCCAAATGGGTTTACCTCTGTGTTGCCAGTTGCTTCTCTTCCATTGCTGTAACCAACCCTACAAGGTATTTGTCACCATCCATGAGTGTAGAGACCAGTGTACTGGACACTTTTCTCATTCAGCAATGTCCAAAGCCAGCTGGATGGCTTTCACTACTGCTAATTGACTTGATTCACCTCGTCCTTCAGTGGCTTCTGTGACTTGTCACGTGGGACTCCACACAGCAGCTTGCCAGCCTGATGTTTTCCTACAAGACAGCGGGATCTATCTGTGAACAGTGCATACTGCTTTTCAGTCTCTGAAAGTTTGTTATATGGTGGTGCTTGTTTAGCATGTGTTACTTCCTCCTCATCTGGCGACATCACAAAGACTTTATTTTCTGGCCAGTCTGTAATCAGCTCTAAGATCCATGGATGATTGGGACTCCCTGTTCGAGCTCATTGTGCGATCAGTGCAATCCAGTTACACCAAGCAGCATCAGTTCCATACTGCGTAGCAGGAACCTTCCCTTTGAAAGTCCAGCTCAGCACTGGCAGTCAAGGTGCCAGGAGAAGCTGTGCTTCAGTACCAACCACTTCTGAAGTAGTTCGGACCCCTTCATATGCTGCTAGTATCTCTTTTTCAGTTGGAGTATAGTTGGCCTCAGATCCTTTGTATCCTTGACTCCAAAAACCTAAGGGTCAACCTCGAGTTTCTCCTGATGCTTTCTGTCAGAGGCTCCAGGTAGGGCCATTACCTCCAGCTGTGGTGTAGAGCACATTTTTAATATCCAGTCCAGTCCAGACTGGTCCCAGGGCTACTGCCTGAGTTATCTCACACTTAATTTTTTCAAAGGCTGGCCGTTGTTCAGGGCCCCGCCCAAAATGCTTGTTTTTCTGAGTCACTCGATAGAGAGGGCTCACAATCTGGCTGTAGTCAGGAATATGCATTCTCCAAAAACCTATAACACTCAAGAAAGTCTGTGTCTCCTTTTTATTAGTAGGTAGAGACATAGCTGCAATTTTGTTGATCACATCCACTGGGATCTGATGATGCCCATCTTGCCATTTTATTCCTAAAAACTGGATCTCTCCATGCGGGTCCCCTACCTTGCTTCATTTTATAGCAAAACCTGCATTCAAAAGAATCTGAATTATTTTCTCACTTTTCTCAAAGACTTCTTTCACTCTGTTGCCCCATATGATGATGTCATCAATATATTGCAAGTGTTCTGAAGCTTTACCTTGTTCCAGTGTAGTTTGGATCAGTCCATGCCAAATGGTAGGGCTGTGTTTCCACCCCTGGGGGCAAGCAATTCCACTGGTACTGGATGCCCTTCCAGGTGAAAGCAAACTGTGGTCTGCACTCTGCCGAGAAAGGAATATAGAAAAATGCATTAGCAATGTCAATTGTGGCATATCACTGAGCTGCCTTTGACTCCAGTTCAAATTGCAGTTTTAACATGTCAGGCACTGCAGCACTCAATGATGGCATAACTTCATTCAGGCCATGATAGTCTACTGTTAGTCTCCACTCATCACTAGAATTACACACTGGCCAAATTGGGCTATTAAAAAGTGAGCGAGTCTTACTGATCACACCCTGGCTTTCCAGCTGATGAATCAACTTCTGGATAGGAATCAAAGAGTCTCAATTGGTGTGATATTGCCGGCAGTGCATCATTGTAGTAGCAATTGGCACCAGCTGGTTGTCAACCATCAGCAGTCCTACAACAAAAGGGTCCTCTGAGAGACCAGGCAAAGTAGACAGATGTTCAATATTCTGTGTTTCCACAGCTGCTTTGCCAAATGCTGATCGATACCCTTTTGGGTCCTTAAAATGCCCTTTCTTGAGGTAATCTATACCAAGGATGCATGGAGTGTCCGGGCCAGCCACAATAGGGTGCTTTTGACAGTTTTTCCCAGTTAGGCTCATTTCAGCCTCTAATACAATCAGTTCCTAGGATCCCCCAATCACTCCAGAAATACTGATGGATTGTGTTCCTTTGTAGTTTGAGGGGATTACTGTGCATTTAGACAAAAAAATCACAAGCTTTTGTTCCCTTAAGCTATATCTTGATTGAAAAGACAATGTAGCATATATAGCATATATAGATGCTGTTACTATATATAATTAGGTAATTTGCTATTAATACATGCAAAAGTATTTTGAAAAAGGTAATGCAGGAAGTAAATACTTGCCTCAGGAAAGTTAGACTATTGTACATGTGTTTGCCAGAATATTGTGTTTCTAGACAGAAACTCTGTTTGTCTAGTATTTTGTTTTCCTCATGTCTATTTCTAAAGTGCATTTACACCTTCTGTTTTTGTACACAGGCTGAAAAAACTCTGACATTCTTACATTTTCATATCTGCAGTCTTACTCTTCAGCTACTACTTTTATCAACCAAAATCTAGATGTGGCTTTCTCTCTTCCTTTCACTTGAGTAACTACTTGTATAATTTCTGAGCTCTGATGTCCAGGTTGTCACCCAAAGTAAATAAAGGGATAACATCGGGGCTACTCTCCCAGTAAAGCTAGCTCAGACTTTTCTAGCACTGTAGGCAAAACACCGCCCTAAGGTTACAGGTACGGAATTAGGTCATGGCTACAAGGCTCCAGAACAGGGTGGCATCAGACCACAGAAGGAAGCAGAACCTGGATGCAGTGGTGGGTTTGCTCTACCACCACAGGCAAAAACCCGAGCTTGCAAAGTAGAACCAGCCCTCCCTGAACAACCACTGCTCTTTCTGCAGACATGTGACTTCTCTTCCCAGTGATACAGTGAGATACACTTGCTGGGTTCTGCTGTGGATGAAGTGCACAGTAATTGATAGTTATTTTGCTATAATACAGTAATGAGATTCACAGGGAACCTGTCCATTTCAACAATTTCTAGGACTGATCTTGCCACTAAAGGCAGTTTTTGCACTGTTACTAAATCCTTAGAGCAATGAGGAGCTTCTCAGACATGCATACTGCATTCAAACTCATTCTGACAGTGAACTAAACTTTAAAGTAGAAATAATATTTTGATATTTTTAATAATTTTTAAATACAGCTCTTAAGTTAGTCCAGCCATGAATGATAATCACAGGCGTGCTACTGCAGGGTAGTATCTATAGAATGAAAAAAATATTTTCTTTAAAAAATAGGTTTCTGAAATAAGCATTAAAACAAGATAGCTTGTTCAGCCACAGCATTTTAGAATTAAAAATTAATAATGCAGAAAATTACTTATTCACCCACTAGACTAAGAAAAAAATCGAATCGTAGCACAAATTCATCTAAGCACTCTTTATATTTCATTTCAGTTCCACAGCAGAAATGAGAAGGAAATGTTTGGGGAATGTGGTTTTCCATTTTAATTCCACTTATAACTGACAACAATTGAAGAACTGGATTCAATTGCCTCAGGCCTGTGTTTGCAGGTTGTTTACAGTGCAGAGTATTGCACTACCAATGAGGTTAAGGATATCAGAATCCAGTTCATAGAACAGGAAAAAAAATATATTAGTCTGTTGCAGTTTATTAAAAATCTAAGTAAAACCCAAAACAAATCCTGAAGAGATACAGCCTTGGGTTCCCAAAAGCTTATAATTTTTTCCAATTCATTTTACTTCACCAGATAGAAGATATTACTTCTTTCTGTAAATCTTGTGCAACTGCAGTATGACAAAGATGCCTCAGTTACCAAATGCAGGATCACTGTGGTACCACTGAACTTGTGATGGAAGACCCAGCACTGAGGGTAGTTCAGCATTATGCTGCTACCAGAGAAGTTGTCTCTCAGAAACGTCAGGGAGTGTCACATGCTAAAATATAGCTTACACTTCTGTTTCCAGCTTTCTTTGCTGCCCTGTCTTTATTGGAGAAGCTAAAGCAAACAGATATAGGAAAAAATAGAAATCCTCACAAGTTCTTATAACTGTAAAAAGTAAAACTTCTTACTTTCCAAATAAGTACAATTCCAAATTTCCTAAAACTTCCTAAATAAGTTTGTGTTTAAGTTAGAATGACAAAATTCCATGCTACCATATCCTTGACTGACTTGTGACTTGTGAACATAGCATCTGGTTCTGTTAATTAGAAAGTACCCTTAACGCCATTGTTCTTTGAAGTAATGTGTTCATGAAAGCATGTAGAATACAGTGCATATGTTTTAAGCCATGTAGCTGGAAGCTTATGCCTGTGAACTGGTTGCTATGAACAAAGTTTTTCAATCAAGTCAAGCAGATGTAGACGAGAGTTGATATCAGTACTGTACAGGTCTGGTGGATTCCCTCAGTCTCTACTAATGCCCAATTTGTTATGCATAATCAGATGGATGAAGGTGTATTCAGGGGTGCTGGCAAAACCAATTATGGTAACTTTAGGTGCAATGGAATGTGGAGAGGGAATGAGTATCACTGTTATCTTTTGGAAATCTTCATACATTTGTAAATCATATATTAATTGGCTGGAAGTGCTACTGGGATCTGACATCGAGATCATGCAAGAATACAAAGAAAATTAGATTTATTATTGATCTCTAACAAGAATAGGTTTTCATACATACTATATGCATTCATGTGTAGATGTATGAACACATCAGGGAAGCTCTTTGCTTTCACACAAATGACCATGGTGTGTCACTAACACAGACACCACGTTCCATACAGAGACTCACACTACAGGAAAGTTTGGTTTCCATTATTTCTCATTTGTACAGGATGCCACACAACCTGCTGCCCAGAATCCCTCTGGCTTAACAAAGGCACTGCAGAGCATAAATTGCAAACTCCATTCTATGGCTGCAGCAGCTACTGTAGGATGCCATGTCTCTGGTGAACTGAATACAGCCCTACTGAGAGTACTTTTATCTGAGAAAAAGGATATAGGGAAGGACTTTCTTAAAGTCATTGTTACTATGACTGCTTGAGCTCTAGTCAGCCAGAGATCCTGGGCCAGAGGGACTAGGTCAGAGTGGTGGGACTGCTTCATCTCAACAGCGAGGGAACCAGAAGTGTGAGAAAATCTTTTGGTTGAGTAAAATGAAAAAGACCATCTGCTATGAGTTGTTTAAATAACTTTAACTCCTGTTGGATAAAACTGCAGAAGCCTCTACTTTTGTGCAAGAGCATGGTTATTTCTCTGTGAAACCTTTCAACTCCTAGCTATGATTCCCAGCCAGTTAGTGACTAATCAATTTGCAATGGGGAAGTCCATCATGGGCAAAGTCATGATCAATATCTCCAAAGCCATCTTCCAAATCTACTTTAAAATCTGGTTCCAGGTTCTTTTGGAAAGTACAAATAGAAGGGATAAATAAACACAAAAAATCCTTCACCCTCCACTGTTTCCCAAAATGTTTAAAGACAAATTACTATACACATTTCCATCCAGCGACCATCCAGTTGCTGCATGCTGGGTATCATAAACCTTAAGTTAAGACTAAGAATTCCTCCCAACCTTTAAAAATACACAGATAAATTAAAAGAAAAAATATGCTAAAGCTATGCTAGGAATACTGACAATTGCCTGAGAAGAAGAGATTGAAATGGATAAGACAATGGAAAAGGCAAGTTACAGAAATGCTTTGCTTCACAGAGAGTTATCCATGAAGAAGGAGAATCCCTATTTTGAACTGGGGACTTATTTCTATTCAAATTCATTTAGCTTCAACTTCCAACTATTGGTCCTTGCCAAAACAAATTGCCTTACAGGACTTTATAATTTCTACCTGTGAAGAAATAAATAAACTGTAATTGTGTCTCATTAATCTTCTCTTTGATAATATAAATTACACTAAAATAATTCATTCTTTCTGTAATAAATTTTAAGTTATTTATTCTCTTTTTATTTTCGATGTCCTTTTAAAAATGTGGATATCCGCACTGAATGCACCATTGCAGGATTAGTTGCATCAACACAATAAACGTAAGTCATGCATGCATTTAATCAAAACTTTCCTGCTTGTATTAAGAAGTCTTTTCGTCCCAGAATCTTTATCAGAGTCACTGTTTTCCAGTTTCTCTTTTCTTTCATTGTTATGCATAACTTTGTATTTTGTGGAACTAAACCAGTTACAGTTTTTGAGTTGGCACAGCTCATAAAGAATGATCGGTGTAACTGACTCATCATAATCATGTTTCCTGATCTGGAAATTTCATGTCAGCAGTAATGATATTTCTAAGCAATTTAACATAAATTCTTATCTTCATCCTGCAATGATAATTACACTTTATAACCCAAGAAAACAAGCCTTCCATTTTGATCTTTATGTTTTCTAAGTTCACCTTCAATTTTGACTCATGTTCTCACTTCTACTCCTCTACAGTGGGGAATTGGTGAACCACAGAATACTCAAGTGCTGAAAGATCAGAGAAAGAACGTTTAATGAAAACAAGATTAAGACAGTGCTCATCTTGGCAAATAGGGTGGGTTTTGAGATTGCAGGCCAGGCATTCTAGTTCTGAGTTTATTATAACAGCAGATATTACCAAAAGGAAGGTAAAGGAGAAGGAGAGTTCTGTTGATGCTACTAAAGGAAAGAGCTGGGGATGAGAGACTAGCTATAGGCTATATGGTGGTTCAGGGATTTCCTGAGATAATTCATCCCTCTACTTCATAAAACACCCAACTGATATGTTTTCTCTAGTCGTCAGTGTAGTCAGTCATGTAGATATGCAGCCACTAAATCTTATTGGAAAGGAATTTAGTGTGGCTAGTTGTTAGCATGGTAAATTCTGATTACGCTCACATTGCAACAACTTCACTCTATTTCCAGACACCTGTGCCCTTCCTGTGGGATCATTGCATAGAATAAACCACGTGCAGTAGAACAAAATGTAATAAGGCGTTGAAGCAACTGTGATGCCAATTTCTTTTGCAAATTCTTCCTTTTTCTTCCTCTTTTCATTCTTTGCAAGACTCCAGCTCGTTGTGAAGCAATTCCTTTTTCAGGGATCTCATTACTTAGTGTTCACTCCTGATAGTTTTTTAAATTGTAAACAGACCCTGATCCTGAAAAAATTTGAGAGTTTTGTATTGCCAACTGAATCAAATATTTAGATTTAAAAAAGAGTATCTACTAGTTTAAATATATAATAAAATAAATGTATAATGAAAAGGAAGAGGGTTGAAACTCCCTACATTTCCCCTTTATTTGTATTTTGTGGAAGCCGTAACAGAGAAAGCAGAAGGTATGATTCTTTTCAATTCTACTCCATGACAGGGAGACAAACAGCTGTAGACCCAAGTGTCAGACTGTAGCACAAAAGAACTGCGAATTTTGGTAATGTTATATTGGATCAGCTTCCAATACATGGATGGAATAAAATAGATGTCTTCTCTTATTTTAGAATCTTGCCCAGTGATAAAGCCTTTGAATTACCTGACAAACACAGACTCCGTGTGCTGGGGAGTCACATTTACTTAGTGGGCATCCTTATCAAAGATCAGTCAACTGCACAAACTGTGTGTTCCTCCAAAGTTAAGGCATGTGCTTTCCAGTGAGCCATGAAAGCTGGGGTCCTGAATGATGGTATCAGATACCAAAAAGCATCCTGAGGTATCTCTCAGAGTAAACTGTGCCTCTTCCGCATGCTGTTGGAGTGGAGAAGCTTGAATTAAAACAATATTCATGCCATGGAACCCTTGCTCAGTTTTCGCTCTTCTGACTTGTAGTAACTCCACGGGGAGAAAGAGTACAAAATACTAACAGATGTTATATTTTCACATTCCTGGACCTGTTGAACTCTAATTTTTGACTGTTTTACTCTCCTGATAACAGTGATTCAGACACAGCAGCTGTAGTCATGGAGGCTTATCTTCAGATATGCTCTTCTCTGATGTGCCTGTGTGACTGAATTTCAACAACCAAAGCAGTGCAGCGAATATTTCCTCTATAATATTCTTTCTGGTTACAGGAAACAAACAATAATTAGGGACCAACAAAGCGCCCTTCTCTCTCCTACGGCTACAGCATTGACAGTAAGACAGCAGTTTTCAGGGAGATGTCAGATCAGACAAAAGCAGAATAATACCCCTGCTCCTAGAATGCAATCTTTGCAGCAAGTGCTATACTTGAGCAATCAGAGCACTTAATAAAATAACGTCCAATTCTAAAGCATGTAAAATGTGAAAAGTCTGAACTTTCAACATGAGACCTGATATGCAATGAAAAACTCCAGGGCTAATTACTCAGTCCATAGATGTAGGGAGATCTTGTTAATTTATTAAAAGTAACAAGGTTACCTGGCTTTAGCTGCTGTCTTTCCATTATCAAAATGCTGTGTTCCTTGTCTTTGATGGCTCTTCAGAGTTACTATCTTCTATTTTTCTTTTTCTGCAGAAGACAAGCCAGTCAAGGCTCTTACAGCAAACAGGCAGAGACAAATTCATGTGCAAATCCGAGGTATTTTGAAGTGGGTGACAGAATATGAAGGGAAGTTCAAGCATTCCAAGTGGTGGCTACTGAAGAGTTGTAAATAAATGATACAATCAGAGGAGCTAAAACATGTTTTGCGGATGTTAATAATCACACACACACACACACAAAACCCAAAAATACTTACAGACAAGATGGACTGCATATTTGGAAAGCAATACTTAGAGGTAGAGGTTGATATGCTGGAATAGAGGTCTGCCATTCAAAAAAGATCTTAATAGACTGTATTAATAGAATTGGTCTGACAGGAACTTTATGAAGTTCAATAAAAGCAAATGCAGAATTATACACTTGGGATAGATTAATCCCCTGTAGCAGGACAGACTGAGCACTGGCCAGATGGAAAACAGTTTTGTAGAAAAGGACCTGGAGATACTGAGGAACAGCAGATTAAAAATGACTCAGAAGTTTACTTTTGCAATGATAAAAGTTAACTTCATATGGGACTGTATTAAGAAGTGTGTAGACGGCAAGTCAAGTGAAGTGATTAGTCTGTTCCATTCAGCATTTTTACAACAGCACCTGGAGCCTCATGTCTAGTTTTGGCCTTCCTAGTACAAGAGCAAGTTCAACGGGGGACCACAAAGTTGGGGGGCAAATGACACAGAGGATGATGCAGAGACAACTGTGATTTTTGACTTTTAACAGAAATCTAAGAGGGGATCTTGTTACTATTTTCTGCTACTTATTAGGTTACAGACAAGTCAGAGATGAACTTTTTGAATATGAACAATGAAAGTACAAGAGGCAATGGACACAAAATGCAAGAATGGAAATTCAGTAAATATTTGTTCATACCTGGAAGCTGGCCTTAACTTTGCAATTCACCTTCCTTTGGATCAAATGGCCCCCACAGTTCCAAAATATTCTATTCTACTCACATTTATACAAAATTTATTCCAGGGTTATCTTCTGTTGGTTTTACTGTTCTGGGTGGTTTTACTGAAGCTATAACAAAGAAAACCATATCATGTTTTTATTCTTCATCATAGATATATGAAGAGTATGAAGAGCTGTATTTAACTTTTTTTTTTTTTTTGAGATCAAATGAGCCCTGACTAGTGGCACTGAAAAGTTTTTGAAACACAAAAAAGCAAAAGAAAGTTTCCCAAAGCACATGGTTAGAAGGAGGAACCTCTGAAATATTTTAGGAAGCCAGTACATCAGAGAGTGAATAGTTCTTAGATCAGGAAACTATTGATTTGTTTCTGAAAACTACAATGAAAGTTCCTAAAAAAGGAACTGCCAAATGTTTTCTTGGAAAATATGACCAGTTTATGATTGAATAATTTGTATAGCACACAGTCAGAGCTGAATCAATGAGACTAAGAACAGGAAGCTGTATCTCTGTCTATCCAATATTTTAACCAGTTCTGGAACTCTAAATGAATGCTTCAAATCACCTTGTGTTCACAGGTAAAAGTCTCATAGCATAAGTCTTTGGTTCTGCTCAGGAAATAGTGAAGCAGAACTTAACACCAGAGAGCTGGCATCCCCATAGAGGCAGGCAAATGTAAAACACAGGTAGTGCTCAAGACAATAATACCTCTTGATAGTCTTCCGCCATGTGAAAATTGGACAGGTCAATAGCTACTGTCACTCTTTTCTCACAGGCAATAAATTAAACAGTTGGAAAATGTCTTCCATTTCCACCCTACTTGTCCTACTCCAAACCCCAGAATCATCAGAAGTTGCAACAGATGAACAGATGAAGTTACAACCAGCAGGAGGACGCATCCGGATAATTCTCCACCTGAATTCTCACCACCTGGCAGACATTTACTTTAGATATAGAAAAGCAATGAAAAAATGATTCTTAACAGAAGAATATTTTGGGCTGTCTGGATGGGCTTAAGGGTTAATAAACACAATGTCTGAACACAAATTGACAATGCTTGATATTTCCAAGGTATTGACCTCAGTCATTCAATGATATATCTTTATAGATATAATCAAAGTGTTTATGTGTAAAGTAATTTTTTAATATCAAAAAACTCTGAAATACCCTGAAAGATTAGCCAATTCATATTGCGGGATAGATGAATACAGTTCTGTGTAAGGCTGTAACTGTAAAATAAAGAAGGGTAACACTTTACTAAAAGTCTGTTAAATGATTTTTCTTAAATACAATGGCAAAACTGTTGTACTTTAATTTTTTCTTTTTTTCTCTTTTTTTTCTTTTTTTTTTTTTTCGTAGAAGAGATACAGCCAATTAAAGGAGTATTTTTCACATTAAATGAGCATTGCCCACTAAAGTTTCCTCTCTATCATGCTGTGACTTCTCCTCTCTATCATGCAGACTATTTTTTTTCTCATAGGTTGAACTCATTACTTAAATCAGTGGTAAAAATAAGTGCCCTGCTCAAGGTGTATTTCAGCAATTTCTGAGACTGTCATGCAGTCTGGAAAACTCCTTCATGGCAAAAGGGATCTTCCTTTCTACTATATGCAGGAGTTAAAGCAGGAATTTCCACAGAAGAAAGACCATCCAGCAGTGACTATTCTCTAGATTTTTTGATGAACTATTCTGCATATTTTATTTCCTGATGTGTGGGAACTGGTGCTTTGTTTCTGTAAAGTCATGCTTTTAGATATAGGTAAAAAAATGCCACTGATACACAGTGAACTCACAGAAAAAACACAGCACTTTTACCATATTCAGAAGCACAGGACATGTATTCTGTTAACTGCTGATTTTTATAACATCTGCAGTGGTCTCTACACAGGCAAGCTCTCACCCCAGCACTTGTGAACCTTCCAAAATCTGATGTGTAGGCAGTTTTGGGGGTGGGAGATCCTTTAGAACCCTCTAATTTCACAGACCATTTTCCCTTAAAATCACCTGAACCATTTCTTCTCAACTCTGTCCAACCACCATTCTGGGCTCAGTCAGGGTGCTGGACTCTTCCGAAGGGAAAGCAGTGGGTCAGAGCAGCAGGAAACATTCCTGCACGTGTAGCTACTACCCCACGCTCTTCCTTCCAAGCTCATGATACAGTCAGCTGTATCTGAGGTGGTGTGAGCAGGAGCTCTTCCAACCCAATACTTTTTGGTGCTGCTGGCCTTGGTTTCAGCAGCCTGGGGACTGAAGGGGTCCCTGTCTGTCCCCAGTAATGCCATATTTTGTTCCCATTTGTGGTGTCCTCAAGTGGAGTATCTATCAACTCACACTGTGCTGATTATCACTCCTAAATCTCAAATCACCAGGAAGCTATTTCACTATTAACTTTATGCATTATTAGGTTCATTTCAGACCATCTCCTTTCTCAACATACTGGTAGTTGGTAGCAAAGTTGCTAGTGTGGTAAGTAAATTCAAACTGATTTGAATTCTATTGTCTTTGAGTAAACACATTGCTGAGAGGAATTAGCTGGAATCTACCTGACAGAAGAGTCACATCCTGTCTTATTGCACATCTGCACATCCTAAGTTTAATCAACCACTGGGAGCATGTGCCTGAAATGTGAGAGATGTAACTTCTGCTTAGGCCTGTTTCCCTCTGTTCTCTTTGAGTTCTAATGATTTGAAAGTATTTAACTCTAATGATTTGGAAGGATTGTAGTAGCAGACCCCTTTTCTGTTGCCTTTGAAATGAAGCAAATCAAATCAGGCTTTAGTTCCCTCACATCTCACCAGGACCAGGATTTACTATGAAGTTCTAAAAGTGTAATTGATTAGTTTGAATTTTAATAGCCTTACAAAAATAACAATAAAATTCCATATAATACCAGATAACTTGATTTGAGTAAAAACTGGGACTTGTTATGAAATCTGGAAAAGGCACTAGTTTTCTGTTTAAATTCGTTAACAAGTCATATTCATAACACTCCAGATAAGGTCAAACAAAATAGTAAATTCAGATTAATTTTAAAGTCTTTCTGTTGGTTTCTGAATACTTTAGATAAATGTCCATTTTAGCTACTTTTAATTACTTTAATTACTGCTGAAGTTCTTCTGAAATTTAAAAGTATATTTTTCAAAATGAGAATTTGAAAATAACACTACTCTAAGAAAACAATCAATTTGAAAAGCTCCTCATCAGCTTTCATTTTCAATACTACAAACAGTTTTAATTCCTTACCTATTTAGTAAGAGAAAGAAAAAAAAAAGGGCTTTCTCTTCCACATACGGATAAATGCTCTGGTGCAAGGAGATAAAAAATTATATCCTGGTATCACTTTTGCCCTCAAAGTCATTACATAATGTCTGCAGTTATTGTTTTAATGACATAAGACATTCTGCTAGTAATACAACTGTCAGATATTTACAGAAAGTTTCATTTTTAAAATTAATTTTTAATCAACTATTTTAACAGGTAATGTATGAGAAGAACATAGAGGAAAAAATATCACTTTTCAAGAAACAAATATTTGTAGGTTAGCAGACTTCAGCTTTGCTTCACTACCTTGTCCTTTATAGCTGACAGTCTGTTGAATCTTTGTAGTAAAATTATAGGCACTGTCAAAAACTTTTTTTTTCCTTCAGGAGGAGTGACTGAATGATTAGTAATAAAATAAGAGCAACATTTTAGTAGAAAGGCTTTTTTTTTAAGATAATGACATATCTTATTTTTAAAACACTTTTCTCCTGTAAACATTTTCAGCTATTTACTTATTTTTATTTTAAAGTTTTCTGACTAATTTTTCCTTCGGCATTTTTGGTTTTGTTGGTTAGAAAGAAAGGTCAGTTGTCATTCATTCATGTTCTTAAGGCTGAAGATTTTCTGCAGTATTGTTATTACAGTCCATCAGTCGGCCCCTCTGGATAAGTTTAGCTTAAAGAAACCTGCCCATCTCATAAAACATCATTGTCCTGGATTCTTTAACAGGGATCTTTGTCATAAGCTGATGTTTTTTAGCAACAAAGTCATTCAATTGCTATGAAAATGTTATAAAATGTATTTCAGAAAGTGAAATACACACAAGCAAGTGAATTACATTAAATACAATTTGTTTTCACACATATAACTAATTACTGCTACATGAGAGGATCAGGAATGGAATATCTGAAAAGGAGGAAGGATTGCTGTTTTTTTTATTTGCCTATTTCAGATAAAAAAGATTTTGTAGTCATTATTGTCTGCAAGCTTATTCTGAACAGAAACACCCTTATTATTTTATTATGAAAGTGTGGTAAATTGTGAATTACAGAAGTAAAATAACACTATTTTGCAAGGACAGAGATCACTGAAATCTTTTCAGTCAAACATTTTGAGTGCACAATAATAACTAGACATTGACACTGAAAAACCAAGTAACCATTATCAAACCAACCAGAAATTCAATTGCTAATTAGCATTAGTAAAACGTTAACAGATTAAATTTTGGTACACAATCTTAGGTGACATGTTTTTTTAAAGGTAACCCTTCATCTTCAGCAATTTAATCACATAAAATATTAAACAAGTGCAGAGAAATCTGTCCTGAAGGGAAGGAATGGGCTTTAAGAAATCATATTAGAGCACAGGGTGACTGTTAATTCTAATGGACACCAGGAAGAACATGTGAGAGACAGAGAGGAAATTTTCTAAGATGTATTTCTACACAGAAAACCTTAGAACCTATGAAAAATCCAATTAGAAAAGAAACCTAATTAGCCTTATTTAAAACAAAAGAGTACAGTGACTCTGTGTAATTTGTGAATTATTACATTCAGGACCTAATTGTGTTATTTCTTGCAATTTCAGTTGCATACTTCATTAACATCTAGATTATGACTAGCTATTAATTGAACAGTAATGAGATGAAGGCCTCCAAAAGTCCCTTCCCCTAATTCAGGCGGTCGAGTGTTGTTTTTCCTTGTGGAGTGCCTGTGCTTTGCAAACGTTCTGTCTCTTGATGAGTTCCTGCGACATTGAAAGCTGACTAACTGCAGACCTAAATTGTTCAGACCATTAATTTTCTCTCAGTCTGTTAAAAGTCAAGAAGCCTCAGTAAAGGCCTACAGTGCCAGCAGACTTGTGAAATGTCTGCATTCAGAACTAGAAACCTGGCCCATCACTGGAATCACAGGGCTCTACAAAGAACTGTATTGGGATTGTCTTATTTACCAATGCATGCCTCAGTTTCTCTTATTTGAGTATGTGTAGCACAGTGAATAAATCAATACTGAAGACTTGCCTGGGTAAGTGCTCTGTAACATACAAGTTATCACAGAATCACACAACTTTTTGAGTTGAAAGAGAACTTTAAATTATCATCTAGTTCCAACCCCCTTGCTGTGAGCAGGGACATCTTTCACTAGATCAAGTTGCTCAAGGCCCCATGCAGTTGTACCTTGAACACTTCTAGGAATGTGCCATCCACTACTTTTCTGAGCAACCTGTTCCAGTGTCTCTCCACCCTCATTGTAAAAATTTCTTCCGTAGAAGAGGCTGTCTACCTGACTTTCAGTTAGACAACCTCTTCTAAGGACGAAATTTTTACAATTTTTACAACTTCAAGTAACAACATGCAGATTTGATTTTAGGACTGATCTAAAATAATACTGATGTCTACTTTTGTCATCACACCTGAAAATACCATCGCATACCTAGAACAGTCACTTTATGAATTGCCAAAGAACTGGGCAAAACAAGAAAGTTCAGACAACCTAAAATCTTCTGGGTTTATTAAAAAATAATGCATGGGATAATTGTTCTATGCACTGGTTAACCATTTCCTTTTTAAATATGGTTCCTTCTAATTGCTTAATGCCATATTGAATCTGCTTAGGACCAGTTACAACAGAGCTGTGCTTACAGCCTCAGCTTTAGCGGCATATCTCAAACACTCAGGCTGTGTCTATGCCAGCAAACTCAAATGTGTGGAGGAACACTCCTAGGCCTGCAAACACAAGTCTCCGTATTCTAGGAAGCGTCTGAAGTCTAACAGAAAGCCTTGACTAACAGGATGCTTCCTGGTGCATGTCTCTGGAGATAAACAGAAGACAGCATGTCAGAAAGACTTGTCCTCACATGGTCCTCTGTACATGAAGAAACAAGATATAAATCAGCCATAAAGGTGATGCAGAAAATTCTTTGTTTTGCCATCACCCACTCTAAGGACTGTGCAAGGTTACTGTATGTTGGGACATGGCTAATAGAGAAGGGGCATGGCTCTATTGATCCGTTGTATCAGGAGAATTCTGTTCTAAGTTAGCATGAGTAGGCCTCAGTTAGCATGAGTTTGGTGTAGCATAGTGGAAAAGTACTGAGCGGTTGCTCTCTGGTTCAGCTGAGCGTTTAGATAAACAAGCTGGGGAATTATCTCTAGCAGGGTGAGAAGGTTGCATTCCAGAGAAACCACAAGAAGGTTGAGCTCATTATGTATACTATCCAATCAATAGAAGACGAGTAGGCATAATTATTGTATACTATCCAATTAATAGAAGACGAGTAGGCATAATTACTGTATACTATCCAATTAATAGGTGACGAGTATGCATAATTATTGTAAGTCTTATATAAATCAGCTTAGTGCATCAATAAAGTAGAGGTATGCTTATCACTCATATTGGGTCGACCGCATTCCTTCCTCCGTCCGCTCGGGTCTGGAACTCTGATGGAATTTTTCTCTCGGCAACTGTAGATTATAGAGTTATGTCTTTCGTGCCTTTCCCTCACTGTCATTCCCAGTTACCTTGCTCTCCATTAGGAGTGGAGATGAGCAAATAATGGTTTGTGCACCTCTCACTTCGTTATAAAATCTTTGCTTTTATGGGAAAAGAGACAAAAATCTTTTGAAAGCTCTTGAAAGCCAAAGACAAAACAAAGTCTGACATGAAATAAATTTATGAGAGGTTTCACACATTTTAAAACAGCCTAACATCCCCTGATTTCCCAGTGGCACATCCCATGATTCTATCTCCTTGGAAAATGTTATTTTCACTTGTTAAAAAATATATATATATATATATTGCTTAAACCATTTAGGAACTCTGCCTTTCTTGGATATAAGCAACTGCACAATTACTTTGCATCCTCCGTATCATGGAGATGCAAATGATCCTTGGATAATTTTTTTCTGGGACCAGGCCAGAGCATACATCAAAACAGAGGTTAAGCCAAGAGTTTTTTTCTTTGTTCATGTCATTCATTTGAGCAAGCTGCTTTCATAGAAAGGTTGTCCTGTTTGGGTTGCTAACATACTTGCAGTTGGACTTGTGAATTACACTTCTTGTGCATGGGTAAATGTATTGTATGATGTTTATCTAATTTCTGGACCCATGCTGGGAAAATTTATCTGAGATTATGAAAATAGACCTGAAAAGGACCAAATATAATTGCAGTAGAGGATGAAAATTAATTTATGTAAAGAAGCTGGAAATAACTACAGCAATATGTCATAGCACTTTAAGGTTTGTCCCAGTGACATATAAATACTTTTCTGAATAATGAGGCTTGAATTTCTTTAATTGGAAGGCAACACTGAAAGCCAAAATGGCATAGTAGAAATGAAACAGCACAGTGAAAGTAATCTGACCCTTCTTTTCATCTGAACTTTTTTCACATTGTTCATACATGGAATCACATATTATACATAATCATATTTCACTATATAAATTTTGCATTTCTTACATTTTAACTATTGTCACTTCATAACAATTCTGCTAAAAAATCTCCTCCTTAAAAGTCATTTGTTGGTTCCATACTTAAAAAGATGCAGCAATGAACTGTATGAAAGAGCTGATATTTCTGTTATAGTACACATTGGGCAGCAAGGCTACCTACACTGAAAATTCAGTAGCTAACCCTGACTATTATATATCAAGACAGTGAAATCTGTGCTTAAAGGCCTCAGAAATTGACCGTTAAATTAGGTGGTCATTCTACTGCTTTTCAATGGCAGCTGACAAAAAATGTGTTATTTCTCATCCAAGCAAATAATAGTAGTTCAGAAATTCGCAGAAATATTCTAAATTCTAAATCCCATAAATATGTGCAAAGAAATGCTAATTGAAGGGAGACAATGTAAGGTTAATATGCATAATTTGGAGAACAAAAGCACTGACTCATATGTTTCACGTGTCAAAATCTACTTAAGCATCTGGATTAGAAGGAGCAAATCTATCAGAGCACAAATGAAAATACTCCTCCATGAGTAAGTATTAAGGATATTTCTCATCCTCTGTATTGCTGAGATTACTCTTCATTTGTTTAATACAATGGAAATTTTGTATGAGTCCTCATGTTTAGGCGGGCTTTTCGAGGGAGGCCATATATTTCAGAAATTAGGAAAGAACACACCTAAAATGCAGAGATGTTTATTATTCTCAGTTTTTAATCTGATTTTATTTGGTAACAAGCTTTAGTTCCATACTTACACTGAAGAATATGTTTCTTAATCCACTTTGAAATACAGGCTTCCATATCACACAGTGGAGATCCTAGTAAAAGACCTCAAATGAAGATTACTTTTATATAGGAAGAAGTTTGGTTTGTGGTGTTATGTTGTTGTTGTTGTTGTTGTTTCTTTGGGTTTTGGTTTTGTTTGTTTACTTATCTTAATAAAAACAACTTTTTTTTTTCAAATGTTTCTTAATTTATTTTAAGAAATTCCTGAAAAAGTAAGGCAAAAATCAACATCACTGAATTAATGGATACTGAGAGTGTTTAAACTAAAAGAATATTGCTTAAATAACCCGAGATATTTTTTTAAGTATTTCTCCATTTGTTTGGAAATCCACATAAACAAACTGAGACAATTTTAAAGATGTGACAGACATTTATTGTCAGGGAAGTACCAATAATTTTATTTCCCATAGCTGCCTAAATCTTAATCTAAATTTCAGATAATAAGCAGTGTGTTTTGTATGAAAATACAACAATTAAAGAGACAATATTATAATGCATTTTTGGCCTCTGAGGAAGCAAATGATTCTTAAAATGTTAACATGACTCTATGTTCTCATACAAATCCTGAAACAGATACTCTCAATTACAATTAAATGCTTTAAAACAAATAATTAACTTACTGTCATAACTTGCCGAGACCAATTATCAAAGTATTTATTAAATAAGAAATTCAGAAAGAGAAGTAAATTATATAGTGATGTGGTTGCTAAAATTTATGAACACAAAGAGAAGCTGCCATCATTCTGGAATTTTACCCTTTTGTGCACTGATACATTATATGATACATTTATCTGCATTTAATTCAGTCTCTTCTCTGCTCTTCACGGAGAAAAATATCACAAACTTTTCAGAAATTGTTATAGAGCTCTGCCTGGAATTTAACATAACATTACTCCTCAGAATACATATACTTACTCCTAATAAGGTGCAGACCCATAATTTTTCATCTGCATCATTCACCCATACAAATGATATGAGGCTGACTCATGGCAACACTATATTGCCTAACCCGTTCTAGTAATTCTGGCAGGAAAGACAAGGAAGGATCCGGAGAACAGTGTACCTGCAAATATATATACGCTCTGGGTTTGTATATCAAGCACCATGGAAACCAAGACGCAAATTCCCAAAAAATGAGGAAAATTAAACACAGGAGCACTTACCAAGGGATATGAATGAGTCTGTGTCAGTCTTGATCTTAAATGGAGATCCAGTGTCTCTGTAATGTATACACATGTTCTATTGCACATCCGAATCACCGGTTTCAACTACTGATTTTTATTAAATTTGTTCAGTATTAAAAGTTACCATAGTAGCTCCTTCTAGCCTTAAAGCACATCACTGATTTCTGCAAATGTCACAACTGGGCATAATGATTGACTAGAAAAAAAATATATCAATTTTTTCAAAGAATTCATAGATTTATGTATTTTTTACTTATTTATTACATTTGTGCTTAGTTTAGTTTCAATTAATGTCACCATCACTGATGGTTGTTTCATAACAGAGAAAATTCAAGTCAGTTCCAAAATATTTCACCAGTTTTTCTTGTCCATATCATCTTATCAGTAAACGTAGGACCTCAGAGTGTGTTGGCCAAGGAAAGAAGTCAGGTTTACCATGTGTTCAGCTGTGAAAACATAGGACCATAACTTTTCCACATTTCTCCTGTATAGAATCCTATTGGACTGACACAGATCCCAGATAAAACAGTGAAAAAAGTTATGTGGGAGGCAAGCAGTAAATGATAAAGCCAATAAAGATAATTTTAGATCAATATGTTCTTTTAAAGCTTCATAGTATAAACATGGCTGGCAAAAATAAACTTAAGAGACCTTTGTTAGACACCTGACTTAAAACTACATCATATTCTAATAGAAATTATACCTTGAAAAATGCATGTAGCAAATATTAAATGTGTTTGTCAGACATTGAGAAGCAGTCATCTGCTGCAGAATTTCACATAGATTTATGATCTACATTCTCTAAAATAGCTGTAAAATAAATTAAAAGAAGATGTAAAGATTACAAAATATGTGACTTGATGGAATATCAAAGACAGGTGAAATGTCCATAAATATATATAAGTATGAGTAATCATAGAAATTGAGAGGGAAACAGCAAAATGCAAGGCAACATATCTAATAATGAAAAGAATATAACTTCTATGTACAAGACAGGAAACTGTATCCTCAAATGGAACTGCCCAAAAAATTATTAGGGAGTTGTGAGAGATTAATAACTGAATGCAAGGTCTTAATGAGATTCCAAAAGGTTGAATATCATCCTTGAAAGACATGAAAATTATATTCTTTGTATCTATCATTCATGACATCATTATTCAAAGTCTGTGTTGTTTCCAATTTCAGCACTTAAAGATGTGTAGTGATTAATATCTGTAGATTCAGAAAAGCATTCTGACTGTTGTTAAAATGCTTAGAAAATTGCCTAAGAAAAGTCTATCTGTTCAACAAATCAAAGAAAAATTTGAGAGACTACCTGGCTAGAAGCTCTACGCATCTGTATAAGAGAAGGTTCTGGAGGACAGCAGATGCTTGGATCAGGGAGATGAGCACTAACAAATCCAAGACAGAGAAAAATCTACAAGAGGTTGGTTTTCTTAGGACTGAATTTTAATTTCCATTTTTTGGTATATTTCTGAGTAATGTTATTGCTTTCTGAACAATCTGAGTCTAATTTAAGTTCATCTGAGGTGCTGAGACAACTACAGTGAAAGCAGTTTTAACAAACCTGATTTTTTGAGGCTAAATTGTAGAGGGTAAGTGCTGATAAAGTCTTATTGCATCACAGGGTTCTGTCAATTTATCATCTTAGAGCCACATTCTTTTGTTTCTGAAATACAGATGAAAATAAGAAAGTGTGCTTTGAGGCTTCTACGTAGATTAAAGTGGCCACTTAGCCTTCCCGTTTAACCATAACATGAATTTTACTACTGAGATACATTTATGTCTTTCTTTTCTGCCATCAACAACACGACATGTGCATGTATTAACTAGCAAGAAGGAAATAAACCTTGGCAGCAGAAGCAATCCAGCCACACCAGCAAATGACAAATCCAGACTAGTTTAGTTTAATTTTGGAGCTGGACACTCTTGCTTCCTGAGCTTGAGATCTATTACTAACTTGCTTTGCACACCCAGATAAGTTGCAACATGGTTTAGTTATCTGTATTTCATAATGCAGTGATCAGTACAACCACACTAAGAATAAAATGCTAATTGAAAAAGGCAATGGTTACTATTCTAAGTAGCATTCTGTTTCGTGCACGTTTTTGTGTGAATTTAATGGTTTTAGACATCTCATTATCAGTAGCTTGTGCAGAACATGCTCTCTCATTAATCTGAAACATGGCAGCTGGTTCATTGAAAAGTCACCAAGTGTCTGAAATCAACTGGAAGGAATATGTTTTGAGGGTGTGTAGACTTAATTAAGCACCAATTCTTTTATATACTTTGTCTTGTCGCATTAAAAAGCAACCATGGGGTCATTAAATAATCACGAAGACTCATTTATAAACGTCATAAAATTCCAAAGTGTAGCAATCTTAAAAATACTAAAAGCATAGTCCTGTGACTGTGGTGACCAAAGTAACTAGCCTATTTGAAATACAGATGTTTCAAAAAGATGGACCCAATTTCAAAGCAGTAGTGAATTCAATTTGGATCCATCTTTTTGAAACACCCTATGCTGCCTTACTTTGAGCTTGGTTTTGGAGACAAGCAACCTAGAATGTGGAAATCTATAGTTAGTAAGACTACAGATAGAAAAGCAGAAAAAAAAAAAAAAGGACATACCAGTAATTCTTTGGCCTCAGAACACTTTTGAAGGCAGCCAGCACTGCTGAAGCTTGATGTTCCCTTGTGATAAGCAGAATAAAAGAAAATACACATAGTTTTTAATGTGGGATCTGGACTGAAACTTCACAGAATGGTTTATAAGAGAATAAATGTTTGCCCTGCATTAAAAAAAAAATCTCATATCTAATATATAGTCAGACGGAAATGCTGACAAGACTGAGAATTTCATCTGCATCATAGATGGTAAATAAAAATTTTATAAATGTTCCTGGCAAATCCCAATATCTCTGTGTTTAGTGTATGTCTTGACTAGGGTGAGAAAAACCGATTTTTGTGTTTATCCCTTGCAGCTAAACTGTTTGGAGCTAAAGCAACGAGTCTGGTAATTGGAGTGGTTAACAGATGCAGAAACAGAAACAAAGTTCTGATCTCTAGAGGATGATAGACAGCAGTGTATTATGTATCTATCTAGAATGAGATGTAGATGATATAGATGATATAGATTAAACTATATATGTGATATATTTGATATAAATTATACAGATGATATAGATACAGTGTGAGTGAAACAAAAAAGTTTCTATGATATATTTTGTTTTCATAAAAATCTGAAAGATTGAGTGTGAGACAAAACAAAAGCCAAAAAAATCTGGAAGAATTTTTCAATAAAAGCACGCTGACTTTTCATTTTGAAATTACTTTCTTTATGGATTCTATTTTGGTTTGCTCCTTTGAAAACACTTGGAAATCAAAGGAGTATATGATATATGATTTATGATCAGGCAAAACATTTTATTTTCCTAGATCTGTCTTCTAGAACGCTACTTCTAGGCTGAAATACCTGGATTTGTTACCAGCAGCTATATGTAAAGGTCATAACTCCAAATAAAGGGATTTTC
Source organism: Columba livia (assembly GCF_036013475.1). Classification (NCBI taxonomy): domain Eukaryota; kingdom Metazoa; phylum Chordata; class Aves; order Columbiformes; family Columbidae; genus Columba; species Columba livia. The sequence goes on from NC_088604.1 coordinate 66,294,659, forward strand.
TAGGAGGTTCTCTTCCTTTTTTCTTTTCTTTTTTTTTTCCTTAATTTCATTGTCTATCTTGAACAGAAATAAAGTAGAATAATCAAATGAATGATCAGTGATTCTACCAAGCAAATGGGTCAGACAAAAATACATATCTAGAATCTGTGAACTCTAACTGGTGCTTTGAAAAAGGAAATATTTACTCTTCACTTACCCAAAACGTTAAAATAGGTATGTCAAAGGCAGGTGTGGTTTAAATACCTCAGTTTTAAGATATTAAATACCTGTCACAAGCTAGGAAATTAAACTAATTTAATCTGACTCTGATTCTCTGCTGTTATCAAGATTAGGTCAGGAAGACTTTACCCTAAATGCTGCCATTGTTGATAGCTCAGATGCAGCAGAGACTGGCTGGAGTAATTACCTCTTTTGTGATCTTCCTCTGGCAGCATTCAGCACTGACAAATTACTGGCTGGTATCTCAGCTCTGCAAGCCTTAAACTTATTTTCCAATAGAAAAACAATTATCTAATGCATCTCTCCAGCATTTTATGCAACTCAGTCTTATCTGGCAAACTGGTGACTACAATTTATAACTTTACAAATTCCACAATAAGATCAGTACAGTAGATTTTTAGGGTGGTTTTAGACAAGGAATATCTTTTGTATTGGAGACCTTGGTTATTTTGGTACTGCTTTTTCTTCACTGTATAAATAAGAATGACCTAATTCCTGTTTATTGAGCAGAGAAAGTGATCCCATGGTGATCAACACAGCAGGTGCTTTTTCTAATGTGCAAGTCTTTCCCTTCCTTTAGCTCCTCTAACAGTGAATTGAGAAAAGTTTGTGGGCTACCTGCTTATTAAGTTCCAGCATGTCCTTTGATAAGATCAAAAATTTCTGTGCTTCTAGGTGAACAGCCAGTAAGTAAAAGTGTTAAGTTCTCTGGAAAGATTTAATATTTTATTTTTTTTTTTAGTGAAGATAAGTAAATGGATCCAAGATTGCCCCCTCACAGAGAGAGAGAGGTCACACAAACTCATGAAAAGAAGATGCATAGGGTATAAATTGATCCTAAACAGAAATTAATCTCTGGACCTCAAGGCAAGTAAAAGCACCTCTTTTGCAAATAGGTTGTGTGTAAATCAGCAACAGACTAGCCTATCCAGCTGGGCACTACAAGTAAGCTCCTGGATCAATCAATGGATCTTATACTTTGATTGATCAGCTCAACTTACAGAGGCCACTTCTACTTAGAAAGTTTGGGTAGAGCTGATATCAAAGCCAATGTCCTGCTTTTCTAGACAGAACTCATGCTGCCAATATAACAAGGAAATTGTTGGTTTTAACTCCCAAACATCAAGAACAATCAATAAGATTTCGACATAAATACAGAAAAATCCCAGTATTGGTGTAAATTTAACACTATTCCTACAGATCTGAGATCGATCCTAGGTTTAACTTTTTTTCCTTTCCTTTCCTTTCCTTTCCTTTCCTTTCCTTTCCTTTCCTTTCCTTTCCTTTCCTTTCCTTTCCTTTCCTTTCCTTTCCTTTCCTTTCCTTTCCTTTCCTTTCCTTTCCTTTCCTTTCCTTTCCTTTCCTTTCCTTTCCTTTCCTTTCCTTTCCTTTCCTTTCCTTTCCTTTCCTTTCCTTTCCTTTCCTTTCCTTTCCTTTCCTTCCCCTTCCCCTTCCCCTTCCCCTTCCCCTTCCCCTTCCCCTTCCCCTTCCCCTTCCCCTTCCCCTTCCCCTTCCCCTTCCCCTTCCCCTTCCCCTTCCCCTTCCCCTTCCCCTTCCCCTTCCCCTTCCCCTTCCCCTTCCCCTTCCCCTCTCCTTTCTAAACTCATAAAAAGTGTTAACAACATTTTTAAAAAATAACTGCATGGCTGGGAGCCTGCCTCTAATTGAGACAGGTAAATATTTAATTGTGATGTAAAGATACCATTATGTAGTGATAAGGTCACAGTAGAAAAACAGAAGGAACTGTTTGGATCAGTATTCCCTATTGAGGAACAAAAAGATGTTCCCAGACCAAAACCATTTCTTATTGAGGATGAGTCAGAGATACCATCTCAAGAGTGAGTATCATTAGAAAAGGCTTTAGAACACACTGGCAGAGTGAATAGCAGCAAACCGCCAAGACCAATTCATACATGACTAAAATTTCCAAGGAAATCTAATACAAAATTACCAACTTATGACCTGTACTGTGTAACCTTTCTCAGTTGCTCAGTATGTGAGCAACAGAGGATAATAAATATAATGTCATTTTATATGAAGAGCTCCATAAGAAACAATTGGGTAAGTCTGGTTTACTGACTACTCAGACTTCTTTAGATTATGGGAAATAATATAATTAATAAATGGAGCCAGGAAAATATAGCAGAGAGTTTCCTCATATTTTGCAGGAAGAAGTCACAAATTTCTTGTAATATTTAAGAAATTCACAGACATGTGGGAAAGCATGATCCACCCAACAAAACAGTCTTTAACTACCAAATTCCTTCACCAAAACTCTTTAGGAAACAAGGTTGATGAAGAGTAAGAGAAACTGAAGTGGTGGTAACCCCTCAGGTGAGGGTCCTGAAGCACAAGTCTTATGAGGAGCAGCTAAAGGAGCTGGGGCTGTTTAGCCTTGAGAAAAGGAGGCTAAGGGGAGACCTTATCGCTCTCTACAACTACCTGAAAGGAGGCTGTAGCATGGAGGGTGTTGGTCTCTTCTCCCAAGTAGCAAGTGATAGGACAAGAGGAAATGGCCTCAAGTTGCACCAGGGGGTGTTTAGATGGGATACTAGGAAAAAATTATTTGTGGAAAGGGTAGTCAGGCATTGCAACAGGCTGCCCAGGGAAGTGGTGGAGTCACCAGCCCTGGAGGTGTTTAAAAGGCATTTAGATTAGGTTCTTAGGGACATGGTTTAGTCCTAGAGTTAGGTTAGGTTATGATTGGACTCGATGATCCTGAGGGTCTGTTCCAAAGAAAATGATAAAATGATTCTATAATTCTATGATTCTATATAATTCTTATTGGGCTTTTCTCTCCTCCCATTCTCCTTAAAATAAGCTACTTCAAAAGAAGGTGCAAAAATAGACTGCAAGAATGAGGAAAATATCACATGGTATCTACACAAGAAGAGGTTTCTAGAGCTTTCTGGAAAAGCAACAACCATGGGATATGTCAGTGATGTATGAAGTCATGAACTGACGGAAAGTGAGTAATGTATATTAAGTGAAAGTATTTGACAAGTTTAAACAAAATGAGTATTTCTTTACACAACACATCAACATTAGGAATTACAGAGGTCAAATTGAAAAATGAGATTCAAAAGGAGCTAAGTAAATTCAAGAAAGAAAAGGTGTTATCAATATTGCAAATTCTGACTTCCAGTCAATAGATTGCCAGAAGCTAGGAAAGGATACCAGAGGAAATAATAGCATGCACATACCTTGAATATATTCCTCCCTTCAGCATCTCCTATAAGCAAGCTGGTAATGAAGACACGATATTATGCAAGACAGACCTGTGGTCAGAGACAACACAGCCATTCTTCTATCTAGTTCTACCATGACCTCACAAAACAGGGCAAGAAAATATTATAGTCTTCCATTTAGGTTATTTTGAGAGCCCATTCTGTAGACAAAAAAATCTTGGTACCCAAAGACAGTCAGGGTGACAATTTCTTTATTCTTTAGCATTTTCCACTTTGACAAACTATTGCTAGGGCAGGGTGAATCACGAAAAACTCATCTGTGAAGTTGCTTTCAGACTCAGTTCCTTAGCATTCTTGTCTGCAGTTCTGTGAGATTTCAGATAACCGCTTGTTTTTAGAAAAAGGGTTGTGATGTACCTTTTTTCTCTGCAAATATAGACAGTTGTATCCAAAATACTATAAAAATACTGAAAACACTCTAAGTCACACAAAATATTTGGTAGTGAAGTTGTAATAGATATAAAAATAAAACCAATAAAAACATTCAACAACCACCGGTCCTTCTGTTACCTTTTGCTGGAGGAAAAGTACCTACACTTAGGTCTAGTGTTCTAGATACATATTATATGCAGGAAAAGTACAGTCTGGATTTTCAAGCAGTCTGTTGATTTTTCTGTTGGTATGCTTTTTGTTTCTTCCCTTGCAATGTGGGTAAAGGTGTCCAATTTCTAGAAGAAATAAAATCTAATTCTTAGAATTAGGTCTGAGTCTGGACAGCCAACTCAGCCACCGCTCAGCAGCTTCTGAAAAGTTAATCTACTAATATTTATCATAAAAGAGGAAAAAGAGATGAAATTTCCTCAGCTTGTCACATCTTTTATGCTGTGCTCCCAAAAGGTTTTACATTCCCCTGACTGAAGCAGATGCTATCCTGCAGGAACTGCTCATAATTTCACCAAGTCACACACCTCATGAACCGAATGTGCGCTGCAAAGACTAAATAGTACATCCTGAACATCAGCTACTCAAGAACTCTTTCTAAAAATGGGTAGAAAACTAATCTGTAAAAGCATTTCACTGAGAAAATTATGAACAAATAATTTTTAGAGGGACTGTAGTTGACAGTCCTGCATTTTGAATATGACCTTACATCATAATTACTCCTTTTGAGGCAAGTTTGTAGGGCAAAACATGACTAATACAAGTGGTAATGTCAGTGCAGTGATGTTTTATGAGTAGATGAACATATTATGATTAGAACAACCTGAACAATTTACAGGTCAAATGCATTATTTGCTCACAACCAGATTGCAAAGGACCCAACTAGTCTTCAGCTAAAGAACAGCTCTTATAAATAGGCCTAATCAGTAAACAGTGTTGTCCTTCCTGCTAGATATTTTTTAGCTTTTTATTTTAAAAAAGATCCCTCCAAAACAGAAAATTTATGCATAGCTTTTTCTGTTTTGCTTTGTTTAGGTAGAATTTTGATATTCCTTAGAAGGCAAATAATTTTCACATGTAATGCTTTGGTCAGAACCCATTTCCAAGAAATCGTATGGTTTCATTTTTCAACTAGCCATACTTACAGAGCCTTCCACTGAAAGTCTCAGGCAAAATTAGGTTCCCAAATATCATACACAATAGGAACATTAGTGTCTGTTTCCCACTTAGCTCAACAAGCCAAACAGAATTCTTAGGAAAAAAAAAACGTAAAGCTTCCAGTATAACAGATCTGCCAAGGGTGTCTGCCAAAAGACCAGATGCTCTGACTGGGAAACAGATACAATTTACAGTACTTGCCATTATTTTCTGTGTGATTTTGTTTCCAACTAACAGTGAAGAGTGACATTTCAAACATTTGCTTGTGTTAGAACTGAAATCTTTAACAGTAACAAAAATATTTAGAACACAATGTTTTCATAGTAGAAAAATATTGATAGAAATGTATTTTAAGTTTCATGTCAGTGGAAAAATAAACACCTCAAAATGTTTTGCTAGCAACACTACACATTCCAAGCTAATTAGCTTTACTGTACAGTTATAATTGTGCACTATGACATCAAGGACATTAATATTAACAATTAGCAAATTATTTGTGTTTTATGTAGACAGCTTTCAAAAGGACAAAGATGTTTGTGTTTTCTAAGTAGTGACATTTTGATCAAACCCTTTATGAAACATTTTAAAGTACGCTTATTTGGCTTTTATATGCCAACATTGTCTGTATTCTGTAATCCTTGATCCTCATTTGAAAGAAAAAAAAAGTATCATTTGAATATGGCCCTTACAATGCATAATAAATGCAGGGCAGAGTTCTGTTATGTTTCATTTTTCTTTTTCAGAACTTTCACTAAAGCAAACCCTGTGTAGACATATTCTAAGTTCAATTCTATCATAGGGAGAATTTATTCTGCAGGAAAATGTATCTGCATAAAGATCACAAAAACCAGTTACATAAACAGTGAAAGAAGAAATATTTTCATGTATATATTCTCTTTTATACAAATTTCATTGTGAATCACATGCTATCCATATTAAAAGCAAAAATTATTACATTAACCATGTAAATAGAAAGTGCAGAGTATGTCCAGTGTGATAAATACATCCCACTGCCCATTTTATGGGCAATCCAGTCAAAGTTGCCATAAAAACACAATAGAATAACTCATGCTATAGAGGAAAAAGTCCTTCAAGTATTTGGACATTCATTTGTGTATTATATGCATTAGGCTTTGGTATATTTTCCCCGCAAGTGCAGTAAAAAATCCTCAGTAATTTGCCTGGTAAACTCAGTAGAGATATTTCTCCTTAGAGAAAGATAATGCCATTTCTAATCCAGAAAAAAGTCAGAAATAGTTTCATGTTTAGTATGCTCTTTAATATTATAAAAAAATAATTAAGTGGCTCATACTAACTAGGAAAAAGCTACTTCACATAAATTGCTACTTATCCCTGGCAGAGAATAAGATCCTTGCTGTTTTAGAAAGGCTGAGAAAGAGGAGTGGGTAATTAAAGAAAAGTAACTCCAAATCCAGTGGAACAGCAAAGAACACAATGATCTTTCAGTCCAGACAAAGTTTGTATACGCTGTCTTTTCTTAAGCCACCCATTTAAATTATTGGAACATTTCTGATAGCCTGTGTATTGTGAGCTTGCTGGATATCTTAATAATACATCTAAATTCTCCCTTAAGACCCCACATCCATCAAGTCCATTGTACTGGAGGGTGCAGCTGGAGTGGAAGTGTCTCATCACCTTGCTGTGTACAGGGAAGCACAGCCTTGGCTTCCTCAAGATCACTGCACAAAAAGAAAAAAACACGTTGTTATACTTCTGCCCTTAGCCTAGCTCACTTCTTTCTTGTAAAGGGTTATTAATGAGTAGTGCCTATTCTAGGGGCCTTCAGCAACTCACCAAGTGTGTGTTGGCTTTCAACCTATTCAGACTATCAAAGAGGTTCTCCTCCAGCTTGAAGACAGCACAAACAATGCTCAGTGGCTCACCTGGCCCAGGCTTGTTTTTCTTGCTGGACAGCAGGACAGATGTTGGCAGATGTGCACCTCACCAATCTAGGGATAAGCCTCTCTGCTATGTGCCTGGGGGCTTGAAGTACATGGTATGCTCTGTGTGTAACCTGCTTGTGCCTGAGTGGTGACAAATGCTTTTACTGATTTATTTGCCAGGATCCCTTAATCCTTACATGAAGCACAAACTCCTTACCTGGCTCTTCTGTTATATGAATCCTGTAAAAACAGCACTAAATACCAGAGCAGCAATAGTCTCATAGAGGATAGTTAGGGTAGTGGCCAGGGAGGAAAAGGAAAAGGAGCTCGTGAAAAAATAGTCGATAACATCCCTAAATGACCAAACTTTTGCACCCATTTAGACATGCAGTTTAAAAAATCTTTTTAAGAATAGCAGTTACCAAGGTGTAATGTCTTTCGGGTTCTTTTAGTATTTATTTCAGTAATTACAGACATTTTTTCCTGATTGTAAAGTGATTACTGAATTAATAAACTCTTTAAAGGAAACAAGCACTTATGTGTAACAGTACAATTCAGTATTTATGAAGAGTTGATATTCTGAAAGTAAAGAAAAATGGTTATCAGTAAAAATATCTCTCACCACTCAACCATAGATGAACTATGATTTTTTTTAGGTTATAGGAATATTCTTTGAAATTGAAAGACATCTAGCTATTATATTTTTGAGGAATTAGCCTTTTTTCTCTCTTGCTAATAAAAACTCCAAAAGCTCTATTGAATCAGTCTGCAAATCCTTTTTTATTGTTGTTGCTTTTGTGGGCTAAACAGAAAACCAAATTAAATGTAAATATAATGAGAAGGTCTTACTGCTTAATTCTGGATGACAGAAAAAAACCTCGGCAGCAGATTTGCAACTAAAGAATGTTCCTTGCCTAAAGGCTTGCTCCTGGCCAAAGGACTGTAGGATAACTGTTTTTGATGGAATCTTTGCTCTTAGGAAAATAACTCTATGGTAATCTGATTATACTAGAAAAACCTACAACATTTAGATGTGAAAATAAGGAAAATCAATGAAGTGACTAAGAAACTAATTTGCAGTTGTGCTTTCTGCAGCTCTCAAAAGCATCATTGTGCCATGACTGAAGAATCGTCATCATACCTTACCATTTATATATATATATATATTTTTTTTTTTTCTAGAGAGATATCTAGCAGAAATTTTCCAATTATAATTCAAATCTTTTGTTCTTGCACTTCATATTTCAGACACTGACGAATGTTGTTGGTTGTTGATTTGGTTTTGGTTTGGTTTTGCTTGGTTGGTTGGTTTGGTTTTGTTTTAAGCAAGAAAAGACTTCACAAATATCTAAAACTGTAACCTAAAAACCTAAAAAACCTTCTCTGATTTTGTAAGGTGAACCTTTGGCAGTAGTAATCAGGGAACTGATCACCTGGTTGTCCTGTGTGTGCTGCGTGATGGCATTCGGGATGATCTGTTCCATTGCTTTCCCTGGCACTGAGGTCAGACTGACAGGCCTGTAATTTCCCACATCCTCCTTCCAGCCCTTCTTGTACATGGGCATCACATTTGCTAACCTCCAGTCAACTGGGACATACCCAGTTAGCCAAAACTGCTGATAAATGATGGAAAGTGGTTTGGTGAGCATTTCTGCCAGCTCCCTCAGAACCCTTAGGTGGATCCCATCTGGCCCCATAGACTTGTGTGTGGCTAAGTGGTGAAACAGGTCATTAACCATTTCCATTGGGGTTTCATTCTGCTCCCCATCCTTGACTTCCAGTTAAGGGGAGTGGGTACCCAAAGAACCCAAAGGTCTTACTATTAAACACTGCAGCAAAGATGGTATTAATTACTTCAGCTTTTTCCTCATCGTTTGTCATTATGTTTCCTCCTGCATCCAGTAAAGGATGGAGATTCTCCTTAGCCCTGCTTTTGTTGCTCAGGTGTTTATAGAAGCACTTTTTATTGCCTTTGATGAAAGTAGCCAGATTAAGTTCTAGCTGGGCTTTGGCCCTACTGATTTTCTCCTTGAATATCCTCACAGCACCCTTGTAGTCCTCCTGAGTTCCCTGCCCCTTCTTCCAAAGTTCATAGCCACAGCTATCTGTTCAGCCAGAATCATCTTTTTCCCCACTGGATCATTTTTGAGCACACAAGGGACAGCCTGCTCTTGTACCTTTAAGATTTGCTTCTTGAAGAATGTCCAGCTTTCCTGGACTCCTTTGTCTTTCAGGACTGCCTCCCAAGAGACTCTGACCACCAGCTTCTTGAACAGGCCGAAGTCTGCCCTTTGGAAGGCCAAGGTTCTGTTGTGTCCCCTCCTTACTTCTCCAAGAATCAAAACCTAGGATTTCATTGTAACTATGCACAAGATGGCCTCCAAACATCTCAATACCCACAAGTCCTTTTATGTTCACAAACAGGTCCAGTGGAATGCTTTCCCTAGTTGACTCACTCACCATGTCAGGGAGTTATCTTCCATACTCCAGGAACCTTCTAGACTGTTTCCTATGGAAAAGTTTGGAAACATCGTGATTTTTTATCTTCCATTTCTAAGCCACACATTTTTCTCTATAAGTGCACAATTACTGTTTGTTTTTTTTTTTTCCATAATATAGTATGATTTCGCTGTGCACCCCAAATGAATAGAAATACTGGTTTTGGACTCTTCAACCCCTTCAGCTGATGGTGAAGGGCTATTTCTGCACTGCTGAATGCAAAAAGACACTAGCTTTAGCTCTTACCTACAGTTTAACTCCTAGAGTGCTCCTCGGCATGATTATGGAATGTGCCGAGCAACATTTAGGCTAGAAATAATACAGAAGATGCAAATACACCTTGCAGGCTATCAGTCTGAACTACTGAAAACAGAGCTAGTTTATGTTCCAGTAGGAGGTTGATTTATGTGAACATCTATAGTGGTGGATATCTTGATATATTGGTAAAGCCTGAAGGGTTACAGTTCCCATCAACATTTAGAAGACAAATCTTCACCTCTCTGCTTCATTTTTTACATATAAATTGCTCTTCTTTTCCTCTGTGGATGAAGAATCCTCATGCAAATGTTAGTCCAAAGTAAGGTGTTCCTTGACTCCAACCCAGGAATCTTTCAAAGAATACATAGCAGAGATTATTTGGAACCAAAATTGTCAACTTTCTAGAAATGGTATCTGTTTAAGACTGAAAATTAAAGGTTGCAGACCACGTTTGTAGCAATGGTAAGTGAAAATAGAACAGTAGGTGCTGAAAGTTGAAACTGAATTAAAAAAACCCAAACATTAAATCTTCAGATAAATCCAATTTGGACATGTCTGTTGTCAACAATACTTCATTACAGAGTAAATCCTCTTTGACCTATAGGACGGTTTAATAGCCCTTAGAAACAAACTTCACATCAGGTAATTAGTGGTCAGTCTTAATGAAGCTCTGGGAATGTGAAAATGAATACACTTCTACATTAATTCGTCTTTGAAAACTATACTATACTGCTTCTTATTACACCTTTGTTTGTGCTATCTTACATGAATCATGGGAAAAACAGAGCTTCTGCTAACTAACGGTTAACAAAGTACTATAGATGCCTAAAGTGTAGTTCATTATGATCTGTGGAGCATCTTGGATTTGATGGTGGTTCTTTAGGATGAAAAAGCCGAAGGAATGCAGTGTAGGAATAATTTTTATGTACTTAATTAGATATTACTGAGAAATTTTTAATAGAACAGTGTTTAGTACTGGTAAGTATTAGATTCATCATAAATTTCTTCATCAGAAATAGGATAAGAATAAATAGAAAATTTTAATTAATTTATTTGAAGTGTGTGCTTGATTTCAAATGTATGCTGGACTACAGATGAAGTAATGAATTTTTGATCAAATAAATTCCACCATCTTAATTATTTTCAGCATAATTTTTACTGAAAGGCTTCCTTTGAGTATAAAGAGTGTCTGTTAATTGTCTTGATTAGTAGAATGCAATTCTAACTGCAAAATTGTAACCTGTCAATATACAACACCTAAAGCTTTAATGAGCTGCTTCTGATTTCAGTGGTACCAGGGTAATTAATCATGTGTAAGAATCAATATCTTGTATCAGCATAAATTTAAAAAAAAACCCTAGATATTTCATGAGGTGTCAATACTGTAAAGGAAGTTATTAATGGCTATCTTTATTAAATCATACTACGTAGTCAAGTATTCCTTAAAATGTTTTGTTGATTTGATTACAGGAACAGTGTAAAAAATTTAAAATCAAAGGTTTTTTAGCATGTAGCATGACAATATTATAGGTTGTCTAGACATTTTCGCTGTTCAACCCCAACTTACTGTCAGAAGATTACTGTCATAAGGGCCAGGATTTAATGATGCTAGCTGGTTATGTCACAAAGGCCAGGGTAAAAAGTCAATTTCATGTCGCTCATGGCTGCAAAACTTCTTTGGAAAGAAAAATGTTTGCTGTTTTTCCAGCTGGCAGAATCCAACAGACATTGCTTGTCCTAGACTGTTGTTTTATGAGACAATAATTGAATGACATAGCAACCTTGTATTCTACAACAGCACTCCCTGACATTTCATTTCATTCTGTGAAGAATGGAAGTTCAAGAGTTGTAATGAGCCAAGATTCAGAATTACAGAGTATATTTTATTTTTATCGGAAAAAATAACACATGGTTTTCATTAGTTCTGACAGAAACACAATGCTTTTCCTACTATGCACTATGAATAATACACTCAATGAAGATTTGAAATATATCTCCTACTTAGGGATTTGAAAACTGCTCCTCATGGTATACCGGAAATTCAGCTGCTGCTTTTGGCACCTTGCATGCCTCTTGCATGTGTTTGTGGAAAATATATAGGGCATTTAAAAAGCTGAGGCCTGATCCTTCAAGTGTATGCACAGTTGCCTTTGTAGATCTCAAGCCCATGAGAATAACTACTCTATGCTTAAAGTCTGACTGTACACAGTTTTTAGATCAACATTTTTTTTTCAGTCTTTAAAATCTCATTATTTTACTGGAAATACATTAAGCAGAGCCCAGGTGAATGGAACTACTTTAGTGTAGCCTTGAGAATACTGTTTTGTATTGTAGCTATTATTCTTAGAAACAGACACTGATGAAGCCAGAAATATGGGAGTATATACATTTGATTGTAAAAATCATTTTTTCTCAAGCAGAAAATTGACTGAATACTAGTCACCAGCACCTGAATAATCTTTTCAGAAAATTCCAGTGTGCTGATGTCCAGTGACAGAGATTGTTTACCTGTATCTTATCTCCATGTTTTTAAAACTGTACAGCACTTCCATGAAACTATTGTTAATACTAAAAATCTTCATATAAAAGTCTGACAAATCAAGTGATAAACTTGTTACTTCCCAACCTCTCTGGACAACTTTTATGAGTTTTGGTGTACATCCCCTGAAGATCAGAGGAGGCCTTAACCCACTGAAAACAGAGCAAAGGAGGAAAGGATAGCAAGGGTTGAAATCCAAACATGGAAGGCAGGCTCTATCAGAATCAGACAGTCACAGTTTATACATTATGTGGCAGGGAGGAACAACGTCACTAGGTAGGTTTTATGTGTGAAAATTATAAAGAAAGAAAAGGAGATTTAAAAGGTTAATATGTTGTAGGGGTAAGAATGGAGGAACTGCAGAGTGAAATGCCTCCTAATGGAAGCCGAGATCAGAGAGGAAAGTCAGAATAGCCAATAGCAAGATAGAGTCAGCTCAAAATTCTAAGCCTTGAAATTTCCACTTGCAATAAAGGAAATGAAGATGCCAGACTGGTGTCTCTTGGAGGCTTGGACTGAAGAGAAGTACCCATGGTTGTGGATACATAAAGTGTGACTCTTTGCATGCTTGACCTAGCTTTTAGAGAGAAATGGGATTCTAGGGAAGAATTACTACAGCTATTGAGGAGGCAAGGTGTTGCCAAACATAATTTAGGATTGTGTCTCCAGTTTTCCTGGCTCTGCAACCCTATATATAATTCAAAAACTGGAATCTAATTTTATCTCTTGCTAAAGGCAAGCTTTGTCTGTCTACTATTGGAGGGAAGGCCATTTGAAAAGAACCAATTTAGTGCCCTCTCTCCCTTACAGGTAATAAACAAATAAGATGAATAAGCGCTGAAATGTACCTGACTCCAAGATCTAGAAACTGGAGAGTGCTACCTCTAGACACCAGTGAAGTAGATGGTGTCACTGATTGTAATTTTCAGTCATTTAAAATATTCCTGTATAATCATAATTGTTCCAAGCACCTGAGTGTAGTAATTTTCTCCATTGGTGCTCCATGGGCTTAAGGCAGTGATATTTCTGTGGTTAAAACCCGTTCTCGCATGTTTCTTACCTGATATTTATGTGGATACAAAATAAACCAATTCTGAATTCCTGCCATGAAAAAGAATCACAGGACCCTTTTTCTTTCTTCATAGAAGAAAGGTTAAGGGAAATGTGCCTTAAAGTCTCATTGGAGAGCTTCAGCACAGAGCTGTTATTTCAGAAACAAGCTCATAGCTTGCATCAAGAGTGCCAGCACAGACACGGGGCTGGGGGTGGTGGGAGCCATTCTCCCAAGGGACACTGCATCAAAGCCTCACTACATTTGGTTGGGCGAAACACATTTTCTCAGGGAGTCCCTTAATATGATCCTCCTACTTCTGCATGTGTGTGTGAAAAAGGGGTTTAGCCTCCCGCACTCCCTGGCTCAGAATCACTTGAGATGACAACCTCCGCTTTGGGGCAGGGAGAGCAAGGACTGGAAGCTTTCCTGCAGCACGGAGCTCCAGCTGTAAGGAAGCACATGGTGTGCACTTTCCCAAAAGTGCATGTTTTGATATGGAAAGAGACATTTTGGCATAGCCTGGTTTTGAGAAAACATCGCAAAGGGCTTTGTTGCATTACTGTGCAGAATGATAAAAGACTTCAGCACACTGAATAGTGTCAGGAAATGCGCTTTTTGACCTCTAGTCAAGCTTCCTTCATCCCACTTTGGCCTGCTGCATTCAGATTGAATTATTTTGAACACATACTTCCAGAAGAGCAGAAAAATATAATGAATATGTCACAATATATGGTGTCTTGTTCGGCATCATTGTGCTGTACTGTTTTCTGTTTTCACTGTTAATTTTATCCGTTTCATTTCTTTCTGGTATTACTTAAGCTAAATTAAAATACAATATTAGAATTGAAAACTACATTACCTCTGGTGAGAGCATCTAAGTTTTCCTTAGGTTTTTATTCTGTCTCTGATCTACGCAAATTTTTTCTCAAAACATTGAAAAGGATCCTTTCTCTGTCAGTCACAATGCTGAGATTTTAATCTGACCTAATTACAGAATTTGGCATGTGCCAGTTAACATATATTATTAATACTTTTTTGTATACTTTCCTGTGTTTGATGTTTGTTTTCCTTTTCTTAATGTTTTAAATGTCAGTCCATTGTCTAGACCAAATAGCCAAGGATCTGTTTCTTTTAAATTCCCTTATTGAGTCTGACCTTTGTCACGGAACTTGTCAAGTTACTTGTCAGGTCAATTTATTTACACATCTTAAGGACTCTAGAACCTATTTACCATAGTGAGCTAACACTAGCATTGCTTGTAAAGAGGCTTCCATAGATAAAAGATGTCTTTTGAATACTATCACCATCTTTGGAGAATCACAGAATCACAGAATATTAGGGATTGGAAGGGACTTTGAAAGATGATCTAGTCCAATCCCCCTGCTGGAGCGGGAACACCTAGATGACGTTACACAGGAAGGCATCCAGGCAGGTTTTGAATGTCTCCAGAGAAGGAAACTCCACAACCTCCCCATGCAGCCTATTCCAATGTTCTGTTACCTCACTGAGAAGAAGTTTCTTCTTATATTTAAGTGGGTGACATTTAAAGTTACTGAGTCAATAGAACATATTTTTTTCTCTTTTCCTCAGAACCTAATTTTGCAAAATATGTATCTGGGGAAAAAAAAAAAAAAAAAAGAGGAAGAAAGATGCAAATAGACATTGTCCAGTTCATTTGAAAAACAAAAACTTTTAAAAACTCAAACAAAGAAACAAACAAACAAAAACCAAAACCTGGCACTTTTGCTATCAGAACCTTTTTTTTTTTCTGGTTTTAAAGCAACTTTAACTGAAAAGACTTAGGTCCATATTCAACACAATTAACAGGGTGTTCTTGTCACACTAACACCAACAAATTTAAACACCACCACTATAAAGCACTTTTAGTTTGATCTGCTGAATTTACTTGACATAATGCCCAACACCCTTTTTAATGAGACTGAGATAGGAAATGTTTGTTAACTCATAGGTAGGAGGCAAGTGACACAAAACTTCCGTCCTAATAGGTCAGGTTATGCATTTATGATTGTCTTTGAAATTAAATCCTAGCCAGCTGCCTTCTGGGTGCTCAGGCCCATGCTTAAGTCTTCACCTGTTAACTTATTTGAATATCTACACTCATGTTTTTGCACACAGCCAAGGCACTGATCATTTGAGCACTGGGCAAGCCCTGCTTAGTAAGGAAGAGCCAACAATTGCTTTCCATCCACAGTGCTGGCCATGCTGGGACTCTCACAGCACACTGGACCAGGTGAAACCTCAAAGAATAGGGCTCTTCTTCCTGCCCTACTCTCTGTGAGACATAGGACACTGGAGGTCTACTTCATCCTATCTCCTGGGCAGGACTAAAAGCTGTAGGCCCTGCTTCCTCAGGAGTATTGTAACCACAGGACATCCTGAGGTATGGAGTTGTTCTGACCCTTTTCTCTTAGCTGGATTATTTTAGTCTGTTTATAAAGTACAACTCTTCAGCCTGCTGGTCATGGCATGCTCTGGAGGGGAGAGGACCTTGCTCCAGTTAAAAAGCTCAGGAAATGAAGCACCAGGTATGGAGCTAGTTTTGTCTTCTTCAGTGAGAAAGAAAAAAGCCAAAATGTACAGAAGACTAAATTAGGATGTCATCACACACAAAATGAAAATCATGCCAGTGTCACTTGGAATGCCAGTATCTCATATGACTTGTTAACAAACTGTTCTTTTAACCACAAACTTAGCATCCAGCTACAGCTTAGGAGATAAGGCTTTTTGCTTGGTGTGTTTGTTTTTTTCACACCTCTAAACCCCTTCTACTCGAATTTTATTAGGCTGCAATGCTAGTGTTTTCTAAACTGTTTCTCTTATATTATTGTGGAATAAATGCTCTTTTTTTTTTTTTTTTTTTTTTTGCTGTCTAGTTGCTGCCAAGAATACGAGTCTGCTGAAGAAACACTATTGTAGTTCGAAAGGATGATGAACTGCATGCTTTCTTTTTCACTTCTACTAAATGCCAGGGAACATCAAACAGTTGACAGGAAAGGATGTTGCCACTTACAGAGCTTAGCTTTCCTGCATTTAACTGGATACTGCTTTAGTTGTGTCTTCAGATACTAGTTTCAGTTATTTCAGATTTTAATGTACATTTAAATTTAGAATATTTATAAAGTTCGTTACCTTAATAAATGAATCACAGAATCTACAGGTGGGCTGCCAAGCAACATAATCTCTCTTGCACTTGGATTCTCATTAGAAAAATAGGTATGTATGTAAAATAAGTTGTGTGACAAATAACATCAGCTAGATCAATATACAGATGTAAGGGATGCAGAACACAGCATGTATACCATTTACAATGAATTCTCTGAGCTTATTAAAAACGGAAGCAGTGAATAAAGTACCCTCAAAGCTGGTATCAAGTCACTTACCTTCCTCTCAATCATGACCATCTGAATATTCACAACAACCATCTCCAGTCCCTACCATCCCTATTTTGGACACAATTCTTCCTACTTGTCTGAAGTAGCAAAGTAGTAATTCACATCACAGAATCACAGAATCACAGAATGTTAGGGATCGGAAGGTGTGGGTTGTCTGAATTTAGAGTTGATGAGTTAGTTTTCTGTATTTGGAGTTAATAGGCTAGTTTGTTGTGTGAATAAAGTTAAGTGTTGCGGTAGTTGTGAGGCGACTTGGAGGCGGGGAGCTTGTGGTCGGTGGGGGTGCCTGCGCCCTGGAGCCCTGGAGCGGGGGACAGCTTGTGACTACGAGATAACGATCTTGTTACCATGCGAACACTGCCTGACTAAGATTCCCGCCTTAGCTAGCTTAATGTCTGTTAAAGTGATTAGCCAATCAGCATGAAACATGTGTGCCTTAGACTATATAAATGTATGTTTGCCATACAATAAAGCGGACACCTTGCTTGCATCAAGCTGCGTCCCCGTCTCTCAATCGCGGCAAATTGGTGACCTCCGACGTGATCGTCAGCGACGAAACCGCCGAGGATTGAAAAACCGCCTACCTGGTGGCATGTCGCGAGTCCCGCAGAACGTGGAATGAGCTGCTGAAAGGAAGCAGGATAAGCCGGCCGGCCAAACAATCCCTCCGTCTGGAACGAGAGGTGAGCTGCGGGAAACTAGCAAAATGGGGAATCAGGAGTCTTCCCCTGAGAGAGACGTTTATGAGCTTATGAAAGCTCTACTTAAGAAGCATGGGAAAAAGACTCTTTCGGAACAAGATCTTAAGTTAATCCTTAAATGGGTGCAGGTTAAGATCCCCGCGGTGACTGCTTCTTCTATTTTTACGCGTGAACTTTGGGACGATGTGGGGGTAAAGTTATGGGACGCAGCCACCTCAGGAGATGAGGAAGCGCAGTATATGCTCCCCAGTTGGAGAAAAATCTTTGAAACCATAAAGGCACAAGAGCAAAATCAGCGAGGCTCCGAGGAGGGAGCTCAGTCACCTCCCTCCTGCCCTTCTAAAATCGCTGGTGGGGCGGAACCCTCTGCGCCACCGTTAGCTTGTGCTGCTGGATATCCCCCGGAGGGTGATCCCTTTGACCCGGGTCCGATTTACCCTGAAAAGGAACCTGATCTTTTTCCCCCTGATCCTCATGAGGTTTGGGGAAAGATTAAGCGCCAAGCGATAAACGAGGGGGAGTTGGAAATAGCCAGAACTATAGTAGCCCCCGTTATATACCAAGGACGGGGGAGGGCTCAAGCTCAGTGGGAAGCTCTTTCTTTTTCGGTAATTAAGGAGTTGCGCCGTACAGTTACCGAGCATGGGTTGTCTTCCCCTTATTTTGCAAGCCTTTTATCTTCTGTATTCGATACATATGTCATGACCCCACATGATTTAAAATCTCTCGCGCGATTGTTATTAACCCCAACACAATATACAATGTGGGAGTCTCAATGGAGAACGGGATTGCAGACAGTTTTGCTGGGTTATGCAGGACATGCTAATGCCGCCTTAGCTGCATTGACTATAGAGCACCTCACAGGAACAGGGCAGTTTTCGGATCCCGCGGCCCAAGCTAGGGACATTCCTCGGGAGGCTTTGGAAGCAGGCAGAGAAGAAGCGAAAAGGGCCTTGTTGAGAGTTCCTGACTCTGGCAGACCCCAAAAAGCATTCACTAGTATCACTCAGGAACCCCGTGAGCCGTATATGCAGTTTATGGATAGATTAAAACAAGCCTTAGAGCGGCAAGTTGATAACGTACAGGCTCGGGAGATTTTACTCCTTAAACTGGCTGTGGAAAACGCTAACGCCGATTGTAAAAAGCTCTTAAAGTCTCTCCCAAATCAAAACCCTACCTTAATTGAAATGGTGGAAGCCTGTAATAGAATTGGCACTATGGATCATAAATATGAGGCCATGGCTGCTGCTTTTGCGGCCATGCACAGCCTGATGGGCGCCGACCCACAGCGAAACTGCTATGGGTGTGGAAAACCGGGACACCTTAAAAAAGATTGCTTTAGTGCCAATGCTGGGAAACGACCCCAAATACCTGGAGTTTGTCCTAAGTGCCAAAAAGGGCGCCACTATGCTAACCAGTGTCGATCTAAATACGACTCTCAAGGGCGCCCCATACAGGGAAACCGATCGCAGAGCGCGGGACCGCGGCGCGCACAGACACAAGTTCCGCGACCGGCGCCCCCACAAACGCCGGGGGGGGAAACAGGAGTGTTTCCAGTCTCCGCCCAGCAACAGCAGGGAGCACCGGCCTGGACCTGGCAACCGCCCACACAGTAACGCTACTTGATTCCTCTGTTCACTTACTGCCTACCAAAATTGCAGGTCCTTTGCCCCCTCGAACGCAAGCGTTATTATTGGGAAGATCATCCACCACCCTGTCAGGACTTTTTGTATTGCCTGGAGTGATTGATCCTGACAGTAATTCAGAAATCAAAATTATGGCCTGGACCCCGTTTCCTCCTTGTACAGTGCCAGAGGGAAGTCGTATCGCTCAATTGATACTGATCCCTAAGGAAGACTATGTCCCAATCCCTGACCAATTGCTCCCACAGAGACAGGGAAGCTTTGGATCTACGGGAGAACCGCTAATTTTATGGGTTCAAGCCATCTCACAAAAACGTCCTATATGTCAATGCACCCTCATTTGCAGAGGTCAGCAAGTCGTGTTGAGTGGAATCATTGATACAGGTGCAGATGTTACCGTTATTTCTCAAGCAAAGTGGCCTTCTAGGTGGCCTTTAGCTAATGTCTCTCAGACATTAGCAGGAATTGGGGGGTGTGGAGCTAGCCGCCAAAGCGCAGAAATAATACAAGTTCAAAATTCAGAAGGACAAGTTGCCTCAGTCAAACCGTTTATCTTACCAGTACCTATGGTCTTGTGGGGGCGTGATGTGTTATCCCAGTGGGGGATGTCTATCCAGACACATTTTTAGGTGGGGCCATTGAGGGGCGTGAAACCCTAAAGTTAACTTGGAAAACAGATACTCCTATTTGGATTGATCAATGGTCCCTGTCGCTGGAAAAACTTCACGCCCTCCAAGAAATAGTTAATGAACAACTATCTATGGGACATATTGTACCCTCTACGAGTCCTTGGAACTCGCCTATTTTTGTTATTAAAAAACTGACTGGCAAGTGGCGCTTGCTCCATGACCTCAGAAAAATTAATGATGCTATGGAAGACATGGGGGCCCTGCAACCTGGGCTTCCGTCACCCGCCATGATCCCTAGAGATTGGCATTTAACCATCATAGACCTCAAAGATTGTTTTTTCAACATTCCATTGCATCCAGACGATGCCCCTAAATTTGCCTTTTCTGTACCAAGCGTCAACATGCAAGCTCCTTTGCAAAGATACCAGTGGATTGTGCTACCGCAGGGAATGAAAAATAGCCCTACAATATGCCAATGGTATGTAGCAAAAATACTTAGTCCTGTCAGAACTGTAGTACCTGCTGCATTGTTATATCATTATATGGATGACATTCTAGTGGCAGCACAGCACCATGAAGTCATGGAGGAAGCTGTAGCCCTTGTCGTGGCTGCTGTAAAATCAGCAGACCTCTGTATTGCACCAGAAAAAATTCAAAAAATACCACCTTGGAAATACTTAGGATGGCGTATAAGGGCTCAGACTATTGCTCCGCAACCTTTACAAATACAGGCGAATATAAAGAATTTACATGACGTGCAAAAACTGCTGGGTACAATCAATTGGGTCAGACCATTGTTAGGAATCACTAATGCGGATCTTCGTCCCTTATTCGAAATGCTTAAAGGAAGCTCGGACTTAAACGCTCCGCGAACTCTCAGTCCTGAAGCCATAACTTCCTTGCATAAAGCTGCGGCAGCGATTACCTCCAGACAAGCGCATCGATGGGAACCAGAATTGCCTTTTCAATTAATCATCCTTAATCCTGCTAGACAGCCTCATGCACTTATTTTCCAATGGGACTGCCAGAAAACTGACCCTTTACTGATCATTGAATGGATTTTTTTACCTAACCAAGCCACAAAGACAATTTCTACCCAACATGAGATGTTTGCATCTTTAATCATCAGGGCTCGACAGCGATTACTTACCCTGGCAGGCACGGACTTCGCCCTCATATGTATGCCAGTAACAAGTGTTTACTTGCAATGGTTACAACAACAATCAGATGCACTAGGCATAGCTCTAACTGGCTATGCAGGCCAACTCACTTCTCATCCGCCTTCTCACAAATTGTTAAGCATCGATTTCCACCTTTTACCTATTCCAAAGCGGAGTGACCAGCCTTTACAAGCCCTCACTGTATTCACAGATGGGTCTGGCAAATCTCACAAGTCTGTTATCCTTTGGTGGGATGATCATCAAGAACAGTGGAACTCAGATATAGAGACTGTACAGGGTTCTCCTCAAATAGTAGAATTGTCTGCAGTTGTTCGAGTGTTTCGAAAATGGTCTATTCCTCTCAATATAATCACTGATTCTGCTTATGTTGCAGGAATTGTTAGCCGAGCAGAAGCTTCTGTGCTACGAGATGTTTCTCATACGGCACTGTTTAATTTGTTACAAGAACTCATCTTTCTGTTAAATTCCCGTCTTCACCCTTATTTTATTATGCATGTTCGATCTCACACTTCTCTACCTGGTTTTATTGCAGAAGGGAACCGACAAGCGGATTTGCTTACGCTACCGGTGCAGGTGTTACCAGATCGATTAGCGCAAGCTAGACTCAGCCACTCCTTTTTTCATCAAAATGCTGCAGGCCTTAAGCGTCAATTTGACCTCACTATACAACAAGCCCATAATATCATTGCGGTGTGTCCTGATTGTCAAAGGCACTCTTTCCCTTCTATAGCAGAAGGAGTCAACCCCAGAGGGCTACAGAGCCTTCAACTCTGGCAAACAGATGTCACTCATTTTGCTGAATTTGGTCGTTTAAAGTTTGTTCATTGCTCTATTGATACATTTTCAGGAATGTTATTTGCTTCCTGTCATATAGGAGAAAAAGCACGTGATGTGCAAAAACATCTAATGCGCGCTTTTGCTACTTTAGGGGTACCCTCTCAAATTAAAACTGACAATGGCCCCGCATATGTATCTAAAACCTTAACTACCTTTTTTGCCTCTTGGGGTATATCACACATTACAGGTATCCCTCATTCTCCTACGGGACAAGCTTTGATAGAACGATCTCACCAAACCTTAAAACGCCTGTTATTAAAACAAAAAGGGGGAATAGGGGCTGCTACACCAGAGGAGCGAATACAGAAAGCCTTGTATGTTTTTAATTTTTTGAATTGTTCCCTATTAGACAGCAATCCTCCAGTAGTTCGTCATTTTAGCACAAACACCTTTTTTGAACCCAAGATTAAGCCGCCAGTATTGATCCGGGACCCCGAAACAGGTAAGATAATGGGACCCTATCCCCTTGTCACGTGGGGAAGAGGCTATGCTTGTGTTTCCACAGAAAGAGGTCCCCGCTGGATCCCAGCTAAAAACGTGAGACCTTTTCGAGAGACATTGCAGCAGCCTCCTGAAGACATTCCTGGTCCTGATCCTGCGACTGACATAGAAGACACTACCGATCAATAATTGAATGAACTCTGTTCCAGAGGTTAACAAATGGGAGCTTAAGTGTCCCCAATGTGAAAAATGTAATCCGTGGATTTGTAGAATTTGTGCTAATTGTGGAAAATCACAGTGGCTAAATCGCCATACAGTAGGACACTGGTGTGATAACTGCCTAACAATTGAGTGGAATACAGTTCAGGTGTTATTGATAACAGGTAGAGAGACAGAATATTCTCCCCGGTATGATTATTATTCTGACGATTGGGGGAAAATTGTAGCACAAAGGTCTGTGGACATTTTATATTCTAAGATTGAATGCGCCAAAGACATTCAAATGAGCATTATTAATAGTAATCCCATGTGTGTTACAATGCTTCCAAAATCAATAACTGCTTCAATGAACAAGATTTTCCTCGTGCAGCAAGGAGCGGACCAAGATCAGAAAGAAATTACGAAAACCCCCAGTACGGAGCTGTTAGTAAGATGTCCTCGAGTTGGTCGTTTGCCGACCTTGGGAGGGTCAGTTAATTAAAACAAAAAGGGGGAGATGTGGGTTGTCTGAATTTAGAGTTGATGAGTTAGTTTTCTGTATTTGGAGTTAATAGGCTAGTTTGTTGTGTGAATAAAGTTAAGTGTTGCGGTAGTTGTGAGGCGACTTGGAGGCGGGGAGCTTGTGGTCGGTGGGGGTGCCTGCGCCCTGGAGCCCTGGAGCGGGGGACAGCTTGTGACTACGAGATAACGATCTTGTTACCATGCGAACACTGCCTGACTAAGATTCCCGCCTTAGCTAGCTTAATGTCTGTTAAAGTGATTAGCCAATCAGCATGAAACATGTGTGCCTTAGACTATATAAATGTATGTTTGCCATACAATAAAGCGGACACCTTGCTTGCATCAAGTTGCGTCCCCGTCTCTCAGTCGCGGCAGGAAGGGTCCTCAAAAGATCGTCTAGTCCAATCCCCCTGCCGGCGCAGGAACGTCTAGATGAGGCTACACAGGAATGTGTCCAGGCGGGTCTTGAATGTCTCCAGAGAAGGAGACCCCACAACCTCCCTGGGCAGCCTGTTCCAGTGTTATGTTACCCTCACTGAGAAGAAGTTTCTTCTCAAATTTAAGTGGAACCTCTTGTGTTCCAGTTTGAACCCATTACCCCATGTCCTACCACTGGTTGTCACCAAGAAGAGCCTGGCTCCATCCTCATGGCACTCACGCTTTATATATTTGTAAACATTAATAAGGTCACTCCTCAGTCTCCTCCAAGCTAAAGAGAACCAGCTCCCTCAGCCTTTCCTCATAAGGGAGATGCTCCACTCCCTTGATCATCTTTGTTGCCCTGCGCTGGACTCTCTCAAGTACTTCAAGTAGTTCCCTGTCCTTCTTGAACTGAGGAGTCCAGAACTGGACACAATATTCCAGAAGCGGTCTCACCAGGGCAGAGTAGAGCAGAAGGAGAACCTCTCTCGACCTACTAACCACCCCCCTTCTAATACACCCCAGGATGCCATTGGCCTTCTTGGCCACAAGGGCACAGTGCTGGCTCATGGTCATCCTGCTGTCCACCAGGACTCCCAGGTCCCTTTCTCCTACACTGTTCACTAATAGGTCATTCCCCAACCTATTCTGGAGCCTGGTGTTGTTCCTGCCTAGATGCCAGACTCTACACTTGCCCTTGTTCTATTTCATTAAATTTTTCCCTGCCCATCTCTCCAGCCTGTCCAGGTCTCACTGGATGGCAGCACAGCCTTCTGGCATGTCAGCCACTCCCCCCAGTTTGGTGTCATCAGCAAACTTGCTGAAGGTGCACTCTATTCCCTCGTCCAAGTCATTGGTGAATATATTGAATAATACTGGCCCCAGTGCTGACCACTGAGGCACTCCACTAGATACAGGCCTCCTACTGGACTCTGCCCCATTGACCATGACTCTCTGGCTTCTTTCCTTCAGCCAGTTCATGGTCCACCTCACTATCCAATCATCCAGACTGCACTCTCTCAATTTAGCTGTGAGGATGCTGTGGGAGACTGTGATAAATGCTTTACTGAGGTCAAGGTAGACCATGTAGGGCAGTAATTATGGTCTAAAAAGTGGGTCTGATGAAAGGCAAGAGGGATAGATGAAAGACCATGAGAAAAACTCAAGTTTGAAACTAATGTGGTTACGAGAACCTTGTTATCGGCCACAGTAATTGTCTGTATGTCAACTCAAAGCAAGACTTTTAATTTTCCAACAAATTAACTGTACCCCCTTTGTCATAGGTATAGACACACACACACATTTTATTTATACTTATTTCTCTCAAAAAACACAGGTTTCTTTAATCAGAAAAGAAACTGGGAAGTCCAACGAGAAGAAAAATTCATCAATTATCTCAGGTTGTTTGTTTGTTTGTTTGTCTTTTTTCTTTTTCTTTTTTGCTTTAAAACACTTTACTTCAGTTTAGTACAACTTCATATTTGTAAAAGGCAGAAAAGATTAAAAAAAAATCTTATTACAATTCCACTATATTTTTAAGCTGCAAGGTAGCAATTATGGACAAAAAGCTCTGGACCCTGGGCAGGACAGAATGATTTATTCATTGACTGGCAATGTACTTGTTAAGAGGTGTTTCAAGAAAACAAAAATATCTTCAGAAACTATTATCTCCTCCTTTTTCTTTTTTCTTTTCCCCAGAGGTGGATGAAAATGAGTGACGGTGCATGGGGAGAAGGTGGCAGACCTGAATAGGTTGGCAGTGCAGCTGAAATCTTTGTCAAATTCTGGCCAAAGTGGGAAAGACAAGAACAAGTTGAGAAATAAACCTAATTCTAACTTCAGAGACAAAGCAGGCTCCTTGTTGGATAATAAATCTTTCAAACCTTATCAAAACAGTAATACATTTTGTCTCCAATCATCATCACAGTTAGAAGAAGATGCCAGATTGTGTACTAAACAAAACACAAGTTTGACATCATTAGCATCCCATAAACAGTGGGCAACAGAAATTTAGGAATTATTTGAGATTTAGGAACAGTTACAGTTTTCTCCAGCTGTAACATCATAGATATGTCTAAACCTATGGTAGAGCTAGCATCTTTCCATGTAACCTGATTTCTGAAGGACAAATGTCTTTGCAGAGAAGAACAAGTCATTACCCAAATTAAGTGAATATTTATTTTGCCTGAGTTTTCCATAAAGAAGTTATAATAAATAAGACTAGCTTGTCGAGTTGCGCAATGAGAAATCAGTGTATTTCCATGTGAGATACAAGGAGAACAGAGCTCTAGAAATTAGGTTAACTAAATAACCTGTACCTCAAAGTATTAGTCAAAGATTTTTAATAGCATCTGTTCAACAGAGCATGAGACTATGTAACCATATTAGCCCAAGTTGACCTTAAAACATTTATTATATTTATTGATTTGGAAAGACTCCTAATCTCAGATTTAAATTCCTTATTTCTGAAAAGCCTGTTTTTTACTGTAATTTTTACAGTCCTTCCATTGTTACACATAAATAGCTGCCCTCCATTTAATTTATAACAAACTTTTGGATATATATTTGTTTTAATCTACAAATATCTACTCTAGGCAGACTGTGGTGTTTACCACCATGATGTCTAGTGGACAATTAATGACAATGAGAAATAGAAAAGAACATTGGAAGGAGGAAACTCTGTGCCCAGAAGGGAATAACTAAAGGGCTGAGGGGAAGCCTCTGGACCTTGGCCCAGAAGTAAAAAGTCATCTTTCAACCTATCAACAAAGACATAGGCAGTTCACTTAACTCTGCTGCATCTTGCTAAATGACAGCAACAAGACCAGACTGAGGCTCCTACCTATAGGTGTAGCTTACTTTAGAAAAGGGAATATGAAGCATAATCAACACACTGGACTGAAATCTGATATTGGAAAAGCTAGCTGGCCTTGGCAGCTAGAGTTAAAAAATTATGCAAAATGTAAATATAAGGCCATAAGGACTAGTAACATTGTAAATTCTGGTCTTGCTCGCTGAAGGCTGAGGAGAAGAAAGACCTGAATGAGTTGAACAGCCATGAAAAAGAACTGTGATCCTAGGGTGTCTCACTGAAATATGTTTAGGAGCAGCTGGGAAATATTGTCATTGTGCAAAGACATCATAACTGCATCTGCTTGGGTTCACATTACACACCAGCACAGTCCCTGTGGGCAATTGATTGCCTCAGGTGTATCAGTCAAGTATAGACTTTATCATTCTTACTTCAATATGGTTTAGTTCCCCTGTATGTGTTATGCACCAATGTTAAGCAGTCTTCTTACCTCCTTAGCACATTCCTCTTTTTAAATCCCGGGGTTTTTTTCACTCATAAGAATTCCAGGCAGATAGTTTAATCCAATTTTTTCCATTTGTCAGAAAGACTACTCCCCAACAACAAGGTACCAGTCAGGGATGAACAGCTACATATGTCTGTTGGAAATATCATCTTCAGTCAAGATTCAATATGTAGGAGAATATCCTGTGTCTGAAAGTGTTGGGAAGGTATACTTAGGTGTAGAATTGTCTCCTAGTCCTGCCTCTACAGAACAACTAAAATGCAGCCTGTCTTTATTGCTCCGGTGATCTATAGGAGTTAATCGGGAAAGAGATTCTAGTATGTCCATTAACCTTCTCCTAATAAAGGTAAATAGTGTCCTTTGTTTCCTTGGTTACTTGATTTGAAATAATAAATTTTGTATATATATATATATATATACACATAGATTATATGTCTGATCTGCAAATCTAGGGTTTTTTTACTTAAAATGTTGAGTGGGTTTATGCAGTAATGGTAAGGTAATAAAAAAATATGGAAATCACTTCATTACAAACTCAGTTTTTCTGAGTCAGACAAAAAAAAATAGCACAACAACTAGATGTATTTGGACCCTCCAGGGTAAACATTCTGCAAAAATAATTGCTCTCTTTCATCCGCAGCTAAACTGAGACAAGCAGTAATGTCCATAGTAATTATCAGTGGGTTAGTCATCCACGAACACCTCTGGCAATCAGAGCTGAAGTTCCTAAGAAACAGTTTAAGCCTCCCTTGTCTCTCTCTCTTTAGCTGGGGAAGCAGATGCTCCTATTGCTCAAACTTCTCCAGAGATCCACTGATAAGTGAACAGGAGCTACTGCATCTTCCAGTACCAAAAAGATGATGGGGACAATATGATCTTCCCCAAGGGTGAACCTGGCAGCTATGTTTATTCACTCACCGTCACTACTTGGGAACAAATCAGCACAGGGTCCCTTCTGGCTTTTACCTGGAAATACAGGACCCTTCCTAGCTGTTCCCCTGCCTGCCTTCTGGAAGACACAACTTGACCTATACTGAGCTTACTTTGAGTTCAGTGACTCTTTAACGAAGTACAAAGTGACCTCTTAAACAAAGTTCATGCTCTAGAGTATTGTGTATTCTTTACCAGAGTTAAAAGTGATTCTTTGTGACAGATTAATAAAACATTTACAGTAAGCTGATAACACTCATCTGAGTGCCAAACCTCTATCTCATAAAGCAGCCAAGATTATTCAGACATAAAGTGCATTCCAGCTTCAGCTGCGGAAGACCAGAAGGTTTGGTATACAAAACAAAGGATGACATGCCTCATAAATTGTAGGAAAATAAACCTCCGGGAAATCATCACTATTTAAATTATGTGTCTTTGTTTTTTCTTGTAACCATGATAACTTCTATATACAAAAAAGAACTATTTAAATATTTGAACTGATGTGGATTCTTAACTTATTGCCATAACGATTAAAGCTTAAACAACTGATAGAACTGACCGTATCTTTATTGACAGGATTTAGGGTAGAATCAAAACTTTAAACAGGGACTGATTGTTTTAAAACACTTAATGGGAACAAATAACATTATTCTTTTTTAATTTACATATTTTTAAATGTACATATTAAATGCCACACTCTGAAAGATCCGTGCATTTTTTTTTTTTTTTAAGAAACACTATTGCACAAGAAATGTTGGCTCCTCACTCTGTTTTTAAATGCCTCACAGAATAAAACTTTCACAAATTCTTCAGCTCCCACTACTAGTAGCTGCAAGGAACCAAAATCACAGTACTTTCTAAATTACTGGGTAACCATTCGTGGAAATGATTGTTTGAAATATTCAATAAATGCTTTTTGCACAAATTATATGCATATTGACCTGTATATCTGAATGAAATTTCTTCATTCAACTAAAGCATATTGTTGAAGGCAGGGGCACTGGTCACTTGTGACAGGACCATCTTCAGGAAAATTAGTTATGTTGGCTGGAAACCTTGATAGCGACAGATCCTAAGACTGCTTCAGAGCCCACTTGAGTAAGCCAACTACTCGGACTTTAACACCTGAGTCCACTTTTGCAAGGACTGTCTTCTAAATCCATGGGATATAAATGGAATTTCAGTTTCTGAATCCAAAATAAATCTCCAATATCTACTTGTCATATATCCAACAGCTGAGGTTATTAAGCTCATCCTAAGTGCCTGGATTGCCTGCAAACATCTACCTTTTACAGTGAAAAGATGGAATGACAAGAGAAACTAATAGCTGTTCCCTGGGGACCTGCATCTCCAGTGTTCTCGGTGAGTCTTCCTGGTCACATCCTAACATTCCCACAGTGCTCCTAGCCTAAACATTGCTATTTGTTGTGAGACTGAAAAGAACGTATTTCTGAAACTGGAATCATCAGTGCTTTTTTGAAGACTAGATGATTTTACAAAAAAAAAGAATTGCCAACTTTCTTAACTTCTTTCACGTATAGCTAGGATGCTTTCTTGTCTAGGGGCAAAGAAGGTAACCTTCACTTTATTAAACTAAAGAACTTTCTTCTGTGGTGTCCAGAACAAGATGTGTGACCTGAGTCTCATGATGAAACACATCTTAGCAAAAAACACTTAAAGTTTTAAAATTCCCAATATTGAAAAACAAAACAAAACAAACTGACCAATCAAAGAGAAACTATTTTCTTAAATGAGAGGAACACATCAAAAGAAAGAGTTTAGCTTTGTACTCTTCTGCAAGGTACAGAAATTTCATCTTTGTCAGTACTGTGCTCAGGAGCAAGGTCAGTGTAGTTAGAGAAAACTGACTTCTGATGTCTTCTGAGCAGGAGTGGCCTCCTGCCTGCAGGCACCAGGAGCATGTCCCACCTACAGGTCTCCTTAGACCTTCTGGGTGTTTATAGGCTCTGAGCTGCCCTGTTCTGTCCTGGCAAGGCACAAACATAACACCTCGGTGCTGCCACTCTGCTACTCCCTATGTAACCACCTCACGAAGAACTGTGCCTTGAGAAAACAATGTGCCTGGTCTTTTCTGATTTTGCATTTTGGCTAAAATAAGCTTTTTCTTTTTCCTGTCAGAGCGATTTTCTAAGCCTTCTTCTCATTTCTCTTCCCTTAAGGTTGCTTAAGGTATGGAAAAGCAATTTTTCTTCAGGGAAACTAATTTTTGCCTGTTCATGAAGAAACTTGCATGCTGAAGCTGAGTGTTGAGTAAAATAGGGCAACCAGCTTGTTCCTTGGTTTTAAAGGGAGTTTGTTCTCTAAGCAGAAAGGAAAATGAAACTTGTGGCACTGCTCTAGTGACAGAGGCAGACTGCAATACAGGATATCTGCATCTAATTCTGGGTTGTACTACCAAAATTCCTCTGTGAACCTGGACAAATCATTTCCCCTTTTCCCCCTTTTTCCTTCATTATGATACCAAGTTATCCGCAGTTAATTATACTGTCAAGTTACTCCAGCTCATTAATGATGTTATCTAGTCAGCCTGTCATAAATTAGTCATAAATTACTTTATCTCTTTCTATGTACCTGCTTTGCCCCTGCTCAGTACGGGGATTCAGAATAATCATTATTGATTAATTTTTTGAGATACTAATCTAGAGTCCATTTCTGGAAAAAGTTTCAAAAGACATCCCTGATGACCACAGGAACAGCTCTTACATTTCCAAGAATACAAAGACCTTCATCTGAGATAATAAATGTGGATATTAATCTAAGTTTAATTACATTAGACACCAAAACTTCATCCAGTTTGTTTTAATTTTTTCCACTGTATACAGATATCTCTAAGACTGCATAGAATGTTTGTATGTTTTCCCCTAAGAACTGTTTAGACTATTAGCATTTCATTAAACAAAAAATATGTTAATCTCTTCTCTGTTATTCACATGAAGATAAGAATTTTGTTAAATGCTTCTTGAAGATTAAAAAACAGGTGACTAAATTATTTTCAGCAGTATTGTCAACTTCCCAGCCTGGCATTAAGCAGCTGTGAAGAGATATCAAAATAATCCCAGAAGGTTCTTTTATATGCAGAATCAGTAAACATATGTATTTCACATCTACAGGAAAGTGGGTTGTGTCTCAGTCTTGAGAGAATAAGTTCAGTCATTCTTTTTAAAAATAATGAATGTCAAAACAATGCAGGTTTGGGTTTGTTGGTATGATTTAAAATCTATTAATTAATTAATTAATTAATTAATTAATTTACATGTATTTCTAAAAAGGACAGAAAATCTTGTGCAATTTTAATTGAACCAATGATCTGAAACTACCTACTCACTCAGGTCACGGCATTAAATACCTGAGATAAATTTTGAGTAATAACTTCAAAGTTATTTTACAAGAAAAAAAATGATGATTTTTATTATCATTTCTTCTAATTCCTCTTTTATGTGTAAAATGTGCTTGATTTCCTTCTTTTTAGGAATGAAGTTTAGGTCACAACAGAATGTTGCACATCCTTTAGCTCAAGTAGCTAACCTATGGTCTATCTCTATAAACATTTTACAGCAAAACACAGTGTACCTAACAGATTTTTCATACCTGTTAGCCATGTAAATCAGGTTTCTTAAATTCTTTCTTTGCCTCTTCTGAAAATCCTCCTCTCTCAGGAAAACAGCTGTCTTCCACACCATATAGTTCAATATTAGAGTCTCGCATTACAATGCCAATGCTCTTTTTACAAGCAGATATCACACACTACAAACACACACACACACTACAAATATCTGAAAATAAACCTGCACATTCTCAGAGTTTCCTCTTGTCTTCTATAGTCAAAATGAAGCTATCAAGAAATAATATGGGCTTAATACTTTTTTTCTGTGTTCATGATATTTTCTTGAGATTCTGAAATTAGTATCTCTAGTAAATACTCTCTATTAGCAGTTGGGCACTTATCAAACCCTACTCTGTAAGAATAATTTAAATGTTTTATGGTTTTTCCTTGAATTGGTGCATGTGTCACTCAGGTACCTCTGGAACATTATTGTACACATTGTGATAAATCAAATAGCAACCAGATCATAGAATCTTTGTTGGTTCAGATTCTAAGTAACTTTTTGCAATATGTGCAATAATTCATATTTGGAACAAGATATAAAGAAACCTGAAATATATCGAGGATTATATCTAGTAAATTCTCAGGAACTTCTGCTGCTGCAAATGACAGCGCAATATCATTAAAGTGCCTCTCTTACAGACTCTCTGTATTTTGACTGGTTTTATAAATATTCTTGTTTCTATTACTGATTTCCATGGGGAAAATAATTTAGGAAGGAATGAAGAGTCTGTAATTTAATACATTTTGAAATGTCAATAAAAAATAGTCCATAGGCTTTCCTCTGGTGCTGGTTGTCAGTAGAGATCCATCTGTTTATTATTGTATGAGAATATGGAATTTGACTTTCTTCTCTTAGCTTCCAGGAAATGAAGAACAAAGAAGCTGCTGTAGCATTTTTTGCTACCTCCCTAGTGCTGTCCTGTGAAATCAGCTACTTTAAAACCCAATTGTTAGTTAAGGCTTTTGTGCCTTTTGACATTACTCAGCACTATCAAAATGCAGTCTGGGAATCCTGGAGGGATTGGAGCTGCATAGTGTAGCAGATTTTATAACTGCCAATTGCTTCTTCTATGTTCCCACAGTGTCTTTCTTTTATTGATGTGGAATAGTTACTTCCTCACAATGCAGACACCTCTATAAAACTTGAAATCAATACCTCAATATGCAGATGGGGGAAGAGTAATTAGGTTCCATCATGTAATAGGTGAGCTAATGCTAGTGCTCAGGGTACAGCACAGATTGTATTTTCTGAGTTAAAATAACATGGCATTTGAAAAGCAGTTGAATGCTAATCAAGCATCTGGCCTGTTGGCTCTAGAGAAGGGGCAAATCCTCACCAGCCTGCCATGACACTGGTATTCTAATCTCTCCCAGTGTAACAATGTTAGCATGATGAGATTTCCTTAGTTCATATCAATGCGACTAGCAGAAGATTCTTCTTTGCGTCTTGATGTTTTGAAACTAGATTGTTCCCAGAAACAACCCTCTAATAGAAGCATTGCAGATGTTCATTTTCTTGAGATAAAGGTACATAACAGTAGGCAACAGCAATAAAACAAAATAAAACAAAACTACAAACGAAGAACAAAAAGCACCACAAACCTCAATCTTCCCCCTTTGGAAAGGTTCTAAACAAGACTATAATCTAAATTTATTATTTGAACTGGATATGGGTTCTTAAAAATCATGGTAAAAGAAATATATTATTGTCCTTTTCCAGTAACATATTTATTCTTCACCAAGTCCTGCTCTACAACAGGACATGGCCACTGGTGGATTAGAGACTCCACCATCAAAACCCTGAAACATGGCCCCAAAGATGCAGTTCACTCTCTCACATCTATTAAAATAGATATCTGCCATATCTTACCCTTTACAAAACTTTGCCACTATCTGCTTTGACCACAAGTGACACTTTTCTATCCCATAATGGCACGAACCTTGTACCAGGAAGCTGAATTTGCCATCAGTCAGCTTTTGTGCTTGTAAAATATATGGTCTTCATTTGTCTTATTCGTTTCAATAGGACAAAATTTATCTCACCCTCAGTCAGTGGTATTCTGGGAGTGAGATAAACACTTCATTACATTAATCTAGATCATCCCTCAAGATTTGTTTTCTGAAGGATAGGAGCGGAGAAACCTTTGTAGGTTGGTGATGTTGTTCGTGTTTGGCTATTCTTAAAGTCTTAAGTAGAATGAATAAAACTGACTCCCTAGTTTTTTTACTTGGTAAATGACAATAAATTGTTTCGTGTGTTGTTTGAGAAGTGTTACCTCTTTTTTCTGGCTAGCACCAAACAGAGGTAGAGGCCAGCACTGCCTGAGTAAGCACCATGAAAAGAAGAGTTTAGAGCTCAAGGAAAGGGCACTTGATTAGGAATATATAAAGTTACAGTGCTATGCTGTTTTGCTGAGGAAAAGCTGATAGAAAGGAACTATTAGTGAATAAAATTGAAAAAAAACTATGTGAGAGATTAAAAAGGAGTAAAGGAAGTTGCTGACTTGTCATTTGCCTCAATGATTCAAGCACTATTCTCTGTGAAAACTCAAGTAGTGCAAATAACTGTGTTTGTAATATTAAAGAACCTACACCAAAGAACTGGAAGAAAGCATAATTGTATCACATCTTTGAGAAACTAATGAGTTGTAAAAGATCCCCACTCTGTTTGAGATGCATTGTGCTAAGCTTTGTGCCTGTCAGACACTGAAGCATAAAAAGTGTAAGCTGAAACATTTTATGTCAAGAAAGACAAAAGGAACCACAAGCAGTAATGAACTCTTCGCCTTTGCCTAGCATTAGTGTGAATGGTTACTTGCCAGATTCTGTTCTTTAACATACCTAGTTAGGTAACTTAAAGTTTATAATTATTTTGTTTTCTGCAATTCAAAGCCTGTGTACAGGAGTTCCTAGATTAAACCTGTTAAACTGCAATAAATGTCACGGCACCGTATATGATGGAATGATCCATTAGTTTGTAGACACAGTGAAAAATAACTGCTAAGTGTTTTACAGCTTTATACCACAAAACACAAGGAGCCTAGGGAAGATGGCAGTCTGCTCAGCCACATTGCAAGTCTTTCAGATATATGCACATGTAAATGAAAAAATAATTTGTGTTGGGTGCCTTAGGCACAAGAGGTAGGATTTAAAGTGTCACATGCTAAGTGTAATTACCTAAAGAAACCCAGTTCTATACATTTGATAATCGGAGCAGCTGTTCAAGAAACTGAGAAAGCCTGTGCATACTGCACTTCATATACATGTGTCTTTCACCCAGCTCTCACAGCTTCTTGCCTGATTAAAGGTATATTTGGAACTCTCTTGCATGTTTCACTCATAATACTAAAGCAAAAATTCTATGCTAAATGGATTATTTCACTGTAGCAGAGTCCAGATCACTGTCCCAGTCAATCATGTTTCAAATATGTGCTTTCCAGATCTTCTCCATCCAGTACTTGCAGCACTTTTATCTACTTCACTATTATAAAAAAGGACTCTTTTGATAATCCATCTTTAGGTACTTTAGATAAATTGATGTGTACTTACTGGATTATTCCTCATTATTTTCCTGTCTGTCTTACTTTAGTAGCATCAAGCTTAAAATCTTTTTCTGTATATTATCATACCTACCATTAAAATGGAAAATGGCAAAAAAATAGCGATTCTGGGACAACATACTCTGGTAGCTTAATGATCAGAGTAAGTGACTAGGGAACACCTGTCCCTGACCTCCTGGTCTCAGACAGTCCCAAAATAACATAATACGTTTCAGTCACAGATTTTGTTATTTATTTTATTATTTCTGAACCACAGTTTCCAAGAAACTATGAGGAAGAAAAGTTCTAAAAGGACTTACAATTAATGATTTGAAAGCCAATGCTTTTGTAGTTCTTGTGTTCCCCAGGGCTCAATAATGGGGCCAGTTCTGCTAATCTCTTTGTCAATGATCTGGATGAGGAGATCAAGTGCATCATTAGTAAGTTTGCAGACAACACCATATTGGGTGTGAAGGCTGATCCACTGGAGGGTAGAAGGCCATACAGATGGATCTGGACCAGTTGGATTGTTGGGCTGAGGCCAATTGTACGAGGTTCAACAAGGTCAACTGCCGGGTCCTGCACTTGGGTCATAACAACCCCAGGCAGCGTGACAGGCTCGAGGAAAGCTGCCTAGGGGAAAGGGATCTGGGGCCATTGATTGACAGCCACCTGAATATGAGCCAGCACTGTGCCCAGGTGGCCAAAAAGTCCAACAATATCCTGGCTTGTATCAGGAATAGTGTGGCCAGCAGGACTAGAGAAGTGATCATTCCACTGTACTTGGTGCTGTTGAGGCCCCATCTTGAATACTGTGTTTAGTTTTGGGCCCCTCACTACAGGAAAGACATTGAGGTGCTGGAGAGAGTGCAGAGGAGGGTGACAAAGCTGGTGAGGGGTCTGAAGAACAAGTCTTATAGGGAGTGGCTGAGGGAATTGAGGTTGTTCAGCCTGAAAAAAAGGAGGCTGAAGGGAGACCTTATGCCTGTCTACAACTACTTGAAAGGAGGTTGTAGCATGGAGGGTGTTGGTCTCTTCTCCCAGGCAGCAAGTGACAGCCCAAGAGGAAATGGCTTTAAGTTGTGCCAGGGGAGATTCAGATTGGATATTAGGAAAAAAATCTTCATGGAAAGGGTTGTCAGGAATTGAAACAGGCTTCCCAGGGAAATGGTGAAGTCACCATCCCTGGAGGTGTTAAAAAGGTGTTTAGATGAGGTTCTTAGGGCCATGGTTTAGTGCTAGAGTTCGGTTATGGTTGGACTCGATGATTCTGAGGGTATGTTCCAACCAAAACAATTCTTTTCTAGAGAAATGAGACCCTCTTAAAGGACTTTTCCCTTTTTGTGTGCATGTGTATGTGTGTCCCCACGTGTGCACCTCACTTTGGGTTTTAGAAGCCTTTGCCATTGCTTCAAAGAAGTGGGTTTTTTGTTGTTCTTCCAAAAATTGATTAGTAATGTCTTCCACGACTTTATCACAATGCATACTTAATTGCTTAAAAGATATCAGTTTCTCACAAATGATCCTTCCCAATAAGAAGAATAAACCTTCACTCAAGCAATTAACCAAACTGCAATTATCTCAGCATTTCTTCCCCTGCTGTTTAAAATTCTGAAATTATTTTCAGCCAGCAACTTCTGCTTCATAAATTAAAAACGTTAAGTATGGCTTATTGTGTTACACTTTTTTGATGAGACCCTTATATGTTTTTTATAGTCTTTAAGGCTGTCACCTTAACTGAATGAATTCATTAAATTGTCAGTTAAAATACTACAATCTAAATGTTATGAATATGTAAACTCATACCAAAACATATGCTTCAAAATTAAAGAGAATGGTGTACGGTCAATATGATCCATTCCAGTGTTCAGCACTCACAACTTACATTTAAATTGGAGCACAGTAAAGGACTCTTTTCCAAATACAACCTACATTACTCTGCTGCTTTTAAAAAGGGATTTTGCAAGAAATAAATGGGACAATATAATAGCTTCAGCTCTACTACTTTAAATTATTCCTATGTTATCAATATCCACATTTTTAAAGCTTAGTTAAAGAAAAATGTGTCCTGTCACTATTTCTATTGCTTTTTCTACTTCGACTTTTCAGCTAAAATTTTTTGGTATGTTCTTTTCATGCCTCAATTGAATCAACTTTAATTGTTTGCCAGAATAGACAAACGTTCTTTTCTTCTACTGCTGGGACAGATATAATTCAGCACGCTTACTGCTTTGTCTTGAATTTACTATTTTGCAGCAAAGTGTTGTCCTCACATGGCAGAGTTTGCTAACTGTAGATGTTATAAAATATAAAACTTTGACACATTATGGCAATTGTACTCAGTTTTTGGTTTTGTCATTATTAATTTCATATGAACTGATTTTTACATGTAAGTAAAATTTCATAGCATTTTTTGACAAATGGTATTTAAATAAATTACATTACATGGTCTATTCACTCTTCTGAACAAAGAACTTTCACGTAAACTGAAACATCAGTATTTTCCTTGAAAACACAGCTCTATTTCTAGTAAACAGGGATGTATATATCTTACAAAACACCGGTTTATAACATGCAGAAATACAGCATAATTGAAATTTTCCTTCAAGTGAAGTGACTAGAAGTAATTTCTGACAGTCGAATTCCCAATATCATCTTCCAACATGAAATTAAGCAATTCAAAATAGCAGCTTCAACCAGGAGAGAAATGGGAATAGTGGTTGTTTACTTTGCAGTCTCTCTTTCCTATAAAAAAGTTACAGCCTAAATACAGAGATAGGTGTGAGAGAAAGGATTTATTGTCACTCCCACTTAATAACTGTAAGAGTAAATGTCTCAGTCATATCATACCAGAAGTCTGCTGAAAACTCAAAGTACAAAGCAGAGCTCCTGAGCCAAGCTTTGTTTTTGACAGTGCTACCAAAGAATAAGAAGTATTTCAGAAGTGCCACACAGAAAGGTCTGTCTTGGAGTCATTTGGTCATCAAGGCTATTTCCAAGCATTTTAGATTTGTGCCAGTTGTTGGAGTTTTACTATTCTTAACATGTTTGTTTCATATAGAACTTGCTTCATGTTTCTAAATCACCTTAGCTTAGAGCCTTTTTCTGTAGTATCAAGGAGCACGTATAGTTTCATTAACAATAGCTATCTTTACCCTTAACTTCAGTTTTACCTGGACATTCCCTTGGGAATGGTCTTCTGGTGTTTTAGTACCTTATAACTGTTCTCTTTGTAAATCCATCAACTGGTCATTCTGTGTTTTTGAATTCCTTCCCAAGTACATTTTTGGCAGCTGACCGCACTGGCAGTTTCAGACTCCCACTGTATCAGTTCTCTTTTGTCAAGTGTGTCCAGTCCAATTTGCTTATTCACTTGGTTTTAACATTGCTTTTCCTCAGATATAAGTTAGGGTCATACTCCATCCTTTTGTAAACTAATATTTTTTTTTTTTTTCTTCATGACTCTGGCACACCAACAACCTGTCTTTCTGTTCATCCAGAATGTGAAATCGTTTCTTCTTTTTTTTTTTCATTTTTTTCCTCCTGTTATGGCTGTGCATCTCCTTTCCTACAGCAGGTGTTTGATCACCATTTGAATGCTGTCATCTGTAATAGAAATTGTACTGGATGGAATGTTTTTCAGCTAAATATTGAATTTTCTTTTCAAATGCTAAAACAGACAAATAATTCCTGACTTTCACCATTTTTTGGGGGGAACCAGATACTACTGTCCAAGAAGCAGCTTGCAGCCCTGCTCTGGGTGCCTCAAGATTATAGAGGAAGGGCATGTTCTTTACTTGCTCTTGAGTTTCATCAGAAAAATAGCAGTTAAAAGTTTGTATTCAGATCAGCTAAATGTCACTGAAACATGGGCAGCAGTCTGATAGAAATGTCTGTTTTCCTTGCTAAATGCTGGAGACTCCAGGACTTTCATGATTGCAGCTGTGCTGCATTTCTTCCCCATGTCAAGTGTTACTATGGCTTACAGGAATGAAAAATGTCTACTTCCCCTTTTTGTGATTTCACATAAAAGCTGTATGATGGAGTATTTTAAATGTAATACACCAGTATATTGTAAAATATTTACATTTTGTGCAGATTAGATGTTTTAGGCTTTAGACAGGTCTTCAGGTCTTCTTTAACTGGTACATTTATGGTTTATCTAGTGAAAAAGTGACTGTGTTTTGATGATAAAATTACCATCAATTCTCAAGTTCAGTTCTGAAAAACTACACCACGTTGAGGCACGCCACAGTAATAGGACACAGATTACCTTCAAGGTAATCCCTAATTCCTTGCTGAATGCATCTAACTCAATTCTGAGCTCAGGTAAAATGTATTAAAAATGGATTTAAGGAATTAATTTCTGATTTGTGCAGTGATAAAAGAATTTTGACACAGAGCTCAGGAAAATTACCAGTTTGCAAATGCACATTTTCCAGCTGTAGGTGTGCCTGTTGACATTACAGCCCCCTCAGCTGTTCTTCTCAGCTCCCTGCTAGAGACAGCTCTTCTCATCAACTGCCCACCTATGTGGTGTTAAACTGAATGGTACTAATCTGGTCACAATAAATTGTTTGCACATCTAACTTTTCACTGCTAACTTGGCTCATTTTAATTTAGCTTAGGGAGTGTTTCCCATGAGTAAACCTAGTAGCCTGTCTGAGAGCACCCACTAATCAAGGAGAGCAAGGTAACTTCTTTAACAAGCGTAACTAGGATCATAATTTTAGCATAGTTGCTTCTTTCAGTGTTTATGATGATGATAATCTGTCTATGGCAGTCTCAAAGCACTTGACCTCTTCACTCAGCCTGGCTAAAAATGAATCCATTTGCTGGTTGCTGAACTGCAGCCACACACCTGCCAGGATAGTGTGGCACCTTTGTAACTGCACAGAGCAGAGCAGTGCAAGAGTTATGAAAAAATACATGTAGTGCCTCATTTCATCGAGTTGCACTAGAAATTTAGTTACTCAAGCAGAAATGGTAGTCAGAAGATTAAATTAACCCTGCATCAGATAGTCAATACACTGCAAACAACCGAACTGAAAACCTGTTTATTAAAGTTATGTATAAAATGAAGAGCAGATCAGAAATTCTGAGTGGCTTTCACACAAACCAATATCATAGAGAGAGTCTGAATGAACGGAGCAAAGCTTTGAGGTAAAGTCAATACTAATATCTACTCAAAGACAACACCTTTGTTTTCAGCCTCAGTGTGGAACTTTTTAAATGGGGTGTTTGCTGCCTTAGGTCACTAAAGCAGGACATTTGGTGCAGAAAAGCAGTGCCTGTGCTAGGTTCTTTGTTTTTTGTTTTTTGTTTTTTTTTACTGTAGAGTGTTTTCACAGCTTTTATGTCACACGGCATATATATATATTGCACAGCAGTGAGCACAACCTCATAAACTCAGAGTCCCTTTAGAGACAAACAATTTAGTTCCAGTTTCTCACAGTGACCTCAGAAACAGTAGGTTTCTCATTTCTTCAGATCTTCTCTTGATATCTTAACTTTATAGCCTCCTAGTAACATTTGCAGAAGCAAGTAATATCTCTGGGTACTGCACTGGACAGCTGTCAGAAAAAAAATTACAAAATATCTACTACAGGTCCTGTTCACTGTTGCAGGCAGAGTTGCACACATCTCAGCAAGCAAACAGTGCTGGATGCAACACAGCTTCCTGGGTCAGTCCCTCAGCATCTGATCTGTCCCATGTTGCTGACGCTCTTTCAATAGAGGTAATGAGCTAAAAAGTTTAAAGCTTGTATACGTCAGAATAAATTGCAATTATTTTGCTGTTTTTAGTGTAGACGGATTGGCAGGCTTGAATTTTGAAGGTGATGTGGGCTTGGAGATTCTTTAGAACAAATTTCCAAGATTCCTTGTCATTTTTTTTCTGCATCTTAATATATTATAACTTGTTTATCTGCTTAGGGTTCCAGTGCTTGTATTTGTGCCGTTCTGTTAAATGTAATTGTGTGAAATTCTCACACTTTGGTTATCTTCCCCACAAAACAAAATGTCTACACCATATGAATCTGAAGAAAGCTGAAAGATGATCCCTAAAAAACTTTCATCACGGAAACTAAGCATTTTCCCCTGTTGCACGTGACATTACCTGAGGAAACACAGACACACATATCTCTGGATTCTCCTTCCTATTGCCACTATCAAGAATGCTTTTGTTTCAGTGAAAGAGACTATGTTTTAAAGATGAAAGGATATCAAACTTGTAACTTTCTAAATTCTGTCATCTGTGATACAAATCTGGTAACACAACCAGCATTTTTAGAGCAGCTCTTTTCTTCATATTACCATTACACATGTAAAATGTATGATTTACAGCTGACACTGTTGTAATCCTCTTGCCAGTGCTGATGCTATGGAGTAATCACACTTTGTGAGTCTGAGTGCAAGAAATCACAGACAGGGAGTATTTCTGAAATCTTGGCACCCATACATGGAGTAATACCTGTTATTCCATGTAGAAGAATGGGATGAATGCATTGCTGCATCTTTTATCAAGAGAGTATTCACCAAGAAATATTATAGGCAGCAAAAGGGAGACTGAGAGTTACGTAGTGCCAAAAGAGGAAGTGGGATTGGATATTATTTTTTTTTTAATTTTGTAGTTTGCTTGTTTGTTTGTTTTAATCCTCTCTTTCTGTCACATTCTTGCAGACACTGTGCACTGGTTTTGTTTCTAATAAGGAAAAGAAGATATAAAAGGTGACTTGCTTCTTTGTAAAGGAGCAAGCAGTTATACAATCCGAAGAGAGAAAACTAATTTACCATAACTGCTGTCTCTCATCTCTATGTATTGTGATCTGTGTGCCCCAGGCAATATGCTCCAATACATATTTGCAACTCACCTATATACCTGCAAACTTAACGTACATCTGACGTGCATCATCTACTGTCATAAAACAGCTGTGCGTAAGTCCAATTCCCACTGCAGCACTGGAAGGCAAAAAACTAGACTAAAAACAAAATAATAAATCAGAATAAGAGTGGGAGACAATTAAAGAGAGAGAAGGAAAAAAAAATAGCAAACATTCTGTGCTTGGTTCCTGTGGAGAAAAATAATCTTCTCAATCAGAATGTAAACTCTTTGCAGCAGTGCTATGCTTGTGTATCGTCACTGAATGTGACCCGTTCATAAGACAGTAAAAATATTAACTCTTAATTTCTGTGATACAGCAGTGAATTTGCAGTGTCAGCAGTGCAGAGTTTAGCTTCCGGAGAAAGAGCTCTCTTCATCAGGTCTCTGCATGTCTGAAAGACAATGACTCCTTATTGATTCTGGTTTTAGTCATCTACTTGAGAAAAAGTAACCAGAAGCATTTGGCTTCTATATCCTGCTAGCAGAGTTCCTTGTCCATATTCTGTTAAAAAAAAAAAAAAATA
This sequence comes from Columba livia, assembly GCF_036013475.1. Classification (NCBI taxonomy): domain Eukaryota; kingdom Metazoa; phylum Chordata; class Aves; order Columbiformes; family Columbidae; genus Columba; species Columba livia. Next base: position 66,336,725 of record NC_088604.1, read on the forward strand.
ATTAATAATAATAATAATAATAAAAAATTAGAGGTATCTTCCTGAGATAAATAAAGCTAAGAATACAGACTAAGTTTCATCAGGCTAACTCAGATATGCAAAAACTGCCTGGGTTCTCTGCCTAAAACAGAAGTTGGACCTGCCCTGGGAGAGAGAGAAAGCTGCGTCTTCTGCTTCTCCCTACAACTGTGTAGCAACCATATGTGACCACAGCAGTGGGCGAAAGAATTCATGGGATGGCTGAGGCAAGGAGGTGTCTCTGCAGACTGCCTAGTCCAGTTCCCCCACTCTGCTCAGGGTCAGCTAAGTAGGGTGCTAAGGACCATGTCCAGCTGGGTTTTGAGTAACTCAAACAGCTTTGAATTCCTCTGCTGACACACATCCCTACTGCAGAAGTTTTCCCTGAGCCTACAAACTGAGTAAACCTCTGACAGAAAATCAGATGTTGAAAACTTTGTGGGTTTTAGTCCCTACATGACTGTGAGCTTAAATTTGATATGAATACCTTTACCCTAAGGCTCAAAACAACTGTCATAAAATTAATTATAACAGTGGGATGTAGTTATTTTTTAATATAGCTAAGTTTTTTCACAATATGAATTCTAATTCCGATCTCAGGCATTTAGATAAAACAGCAGCCTGTGAGATAAGCTTTGTGGTTTGTGACAAATGACAGCCACTGTGAGCCTATAATGAGGAGTCTGACACTGAGCTGCAGTTGTCTATATTTGTTATGTGTAAGAAGTGATTCTCCATCTCATTAAAACCAATGGGAGTCTTTAGAGCGGCATCCAGCACTGGGTTCAGATCAGAGGCTACAGAAAATTGACATCTAATTAAGCTAGAAATGTCAAACTATCAAAACTTGGATGAAACTGGGTTAAGGAGGTGAGAGAGACTACCAGTCCAGTTTCTGTGTAGGGCTGGCTATGCAGCTATAAACTTTGATTAAAACTAAAAATTGTATATGTATTAGTTTCAGAGTTAATGGTGGAAAGTGTGGCATACGGTCGGGCACAGGGGCTGCTTAATGAAGATGCAGCAGACTACAAATGTGAGAGTCTGTGCTTGGTTTTAAGAATATTCATGTTTCTGTTTTGACTTCAATAATTAGACCGACATTATGGCACTTTGAAACTGAAACTTTGAGGTACATGTAAGAGGTAAAATGTTGGAAATAGCTCTAAGGGGCAGAGTGATGCAATGTGATATACCACATAAAAGCTGTGAGAGAGGGATTTTGTCTTTTTGTACTTGAAATAATTACCTCATCAGTTCAGCCTTGGCTTTTTACAATTCTCCTTTTTATAATATGGCATATGTTGAAAAAAGGTGCATGATACCCTACAAATGACCGAAAAGATAATGGAATAGGTCAGGTTTTAACATTGTTAAAAAGGTAAAGACATGCTTTAAACCATGAATTACACCCTGTGTCAAATTAAAGATATGCTGTTTTCCACGCATAAAATGTATTTTTAAAATTATTTTTCAGCCAAGCAAATAGATAGCCAGTGTCTTATGAGAGTTGTTGGTTGATTTTTTTTTTTTTTTTTCTAACTTAAAACCAATCTAAACCTATTTTTGTGGTTCTAGTGCATGGCTGTTTACCTACTGAAGGTGGTCAAAAGATTGGGTGCATTATTTTAATGCCTGATGATTTAAAGCAAGAGCAGATAGTCAGAGAAATTTCTGTCTGCAGTGCTATCAATTTTGTGACCAGACAATAGGTGCTCAGCCCTTAAAACACTTGAGTGAGACAAATGGCACTGGGAGCTGGCACTGAGGTCCTTACATCCTGCTGAGAAATCTTTTTTTTTTCTGCTGTACTACATGCATCACACTTAGACTCTCTATATTCTAGAGATTAAATAAAACTCAATGAGTTTTAGCTAAGTACCTGTCTTTTGTCTTCTGTCATTGCACTTGTAAGATATTGGGAAAAAAAAAACAAACCTTAATAAGGTGCATAATAAGTTCACCAGAGTGAACTACAACCCAGTCATTCCCTACAAGAACAGGGAGGGAGAAAAGGTTGGGATGTCAAATCTCTCAGTGGTAGAGGGAAGGAGTAATGCAGAAAACCTACAGCACTGCCCTATCTGTGTCTTTGCTCTCAAGAACTGATTAGTCATGGCAAGAGTCTACAACACCTTGTCTCCAGTAGAGTATGAACCTTTGAAGGACTTGGGTTCCTAGAAAGACAGGCTTACTGGGAGCCAGCAAAGATACAGGTTCTCAGTTCTGAGACCCCAAGGGGCCCCCAGACAGGGGAACAGCCAGGCACCAGGCTCTGCCCATAGTGCTACTGGCTGGACAGCAGCTCCTGTGGGAGCTGTCAAACCTAGAGACCACCTTCATCAATGGAAAAGATGCCTGTTTGTTTTCCACTTGGTAATTTTGCTGAATAAACTTTGTGGTCTGTATTTAGGCTAGGCTTTGATACACTCTCCTAACTCATATTCATCTTGCAACTTTATCTCACTTTTAAAAGCATGACTTCTAAGATAACATGATTTACAGAAGCCATTCTGTTTCTCCTGAGAAGAGCAAACTACTCTAGTAGATAGAGACACTTGGGTTGAATGTATCTGTCAATCCAATACAAAACAGATCATTTTCTTCACTTAAAATGTGCAGCTTTTATTTCCCTGGCAAGTTGTGTCAGAGAAGAACGACTTGTCTTATGACTCCCTAAATCCTTCTGTCATGCTTAAATATTGCTAGAGGAACTCTGTCCTGGAAATAACCTGAATCCATGCAAAGAACAACCGAAGTAGAAATATACGCCTCCTGTCTACACAGACATGGAAGCTGTATCTTTCCTTGAAAATTAAATGCTAACACATTGTTTAGAACAATGAATATAATCTGAAGGATTACGCTCCCCCTCAAATGTGTCCCATAAATGCAAATTTAGAAATTAATAGAGAAATTAGTTATACATTCTTTATATAAATACGAGGAAATATAAAGGTAGTTAAGGAAAACAGAACAGGAAGAGACCTTAGTAATGCCTCTGCTCTGAGATGAAGCACATTTAGATTCCCCTTCACAAACAGTGACAGAGCTAAGCCATAAAGACTGCTACACACCAGAATCACAGACTTTTCTGGACAACTTGTATAGCTGGTTAACTTTCTTTGTATTTAAAATATTTTCCCTAATATATAAACTAGATGTCTCCTACTTTAATTGCATTTCATCCTGCCTTCTGAGGACCTGGCCAACAGTTATCTACCAGCATGGAGAATTACTGTGACATTTCCCCCTCAGCCCCTCTGTCCTAATCACATAAGGTAGTTCTTGCTTTCATTTTAAATAGGATCTATGATCAATTTTATTGCTTTCCCATTTTTTTTTTTTTTTTTTTAATAAGCAGTAAACCCCACTGCTTAAACACTGCTTAATATCGGCCACAGTTCAATGCTTGAGCCCACACCATTACTGGCAGAGAATAGCTACAGTTTACAAGTTAGATATTCCCTTAGTGTTTTATGCATTCTAGAAGGACACTTTTTCTGCATTATCATTTCATTACTGATGCCTATCCAGGTCATATACTACTGTTATAGCTCCAGAAGCAGTATTTCTGCTTATTTCTTAATTATACATCTTGCAAAAATGCTTTCCCATAGGCATGGCATTTTCACCTTACCTTTTATCCACTGAATACTGCTGATTGCAGGGTAACTCTTCAGTTTCTTAAACTCAGCTTGACTTACAAATTGGATATAATCTCACAGTGAACCCAGGAATTCAATCTGTATATTTTATCATCCCACGAGCTAACTGTTTAAAATATCAGCTAGATTTTTGCACAGGACCCCATTTGAAATACCCTAAAAAATCTCAGACCACCACTCAATGAATGGCTTTTGCAATCAGCACCAACTTTATGATGATTTCATGTAGATTGTTTTTCCCTAGGTCTCTGAAAACACTAAAATTAACTTACGTAGATTCTGAAGTTCCAACTTCTATGCTCTGGGGCAGTCATCCCACCAAAGGAAGATGTTAGTCATGTTGATGTGATTTACCCTGACAACTTCACGCTGACTGCTTCACTATGGTTTATAACAATAGCTAAATCATTTCTTTCATGACATTTCTGATCTAATATCCTCACTTAGAACAAGCTCTGCGTTTCCCTTCTGTGGTGCCCTGAGGTCTCACTGTGCCTTCTCAAATTGCCAGGTCCTGAAGAAGTGTTTTGGTCAATGCTAGGGTGAGCAAGGGCCTGTCATTGTGAGCACACATCCTCCCAAAGCACCTGTTTATGGTCACTGTAGTGGCACAGAAACCAAAAAGGGATATCAAACATTTTGATTGTGTTCCCTTTGGTGGCACAAAAGGTAACCACTTGTTTCAGTCCCTAAGCAAATAAAGTTACGCAGATTGACTTCAGTTGAAACTGAACAGGTAACCATGGCAACAGGAACACAAGCATACATTATTGCATTGACAAACACTACCTAGCCAGGCTCCCTGACATTCTTTGTCCCGACACTAGGTTTAGTACAAAAGTTTCTCCCCTGTGAAATCGTAGTTTTAAGTCTACATAGAGGCAGTCCTGCACTGGTTTATTAGTATAGCACTGTAAAGGCTGCTCTGAAATGTTTTCAGACATCTCCATTCTGCTCCTGTTTTATCTTTCGTCTGTCTAAAATTTGCCAGCCCATGCTTTTGCTTTTGCTGCTTTTCAAATGAAACTTCCCAGCTAAGGCTTCTATCTCAGTCATCTTGCTGGCTCATCCTTGTAAAGTTTCCCTCTCTCCCTTGGTGACAAGAAGTGTTTCTGTATTTAAAAGGAGATATGACTTCTACCACTTTAGAAAACAAAACAAAACACAAACAAGCAAACAAACCAAACACCAAACCAAAACCAAACAACAAAAAACACAAACAAACAAACAATGACAACAATGAAAACCCCACGAACCTCCCAAGTTCCTGAAAATAAATTCCTTAGGTGCAGGCTCACATTTTTCTCCTGTTCTTAATTGTGCTGCAGATTGCTTGAGGCAGACAAGAAGGAAGGCAATAGAAATTCCTCAGCCAAGGGATTCTTTAGTGATTGTCCCTGGAGAAAATTCTGACTGTGCTTTGCAATCAACCACTCTAAAGAAATAAATGAATACCATAGCAATCATTTGTAGCAGGAATAGTTTGTCCTTCCCACATCTTCATACAGTGATAAAAATGGTCCTTCAAATTTCCTTTAAAAACAGAAGAGCAAATAACTACAGTCAAACCAAGGCAGGTAATCATCCCCACTGGATTATGCACCCCACTAAAATTTGCTCTGATTTTTCATTAGACATAGGTCTCTGAAACTTACTGAAGGAAAGATGTCTTAACATCAAATATACCCTAAGAAAATAATATGCAGTTATTTCATGATTTTTAAGGTCCCGTTTTGAAATTAGCTATTCTGAAAACACTTGTAGTCATAGCAAAACCATTGAAAAGCTCCGTTAATTCTAGCACAGTGAGGAGAATGAGCAAAAAGGACTCCTTATCACTGTCAGCGCTCTATAATCACTGTTCTTATGATACTAAGCATTCTGTATGCTTGAACATAGATCAAAACCTCCTATGATTTCAGATCCCACTTGTGGGCAAGATTCAGCAGCAGCAAGTCTAGATATGTTCAATGGTGATTTTTCTGTGTACATAGATCATGATAGGATCAAGGCAAATATCATATATATCTGTCTCCTTTAACACAAACAGCCAGTTGTTTTCAATTTATCTAAGTAAAGAAAACCAAGATTCACCAGCAGTAGGTGTTAAAGCCCACATAAGTGCAACAAAGCACTGGTAGAGTCTGTCAGTAATAAGGAGGAGTGCCTTTATAGGAGGTTTTATCTCAAACCTTTGCAGCATCATCCCAAATCCCAATCCTATAGCACCCTCACAATAAAGAAGCATGTATAAAACTCATGGATTTTATACTTCTTATGAAGTATACTTATGCTTATACTTATGAAGTATACTTCTTTTTTTTTTTTTTTTTTTTTTTTTTTTGTACAGAATGAGATTATTATCATTAGCTAGAATAGAAGAAGTCTGGTTAGTTTTAAAATAGGCATTTTCATAGACATCCCTTAGATGTCTACAAAATACAAATTCATGAAAGGAATTCTCCCTCTATTACTTATGAGAGAACACATGAATATATTTGTTGTGTAGACTCCCATTCCACAGCAATTGAATTTGCTGCTTCTTGCTAATAAGGAAAAATTTAAAAAGACATATGGTCTCTGGATTATTTCACCATCTGTGTGGCAGCTGCAGCGGTGAGGAACTTTATATAGAAATGAATTTTCCTGCAATGTATCTTTTTCAAGGAAATTTTATTAAAGTCTCAAAGTGTTTTCTTAAAGTCTCAAAGTGTTTGACTTTGATTAGAACTGCAGTGATCAATCACAGAATTTAAACTCAGATTATTAAAATTTACAAATCAAAAGCACATGCATTAAGGTAATTTACCATCTTTGACTATAGCACCAAAATGCTACAGGATGTTGAATATAAACTCTCCTGAATGTCAAAAGGTTGAGCTTTATATGCCTTTTGAACCAAGATAACTTAGGTATTATAATTCTTTAGCACTAGACAAGTTCTAAAACTTAAGTATGTCTGGCTAATAAGGATAGATATGGATATATACATCTATGTGTAGGAGCATAATTTAACAATTTACATTAATACATGATTTGTTAAAACAGATCTTCCAAAGAGATTCAAATGTGAAGCAATTTTGCATGTAATCTTTGCTGAACTGCCTCAGAACAGCTTCTGTAAATAATGATTTACATATTCTCTAGTATAAATTCTGAAGCATTTTTTCAGCTGTAAAACTTGAATTTTATTTTGAATGAAATCAATTACTTCCAAATAAAATCTAACAGGCTAGTAAATCTTTGAATATCAGACAATTGGACTAGGAAAATTTTACAGCCCTACTGTTTCATGGTTGGGAGATGTGAGCATGTTTCTTATTTGCTGAAAACTCCAGATGGAAAGAATGGATATCCTAATGACACAAGGACGCAATAAATTGTCTAATCTGTGGTTGTTTTACTGTGAGCATCACAAGTGCCAGCCATAACATATTTCCAGCAGAAAGTTTCCAACTCCCTGCTGAGAAGATGCTATTCTTCTTCTGACTAGAATGTCATAGTGGCAGATGTGACCACAGGAACTCCAGGAGATTCATAATAATCTGGAGCAAGAGTTGGAGGTTGGGGAAGAGACCCAAAGGCATCAAAAATGGCCATATAACCCTAACTTTAACAGTCCAAATGTTTGTCAAGATGTCAATAGATGATTACCTATTTTTACTTGTGTTCCTACCACTTGAGGAAAGTAGGAAAGTGAAATGTGTCAATAACACTGCTGCATACAGGATTATGCATGTAATGAAGTGTGCAGGTATGATCATCCTTTCTTGACCGTTATGGTACACACGAGGAATATCTGTGTGATTGTTCTCTGAGCAGTTAAAGATTCCTTTTCTGAGCACAAAACAAGCAGTTAAAAGGTTGAGAAAAAAAGGAAGAAAAATTTATCAAGCTTAAAACTATTTTCTGCTCAGTAATATCAGAAATAACAACAAATTTCTTGCTAATTACTACCTCCACTCTTTTATTTGATTAGTCAATGAAAATGAGTCTCTCCTGTATGTTTTAAAATATTATTTTATCCCACTTCATGTACTAATAAATTTTTTAATACTCCATATTTTCTCATTTCTAAATTTGAAAAAGCAAAAAAGAACAGTTCATGCCTATCAAAAAGAACAGTCTCACTTCCTACCTGATTCCATCAGATAATTAAAATAAGAATTGCTCATCACTAACTCTTTCTTATTGGCCACAAGAGAAGCATACAGCCTGTGCTCTAGTAGTCTGAGTGGGAATGTGTTCAACAAAAGGATCTCAGTGTCTCATCAACAGCAATGAAATTTGCAATAGCAATTCAACAGACATTATTAGAAAGATTTGCTTCAATGATTTGCCAGAAACCACAGCAAAGGCTCTAAAGGGGAAAAGAATGCAAGACAAAAGAATTGTTGAAGATTTTAAATGAGTCACGATTACAATTTAAATGAACAACATTTTGTTTTAATGTCACTTTTGTATAATTTTAGACTGCCAGCTTGATTCTTATTTTCTTGCTAGACAGGTGATGAAACGTGAATATACAAGTCAAAGAATAAGTTCTAAATAGATGTATTGAAGTTTAGTTGAATTGGTCAAGTTGTTCCTTTGAAGAAAAACTGTTTCACCTGGAGATGCTGAAGATGACCGGAGTCTTTAAATTAATATCAGATGCAAAATTTTAGACAGCCACACAGGAAAGCTTTGAGCTATAATACTGAAGGAGAAATGTGTCAAAAACTGATATTTATGCTTGAGTTTTCTTCTTTGGCCTAATGCTTTCACTCAGTAACAGCTCAGGCCATTCTAAAGTTATGCCCCATCTTTACCATGCCCTATCACAACATAACAAATGGAGAGGAGAGGAGAGGAGAGGAGAGGAGAGGAGAGGAGAGGAGAGGAGAGGAGAGGAGAGGAGAGGAGAGGAGAGGAGAGGAGAGGAGAGGAGAGGAGAGGAGAGGAGAGGAGAGGAGAGGAGAGGAGAGGAGAGGAGAGGAGAGGAGAGGAGAGGAGAGGGAGGGGAGGGGAGGGGAGGGGAGGGGAGGGGAGGGGAGGGGAGGGGAGGGGAGGGGGGGGGAGGGGGGGGAGAGGAGGGGAGGGGAGGGGGGGGAGGGGGGGGAGGGGAGGGGAGGGGAGGGGAGGGGAGGGGAGGGGAGGGGAGGGGAGGGGAGGGGAGGGGAGGGGAGGGGAGGGGAGGGGAGGGGAGGGGAGGGGAGGGGAGGGGAGGGGAGGGGAGGGGAGGGGAGGGGAGGGGAGGGGAGGGGAGGGGAGGGGAGGGGAGGGGAGGGGTGCTTAACCACCCTCTTGGTAAAGAAATGTCTCCTGGCACAGCTTTGAACCATTCCCATGTGTCCTATCCCTGGATGCCAGGTAGCAGAGTTCAGCATCTCCTTCACTTCCCCTCCTCAGGAAGCTGTAGAGAGCCATGAGGTCACCCCTCAGCCTCCTCTTCTCCAAACTAGACAAGACCAAAGTCTTCAGTCACTTTTCATAGGACATTCTTTCCAGCCTTGTCACCAGCTTAGCTGTCTTCTTCTGGACGCACTCAAGGACCTGAACATCCTTCTTAAATTGAGGGGCCCAGACCTGCACACCGTACTCGAGGTAAGGTTACACCAACATGGCGTATTTAACTCCTGCATCCAGATTATTGATAAACTACATTATACCTGAGTTTTGTGCATGAATCAGTGCAGAAAAAAAAAAAAAAAATGAACATGATATTTATTCAATGATCCCTGAATTGTTGCAAATATGACCTTCATGATAAATTTGTGACTTCATCATTTGTTTTACATTGTCCACTATCAATGGAAGTGCAGCTTGTGTCACCTCAATCTTTCATCAATTTCTTGATTTCTCTGTTAAAACAGATATTTAATCACATGCAATAAAATTTAATTAAAAGACTATTAACACACTAAAAAGTTATGTACTTGAACTTCATGCTTACATTTTCTACATTTGTCTATGCAATCATAACTTACCCACTTTATGCAAGGTTCCACAGTCTTGCTTGCTTTTTACAGGCACCCTGTCTCGTTCTGTGTACTTTTGATACCATTTCGTTGTTTCTTTTTGTTCATCATGCAGTCTTACTACTTATTTACTGCGTGCTACCTAAATACTGCTGTGAATGCAGAATTATTAATTTATTCATTTTTCTTTGAGGATAATCCATGCAGCATTTGTGTGCTTCAAAAATGAGTTTAACCTTTCTGAGATATGATTGTTGTATTATATGTTCCCATTTTCCAGAGGGGAGTCTATAGCAAAATTACACTAATATCACAAGTGCACATTAACTTAGAATGACCAATCTGAAATGCTGCAGGACTGGCTTTTCAGGCAACTTAGCATTCTATTGTATGTGCTCTGGTTACAGATCTCACTAACTGTATCCCTAGGCTTCCAGTTATTCTGCAAATTAGCAACATACTGGTGATCTGTCAAGACTACTCTTCAATCCTGTCATTTATGTTACTTGTTCAATATCACCATTAGATTTGTGTGGCAGCAAAACATGGAAACTAGTTTGTGGCACAGTATTTAGCTCTCAAAATTAAGACATAACTAATAACCCTCCACCCCATTGACAACCGCTCTTCCATTTTCTGCACCAGTAAAGACAGAGATTTGCTAGCCAGCAATGTCTTTGCTTACAAAGCACTGGATGATTCTCTAAGAACTGGCTGCATGCTTCCTTGGGAAATGGCATTCTAGCTTCTCCTAAATCTTGACAGCTTGACTTTGCATGTGTTACTGTTAAAAATGTAGGAAATAGCACATAAAAATACATTAAACTTTAGCAGACAGAAACTACAACACAAAACAGCTTAGTCTTTCATAGCATTTATGGAAAAGTCTATGATCAGGCCTCAGTTAACGGAACAACTGCTAGCAAATAAGAGACTGTCATTTCTATGAAACAGCACTTCTAGAAGATACAATAAACTTTTGCCTATAGTTTTTCATCTGACAACATAGTAATATGAAGACTCAAAACCAGAGATCAGTTGCAACGAGGGATTACATGATAGGATTTTCTGGTCTCCTCCAGCCTGTCCCTCTCCAATTTGTGACCTTTGTGCTCAATCTGGCAGATGGAGAAGGAAACTGGAAAGTAGAAAGGAGGAACAATAGCAGGAGATATGTAAATCCCATATTTCATATACCCACATTCACATTCATAGGTCAGATAGAAGAAATAATTTCAAGGACTGTTCATACTCATTGCAGTAAGCAGACTAAGCAAAGCTTAGTAAAATACAAGAACATTTACCAAGTTGCCAGCAAACATTTAGCCCTCAGGGTGGCACAGTAAAATGGCTGCAATAATTTAAAATAAATGAAAACAATTTATTCCTTTTCTCCTGCCCCCAAAATCATTATTCTGAAGAACAGTGCTTTGCTCCCATTTTCCCATGAAATATCAGCTTAGAGTAGGCACAAAAATAAAAACATATTGAAATGTCTGTAAGGAGACAAAATTACATGTAGAGTTAGGTATTTTTCTTTGTCAATCTTGTTAGAAAAAATAAAAGTCGAGGCATCGACAGAAAGCTCTTTGAGGGCTTTCATTCATTTTGATGATTTTTAAAGCTTGACACAGAAATAAGAGCCAAAAAGTTGAGTTTAGGATTTATTAAATAAAATCCACTCAAAACAAAATAATTAAACGGATCAAATTGATCAGATTGATTTAAAAACACACAACTTTTTCTCAATTTAACTAAGACTGATGAAGATCTGGTCATATGCTGTGCCAAACTTAAGACAAAAAGTAAAATTTAGCATAAGGAAGGGAATTCATTAGAAAAGCCAGGCTTTCTGTGGTCCATCAGATGTCCTTTTGGTAGTGAGGTGTTGCACTTTTTCTGTGTTCTGCTTTCTGAAACAACTTTTTTTTTTTTTTTTAAATCTACTCTTTCAAAATGAGCATTTCAGTGTAAAAAAAAAAATAAAAAAGAAAAAAAAAAAGGTTCTGTTGCTTCTTTGCTTCTTTAAAAGCATTAAAGATCTGAATTTGAGATCATACCTTTTATTTGGACTAGGATGAATACTTTTCAATGATAGTTTTCCCAACAGTTGTCAGGGAAGAAAAAAAAAAGTCAGTTACTTACTGTACAGCAGTGGTTAAAAGCACTTGAAAGCTGCATCTTAGCATGGACAGTAATGGACAATCCGACATTTAGATGTCATCCCCCAGGCTGCTCACAGTGTCCAGAAATACAAAAAGTTGATGAAGTCACATCTTCAGGTCACTGAAGGACAGCAACCCTCATTCTTGATCTTACTGAGTAGCAACACAGACAACATAATCAAGAACTCATTGAGCGCTTATAAGGCAATGGATTCTCTGATGGTTGTGGAGTCTGTCCCAGAATGACAGAAGTGGAATGAAAGCAACCCTCTGCCTACTTGGTGTATTCATATGTCAGATTCAGAGTCTATATTTTAGTCATTTATACACATTTTATCGCTGGCATTTCTTCAGATCAGAATTTGCGTCTCCCATTCTCAAGTAACACAGCCAAAGCTGTGCCTCTTGAAAACGAGTAATGTAACACACAATCTCAGGATACCCCAGATTGGAAGGTAACCTGGTCCTGGCCCCTGCTCAAAGCATGACTGATTTCAAAGTTGGACTCACTTCAGTTTCCTCTGCTTCTGCTAAACGGTTGGCTCCAGCTGCCCAAGCACAAAAATTTCAGCATTGTTTCCAGTTCAAAAGCGTGCAAATGTATATATCATTAATAGGTTCTCCAGACCTACAAGGAAGAGAAACAAAACCTCTTCCACCAGCATAGATGTAAGCCACATCTGGAATTTTGGTACACTTTGGAAACTGCTGAAAGGTTTATGAGCAACAATGTTTATAACAGCATAATGCTTATTTATTTATTAATACATTACAAATTAAATGTCATGTAGTAATATATTTTTTCCCTAAAAAAAAGAAGTACTGCATTGTTCATTGGGAGTAAACTATAGCATTTCTTCATGAATTAATTTTATATCTATTCAGTCCTGTATTATGATTTTATATGTGGGAGTTAGGGTAGTTTTATTATTTTTTCCCATTAGCTTTATTTTTAAACATGTAGCAGGAGCTATCCTACTCCAATTAGAGATATGGGTATCTTTATCACATAGTAGTTATATTTAGAACATACTGTAAAATATTTTCCCTTGAACAGTAGTTGTCTGTTGCATGCTGCAACATTACATTAATTCAGTCAAGAAAATTGCTTTATATTTAACAAATACTAAGCATATATTCACATTATAAAATTAAGTAAAAATATGCAGATAAATGTAGTGAGCAGTTCTATTTCAACACACAGTGATTTCTAGAGTTGTATTTGGCAAGAGCATTAAAAAGGAACCATGTTGATCATAGATACCATGGAAATGTATATTATGAAGTAGGAGTGTACACAGCAGGCAGAGTTTTCAGTAGATGCCATCTCCTTCTATTTCCACAACCTCTCACTTTCTATTTTTTGTTGCTGTGGGTTTTTTTCCAACCATGATCTTTCCGTTTGCTTCATTAATAACTTCATCTCATCAAAATTTATGTATTTGCTTTTCAAGTTACATTCTAGGTTCAGTGGCTCAGTCAGATCTGTAAGCAAGTGACAGTTCACTTGAAACAAGACATTAGTTCTCCCACATAATCTGGAAGCACCTGGCACCTTGACAGAGATACTCAATGGAAACTCCACTATTAGCAGGTCCAGAGGCAGCTTAACCCCTTCTCCACACAGCACATCCTCTAAGTCCTACTGGGTAGGAGCTCCATCATTTGATCTCAGGCTTCTGTGGTAAAACAGGACATTTCAGACCTAAACCCTCACATTCTTACAGTCCATTTGTTTCTCTAAACTACTAAAGTACTGCTATACATTCAAGCTTCAAATATTTCAATGTTATTGCATGGTATGCCTATGTAATATTACTTCTTATGTCTCTTATGCCTTCCTTTAGCCATTGGGAAAGCATCTCATTTTGTCTGTTAGAAAGGTACTGTGATAAATGCTACTTGCAGTTAAAATAAAATATTTGATGCGTCAAAGTGTTGCAAACATATTTGAAAAGAGATTGGGCTTTTATTTGTCCTGTATACTAGTTTTTTGAATTATTGTCTTAGATTTTTTCTTTTATTCTGTATCTTTTTATTGTTCCAAGTTGTTATTACCTTCCTGGTCACAACAACATAGCTTTGTGTGATGCTTAGCAGTTAGCTAAGAAAAACAACTGAAAATCTATTAGCATAAGATATATTGAATTTTGGGTCTAATCAGCTTCACCCAGAACCCACAGCCTGCTGAGTAAGCATGCCTGCCCTCCTGAATGCTGTGACTTGTCAGGTTTGTTTTGTATGGAAGTAAAACCTATACATGAGTACATATCCCTCAGTAGATCTCAGTTCATTTGATTTTCACTTGTAATATAGCTATCTGTGACAGTGTCTTGTTAATATTAATGTCTCTGTGCTTACAACTGATATAAATGAGCTATTAATGGAACGGTTAGTCATCAGATAACTTTTCAATTTAAAATTCCCACACAAGTTAATGAGACAACAGGTGTTGTAAAATGCGTGAAATAGGATTGAATCTGTATCCGAATATTGCCAAAAGTTCTGGTCATCTCAGTTTCAAAAAGCTATAGTGGAAAGAGAAAAGCACAGAAGAGCTCAGTAAGAATAAGCAGAGGTCTCAAATTACTTTTCTCCAAGATGAGATTGAACAGGTTCTTTATCTAAGAAATGCAATAGTTGAGAGAGCATAATATAACAGCATATAAAATTACAATTCAGATGAAGAAGGAAAACAAGAAATTACTATTTACCTCACAGCATTGAGGGAATCTGATGTTAATACAAGGTGAGAGATTTAAAGCAATCATTAGATGTGTTTTTAATGAAGTGCATAAACACACAGTAGAATTGATTTTTCCCAGGTTGTTTTGGATGTGAAAAGTAATAATGGGATGAGAAATGGATTTGACAAACTCAGGAAAGTCCAAGTCACTGAAGAAGTGTTTACTAACTTCCAGTAAATTTTCTGACAGGAGCAAGCGTAAAATTTATCTGAAAATCTTCAGCAGCTTTATGTAATGATAAAATAAGATCACAAGGGTCCACAGACAGAGACATTTTGGAAGCTGACAAGATTTGTTCAGGTAACTTGAGTAGGTACAACAGGATCAAATAATTGTCCATAGTTGCTAACCTAGAGATAAGTTGATTGAATGCAATCAGCAGATCTGTGAAAATTGTCCACAGCTGAAGGAGAGAAATATTTTGCATGCTTAGAGAAGATACATGAATGAGGTTGTGACGGAGACACTTATTTTCAAACAGAAGAGAGGTCTCTGGCACCTACTTTCACATGAACACAAGCTGAAGATACAAGATACTCCCTAGACAACCTTTTTTTCTTTTTACACTGCACATATTGAGTATCATGTCTCAGGTTTTGAGCACTGGAATTATTTTGCAGAAATGCAAAAATATAATGTCTGCAATCCAAGTCCTGAGTTTCAGGGACAGTTTCACATGTGAAAGCAAGGTGCATTAGAGCATCTTCTGAGCTTCAGGAGGAGTCTGGACTATCTGAGCAGACAGAAGCCCAAACTCTTCAAACCTGTCATTGCACCATCCAGCTATATCAGCAACACTGAGTATGATGTCCTTCACTTACAGATTTTTTTTTTAATTATTTTTTTTTCTAAAAATAGACTGCAGTGAATATTCTCTAAAATAAGCTGGGCCAGTGCTCCAACTATTGAAGTGGATACCGGGACAAACTCCTAGTGCAAGTCGTCAGCCCCTTTTACTCTTCTGCTTTTTCTGATAGCTCTTTAATACTTTTGGCAAGATTGTTTCTACAAAAGCTCTAATTATTTGTAATTTGGTAACTCTCATTTAAAAGCTCATGCTCTCTTAAGGGTGGAGATGAAATGCTTTTGTTTTATCACGGTCTAGGCCTACATAGACTAAATGGGTGTTAAAAATATTTTTGTGAAGTTATGGTTATCCAGTGACATGGGTTTGAGAATAATATTTTGACTTATGTTTTAAATTAGTAGACTAGATAAAGGAGCTGTAAAAGGATTGAAGGACAGCTTCAAGACAAAATACATTCTTCAGATTCACCAGGTACAGTAAAATACTACATTACAGATTATGTTCTGGGTAATTCCAATTATGAAAGTGTTTTTACCATATCCTTTAGGTGAATCAACATTCTTCAAAAAATAAGGCATCATCTGAAGGACAACAGGATATACAGATAAAATTCTGCTATGGTGGTCTGATTGCTAGCTGGGGTTAAACCATGAAAACATGCACTTGGAGGCTAGAAGTAATTTAATTTATTTTTATTGATTAATTTTTAAACATCAGTGACAGCTCTTGAACTTTCAGACATCATATATAGACACATCTTGTCTTTATCACTAGCTATTTTTTTTATGGCTCCTTTGACTTGTTGTAAGTGCTATACCTTTCAAGTATTAAGTCTTTTCATGTCAGATTTTCTGTCTTCATTCTTGTTTTTACCTTCCACAAGTTTCACTGCTGCTAACAAGCCACATGAGGTAATTAAAAATAAATAAACCAATAAAAACTCCCACAAAGACAAAAGAAACAGCTAAGTAGCCATCATCAAGCGCTGAAATAACAGTAACAACACACTGAAATACAACCAACTCTATGAGCAATTAAGAAAATTATTCAAGCATGAAGGGAATGTGTTTGTTTTGTTTACAAAGCCAATCTAATAAACCAGGATTAAGACATAAAGCGTAGGAAAGAGTGGGAGGAAGAACCACAGTGGTTGCTAAATAGAAATTAACTCCAGAACATGACAGTACAGCTGGACCGTAACCCTACACTTCAGTAAATTTGCAGTACCAAACTGACTACCTGTGAAAAGCCATCTCACCCTGAAATAGCAAAGTTTGGACTCTACTCTCAGTGATATCTTATCCTCGAACTGTGGACTCCATAGGAATACACTAGTAATTTCATCTTGATAGCACAGTGTGATCAACACAGAAATAAGCATTATTCTATTTTTATATATTTATTAGTGCATAGTATGTTTTAGCTGCCTAGATACCATTTTTTACAGAGTGACAAAGCTGACCACATGTAAAGAACTGATGCAACCCTTTCTCTGACATTTCAAAAGACAGTGGATAATGAGAACCAATGAAAATATACACTCAGAAGCATGTGGATATGTCAGATCTTCCCATAGGGCAAAATTGGTTGCACTTCAAATATTTAGGGACAGAGCTTTAGGGAAGTCACTCGTCTAAGGCCCACAGCACTGACACTTGCAGTGAGAGACAGAACCAAAAACCATCTGCTGAGATTATCTGGCTAAAGCCGTCTGAACTTCAGCTGAGGGAATGCAGTGTTAATGTCACGTGCTCAAAGGAATTGAAATTCCATGTAAATGTTCATAGGGATTTTTTAATATGATCTGCTAGCTGTAAAAGGTCTAAATAATTATATTTTGCTATTCAGGAAATGCAGGTTGTGATACTTTCTCATCTTATGCCCTGGTATTTCTAAATTACTGTTCTTGAATAGCAGAAAAGAGAAAGAGACTAGAATGAAATCTTTCTTTAGTACTATCATCCGATTAATGCACATATTTTTTATTACTAGACTTCCTTTTGTCAGCTTTGCAAATATGGACCTCTTTAATAGGAATGTATCTAATATAGTACAAGAGCAAAATCTGAAATATCCAGATGATCTGGATAAGTGAGGACTGTCAAACTTAGTTAACTTTTTAGATATGAGAAATTCCCATTCATCTGCAACATCAGAGGTTTGATTCTTCACTCCTTTATTGTATAGAAACTCATTATAGATACAAAGCTATTAATTTTTGTTTCTCATTGCATAAAACAATAAACTGCAGAAACATAGGAACACAGTGTGGTCTTTGAAGAAATCCTAATTTGTTCAGAAATCAAAAGGCACTCAAAAAAACCCTAACCCAAAACTGAGCTCAAGGTACCCATGTAAATTTCCGGTACTAATTGCAGAAAAATTATATTTACTGCAGGTTTTGAAATAAAGTATCTTTTTCATTTTTCCACAAGAAGAATGTTCCTTTTTCTCTTATTGAATGATAGCAAGATTTGAAACTCTAAAATTATGCAGAAAATGATAATTCGATTTCAGAATTTGGCTTTATTTCATCATAGAAAAAACATTAAATTCTATGGCTATACCTGGAGGGTATTAGGATTAGTGAGTCTCAGAACCCCATGTCTACTTATCATCACATCTGGTTTTGTCAGCTATATTTGTTATCTCATAACAGCTGATACAGGAATAGTTCTACAAAGTCTTTACAAACCCATGAAGGATCTTGTTAATTATATGACATTAATTATCCCTAATCTTGAATTCACTTCTGATTGAATCCAAACCCTTTTGAGACTTTTCAAAGGATCAGTGAATAAACAGATAGTCTGACATTACCTGATTTTCCTATTTAGTGTCAATTAACATTTGCATGACATTGGCTTATTTCCAGAGCTCTAATGTTTTCATGATGTACAGATACACTTCAAAATCAATATTTATGGTAGAGAGAACTTCTTCAGTTCTGATAGCAGCAAGTTATCTGACAATGTACATTTAGAAACATTTAACTTTAATAATGGTTAGTCTATATAATCTGTAGTTACTGATGTCCTGGCTTATAATTAATGCTTTAAAATATCAGTATATCATCTTTACAGTTAAGTATATATTCTGTTGCTTTCCCATAGAGAAAATTAATATGTGTTTTTAAAATATCTGTGTTTTACAGAACCTCAGTGACGAGGTTAAGAGGTGTTCCTGGTATATATAAGAACCAAAAATGTTTTCTTCTACACGGACATTTTTCCACTGATACCTCTTAACTGTCTATTGCTTTGTCATAATCACTGCTGATATTTTGTCTATTTTTATAATTTCTCAGGTCTGTAACTGAATTGGGAGGCTTTTATTAAAAAAAAAAAAAGAGCATAAGAGTTGCTATGAACAACAGTAGCGAGCAGCAGTTTTTATCTGTATTAGTCAATGAAATGGAAACAAATAACTTGTAATATAATTGTTCTATTAAATAATTTCTCATTGAATGTGTGGTTGGATTAGGCTTTTGGACACCTAAGGCCTGCTGAAATTAAGCAAATCTTGATAGTGGTCTATACCCGCTCTTTTCTGATGTTGAGAGAAAAAAACCCATATGCTTGGAGAGAATTTGGACAAGGATGTTTTTGAACAGACTTTAAGAAATAAAGAAGCTATATTTGGCAGATTTGGCAGCCTTTCTGGTGTTTCCTTTCTGCTTCATTCCAGGAGCTCTGCAATGTGCCCAGGTTAGACAGAGTCCAGAGCAGAGAGCAGCCCCATATCTACTCCCAGATCCAGGCTCTGTCTCAAGCCATATTCAAACCAACCTCAGGTAGTTTGTGAAAAGCTCATTAAACAGATAGCTTGAACTTAAACAGATAGCTTGAACCCCAAATCTGCTGAACTACTTTTTCCTCCTAAGCCTTCTGAGACTCGTTCTTCTTTTTATAAGTTATGAAAAATAAATGACTTTCAAAGTGAGATGACTGATAACCACAGCAGGTCAGAAGGTCATCCGAGGCAATGTCCCACTTGTATTGGCCATATAAGCTAGCTGGCAGTACAGACAACTATTTCACAGCTAAGAGGCTGTTTTCCACTCCAGAATGAGAAATAAGGAGCCACATTCTTTGATTGGATGTTCTCTGAGTCAGATTCTTTCAGCTGAGTTCTTATCTTCCCCATCCTGGAATAATAAATAATAAATATTAGTCAGCACTCACTGCTTAGCAAAGATACTATTTTTAATTTGAAAAGAGACTTTTTTTTTTTTTTTTTTTACTTTCTAACTTTATTGCTGTCCTGTGCGGAAGAAAGTTGCTATATGAATGCAAATTTCATTCATTTATTCAATCATTTATCCAGCTCCAGCTTTTGATAAGTATGAGACTCATTTAAGGGACACGAGAAGCTGACTGATTCCATTTCAGATTTAATGGTTACTGAGAACTTTATGCAAAATTCTGCAAGAGTAAATCCTTTGATAAAAAGGAAACATACCACTGTCATTTCCAATTATGTTTTAACACTCAGCAATTATTTTTTTATAGTGGTATGTTAAAGAAAATCTGATTTTTGTAAAAATTCTTTTATGGATATCCAAAAATGTGTTTGTTTTTACATCTGTAGTGGGATTTAGTTACAAAGAGACTTTTATTTCCATATCTTGTAATAAACAGTCATATAGCAATGATTACTTTTTTTCATTCAAAAAGCTATTGCTTTGTTTCACTGAGGTATCAATTTGTCAGTTTTATTTTTCAGTTTCAGCATTTTGACATAAAGCATCACAGGAATGTGCCTAATACCACTCAGAAATTTTCTTGGGAATGTTTCTATCTGGTCAAATCCTCTTACTAGAGAACCATTTTATTTTTATTTTTACTCTGGTTTTCAAAAATTTACTTTACAAAGCCTGTAAATAAGACACAAGCATTCTAATATATGGATAATTAAAGGACGGAAAGACAACCTAATCCTGCACTACTGTAATGCTGCAGAAATGTAACCAACATGGCGCTTTTTTGGAGTTAGTGAAGTCTTACTGGAGACTAAGAAAATACCTCATCCACATTTAAGCAGAAGCACAGCACTGTTTCAGAACTTCTTTTCAAGAGTATAGCCACCAGCTGAAACCTGCATTTCAGTTTCCAAGGAGGAAAACAGGAAAGAAACATCTACCGATCAAATGGAACTCAACCAAGAGTGTCATTTTCTTAAAGCACTTGTGACTTAATAGGTTGTGAGGTTTCTATACTGAGCACTGGGTGAACAATAGCTTGGAGATATGCAGGGGTATTATAGAGTGCCTCCATCTCAGGTTTTAAGACTCCTGTTT
Source organism: Columba livia (assembly GCF_036013475.1). NCBI lineage: Eukaryota > Metazoa > Chordata > Aves > Columbiformes > Columbidae > Columba > Columba livia. The sequence goes on from NC_088604.1 coordinate 66,357,390, forward strand.
TTATCTTTTCTGTAGTGCAAGTCTACAATTCTTTTGTTAAATGGGATCTTGAGCTACAGCACCTTGTGAAGCTGTCAATTTCATCCAAGAGATCAGAAGAGGTTTGAGCATGTGATTCCTACAGGAGCTGCAACAAATACTATACAGAGTGAATAAAACTCCTTGAAATCAAAATATTGTTTCAGTTACACAGTGAAACAATGCAAATAGTTGTGTAAATGCCAAAACCAAACCCAAACTATTCCTTTTCAGATATTTCTATTAACATCATCTAGAACTACATATATATATTCACCTGTAAGCCTAAAGTATGCAGTAAACAAAGAAACTCCAGATCTCAGAACAGCAGATGTGATTTCTAAGTAAGCAAACCTCAGTTCCAAATATCTTCTTGGCTCATTCATACTGAGTAGATACAGTACTTCAGTGAGTCTATTGAAGCCAACGGAAGTCTTCACTGATCTACCGGCTTGAGACCCTGACTAAAAGCAACAGCAGGGGAGAAACATGTGGAAAAGAAATGGTGTTTCATGAGCTCTTTGATTCTGTCCTCTGTGCCTGCATGCACACCACTATTCATCCTGAGTGCTGTGATCTTCTCTTTCTCCCAGTCCTACATAAAAACTTTTGGATGAGCATAACAATTTCCCAGTCTGCAGATTCATTATGAATGTGTAAAAAGATTTTGTTAGAATCCCGTTAGACCCATCCATGAGCTTACCAGTCACTTGTGTTTCCACTATAATATCTTAAAAATAAACCATGACATTCAAGATGAAGGCATTTGATCTTATGTCTCAGCTCCCTCACTGAGGACTGATCCTCTCTACTTTAAACAGAAGTTTTATGACTAATACGGATTTCTTTTTACTATGATTCTCCTGACTGATTCCTTCCCCACAAGTTTTGCACTGATAGTCAGTACCACAAGCAGAAAAGCCCAGAGGATCAGCCCTTTTTTTCGCTTGTATCTTTGTGCAAAAGCAAGTAACAGGAGTTCAGGTCAGGGAGACCAGCCTCTGTGTCCTCCCTACCATGAATGACACCAATTTGTTGTGAGAAATTGACACTTCTGGGATAGGCCTAGTGAGTAGCTTGAAAGCTTCACAAAGTGTTTCAGTGCACTCTGCTCTCACCTGTCACCCTCGGCAGCTCACGTGGAGCTTGGGCTCACAGCGTGAGCCCAGGGATACCAGGACATTGCTCAAGACAGTCCTCACTGTCCATATCTCTGTGGTGTGGCCAGAGGAAGTGCTTGTAAATGACACATCCTTCACTCTGACACTGTGTTCACATGTACCAGGTAAGAGCCCTGTGTCAGCTCATCCTACTTCTTTCCATTTGTGGTGCCAAGCAGTGCAGGTGCCTGTAAGCCCTTATACCCCGCCTTCCTCTCACATGTACCCCTTCATTTAGAGCAACAGACTATCACAGTCTTTCTGTGTCTTTCTGTGTAATTCAGTGTCTTCATGAAACCATGTGGGTTGACATATGGGGAAGGAACAAGGACTCTAGAATTATAAAAAATGCATAGAACAAATCCCGGGCTGTATTGCTCAACTTTATAAATGACCCAAATGGCTAGTTTTACTCCATCACATTTTCCAAGATTTTCTGTTCTTTTCAGCTTACATATTTCTAGATTTAAATCTCTTTAAAAAGATTTTCTCCTCATCTACCTATTCAAAAGTAAATTTATACATGGAAAGTTTCTTCATTCCCAAACCTCTCTACAAGCATGCCCATAAACATGAGTTTCTCATTCATTCTTATTACCTTGTCATCTACAACACACAGTGACCAGAAAAACATGGAGCTTGCTGTCTTTGTACCAATAGGGGAACAGATAAATTCTCTTTTTCACTATCAGTATAGCACCTGAAATCCCTGAGAAGGCAATACAAAATACAAAATCCTAATGATAACAAGTAATATGAGCAATAGACATATTTTGTGCAAATTAATCTAAAATCAACTAGAAATAATTGTGAGGAATGATTAAGGACCCACCAGAACACTGTAATCATGGAAAGTTTTTATTCTTTATTCTGGTTTCAGTACAGCTCTGCATATACCAAGTCTGCATGCAATCACTATTAGCTAGGAAACCAGCTTCTATGGAAATGAGCCTAACCTGTGATGTCTTAGACACAAGATTAAGATGCTTAAAAAACACAAACCAAGCTTGAAAGATTAATAAAAAGTCCACATGGAGGTTGCCCCCATCCCCTTGCATAATCACAAAGGGATGTTCTGCTATGTCCAAAAGGTATACAGTCCACAGAGGAAATATTTTAGGTTCAGGGTTCACAGCTAGCATAAGTATGAGAATTAATGCTATTATGAAAGGCTTTCTTTCTTGGCTTTGGTCAGACTGCAAGATTTTCTTTTTACCATAATCTTTTCCTTCATTTAAGTCTCTATTGATTTCAATTAAGTTCTCACCAGGTTTGCACCTCCAGCTGAGTTTCTTTTTTTCCCCTTAACCAATCTGCTTTTCAGACTTTTTTTGAGGTTTCAAATTCAATGAAAACCCAAGAAAGCAATAGCAAAAAATTGTCTATGCGCTAGGAAATGAACTACCTATAACCTGTCACTGTGAAATTCCTTTCAAGTCTCTTTCTTCATAGATAGGCAACAGTGGATGTACAAAGCTTGTTAACGATTCTCATTAAATGCTTTACATTCAAAATTGTTTTGAAAGGTTAATTTAAAAAAGGTGTCCTACAGGAAGGTGACAGAGGGAAAATACCAGCTGATGGCTAAGGAACTGCTCTTCATATATGTGGTTAACTTTTGCCACAGGCTCTGAATGAGATCCTAAACACAACTGCTTGGTCCTTCTGTCTGTAAGTATATGATAAAGCCTATTCCGTATCCTATGGTTTAGTACAAATAAATTTATCAGTACAATACTGATGAATATCAGGAAAGGCTTGAAAATGGACAGTTGGTTGTGCTCATATTATTATACGTAGCTGCCTTATTTCTAAATAACCATCAATACTAATAATTATGATAACGTACAAAATCTTTGCTTACATAATTTACATCTACTTTTAAAAAATTGGAAGTTTTTTATTTTTGAGAGTTTGTTTTACTGTAAAATTACATAACCCGAAGCACATCAGAAATCTTGAGAAGAGTGATGTTCAGCTTAGTCAGATAATTATGAAAATCCCATCTTAATACCTGCTACTACAGCATCTGAATATTTAACTCTAATAACTCTTATGCCAAATGTTAAATATAAATAATATCTTCAATTTGGAGAAATCTTCTAGAGGGGGCAACTGGGAAGAGGCCTATTAAGAGGTAACAAAAGACTAAAATGAAGGCTGTTTGAACAGACAAGAGGAATGGTCAGGGAATATTACTTATTCGATTAGCTAATTTCAGTACAGCTTGAAGTCAGGAGGATCTCAAGTGTTTTATGCAAAACCACACAGAATGATCAATGTGTAATACAATTAAAGCTGCATACAACTGGACATTTTCCTAACATGCTCCCTCTTATACAGTCTAGGGTATCTACATGTGCTATTAATGACTACTTTTAACAATTATAAGTGTTAAAATGAGTACTCTTTGCACATTAAAAAAAAAAAAAAAAGGTGGTTTGGTTTGTTTTTTTTTTTAATGCACCTATATAAATATTAGTTTCTCTACTGTTTTTCAAATCTATAACTTCTTCAAATATAACCAAAAAACTTATTATGGCAACTTAAATCACTGCAATATTGCTTGTGAAAATGAGCCTGCATGGGAACTGAATTTCCAAAGAAAAATAATTTAAATTTAATGAACAAACTTTAAAAATCCCCAAACAATTTCTTTTTTTTATTCTCTCCAATTCATATTCTCCAAAGGACAAAGTTTTCGCCATTATGAACAACTTATAATTTGTATGTGTGTTCTGCTAGCTGTTGCCCAGAGTGATCATTAGCATTTTTGTTCTTCTAACTACAGTCTGAAAGGTTTGCACAGTTTCTTTCTGGCAAAAGACTTCGTTGTACAGCACCTCAACTAAGGGGCTTCGAAAGGCTGCAAAGAGTTTAAGTAAAAAAAAAGGCATTGAACCTCAGAGTTACTTTTCTCTCAGCAGTATTTTATTTTTTGCCTGTGTACAAATCCCAATATTCCCAAGTACCAGAGCAGGAAAAGTGCACAAGAAATATTGCCTGAAATTTTCTGAGTTCTGTGACACCTCTCCAGTCTATGGCCAACAACCTACTAGTATTTCAGGAATTTCACTATTTCAATTATTCTACCTGTGAGCGACTGACTGACTTATCACATTTACCCCTTGCATATGTTCAATGCAAAACTACATAAAAGTAATTTCATAACTTCATGAAATATTAATGAAAGCAAAAAAAGGCAGACAAGTCATTGATTTATAGTCAAAACCTGCTACAATTCGCAGAAGTGTAACTGCTCCTTTTGAATCCTGAACACCAGATGAATGCTTGATTACCTGTATCTAAGCTCTAAATCTCACTTTGCTGAAAACTCCTAGTGTCAAAGTTTCTTAATATGAAGTACAGGAAAAGAGAATTAAAAAAATAATGTGAATCTATGGCCTTGTCAAGTAAAAAAACTCTAGTTATTTTGTAGCTCTGAAATGCTGTACAACTTAAAATAACTGCTAAATACTCACTGGAAATTCATAGACTGCAGTTTTAAGTAACACAGGTCTGGCAGGGCTGCCATTTTCTTGAAGCTGGGAGAATGTAGAAAAACAATAGTGCCTTAATTAAACACTGTAATTTTTCATGGAACTCATTTTGTATTTTGTTTCCACTTGATGATTTATTGTTTTGGAACTTCTGAAATTTATCCTCTTTGAAAATACTAGGCATGTTGTCTACTCTGTCTTTTTAACCAGGACTTCGAAGAGTGTTTAAAGTCTGTCTTCCATTCTTTGATTGAAGAAATAGGGTTGTTGATAGCAAATTATAATGAAGAGTTTCTAGTCCAGTGTTTTAGTGAACATTAACAGAACGCTGTGGAACAGTATTCATAGAATCATAGAATTGTTTGAGTCAGAAGAGACCTTTAAAAATCACCTAGTTCTGACCCCCCTGCCATGGGCAGGGACATCTTTCACCAGATCAGATTTCTCAAAGCCTCATCCAACATGACCTTGAACACTTCCAGGGATGGAGCATTCACGGCTTCTCTGAGAAACCTGTTGCTGTGTATCGCAACCATCATCAAAAAATTTTCTCCCTTATACCTACTCTAAATCCGCCCTCTTTTAGTTTAAAGCCAATACTCCTTGTCCTGCCGCTACAAGCCCTGGTAAAAAGTCTTTCTCCATCTTTCTTATAAGCCCCCTTTAAGTAATGAAAGGCCTCAATAAGGTCTTCCTGAAGTATTCTCTTCTCCAAGCTAAGTAACCAGAACTCTTTCAGCTCCCAGCCCTCAAATCTCAACTCTCAGCTCTCCAACTTTCAACTCTTTTCACCTCCCTTGAAACTGCTGGCCACATTTCTTTTTTTAAACAGATTGTCTTTCTGGGCTACAAGTGCACATTGCCAGCTCATGTTCAATATCCATCAATATCCCCAAGTCCTTCTCCACAGGGCTGCTCTCAATCCATTCACCACTCAGTATCACAGAATCACCCAGGTGCAGGACCTTGCACTTGGCATTGTTGAACTTCAAGAGATTCACATGGGCCCACTTCTGAAGCTTGTCAGGATCCCTCTGGATGCCATGTCTTCCCTGAGTGTATCAACTGCACCACTCAACTTGGTGTCATCTACAAGCTTGCTGAGAGTACATTCAATACCACTGCCTATGTCATTAGTAAAGACACTGAATGGTACCAGTTCCAACATGGATTCCTGAGGGACACCACTTGTTGCTGATCTCCATGTGGACATTGAGCCATTGACTGCAACTCTTTGGATGCTGCCATCCACCCAATTCCTAATCTATCCAATAGTCCATCCATCAAATCTCTGTCTCTGCAATTTAGCAACAAGGATGTTATGGGGGACTGTATCAAAGGCCTTACAGAAGTCAAGGTAGATGACATCAGTTACTCTTCCCTTATTCACCAACCCAGCCAAACCACCATAGAAGGGCACCAGATTAGCGAGACATGATTTGTCCTTTATGAAGCCATGTTGGCTATCTTTAATTACCTCTCTGTCATCCATATGACTTCACACAGCCTCCAGGAGGATCTGTTCCATGATCTTACAGGCACGCAAATGTCTGGTTGGTAGTTCCCAGGTTTATAAAATTCTCCCTTGATCAACAAGTTCATCATAATATTATAACTCTACAGGCTCTCCAGTCTTCCAAAATCTTCCCAGACAGACACAATCATAACTTGTAAGAAGATCAGCATATACAGATCATGCCATGGAAAAGATAACAGAAACCTATGGCTTTTTCCTTTGTTAAGTGTCCTTTACAAATCCTGGAAACTGACACTTTTTGACGCAGACCACAGGCTCCTAGAGCCTTTCACAAAAGAACAAACCATCATTTAATATGTCCCACCTTTTTTTTTTTTTTTCATGTAATGTCTGAAACTGTAAATTTCAAAGCTCTAAGGGCTCTCTTGTGTGTCCATGTAGGAAAAAAAAAAAAAAAGTTCTTTAAAGCTGGTCACTAAGAGGAAAAAAAAAAAAGGCAGATTCTTTTCTGTTGTGAATCACCAGTAACACTAATAGCTTAGTATCTTCAAAAGAAAAAGAAAATTACATCTTAAATGCTTGTATATATGAGTAACACATAAGAATTTTGACTTGATATTTTTTTCCAATCATAATTTACTCTGAAATGTAATTATTATATGAAGCTAATGTATCGAAATACTTTTGCTAAGGCACACATTGTGTGGAGTGCCTTTACATATACATTCTAAGTCGTATAAATAAACTACCTAAATACATCAAAAGAGGCTGCAATTATGCCTTTATGTATTTATTTTATTTGTGTTGTAGCCTCAAATAGTTGATTATAAACACTTCACTTCTTCATTTTTATTTTTTTTATCTGCCTTTCTTAATATGACTGTGATCACTCCTTCATTAAGGTCAACATCTTTCATCTGCAACAGTCAGTTATATTCTCTGCAGGCATTCCTCCTCTTAGGACAGCCTGACCTTCAGTGACTGAGAACCAAGAGAGAAATTAACTCATATGCTGCAAGACCCTTTATTAAGATTCTAGTAATAAAATAGGAAAACCTGCTAAGCAGAACTTAGTCTTTCCATAAATTCAGATAAAACCTACAGGGACTCTGAATGGATGCAACAGGAACCAGGTTCGGTGACAGGAAATTTTGCAAAAGCACCATGACCAAGAAGTAGGATCTCCACTTCTTCAGAGTCTCCCACCTGCCGCCAAGGTGCCCAACAGCTCACTGCACATGCCTAAGTCTCACAGTGAGATGGAAAGAATCTATCAGATTTTTTTTATCGTATTTACTCCTTCAGGCATTTACTTTATCATAATAGTTTCACTGAACAGAAAACCTACAGTCCAAGACCAAGTTGTATGAGAAGGCAGAAAGTCAAATAGCAAACAAGAAAAAACAGGGCGATGTCATTAACAATGTCTAAGAAAACCTGTTTTCTTTCTTCATCTGTTTGTTGTTTAGTGCAAGTTGAAGAAGAGATGTTTTCAAGTGAAAAAGAATGGGATAAAGATTCTCTGAAGAACTGTGTTATATTTGACAAATCCAAGAAACACCATTGACCTTCCTTCACCCACTGTTAGGTGGTTACACAACCAGTGCTCACTTCTGCCAGCACGAGAAGTGCTAGCTCGTATACCGCTCCCTGAAAGCCTGCAAAAGGACGGCATGTCTAAGGAGCTTTTCTGGAAAGTATTTGTTTGCTACCTGTTGCAGACTTATTGAAATTGAAACAAAGCAGTTCAAGAAGTTGGAAAGAAGACAGGAGCTTAAACGGTAGAAACATTAGGTTGAGGTGCACGCACTTCTGCAGTTCTCTCAACTGAGGCACTGTTCAGAGAAATAGCCAAAGGAAAATTTTATGTTTGTTGAAATGGCCAAAGGACGTAAAAGGCTCCTAAGAGCCCTGAATCTACTGCAGGCAGGCAGATATTTCGAGGATAGCCATGGTATTTTTTCTGATCTGTAACCTGAATGGAAACTTTGAGACCCACGAAAGTTGCATGCTGTAATTGTTTTCATGCAAGCCCTTTGTATTTCAGTTTTCATATCTCATATATGTCTGCAACCAAAACCTACTCAAAGTAGGTGATTCTAAAGAACAGAAGGATCCACTTCAGAAGTTCTGCTGTCTGCTAACACCCCAGTGCTACTGTGTTCTGTAAGTTCAAATTCCAATAAAAGCACTAAGTACTGAAACATTCAAGAGCTTAACATGGATATTTTTTGCATGATTGTAAATGTCAGTGAAGTGAAAATGAAACTGTTCCATAATATAAACTCTAGTACTGCTGGCTGATGTGGGTTCTTTACTAGTTCAGCTTTTGGCCAGGAAGCTCTCCTCTGTAACTGCCACAACTTCTTCAAGGTGTTCTGGTTCAGAAGAAGGGAATGTGGGCCCAGAATGGCTCTTTCTGGTCATCTGCATCAAATCACAAAGCTCAGGAGTACAAGTAATCACAATTCAATGGCAAGATACTTCCAGCTACAGCAAAATAAGATCATTTTATTTGAAAGAATCATTTTGCACCACTTGCAGGAGAGAACCAAATAGACTTAGCGTAAGAAATGTTCTAAAGTAACACTATCCAACTATATACATGGGGGGAAAAGCACAGCAACAAACCTCAAAGCAATTATTTTGTTTTGGAGTTGATCCACTGTATTTTAATAAGAGCCTCTACAATTACATAATGACCCTTCACAGTTAGCAGCAAATGTCATTGGCTTAATTATACAAACTTTAGCTCACCTCTCCAGAACTACCCACATCTCTTGAGATAAAAACCTGCAGCGTGAAAAAGCCTGCATGACAATTACAAATGGGTAAGCAAAGTGCAGCAGAGCTCGCAGTATTTGCCCTGCAAAGAGTTTATTTTACTAGAGCAGTTCTTAAGTTGCAGATGTCAAATGTGGTTTTAATGATCACATGATCCCACACAAAACTGCAGGTTGCCAGGCACAGTCCAAGACAACCACAGATTTAAATAGGGTGGACTGTGGTGACAAAAGAGGCTGGACTGGTCTCCATCCTCCCATAGCTGCAGTTTCCCTAACACCACATCAGGACCTGATGCAGCTGCTTTCCAGCTTCTCCATCTCAGATGTTGAGTCTGGCTGATGGAGCCATCAAGAGAAAGCAGACACACCACAGAAGCAGCAGTAGTGCATATGTACCTCACCCAATGCAACCATCCAACATCTCTTCCTGTCAAAGGATGACAGAGAGGAAGAGCTTGCTTCTTCCTTGCCTACACCATTTGTCCCAAGCCTGTATTTCCCTCAGTGTGAGGTTTTTCTTCCCATTCCCTGTTAGAGTCTGTGTTGCGGACAGGAGTAGAGTAGTGCCAGGCTCCACACCAACTGATGGCTCATGACTCTGTCTGTTGTGTTGAGCCAGAGCTAGTAAGAGCTCCAGAGGACCACATATGTTAGCTCTGGCTTGGTGTTGTGGGAGTCATCACTGTGCAGCCATCCTCAGAAGCGTCTTGAGCACCTTTGTTGTCTCCAGAGGAGGGGGCTCTGTGTGGAAGGGTTACCCTGCACTGGACCTCAAAAAGATTTAAGTCAATCCCATGAAATTTAAAAATCCAACTAATTCTAAGGTGGGGGGGTCTCACACCCTGGCATTTGTTTCCCACAGGTCTAGCAACAGAGCAAGTGGCTAGTTTCTACACTGTTTTCTGTGTTTTCTCCTGCAAACGCCTCTTATCTGTTTACCCAGCTAGCAGAGAAGCGTATTACCACTTTTTCCTCCTGAGAAAAGATGTTGGCAGCTAATAAGTGCATGCTGTGAAAGCATCTTTAGGTAATTTGCTTTCAATCCTTTCAATCACCAATTCACTCCTTAAATCTTCTTCCAAATGTAGTTATTCAAAACACGTCTACTATCCAGTGGCATTTGCCTGCTACCTTTCATCTTTGTGATCACTTTATAATCAAGAAAACAAGTCCTGCTGATCATTTTGCCACTAGCCCAAACTAGTCTTTCATTTAGAGTCACAAAGTCTAAAGAAATCAATTCTCTCCTACCTATTTTCAATTTTCTTTCACTTACCTCTCTGCTAAGATCTGGAAAACCACTAATCACTGCATCAACTTCTGAGTTTTTAACAGACATTTCATTGGCTCATAGCCCCCATCACTCAGCCTTAGGAACTGCTTAGTCCAATTGCTTTCCATCCTGGTAAAAACAATAGTTTTCAATCTTTTAAATGAAAAAGGCAATACCATACATCTAATCACACCTCACAGCTCACACATCAGGTTTGCTCTGAGTGACCTGGGCTTGCCGATGCAGCAAAATTATTAAATCTTTAAATTCTGGAAGAACTCTCAGTAGCCATTTTAGCTACTAGAAGGATCTAGTGTTTTAGGAGAAAAGTCTTCTTTCAAATAATAAATTTTCTCTTCTGTTTGATTCTGTAGTTCAGCATTGATTATGCCAAGCTTGTTTATAATAACGCACAGAAATGGAACAGTATTAGGGTCATTTGCACAGAATATGATGCTCTTGATTTACAATGCTCTTCCTAAGTCTGGGGTCTTTTTTTTTTTTTTTTTTTCCCCAATGGTAAATTTTAGATAATTCTAGAAACATCTAGGTATGAAACATCTAGGTATGATAAAAACACTGAAAGTGTTTTTCAGCCCCCTGATGGATCAAGTGCAGGCCTCAGTCACATCCAAGCAATATATAAAGGTCAGATCTGGCCCATGTTGTTCTCTCTTGCCCTTCCACTTGTAATTACTTTAAGTGTTTACCAATAAAAATTTTTCAAAGTTTTTTCTTGTGAGGAAATAATGCAACCTACAATACAAAGTCCTAATTCTACTATAACAGAGTATGAGTTAGTAAGGTTTCCTCCTAGAACAGAGAGCAAGGAATTTGCTCTAGTGTCCAAAGTTACAGAGGTTATAAGCATGCTCTTGAATTGCCTTGGCAATAATTTAAAAGGCATAGCTCAAGCTATCTTACAGTTTTGCAGTTCTCAAGTTCAATTTCTTATCAATAAAAATTCAGAAACAATTGAAGAAAAGAGTCTTGTTCATCCATTTAGGAAGCTATGTATTATTTATTATTTACCATTTATTTTTTACCAAAGTGACCGTATGTTCCCAAATTATTTTCACTTATTCTGAACACATATTTTCTATCTATTCTCTCCTTGCAAGTGTTACTCACACAAAAATTCAGCAAGCCTGGAATACAGATATGAAAAGTCATTCAAAGTGACAGACATCACAATATCTATCTATCTATCTGTCTATCTATCTATGCCAGTAATGTTCTCATAGCTCTGTCTATGCAATAGAGAAATAAAGCTAATGCACCTGTGGCTTTTCTAAACAATTTACTTGTTCTTTAAAATTAAAGTGTCTCCATGGAAACTTTGAGGCATCCAAGAAAGGAGAAGGACAGTATTCTGCAGAAAACATGGAGTGGATTTAAACTACGTTGCAAACACTCAGACCTGGTAAGAGTATGGATATGTATCCTGAGCTTGTAATGGCCCACTATCTATTGGAGAAAAATTATTCTCTGAAAGGTCACCATCATTTCTGGCTCCAACAGGCTGGCAGGCAGCAGCAGGAACATCAGGGCATCACCATCCCACCAAGGAACAGCTCACAGCAGCCGAGCTGAGCGCTCAGACTACTGGGCAAGTCCACTCATTCAAGGTAGGTCCCAGCTCAAGCTGGAAAGTCAGGTCAGTGTGTGAAGGTCAAAGAGGTACAGGCATGGGCACAGGCATACCTGCCACATAACTCGGGCAAACATGAAGCACAGGAGACTCAATTTAAAAGCCACTCCTAGGCAAAGGCAGGGCAGGCATCTGCTGAGCTTCTTGACACTTGGTTATTACATCTGGCCTTGAGCCCAGGCATCCAAACCCTGTAGAGGACAGGGCGTGCCCTCAGGGCCCTGACAGTAACCTCTAATGAAGGCTAGGACAGCATATCTGCAGCTACTTAAATGTTACGAGGGTCAGGGGAAAGATTGCAATGTTTTGCACCTTTGAAAGGAATGTGTCACACTGTTTGCCCACCAGGGATGGGCAGTGCTGATGGCTCCCAAATAGCAGAGTGCCATCTGCTTTGGGGAGGCCACACTAGAGCCTCCATTGTTGTTTTTTTGCAAGGCAAAAAATGTCATTCAGTCTGTAGGTTTATGTTTTATTGTAGATGTGGAAAAGACAACTAAAATTATAAATAATGGTCAGTGCTTCTGAATGAAACACAATGTCTTTAATAAAATTATTCTAATAAAAACTGTATTTCTTCCTATGATGTCTACCAGACTGTGAATTATTCTTCTATGTGGAAAAGACTGAGCCTCAGTCTGTAACTACCCTGAAGGATAGTTTTTTGTTCATGACATCTTCCAAGAGTCCACTGCATCCCCTATGGAGCCCACAAGCCAGAGAGTTTCTTTATCCACAGAAACCAGTATACTGGAGAGAAGTTGTTTCCCTTAGGTACAGCAGAGAACTTCAAATGCATAGAGCTCTCACTGTTCTCAGTTCCCAATGAATATGCAAGGTGTAAATCACTTCCTATGTGAGAAACAGACTGGACAATTTTTCTACAGCAGAAGAACTGGGGTTGGATAAAATGACCTTTAATACATCTAGAATTAATTTATTATGTGTGTCAGTTGAGAATGAGTATTATTCCAGTGGAATGTACTTGTATTGATGCAAAATAGCCCACCACCAAACCAGATTATCTGCTTTGTTTCCTATGAATACAGATTTTTCTCCTTGTACTTTACCTTTTTCTTAACAATTAGGGCTCTACAGGTCAGCCATTTAGAGGCAGGATGGAGCCAGATCTTTTAGCTTTCTTTTGAGCATAATTCATCATTAGTAAGATTAGTAGTCCTTTTCACTAAGTTACTTTTTGCCTATGCCTGGAATTTAGAGTTTCTTTTGTGCAAGTGGACAATTAGCCCACGTGCCAGGTATAGGAAAAGAACAAAAATTCTCAGGGGGAAAAAAAAATAAGAAAGAAAAACAAAAAGCAGCTGTTATAAAAGTGAACAGTCTGTTCTTGTTATTGTGCTGTCTTCTTTTTAGGTACTGGAATTCAGAACAGAACAGGTGCCTTCCAGTGGCACTGCCATTGCATACAGACACAGGTTTTTTTGCCTGCTGCTTATAAGAAAGAGACTAGAGGTTTTTTTCTGCCCCTAATTCCTTGCTCTGTCTGGAGGTGTGACACATAATAACTCACATTCTCTTCCTCCACAAGAGAAAATAACAGAAATTTTGGAAGCACTTGAAAGTCTTCAGGTGAAAGATGGCATATAATCCTGAGGTAATTTCAAGGCACTTTCAAGACAGTGTCTGCATATATGTAAAATATTGGCAGTCAAACAGAAATAGCATATACTTTCATACATAATAACACGACATCTCTGCCACATCTAATTTTGTATTGGTTGGTGAAATTTCATGTTTGTGTGATCCTTTACATATTTGATGCAGGGTCTGCTTTTGTGCGTTCCCATCATGACCTGATCTTTTTGATGACTTTGCTCCCTTTAAAGTAAGAAGAAAAGAACTGGTTTTGGAAGGTCTTGCCCAAGGCAAAATAAAAAGCTTATAATTTTGATTCTCTCACGGGCTTTTTTTTTGTTGCTGTTCGTTATCATCAATATGATCTATTTCCCACAGCTTCAAACAGTCCTCAGAAACTTTTATAGTCTGCATTTGACCTAGTATTATGTTCTTGTCTTCTCTGTCTTTCTCAGGGGCCTCACACAATTCCCATACAGCCTAGTGGGACTTTGAACTGCATTTCAGAACTGGAAGAACAAAGCGATGAAATATTTGCCTTTCAGATACAAAAAGCTAATTTAGACCCAAGTATTTTTATATTCACAGTTAAATAAAAACCTTGGGATAAACTCCAGTTTTAATTTAAACGTTCCAGTATAAGACGTTGTCCATAGCCTGCAAAAGCAGATGGATGCACAGCATGGGGCAAAGACATTGCCCCCATGCTGGTGAAGAAGGAGCTGATCGGCACTAGTCCAGAACTGCAGAGGCACTTGGGGAGTGGGGCACAGCCAGAGGGTCAGCGGGTGACTTTTGCCAGTATAAAGAAAAAGGGGGGCTCATATAGGAGAAATATGTCACCAGCTGAGGATGGGGTCCAGAAACTGACAATGAAGCAGAAAAGCTCTGAAAGGAATACGTGAGGAACAGGTATATCTTTTGACAGAAAGGTCAGCCATTCAGAAAGCACTGTGGTATTTTGGTGTCCATAACACAACCCAAGATTCCAGTAAGGGCAAGCCATAACCAGGCAGCACTAAAACTTAAATGTGTGTGTGGCATCTCTAAGTTATTGGTCTAATTTCTGCTAATAGCAGCCTCTGATCATCTCAGCCTGCTGCCTCCACTCCAGTATGTCTCCTGTTTGTCCCTTCATATTTTCTGAGAGCCTCCCTGCCTCCTTATCCCTGTTATGTCTCTGCTTTTGTGTAGGTTATGTGAGGATACTGATTAGCAGAGGCAATTTGTACCCATGAAAACACAATTGTGGGCTGTCTGCTGTGATTCCAGCCACAGAAGGTTCTAGAGGCAGTGCAGAAGTAGCAGCTGCCCAGTGCAGGCAAAGAAAAGTGGTTGTGCTCAGGGAGCTTGGGCAGCAGTTCTCAGTACGCAAAAGTCTCTAGGCCTGACTTCCTTGATAACTCATGGACAAAGACAGACAGATTTTCCATCCTCTCCATTACTTGTCACTTCCCTCCTCCTTCATTCACTCCTCCTGCAGATAGGAAAAGACAAAAAAACCTACATTTATGTGGCCAGAGCAGCAGAATAATTGGACATGTACTCAATAGGTTGGACTGCCTTGGAAGCAAGAGCCAGAAGTACCTGCAGCTTGAAAATGGAAGAACAAAGACACAGACAATTAAAAAAATACAGCTGGAAAAATGAACTTGCCAGAGTGGGAAACTGTCAGGTGAAGAAAATGTTTTCTCTCTTCATGTGAATAAGAGAAAAAAAAACCCTTTCTGAACTAGGAGTATTAGGCAAGCACAGGGTGGTAGGGGAAGAAAATAAACAGCAAAACCAACTATGGCACAAACATCTTATTTCTGCAGGAAAGGGAAAGCATATTGAGAATACTGAAATCATAGGACCAGCCAGCTAAACTTCTCATATTCATATGTCTACCTTCTTGTATACCACAGAACAGTATTTGTTGCAGTTTTGGTTTTTTTTGTTGCTTTTTTTTGTTTGTTTGTTTTTTAATTACTGTAATTGAGAATATCAGGACAATAATTTCCTACCGAATAAAACAAAAGGAGGCATTAGGATAAAATGTCCCTTGACAATGTCCATGTGCTATTAGCAACAGAGTCACTGCAAAAAAAAAAAAAAAAAAAAAAGTATAAATTATTCAAGCTGAAAAATACTGTGCAACACTTAAGGTTGTTATGCAAAGCTACCATGGCACAGAAAAACATTAAAAACGTGAAAAAATAAGCCCATGAACACTGTATAGCTACGTTACACATTCACTTTGCACTGCTAGTAAAGGTACATTTCTGTTATCTGGCACACAGTCTGTGGTCCAACAGCCCTGAAAATATGCTGAAGCAACCTCAGGGTTTCCACTCTCCATTCTATGATGAACATTTCCTACTACAGGATTACAAATGTCTCTGTATTCTACCTGCTTTTCTTTCTGTGATGTGGGTATCACTTCTTCTTTAGGCAGGTTATAAGTGGGCTGTGCTGCCCTGAGCAATAGCTTTGATGGTAAATGTTCAGAAATGGGGTTGAACAATGAAAGACTTGGGTTATTATTCAGGACACCTATGTCTTCCTTTTGTTAGCGGCTGATTGGGAAGGACAGTGACACAAATAGAAATGCATTTAACTTTGTGTGTGCTGAGAAAGATGAGCTTTAGGTAAGCAAATGGTAACCAGTCCAGCTTGCTGTCCGTTAGAAAGGGTTAAAAATAAGCCTGTACAGCAAGCACAGGAAGGTGTTGTTTGATCATTACTAATAATTTATCTCAGTCTGAAGAATGTATGGTGTGGGCTTTCAGTATGAGAAAGTATCTCAGCTAGTACCTTTTCTGTTTTATCTCTTTGCTAATTTATTTTTTTTACCCGAAGTATGTATTAGAGTGTATAAAGACAAGCAGAAACACTGTGACTTTCAAAATTGCTCTGGTATCAGTGCCAGACCTTCTGATGTAAAATGGCACTCATCCTCTCTCTCTTCCCTCTAAAATGTTATTAGTTCCTGTTTTTGACAGTCCATCAGATTTTCAGCCTTAATTGCTGGCTTTTATTCTGCTGTGTCTTCACTGATTATGATTAAGATCTGAATAGACATGTCCCTTCTTAAAATAATTATTTCAGAATTAAGACAATACGTATTTTAATTTGGAATCATGGGGAAACCATCAACTCTCAAAATTATCATTTTCTGTAAAAGACAGAGGACTGACCCCCAGAAAACAAAGCACTGAACCCTATCTGGGCTGTGGGGTAGTTTGAGAGCAAATGTAAGTAATTTATTCCACAGCTCTGTGTTCCTAGTCTCAAAAAAACGTGCTGTTCTAGTAGCTTATATCAATTTTGGCCAAAATCACACCCTGCAGCAGCAAAAGCTCTGCCACCAAAGGTCTCATCAGAATGGTACGTTCTTTTAAGTAGGTTCCCTATCAAACAAATGAACCTTTTCTGGTGGAACCCAAAAATTACCAGAAAATTCTCTGACTTAATTCAGTCAACATATTTGGGCTCTTGGGAAATTCTCCTTTCCTGACCTCTCCCTCCGCTGCTATAGATCATGAAATCTTTTCAGTTCTGCTGTGCATTTTGAAGTTTTCAGTGTAGGAATTAGAGCAAGACACCTTTTACAGTTTGAAAAGAAGACACCATTCATTGCCAACACGGCTGGCACCACTGAGTTTTCACCCATTTATTTTGGCTTTTCCTCTGTCACCTCAGCCATCCTTACACAAATGGACTTTGCTTTTTTGACACTTCCTGTGATGAAGGATAAATCAGTGGTCTCTGTTAACACCTCTTCCCTCATATTTATATTATCTCTTCCCAGTCCTCTCAAAGAACTTCATAAATATTAAAACTATCTTTGCTATTAGCCAGTCTTTAAATCTCTCCTCTGGTTTGATCTTACAAACTATGAACCATTTAAGCTTTTCTCTTTGCTTTCTAAACACTTTAGGAACCAATTTTCTCTCTGCCCAGCTGCCAAAGCTCTTTATTTTTCTCTGAAAACAGGTGAATGAGATCTGTGTAACTGATAATTTAGAGTAAATTAAGTCCTAGAGCATGACTAAGCTGTGTGCAAGGAAACATGATGAATCGGATTTGGGGTTCCTGCCACATAGATTTGCTGCTCATTCCTCACTCCCATTTCTGGCATCTCCTGTTGGTGCCAGGAGGACAGAAAACTTGAAGTAAACCAAATTTCCAAGGGGCACAAGCAGCCTTGTTCACTCCTCCTTAAAACAGCCGATTTCGGTTTTAGCTACATTCTGAAACACTTGAACCTGGTTCTGTTTATTTTTCTCTTGTTTCATGGTACAAATAAATAAATACAGATTAAAAGCAGAGATTATTCAATGTATGGGCAAACTATTTGAACAAACAAGTATTTGAAAAATTAGTTTTTAACACAGAATTCATAAGATGATAGAGCTGTCCTTATCCCAGTGTCCACTAGTAGAAATGGGGTATATTTGGACCAAGAACTACACTTGTATGAATTTCTCTAGTTACAGATATCAGTTGGTTTCTAGGTAAGTGAATGTTGTTACTCAATGTCAAGTTAAATAGAAATGAAAGCACATAGTTACCACACTAATAACTTCTTCTCCATCATGTATTACCCAGTCTCAGCAACTGAAGTGAGAAAAATATTTGCAAATCACAGCAGGTCAACAGGATGAGTATGGCTCATTTGAGCTGTGCCAATACACTTGCAGAACTTGCTGAAACTTGTTCACACACATAAGGTCAAATAATTTAAGAAGGCAAATAAACATGCAAATCAATATGGGAAAGAATGAAAATTCCTCCTGCTGCTTCATCCAAATACCTGTACTACAATGAGCCTATGTACTTGTCATACAAATAAATGTAACAGTTCATATTTATTGTATGCAGGCTTTGAATCTCTGTGACCCACTTCTTTTCTGACAGTGTCTCTTAGGGCATAAACATATTATGCAACCTGAGTTCATGTTTACTCTTGTTGTGGTATCTCAGGTTTGGCTGATGTGTAGGACAAAGCTGGCAGTAACCTCAACAACAATATTGACAGATTTTGACTTAAACACCTGAAATCATGTATTTAGTGTGTCTTGGTAATTGACTGGTCCTAGACAAGTAACTTCTAAAAAGCCATTGTGCCAGATAAAGTCAATCAAACCCTCACGGGACAGAAATGGATGCAAGATGAAGAAAAGATTTCTCTAAGTCCATTAAAAAGCCACCTTTGATCCATGACAGCACCGCTTGATACTCTTCATAGAGACAGAATCTAGGGATTTCCAAACCCACTGAGACATTGTGAAATAGAAAAATACACATCATACAGGTATATAGTCACATGTCTTTAGAGAGTTAGCCTAGTAACAGGTTAGGGTTACTTTTTAACGCTTTTTTTTTTTTGCGTTTTTTCATGTTTGAGCAGTGGCTTCAAACTTCTTCCAACAAAAAAAAAATATTTTTTACTCTTATCTCTGAATATTGACCATAATATATTTTGCAACTTTTCAACTAATGCTCAGGGAAATATTCTGACAAACAGGAAAGAATGCACTGTACAGTTTTCAGGCTTACAAGAGCCAAAATTCTAAACCTCTGTTTATGATGTATCTGTCTGGTGTTGCTGAATAAATATCACAAATGCAAAAGCAAAAGAAGATACCTAAAGTTATAACCAGCAATTAATAAAATCACTCTTTTTCCCTGAAGAAGGGAAAAACCGTAGTAGCTGCAATGAAGCATTACTGAAGCAATGAGGAAAACTTTGAGAGTGGGCAGAGGGTAGCAATAACATCATGAACAGTCTCCTTCTCTGTCATGGTTATGCAGCCAGGTAAGAAAAGTCAAAAGGGCAGGCCAGTCATCCCTAAATACTTTCAGCACCTTGATATAACTGTCTAAATCTAGTGATAACACTGAAATATATTTTCAATATCTGTTGTAACATAAATAGTAGCAGAAGCACAAACTTTATTTTTATTTCAGAAGTATGGGATGTATTTGGTTGTACATTTTGGACTTTTCAGTCTGGGAAGAAAAAGACTTCAGTTAGGAAAAAGGACAATAATAGAGACGTGTATAGAATGGCCATGTAAACTGAAAGGCTCAAAGATTTCCAACCATGAGGTTGATGTTAAAATACAAAGAATGAACACAAAGACCGAACACAAAGACCAACAGTTACTTGTGAAACATTCCTGCTTTCCTTCCTCTGCTCCAACCCACACACCCTCCTCCCTGTGACTTCATCGCACAATTTACATGTCTATTCATCTCCCCCTGTCCTCCATCTTGGCTCATTGGGACATGCACATGATCAGTTGCAGCTGATGTCTGAAGCCCTGATCCTAGAAAGAATGAGCTCCTGTACCCTTTATTGGCGCTTCAGGTTGGTAATACAAAAAAATTTAATTGGTGTCTGCAGGTGACAGAAAAAGTTAGAAGGTCCAAAGCTTCTTACTGAGTTTCAGACTCACTTAGTTTCCCAACTACAAGCAAAAATACTTTACACCTGGTGGGATAAAGGAGGGAACATGTTTCTCCCAACAAAGCAGAGATCATTTGCTGTTTTTACTAACACATATCAAGATCTAGAGAAGTTAGAGACAACTGATTTACTCATTTGCTTCTCTATTACCTTTGTTTCTGTTCTGATATTGCTTTTTGACAACCACTACTACAAAACATAGGACCTTCATTCCACAGTTTCGAAGTCCAGGATACAATACTTAAGTATAAACCAATGAGGAAAAAAAATAAATAAAATAATCTAGTAATATTTAGTTCTGCAACATTTTCAAGAATAAGATGCTAGAAGGAAGTGAAATGAAACTCAAATGAAAGGAACATTTTAACTCAAGTAAAAATCTTTTCTGCATCAATGTAAGGTACTTTCGGTTTTCCAGTAACTCAACACAATGTATATTTAAGAACATTAATGTATTGCTGATTAAGATGTTCAAAGTTTCTGTGAGCAACAAAGTAGTTATTGAACAATATTTTCAATTAAGGAAGAGGAAAATATAATACTGAAGCCTTAGAAATTTTATAAATGTAACATTCTCTACTTTTCATTAAATATCTGACCCTGAATATGATTTCCTGCCCCTGTCCTCTTTGAGGACCCTAAAAGAGTCAGATTTTGAAAAGATGACCACAGCTGTGACTGTGGCCAACATATGTGGGCACAACAGGATCTTTATAGCTACATACACAGAGGCTTGTACACCCCTCAATTTTTGTGAATGCAGAAATTAGACATGTTCAAAACTGTGTGCACAACAAGCCATAATTGTATGTTTTGCAATTATTTTTGTTCTTATCCTTTAATAACAGGACAGGAACTCCAGGAAAAAAACAAAACAAAACAAAACAAAACAAAAACAAAATCTAACAGACAAACAAAAAACAAACAAACAAACAAACAAAACAAAACAAAACAAGGAATTCTGGATTTTTGGAATCTTGTTATATAAGGATCTCCGTCCAAACACTTTACTTATCATCAGTGACTTTGTTTATGAGAATCTGGAATCAATATCTGACTGCCTATTCGACTGAACGTGCAGATGCAGGCATCTAATTAACTGTAGTGTTTACCAGACATTTACAGAGCCAAATCCTTCTCAGAAAGCCATCAAATTGGCACAGAGCACAGCATTGCTTGGTATTCTTTAAGGCACAGTTAATCTGTGAAACACAATCTTCTCTGTTAAGAACTAAGATTTTCCTAGTGAGAGTGGCTCCAGCCTGCACACAGAGTTCATGGCTGGGCAAACCGGCTGCCCTTAGACTCGTCTGTCCACTATTTCTCAACCACACCACGTAACAGCAGGAAAACCTTGTCACTAGCAAGTAAAAAAGATATGCTGGTGCAAAGCCAAATGGCTGGTGGAATCAGGTGAGTGCTCCCATGCTTTACGAGAAGGTGAGTGGATGGTGTGTTCCATGGCCCTTTGGCTGCCACATCATTCTGGGGATCCTCGTGGCTGTCAGCCTGCTGGGGCACCCAGGTGTCCTGCCACAGAGGGAAAGGCATGGGGATGCAGGGGGCCTCTCGCTAGCCTCAGGCTAGACCTCAGAAGAAAGTTGTAAAAGCACCAGTACAACTGCTTTTGATCACAGGAAATTAGAATTACCCAAACCATTGATCGATAGTAGACCTACTGGCTCCAGTGTCCTGGCAAGTAGAAAACTGGGGAACTATATTCCAGCTATCTCAGTTCTCTAAAGCTTTGTTATTCTTCATCTTAGCTAGTTGCATAGTATGATGATACGACACGTTTCACTGAGGTGACAGAACTTTAATTGTGAACAGAGTGATTCAAATTCATATAGCTATGCTTCTGTGCAATTAGCAGAATAAATAAATATACTGTATTCTGTTGTCCTTCTTTGATGAAAGGCCCTACATAGGATTGTTATTCAGTGTTAAATGCACAGATTATTTTTTCGAGAGATGTCACCAAACCTGAAAAATCTGGAAAGTTGCTGGCCTGTTAAGAATAACAATGTTATCATTGTGACAATATTACAAGAATCTTTATAGACCTCCTTCAGTACATGTATGGCTGATATCCAAGATAGCCATCCTTTAGGTCCTAAATCATTAAAATTACTTGCCTCAGTAAATGATCACAGCAAAAGCAAACAGCTGATCTCGTGCTCGTCACCTCCTTTATCACTTGCACTACATTGTGACAACTTAATTAAATTACAATAATGCTGCCTCTAGTAATATCTATGCATATGTAAGGTTTTATTTTTATATAGAAACAGCTCTGGAGTGAAATGGACTCTGCTTTTAAAAGGTTGGTAACTAACTTTACTGCAATTAAAATCAAGAGAATCCAGAGCTGTCTCAGAAGTTGTGTCATACCTGGGGTTATCAGATCCCATAGCTGAGGAGATACACATTTGTCATATTGAAAAGGAGATTAAATGAACCTGGGGAACATCCATTGTCACTGTAATAAAAGAGAACTGTACAACTAAATCTGTTCTTCTCCCTTTATTTCCCTTAAACCAAATTGCTGAAGTAATAGTACATTTGTTAAAATGGTTGATGACTCTTTTTCCGTCACCTTCACCTAAGAAGAAAATGTCTCATCTACTTTGCCAGAGATATTGCTAAAAAATATCCAAAGAGATAAATGAAGTCAACACGTGACAAAAAAGTGCTCTGCATTTCAGTTTCTCTATTGCTGCACTCGCACTGGACTCTAGAGGCAGGTGTGGTAACCAGATCTTTAATCTGACTTCCTCCCGCTACATCTGGTGCAGCTCGTTCAGTGACTTACCTACCAGCCACTCTTAAGAACAAAAAGCCTCTAATTTACCTTCAGCTTCCTTAGGATTCCTCATAGCAAGGCTGACCAGCCCTTTGAGACATTCTGGTTTAAACTCATTTGCTGAGCTCCTGGCATAGAGTGGACCCCAGAGACCACATCCAGACTTGGTATAACTGGGAGACCCCACAGACTGTGCACCTACCATTACTTTTTGAGAGGAGGAAGTGGAGGAAGGGAACTCAGCCATACCTGGGTGTCCTGCTGGTGTGGTGACCATGGGACTGTGGGACCTTGACCATGGGAACTTGGAAGTGAATTTGGACATCATATGAGCAGACAGGAATGGGAACACTTATTTCTTCCTTGCTTATTCCTTATAATATCAGAATTTAAATGAGTCTCATTTTGGTTGCAAAGTATCCGATAAGAGGTTTTTTCTGCTTCAGTGCAAAAACGTTGTAACACTGTGCCAGGTACACTGGGTGTGATATCTCACAGAAAAACAAACAAACAAACAAACAAAAAAACAAACAAAAAACCCTACTATCAGATTTCCAGATTTCCTCTCCTCAGGAAGAATGATACAGCCCTTTGAAAGTAACAACTGCCTAAAATTAGGAAAGCCTTAAATGCCAGTAAAATGCAAGGCTTCCTTGTTTTCTTGACCTTTTAGCTATCTTCAGGTTGTGAAACTTAGATAAAAGACTTCATTAAAAACTGTCATAGCGATGACCTGCAGAAAGATGAGTTACTCTGTTTTGTTCAACAAAGAGATCTCACAACTAGCAGCAAAAGCAAAATTGACTCAGTGAAATAATGGAATGTATATGGTACTTTAAGATAAAAAATTACTCTGGAAGAAAACCAAATCAATTGATCAACAAAGAAATCAGGATGTTCTTCAGAAAGCAATTGTAGCTCCTTTACTAACAGCAGTGAACCATGGAAGAAAGGGACCATTTAACTACCACTTGTGAAGACATTAGGACAAAAAATGCATCAATAGATAGATCCCTCCTCTGGGTTTCCATACAGCCCTCTGTGTTCATCAGTTACCAGCAGCTAATTGAGACATGTATCACTCTATAGTCTAAAAAAGTTTATAACAGTTCCATCAAACTTCTCCCCTGCTGCTAGATCTCAGATGACCCGCTGTGACTGAACACGTTGCCCTGGAGAAAAGTTGTTTTTCAGAAAGGACTTAGTACTTAGACTATCACAGTTGTAATTACATGTTCCTGATCTATAGATTGACAAGATAACTCCTTTAACTGAAGTGATGTTATCTACAAATCTACCAAATTTCTCCATTTGTAAAGTAAAGCAAAAGAGTACAAAAAGCATCAAATAAAAACACTTTTTCAGGTTGCAGGACCTTTAACGGTGAACTTCCATAGCTTCTTGTCTCAGCAAATGCCTTATCTCATGTCCCTTTCTAAAAATGGAGCCTGGCATTGTAGTGCATAAAGCTAAACCAGGAGATGTTAAACTACTTCAGCAAAGTTTAAAATGTTTATTGCAAAGCTTAAAATCAGCAGCCATGCAAGATGTTCTAGCTGAATTTGTGGAAGGTGCTGTAGATGTGGGCAACATACCTTGCATATTCAAGTTTGTAGGGTAACTTCTTTGTGAAAAGAAAACAGTTCACCCCCATTAATGCATTTTAAGATATACCATGGTTTAACCGATGATTTTTTGTTATTATTTCAGATTTTATTATACTAATACTTTGATTTCTTTGATAATTAGAATATTTTTCTCATGTTTTAAGTCCCAGGATTAGCTAATTCATACCTAGTTTACGACCCTGTTATTTCAACACTCTCCTTTGGATTAAACATACTTTTCCTGATATTGTGCTTCCCTTCCTTCCTTCCTTATCTCCAATTGCCCTCCCTGAACTAGGCCCTGAAACAGTAATCACAACTGAATCTCAGCTTTTTTTCCTTGGGAAAAACATTATAAACTCTTTAAAATTGCTTTTATTAATGGCTATTCTGTTCTCTTCTTCGTTGTTGTAAACCTTAGTGCTTCTGCTGCAGTGTTTATTTTTAACATCTTAGCAGTACAGTATACATTTTCACCCTTTCCTTGCATCACTCACATTAAGTTCATCTGATACAGTGTCTTTTGGCATGTATTGTACTTTGCCTCTTTCAGGGCCATCTTGGCAGCCCACATTTGACCTGCATTTGTCTAACACATCACATTTCTCATTCTTCTTTGCAGCTGTTCAGCTTTCGTTTTGCAACAGACATTCTCATTCATCCCAAAGTATAAGGCTTGTTGATTGTACTACTGAATTGCATTTCTTTTCTTTTATTCCAGTACTAATAGCCATCCATTTCTTCTTGCAGGTTTTTTTATCATCATGTACTGATGATACCATCCACATTGCATCAACATAGTTCATTAGTGCCTTTCTGTTTTTAATAGGTTCCATGCACCATTTACAGTTACTTAGTTCATTTAAGTTAGTTCATTTTTCCTCTCTTAGTGGATTAAACTGTTCTCACTCTCCACCTCAAATAACATTCTCTATAAAGTGATTCAGATACTAGAAGAAAACCCAGGGAAAGGCACGATCGACCTTTAATTATGCCTAAAATACAAGAGACTAGGATTTCATTCATTTTTACAGGTGAGCAAAGAGTTGTGATCTGTGTTTGTTTTTTCCCAGGCTATTGAAAGGAGGCCCTTTTCCCCTTCTCATACTATCTGTTTCAGGAAAACTAAATTTATAAATTTAATTTACACGTAAATTTAGGTTTTTTGCATAGTGAAGCTTGTCTGCTCTCTCAGTAACTTTGTCTCTAAGTTCCTCCCAAAATTTGTAGTCCAACAAAAATGGATCAAAATGCTATTGATGAGAGTTCATGTAGTAAAAGCAAAGACCTGTGCTTCATGATAAATATGTGCCCCTTGTGTCTCTTGAAATAAGTATATGGAAACCATCCAAAGTAAAACTCAGAACCTAAAAGGACTAATTCAAAACAATGACTTGCAAGCTGAGTAATTTGCTTATTAACAGAGCCAGAAATTTGCATTCTAACTACAATACATCTATTTTCAGTCATCTAGACATTATCCTGAGGCATACTGGATCAACATTACAGCCCATTTCTTTTAATTTCAAGTCATCAGACAAGAGGTCCAAGAGAATATTTAAACAAATGACCTCTTAATATGTGTCTATAATATCCTCTCCTTTAAACTCGTTAGTTGGAGCAAATAGCAGTACTACCTTCTGCTATGGGAACAGGAATCTCCTGATGAAGGCCAGTTTGATGGAGGGAGGCAGATTAGCTTTTTAATGATTGCCACTGTTTCATTAGTGTGCCTAAAGGCATGAAGCTGCATCAGACTAATAGCTGTGCTGAGCAATGATCTGACAGCAAGTTGATCGGACTAATGTGCTGTGCTCTGTCAAAAGTCTAGGATGGCACTGGCTGTAAAAAGACATTTTAGCATCAATCAGCACATTTTTGAGGGCAACCCACACACCTACTGATTTCAGGCAGGTAGCTTTTTTTTTTTTCTCCCAAATGCATTATAATTGGGAGATAAAGATGCACAAAAGACACTCATTGAAAAGCTTGATTCAAAAACACATAGCTTGAGAAAAATCTTGACAGCAGTAAAATTTGAACAAAAGAGGAAAAACAGGACAGAAAGATTTATTTTTATCAGACCTACGGAAATGTTTGGAATTTTTTTTTTCCAATACTTCAAATCATGAAATTAATGGCTTATAAAGCAGCTGACTTCTAGTTTGGAACCGGGACCATGGAACTTCATCAACATATTGCAATCTGTCATTCTCTAACCACAGGGGTGTACTTCACATCAAAGGAGAAGTAGCATTTAATCTAATCTTTAGCTGTTTGACTCTCTAGGGTTACATTTTGTCATAAACTCTTATGTTTGAATTGGTTCTCTTCATTTGTCAGCTCTAGTTTTGCCTCTCATTCTTGGCTGTGGCACACTCTGAAATACCTACTTACTTCGCAATACTTACTGCAGAGGTGGTACAGAGTTCAGAATTGTGGGAGAAATAATTACATTCAGTATATATTTGCATTAATGAGATTGAGCTTCTTCGTAATACTCTTGCATTTAGAGAAAGGAAGAAAATAAGGAAATTATCTGAGCATTTATAGATAATTTGTTATCAGAGGACATACTGGGCTGTCTCCATGAAGGATTTGCAAAACTAAGTGCTGAGTAGAAACTGTGATTTTTGTGTTTCCCCACTGTGGTCCCAGGGAATTGGGACCTGCCATTCTATACATTTGTATAAAATAGTATCACATGCATGAGAGTTGTTTGGGGAGTGGGGGTTTGAGATACCTTTTGAGGTGCTTTGGAAGCTCTAGTTGGGTAATCTGAATCCCTTATGAACAATTCCTGGATGGGTCACTGTTAATAGTGCCAGAAATCAAGTATTTGCCAGCTGATGATTTAAGGTATCCCTTCCCCAAATGCACTATGTGTCTCAATCCAAGTGAAACATGTCAGACTTCTCAACTCTCGAATATTGCCAATTCAAAACGAAGGTGTTCAGGTATTCTGTCTTTGCAGAATAGAAGAACACAGTAAGAGAGAGTCTGATTTGAGAAGGAAATTTCAAATAATTTTATAAGATTAGTTGCACTTCCCTTCTATGATTATGCCTGCATTCCAAATAAAAAGAAGGCATTGAGTGGAAACTCCTAAGAGTACAATGGGTTTGATTTTGCAGCCATGTGTGCATCTTTGGTAGCAAAATGACCAGAAACAGTTCTCTCCATATTGTTCTGTGCCCTGTGTGCAGAGAAAAAATGTGGGAGCCATCAGACAAGCCCAGAGCAGACAATGCCATTCAGTAGTAGGGCAGATATGCAGCACAGTGTAACAATTCCCTCCTTCATGAAAACACAAAGAGAAAACACTGGAACACTCAATGCAAATTCTTACTCATGCATACTCCCAAGGCTTAGAGGCCTCCTACAAAATACAATGAATTTGAAAATAATTTAAAATCAGCTCTGTTCTCCCATTCAAGGAGAATCAGACAAAGCCATAAATACTTATCATAGCCTCTTCTCTCAACTATCATGAATCTCCTGGTCTTAAAGGGTCAGTCTGTGACATAAAATGTTTGGGTGTTCAATGAATTACCATGCCACTGTAAATAAATATCAGTTTGCCCAAGGATTTAACTCCAGACATTTGTGAATGCCATAGTCTGTATCTTGCCTGGTGGAAGTCAGGAGTGGCTTATCACTGACTTCTGACTGACATCTCATGGATGTGCGATCAGTTCTAACTCAGTGACTACTGGACAATTTAATCAGTTAGCACTGTATATATTTTTGTATCTTATTGTACAGAATATATTTCTTCTGAATGCAGACTTTCTGATCTACCCTTAGGTCACCATTGCAAATCATTTGAAGACCATTTTCTCAATGTTTGACAAGTGAGGGAATTTCAAAAAGATACTGAATTCCTAATATCAAAGCTAAATACAGTTTGTTTATCTTTAAATGTATATTAAACCCCTTTGTTTTGTAATTTATCTTGTCCTTTATTACAGAAATTTATAATTTCTTGTAGCATCTATTTTAATTGATTGTTTCCCGGACACAATATCTGCACAGAGACCCCTTGCAAAAATTACTATATTCCTCACCAACTTTTTGTGTTAATGTCAAATCTTCATGGGTTTTACTTTGCTTTCTTTTTTTTTTTTTTTCCTCTAGGAGAGTAGACCTTTCGTATTTCCCTGTATTTTTACAATCTTGTCAAATTAACACAGGTCACAGAGACTCTGTACAGTGTTCTGATTCACATGTCTTTTGCCACGTACATACTCTCTACAAAAAAACCCTTTCAGTGCTGAGTACCTGGATATTCATATCAGAGGCTTCATGTATATGATGGTTCCTCTTTACATATTGTGGCATTTAAACCTCTTTCAGTGTTTTCTGACTCATCGCATGGTCTGTCTTGAACAACTGTTAAGGGTCTGCCATAGTTGCATGAAAATGGAAAGACAAAGGTTATTATTCATCCTGAAACTGAAGGGCTTCATATTACTCATACTGAAATATTGGGCTTTATGCTCAATGGTCTTTGTCCTGGTTTCAGCTTCAATAAAGTTAATTTTCTTTCTAATACATAGTATAGTGCTGTATTTTGGATTTAGTATGAGAAGTATGTTGATAATACACTGATGTCTTGGTTGTTGCCAAGTAGTCAAGTACTTTTCAGCTTCCCATGCTTTGTCAGGTGCACATAAAGCTGGAAGGGAGTAAAACCAGGACAGATGACCCAAACAGACCGAAGGAGTATTTCTTACCATATGACACCATGCTTAGCATATAAACCAAAGTTAGCCAGGGGGCAAATACCACTGCTCAGGAACAAATGCGCGGGTGGTAAGAAATTGCATTGTGCATCATTTATTTCACATATTTATTATTATTACTGTTACTACCGTTGTAATTTTCTCTTCTTTTGATGTTCTATTAAACTGATTTTATCTCAGCCCACAAGGTTTTTTTATTTTTTCATTTATGATTCTCTTCCCCATCCCACTTCAGGTGGAGTGGAATTGAGTGGCTGCGTGGTCCTTGTTGTGGGCTGTGTTTAAATCACAACAGTTTTAAATCTTATAAAACACCTTGAGGACAGCTGATATCGTACCAGCTTGATAAAATACTGTCTAGAAGGAGGCCATAAAACAAAAACCAAAACCAAAACCAAAACAAAAACAAAACCTAACAAACAAAACAAAACAAACAAAAAACACAAAAAACTTTCATAAATTATTTTCGCCAAGACTGTCCCTTTTTACTCTGCCTAAGTCTCTCCTATAGCTCCCAGAGGCTGGGCAATCTCCTTTGCCGTTTATTTCCTTGAACACCACAGACACAGCCTTTCTCTGGAATTGAGGATATGCCCTGTCAGAGCCTTTGGAGACTGAGTAATCCAAAACCAGGTTTGGGAAAAGAAAGATGGAAAGATCCACTTTTCAGGACTAATGAATCAGAAGAGAACAAAACATGTTACGTTTCATTTGTTATTCTTCAGCCAGGTCAATAGGATTCACAGTCCCAAAAGATGAAGGCAAAGTAAGATATCTGACTAAGAACTGAACTAGCATGAGAATACAGCAGAACAACAACAACAAAAACACCTAGTGTAGATGTTTGAAATGTAGGGTCTCTACAAGGGCATTTGCAGATCCTTTGGAATATGTTTAAGAAGGGACTTCTACTGCACTGGGGCAATACAAAAGTGTTAAGTTTTCCTAAGCATATCAATGGTTGTATATCGATCCTCGAAAAATGAGCACTGAATACTTACGATGGGCAGGAGAGAACAGATTATTTCTGCCGGTTTCATTTCCATTAAAAAATAAAGAAAGTGTGGATAAGGAGAGGCAAAGTGATGCCTAAGAGCAACCGTGTCTCCTTGAGGAACATGTTACACTGTGTGAGAGCATTCACAGAGGCAGAGGCAAGGAAATTAATAACAAATGGTGGCACTCACAGGAAGTCTGCAGATTCACTTTTTATGCCTATCCCAGTTTTAATGTATGTATCTTAATGCGCTGAGCTGGCAGTCACCACAGCCAACAGATTCACAAACTCACCAAAAGCCTGTGTCCAGCCTGATAAATATATGGTATTTTAATTTTAAAATATTTTGTCTTCTAAAAATGTTCTTAATTTATTGTCATCAGTTGTTGGGTTGTGGTTTTTTTTTTTACTTTTCTTGTAAGTTCAGAACTTCTGAAAACCAGCTTCAGTCTTTTTACTTGGCATCAATGAGACTTTTTATGCTAAAAAAAAAAATAAATCTGTTAACATATATACATATATGTGCATATAAACATTTGCAAGATCAATGTCTAAATATAAATACAAAGGACACAAAGACACAGTTCAATTTTCTAGCTACTGACTTCTAGCACCTTTTAGAAACCCTGGGATATCATGGCTGACCTGAAGTATTGTCCCATAAGAGACTATTTTTCCTGTGGTCATGTCTGGCAGCAATGTGCAAACATCTTGAGTATCCAAAGATCTCTCAGATGGCACTTCATACATTTGTTCACACCTGTTTGTCACGACCAAGTTGACCACCCTTAGATATTTCTGCTTTAAAACAGTGGCAATGATTTGTATGCAAGGGAAAGTAAAAAGCTGAGTTTATAGGCCAAGGGGGAAACTTGTTTTTCTCATGCATTCACAGTGTTCAGATCCAGTATCTATTTGTCTCATAGAAATTTGAGTCTATTTTTGACAAGAGTCTGATTCACCTCCATCAACTAATACCTGTCTTGTTTCATGAACGATTAATTCCAATTTTAGTTTAGTATAATCTACCATAGAATACCCAAAACATGTTTATGTTTTGTTTTGTTTAATTAAACAACAACAAAAACAACAAAAGTTCTTTTAGAAATAAGTCTATCACAGAAAAATATTTTTGTCTTCATTCACATTTTTGAAGGTTCATTAAAGGTATCACCTTTCAGTCTTCTGCCCAGTTCTTTTGTATCATCACCACAGTTACTCACACTCTGTCAGGAACTAGATTAGCGTGGCTTCACATCCTTTCATATTACCCTTAAATATCAGCAGCTGCAGTGTCTGTGCCTTGATGGTTCATACCAGTTCATGCCTAATGCGTTTTTACTGCCTCAGGCCTCAAAGCTTCCCATGCTGATAAATAATGCATTTCTTTTCATTTCATATTTTAGGTGCTGTAGTTGAACACAAATTTCTTTGTAATAGAATTAGTTCTCTCTTCATGAACATAATTTCCATTGCAGAGACAGTTGAGATTATGTCAGGCTTCAGAGAGTAGAAGAAAAAAGAGGATGCACGATCCTCTAGACAGAGGAACAGTAGCAAACCAGAAGCTATGCAAATAAGACTTCAACTATTCAATGAGCTTCCTGAAGCTGGACTTTCTTCAACATTGGCTGTATGATCTTGCTCTGGACCCTGTTCATTTCAGGGTATAAGGATGTGTACTAATGCCAGATCCCAAGCAAGTCAGGTCCTTTGAGGGTGCTACATTAAGCACACAGATCAGAAGATTTTGAACTTCAAGAAAGAGGTTCTCTAAAACTTTTTGCATTTATCTAAAGCCATCAATACAACTACAAAAGACGTACCCATTGCCTGGTAACACAAATAAACAGAGCTGAAATAGAACTGTGGTTAATTGATTCAGTTCCAAAGTTGACATCTAGAGCTTGCAAACATTTATACATGTCTTAATGAAAGTGTGGATAACCCTATGTTTCAGCATAATTTTACATCAAGTAATTGTATATCTGAAATATAATATTGTGCTCATCCAGACTACACAATTAATCATAATAATAACAACACACAAAATGCTAAAAGTGAGCCAGCCCAAAGATACATTGTTAGTCTGATTGTGACAGGGAAGAGGGAGCATCTATTTGCCTCCTTCTCCCCCTTCTTTCTGTCGAAGTGGGAATCATGACTGCTGCTGGAGCTGCACTCCCTCTTTAAATGAATTTACTGCTTGGTTTTCTGAAGGAAAAGAAGGAAGGAAAGACTAGCTATCTTTACAGCTTTGTACAACCAGCATTACTATTCCTTCATTTTGTTTTCATATCAAGATTATGAAGATTATGATGATTCATATGCTCTGCTTGACCCTATTATCACTTGACGTCTCCTTGTCTTTCTTCTAGTATTTCACATGAAGTATAGAGAGC
Source organism: Columba livia (assembly GCF_036013475.1). NCBI lineage: Eukaryota > Metazoa > Chordata > Aves > Columbiformes > Columbidae > Columba > Columba livia. The sequence goes on from NC_088604.1 coordinate 66,389,862, forward strand.
CACACCATAAAAAAAAAAAGGTGTGGGGTACCTTTGTTCAGTGCACTGGATTTCTCAAATAGGGAAGACTAATGAGTTTTTCCACCCACCTTGTTACACACTGAAAAATAGTGTGTGAAAGAAACTTAAACAACTCCTGTCTCTGCTACAGTGAGTCAGTGAGTATAAAGATTCCTGGTATCACTCCAAACAAAAGATATAGATTTCCGAGTTTTGAATGTTTATTTCAAGGAATAATGTCTTGTATCTGTCAAGCAGGCGTCAAAAATAGACCTGAAAGAGAATATTGTACCTATAGGTCAAGCATTCAACTCCTACCAGTGCAGCAAGTGACAAAGCCCCAGGTCCAAAGCAGTATTTGTACAGGTAAATTGAGTTTAGACAGAATCTTAACTCTAAATTTGAATTTGCAGCACTCAAATCTCTTGCATATCTGGTATCTCTATTCTGTGGCACCATCATAGTGCCAGTGCTAAAGTTCCCAGACACCCTAGGATCTGTACCCTTTTGTGCCAGAAGTGCTGACTTCTTGACACCTTTTCAACTCCCCAGTCCCTTCATGAACCAGGGCATTCTTCACACACATTTCCACAAGGGTGAGGTTGAAGACAGCATTCTTGGGCAACATCTCACAGAGCAAGTAAAAAAGACAGTATCACTTTTCTTTCACTGCAGCACTTCACAGACTGACAGGAGGGACATAAGGAAGATTGGCATTCAATCGCCATCTCAGCTTCAAGGTAATTCTCACTGCCAAGGAGCCATGACCAATATAGTGGCTTAACAGTGCATTTATTTGAGAGTTTTGGGAGTGGGAAATTCTTCCTTGCAAATATTTCTTCATATATATAGTGTACATCAGACCATCACTAGATAAAGTGTTAGACTGTCACGGTCCCACAAAGTTTCACATGATGCAGGGTTGAGGTGAGTGGTTGGCAGTTGCCCCAATATGGAGTAAGTCCCAGACTGGCCCTTGTGTCATTTTCATGGAAGATGGGACTCAGGCTTCAAGGGCAGCTGAGCAAAGTGAACCCCAGTCTCCCACTGCATCTGTCAGGGGAGTCAGGGGAGTCTTTTATCCTCTTCCCCTGGATTTGAAAACAGGTGGACTGTTTCAACAGGAGGACTGTTTCTCTCCATGTATACTGGGTTTGCGATTGGGTTTTTTTGGGTTTTGTCTTGTGGTTTTGGAGTTTTTGGTGGTGGTTTTGTTTTTGGTTTTTTTTTTTTTTTTGGTTTGGTTTGGTTTGTTTTTTTTTTGGAAAGAACAGGATCTGGCACATAGGTGGATTGAATAGGTTGCAAGCACCTGAGGATGAATAGGATTCACATCAACCCCTGCTCCTCAGGGTAGCTGCTGGTTGTTTTAGCATCCCCTTCCTCAATCTTTCTGGATTCCCTGTGGGAACACTTCCCTTGATCACTTTGGAAGGGAGAGGGTCATGAAGCAGGACAGTGTGTGTCACTGAGGGAGTCAAAGGTCCCCCAGTCACACCCGGCAACATACGGTAGGGGACCAGCACTCTCACCATGTCATTGATGTAAGTCAGAAAGCTGTTCAGCAGGACATCCCAAGTGAGGAAAAGGCCACCTGTGGCTTCTGAAATGCAAAGTATCAGGCCTCATTGCTGTTGCAGGCCAAGGCACAGATGTCCTGTATCTATCCTCTCACAAAAACCAGGCCCCTGAGAAAGAGGAGCCTCAGAGTGAACAAATATGCAATGTGACATTTTATTTCATCCATGATTGTTTCTATGAACAAGTGTATGAAAGTGATGGTGACATTGGTTTCAAAAGGATTATCAACGTAATTATACTGACTAGAAAATCAATTAATCACTGACATTTGTCAAAAAAATGTCATTGAAATTCTATTACTTCATTATTAGCATAATGAAGAGATCATGTTTGCCCTCTCTGGCAATCAATCAAGCATCTGGGAGGCACTCCAGTGTCAAGGAACTAAACTTAAAACCAGAAGGTATTTGATTTTAAAAACAAGTTATTTTGCTTGTGTGATGGGTGTCACATACTATTTTTCAACAGTTGAGTATATATTTGTGTCTTTCAGATGATAATGGGTAAAAGTCAAAAGACTGCAGATGGCAAAGAGAAATGGCTCGCCTATGTTAAGGGAGTAATTTGAACTAGAGTCATGTAGGGTAAAACTAGTGATTTCCTCCACTAATTTTTATCAGTAGATCTCAGACTGATATACTACAGAGATCAGTACCATTATGTGCCCTTAGATAAGCAGCAAAGCCAAGAACTGAAGTCAGCATTCCGGAGTTCACTGCTCTATTCTTCCAGTAAACTCTGTTCATTAAACCGGTCTTGACTTTAATGTTATTTTCAAAATTAAGGGATAAATTTGACCCTCACTCATTACTAATACAAAAAGTATTGACAGCATACAGTAACACAAGCACAGAAACCAGTACCTCATGAACTTGCTGCTAGACTGCTGGCAAAGCTAAATACCTGCAGTCAGAGGAAGGCAGAAACAGCGGGGTAATCTGTTTGCTTGCTGTCTGGATGCAGACACAGCTGCCATCCACTGCTCTCTCTCTACTTGAATCACAACCTCACATGTACTTATGAACTAGTCAGCAACTTAATATAAGGAGTTGCTTCGTCTGCTGAATGGCAAACAGCCCATTTGACCTTGTTGAACGGTGTTCCCTGAACATTCAATTGCAACCGTTTTCCAAATATCAAGGTTTCAGCAGGACCCTTTAATTTTTTACATAGCAGTAGGACATGTGTCATGTGACATTTTTCTGGTCCCTCAGATGCATGGAGAATCAGAGAAAACTTGAATAGAAAATAACAGCTGGAGCTCCTCTACTAGGAGTCTCAGGCTAAGCGTGACCAGTTGCATTGGTTACAGGGCTGTCAACTCTTTTTTCAATCTACAGTGACTGGGGTGGCTGTAGAGATTTATAGTCTATATATTTTTTTGCTTCAACTCCTATATTGAGATGTAATTCGGGTAGTGGACAGGCTGATGAACCTCAGCTTACCAATAAAAAAGGATAAGAATTAATAAATTTTAGACCTGAATCTATTTTGGATTGAAATCGGAGAATTTGTGACTCACCGTGGCTGAAAAGGCTAAACTCACAGCTTTCTTTTAGGGCATGAAGTAATCATCTTCTAGTACTGGCAGGGTCCACAGGATTCAACCTTGAGCTTCAACACACATATATGTGTATAGGTAACTACTCTGCATAAGACAAGTAACACGCAGCAAGAAAAACAGATACATCATTAAAAGGATTTTTGTTTCTTTCTTTCTGAGACATACATGGTTTTGTTTGGATTTATGTATACATATATATATATATTTTCTCCTAAGTCTTTTGTAAAGCTTTCTGGAGCTTTTTGGATATAGGAAAAATATATATGGCATTCTGGATTACTTTGAACAAAATTCATGTCTTCATTCCTGTTTTTCCCATTTAAAAATTAGGGAAATAACACTGTTCTGCTTTGCAAAGCATTTGTGTGTGTGTGTATTTGCTAGGGTAGAAAGCATTGGCATCACTGAGATAACCACATTACTGACTCATAGCTTCACCAGCTCTGGGTAATACATCCATTCCCATCTCACACTGACAGAAGCCTATCACATCGTGTTAGCAAATCTGCATGCATGTGTTCACATGCCTACACAAAAACCTGTAGGAAGAGTTTGCTACAATTGCATGGCTAAGCAGGCGCTGGCCAGGAAAAGCTGGTACAAAATCTGGATGATGCACATACAACCATTCAGGCAGAAGCAGAGCCCAGGCAGCAATCTTGGGGATTTCAAGCTCCATTTCAGCAGCTCCTGGTAGAAGAGAACTTCAGGTAGCTTTAGAAGATGACAGAGCTGGGTCTCTCTGAGGTGAGACGGCAGGTGCTGCAGCACCCCTGCTGAGCACCGCCCCAGAGCAGGGCCTTGGCCAGCCCCACCAGCAGCGTAGGCAGCAGATACAGCAGCCGGCATGGCGTGTCCCTGTGCAAAGCTCACAGTTCAGGGCCGAGTGGCAAATTATGACTGTCAGTCACCACAGCAGAGTGATGTGTTGGATACTTACCAACCCTCATTTCCTTGGGTAGCCTTTCTGCTGATTCCCTCTCATGCTCATTGTGGCTTTTGGCATGGTATCTGATGCAGGTTTTCCCCTCTCCTCGTGATCTTTCTGCCTTTCCTCTTCTATGAGCACAGGCAGCGGTTAACCCTTAACTGAGTTTCCCAAGATGCATTAAGATCATTTTCACTTCTGCATTTTCGAAAGAAACATAGGTCATTGTAGCCTGGAGTTAAAGAGGATTTTCTAACACTTCTTAAAACTGCACAGTTTCATCAGGAAACATAGGTCTGCACTGCAGAAGTTTTTATGTGAGGAAAATATGAGGTGAAGGCCAAGTACAAATTATAGTGGCAGAGTAAATATTACTAAAGTGTTTCATATATGGTTAAAACTTCCCTTTGAATTGCAATTTTGAATTTCAGTTTCAAGAGACAGAAAATTATTTTTCTAATGTATTCAAAAGCAAATAAGTAAAGAAATAAACTTTGGAGTTCAGGTCAGCACAACAAAGGCAGGAAGAAATAGTCTTTTTGCACTTCAAACTCATCATTCAAAACAGCCAATTTCCTGTTCAACAGAGTTCAAATTTTAGAGCTTTTGTTTTTTGTTATGAAATGAAATGCCAGTTCTTAAACAAATACATTCCAAAACTGAGTTAACACAGTGGTGATAAAAGTGAAGGAGGCATGTTCAACATAACACAGACCAAAATAAATACTCACTTACTAGAAGCTGAGCAATGTTTCTTGAGATTACACTGTGGATAGTCCGTGGTTACCACTATCACTGCAATCCTACATCCTTCTTTAACCCCATCTACCTATTCCAGTCAATGGTCAGTGATTATAAGGTCTGTGATACAGATAAACTTGAACTATGAAGACAAAGGCTGTGTTCAGAAGAGTTTTGAATCTGTGTCTGCAGAGACTCAAAGGCTCTCTTTGTGAGCCACTTTCCCAATTCCTACAATTGGATCATTGATAAAGATCATTGATAAAGAGATTAAACAGAACTGGTCCCAATACTGAGCCCTGGGGAACACCACTTGTGACTGGCTGCCAGCTGATGGCATGTATTAACTGTCTAGTCATACCCAAGTGTCCCTTTCAGTTTGGCAGAAGTATTGAACTAGATAACATGAACAGGTTCGGTTTTGCATGTACTCTTCTTCATGTAATTCTATGTAGATAAATAACCCAGAACATAAATAAATAATTAAATAAAGTTATGAAAAGGTTGTTTTATTGCCTCGTAAAGATTTGTAGGATACAAATGAACATGTAAAATGACATATTTTTTCTTTATAGCATTTTGATACTTATGCATTTGTAATTTATAGCTATGTATTTGTTCTTAAGAGTCTTTTGATGTTTATAGCCTTTTGCAGAGGGAAAGCTGTGGTTACTGTTCAATTGCTGGACAATCTGAACATCAGACTAAAGAAAAGCTGGCGTCTGTTGAACATCAACAGGAGCTACAACCAGCATTTAAATTTTCTAGTCCAAAATGTGTTCATGTCAATTTAGATTTATTTCATGGACTCATTCTTTTTTTGAATAGACCCATTAATACTACATTTCCCTATTCTACTTACAGAAATCTCATTTCTATTCCTATTGAGTTGAACAGTAATTTCCCAACAGATTTAATGGTGCAGTATAAAAATACAGTTCCTCACCAGAATTAAGTCCCCTGATTCAAAAACTTTTATATGGTAGGCACAACACATAAGAGTTGTTGGAGTCACTTTTTTTTCCACATCTTTAATTAACTAAGGTTTTCCATGACTACTTTGTGGCATCTTTTCAGGACCAGAGTTACTTCAGAAACAAAAAAACCAAATGTAAACATTTCATTTACAAATAGATTTCCCCAAAATATCTCCAATATGTGAATCTTTGTACTTCATATACAGATAAGTATCAAGTAATTTGCTGGATGTCAGTTAACCTATGTTTTACATGTGTTTAGTGTGAAATATATATTCCTTCAAGCATTCATATACCTTAGTATTTGGGCATGGTATAGAACAATGTAAAATACCATCTACCACAAGTATTATATCACTCTGCTGATGGCACCATTGATTTTCAAAGAATCTTTGAATTAAATTTTATATATATATATATATATGTATATGTATATAATATTCTCAATATTGTTGATGACTGTCCATGATAATAAACCTTTGTATATCTATAGGCATTCTTAAAGTTCTTTAGTCAGAGAGCTAAAATTGTCATATGTTTATTTTCATAGACATTCTTACTGTATTCTTTATGAACATGATGCTCTTAGGAGAAAGCAGAAGAGAATCAGATAAGAAAGACATATGTCATCCAGAAAACATGTATGAATCTAAAGATATCTAAAAGATGCAATGGATTGAGAAATTGGTTTCAAGAATTTAGTGTTTAGTAACTAAAGAGTTGCAAGCATTATTTTGCTAAAACCAAAAGGCAATTGATCAAAAAAGAATCCCACTAAAAACTTCAAAAGTGGTTCTTGAAAGAAAAAGCAGTTGTCTAGGGAGTATGAAATTATCCATATTAAAGAAATACAAACGGAACAGGCTTTGAGAAAGAAAGCACTCGTCTTTCATATTGATATTTTATGCTGATAGCAATATTCACCAACTGATATTGCCATCATTCTGTTATTGTCAGAGATTAAGACAAAATCTCCCAGGGAAGAGATTTCTCCACAGTGAGAATGAGGCACGTACTATCTCTGCCTTCTGGAACACCAGCTACTGACAGCCTTCAGAAAGCTAAAGGACTGGGTGGACAAGGCTGATCTGATATGATAATTTCTGATCCAGTATGGGAATTGCAACTTGGTCTCTGATAGTGCAGTTATATAATAAATTGACTTTGGCAGCTTATGAAGGTTCTGTCCTTCCCTTCCTCCTAGTCTTAGACTCTCTTGTCCTTCCTCCCATTCAAGACCCTATCAGTTTTTCAGTCCATTCAGTCAGTAAAAATCATATTTTTATCTTTTTTTTTAAAGGACTGGACAGAATTTGGTGCTGAATCTAGTATACCTTTTCAAATTATTAGAATAACTTATGCTTGAAGAGACCTCTGGATTTCATCTGGTCCAATTCCCTGCTCATATAAATTATTCTTTAAGAACTTTCAGAACTCACACTGCTGTACACCATCTGGAGAGATGTTGAACTAAGTACTCTAAGGGCTCCTGTCTGAACCATTTGCCCTGTCAAATTCATGTGGTGGGTCACCTTTTCTTGAAGAGATCTTGCAGAAAGAACATGGGTCTGAAACAGATCCAACATGTTAAGAATATTTCTCATGTCTACAAACTCAGAACTCTGTGAGCAAATTTCCTTCAAAGTTTTTTGACACTTGGAACTGAGTGCACTAGATAGAGGATGAGACTGATTTCATCCACACATCCCTTGAGGACCAAGCAAGGCTGGAGTTTCATTCACACACCTCCTTTCCCTTTTGAGCTAGTTAGTCTGTGCTTGTCCTCTATCTATATATCTGAGGTACTCTGTGGCTAGTCAGTGTTAATGAGGTTGATTTGATGGGATCTCATTAGCAACTGTTGCCCTTCCAAGTGCTAGCACTTGGAAACTGGCCGTCAAAATAACACAAAAGCACACTTTCTCCACTCTCCTGTAACCCTCATGCATCAGAGTAAAGCAAGTGCAATACGGAATCAAATTCTATCACTGGTTTTATCCCCTTAAACTCATGCAGATACATTCCTTTGGTTCAATCTTGCTATGCCCCTTCTTGGTTTATGGGGAACATTATAAATTAAAGCTTAGACTGAAAATGTTCTTGCTGGGGAAATTAGTATCTTAAGAGCATATTCTCACACTTTTTATATAAATAGAAATCCGAAGTAATTCTATGAATGTAAGCAAGACTGAAATGTCTCTTCTTTTTGTCTCACTTTCTTCAGTGTATTTCATTTTAAAACTTCTTTATAATACATAATAAACGAAACAGTCAATTGTGTTCTTTACTCAGTGTCTTTTCCAGGCCCCATACCATTGCTCCAATTTCCATGACAGCAGATGTTTTTTTTTTTTTCCTTTGGATTAGATTAACCAACTATTTATCTGTTCCATCAGGTGTGGAGGTATAGCCTGCAGCTGAGCTTTTCTCATCAGTCTACATGGAAAACCTGTACTCCCAAACGCAGTAACGTGTTGAGAGATGCATGCACAAACGTAAATGAGAACTAAAAGCATGATGCACTGAATACTAGCTTAAAACACAATTTATCATTTGCTGGTGTTAATTTGTGCAGTGTGCCTTTCTAGAGGAACAACAGAAACAAACATGCCTCTTAGACTGATGGATGAAGAATTGTAGTGTTTTAGTGCCTTCTTGTGCTGATGCCTGGAAGTGCAGGTAAGTGGAATCTGAATTTCCTTCTGCTCATGAAGAATAAAGGAACAAATTCCTGCCGCATTTTTAAGCTCTTTGCTAGTAATGTACATTAACAATCTAAAATTTCTCAGAGGGAAAGATTTTTTTCTTCAGTGACAGAAAAGCATTTTAACTCAGCAGCCACTGCAATATCTGAGGCTAAAAAGAAAAATAAAAAATCTTTTATATGAAAAAGCTCTGTGCTCGGAAAAGGTGTTGCCTGGGAAGGTGTGATGCTAGAGGAATTGCTGCTAGTCTTTCAGGCCTTACAAGTGTCTTGCTCAGACTTGGACCCAAAGTCAGTCACATGGAGAAGTGTCCCTGTGTTGCGCCCAGGATATTCAGGGCATGCTGGCAAGCCACCTAGTTTTCAGCTGGGGAGACCAGGCTGTTCCATGAAGGAGGAAGGCAAGGATTGTGCCTACCACCATCTAGACACACACTCTGCTTGCCCACTCCCCCTTGACATACTCTCGGTATGGTCCTGGTTTCATTGCAAAAGGCAGTGGTCAGGAAAGAGCAGTGTAAGAAGTTTGCTAAGGAAAAGGGCCAGTGAGCCTCATGAATAAAATTTAGGCAAACTTCATGCCCATATAATCATGTGAGGGAAGAAAGCTGGAAATGAATTACAAGAATTAAGCAAAGGGGGGCTGAGCTGAATGTACAATCTAATCACATATTCCTAAAATCAGAGGACAGCATCATTTTCCCTCAGTAGGCTCAGGGTGCAGCACATCATTTTCTCCTTTGGCAATTCCTGTGACAAGTCCCAGCCCAGTTCCCTGCTCCCAGAGCAAAAGCATAAAGGACCACAATGGCAAAGTCCCTCTATCTCCATTTTCTTTCTGCCTGTCCAGGTAACTGGGAAATGCAGAGAAGCCAGAATTTTGCAGACTTGTGTTTTCATTACAATATGAGAATAATCACTGCTTTCCTCAAATCTCTGCCACAATATCCAGTCAGCTTTCATTCCTGGGTGCATAGAAAGGCTCAGAAGTATGGTCAAAAGGCTTAAGAAACAGAAGACAAGTAAGATTACCAAATTCATTATTTTACAAAATAGTTTTGAAAATTTGAGGCTACACTTCAAGAGTGTCACCATTTGAGAATTGTTTATACTCTGCAAAAGTACTTTTCTACCTTTCTTATTACTGTATTTTTATTTTCTCCTGCATGATGTTGCAAGGAGAAATAGTGGTGTTACAATAACATACCTTTCTGAGGTGTAAGGCTGTTAATGGACTGCAATTATAGAAAAGAAAATACATACTGGGTCTGAAAAGACAGATGAAATGCTCAGTCTGTTAATCTATAAATTTATTCTCAAGGAAAATCCCAGAGGAAGTCCTAGTTCTTTAATAATTTTGAAAAGTAGCCTGGTAACACTGATATGTTGCAGATGGCAGTGAATCAATTATTTCCACATCATAGGCCTAAATTCTCAAGTAAGATGTCTTCCATAGCTGTCAGCTCTGAACATTCAACCTGAAAGCTAAAGTACAGGCTAGATTATTTCCACTTTACACATTGTCACCAGCAATAAAGATTATCCCATGTGAATTATGTCCACAGAGTACCTATGTCCCCTGTGTGGCTTTGCAAAGATGCAGTTGATGGAAGCATTGGAAATATTTCTTCTGATGAGCCATGAGACTGAATGCTCAACTTCCCTGCATCAAGCTTTCCAGAACTACAAGAAGTAAAAAGCAGGAAACACAGCGTTTTTTTTCGTTTGTTTGTTTTGTTGTTGTTTTATTTCAGTTAACCAAGAAAACATTTATCTTTTCATTAAAAACAGTAAAGAGGATAAACTGCATTTCAGTGTGGTAAAATGAAACTATTTTTACAGAGCCACCAAAAATGACTCTAAATTAAATATCCTGAAGTAAAGCACAGGAAAAAGTCATCTGTTCACAGAGGACAGACAAGAATACTTAATACACATTTCCAGATCTAATTACTGTGAAGTTCTTTACCAGTTCAGAATGCATTTCAAATGATGTTTTTAAAGAAACTACATTTAAAGGCTACACACATTTCCTTGAGAGTATTCTGTCACTAGTTTTCGATCAGGCCTCCAGCAAGCCAATCGATTAAGGGTTCTTTGAATGACTGATAGGCATTTGGGTCACTGTGTAAAATAACAGTGTCATTACTGTGAGAATGCCTTTGTCCAAACACAGAAATATGCTTCAGTCTGGAGCCAGATTTCCGTAGGTCAAGACATCAGCTGACATTAGTTTGGAGAAAATTGTTTCATTTTGCAGTAAAACAGACAGAGGAGATGTCAGTCCTGTTAACAGAATGTTTATCTTCTTGCTCCAAGTAAAGTCCTAGCTATAGGCAACGTATTTTTCTACTAATATTATTAGCATTTTCCCCAGTTTTGCTTTGCACCACGTTAACAAGTGGTTTCAAAAATTGGCGTCAATAAATCACAAGATTAACTAGCGTCAATGGAAGAAGTTTTGTCTATAGTTTTATTTTTTAACACGTATTTGAACAACTTTAAGTTTAACAGCAAGAAGATAAGTCAAGCACTTATCGTATCAGATGCACCTCTATTCAACATTGTGGAATAATTCAGAAGAGAAATAATATGTCTTCTCCTGTTTAGTATTGACCAAGACCAATCTTAGAAATGTTTGCAGTATCTTGTGTGGGCACATATATGTGTATATATATATATATGCACATAGCACTACATATGCATATAGGACTAGTTATTAACCAGACGGAGACATGAGTGGTCTGTTAAATCTCACATTCCAACCCAGCAGAGGGCAACAGAAGTATACGATCAAAAGCCAATGTATTATCTAAAGCCAAAGATTTCCTACAGCATCATTTGAGTTGCTAATTACCTAGAAAGAACAAGTTATGTTCTCTCTCCTACGTGAGAAACAGGCGGGCTACAGAGAGGAAGGTGATGTTCTGTTCTCCCTGTGCATTTGAGTTAGAACAATAAGCAATGGGTGGAAATTAGAGCAAAGTAAATCATTGTTAAGCACAGGAAAAAGTCTTCTAATTGCAAGGACAGTTCAGCATCAGGGAAGAAGTCCTGATTGTGGGATCTCTGTCACTGGAGGTCTCTCAGAACAGGCTAGGCAGATGTCTGAAAGGAATGAGTTAGGGATCCCTCATAGGGACAGCGTGGAATCCAGAAGCTCTTGAGATTACTTCCAGCCATATTTCCAATGACTGATTCCAGAACTAAGTGTTTCTCAGATGTACCCTAAACAGCACTTAAATAAAAAATAAGTTCTCAAAATTAGGGTACAAAAAGCCATTTTAAAAATAAACTTTACTCCTTGTTTTGGAAGATGGATGCTGTTACTTACAATTGTATGAACACTACGTTATAGAGACATCCCTATAAATGTGAAAAATTGTACCAATATCAGAAGTGACTGCTGATCTATGTATTCATTTAGGTCAATAGAGTCAGATATAAGTTTATGGTTACTTGTGGCAATTAAGAAATGATCTCTAATGAAAACAAAAAAGTATAGAACTAGGAGCTGTATTAAAATTACTTTCATTAAAGGTCCTCTTGTCTAATTCTTTTTCTGTGAAGTTAAAATTACAGCTGATTTCTTGATATACAAAAGAAGGCGAGAAGAAAGAGAATCTCTTGCTAGTCTTTCTTTCAATACAGCCGTTGTGAATATAGCATCTAGGATAATGTGTGGGCTATACTGATCTCATCAAAGTTTTTGAGTTGGCTAATATACATCTAGAATGAAACTCTACTTTCAGAAATGTAGCAAGTCAGTTATTATTGAATATTGCAATACCCTCTGCAGAACTAAACTTGTAAGTCAGAGTCCTTAACACATGCCAAACCTCACTAAATCTCTGGAGAAAGACAACATACATATTTTAAGAAATAAACTGGGGGCAAAAAAGGAAATAATATAATGCAGTAATTCACAACAACCTGAAGTAGCAGATTAATCTGAAAAAAAAAAAAAAAGCTAAAGCTATACCATTCAGAATGGGTTCTTAAAGATCTTCTGGAAGTCTCACCATCAAACATCCAAAGTCAAAACCTAGCAAAGGGGAATGGTAATGAAAAGACATATTCACTGTATATGCTATACTTAAATCATAAACTGAGTCTACGGTCTTACTGCAGAATCAGAAGGAAAAGATGTAAAATGTATTTTACACACAGGTAAAGTCTATTATTTTATTTTGTGTTCTTTTTTATTATTGTTGATATTCAGAGGCCACAAATGGAGGCACAGTGGCAAAAAAAAAAAAAAAAAGAGGAGACCTGAGGTCCAGAGTAAGAGAAGCTGAACAAGTGGACAGGAGAAAGCACAGGAAAAACAAAGAAAGAGAAAACAGCAGGAGATGGAGATGGAGAGAGGAGGGAAGTATTTGGTCCGTCTTTAATTCACACCAGTCTAGAAGGTGTTCAAGCCCCTGAGGGAAAGAGTAAGAGATTCATTGTAACAGGTATACCTTATTAATCTACCCTTGGAAGAAAAATTGTTTTTTCTTAAAGATGAAGGAAAAAGCAGTTTAGAGAAACATATCTCCGTGGAATACAGTTTCATTATGGAAATTACTGCTGCAGGCTATTCTATTGGAAAACTGTGTTTGATAGAAAACAGTGTTCTGTAAAAAAGATTAGCTTTGCACCCTAGTCTGATATAGATAACACTGCAATGGTTGCCTGTGTCAGTCTTCATAATGCAAAGTATATAATAATCATCAGCTACATTTTTGAGAACATGTAATATAATTATACAGAAAGTATATGTGTTGTACCTACCTGGAGCATTCCTCCACCAAGGGAACAAAATGTCAGGCTTAGAGGAATCTGGGACAGGAAAAGTAATGTCTTTGGATTTATTTTCTTTGTTTATGGGGGTGTGTGCTGCAGAAAGTGGTGTTCTTCACATATGAAAATCTTAATCATTTGGGTGCTGAGCCTTCAATGTTCAGTCCATTCAGGAGAGTTCATCTCCCCTGATTTTAGGCATACATATGTAGATATCTAGTCTTCATTAGTTCTGACTCTCACACTAGCCAATCGAAAGAGACAGGCAGAGATGCTCATTCAATCCTGAAATTGGTGGCTAAAATGCAAGCAATGATCTTCAGGAGATGTCCTAGTTTCTCCACTGACTATAGGAGAGTTATAAATGGTTTAGTTCAGATAATGAACTTTTAGGCTATTAAATTAAGATTAATCATACTCATAAAGTAACATCCTCCTCAGTCACTGAATTAACTTTGAAGCATTGTATGCTGCCAGAATTTTTTGTTGCAAAACAACTCCAACAATTTTCCCTAATATCTGATCAGAAAACTCCTTTTGAATTTTGGATGAGACTCATTTCTTTTAAAATGGGAAGTCTCTTGATTTCCTGCTTAACTATATTTGAGGCTAGTTGATGTCCACATATTCCTCTAATGAAAGTTAGATTCCAAAAGTTATTTGGATGCACAAATATTCAGTTAAACATCGAGCTGGATTTTCTAGGCTCACATGATTTATCAACTGAAGATAATATGAGTTATTCAAACTATTTGTCAGATACCACTTGGTAAACCTGTTTTTTAAATTCAGGGACACAGAATCATAGAATCATAGAATCATTTCAGCTGGAAAAGACCATTAAGATAATGGAGTCCAACTGATAACCTAACATTGTGAAGTCCACCTCTAAACCATGTCTCTAAGAACCTCATTTACACATTAGATTTTAAGTAATAAAGTGGGTATGATAACATGGAAGCGTATTACTGTTCGTGTACTCAGTCTACACTATCAGTATGAATCTATTATACTGCTTATTGTCCAAACACATAAAAAATAAATAGATCTAGCCCCCCAAAAAACCCTCAGTCTCAACAGACAAGTCAAATAAAAGGCAAGACAAGAAACAGACATTATGGCTGAGGTGGAAGGTGGTTTGTATGGGGTTGTGCAGCAGTCCTTCTGGAGAGCAAGGTTTATGTGCTAGATCTTGAGTCACAGGCTGACTCTAGACATCTAAGACTATGGCCACTTTCATGTACATTGGTCACTTGTTTTATTCTCTTCACTTTCTCTATTTCTGTTCATCTTAATATTTGCATATAGCATCACTTTAGGATATTAGGCACGTCTCCTTCTAAAACAGGCAGCAGTTTCTGTGACAGTGTGTACAGGCTGTGTATCAAACAGCTCTTCTAAGAGACAGTTCCAATGCTAGCAGAGTGACATTTCACCCAGTGCACAAAAATCAGCGCAGTGAGATTCAAGAATAAGAGATTGAAGAAGCTACCTGATGTGTCCACATGCACGTGTATCAACACCTGCTCAAGTTCTATGTAGAAAACAAGGTAAAACTGAGTCATTTACAGCTGTGCTCTGATCACTCTGGTTGCCAACGGAGATGTGAATTTACTGTTTTCTTTGCAAGGATACTTTGTCTGAGATGGTTGCTCCTTGATTTTCACCATGAGTCTTGTAGCATGGTAATCCCAAATAGTATGGGGAAAGGAATATTCTGACACCTACAATTCATACATTCTCTTAGTTTCCCAAAGTACCACTCTAGGTATAGTACTTAGTCAATAAACATGTATTAAATAAATATTTATGTAAGTGTAATATTCTTCTGACATTTATTCAACAGAAAACCAGGTTTAAGACATAAGGCCATAAGAAGAGTTCAGTTTTAGGAAAAACAGACACAGAAATGAAGAGGAATATACAGATACACATGACCAGATAATGGTACCTAAGGGTAGTCCCTCTCTCAACAACAGTAATTTTCTGTCTGTGATAATAAGGACTCAACTTCTGTCATTAAAACTGAAAGAAAAAGAACACACAACCCCAAAGTCACAGTCTGTGAGCAAAAAGACCTCTTACAGTAGAACTTCTTAAGATTAATGAGGTATTAATATTTTCACCTATTAATTAAGTAAATACAGTAAAGCTGACACTGCTCAGCTGCATGACATAGCTGATGTCCCTGTTAGGTCTCATGCTGCTTACACGTGTAAAATTTTTTATCTGATCTAGTCTCTTGTATGTGGATTTTCTTTTTGTGGAGTTAGATTTTTTTTTTTTGACAGCTTTGCCATTTTTCCAGCTAATACCAGCCAAATGCCCTAACTTACACTGTCACAGTCTCCTTTAAAATTTGTTATTGTTGTTTGAGCTCTAACCTTCCTATTTCCTCTGGTACAAGGGAGTATAAACAACTGACTCTGTTGTTCCCAGGATCTTCTGGAGCCCGCAGGCAGTAAAGGCAGCTGCCTATGGCAGCAACATCCAACGAGAGGCAAAACCACAGAGTAGTAACAATGACAGGTAAAGGACAGTACAATACAAGCAATGACAACTATCAATGACAGCAGAAATATACAGGAAAGATCCACCTGTGCACATAGGACGTGCTTTTTTCTTACACTAGTTTTCCTAGCTCTGGTATTGCACCCCATCCTCTCTTCCCTAGTCACTCTGTCAGAGACAGGGAAAAGGAGGGATTCAGAAGAACCAAGTCACAACATCTAGTTCTTCCTTGTATTTGATGTCTTTTCATTTAACAAACTCCTTTTTAATAACACACTCAATTAATTAGACCTGTAAAAGAAAAAGTGTCCATGAAATGGTTTTCTATAGCTACCTGATTTTAACGCTTTATTTTGGCTGCCATCACCATGTCTCAGAAAAAAATGAAGGTCAAATTGTTCATCAGCATCTGAACATTGCTGGAGTGGGATAAAAGTCATCTTTTGAAACAGCTAAAGCAATGTGTGCTCCAGTTCAAACCTTCAATTTCAAACCTGGAACTTGATTTGGCTGTATGAAAGACAACAAAGCGTGAGAACCATGAGCAGCACCCAAGAGTGCATTGCACCATCAGGAAAGGGGTTAATGTATGTGCAGAATGAGATCTGAATCAGCTGAGTTTACTTATCACTCCACACAAAAGATTGTCTTTTAATGCTTTATAAAGATTATTTTTGCTCAGCTTTAGTTGTAGCTTTGCTCAGCTTTGTACAACACTTAAGCAATAGAGCTAAATTTTCTAGGAAATGTGCTTACATTCTTTGGAAATATGCTGCTGTTGGCTTTTACAAGACCCTCAACACACTTAACTCCTATTGTCTTGAAAATCCCAGTGGATATATATCTGCATATTTTCATACTTAGAGAACTGTGTGAACCTGCATCATAATGGAATTTTCCTAAGTTGAAGGAACTCACTTTTAAAAGAGCAGACTACAAGTACCCAGTGCTCAGCTTGAATCATTAATTATTTTTATTAGTTATCTAGTCAGGATCCTCCTATTCTTTTCTGTCTTCTAACTTAAGACTTAAAAATTCTTAAGCAACTATTGTTAATGTAGGGAAAATCAGAAGAGTACATTATTCATGATTCTTAAAAGGATTTCATTGTGGATTGCCAGGAAAATTTTGATGCTATGTGTATATTATACAGTGGTAACTTTTAATTTCCTACAATAATTTTTCATCTGAATGAAAAGAAGACCTTTGCAAGTTCTGGTTGTTCCAAATGCTGATTCAGGAGCGAAGTAAGCATCTTGTAACTTTGAATTAAGATAATTTTCATGGTTTAGCATCTAAGACGCTCTTCTGTGTGACACAGCAAAAAAATTTTCCAATATTTAAGAATAACAGAAGGATACCACATAAAGACCAGCTCCTTCCCCTCTACTCTGCCCTGGTGAGACCACATCTGGAATATTGTGTCCAGTTCTGGGCCCCTCAGTTCAAGAAGGACAGGGAACTGCTGGAGACGGTCCAGCGTAGGGCAACGAAGATGATTAAGGGAGTGGAGCACCTCCCTTATGAAGAAAGGCTGAGGGAGCTGGGTCTCTTTAGTTTGGAGAAGAGGAGACTAAGGGGGGACCTTATTAATGTTTATAAATATATAAAGGGTGAGTGCCATGAGGATGGAGCCAGGCTCTTCTCGGTGGCAAACAATGATAGGACAAGGGGTGATGGGATCAAGCTGGAACACAAGAGGTTCCGCTTAAATTTGAGAAAAAACTTCTTCTCAGTGAGGGTGACAGAGCACTGGAACAGGCTGCCCAGGGAGGTTGTGGAGTCTCCTTCTCTGGAGACATTCAAAACCCACCTGGACATGTTCCTGTGCGACCTCACCTAGGCGTTCTTGCTCCAGCAGGGGGATTGGACTAGATGTTCTTCTGAGGTCCCTTCCAATCCCTAACATACTGTGATACTGTGATAGTAGGCTCCATACATGACTGTAGGTAACCCAGGCTGGACTTACAAGCAACTTCATTGTGTTTATAGCTAACTGGCTTGTTGAGATCTTCAGAGCATTGCACATGATGAACACCTTATGAAATAGTTTTAATTGACATATTGTTACTTAAATACACTCAGAAGTGATCACGACATAGTTTCTAAGGGATATTTTCTGACTGAACCACTCTTTTTAGTGTTGTTAAAAATGTGATGTAAAGCTGATCCTACCTGTCTCAACTTTGACTAAGAAACTGTAGCTTTAGCCTTAAATGTTTTGTGTTTAGATGGTAACAAACTAGGCAGCCTTATGTTTCTGTGACAATTGTTAATGCCTGTAAATAAGTTGTGTTACACAGTTTAGTGTTAAATTCTGTGTGAGATTTGTTAAATACTTCAATCAATATCTTAGTTTTGTTTTGTTTTGTTTTTTTTTTTCCCACATAAAACCTGATGTCTTGGCTCTTTATCAGATAAATTTCCACTAATTTCTATGACTAAATGTTTCAGTTATGGACATATGTTAGTACTTTCATAATTCTGGTGGCATTCATGTCACTTCTTGTGAGAATTAAATTCAGAAAGTAACTCGAAAGAGATTACTTTCCTCTAAACAATTATTTTTCCAGAATTGTGAAATAAACTTATTATGAGAATTTCTTTGGTTGTCTAATGATAGCAATTAAGTCAATAAGAGTCACATGAGAAAAATAAAAATATTTTCTAATTCTCAAGGATAATGGCAGGAAATTCTGGAGAGAATTAGCATGTAATTATATTTATAATATTTTTGGTACAGTAGACATAAAAAGTTTTTAAAGAGCTGGCCCAGAACCTTGGTAATTATAAATGATGATTTTTCAGTAAGTCTTAGAAGAAAAGCAAATTCCAAAGATTTGGAAGAAAAACAACGCTGTACCAATACTTAGAAAGTGTGAACAGAAATTATCCACCTAGTGATAAGTCTGTCAGTTTTGTTCCCCAAAATATAATAGGACAGTTGAACCTGGATTCAGTTAATGAGAAACGTCAGCAGTGTAATCAATGTCATTCAGAAAGCCCCCCAAAAATCCAAACAAACAACAACAACAAAAAACAAAAACAAAGAAACAAAAACAAACAAAAACAAAGAAACAAAAACAAACAAAACAAACAAACAAAACCCCACAATGATAATTACAGGGTTTGATTATGTTGGTAGATGGCAATGTAATATATTTCATCTTCTGGAAGACACTATTAAACTAAATTAGACTACAAAATAAACACTGCAAACATTGAATTCATTAAACTTGATGGACTTACTGTTACATTTTGAGATATGTCAATCGCTAAATATCTCTGGAAGGGTATGTTTCTAACAGTCTTCTGCAGAGACTGCATCCTGGTTTTTATGAAATTAAAGCTTTTATCTGTGGATTGGTAGAAAACATAAAACTATTGCTAATAAATTGTGTGAGTAAACTTAATGGTGTAGTGAATCACTGACTGTTTCTGAAAGCTGCAAACAATCCTAAGATGCTCATTTAATGGGGCCAAATGAGAATTCATCTATCTGACAGCCGTGCAAATAAGCCATACTTGCAGACATGGCAATTCTAAGAAATTTTCTGAGGTTCATGGAGGATAATCAAATAAACATGAGCTTTCTGAACAGCACTGTCACCAGCAGGGCTAACACACTGTGTTAGAGTAATTGAGGTCTATAAACTTACCCTTACTGTGAGTGCAGCCATGAGAAACAGCTCATCTGATACCAGGACAGCCATGTAACAATAAATAATGAGAAAAGAAGTAAGAAAAGGAGATGGGTAGATTGGACTTCTCCTTAAGAAAAAAAAAAAAAAAAAAAAAAAAGAGAGAGAGAGAAGTTGGATCACAACTGGTACACTAAAACACACCACCCCTGGACCACTGAGGACCCCAACACCAATGTTCATGAAGCCTCTCATCCACCCGCTCTCCCTTCCCCAGTATTGGAGAGCCGAGGACAAGGTGAGCTCCTTTGTGAGGCTCTGCCCATCCAGGCAGAAGAGTGAGCCAGAAGCAGAGGAACAGCTGTCACACTGGATGGCCTCTGGCATCGTGTCAACAAAAGATGCATTGCTCTCCCCTTGCTAAACGTTCTCTTTCTTCTTTTGTGGATTTGTTTATTTCCAATATAAGAAAAAGGCATTTTCTAAAACTGTGGTTTGCTGAAATTGTTTCTGAAACTATTTTAATCCTACTTTTCATATGTGGCCCATAGTATATTAAAGATATAACTTTTCTTTAATTTCCAGAAAAAAAAGATAGAACTAGAAAGATCATAGTATATCTGTATTTAGCACTGATGTGGTTGCAATACAGACACTGTGTCCAGTTTCTGGTAGTCATAGTGCAAGGGGAAAATATCGCTACATTGGTGAAAATGTATATAAGATACACAAGGGATGATTAAAGGACTGGAAAACAAGTGTTTTCATCAAGGATTAAGAAGAGATGGAATTAGGACATGTAATATTATCACAGAGTAAAATACCTAAGGCATTTGATAATAATGTCTTATAAACATTTTTGGCAATAAACATTTGTAACAGCAGAACAAGGTATAGCAAAGCTTGGTGACTGGATGAAGAAGAAACTAGAGAGATCCATGAGTGGGCAAAAAAGACAGAATAAAAAAAAATTCTGAGCAGTTGTAGTCTGTTATTCATCGCTGAAAATGTTCAAATCAAGATCATTTCTCCATTGAAGATATTTGTTCTAGTTCAAACAATATTAGTTACACTATATACACCAGATTTCATCTCATGGAAGGTAACATTATACTGTGGCTTTCTCAACTAAGTCAAAAAGATTGTCAAAGTATCAGCTACTGTTGGTTAGGGTCTAGTTAGAAAGTGTACTGTGTTACAGTACACTTCTGTGTTATAGAAGGAACCAAATGTGTTTCATCTTCTAATTTATAAACTACACATTTGTAGCCTAACTTCTGTCTTTGTATTTACAGCTGTATGATGTGCTTGCACAGTGCTTTACAGTGAAAGCACTGCTGTTTGCCCCATTTAGACGCACTAAACTCTCCTCTGCAGGTAGCAGGTGACTGGGCAGTGTAATATATTGCATGATTCATTTGGCACAATGGATTGATATAAGATGCATTGATAAACCCTCCACTTGCACAATAGTCATAATTATTCTGAAGTCATACAGGACAATTCACTAACTTATGTCTCTATAAATATATAATAAATATATATTTATTTTAAGTATACTTGGGGATTATTCTGATCATTGCAGGTCACATCAATTTAGAAAGTTATATCCTGTTTTTAAAGTTTTTTACACTCTAATTTTACACTGAAAGGAATTGAAGACTCTTGCAGTCAGTAATATGACAGGGATGTAATGGAGTAATTATCACTACTTAGTAAATGAATTGCTGTTCATCACTGTTGAAAATAGGGCTTGGCCATCCGAATCACTCAGGCAACACCAAGTAAAAGCAAACAGGATATTAAATTCTGTTCTGCAGCAATCTGAATCCAATGAATTGCATCAGGTGCCAAACAGCACAGAGTTGGATTCCTTTGTGAATATGAGTGAGCTGAAGGGTCTTCACTTAATCGCCAGTATGACACCACCCACTTCTTCCCATTCCACATTAGGAGGCTACAAGCCTTCTCAGACTGAGACAGCCTTCACTTTTTTATTTGTGCATGATACCACAGAATCCTCCATAAAATTGTTATTTTCACTAAGTTTTGATTTTGTTTCAAAGACAAGCATGTGATGTCTCTTTGCAAAGGCGTTAATATTTCCTGATCAAACCCTCCTTAGCCCAAACACTGTTAAATATAAATGGAAGATTAAATGGAATAAAATGTTCAAGTGAGTTACTTAGAATCATAACCCATGTTTTACCTTTAATCCTTAGGTAAGGTCATGAGTGATTTATTTTGCTGAAATCATGGTAAAATGCACAATCATACTGTCATGAAAATATAATTAGTCACTACAGAAAATACCATGTTTTATGAACTAGCATCCAGCCCTGCATTTCAATGGAAGATTGATGCAAAACACAATGCCAAATGGCAGGTAAGAGAAAAAGAAATATTTGTTGCTAGTATTTTCTGTGAAGAATATTTGGCTAAGCAGAAAAAGATTGCAGGTGTCTGTGTGAGGAAAAATCTATAATCTAAATAACTGGATAAACTGAGTTTGAATTTCCTTTGCTTTGAAAATTCCATGCCAGAAATACCAGGAAAAGTGAATGAAATTTTTCCACAAGAAGATTTTTTTCAGCAGAAAATTCAGACTGAAGATGATTGAAGCATTTTTATGCATTAGTGTTTATTACAGTAAATTTATTTCTACAGTAAAAAAAAAAAAAAAAAAGCTAAAAACTGAATAAGATTGATGTCAAGGTTCTTTTCTAAGAAAAAAAAATAAAACGTGCTACAGAAAGGATATCTGATTTATAATTTATTTTCATTTTTAACAAAAGTTTGCTAAATTTTGAAATGTTAGTAATGAAACTTTTTCTATTATGTTTTTAGCTATTTGATATTGATCTCAAATTCTTTCCACTGTTCAGATCTAAACTAGAGTCAGAAATATTTTCTACTCTTTTTTTTCATTTTGAATTCATCTAGATTGTAGTGTTACTTTTAAGAAAGAAGCTATTATCTTTAAAAAAAAAAAAAAAGAAAAAAAAAAAAACAGGGAATTTGCCTATTCTCTCTTTCAGAAGCTAACATTTGTATTTTATTGAGTATAAATATGAACTTAATTCCTCTGTGTTTATCCAGGTAGATTAATCAATTTAGAATCCAGTTACTTTTAGTTATTCCTGTATCTTTAACTAGTATTTCCTGATTGCATTAATTTTAATATTTTTCACTATTAATCCAATAGTAAACTTTTCAGAATAATAACAGATGTTTCAATATGCATTGCCTAATTCTTCAGTAGCAGTAGCTTGTTGTTAATCTACATGTCAAACTGTAGAAAAGTTTAGAAGTCTCTAAGGGTTGTGAACTTTATTTACTAAAACTTTAAGATGTTGTTCAGATCAACATTGCAAATAAATGTCTTTGTCTGATATGATGCAGAACCATAATTTTTACTTATCTGTAAGAAACCAGTGTTTATAATTGTCAAATTTCCTCTTGGAGTGATGTACACTGCAATATTGCTATTTCTTCCATCTAGGAACTAAACCCACTTTTAAGCAACTTGTTGGTCTTCTCAGTCCTGCTTCTGAGGAACAAAAAAGTAAAGGTCACACTCTGAAGTCCCAATTCATGAGATTCGCATTTTGACTATATTTTATAGCATTTCAGGAAAAAAGTGCCTGAAGACTACAGAAGAGTCCTTGTCATTGATACCCGCATTAAACCTTGCATTAAAAGATATACTCATTAACTGGTAGGAAAATAAAGAAAAGGAACAAAAAAAGGTGCACAATCTATTAGATTACTATCATTATTAGAAATACTTTCAGAAAGATAACAACATGGCCAAAAGAGAAACAGTTTCACAGGTGATTTAAAATCCTGTGGGTTTATGCTGTTACCATCACCTTACAGAGGGCATTGTGGGTCTGTTTCACCCATAAACCCTCACCAGAGGACTCCCTGATAAAGCAACTATCCAGAGAACAGCAAAAATAAACTGTTATTCATGTGAAATTGTGCATAGCTTCACTGCACCAAGAAGCTCAGAATGCTCAGGTAACCTGACAGTGTTTCTGTCCTTGATCCCACGAACTTCCATACAAGTCTTCAGAGTCAGAATTTGCAGGAGGCTATTCAATCCAGTGATGATGTTATGGCATGATGAGGATAATGATTAATGGTGGCCCAAGACTGACAGCTCCCTTGCTGCAAACTTTTTGAGGCTTCAGAAGTTTTGTGCATTCTTTATCATCATGAAAGTAAAGCCTTCAGAAGATTTACAAAAAAGGAATTGTAGTGATGACTGTGTATGATCAAAACCTCCCCTTTTTCATGCCAGTTTCTTCTTTCCCCTGATAATAGACCAGAGGCTGTATGCTGAACTGTGAAGAGTTTTTCCATTGAACATGTCACCAAAACCAGCATCTCTAAAGACATTTCCATTTCAGTGAAACAGAATTTTATGATAAAAATAAAAAAAATGTGTTTTGCATGCTGAGGAATTAGTCACTTGAGTCACTTAACCCACTTGAGGAATTAGTCAATAGCCAACAGGCTTTGACAGCACAGAGCCTTACATATATCATGACTGTACTTAGCTAAAACATTGTAACATTTGTGAAATTTGGCTGCACGATTATGTTTGTAATGACTTCACAGGTAAAGCAGTATCAAATACATCTCTCCTTTTGGACTACCAGCAGTATTCAAACCTGGCTGTCATATAATTCATTTTCAAAATATTCAGAGGTAAAAACCTCAAATGAGATCTCCAAAACTCTCAGTTTGGAGATACTCTTCTTCACCTGAAAAGACTTGGTTGAAAACCCTAGTTTTGTCATGTGTTTCTTCATCCCCACCTTCTTCCTCACTGTGAACAGCCTGCTTTGGTTCGAAGTGGCTGACAAATATGCAGAAACTGGGCTTGTGGTCCAGAGAGGCAGGCTATTTTCCTATCACTTCTAGGAGAGCACCTGTAAACAACTCAGCCTTTGCAACACATCCTATACCTTTCCTGTTTTGGATTATACTCCTGTACTTCACACTGCAAGCTGAATTCCTATGGAGACAAAAGGTGGTGAAAACTTCAGCAGATAATTTTTCAACACTGTGATTTTTTATAAGCACATTAACCCACGCTTCAAGATCTCCAGTCTTTGCTTTTTGTTTTTACAACTGATACTTTGTATATGCATTTAACAAATAAAGCATAGAATTTGCTTGTGTAAGGTATTTCTGTCTGGCATGCCTTTGGTACTGCCACAACAGAGATCAGAAAAGATACCTGCCTCTTTCAGATGAGAAAGGGCTACTGGGATTTGATCTTTGACAAGGTCCTGCTTTTGGAAGTTGCATTCCAGTTGGTTGCCTAAAGTACCAGATATATTGTCCCAAGATACGGTGCTGCATCTAGCTTATCTCACTTGCCCAAAGTGAAACGCTGAAGCTAGCAACATGAAGGGGATTTACAATCATATTTTTGTTATGCTCGTTTTACTGCTGGCATCTTGGCCTCAGCAAGGCAGCTGCTGAGTTTATGATGTGCAAGTTTTAAGACTTAATCAGAGATGTTCAGACACTTACTGGGATGTAGTGTTTTAGGTGGTGGGTTGGTTTTGGTTTTGTGTTTGTTTGGGGGGCGGGGAGGGGGTAGTGTTTTGGTTTGGGTTTTGTTTTGTATTTTGGGGGAGGCTGGGGGTTTTTCTTGTTGTGGTGGGGTGTTTTGATGGCTTTTGGTTTTTTTTGTTTGTTTGTTTGTTTGTTTGTTTTTCCTTGAGACTTAATAAATAAACTCAACATTATATCTTATAAATGCATTTTACAGACAAAAATAATTCATACTGTTGATTTTTTTTTTTTGGGGGGTGGATTTTTTTTTAATTTTAGCTAGTGCATGTTCATTGACTTTAGTGGGACTATAGAGAACAGAATAAGACTGCCACCCTGATAGAGACTTTAGGATTTGACACTTCATAGTCTCTATGATTCCAGTATCATGCACAGATCATTTCGAGAATTGCATAAAAACGGAATGGTGGACTGGAAATGAAAGTTTAATACTCAATAAGAAACCTGAGCCTGTGATGAAACATAGAAAGCTAAGGGTGCAGAGGATGCAAGGATGAATTAAAGTCTTTGCCAATGCAAAAATAGCAGCCAAATCCAGATAAGCTGTACCTTGTTTATCCACATCACTAATTTTTTAAAGTGATATGAATGGGTAGTCAATCTTGGAGCATAAAAACATTCAAAAAAACCCAGATATATTCTTAGATTGTTGAATATATCTGGCAACATGCATATACTAATTTGCAGTAATAATTTGGTAAAGGAAGAAATTTGTAGATGTATTTAGATTGCTTTTATGAGAACAAGTCAACCTTCAGCAGAAGCTTGATCTTTCAGCAAGTAAAAAGTAAATTTGTTCTGAAATTTCTGCTTTCAGAGAAAAAAAAATAATGCCTACTGGCTAAAAATTCTTGTTTCAGATAAAATTTTAATTCTTTTTCTGATTCTATGTAATGTCATTATCACAATCTTTTCTGTTTCATTGGTAAAATCTTAATAGTAAATCAGTTGTTTTCCATGTTATTCCAGATAACTATAAAAGAATGTGCAATCAAGCTTCAAACTAAATTGATCAGAAATCCATAATATAAATAATTAGATTTTGGTTTGTTCTTTCAATAGTCTATTTCTGAAATCTGTTACAGATAATTAGTCACTATACTAATGTAGCCCAGCCATAATTAAGATTTGACTTTCTGGCACTAATCACTGGAACCATGTCTTGCTTCCTAGCATTTAGGGCAGCCTTTGGAAATAATGTGATAAAGCACTCAAGAGCGTTCAACCAATTAGCGTGCTTGGATGAGTGAGCTTTCCAAGCCATCAGATTTTAAAAGCGGGTGCCTCACGCTGTGGAATATTGTCTCTGCTGAATTTCCAAAAGGCTGTTACATTAGAAGGCGGAGGTGGAGAAGAAAACTGAAATCAGAATGTATTAACCTGAAAGGAGATTCTGCTGGTCAGCCAAAGAAAACAGATGCTATTTAAATAAAGAGATAGATAGATAGATAGATAGATAGATAGATAGATAGATAGATAGATAGATAGATAGATAGATAGACAAACAAAATGTCTGAGAGAAAAGTGTCTAGTTGTAATTGTAAAATTCTCTTTCCGTTCTAAATGCCAGATTTGCATAATATTAACAAATATGCAACGGGTTGACACGATGATTATGTTACAATTAGTTTTAATTTTTTAGAATGCTTTTTGCAATCAAAGCATTTCTTAAAAAACTCTTAATTTATACAATAACACAGCATTACATTTTTGCAGTGGATAGAATGAGGGTTACACTCTGTCTTGTTTTGATTGTGATTTAAGGGGTTCAGAAGTTTCTAGATTTCATGTTCTTCTGAAAACATATTATTAAAGATTCACATTTCATTGAAAAAACATCCCATAAGTTTTAGAAAAAACTTTCAACATGTTCACAAGATATAAACACAGCTGAAATTCCTGTTGGTTAACACATGCCATTAAATAAATACATAAAACAACTGGGTTTGTGTGTCAGTTAAATTAAACAGCACTTTTAAAAAAATATGTCATTCAAAGTAATGCTGTTAAGCAGAACCTGCAAATGATGGCCTGTTTATTCTGAGGCAGATTTTATCCAATGTGACTAGGAAAGCGTCTGATTTATACAGTTGCTTATTTCCAAGCAGTGACTGTGTTGGCACAAAATTGATACGGTAAGATACTTTACTACTCTACCCAGCTCACAATCTAGTAATAACACAGTACACACTACAAAGATCTAGAAAAAAATGTCATTTTAGATTTTTTCTAAAGTCCTGAAATTAATCTACGCTCTAATAAAGTGAAGTTGGATCTACAGTATATTATTAGAAACAACTGTGTGATTTTAATCTAGATGATGAAACAAATTTATTTCTATGTTTTCTATTTTTTGCTTAAAAATAATAAAATATATACAACTGTGAACAGCTTGATTTTGGTTTTTTTTCATCAAAAAAAACAAAACCACAAAAATGCCTTGTGAAATATCCTGTGCAATGAAACTTATGTGTGCAAAAAACGTCAACTTCCTAACTTGTTCTAATATTTCCTAACTCTCCCTGATGAGACTCTTCCATAGTTACTTTAAGAATTTGGAGATCTTAGGGTGAAAAGGGGTAGAAAAGTGCAAAGGATTTAAGCACATTAGTGGGTGTGACTGCTTTACATTCACACAGTCCTGTGCTGCTAAACTGCAACCCTGAATGAATTTTTAGATCTGTATGGCCATATTTATCTTACTGCATTCATAAATGCCTCAGATTTCCCAGATCCAGGTACATTTCTTGGCTTCATCCTGTATTAAAGCAAGATCTGGTACTCATTATGTCCCACCCATACTCACATACCTTTGCTTTCATGCAAAGAAAATCTGACTGCACACTAGGGAGAGGAGCCACAGCAGAACATCTTGAAAATTATATCTAAACACAGCCTGTATGCCCACCTGTGGGGAGGCTACTTTTATGTCTTTGTTGAAAGAAACATAAATTGGGAAGAAAAGGAAAGGGGATACCTGAGCTCTCTCAGCACATGCCGCATGAAATGTGTCATGATCTCTCTACTACTACTGTGGCTGAAAAGCCCCAATATGGTTGCTCTGTTTTCAGACAACCTGCAAATTAGTGTTAGCTGCTTTGACCAGCTGTTTTTCTTTCAGTCTTTCTGCCCTGATACAACATCTGAATTTCAGAGACCACCTACAAGTTGCACAAGTGTCTGTCAGACTGCCCAAATCTTATGGGAATCACACTGTACGTAATCCCAGAATGCTTCTGCAGGCACAAACCTGATTGCTCTCCCTATTACTACTGTGCCCACAACTGTCCTGCAGTCCAAAGAGTGTAGGTGATATGAGGATTCCTCAACTCCTAACATTGCTTTGATTAATTTCCATCCCTTATGTGCACTTATGCAAAAGAGAAACACATGGGTCTGCTTTACTGCTTTATTCATCCCAATCAATGCATCTCTTTGATCAACATCACAAATCACAGTACATTGCGTATTCTACAACAAATAAGTGCAAGGTGTGCTGTAGATTGATATCCAAATGGCACATAAAAGATCCAGAGCACAGATCAAAGAGGAGAATGTTGGGATTTGGCTGGTCAGTAGTCTTGTGTTGTGCTGTATTACTTCTTTATGGCTAAAAAGTCTTCTGAAAACAGTTTAGTTCAACGAGCTCCTATGGGAAAACTCACTTTTTGTTCTTTACGAATTTCATCTGCTGGCTATTCAGAAAGCTATTGTGCAAATCCCTTTTTTTTTCTTTTGGTCTCTTTTTTCTAATTTGATCACAAAGTAGCTGAAGAGTCATGAAAATACGTATCCACACAAAGAATACCCAAAACCATCACTGTGTTCGGGGTCACAGAACCTTATTTTTCAGCCCATTAAGTGCTTATATATGGCTTCCACTATCATAGTGCTTAGGCATGGCTTCCATCATCATCCTCCTTCTGGTGAGGCAGGAAAGTTGTGACATACTTTTCACATAAGGAAAACTTAAATATATATAGCTTAAGAGCAACACTGATCTTCTTTATTCCCTTTCCTCTCCGCAGTATGTGCTATGCTATGCAAGGATCCCACATCAGCTCCTATTCGGTAAAAAAGTGGGTTCTTCTTCTTGTGCTTCTGTTTCTCACATTGGGACTGGAGAATGCATGGAGGGGGACAAGTAACTTATGCCAAGTCCCAGTGGTTATTTGCATTGTGGTCATCATGGAATAAGACAGGATTGGATGGTGACTCTCATAATTAAATACTCTCCTTTTCTTGGGGTACTCAGCAGTGAATGAATAGCTAATTAGTAATTTGCCTTAGTGTTGTATGGTTAATGTGACTACTCTTGAATTTGTTGTTTCATTCAGCAGGGAGGAACTAAGCTAAAATAGTTCAAAAAGACCCAAAGCATTCTTTTTTCCCTAATCCGTTTCAAACACTTGAGCTTTCACACAGGGCCTGCTGGCACATCTGAATGCCTGTCTGGTTAGCTCTGAGACTATGCTTTCATGGGGGCATCCTTTCACTGGGATTCACAGAGACCTCATGTGCTGGCAGCAGGATGTGTCCTTATTGAGCTTTGTATATGCTAATAATTGAGTAGTAAATGCCTGTGAAGATGAAATACCAGCATGGTCATCACATTTACTGAGCATATTTCCATGTTTCACCAAGGCTTTGTAAGTGCTTGGTACAGAAACAGCTCTGTTTATCAGAGGTGCTTGTTCCCCAAGCTCCTGGGACTGTGCCCAGTTGCAATCACAGCAGTGTTATTGCAGTTCCTTCCTGTCCCTTTGATGTAGCATTTGCTTTTTAAATTCCTGCTGCTTTCACTCATTTTTCTCAGTCTGCTTTTTGGCTTGATTTCTGAAGGTACTGGGGCTCTTTCAGGGACAAAGCTTTAACAGGGAGCACATGTTTCTCCCACCTCACTGTTTTGCTAACTCATAATGTCAAAGCCTGATCAATTCACTAGCACCAGCAATTCCTAGAAGTGCAGCAAGGAGTCCATCAAATACAGTATCCAGTATATAATGCTCAGAAGAAGACAGCTTTAATAACCAAGAATCTGAACCCCATTTATTTCCCAGCTTCTCTCCTTACTGCCTCAAATTATTGCAGGAGTTTAAGGAAGTCAGGCCCCCAAAGGAGGCAATTGGTGCCTTGCAGGATGAAGCTATTAAATGTCGAATGCTTTGCAGCAAACGGGGTATGAACATAACTGTTGGCAAAACCGAAGGGACTCTCATGTATTCAGTCTCATGGTCCAAAAAGAGATGCAGATGACAAACCTGACATCAATACTGAACCTAAATGGATTATAAACCCTTTTGAGTTAGATTGTCCAAGGTTCTCTGTGTAGTCACAAAGACTTGTTTTTTTACAATTTCTTATTATAAACTTGGTAGACACCCTATAGCTCCACACACACCCTATAGCTCCACAGAGGATTTTTAAGGGCATTGCCATGTCAGAGAGCAATTGGCATTTCTCTCTCTGTATATGGAAAGAGGATAAGGGTATAAAACCCAGACTGAAACAAGAAGGCATTGAATCTGCTATATTTTTCCTAAAGGTAGTGTGGCTAAAATTTAGTAAAAGATACACTGCAGGAATGCCTGTAGGGATTTATTTTGCCTTACACAACTCTTTTAAACTCTTTTTGCTTGTTTTCACAGACACAACATACAAATTCACAAGCAAATTGAAATTTGCTGTAAATTAATGGTGGGATTGATGGAAAACTGTCAATGTTGTGGTTTAATGGACTGAGCACAGCTATTGATCTTGATGTTAGGAGTGTTAGCTCTGCATTCTTGAGTAAGCAACTTACCTTTATGTGTCTAAAATGGAAACAGCACTGATTTCCTTACAACACATCCTAGGAATAATTAAGGTCACAGTCCTACTCCAATTAAACCTACTGGGAGGATGATCCATGTTCATTTTAGGAAATGTTGGACAAATTTTGCCATCAGTTAGACCCTATGGAGTTCTAGGGAATGAGAGAGTGGCACAAGGAGCAGAATTACTCTGTTGTCCTTTCCTGTTCATGCTGTGCCAATCATCACAGCATCTAAATACTTTCCCAAATTGAGACTAAACAAAGAAGACTAATGTCTGTCATGTGAAGTTTCCTCTCTGTTCCTCCCCCAAAGAGAAAAGCTATGTGAATGCTATGTAGGAGGAATGTTATGATATTCATGTAAACTAAAAAAGGTAAATACACATAAAAAGAAAAAATTCTTATTTACTCCCTGATGGGAAATAAAAGATTGAATAAGTGAGCTTTGTAATTGAACTAGGAAGGCTTCTAGTTTGCCGACACACTGTCCTTTGAAACAGATTTGCAGTTTTCATTCACTGTAAACTTTCAGTAAGGAACCCTGGGCTGAGATGAGGGAAGGCTGACAAAGTGGACTTATCACTGGAAAGCACCACTATTCTACACTGAAAAGAAAAGAAGAATTTGAATTATTTACTAAAATGTATATTTGTGCTGCTTATATTTTTTTTCTAGTAAAGGACAAACAATAATCAGTAATCCATAGTACGGGGAAACTCTGGAGCATCAGTTCATTTTGGGGGCCATCAACAACAACGCAGATACAAATGCCAGCAGTTGCATTTCTAGCCCAACCCCTTAGAGTTACACATCCTCAGGTCCGAATCTTCTGCTGATGTTGATTTCTACACATCCAGTGATTTCAATCTCCCTATGAATCCATTAGTTGACATGATGCTTCCATAGACAGATTGTTTTGCAGACTTGCAGAAATCGTGTGGGTAGAAGGGCTGACATGACACAACAAGGAGAAGACAATGCAGAGATCAGAAGGACATACTCCTGGCCAATGCACAATACCACATCAGACATACATAATCTCACTGCCGCAATAACAAACAAATCTCTACCAAGAAAGGTGGAACACTTAAATAGTATCTAGGCTAACATCTAATTATACTGAAATTTCATTGTCTTTGCTAGTCAGAAGCAGGGATACTTCATGGTTCCTAAAGTGAAATAAGACAGTCCTTTCCCCTGTTACATATCCTATGTCCTAGCTGGTTTCAGTAACCACACTAGCCATGGAACTCCTGAGTGCTGCATATCCTGATGGCAGTAATTACAGCTCTTTCTCCATAAGACAAGCCCTGATGTGCACAGCTGTCTGCCCTGATGGACTGTGCTGGTAACTCCTTTACACAGAAATTTTAAGCTCTCTGCCAGGAGCAAAGCTGTGTTCTCAGCTTCATGTTCCGTTCTTCTGAAGGGAAGGTGGAAAAGTACAAGGTCAAAATGTTGAAGGAAAAGAATGCATTTGTTTGGAAATGTGATAAAGAAATTGCTCAAGTTGGTAAAGTTTAGGCTTTTGCAAATTTTCCTTTGAACTTTTTCCTCTCCTTTTCTCCTTCTCATCAGAAAAATTCTCTCCCTCCTACAATTGCACTTGTTGTGTGTTGGTTATGTTGTTATTCTCTTAAATTGGATGTTCTCAACCCTTCCATTTTTATTTACTGTGGAACACAAACTCCATTTCCAATTCCAACACAATAATTCTACAGCAAAGCCCAGGGGAGCTTTGAGCGAGGAAGGAATGAAATACTGGACTCACTTTATAGTAAAATTAGATGGAGCCACCATTAATACCTTCCATACATATTTTATAAAGCAATCACTTCCAGTAGCCTTTAGTTTCACTGTCAGGATTTTTCTATATTACCATACATTTGGACGTACCTTTGGCTCACAGCAAATTGATAGATGTGGCCAGGGCTTAAGAGCTTGGGTAATTAAAAACTTCCCTGTCATTTTCTGTATGCACAAGCAGATTACTTGGTGCTGCAGAGACT
Source organism: Columba livia (assembly GCF_036013475.1). NCBI lineage: Eukaryota > Metazoa > Chordata > Aves > Columbiformes > Columbidae > Columba > Columba livia. Next base: position 66,422,713 of record NC_088604.1, read on the forward strand.
CTTACAAATGATATTCTAGCTGCCAGCATCGCCAGAAAAGTCAGACACATTTCCTTGTATTAAGTTCCAAAAAAGTATATGGTCTACCAGCCTCTAAAAGATGCTGTTGAAGAAGACAGTTGCTGACAAGGTCAGCCTGATCATAGCTGGAGAGATGGAGCTTATCAACAAACAGAAGAGGTCTGGAAGGCAGCGTGGATTCTAACGTGAGCAGATCTCAGGCACAAAAGCAGACCAATAAAGTGGCTCTGCAGTCCCAAGGAACTGAACCGTGTCTTCATCTTCCCTGTTGTGAAGCAGATCTGAATTTGGTGAGTGGCTTCCAGACTGAGCTTGCATAACTGAAAGCATGGCTTTATCCAAGATCCGAATTTATAAAAAGCTATTGGAAGAATGGCCTGGCTGGTTGCTTGAGTCATATTTTTTCATCAAAATGTTTTTTTTCAGAAAGCTCACGGTGCCAAAGGCATTGCATGTCTGTGCATATATGTACAATACCATTTGTATTATTTTCTCCTGAGGCCAGTGATTATATATGCTTCTTAGAGGCTGCTTCTACATGTAAGACTGTGACAAACAGAGCAGAAATTATTTTTAAAATACACATACAATGCTTATAGTCCTCTTTTCTTACTCTTGGCAATATCACCAATCTGCTACTAAAAGATAAAGGATATAGGTTTTGTTGGTTGGTTGGTTGTTTTGTTGGTGGTGGTTGGTTTTTTTTGTTTTGTTTGTTTGTTTCAAAAAAAACTTGTACGACAAAGGTCCCTTTCTTGGATTATGTCCTCATCCACTGAGGGATTTATATTAAAAATAAATGTTTATATGTTTCTGCCTACAGGATCTAAAATGTCCTGTGAATCCTATCCATATCTAAATTTACATAGAGATATTGCTTAATCCATTCTGTTAAGTTTGATGGAGTTTTTTTTAATTTATAGCATTATAATCCAGATCAAACAGTGACCATGATTTAAAAAAAATTATAAGTGAGTTAGAACTATCTACTTAAGATGTTTTTAGAAAGCTGACCTTTCAGAAACCCACGAGCAGACCATTCCTGTTCCCTGCCTTCTCTCTCAGAATGAGAGGCTTTGGGGTGTCTCAGGTTCTTGAGCCAAAATAATGCCTCATTTCTTAAAAGTGGTTCTTTTTAACATTGGCAACCTTATCTACCTGCCTCTGACAACACACCAGCCATAAGAACTGCCTGGATCTTGTAAATCACAGTTGGTCAGTGTAAAAAAGGCCCTACAGTTTAAGGTGCTTTGATGTTATTTCATTTTACACCCTTTGATTTGATTCATAAAGTGGTGCTTAGGAATTCTTTGTAGTGTTCCTTAGCATGAGTGAATTTCCAGATGCTTTCCTTTCACTGTAGCTCTGATTATATCTTGGGAATAGGCCTTTTTGGTTAGAGGGTGCCATTTTTAAACATTCATTTTTCAAGCTAAGGTTGCAGTTCAAGATCTGGTCTGTTGCCTTCTGGATTGTGAGATGTATTCAAAAGCTTTTAAAAACAATTATATCATTATTGTCAAAAAGATGCAGTTTCTTCTTGTTGTGTCTAAAGTATTTTACGGGGCAATATCAGCTACATGCCATTTATGGAATTATTAGGTTTCAGACAGATTTAGCAAACAAGTGATTGATCTTAAAAAGCTGGATTTTTACATAGGCAAACAGTGGTCCTGTCTGCAGTGTGTTTATAGTGCTGCCTTTCTTGGTTTTCAAATAAACTAGAGAGGACAAGATATGGGTTTCATGAAGGGGAAGAAGAAGAAATTTGGTGGGCAGATTTTGACTTTATACAGATACAAATTTCCTAGTGATTATGAATTATCTTTCATTATAGAAGATACATTGACACCTAATCTACCATATTATCATTCTGAATTGCACTAATTAAGTAGGGTTTCTCAGGATTTACAGTAATATGCCCTAGATTAGATTCCAGTCAACAGTTTTGAAATGGAGAGAGGGTTTTGGCTGATTCCATTTTAGAAACTTGCAACAATTCTTCCTGAACAAAGAGTGCAAGTGCATATTTCTCTGTACAGTATTATTGTAGTAGTGTTTATTGGATTAGATCCATCAGACTGTATGATATTAAACACTGACACAATGGCAAGATATTTCTTTTTTTCTTCTCTTTTTTTTTTTCTTTTTTTTTTGTAGTGCTGTAGGCATATGCATTAGAAAACAAAGATGGAGCCTCACTTAAGAGAAATGACAGGTTAATTCAAAACAAGAGGAACAGGAGAAGATAATAAATACAGGAAATTTCTTGAGGGAGGAAGGCTAAAAATGAAATAATGAGCTTGCATGGTTTTCTTGGTAAAACTTCAGAATTGCTTTATCATATTTAAATAAATATGGACTAGTGTAAAAGTCTTTAAATAAATAAATTCTAATCCAGGAGTCTACTTAGGGAAGTGACTTTGACAGGTACATAATAACCATATATGAACAGTAACTACATGCAGCCTGTTAGCCTGAGCCTGAGCCTGCTCAGCTGATTAAATCATGGCGCCTGATTGAGTGCTAAATTTACAGGTCTTCTTATCATTTGGATTGATGTCATAACTGTGACATACTCATAAATGCTTTCAGTTGTGCAAGTAAGCTGAATACCTTTCTTTTTTACCCTCTAAATGAACTATAAGTTTTAAACACAAAATAGTCCTAAAAAAATGGTGGCAGAAGTCCCTGAACATGGCTGCTGTTATACCTTTGCTTTAGGACTTTGGTTACATGTTAAACTACAGACAGCTGAAATAAAGGACCACAACCTTCTCTTGATAGTGTGGCTTCCAGGCTTCCAAAAGGAGTCATAATGTCAGAGATCAGTAAGACTGCAGGAGCAAAAACAGAAACAAAAAGCTAACCAATTCCAAATGGATCCATAAAAAAGCCATTTTGCACAAACCAGCATATTTTCAAATTAGTGTTCTGTAAATCACTGGAGATACACACATTGCCTTATTTTTTACTTGCTGCAAATCTCTCAACGCATCAGTGATGCTGTTGGACTGCACTACAGTGGACTAAATCCCTTGCAATGGTGATGCTGGGAGAGAAGACTGTGGTATCTGCCACTGCTTCTCAGCTTGGGGTTACCTCACAAAACAATTATGCAGAAAAAGGAAACAGAACACATCCTACATACCTAAACACCTTAAAGAAAGAAAGTCAGTTGTGAAAAAGCAAGCTATATAAGAGTATGAATCACAGAATCACAGAATCGACTGGGTTGGAAAAGACCTCAGAGATCATCGAGTCCAACCCTTGGTCCAACTCTAGTCCATTTACTAGATCATGGCACTAAGTGCCATGTCCAATCTCAATTTAAAAACCTCCAGGGACGGTGAGTCTACCACCTCCCTGGGCAGGCCATTCCAATGCCTGACCACTTTCTCTGTAAAGAATTTCTTTCTAATATCCAGCCTAAATTTCCCCTGGCAGAGTTTAAGCCCATGCCCCCTTGTCCTATTGCTAACTGCCTGGGAGAAGAGACCAATCCCCACCTGGCTATAACTTCCTTTCAGGTAGCTATAGAGAGTGCTGAGGTCACCTCTAAGCCTCCTCTTCTCTAGACTAAACAACCCCAGCTCCCTCAGCCTCTTCCCAAATGAAGATTTACCTTGATGTTGAGCTGAGTGTAGCAACACTGTAAAGGTACTGGGATGTTTGGAAAAAATTTTAGATGGTGTCTAATAGGAAAGATTGAGAAGTATCATCCTCTGACAGGCTGCATTTATCCCTCACAGGCCAACATCACTCTATTGTTCTGTGAGAAGCATGTGGAGGTAACAGACATCCTGATCACTTGGCATGTGGGTCAAGACATTTGCTTGCAGACTAAAGACTAAATTGATCATGTGGGAAAATCTGACAAGGAAACTGTCCCTTGATTTTCAGGAGAATATTTCAGAAGTCAGGAAATTGCCACTAAGTTTCCATTTTGCTGCAGAAAACTGAAGCAAAATGGCAATTTTAGTGGAGCTTTGACAAAAGCTTGCTTTGTATTGGCTTTACTGGCAGTTATTCTCAGGAAAAGCAAAAAGAAAAAAAAAAAAAAAGTGAGTGAGTAGGAACAGCAATCAAAAAAAAATACAAGCCCGAAATTTTTTGGAGAACAACTGCTATGAAAGCCACAGTACTTGCACAGGGCATGACCCTCCTGTGAGGGGGGTTAAATTTGCTGAAAATAGTCTCTTTCAAGTCAGCAGAAAACAAATTTCTGTTCTGCCTGTCCTCTCACAAGACCAAATCCATGCACATCTACAATGTCTATTGCTGGCCAGCTAACCTGAAAGTTGTATCTTTAAATAATGAAGTCATCAATCTGTAAGGAGTGATGGATTTTGTTTCATAACTTTTATTATGAGGTTATTTTCAAATAGAAAGTGTTACTTATATACCATGCATATTTAAGGCTTTCTGAGCAGGGCAGTAACCAGTTCATTGTTCTTATATCATACACAAATGCTGATATGACATACTTTTTAAAATATTCAGACAAATGATCTGATACAGCCAAAATAAATTAGTTAAGAAAACAACCCTAGAGGGCCCCAATATTTCCTTGTGGTGAAAAGACAAAATAATCCCTTGCAATCTGTTTCGAGGCCATTTTTTCTGATTTTGCAAAAAGCTCAAAGCACTTTTGTCAGACTTCGTTGACAAGTACTTTAAACATATTAAATTTTCTGGAAGTATTTGTAGAAGAGCTTATGAAACAAAGAATTAAGTTCATGTTTCCATTTATTACTTGAGGAAGGATACCACAAAAGGACGTTATAGAATACTTGAGACATCATTCACAAGAACAATTTAGTAACAGTTGCCTATTCTCTTGGTTACATCTGCTAGTGATCAGTTACCTGTTACCTTGTGTGGACTCTGTGACTGTGTGACACTTCTACTTCAAAAAGTTTCAACTTATACATTGCAAAGGGGAAACAACAAGTACCAACCAGAGAAATGTTGTCTATGTGCAAATGCAAATATTAGTATAAAGAACAGACATTCTCTGAAGAGGAGTGTATTGGTGAATGCTGAGTAATCTGCTGTGCTGAATCATATAATCAAATTATTTCCCGGCATGTGAAGGGCTCAATGTGCAGAAGTAGATCACAGTGGTTTGGCACGGCAGAGGGAGTGCTCTGCTTCCATCTCTCGGTGAACCAGAGAAAGGGCAGCCAGATGAGAACTTTTCATCTGGATTCTTCATTGATTTGAAGGCCAGATGAACAGATGCTTCAAGGGACAGGACAGTGGTACTGTGACAGACTGGGGAGCATGGACAGAAGTTCATTCATGTCAGCTTTTCTCCCAGGGTGTTCCCACCACTGCTCTGGGACTCACCATAACCCTAGCTACATGTGCAGCATACATGTTGTGGCACCAACCCAAGAAGAGAGGGAAAAGGTGTCTAGTTTGCTGTAAGGGGTCTTTTCAAATTACTGTCAGATTTAGATTCCTAGCCATCAAAACCCACATGACCTTGGGAAGATTCTTCAATACACAGAAGAAGGTAACAAGGAGAGAGAAGTGCCTTCGTCAGGGAATAGGATGCTGACTGCTGAAGCCAGCAAGGCTGGCAGCAGCAGAAGGGCCAAAGCTGAATCCCTGTTGGTGGGCTAAAGGGTGCAACCACAGGCAACAAGCACAGGGTATTCCCAGCTGCCTGGAACCAGGGCTACCACACATGTCTGGAACTGTGGAGACGTACAAACCACTGGCACCAGCTCATGACTGGCACCAGAGCAAGGCAGGGAAGTTGCCTCTCTGATGCTGGTAGGCTCTGGGCTGAGTTAACAAACTCCTGCCAGGCGTAGTGGGGAAGGATGAGAAGGTGACATGCTATCCATATCACTACAAGCTGCTCGCCCTGCTCCTTTGGCTGTATTATAAAATCTCTGAGGCTGAGAGTTGCACAACCTGCCTCACAGGGTGCTGAGGAAAGGGAGGGTCTTGGGCACAGATGAGACCCTCGCTGCTCTGCCACCAGCTGCATAGCATAAACAGATGTATAGATGTATACAGAATTAAAGACACATGAATTGAAAACCTACAAGTTAAGCAAAATTTTAAGATATATCATTAACTTTTATTTTCATAACAGAATTCTCTGTTATGGTATTTCATGTTTTTTTTTTTCCTTGAAAAAAATTCTCATTGGTTCTCTCAGAACCTTTAGGTGAGAAACTCTAAATGAACACTTACGTGTGCTTCCAATCCCAATTCTGGTTGCTACTAACAACTCTGGCAGAAGAATTACATATATTTCAAATATAACAATAAATGGGCTAATTTAATTATTAGATGCAAAATTAATTTATTCGCATTATAATTAACACATTGCCTGTACTTATAATAGAAAATAGGCACTACCCAAAATCTTCTATGAAATAAAATACCCAATTTTATTTCAGCAGATCTATCTTGTACTATATTTAGGTACAATTCTCTACCTGAAATATTTGCCTGTTTTAAGAAGTAGGTTCCAGTTTCAAATTCTTGGAGGTTTTAAGTCTAACCAGACAATTTGGGATTTCCACAATGTTAACTCTTATGGCCACTCTTGTGTTATGAGGTGGAGGGCCTTTGGGTCTTTTTACCTACTACTATTTGCAGTCTGACCTTTAGCTTTGGCTTAATTAAGATTTCCGTGGAAATCTGAAGTAGACAAATGAAGTAGAAACAGCATATATAAAGCACAAGTTTCTGTACTTTCATTTTACTATCAGCAAACTATATGAGATTATAAACTGCATAAAACACAAAAGAAAACACAAGCTCCCACTTGAGAAAGTAGTCAAGTATGTGTTATTCTCATACAACTTCATAAGTATGGAATTACCTCTACATCTGTATTCAAGTCACAGTTACTGAGAGCAAGTATGTGTTTAAAGGTTTTCTTGACTCAGGATCAAATTTTAAATCTATTACTCATTTTTAACTGAGACAAAGCAAAGTTTTAGGGAAATGGCATTATGATCCTATGATTTTTAAGAGTAATCAGGGATGTCATCATTAAAGAGAAAGATTAAAGAGTTTGTGGATCAGCAAGCCAAGAAAAAATTGGTATTTCATTGTTGAACCCTAATCTTGATAATTTATTGACAATTTATCAAGACTCATAACCATGGCATTATTATTCACTAGAAGCAGACATGCTCAAATTAATACATACTTCTTGCCATCCAAATGTTTCTTCAAAGAGATAAAAAATTACTTACCATCTACTGGCACTTTCTATGCACTTCTGCTTAAGGACCAAAAGTGTGTCACTGTTCAAATCACCTGATTACTGAAGTGAATCTCCATCTCCCACTTCTGTGCAATAAAACCTTTTAAAATCTACTAGCTCTATCTGCTAAGGAAGAATAAAATATATTTAGCTCCAGGAACAGTGCTAGGAATCTTCACCTAGCTTCTGATGGAAGGATATATTTGGTGAAATGGTAAAATGGTAACACCAGTTTGTTACTGAGTGAGGATCAAGAGACCACGAGGGTAGCTCAAGCGCATAGGAAGCTGCCTCAAGCACCAGAGCTGCAGTTCAGTCTGGTTTCATCACTTTAGTGCCAGTGACATTTTTCTTCTCATTTGAGTCAAGAGGCTTTTGGGTTTTGGTGGCTTTTGGCACATAATACCAGCCTTTGAAATACTGATTGCTCAGCCAAAGTTAACACAAACAGCTGCAAAACAAGATGTCATTATCTCTGGGTCTTGCTTTGAGTGAGTTGCAAGTACACTGCCATCTGCAAAGAGCGGTTCTTTAATAAGGGGACTTCTGAAGCCTTTCTTTCTGCATACAAACAAGCCCAATTATAAATGTCACTTGGGGAAATCTGAAACTGGACTCTCAGAGATAGACTCCACATTTGTTCAATTTGTTGCTGCTGCAAAAAATAAATCTCTGTGACACTGGGATGCTATAGCTCTAATAATGTTTTGCAAGCCAACTTCCATCCAAATAGTCAACTGAAGGTGTTCACTTCTTCAACTCACTTGCTTTGTGCCAAAGAGGAGGAATTAGGTTGGGAGTTTGGTTGTTTTTTGGTTGGGTTTTTTTCTTTTTTGTTTTGTTTGTTTGGGGTGTTTGTTGTTGTTGTTTTTGTTGTTTTTTTTTAATTTTCAGGTATTTCTGCATAGAAGCATAAAAAGGTCTATTTAATTCTTTAAAATCTTACCAGTAGTGCCAAATAGCGTTAGACAGCCTGATAGTTATAAGGCCATGGCTGTAAAAGAACAGACACAACTAAAAAAGATTCAACGCAGTATTTTGCATGAAGCAGGCCAAAAATATAGAGTCATCTCTGTAACTAACCTATTGGCTACTTGATGCTGTAAATGTACGCATCTTTAAATTGTTGTAATACTGATGCTTACAGAGAAAAATATATATATGATCAGTGGCTCAAACACATTTTAAATATTTCATTTTGTATCACATTGAAGCAATGCTGGGAGCATGAAAGGACGTCGTAACTTTCTGATCAATTTGAAGTCTTTGGCTATTGGCTTTTGATTTTTTTTATATTGAAGATAGGCAGAGCATGCTATTGACTAGAGTATAATCCTGAAGAGTTTGTGACCAGGACAAATTTTAAATGTCTTATGTTCTACAGGTAAAATATGAAGTTGACTGAAATTATTAATTCAAGTAATAATTCTGTACACTGAATACCGGAAAATAAGGAACCTAACTTCATGTCCACTAAAGAAATAGGAATCCAGACATTAAAGATCACAAAGTTGAAGTAAAATTATTTTATTAGATTTACATGCACTCTTTGTATCAGAAAGACTTCTCACGTACATAGTGTTCTAAATTTTCACAAGCCCTTTTATAATTTATTGCTCCATCCATATATCTTTTCTCAAAAGTCTGTGACAATGCGTTGGAAAAACAATGACAACAGGTTTTAATTAAAAACAAAAACAACATGGTAACAAGGAAACTGTTTGGTTTAGGAAATGCAAGGAAGCACAGAACAAGATACATGAAGGGGAGAGGATAGAAAGTCCTGGAAGAAAAAGTCATTGAATGCAATTGCAGGGCTCTGAAACAGGGACAAGGATTAGGCAGTGATCAGAACAGAGTGGCTGAATAGCCACTGAAAGGAAGTGGATTTATAAACAGGAGTTCAAGTAACAACAAAGAATGGCTTCAGTGCAGGAAACTATGGTAAATCGGAATGGCTGGGCTTGTTCAGAGCTGTGGGAAACATTAACAGAGTCATAAAAAAGCTGAAGGATTTAATTCATTTACACATTTTAAGCACAGCATTTTCAAACTTAGAATTTTTTTTCCTGGTAGATGAATAAAATTATTTCCTTTCATTCCTACACATTTCTCAGTCTCCCTTGGTTGGTGCAAAAGGATTTGCAGTTTTTGCACTGTTGAAATTTGCTATTTGATATTGGAATACATTCTTAAATAAATGTGGTTATGTTACATATAATTCTAATGTATTTTCCCACTTTATGTTTTGGTTTGGTTTGTTTTTTTTGCTGCTGACTTATTACTTGCTGTTTATTCTATATTTATCTTAGGCTATGGAACTGATGTTAGGAAAAAAAACCCAAATTTGCATGATTTTCTTCTTCGAGTTCAACATGGGTCATAAATCATCAGAGACAACTTGCAACATCAACAATGCATTTGGCCCAGGAACTCCTAATGAATGTACAGTGTAGTGGTGGCTCAAGAAGATTCACAAAGGAGAGGAGAGGCTTAAAGATGATTAGCACAGTAGCCAGCCATTGGAAGGTGACAACGACCAAGTGAGACCAATCATCAAAGCTGATCCTCTTACAATTACATGAGAAGTTGCTGAAGTACTCGATGTTGACCATTTTATGGTCATTCAGCACTTGAAGCAAATTGGAACCGTTAAAAAATTCGACAAGTGGGTGCCTCATGAGCTGACCGAAAATCAAAAGAATCATTGTTTTGAAGTGTCATTTTCTCTTATTCTATGCAATAAAAATGAACCATATCTCAATCGGATTGTGACGTGATGAGAGGTGGATTTTATACATCAACTGGTGATGAATAGCTCAGTGGCTGGATGGAGAAGAACCTCCAAAACACTTCCCAAAACCAACCTTTACCAAAAAAAGGTCACAGCCACTCTTTGGTGGTCTGCTACCGGTCTGATCCACTAGAGCTTTCTGAATCCTGGCAAAACCATTCCATCTGAGAAGTATGCTCAGCAAATTGATGAGATGCACCAAAAACTACACCGCCTGCAGCCAGCATTGGTCAACAGAAAGGGCCAAATTCTTCTTCATGACAATGCCCAACCCCACGTCACACAACCAACACTTCAAAAGCTGAATGAATTGAGCTACAAAGTTTTGCTTCATCTGCCATATTCACCTGACCTCTTGTCAACTGACTACCACTTCTTCAAGCATCTCAACAACTTTATGCAGGGAAAAAGCTTCCACAACCAGCAGGATGAAGAAAATCCTTTTCAAGAGTTCATCAAATCCCAAAGCATGGAGTTTTTAGCTACAGGAATACTTAAGTTGCTTACTCATTGGCAAAAATGTGTTTATTTTAATGGTTCCTATTTTGATTAATAAAGATGTGAGCCTACTTATAATTATTTAAAATTCACAGTCCAAAATCGCAATTACTTTTGCACCATCCTAATAGGCTGAACATCTGCATATACTTTCTACGTACCTATTAAATCTTTAAGAGAAGACACTTGCTTTGATCAGTTTTATAGTTTTTGTTGGAGCAGAACTGCGTTCCTAATATTAAGCAAGTATTGAAATTTTACTATCTTCTATATGAAGTCAAGAAGCTCCAATATATGAGCCTAAAGTTAAAGAAGGCTTAAGACTATGTCCAAAACATGGAGGCTTTTCTGAATTGAGGCCTTAGTATAGAATTGGTGCTCTTTAAAGATACTCAAGCAGTATTTTAAACATTGCAATTAAAAAACACTTTGTAGCACTTCATAAATACACTTTATCCTTTTTAATACTCTATTGAGCACTGTTCCTAAAGAAAGGGAATGTAAGCTGAATTTCCATAAAGACTTCCAAATTGCCATGCACTCAGATGTTTAACCTGGAGTTACACTTACATCTTTATTTAGGTATGTAACTAAAAATGGTCTGATTTTCTGAGGGCAAACTCTCCATGTAGGTAGCATTTTTATTAGGACTCTTTGGATAGCTGGAAATAACAATTTTTCAGGACCTTCTTCAAGTCTTAAACAAAAGCTTAAACATTGAGTTAAATATCAGTTGCTCTTGCTTTAATTATTTTAAATTAACTGAACAATTCAAGAGATTTCTGTTCATACACAAGGAGCAGAAGGGGATGTTTGCTGGGGAAAAGGTGATAAGGCACGAGCAACTTATAAGACAAAGAGGACACAGGCTGCAAAAATTTTGCTTGGACAGAATGTGACATAAAATCAGTGATACGGGTGTCTTTGGTCAGCAAATAAGCTGTGGTATCAAGCAGAGTTATGATTTGTGGTTCTTGGACTTCTCCATGAGGATGAAGATCGGAATAAAATAGAAAGTGATGGTTTTGTGAGGAGTGACTTTCAGGGAGGTTAATACTGACTTTGGTCCTTATGATTCAGAATTCGAGGCCTCTATCCCATAAATCAAAAAGGAAGCCATACTGCTGCTGCCATGTTGTTAAATTAGTTATGTTTTGAATATAGGTTCCTGGGAGCAGAGATGGTTTTGATGTGCCTATGCTCTTATGGCTCTCATGCAAGTTAGCCCTCCTGGATTGCTTCTAATTCTTTTAATTTCATCAGCCCTACTAACATACATGCAGTTCTGGCTTCAGTTTTTGTAGCACTCTGCTTTGGGATCTAGATGGGATACCCAGGTGTCTAGACCAGTTTTGCAAAGACAATTAATACAGGGTTTGGCAAGGCACAGTACTGCCTTAATCCAGCCTTGTGCCTTTTTGTACCATCTTGCCAGATTTTTTTTTGTGGAGTGGTAAATACAGCAATGTGTTCTCTCTTGAGATATTAACATTTCTGGATTCATGGCATGATTTGACAGGATCCGGATGCCCAATACGTATTTTTCCAGTGCTGTTGCCTTGAGGCATATCAGGCTCCAAATGTTCAAGGTGCAGTAGAGAACCTAACTAATGTTCTCTGTTGAGCCAAAATTTGGAAACTGGAGTTTGGAAAGCTAGGACAAACTAACTGGCAAGACCTGGCAGAATTCAGTATTCAGAGCCAGATTTTCAAAACATCTTGATCTTGATTCGCATGGTTGCAACCAACAGATCCGCACTAGTTCTTTATTTAGACGTGTTTCAGGCACCCAACATCAAAAAGTTAATCAGCCACTAAACCCCTGCCTCTCGGCTACACGGGGAGAATTAAAAGTGGTAAAGTGGTTTATACACCTGCTTTTTACTTTTGTTCTATTTAGACACACTGATGTAGGGACAAGAGTAAGTGGGAGCCCAGCACAGCTAACGCTTCACTTTTTACCACCGCGGCATGTTGCTCCTGCCGTAACGCACTTCCACGCCACAGGCTCGGATGCTGAAGCTCTGCCACCCGGAGCGTTGGGGACGGCTGCCACGGCCTCGGTCCCCGCCCCTGCCGCTCTCACAGCCCCGGGGGACCCCCCGCCCTCCCCGCCGCGCCGTTGTGCAGGGAGCCATGGCTGCCCGGGGAACCTCCCCGGGAACTGCGGCGGAGCGCGGCTGAGCATCCTCGGTGAGGGCGGGCGAGCGAGCGAGCGCCGGTGCCGGGCTGGGGCGGGCCGTGACTCACCCGCCGCGGCCAAGCGGGGAAACTCCCGCTGCCGCCGGTCTCCGCCGCCGGTGGCACAGCGCATGTGCGGAGGCTCCCTGCCTCCGCGCCGCTCCTCGCACCCTCCCTCCCTCTCGGCTGCCCTCCCTCCCTCTCTCCCTCCCTGACTACTGCCTGCCCGCCGCCGTCTCCCTCTCCCTGCCGGCTGGGTGCTGAAGTTGGGCGGATGGCAGCAAACCCGCTCCGCTAGGGACGAGCCGCACCAGCCCTTCCCGGGATCGCTCAGCGCCAAACTGCACGCAGCCGGGCGGGGGTGGGTAAGGCGCTCCGCTTTTATTTAAGCCTAAATCGAGTTAAACGGCATCAAAATGTCTGCTTTATACTGATGCACGGAGCGGGGAACATTAACCAAATGGGGGCAGGAAGAGGAAGAGGAGGGAGGGAGGCGAGAGGGAGGATGGATGGAGGGTGGTGGAGTGCAAGCAACAGAAAATGCATTTACCGGAGGGACCGACTGTGTGTCAGCGTGTGTGCATGTGTGTGTGCGTGTGTAACAACGGGCGGCTGCGGCACCGAGGCTGCAAGGTGGGGTGTGTGTGCATTTGTGCGTGTGTGTGTCTCCCTGCCCGAGATGCACAAAGGGGTGGGGAGAGGTGCTGCCGGGCTCTGCCCGCGCCCTCTCTCGCCGCACCCCTCTCGGTTTGTGTCTGGCGTGCCGCGGCTCCGCCGAGGCGATGCCGGGGGGCGTCCGCCGCGCCGGGCGATGTTGCCCAGCCCGGGGAGGGACCGGGCCGCCCTCGGGGAAGCCGAGGACACGGGCTGGCGATGTGACAGCAACCAGCTCGCGGATAAGGCAGCGCTCCTGCTTTTCCTCTTGACCTTCCCCTCCCTGTAACGCGGGTCTGCTTGGCGGGAGAGGAGCAGGGGAGAAGTGTTGTAATTATTATTATTGCTGTTGTTATAATTTTAATCCGAGAAGCCGGTGGAAGGTGAGGGTGAACAAACGAGTCGTTGCTGTAAGATCAAGAGTTGCTCTTCCATCCCTCCCTTCCCACGGTCCTCTTTCTCGGCAGCCCCCACCGGGCCGGGCTGGGCCCGGGGAGCCCCCGCCTCGTCGGCGGGGGAACGCGGCGGGGGCCGCCCCCACCCTGGGGCCGTGGTCCCCAGGCGGCACCCAGCCTCCCCCGCCCGCCGTACCCTGCGGCACCGCCATACCTCTGCCCCGGCCTCCTTCCCGCCCCTCCCCTGGAAATGTCGGCGGGATGCGGGCGGGGGCGGCGGGCGGACCAGGCGGCCGGGCGCGGCCGGCGGGACAGGGGCTGCTCTCGCTCCAGCCCCGGCCCCGGTGTCGAGCAGTGCGGGACAGCGCAGCGCCGTCACGGCCCCGAGCAGCGCCGGGCTTCCCTGCGCCCAGGGAAACACCAGCTGCCGCCTCTTCCCGGTGCCGCGGGAGATGCTATAAGGCTGGCCGGCGCCCGAAACCCGCGGCGAGCGAATCCTGCGGTTCTTCACCTCTCCTTAGGATGAAACTGCCCTCAATTAAGAAAGCTGAGGTTGCCTATCTTGCTGAGCTGTCAACCCTGTGTTGCACAATTTACAGTCACCTCTTCTTGTTGATTTAGAATGAAGCCTTAACTGCACTGTCAGGCTTAGAACTGGCAGGGCTAAAATTCAGGATTTTCAATATTTGGTTTCTTCATTTCCCTCTCTGGATTTTCACCAACATGTGTCATAGGTTTGCAAGCAGATGCTTTTGCAAAATGGATGAAATCTCAAATATCCTGCCAGGTAAATGTAAGTAAGTGACATATCATTTGGCAACAGTATTACGGCTAACAGGTGATAAATAGCTTTCTGCAAATGTAATATGCATGTATGGCAAATGTGGGGATTTCTATGAAGGACATTAATTCTTTTTCACAGCAGTAGATGCTAGTGTCACCATCCTTATGTAAATCAGTAGGCAATTTTTCTGTGGCACAAACCATTTAGGCAAATATATTATTTAACCTTTAAAAGGAAACAGTGTTACACACTGTTATAAAATATATATTTTTTATTTAGGTTAATACTCAGTATAAGCCAAGTCCTAAGAAAAGATACGTGCCCCACCCCAATAAGTTTGCGGCCTAGGACACGAAGGCTATGATACACAAAAGCACTTACCTCCCTAAAATACATTAGGCATTTAAATGCCCTTCTCCATCAGGGCCTAAGATCCTTTTAGGTAGCCAAAATAAGAACATAATTTGATTAAAATAATACGATCAAAAAAATTGCTATAGTGAGTTGGACATCTAGTCCAATATCCTGGCTCTGACTATCGTCATTAGCAGATGCTGAAGGGAGAAAAACGTAAGAAACAGGACTGGTATACGGCGGTATACTTTCAAGTTCCAGCAAACCGTAGTACAGGGATTTCTTAAATGGGGATTTGCTCCCAGACCACTGTATTTTATAAGCCCTGGAATTTCTCTACTCCTTTTTTAAAAATCCATTTATACTTTGGTGTCAACCACTGTGGCAATGAGGCCCACAATTTAATTATAATTTGTGTGAAGAAGTACTTCCTTTTGTTCACTATGAACCTGCTGCCTGATAATTTCATTCAGTGCTCTGTAGCTTTCGTATGTGACAAGGAGTGTGCACGGTGTCTGTGCGAGGTGCTAGGAGTCCTCTCACACCAGAGCAGGTACAGTGCTGGCAGATCAAGTCCCTTCATTTTAGCTGTCACTGAGTCGAAAGGTCTGTCTAGGGATGTAAAGCCATATTCAGCCCTTGGTCTTTATGTTGAAATCTACAGATAAGAATAGTCATTCTTTTTCTTGTTATGCAACATGGGCAATTGTGCACGAAGAATTGCCCTGAACCCATGAACTCATTTCAAGAAAGCTACTGAAAAGCTGTTGAAAATTAACTCCCTGCATTATTGATTGGAATTGAAATCTGACTGGCAGCTTGGTGAAAAATTCCCCATCCTAATCCAGTTTTCTATCTACCCTGAAAACAAGATTAAATGTGTTATTCTCAAACTGCAATTCTTCATTTTAAGAAGTCTGCTACATACAAAATACAAACTACATGTCAAGGGACATGTATCTGTGAACTCTGTACATTTGAATTAGCACCACTTCTAGTTGTTCTGTGTAACATTCGTAATAAGGATGTGCGTATTGAACAACATGGATAGTTCTAAAAGTAAAGTTCAAACGTCCCACAAAATCTGAACTGATTTGGAAGGAGCTATGACAGAAACTCTTCTCCCCAAGAGGACAATTGAGTTTGAATCACGCTTGAGGAGCACTATTATTGATCAGACCAACATTACAGAAAGCTTCCCTGATCTCACCAGCAGCCCTGCTTGATTTCCTCACAAGAATAATAAAGGAATAGGAGACCAGAGAACTACAAAAGTACAACATGAATCCAAAGACTCGGAAGTTCTCATAGTTTGAAATCAGTAGCAGACACAACTTGGAGCAACAGAATCCACAGCCAAATGTGTACAAGTGGAGAACAGTATAAGCCACATGAATTGAGAAAAAAGTAAGAATACTGGTAACCTCAGATACTGTAATCCTCACTTCCCAAAAGACTAAAAGATGAAGAGACTTATGAATATGCTAGATGTGTATTAAGTGAAATAGTATTTGCCCATACAGAAATGTCCATCACAGTTCCATTAGCTCCTTCCTGATCATGTCTACATGATGGCAGGTAGGGATTTATTTTGCACTTGTACAAAGGTCTCAACTTCAACTTTTTAAATGAAAAATACTTCCTTACCACACTTGTAGTGCTTGCTGTGTGACTACAGAAGGAATTTTCTGAGAAAAATTAATGTCCTAATTAGCTTGAGTTAAAATGTATTAAAAACTAAATCCTTCAAGAAATTTAGCATTTCTGTTGACCTCTTCATTGTCCTAAGTTGTCTTGATAATGAAATAATGCAATCGAACTTTCCATAGTGTTCATTAGTTAAAACCTTGTGCATAGGGTAGAAAAACAAATTAATAGATTAAGTTGTAATTAAGTTTATCTGTTCATAGTTATAGCTAATGGCTATAACTATACAGGCTGTAAGTAGACTTGTGTGAGTAGGTTTGCTGCTGAATCCTGTGGGGCTCCTGCACCCTCCAAAGAGGCTCAGCCATTCAGCTTGTCACTGAGTCTGAGATAGGGGGTCCATGCATTTCTCACTCTGATCCCCTGGCAAATTAACCAATCCAGAGATATTTTTTCTGCAAAAAATCTGTGTTTCAACCTGAAGTCAGTTACCCGCACTCAAAAGGTTTCTCTGGGCACTGCTGCTGTCTCTAACGTGCAAAAAGAAAGCATCCATGCAGTGTGACTGTGACAGGAACCTAGGGGAAAACATTTCAAGCACATAAACAGATGAATTCAGGGTCTGCACTGCTCCTCCTGCCCAGTCACCATGTAACCTGGGACTTGGTTAAACATTGGTCCTCCAAACCAATGTAGGGGCTTGATTTCCCAGCATGCTTTATCTGCTTTGCGCTGCTCCATTGATGCAAAATTGATGTAAGCTCAATTTAAGTGATATGAATTATTTGTGTTGATATGGTATACTGACGAATCTGGTCTTAAATAAAAAAAAAAAAAGTAATGCAATCAATTTAAGATTGATTCTATCATATCTTCATATAAGTTTTGAGTGATAGCTTTGTCTTCATGTTCCTTGTTTATAAAACACAAATGAAATCCTTCTGACCTTTCATACAATCCAAATTTTCCATACATTATTAATTTTGTAAGCAAATGGTAGTAAGTTCTTAGAAGTCAGTAAATTTCTAGACAGAATGCATGTGGGGAATTACAGGCAGGGAGGTGGAGTAGAAATAAAAGCTTAATAAAATCTGAAAACCTAAAGCCAAGCATTATGTATTACTTAAAGACACTCAGACATCTGAAACACTACATCTGCACTGCATAATCTGTCTTCATGCAAAAGTACCATATTTCTAGCCTAGTTTCTTCAGTGATAAAGGGAGTAAACTAGTGAGCGCTGCATTAACCTGGCTATACAGCTTCTGCTACCAAAGCAGCTTCATTTGAAGCAGCTTGGTTGCTCTCTCCAGTGATGCCAGCATTGTGCTTGCTGAAATACGAGAGATCACAAGCTGAACCACTCTATATTGCCCTCACTCTATACGTGCAGACTAGCAGAGAGTAAAACAGGGTGATACTGTCTTTAAATGGAGACTGCCACTCTGTCACAGCTCCCTGCTGTAAAAGTCAATTGTTTATGCCACCTTACTCTAAAATTTTAGTTATGTGCAAGTCCACGCAAGACTTGGTCTTACTCTGTTTTAGGAAGGCTGAACATGGTTTGGGCTGTTTTGCTGCATTATGTGTTGCTGTATTGTGTTTTGCTGCTCTGTGTTATGCTGTAACAATGTCTTCATTTATCAGGAACTCATGTCAATAACAGTAAAATAATCCTACGAGACAGGGCAATGAAACCACAGGGATCATGGATGGAGGCTGTCATGGTATCATTAGCACAGCACTTTTATGCCTACTGTAGTTCAGACTGCTTTCAAGTGGGAGAGCTCGAGACCCTGGGCACCCCGAGAGGCAACACGTCCCAGGCACGTCGCAGCAGTGGTGAGGAGCTGCAGGAGTCCTCACGTCTCACAGCACCACTGGCTGGCTGCTATCACCATATACACACTGATCCCCTAAAAACCTAAATTAGAGGGAAATGTACAATAAGTTTTTAATACCATGTTTACTGTTTGTCATTTATAGAATGAGAGCAACCTTCTGAAGTAAGGAATTTCTTATCCAATCCACCTTATTATGTCAGCACTGCAGGCAGCACACACTCTCCAATAGTCACATTGCGCTAGACTTTTGGGTGGTGTAGATGCTGCTTTCTCAAAGATTTACATCATAGGAAAATCAAGAACAGTAAGTAATAGCTTCCTGTACAAGGACTTTGCAAGTAGCCCTGTTTTAATTAATGTAGGTGGGAAGTGTGGTCCCAATTACTCTGTGTCCAAAAGGTACTTCTATTTCCAAGTCTTATTATCTTCAGAAATTACAAAGCCCTAAAATATTAGCCAGATACTTCATAGCTTTCAAGATGAGTTTGGGAAGAGAGGAGTAAGATGAATAAGTTATTTTTTTATCATTTGGATATAACGGTTTAAAAATATATCTGCAAATTATTTTTATGCTTAAGTCTAAACTAGTTTGTTGTAATGCAGTTGTCATATAATGGTTTGATAATCTAACCAATACAGCTTGATATACCTGATAATCTGCTAACCAGACTTTAATCTGTAACATTTTTTTACTGTTATATGTATTATTTGTGTTCAAAGATTATTATAAATACTTACTGAAGCTCAAAATGTAAAAAAACAAACCGCTGATAGTAATAATCAGAGCTGAGCTGTATGGTAAGAATCATGCTGACTAGAATAGACAAGGATGATTTAAAATTCTGTGTCTGATTATTTTATATGTAAGATCAAGTCATAGAGCTACCACAAAAAATCAAGTAAGTGCTCATGTAGCAAGTATCTTGAAAAGGATAGAAGGAATACCTCTACCCAGTGAATGCAACAAATTCATAAATTATGAAGTTATGAAAGTGGCAGCTTTGAGCTGATAGCTCACATAGGACTGGTCATTGGTCAGTCATTCAGCATCCAGTGATTCACTGTAGAGAAATCTGACTGTTTATTGGATTTGTCCTGAGCAATCTCTGCAGAAGAACCATCCCGTATCAAGCGTCTATCTGAAAGCCTATGTCTGCACCACAGATTGTAATGTAGAGTTATCTGGCAAAAGACACTTAAAAAATCTAGTTAAAGCAACACTGAGCCCTGTGCAAGAAAATTACCTTATTTTGCCTTTGCTATCCCTACATCATCTTGCATTCTGCAGTATAGACTACTCAGAAATTGAGAAATTCACTCCTTTTTAAGCTAAATGGCTCCTGAGGGCATTTACCATGGAATATATTCCATACTCCTTCAACCGTTATCTTAGCTCTTAAGCCAGCTTCAGTTGATCAATAACCCTCTTCATCTGAAGGCATCACAACTGTTCTTTCAATAGCAGTCAGTGAAAAATACAGAAGTGATATGGCTTTCACATGGCTGTCTAAGATTTCAGCTTCATGTAGCCAAGGTAGCACAGCTCTTTTGGGTGCAGGATTGCACTGAACCCTTTGTTAGATTGCCATGACTCTCAGTTCTTGTTGGAGTCCCAGATTATATCTCCATAAAATAACAAAAGCCTGAGTTTGTGCATCAGAACCTGATCATCTATACAGTAAATCATTAGAATGGTCCCAGACCTGGCTGTAAAGTTACCACAGTCCAGGGACCATTCCCAATAAAATGCTTGTCTGAGGCTGTCCTGTTGTCCAGAGCAAGTCAGTCTAATTATATGAATACAACTAAATCGGCCATTTGGCCTCAGAGTCAGAGAACAAGCCCAGGAATTGCTTAGCTTTCCAGTAGAGACACATCATATCTCTTCAGGATATAGCCTTCAGCCTCTGACTTTGGCCTGTGTCCTTTCTTCTTAGGCATATGATGTTAAATTCCACCAAAATAAATCCATATTTGCTGTCATTTACTTACCAGTGGATCCAGATCACCTTAAGTTAGCGACTTTTTCTGTTAGCCTGTATTGTTCCCTTCATATTTGTCTGCAACAAACAGTATCATTAGCAGTTTTTATGGTTCCTTCTGTTTTGTTCAGAATAGAGGGGAAGGTTGTCAAGTGGTATAAAAGAACATATTCCTGAAGGATCCAATTAGAAACACACCTGCTTAATAATTATTCCCTATTTTAATTTCAGACCAAGATTTATGAATTTTTAATACACCTAATGTTTATCATGTTGATTTTTTATCATGTTTATTCTGCAATGACAATGTTGTGTGTACTGTCAGAAGGCAACATATTTGTATTGACAATATAGCCATCAAATTTAAATCTTATATAAGTATTAATATAACTGAATCTCATCTAAATCTCAAATATATATAGTTTTAAAATTTGTATTTAACATAACTAATTGAATGACTTAAACTATACTGAGATCATTCAAGTCCTTCATGTGTTTATTAATATTAATATTCTATCAAACCCATGGGATGGGGTGGGTATCATTTATGCTCAATATTAATTTCTTTCATATGTAAGAGGTGAGAGAATTGTTCAAGCATATTTAGCAAGAAAGTGTAGAGTTTAGGGAAGGGGAGTGGCTCATATCTGTATGTGCATAATATGATAAGAAAACTATATACCTTGTGTGACTTCTGAGCGTTTTTCTTGGTCAGGCATATAATGCTGTGACAGATACTGTGATCTGGTTTCATGCAATACGTAAAAGCAGGTGACATTTCAGGAACTTTTAAGAAAACAGAGAATCCAAAAAGCTCAGAATGGTAAAAGGGGAGGGGACTGTCCTTCATACTATTATTATTATCTTGAGAATCTAGACAATTTAATAAGCACTGAAAACAAACACAGAACAGATTATGAAGAGGCTATTACTGTGCTTCCAGATTTCTGTGTTTTAGACTTAGTCTTTTAAGAAAAAATGTTCCATCATGCCATCTTTGCTACAAGCTCACTTTTCAAACTACATCACCTCTGCATGCTGGGACATAGTAAACACCACTGCTATCACTGCTATTTCACAGAAAAGAGATACACATTTAGTAAGTGATTACAGGGTCACACAGTAAAATAGTGGCAGATTCAGAAATTAAATATAAAGGGCAAAATTCGTAGTTTGTCTTGATATCACAGGTCAGAATTTAACATTAAGGATCTTGTCTCCCACTCCACTTGACAGCTTCCCTTCTACCAAAGTAATGCTCCTATATAAAACACCAGAGAGACCTTACAATCCAGAAAATCTCCAGGAGAAGAATGGGCATTTGCAGTTGAATCAGAAGTCAGTCTTTCTAATCAGATATTCTTAGACATTCTGAAAATGACCAGAGCAAAACCCATCAAATAAAATGATACTATTCCTTTGAATACGCAACCTGAATATCAATATGAAAAGTATTAGTTATGACCATGTTAGAAAAACAATCCTCAATAAGCAAAAGACTTCAAAACCATTAAGACTTTGGATGGTTGATCAATTTGGCCTTCCATTTCAAAAATCAGAAAGAGAAAATGGAAACATAGCAGGCAGCATGACACATTCTGCATATATCTCCTGATATTCAGCTTATCAGTTCTTTAAAACAGTCTGGGATTTTTGTGATCCATTAAACCATTACCCGTAGATCTGTAACTCAAATACAGTAAAGTCAGTCAAATAATACCTTAGCATGACTAAATTAAGTATAAAAAATTCTATGCATATGTCGTTTGTCTTGATTGTTAGTTTTTACAGTAAAAGATCCTGTAAGATCACAGTTATAATGCACACAAAATGATTTTGCAGGTAATAACAAAGTGGACTAACTAGTCAACTCATGCCTAATTCTAGTAATGAATGCAGCATACCTTTTCTAACCCCAGACTACTCTGAATTTTAACCACACTGCATTACTTGGTTTGATCAGAGCTTGGTCTAGGGGAGATGATTTAATCAGTCTATATCAGCATATACTTTATATATGTGTATATGCATTTCTTTATAATTTAGCTGAGGATACTTTGAATTAATTGCCTGTGCTTACCACAGTGACAGAACACATCCACAGGCTGTGGCATAAATTACTACCTATTGACTTCTCCAGTAACTTTAGCCTGAAGTGTGCTGATGGATCAAGTAAATGCAAGGTAGTTTATTTCTTTGTGAAAAATAAGTTACTGCGTGCCCCTTTAATGATGGGAGGAAGGTCTCTTTGAATTCAAATAAATATCATCTACAAGAACATAAATGTAAGTAGACTAAATTTGTCTGAGAGAGTAATTTATTGCAGACCCGGCTGTAGCTGGGTTTCAGTTGGTTTAAGGTTCATAGTGGTTTTAAGACTCCAAATAATTGAATTGCTATTAAAGTATAAGGCATTTTTCCATTATCTTGAAGGGACTTCTATGGCAGAAACTATTATGACATGCAATGCTAGCCATCAGTCATATTTTAGACATGTGATTGCAAGGTTCTATTTGAGTTCTGTTAAGTAGAAACCATTCTGCTGGACATACGCAACATGGGGACTGACAGCCAGAGACACCGTGACTTTGACTGTACCCTGTGCTGTGAGGTACTAGCTGGAATCACCTAAAACAAAACAAGTTGGGTACTATTCATAGAGCTGACTTTTTTTTTTTTTTTTTTTTTTTTTTCCTTTTTATGTTAAACCCCAAACTATGTTGTTGGGAGACTGTTTTGAATTGTACTACAGCCATATCCTCTAAGGTAGCGAGCGTATCCAGCAGAATGCCAAGCAAATCAGCTGCTGTTGAACTGGGTTGGCAGTGTGTGTTCAGCAGCTCCCTGGATTAGGCTACTTTTCATTAGTATGGGCAATTCCAGAGGGTGGCTTAGTAGTAGTTTTAGGAACACTGGAAAATAAGAACATAGACTGGAGGGAACACTCTGTCTAATTGCGTCCCAGTCTCTGGCTCTTTCCAGCAAGTGGTTCTTACCTTTCCTTCCTTTTCTGAATCAAGTTAATAATAAAAGTGGAAAGTTTATTTGTTTGGGTTTTTTTTTCACATGTCTTCTTACTCAAAGGCTGTTCCACAGCTCTAGTTGAAAAACTTTTTCTCATTTCCAGCCACATTTGTTCTGCAATCATCTGTATTAAATTGGTCTCTCTCCCTTTCATTTGTCCAACTGACACATTTACCTCCCACCACTTTAAATGTTTCTCCCAAGAATGCTTTTTGGATCAGAGTGCAAAAGATGGAAGGAACCCTCAGAATGCAAAATTTTTGCGTTTTGCAAAGAGGGCTCAAATGCCATGTGAGCAGCACTTCATCCAATTACAGAACCCCTCCTCCAGCCTTTTCCTTTCACAACTTCGTCTGTGGAGCTCCCTGGAGTAGGTATGCAGTGGGCTGCATGACTACTCCATGAGCATCCTCTCACTCCCATTTATGTAAAGGGGATCACTTGCTAAGGAGTATTCAAGGTGCAGCTGACATCTAAAGAAATCTTAGAACTGTGCTGCTTGAGTTTCAGTGCTGTGATGCAGTGTGATCCTTGCTGTGAATAGTGGCAGCAAGACATGAGATCACATGTGTAAGAAAAGACTCACCTACATAAACTTGAGGGGGATCTAAAAGTGCCTTTTTGTTTTTTTCTCTGTCACCACAATATATTTCCATTCTGATCTGGGTACAAGAATGCCTCAGTATCAGTATAATTTCTCTTTTCAGACAAAACGTCTTTTTCAGGAAACTCTTCTATAAGTTACTTATAAGTGCTTCTCAATCTTGGCATCTTATAGCACTAGATAAATAAGTTCTTGATGTAAACACATAGATATTAGTCTAGAAGAGCAGGGTTCCAGCAACAGAAACTGTGATGCGGCTTTGGTTCACCTACATGAGATTGCACAGGACAAACAAGAATGTCATCACTTTGATTTGCTGCTGCATGAGTCACCTTCAAAAGAAGAGTCAAATCAGAAGAGAAAATTAGGTGTTTGTCAAGGAATGAAGAATCTGTGCCACTAGGATGAACTGGCTGATTATTATTTTCAAAGTTCAGTTCTATTATGAACTAGGTATTGTCGACCCACTTGCAGACTTCAATGGAAGCAGATCATGCTGCTTTATGAGGGTTTTGCACTGACATCTAAAAAGTTGTCTTTACACCCAAGAAGAGGTTTGAACTGACAATAAGCATGCCATATCCTTTATTCTGCATGCTATCATCCCACCTGTTACTATGCACTGAGAAAAATACTCAGCCCTATCTCAGGACAGGGATCCCACTAGGAAACAAAATTTGGCTGTGTCCAGCTTTAAGATGGCTGAACAATGACCAAATGTCTGATGTGATCACCAGTCAGCTATACCCCTGCAAAAATATTCAATTATAACGTAACCCCAGTTTATTTTTTTTATATTTAAAAAAAATTGTATTGTTCAAACAAACATAAAGCCACTCAGAAACCATCTACATTTAGCTTCCAGACTCTTTCAGATTTTGAATGTTTTGTCACTGTTTCTGAGTGTTGTATAATGGAAATGTAAAGGTCAATGCTATTAGCATGTTGGAAACATTTCCATCCACATGTCCTTCCTACAATGTTGCAGGAATGGCAGGAAGATGTACCAGGGGAGGTTTAGAGTGGACATTAGGAAAAGGTTCTTCACCCAAGGGGTGGTGGAGCACTTGAACAGGCTCCCCAGGGAGGTGTCACGGCCTCAAGCCCAACAGTGTTCAAGAAGAGACTGAACAAGGCCCTCAGACACATGGTGTGAACTGTGGGGTTGTCATATGCAGGGACAGGAGGTGGACTCTATGGTCATTGTGGGTCCCTTCCAACTCAGGACATCCTATGATTCTACCAGCAGGCAACGTGTCACAAGTATTATATATGTATGTCAGAAAACAGTCCCTTGATCAGAAAAAGCAGCTACCCCAAGGTTGTAACTATGCATACACCATTTGTTAAAGGCCAGTCTGTAGCTCATCTGCAGACAAACATGTAGGGACAATACTGGGTTGGTCTGGGTGCCCAAGTGATAAGTACTTTTCTTTTGAGTGGCCAGTGGATGGTTACTCCATCAGGCACTCCACATCCCACCCAGGCCTGAGTGACTGAGCCTCCTTGGCCCTGCTTCTATCATGATGCTACACATAAGGACAAGAAATCTCATCACTGTGTTCACAAGACAGCAATGTGGATGGACCATGGGAACTTGCTATGCCTACAGCTGGTGGGGACCTGTGGTTCTCGTCCCCTTGTAAGCAAAGCTTCTCAAAGGCAGACAGAAAGTTTCCACAGCACATGTGTATTCTTGCTAGGACTCTTAAACATATCTGCAACTCCCCAAAACCAAATTTCAGGTGTGGATTTAGCCAGAATATTGTCGGCAAGAGTATCTAACCTTTCTCAGTCTTTTTCCAGAAGTCATTGGTCGTAGAACAATTACAGCAATAAGGCTGTAAGTTAGGGTGGAGCTAGAGAAAGAAAATTCAAGTTTTGAGACATTTCAATTGTCTTTGAGAAGTATCTATAACTTTTTTCCAGAATACTAATGAGAATGGGAAGGTTAGAAGTAGATCTGCAGTGGTACAGAGGGTCAATGACCTGGGAGTTTTTTCTGACAGTAAGAGCAGACATATACCTTCTTAAGGCTCTTGGTGCTGAAAGACGGAATAAAAAATATTCTCCACAAAAGTATCATAGTACTTGTGCACAAGTCTATCTCAGTGAGGAAACATGTTATTCCGAACCAATAATTGCAAGGTAAAACTCTTTCCTACATTTCCACACAATGAAACAATGAACATGAACACAGGCTTCCACCCTAGCAGAAGATTCTGCAAAATCTTACTTTATGACCAAACATGCAGGCAGTTCCGTTTAATTCTGACTAGTTCTTTCCACAAAACTACAAAAAATTCCCTGCAGGAGGAAGTGCTTGAGTCAGCTCCACAGAGAACAGAAGTTTATCCTATTCACCAAGTGAGATGAATCTTCTATTTGAGATGCTAAATATTGCTTCATTGCCTTCCATACAGCCCTTCCATAAGATCTAAAGAAATTTTTATGCCACATTTAAATTCATTGTGAGTCTTTTGCCCCCGGCTCTCCAGCTGTTTCCCTTCTTACATCATGATGCAAGGACTGCTGAACTTGGAAGCAGGAACACTGAGTTATTGACAGGAATGGTCTAAGGAAATTTTAGAGAGTGTGTACACCCACCCAGATCTTCCAGGAAAAGAAACAAATCTGTAAGAGCAGCACACAGTGAGAGAACACAGAAATGTTAAAAGGACATTTAAAGTGTGAAAGGACAAGAAACAGGCATGACAGGCATCGAGATCGTAATGGTAGATATCAGTGAAGGGTACTGAAGTGAGAATGTGGGACTGGATGCTAATTAGTGAAGAAAAAATGAAATTAATGAAGAAAAGGTCAGTTAAAAGGCTACAGTCATACAATCTTGGAAGTATGGAATAGGAGAGTAGGACACTGAAAAATAAAGGTCAGATGGCAGAGGGAAGCTTTTTGCTATGGAAACAGGAAGGAGAAAAGGATTTTGGAGCTCAGAAAAATTAACAACAGCATTTTGCAACAGATGAGATGGTAAATGAAGAAGAGAGGTGAAAAAGGTGACTGAAGTTTAAAAGGCTGGGAGCAAAGTGATTTGAAAGATTATGATACAGAACAGAGAGGAAAATTTGGAGAGGAGATAAAGACATTTTCTCTCTGTCCAATGAATTTAAATTGCCAGTGCAACATCAAGGAAAAGAAAGCCATTCACTGAGAAGACTAAGAAGCTGAGAAGAGCAAGACCTCACGAACAGTAAACTGACTACATGGGTATAGCTAGTGTAGACTTAAGGCAGTAGGGGAACATGTTGTGAGAAAAAGAAGTTCAACATTAAAGAGCTAGAAAAAGAAGGAGGAGTTGCTGAGGAATTTTATAATAAGGACAGAGGGGAATGGAAGAAATGTCTTATAATCACTTTTTAAAATAATAGCTGATATTGAATAGCTTTCAATTGTTAGAAGATGTTTATGTCATTTGAGAAGTTCAGTCTTTATAAGGAGATGTTTGTTCATCTTGAATATTGGGAAAGACATTACTCGAGTCTTGCTTTAAAAAAAAAAAGTTAAAATAATTTCTTATGTGCAATAAATAATGACACATGGACAACACTAGAACAACATCAATTAAACAAACGAAACCAGGTTCAGTTTTCCTTTTCTATTTGCAACTAGAATTTCCTCCTGAGGCACTGAAAATTATGCTCCATTCAACTAAATTTCCTTGATCTGGAGATAACAGAATATCAGAACTAACAACACTTCTATTCCCTCTCCTTCTTTCTGATGCTACCCTGCACTCAAAATAAGTAAGACATCTCTGGCTAAGTAAGAGCAGAAGACCCCTCACACCCTTAGGAACCCAAATTTCTCCAGTCATATACCTGAGTGCCTGTTACTCATGCTTGGAGCTGCTTCCAGCTAAGTCACAACCAGCTCTCATCAGGACATGTTTTCTGCTGGAGATCCCAGAGGAGCTCAGTCCAGGAGACATGCTGAGAATGGGCTTCTCATTTCTCAAGAGCTGATCTTGTCACAAAACACAAGACAAATGAACTGTCACTCCAGAACATAGCCAGAGAAGGAGGCTGGCCAGGAGTAAGTTTTGTGATTGTTTCATCGCTTTCACCCTCACCAAAACTGTTGCTATTTTCTGAATTTTTCTTTCAGAAAATAAAGCAGGAGGGACAGCTCTGGCCAAGATGTGAGACACCTGGGTTCATCTCATGTGAATCTGAGGGAGTTCAGACCTTCCCTTCCCCATCACAAGAAACCTGCACTAGTCACCAGTTTCACGTCCTGAAGACATTCAAAGGGATAAACAATCTTCTCTATTACCATTGACGCTATGCTGCTTTGCAAAAAAAAAACCCACCCTAAACCCCATCAAACAATTAAAAGAGTAATTAGCCAAAGAGGCAGAAAGTGCCCACCGTTACAATGTTCATCCAGGAGCAGGAACACAATTTCTGCCCTGTTCTAAGCACTTAAGAGTGTGGGAGCCACATTAATTAACCTTTGCTATATTGAATAAAAGCAAGAAAGCACATTCATAATTTCCTTTTTCAAAGCATATCCTAGTCCTTAATGTGTTTTTAAAAGGGATGACTCAGGATCCTAAATCTAGGAGAGGGTTATGGCTGCAAATCTTAGTCATTCTGCAGTTCAGATTGGGTTTCTCTGTCCTGGGAAAGGACAGGGTAAAGCACTTGGTCACCAGTCCTCCCCTCCTGGTTGTGCAGCAGCTTAAGCCAGTCTAAGCCAGAACTGCTGCTCCTCTCTCCTTGCCACATGTAAATGACCATAGTGAATCAGTTCAGAGAGTTAATCCATCTGACAAACAAACATTTGTTTCTACACAGTTGGTTTTCTGCCACAACACCTCCTTGATTTGTCTTACACATGGTAGAAGCACTTACCCAGAAAGCAGGAGTCGAAGGACCGATGGTTTGGACTTTAGCTGACCAAAGCTGCCAAGGAGCCTCATAATAGGAGTGCTGCCTTTGGGAACTCATTCTGAGGTGTCTCATCCTGTCCAGGTATTGCAGATGCCAAGGTACTTTACACAAGGCTCTTCCCTTGTAGGAAGAAAAACAATCAAACAAATAAACAAAATCCCCATCCTCTAAAAGCAAACTGCTCAGTGCGTCTTTGCAGCCAGAGTTGTCTGGTGTGGTACCTGCAAGCCAGCTCAGCAGAGCCATCTCTGGGGAATCCAGAGCTCTCCACAATGCACTAAAAGCAGAAGAGCATCAGGCTGGCTTTCTCGTTTCCTCATCTTGTTAGCAGTGCATGTGTGAACTGTGATGTTTTTCTTCTGGCATTTTAGTTTGTCCACTTTGAGCTCCAGTGTTAACTTTCAGGGTTACCACAGAATCACAGAATGGTTGGGATTGGAAGGGACCTCTGGAGATCATCTAGTCCAATGCACCTGCTAAAGCAGGTACACCTAGAGGATGTTATGTTTATGTTTAATATTTTTGTTATCTTACTAACATAAGATCATATGCAGTAGGACTAACATATCACAATGAACTGTATCAAAAGCTAAAAAAGGTGCTTCAACTTAAGAACTGTTGTTCAAACAATAGAAAAATGTAATTGGGGGCACATTAAAACCAACAAAATCATGATGCCTACCTCAGACAAAGACTAAACCTACAGTACATGCAACAAATAGCCTTACAAGTTCTCTCAAAGATCTGTAATTTTTATTAAGTGGATGTTCAGCTTGACTGGACATCTTAAAAGGCATATATCATTGCATAGAAGTTCTGCAACTGTGTGGCTATCCTAAAGTCATAATTAGCAAATTCATGTCTCCTCTGCCCCGTGGTTTCCCTCTCTTTTCTTTTTTTTCTATCTGTACTATAATCCAGTTTCCTGGAACTTCATTTGGGTGAAGATATTCACCAAACCTGGATGGAGAGTGCGTTGAAAGCAGACCTTTCTAATCATTTCTTCTGATTCAGCATTTGGTCTGGGTGGAGATGAGCTCTTCTGGGACTTGTGTCAGACAATTTTGAAACTGTTTCTTTATGAAAAGAGACCATTTGGTTTTAATCTTTCAAATGTCATGGGGACATCAAACAAGACTGTAAGGAAATTACTTCCTCAGGTCAAGACCTATGCTGATGGAGGCAGAATAGGAAACTCCACTTAATGTTTCTGAATGATCTGTCAGCCCCTGCTCCAGAGACCTGGGGGAGAGAAAAGAGGCTGTATGTTCCCCTAGTCTATGAACTTAGTAGAATGACAAAAATCATATATGGGAGATGAAAGCTGTTGTTTAAAAGTGATTGTAGGACTGAAATAAATAGTGTACAACACCTGTGGTAATTCTGGACAGGCGTCTCTTAATGCAGACAGGTCCACTGTTGTGGCCCCATGCAGTAGCTTAGACAAATGCAAAGAGGTGAAGTTTTTCTCTGGTTATCTAAATTTCTTACATATCTCTCATTATCATCTCATCCAAATGCCTCAGAATCTTAAAAACATATGTCTCAAGTTCGAGATCCACTTTTTGACTATCTATTCAAAAAGAAAAGACTCTTCTGCTCACCTAATAGCCAATCACTTGTTCTTCCACCTGGATTTAGAAAGCAAGGTTTCTAAATTATGACGGCTCACCATGGGCAGAAAAGGGACTTACACCTGCATCTCTTGCATCCCCTAGCTTTGTATCTGTTAACAGTTACATCCTCTTTGATTCAGCCTATGCACAACTGAGAAGTCTGGAGACACTAGACTCAAAACTGGAAAGATTTTAAAATCATAGATATGTTTCATGAAATGGAAGAAATTACTTTGTACATTAATAACTTGAAATACATCAATTCACAACCTGTAGTCTCCAACTCCCATTGAAAGAAGTAACTTACAAAAAGACAATAAAAAACTATTTAGTCAGGCTTCTTGAATTTTAGAATAGCCATCAGCTGCTGCATCATCTTTCCTCTCCAGTTGTTGTCTATCTCTGATCAGTTGGGATGGTGCCTGACTTGGGCAAAAGTGGAACTTCCTTTAGTAACTGTTTATTGAAGTCATGGTGAACAGCTGTTATAGAAAGTTTGAACCTCATGTTCTTTAGTGGAATCTGAACACTTACTCTTGAAATGCCTCTGGCTCATCTACTGACACTCTGCCAGATGTGAATTATAGCAGGATTGCCTGCTGCCTTCTATGTAGAATTAGACACACTGAAAAAGTGTCCTCATCTCCATCGCCAGATTTTCTAATTAGTTAATGTAAACATTACCTCTGCACTGCTGTTTTTTTCCTGAAAGGAATGTCTTGCTTATACAATGTCAGATTTTATGACATGAGAGAGCAGTGAAGATGAACACTGAAAGACAAATCAAATAAATAACCAGTGTGATCTGTTAGGGAAATACAATTAGTTACTGTAAGGGAACACCGTTAAAACCAAAGTGCAGTAAGAGAGACGTTTTTATGCTAAATTAAAATGTAATTATCAGGATTGCACCTGGAGCACATAACTAATTTTTTCAGTTAAAAAGCATGCAAGTACCTTTCTGTGAGACTAACAGGCTGACCAACTTTTTTAAGCCTCCCATAAAAGTGACACAAATGCACAGAAACAGTAATAAATGAATAAATGGGGAAGCAACATTTCTATCCATTGCTGCAATAACTTAGATGGAAAAGGACACACCATTAAAAGAGAACGGGTGATAAAAGCATAACACTAGATGGCTAAGTTTGCCTTGTACTTTGCCATAAAAGCTAGAAATCATCAGGCTGAGTGTTCTGAAAGCTTCTCCATTCAGCAGGACTGAAAAAAACAATTCCTACACTTCGTTATGAGTCAAGCCAGCAAGATGTTTTTAATGGGCTTTCAGGCTTGATTTTGGAAATATCATAGTGTCACTTATGGTAAAACTAGAACAAATAATAAAATCTGGGTTCAATATAGCCATATCAGGCCCATTATACCATAACAATACCCTTAGAAGCAAAACGGCTTTCCTGTCCTGTCTGTCTATTAAGTTCTCTTCCAAAGTGATAGCATTCTTACCAGGAATAATAGCCAAGTATGTCTGAAGAGTGATTAACTGTTTATATATTACTTCAGTTTCTCCATCTGTTGCAGTTTCTGATTTTCTTTGGTTTATGTTTTGAGTATCACATTAAAAAGTCATTTATTACACCCATTTGATAAAAATAGCCTCTGTATCTGAGGGAGGCTCATGTTTAGTTTGCATCTAGGTCAGTATAATGGTAGTGGGGAGATTATGGATTAGTTACTCCAGATTTAGAGAAATTCAGCCTTTCAAGAAGCTATGGTGTGTGAGGTTAGTTGTTGAATTTGGAGGTGGGTGGTGGGTATTTTTAAAAAACAAAAACAAAAAACATTGCCCCTCTACCTTTCCCAAAGCAAACATACCAAAGTAACTCATGTAAACTGCAAGTGTGCCCATGGAGTGATTAATTAATGTCAGCTGTCACTGTAGAAAATGCTCGAGCAAGCAACAGCGTACACCACTTAGAATGACATGAAAAACTTTTGAATCTCTTTCATATAATTTTGGTGACAGAATCTGACTTGGTGCTGCAGACCAAAATGTTATTCTCTTGACTGCAGCTTAGCCTCCATAAACTCACTCGAGCTAATGGACTTTCAGAGCTAAGCTACTAGAAAGGCATAGCTAGAAACTAGATTGAGATTATTCCTGAAATCCAAGGTCAGTCTGTTAAAACTACATGGCTTCTGAACTTCACTGACTCAAATTGCAGCTTCCTGATATGACAACAGAGCATAAACCATCTTTCTTTTTGCCAAGTGGCTACGAACTGCCACTAGAGCCCTACAGTAGACATCTCTGCAGCTGAAGCACAAGCACTCACTGAATAACGTTGAAGCAGTATAAAGGAGGATGGAGCACAGAGAAAGGGAGCGGAAAAAGCTAAGACAGCTGACAGAACTGCTTTTGTAAAGGAAAACAGGGTGAGCACCTACAAACTCCTGCATCATGGCATATGTCATCTTCTTGAGCAAGCAGTAGAGAGTAAACTGTCCTCGCATTTGCCCAAGAGTAATCCTGACTCATTTAGGAAATACAGTGTATCCAAGCTATTGCTTGTCTTTTGATAGAAATAGTTGCTTGGCTTCTGCTTGTTCTATAGCAATTTGACATCTCCGTTCTCTGTATGGAGTTCCTGGACTATGAAGCAAATAAGACCAAAATCTGAGTCCTATACCGTTCCCTCATTCGCAGAAGTAAAAAAATCCAAGGGCTATCCATTCTGTGATAAGAACTTAGTCCCTCATTCTTCTCATCATAAAAACAAAACAGGAAAAAAACAAGGGGAAAAAAGTAGCCTTTAACTATATGCAATATGAAATGTATACAGTTCTAACCGGGGACATCTTGGGGATGCAAGAAAACATTGTGCTCTAAATCCTCACTTGGTGGTTTCCTGTATAGCTGCAAAAATTCTCACCAGACACTTATGCACTTACTTTTATGTTTATATGACCAAAACCTTAGAAAACCAAAACTCATCTTCCTTTCAGGGTTATTTGGGAACCTGATTCATGTCTCAGGCACTTAGAGGTCGATGGAAATTCTATGCAAGTGCATAAAGCTGCATTCTTACCAAACAAACTGTGGCTTTATGGTAGGTAATAAAGAGTTAAACCAGAAATACATCTAGGCAGCTTTATTGGGTCACTGGTTAAAACAATTACTCTTTGATGTACACTCCAGCTACTCTTTAAAGTATGCTTCTTCTCTAACAACTCATGTAAAGCTTCCTGTTCACTATTCACTTTCTCATGTAAAATACCAGTTTACATCTGTTTTCCAATATAAAAGTAAAGGCTTGGTAAATGGTAACTAATAATTCCTAGATGTATTTATGATTCAACACACCTAGAAAGCAGCTATGCAAATAATAGATATCCGTCTTGTGAAAGAAATACCAGGGAAATTTCTTGATCTGTGAAGCAGAACTTTGCAGGCAGTATCAATCAGTTTTGCGTCCATGACCCATTCAGTTGCCCAGACAGAAAACCTTCCAGACAGTTCATGTGCTGAGGTGCAATCAGGACTAAATACCTTATTATAATATTCAGTAAACTTGATTGTGGTCACTTAATCTCTGTAGGGATAGGCAGGAGTAATCATATGACAACTTATTGTTCTCACATATATTTCATTTGCACAGGTTTACCTTAAACCTCAGATATTGTAATTACTATAATATCGGATATTATAATCTTATACTATTGTAATTCTCTGCATACTCTTTGACTATTTGACACTGACTGAGTGAAGCTCTAGCTTTTCTTCCCCATTATGCCCAGAGGATCCCATTCATTCAGTTCAATCATCTACTTGTCTACTGGTATAATCAAAAGGGGATGAGCTAACTAGGAGAGGTAGCCCAGATGGCTGTAGCAGAAAAGGTTAAATTGACAAAATTTCTAAATATTATTTTTTTCTTCTCATTGTCATGTACTTAGAACAATCAAGTTGCTTCTAGCTACTCTGCATTTGCTTTAGAGAATACAACCCTGTGCCCTTGTATGTACTATTCGCCATTCAAGTATAGTTGTTTTATTATTTGTGTATATATGTTATATTTTATACGTATATGTTATGTGTTTTATTATTGTTTTGGCAACCTAAAAAGCTTTTTTTAGTATTTATTTTAAGCTAAATACATAACTTGCTATGAGGAAACACTGTTTTCTATTGTAACATAATCAAGTATACCCTACTGAATCAGTAGCAATCAGTTAATTAGAGCCAAATTTAAGCTATTTGTTCACATCATAAAAACCAAGTGAACATGGACTGGATACAAGAAGAACCCTCAATATATTCTCTAAATATTGGTTTGTTGGGTTTTTTTTTGTTGTTGTTTGGTTGGGTTTGTTGTTGTTGTTGTTGTTTTCCCAGCCAACTATAAACAAATTCTATAACTTGAGCTCTGATTTCTCCTCTGAATTGTTTTCCCATTTTTAGTCATACCACAGCATTTTTCCCTATGCATGTGAAAGCACTCATTTTTTTCAGCATAAATGTTTGAAAATAAAATAAATTGGATTCCAGGGAGGAATACAACATTTAAATGTAGAAAATTAGTGGTTTATAAGCAAGTGGAAAATTGATATTACCATAAAAGTATTGTATTCTGTTTTTAACTTGTTTCTAGGAATGAGCTGACACAGAGTCCTGAAGAGTTCTAGTCTAGAGGCAGAGAGAGAAGGATTTGTCCTGTCCCATGAACATCTCTAACATTTAAAAAAATGTTCTTGCCATAAATAGTGAAAGAAAGTCTCTCAAACATAATAAACCTTCCTAAATAGAAAATGTGAAATGTTGGTTGGATTAATTAAAACACTGGAGTTTTGGCATTCCTTTATTTAAACTCCCAATATAAACCGATTCATTTCAAACCAAAGGTTTCTTTAAATGAAAAACTGCTCTCCATTAATACAAAACAAGACAAAACAAAACCAAACCACTTCAGTGAGATACTTTGGCAACTTCCAAACTTTCTTTAAGAGAAAACTTTTTTTTGAGAGGATATCTGTCAAAAACTATTGCTTCAACAGTCAGTTTCTGTTTTGACAAATACAGACTTTTCTAATGAATGTTTAATTGAAAAGTTCTTGACTAGGCCTGTTCTAGATTGACATGGGAATTGGCTAGTAGTTAGACACTGTGCAAAAGAAATATATTTGCACAGGCCAAGGAAGAAAAGCAAGCTGGGAAGTGAGGGCATAAAATTAAGGTGATATTATATAAGGCAGCTTCTTTTCCAGAAAAATCTCATAGCGAGCAGAAATCATTACTGATTTTGTTTGCTGTGACAGCAAGGGGAAGTAACATAACCAAATTGGGATTGCTTCATGATGTGGCTGTGGAAAGCATCTGCACTTGTTTGTATATCCTCTGCAGGACATAGCAGTAGTATATCAACATGCACAGTGCCAGTAGTTAAAAAGTTGAAATTTGATGGGAAATAGGAGGCATCAGTATCTCATTTTGATTAAAAAAGAAAATCTAGATTTCCATTTACTCCTTGGTATGCCTTCGTGATGGTGATGCCCACCAAATGGCTTATGTTCTGCTAATTGCAGGGGTACAGAAAACTATGTACATGCACACAGCTGCAGAGCTTCATGTTCTTGTTGAAATACCTTAAAAATAATTACTTTGCCAATTACAAATCAGCCTTGCTTATAAAGCATCTCCACATATTTTGGCTAAATTTTCAAGAAAAAATAAGTGAGGATGTTCTTTGCTCCTGCTGCACCTCCTTCATCATTGCTGCTACTACCACAACTGCCTCACAAGCAGAGGAGGTGGGAAGGTGCACTGAGACAGCAGTACGTGCAGCAGGAGCCATACCCGTGAAGGTGGAAAAAGTGCAATGATAAGAGCAGTATCAAAAGAGTCTGGTGCATGTAAATGAGTGAGAACTTCTGTACTCCTAGGGAGAGGAAATGAGATGCTGAAGAGATTTCAAAACCTTTTTATTCCTCCAAATCTTTTTATTTTTGTTTAATTTCTGCTAGAGCACAACAGGACAATAGGGATTACAGTCTCCCTGTGCAATTCCAGCTTCCTAGCCACAGCCATTTAGGGGGCAGATATAATTAATCTTCTCTTCATGCACTTGGGAATGCCTTGGGATACTCTCCAAGTCTCATCTTCATCAGACACTTTTGTTCCCCACGCTGGGAATTATTCACTGCTACAAATCACTCACTTTAAACATCCTAATCAATATGTTACAAGAGAGTTTGAATAAATGATATTTGGAAGCAGTGGTGAATAATTCTTCTTTTAAAAGAAAACCAGCTTTTCTTGAGAGGCAATGCACCCTGTATAATTCTGGAGCAGAACTGACAAAATGGCCAGACACCCCCTAGTTCACTAAAGCAGCCAGTCTTCAATGCAAATTTTAGGTAATGAAAAAAAAAATAGAAGATACTCAGGTGTAGTGGCAGAAAATTCTTCTTTCAACTTTAACAATAAAAGTAGCATTCTTTGCCTAGGCCTCAATGACATTAAAGCCTTAGATGCAACAAGAAGACAACGGATCGCTGTCCCAGCATCAACAGCTACACGGTTTGACTACCCTCCTTTTCTGAGGACTTAAGGACAGAAAGAGGATATGAATGTCACTATTACAGGAATCCCTTGTAACGCCCATAAATTGATGAAAATCTGTCTTCATCTTGTGTATACATGTGCTAGTAGGAGTGGGAATGAGAATGAAGAAAACAGGGAGTGTAGTGGCTATAAATTACTTGACGCAGCTCCAGCTTGATTATTTCAGCCTACCAAGAGGCTGACTGAAATGGAGACTGTGGTCATGAACTGCTGAATGAGGAGTAGATATGTACAGAGAAGAAGTCTTCACAAGTGCCACAGTAATTGGAATTCCTGATTTGTGCAAGAAAACCCAGGGTCACTGACACCTCTGCAAAGGAAGAACACCTGCAATGGAGTAGTCACATTTACCGCTAAACAGGAACATGAAAATTGGCCTTTTGTCACTAAAGTGGCAATTCATAAATACAAATAATAGTTTCAATATGGGCAATCAAAATAATAAGCGATGTGAATAGGAAAGGACCCACTCCAGCAGAATTCTTTTGAATTTATTTGATTTGCAAAAGACCACAAAGCTGATAGAAGTGACAATGGAGTTTTTCAGCCCCTCTTCTGGCTCTTAACCAGAAATTAACTTGGGCAAAAGTGAAAATATCAATCCAATGGAAATCTGTCTTATTTAAATATTTGTGTTCATCTCAAATGACTGAAATAACTGCAAAACTTCTGAACTTTGGTTTAGAAATAACGAAGCATCATTTGAACAACTCCAGTCAAAGTATTTCAGGCATTAATTGCAGAATAGCACTTTTCCATTGCATCAACATGTTCTCTACCCACCATTTTCCATGATGCACTTCTAGTAATGGAACTTCAGTGATACATTATGGGATTTAGGGAGTGAGGGGGAAAAAGTGCATGGTAGGAAATAAATCTAGCGAATGCTCCCAGCATTTGGGAACTTAATGAATCATGGCACCAGTGGCAGAAACCATGTGATATTGAACTGAACAAATCTGTAAAGGGAGTGGATTCCCCCAATGAGAAACACAGGCCATTCCTACTAAATCTTTCCACCACTACCACACCCATTGAAACCTGTAATGTTGCAAAAATGCCATTTTCCAGCAGTCAAAGAGAAACTCTGATCAGTCTTTGGCAGAATCAGATTAAATATTGTTCAGCAATTTGCAGCAACAAACAACTATTTGTTTCTGCAGAAACCTTTAGATTTAAAAGTACATAACTTGAAGATATCTCTGAAAAGGTTTGTCTACTATCTGCTGTCATCATCATCATTTAACTTGAGTCTGTTTTTCTGGGGAAAAAAAGTGCAATAATAGTTGTGGATATTACTGGGTAATAGAATAGAGCAAATTATTTGGAAGTTTTGTTTATGGATAAATACATCACAAGTAGGATAGCTGTTGACTTCATGAGAGCCTGAACAGCAGTGGCCAGCTACATCACCTGCACAAATTTTTATAAGCCATTTTTTGGTTCAGCTGCATTAGCTTTTCTGTCAGAGCACACAGTATCAATGGAGTACACATTTTCTAGGTTCTCTTCACTTTTGTTACCTACATTCAGATTATCTGTAATGATTACTCAACTTGAAAAAACTTCCAGGGAACATGCATTTACCCACTTCCTGCTTGTGCGTCCGTAAAAGCACTACCTTTACATGGGAGGGAAGGCTGGCAGATGTATTTACATCCAAACAGAAAAAACTAATCTCCCTCGTGTTGCCAAGTTCCTTCCGCAGTAAGAATTGCTTGAGTTACGTCAGCCTGTATTGGGGGACCTGGTTCCTGTGGTTCCCTCTGCAGAATGGCATCCTTATGAGGGCTGGGGCCAGGGATGGAGCCGTGCATTTCTTGTGAGGGACGGAGGTCCCACAAGGGCCTCACAAGGGACGCCGACCGCAGCTGGGCAGCACTTCTGAGCTACCAAAGTAGTAATGGAAACTGTTACCCCAGCTTTAGGGAAAGATCATCCTCCACTGAGAGCTGAAAGTCTGGAAATGGGGAAAGCTAATAGAGAAGTTTCAGATGTTCCTTCAGTTTGGCAGGAGTTGATGTTATCTGAAAAAGAAGAAGGGCAGAAGCATTCGTGTTTCTGAAAGTAGATGGTACTGAAGAATCTGTTTTTTTTCATTATTTTCCTAAATTGAGTAGAGATGGCTAACCACCAGGCTATGTCCAAAATATGAGCAATGCACAAAAGTCAGCCCCAGAAACAACATGGTTTTTACCAAGCTATTAAATGCAAGTAAAAATGGAGTTACTGACCAGTGTAGCATTCAAAGGTAATTTTGGAAAGGTGAATTTAGATAGAAAACCAGACTAGGACTGCAATTTGAGCTCTTGGCCTGCTGAAAGATCCAAGATTAACTCTTAGTAATATGTTTATTGATGGGCAAAGGAAGTGCCCCTGCGTGAAGTTTTGAATGATAAACAGGGCTTTGATACTGTGGAAAATAAGGACAAACATAAAATTAGACCTGAAATAGAATGGCATTCAGAACTCAGTCCACCATAGTCAGAATCCTGCAAACAACACAAGTATGACCGCCTAATGTGGGAAACAAAATAAAGGAACTGCATTGGAATATGCCGTTAGAAAGATTCTGCAAACTTCAGGAAAACTAATCAACAGAAGAATGCTTCCTAACTGTCTGAGACAGCCCTGGAATAAAAGATGACTGGATTATTAACTGCAAATATATCGAATGCTCAGTTATCCAATGTTGAATGCTGATGCACAAGTTAGCAGAGTGCTGGAAGTGCTGACAATATCTCAGACAGAAAAACAACAAATAGTAACAGGCAACCAGGAATAGCGTTTTCAAGGTGACTTTTCCCCCAGGAGAGGACAGCTAAATAACAAACAAAATATAGCACCTGCAGTGCTGCTGGAGAAAAGTATTAATATTAGGGCGAATATCTGTTATATTTTTTCTTCTTCTTTGAAAGCTGTCCTTCCTTCAGAAGCAGCTTCAGGTGGCCTCCAGCAGAATCATAGTCTGGATACCTCCATCCCCAGGTGCTCTGTGGGTGCTGCGGATGCCTGCCGCATCAGCTGCATTTGTTCCATATCTGCCAGCTCCTCTGTGCAGCACAGGGCAGTTCTTCTTCATCAGTTGTCTTCAAGCATAACTGAGTAACTCTGTTGGGGTTTTTTTCTTCTTCTTCTGTATGATATGGAATGTAGCAATTTCAGGAGATGTTTATTAGAACTAGCAAGGACTGACAGATTGGCATGAGGCATGCTGACTTGTGTCAAGTGTGCTGGGAAGAAATGCTGAGGTTTGCTTTTTCAGTTCTGCAGTCACTGAATGTGCCAGAACTTTGCAAGAGGCATGACTCAAATACAAAACATAACATGAAAGCATCATTTCTTGAAACCAAGCAGTGGTCTCCTTTATTGAGAAATATTATATTTAATGTCTTCTGTGAAGCCTCTGTTCTTATTTATCATTGCATTTGGTTCCATACCCTTCAGGTATCAACAAGGAAATACGTATAGTAGGTCTCTGAGGCTGCAGAGCTGTGTCAAATATTAATCTTTTGCCTCAAAGGATAAGAATTTATTTGACTGTAGCAAGTGTAACTATTTTTTTTTCTTCATGGGAAAGCTAGAATGTCAGAGGAATCTCTGATTAACATCGTGCAACCTTAGAAACTACCCATATGAAGCAATGTTATGTCAAATATTAATACTTAAAACACACATAGCTTTACAGTAAATAAAATTATTTCCAGGCAATTTTCTGTGATTTATGCATTTTTAAAAGATTTTGTCCCCAGAATCTTTTCAACCTAAGAAGGTCTTAGGAGTAAAAATGTTTCAGAGATGTTCACCTTCTTTAGGGTAAGAGTTCCATCTTCACTTCACTTTAAATTAGAGAAATTTTTAAGAGTTGGTACAGTGGACGAAGCATATTACAACCACTGGATGTTTTTGACAGTTCCATCATAGAGAACATGTTGTATTTTTCATAAGAGGAAAGATATGTCTCGGTCCATAACAAGCTCTGCTCTACTAGCACTATGCCGTAATCTGCAGTTTACTTACTCAAAAAGGTTTCATTATTCTTTTATTGTGAAGGGGTTTGGAAGAAAAGATGCTATGAATAACTAGTGTAGACATTTTAAACCAACTGATTCA
This sequence comes from Columba livia, assembly GCF_036013475.1. Taxonomy (NCBI): domain Eukaryota; kingdom Metazoa; phylum Chordata; class Aves; order Columbiformes; family Columbidae; genus Columba; species Columba livia. The sequence goes on from NC_088604.1 coordinate 66,463,957, forward strand.
ATATTTATTGCTAATAACATGTGAGTATTATAAGATGACATACTCTGTCCTTTGCCTCAATAGAATTAACTGAGGCAAATAAAAACAGGACATAAAATTTTTGACCTGAAATGGGAGATAGATAATGACTTTCAGCTGGAATATTTTCAATTTTTGTGTCTTATGGGGCTAAAAGAAAGAAGTCTAATAAACATTCTTTCTAATTTTCACCATTTTAAAGAAGAGACTAAAGTAGTTTCTAGTATTAAACCTCCTCCTTAGCCTGAGGTGAAGCTTGGTAGCTTCAATCATATTTTCTAGTTTTATTGCATAACATGTTTCCCTTCCCCAAAGCACGTGATGAAGCTGTACAATTGGCAGGAGTGGATCTAGTCTAAATACTCCTGATACACAAAATAAAACCATGGTGGGGTCTGGCTCTGCTTTACTCAACACAGCTGGGCTAGAAAGTGAGCACTATTCTTCTCTCTGCCTTCCACATCCTTCCCCAATAATGCCCTTCACCTTTTGCCTCAACAACTGAAGATGGCATCTGGGTCACAGCTGTGGCTGGATGAATGGGAATTTGTTATTTAGTGGTGGGCTATTCCAGGCCATGCTGCTCAAAGCTCTTCACATTCATCTGGTTTCTGACTTTTTGTTTCAGTTTCCTAAGCCGATGATGCTTGTGAGACCTTGCTGTATCTGCCTGTCAGTCCCTTTCCACTAACTTCATGTGTGTCATCCAATTTCAACCAAACAACAGGTCAGACTTCCAAAGACAATCTCAAAACCAGAAAATTAACCCAAGTACACAAAAAAAGCCAAATGAAATGAAAACAAAACAAAACACAAACAGCAGCCAGGTGAAGGAGAGAAGTCGTACTAGAACTCTTGCAGAGAGATTTGCTCTGCCAGCTTAACTGTTACTGGCCAACATGGACTTCGTATAAACCCCTGCTGCTGGAAGAGTTGCTGTGACAGCTTACTGAGAAGGTCCTCTGGGACAATTGGTGTATGAGGTCTCAGTAAAATTGGCCTTGTACTCAAGCTTGTTCCCTAGCTTCCCTTCTTCTCCATCCTCTTACACATCTCACAGCAAGGTCCTACTTTCAAAAAGAGCTTGCAACATAAGTCAGTGCCAAAATCACAATATAGTTGTGGGAGATGACAAATTGTGGGGAAGGTGGAGCTGTGGAGAGCTGGCTGGGCCAGCTGTGACATTGCCCATAGGTTTTTTAAATCTACTTAATGGTGTCCTTTAACACACAGTCAACAGGCTGCCCAGATCTCTTGCACAGTTCTTTTAAATTAGAACATTACCTTGTCCTCTTATGATTAGAGACATATTTTTTTCTAAAATTCAGCAGGAAAACTTCCTAAGTTTGTCTCACTGGCTAAAGGAAATATAACCCTTTATGCAAAGCTCTCTATTTTTTTTAACATTATGAAATACTGGATAAAAGGATGCTGGTGAACTTCCCTCAGGAAGCCTATTGTCTGTGTGGTAGTAAACAAGAACATCAGACAGGCTGCACTGCCAGTGAGCAGAGCTTTTATAGGAAGAGAGGTGATAGACCAGACATCAAGTTTCACTGAGTAATCTGTGAAGACAGTGTTTCAAGAGGTCTCATCTGCTCATCTTCAGGGATCTATTTATCTAAATTAAATTGGTTCAGTCTATCCCATTGCATACTCAAGTGGAAGAGCTACTTTAATGCCTTGCTATACAGTAACATAGCTGGTGATTGTAAATCTGTGCTGATGCTCAGATAAAAGTAGAGAGCTGGTAAATGTACAGATCTGACTAGATGTGACACTTCGTACCAAAGTTTTCATGTTTCCAGAGATTTCAAAGGTTTCAGGTTTTCATGTCATGTTCTCAGTTCCTTGTTTCTTAGCAGTAGATTATTTAATATTGATAGAATAAGTAGATTTGGATTGTGAAAAATGATGAAATTTATATTATAGGAGAGTAGTTTCAAGTTCCATCCTTTAAACTTGATAAAAATGGGGTGTTAAAAATAGACCTTTTATGTAAGGCTTTTTTGTAATTCACTTATAAGTGGTCTTCAAAAGGTTTTTCCATGTTTGGGTGTATTTTGTTGTTTTCTGGACAGCAAATGATTTACAATTCTTTTTCTCTTCTAAAGCTTTGAAAAAAATGCAACACCACCACAGCCCTCCCTAAGCACATACTACTTCAAATATACATTCATACAAAGAAAATGGGGAACAAATTGACATCTGGAATATTACTTACCATTGGTGCCTGTCTTCCAAAGTAAAATATCCTTTCCCAGGAGGAAAAATGGTGGGTTGTTTCTACACAAATTTGAATTTAGCATTTGTAGAAATGATAAAAAATACTTAATTCAAATGCTTAATACAGTTAAAAAGAAAAAAAGAAAGAAAAAAAAAAAAGGAAGAAAGCCTACTATATTGTGGTTTTAATATGTAAGTCTTCCATAGTGCAATAGCTGTTGAATTCTGCAGGAAGACATTATTTATTCTTTTCTGTTGGTGAATATGAAGGAATACAAGCACAGCTTGCTATAGAAATTTGTTCGCTAGGATAGTTGGAAATCTATTTTTAAAACTGACACGTTAGAAAATACCATGGGAGGAGAAAGGAGAGATAAGAAATCATAATTGATTTTGTTTTCTTTTGTCTGAACCTCAGGGCATCCTTTCCAACACACAGTGTGCTAACTAGCTTTAGGGACTCCTCACACTACTTTCGAAACATCTCAAGCCCTCTGCCTCAGTGTGATGTTTTGGAAATCTCTGTGAATTTAAGAGATACTACTTTGACTGTTAGGCATTTTCTTTATAATTTAGACATTTATGGCTTTCTTTTGCTGCGCACTTGCATTAGACCTCTATGTTTAGAGGAGAGAGACTGTGCTGTAAGTGTCCACTACCTGATGTTATGAGGTACCAACAGCCACATAAATTTGTGGTAATTGGAAAGTGACCTGTGAGTAGCTCTGGAGAAACCCGCTCCTCCAGACAAGTTGAACAAGCAAGACACTAATAAGCATGCGGGCAGCCGAGGTAGATGCTCAGGTGATGAGGTACACAAAGGATGCTTCAGCTTTCTACATGGCAATCCTTCCAGCAGGTGAAGGGATAAAATAAGGACAAGGGAAAGGAAAGAAAGCCTGCTTTCTCTCACTGATAAGACAGTGAGTAAGTTCTAGAAAGGTCTTGTAATGGCAAGGGGATTTAACCTGGAAGTGTGATTTTTCTTTTTCTCCACAAATCTCTTTATTTCCTGTGCTGCCTAGTGGCTTTGACAGATGAGTCGTAGTGAGTCTTGCTGCAGCAGCATTAGACACACATCTGCCTGCTGTATTGCTCTGCAGGTTATCATTTTCAAAGCAGAGCTGACAGACATCTCCTCTCTCCTCCTCAGATCAGCAAGCAATAGCACTAACTAGAGGAGCAGAAATATCAGGAGCTTGCTACGAGTTTAACAGAAGTAGCATCGCTCGTGGTAGGGAAGTGGATATTCATTACCAAAGGGAACATCCCTGGTCTGACCATTATCTGCCAAGAGTAAATATTCCTTTAGGTCTATAGTCATGATGTTCATAGGTATTGTAATGTGAGCAGAGCATTGTACCTGGACAATCCCTGCCCCTGCCTTTCTTATTGGAAGCAGCTCAGTTTTAGATCAAGCCTATCCATGTTTAGTGCTTGCATTAACCTTCTCCCACTATTACCATCCAAAAAGACCCTAAGGCCACCTTCCGTTCTTCTCAGCTTTATCATGTTAATCAAATACCTTCTCCCTGCTACTCTAATATCTTGATTTTGTTTATTGTGCTACTTGTTTGTTTGGCTGTTTTTTTGTTTTATTTTTGAGGGTGGCTGAGGAATGGAGGGCAGGAACACACAGAAATCCTGTCAGAAGATAACTGACAAGTCAGCCAGTGAAACTAAAATCAGCATGATGACCAGTTATCCAGTTATTTCAAAAACCCTGTATTAAGGAAGTCTTTGTGAGTCTAGTTCTGTCCAAATTTGCAACTTCTGTTTCCGAAAGGAATTTGAAAAAAAAAAGTGCCTTGGAAGCAGAGGATGCAAGTCTTAATTTTACAGTGAAGAATGTAGATTCTTTCACTTCAAAGATTAGAACAATGTCCAAAGCAGTTTCAGAAAAGCTGTTTTCACACTAAAACAATTATCCTAGTGCCTTCCTTTGTTTTTCAGCCTGTAGTAGCACATACACCTTAAAGGAAAGTTGTGTGCATTTATTTGATTAAATGCTGCCATTTCTGCAAATGGAAAACTGCCAGAATGGTCTTTTGAGCGGAAAAGAAGTTGTTCACCAGCATAAAGCTTATTTGATACTTGAATTGAATTTGCAAATCTTTTTATCCTACAAATTCTTGTGCTGGTCCTAGGATTTTTTCTTAAATTTCTGCTGAAATTTTTACAGAATTTGTGCAGTTCATATAACCCACAAATGACATCTGGCTTTCTGCACAGAGAAATACCTTTGAACACAGGGAAGCTTATTTAGAAATCACAGTGCTAATGCATGCAGTAAAGCTCTCTGTAATCTCAAGAGTTGTCTTCGTGTTTTATTCATGGAGAATGTCATGGACTGTAACAAACACTTCCTTAATTTTCCAGAAACTTGTCAGGATCTGTATTTCCCTTCCTGTGAGGAAAGTATCTTTTCAGCTTTCTAAAGTGTGGGGGCTTCATGTGTCTAAGTCAGCTGCAACCACGCTGTCCACAACAAACAGGTAGATAGATGTAGTGTAAAATGGAATTCTCAGATGTTTCTCAAATACATGCAAATAAAAACAATATGCTGAAAAAGACAGAAGATTTCCTGATGAGTTTTACATTTTGATTTTTATAAAATGTTTCTGAAGACTGTAGAGTGTTCTTAATCATAATTTTAGGACAGCTCCTTAAAAACCACATGTGGGCATCTCAGACTTTTCAATAATGCAGTACTATCAGGCTTAATGTTTTGTTACTGAGCAGTAATGTCTGATTCAGAGCTACAAATGCATATCTACTTCATGATGCAGAGATTTAAGCAAGGCTTCCTCAGGATACTAAGTTCACCATAAAATAGTAAAAAAGAAATCTCAGACATCCTTTATGAGCACAAAAGCTGTCTGGCAAAGTCATAAAAAGAATATTACTGTATACAAGACAAGGATTTTATAATGGTCAGCCGAACTGCATGCTTTCAATTGAAATAAATATTCATGTAGCAGTGTTCTGTCCTAATAAAACACTTAATGTCTGAACACTTTCTGCCAAGTGTGCACACAATTTCTTTTTCTTACTATTCCACCAATGGACAGAATGTCTGCTTTATGACCCTCTTAGGGTTTGCTTTTAGAGGCTTTAGAAAGAATCAAACATCTCCAGAGTGGAAGACCTGACAGGAGAAAGACATCTGTGTGATAGAGGTATACATGTCTTGAAATTCTTTGCTGAGATGCAGAAGCTAATAGAAGAGCAAGATGTTTTGCTGTAGATTCTCAAGGCTCCAGTTTCTCAAAAGAAAAATTGAGTAGGTGCGATAACCTGTTCTCTAAGCCAAAAAGTATTTGAAACCTACAATTTCAAAAGTTACTACTAGAAGGTTGTCTGCCACTTATACAAGAAGAATGACAGAATGGAGGCCATCGGGTATCTTGGGCACTTCAAGATACTTCAAGAAATAAATTCCCTCCATGGTTCTGCCACCCTGGTAATCACTATGGGACCATCAGAGTTAGAAGTAGTGGTTCATACAGCTTGCTGTAGGCAGCCAGGCTTTTAAAATTGCAAACTATAATATGTGTATGCCCTTTCTTGGCTGAACTCAACATGTAGAACATAGAATCTGTGCATTTGCCTGTATGGCACATCTACATGGGGCACGGATGCAATATGAAGGTCTAGTTATAAATATGTGGGTCAACTTCGATTTTGATTCAGACCTTCTTACTCTTCATAAGTTTTTAGAACTTAGGTGTGCTGCAAAATATAGTTTTTGAAGAACTTGAAAAGCAAATGTTTTAAAATTTTGAGTTATAATTCAATTTCTGTCATGATTACTGTTAACCAGAAGAGTTTTTAGAAATTCTTAAAAGTGCCAACATTTCAAACTTTCCATACTGCTGCAATTAATTGAAATTTTCCATGTAGTTTATATTTAAATCAATTAAGGTGCAATTAAGGTTCCATTGTTGCCAATAACTTCTAATTGTTCTGTAATAGACCACAGATACATTGAAATAAGTAAATGGAGCCAAAGGTAACTCAATTACACTTCTTCTTCCGGTAGATTTATTCTTATCTATTTACTTTACATGTATTTATTTGTGAAATACTGAATGGCTTCCAGGATTCCGAGGTAAAAGAGAGAATGTATCCGTATCAAGTTTTCTCTTGGGCAGTGACTAGTATGAATGCCGTTGCTCTATGAAGACTGTAGAAGTGGTCAGCAGCACTTAAAAGGGTGCCCATGGCTCTGCTGCCTCGATTTCACTACTCACTCAGCATTGCAAGGTGTGTATGGAAATCTTTATAGCTCACATACATCTAATAAAATCTCTTGGTCTGTCTCCATGTAGCTTGTGGTACCCTTAAGACACTCTTCTAAATGAATGGAGACAGCACAAACAAAAGATCGATGTTGTGTTAGGACTGTCTTTGAATTGCAAAAGCAGTACTTGCATCTGTGAGATTACTTAAGTGGCAGGTGAATCCAAGCTGTGTTGCATTATTCTGGTACACTAGTAAATCTGTTCTTAAAAAAATTATGGCTTTAAAACAGATAGTATACCACAGATCATTAGAAGTAACATTATGACGTTCACTGAGGGTTTTTGCTTAGTGTTTGGAGTTAAGAAGATGTTGTATATATTAAACATTCAATAAGGCACCTAACTCCCCCCAGCCAAAAAAAAAAAAAAAAAAAAAAAGTGTTTCAGGGATATGTCTGTAATTTCTCCCACTGATTGTTTTAGGAAACTAAAACCCATCAACCAGTTAATCCTGTAAAGATCACTCGAATTGTCCCCAACAACCAGTTAAAAAAATCAAAGAAGTGTTAATATAGCTCTGTTGTTGTAAATGTTGAGATTTTCCAAATATGTGGACAATCTGAAATGATAGTTTGAAGTCTTGAATCCACCATATACAAAGCCTTCCTCAGTGTACATTTATTTCTTACGATGAATTCTGGTTTTCTTAAATGGGCAATGTTAACCTTAATGTTTAGACCTTGAAAGCTTTCAATATCCCTACATTGAAAAACAATTCTTGTCAGAAATCCATGTACCAAGTGAACACCAGTTGAGGCAGTGAAAACACGAAGTATGCTTAAGAGATCAACAGAGTCACATCTGGGGCTGGTATAAACTGGTATAACTTCTGAATTTATGTAAGCTACACAGTTGAGGTTTTGGTCCTTTATTGACAAAGTTAAAGGAAGCAAAGCAATGCAGAAGAGCTGATATGATAGATCACACATCTTCCTCCAACCGCCCTCCCCCCCAGAAAAAGAAGTATTGTAAGGGCTGGGTTTGTTGGCTGCAGAGTAAACCACCCTTGGTATCCTTATTTCATTGATTGCGCCTTTCTGATGCAAGGTGATCTTTCTTGCCTATTGCAGAAGTTTGAAAAAAAGACAGATTGCTCTAGCTGATTCTGCTCCAATTCTGTCCTAAAAGCTAAGCCCCAATGTGTCCTACCTGTAACAGAATACATAATGTCGCTTCCCTACTGGAGAAAATTATGGTGTGTGTTTATCCACACCCTTGTATGATATCTCTCTTTCAAAACAGCACTAGGGAGTGGCTCTGGAAGGTAAAATAAAAATTTCACAATCGCTAATGGAGTTTCAAGATATTTCTATGACCACCTAGTGCATGAGCTTCTCCAGGGAATGCCCTCTCAGTCCTGAGAGGGAACAGAAATGCTTACAGGAAGGTCATGTGCAGGGGAAAGCTCCCAAATGAGCAGAGGGGGCTGGATGGGACAGTGCCAAAAGTTCAGATAATTTCTGGGGCAGTAATGATACATTTTGGATGCCAGAAAAAAAAAAAAAAAAAGTTGCTCTTCCTTCATCAGAGTACAGACATCAATAGAGCCACTGAAATAACTGAAATGATACAGCCTGTGTTGTTTTGTGCCATGTCCAACACCTTTGGGAATTTCTGGGGAAAACACTCGAAAACCTTAGCACAAGTCCTGCAGGAGGTGGAGAGTCAGGGAGGTGCAACTGTTCAGAAATTACCTTCTTTTCATCTTCTGGAGGCACTCTGTGGAATTTGAACAGACTGGAGTCAGTATTCAACAGGGCTGCCCAGGTATAAGTGTAATAAACCAAATGATTCTTCCATCAGTTATTCGCTTTTGAGCTCCCTTCCCAAGGCAGTGCTCTGTGCACAAGGGAATTTCTGCAATAATTACCCCTGAGTACCCAGTGGTATAAGTGGTAATTACACTGTCTAAACATAGAAACAGATCCTTCTGCCATCGGTTCCACAACTGACAGGAAGCCTTATTCCAAATTTCTAAGGGTTTCTTAGTTCTCATATTCCTCTAGCAGTGCAAGACTGAAGATACAAACAGGGTTGTCCAGAATTCCTTGCTTTGCAGCTTGTATGAGCTACCTGTCTCACAACTTGTATAATAAACTGTTGCTGTACCTTTGGGTTCCTTTCCTCAGCTGCACAGTAGGGACAGCAGATGTTCTGCAAAATGAAATCCTTCGTGATTATGGGGTTGCTCAGAGGGCCATAATATCTAACCATCCCCAAGAGAATGAGTCAACCAAGCAAAACAGAATACTATTCCTATTTCCTATCAGCACAAATGGCAAGCATAGCACTGTTAGTAAACCATGCCACCAAATGGAGACAAACAAATAGATCCAAAACTGGCAGAAGCAGCTTATACCTGTGTTGTGACAGACTGAGAGATCATCTAGAATAACAAGGAGAAATATTATTTCTGTTGGACAAAGGCCCACCTTTACCATCCAGTATTTTTGCTAAGTTAGAGCATTTTAACAAGAAAGAAAATGTTGAAAAAGCTAAAAGGCAAACTGAAATCTTGGAGACAGTATGTGCATTTTTTACAACTATCTTAGAAGGTTTGCTCAATATCAGTTCACAATATTCTACTCCTTCACAGTTATGTACTAACTTTCACACTTAGTTACTGAAAAAATAATTTATCTCATCAGTCTGACTTGCTGAATTAAAGATTCTAAATTTCTTTTTCATGCCTTGGACCAGGGCACCAAATATAAACCCTCTGTCTACAGTCAGTCTCTAAATATAGCCAGGAATTAAGATATTCCTGCTTCTGCATCCTAAATAATCTAATGAAATCAATTACTGTTTTGCGTAGATGACATCTGGTATTTGTAAATACAACATGAAACATGAAATCCAATGAAAACAAGCATGAAACTAAAGTTTCCACCCATCCTATTTCATATTCAGTAAACTTATTATTGTTTTGCATCACAGGGTGGATTTTTCATATTTCTTATAGACTTCAGCTTAGAAGCTCTCCAAGAGAATGCAACACTTGCAAAAAAAAAAGGCTGTTAACTTTGACTTCAGCCATTGGTTAAGCCAAAGAAGTGAACATCATTCATGTATTCACTGCGAACAGTCTCACTGCTTCGATTTTCAGCCTTGTGCTTTTATTGATCAGCATGCCAGTCACACCAAGCTAAATAACAGTTTGTGTTTTCAGATACAGCAAGGTTCAGAGTAAACACCAACATCAGCTGTGGAAAGGATGGAATCTGAGATTAATTAAATACAACTGTCCCACTGTGCCAGTAAGATCTTTGACCATTATAACTGGAAACTTAGGGTAGTCCCACTACACAATATCCATGTTATCAACTGATCTCAAAATACAACCCCTTGCAGCACTCTCCTAGCATCATAATTAATGCTTTAGGCTCAAGTAGCCAAACATACTGTATTAGGACTAGAATGCAAACTATCACTGGATGTAAATACACAGGCGTTTGGGGGATGGGGGGTTCGGGTGGACTTTGGTTGGTGGTTGATTTTTTTTCTCTTCTTTCAAACACAGGATAAATATATAAATGTAATAGTACCTGCAATTGAGGACTACCCTCTTCCTTCTCCAAATAATGCATGGCCAGGAAAGAGTTGAGTCACGTCCCTCCCCATACTCCAGAGCGGAGTCAGAGCATAGCAAGCAAGCAGTCTCACTCTAAAGACTGGCTGGCCTGTGACCTCTGGGCTGCCTTAGAGAAAACCATGCTGCCTGAAATGCTCTACAATGAAGACCCATTTCCTTACAACTCCTGTTGATACCATGTACTGCCAGATTTGCAAACCTCCAAAACAGCTGGCCATGGCACTCCATACTGAAAGGTGAATAGCTGGGAAATTTTCAGTGCTAGATGTTGCTGGGCAGGGCTGAGGACATGGACCATTTCTGTGAAACCACACTCCTGACTCTGCCCCTCAGACATGTCAAGTGCTGTGTGCTGGGAACTGCAGTCACAGATTTTCCCTTTCTGCAGCTCAGCAACTCCCACCCATGTCAGCATCGGTTCCTGCAAGTGTAAGGAGGGACGGTAGGGAGTAGTCCCCAGTGCCTGATGTTCGTGCTGCACTGTCCTGTTTCCTCCCTTGCTCTGGCCCAAGTGCTCACATCTGCACGAGGTGAATGAGTCTGGAACTTGAACCAAGTTGAAATTAATTTTGTTTTATTTTCTTTCCCTTCTGGATGAATTTTAAATCATGCCTGCTATTTTATCCAGTTCAGCAAGTACCTGCACAAATGCTGCTTCTAGCACAGAAAAGGGGACAGCTCAGGTGAGGGAATGAGTGACTGTGAGCTGTGCAAGAGAAAAGGGAAACATTTATTTCAGTAACATGTCAGCTATGTGCTATGTTATCGTAAAACTACAGCAAAGTCACTGTCATCATCATGTCTGAATAGGTAACCTTCATCCTGTCTCCTTGTACTTATAGTGCAGCAGATTCTAGCTATAGTGCATGTTTAATATATGTATAATTTTAGGAACACAGGTGGAATGCATGGGATGTTTCCATTCCAAATACCTAAGCATGGGTAGGTTCACCAGTTTCTGAAATGAATAAATTTTGTGATTTTGTACAAATGTTTCTAGAATCTCTACCTTACTTACAAGAAAGAAATACTCCCAGTGAAAATATCTGGCTCTAATTTCTTTAACCATAGTCATTGCACTTGCTGAAGCAAGTACCATTCACAGCATGACACAGCTATCATGCACAGTCAGCAGAGGTTCAGCATGGTAATTTGGAGAAAGTGCTTCCATACTGTCACTCGCCATCTGAGCTACCTATTATGCTGCAAAATTTTCCCTTTCCTTCCTATCTGTTGTAAAAATATGGGCATTCTTTTCTATTATGTCAAAGCATCCTTTGTTAACAACAGATATTTACATTTTATTTTTTAAAAAGTTTGCTTTTTATTATGAAGTTTTGATCTTCAAGAGTGCAGCAACTATAAACCATAATAAATAATATCAATAGCATAAGCAGGTGCCCTCACTACAGGTAGCTAAATGGTTCTTCATTGTTTAATTTGACCAAACACTTCAGAAGTGACCTGATTCTATTCAGTGACAGCATACATAGAAGTTAGCTATGCAAGAAGCTGAAATTGAGTTTTGCAGCATGAATTTGGGTTCTGATGCTTGGTATCCTTGGTGCATGTTGTTGTGTGCAAATTGTCTATACAAACACTGCTACAGAAGAAGAATTTCAGGAGTTTTAGCAACTCTGTAAATGCAAACTCCCAGCTGCTGCTTGAATGCATGTGGATGGAGTAGCGCATCTCTCGGTTGTCTGCACATGATGCATTCAGGTGGTAAATCAACCAGAGTTGCCTTTCTTCAGCACTCCTGGCTGCAGGAGGATGCCCTGGGTGTGTGGAGCACAGCACATGCTGCTCACACCAGGCCATCTTCTACCCAATTCTGTTTTAAACTGGGCTTCTCACCACAGTAATGTTTGTACTTTTTCAAAGGCAAAAGTACTAAATTTATTCTAATTTACATATGCTTGTAATAGCCATTACTCTGGGAAACTTATAGTTGTACTAAGAAGATGTGAAACATTACAAGGATCCTGACAACTAAACCCTCCTAAATAACATGAGTTAGCAGTAAATGTTTTAACTTCTTTTGAAGACTAAGTAATGCATGGAATGTTACTTCCAGCTGCATATTGCAAGAAAAATATTTTGGTGTAATGAAACATAAGAAAGAGAAAATTTTCTGTGACCAGAAAATACTCGAAGTTTTTGGAAAAGTATTTTGGAAATGCATATTTAATATTCCTTTTATTTAAAGAAAATAACTCTCCAGTAGCAAACTTCCCAGTTATGATATTTAAAATAATCCTGGCTTTTAACAGACAGCTATTAGTGCCCATGATATAAGATCTGTTATATTAGTTTCATTGGTCCATCATTGACCAGAGAAGTCAAGAAACAAAAAAGATGTTTCCAGCTCATGTTTAAAGTGAATAACCGTCCCGCTGTGTTTTTAGTACAATCAAAAGAGCTGTGATAGTCATATGGTAAGGAGCAACTCAGGCTCTACCAAGTGCTACACAAGCTGTGTAGCTTGCTGTTCAGAAGGGTAATAAACAGACCTTTTAGTCTGGCCAATGCAGTAAGAATAGATGTGATTCAAAGGCACAGTAGCATAAGCGTGTCACTAAAATGTGGTCTTCTGGAAGCTGCTTTTGACACAATAGAACTATTACTTGGCCAGCACAGTTGATGGCTAAGTACTTTTGTTGCCACAAGCTCTGATAATCAGCAGAATCAGAGATCATTGTAGAAATGTCAATGTACTTTATGACAGCCTATAGTAATTCTGTACATCTCTTATGTCTGTGTTCTTATAGCCACTTGGGCACTGAAGTAGCTGAGATGAGAAAGAGGCAGCAGTCACAAAATGAAGGAACATCAGCTGTGTCTCAAGCACCTGGAAACCAAAGGCCCAACAACACATGTTGCTTTTGTTGGTGCTGTTGCTGCAGCTGTTCATGGTATGTCCTGTAGTATATTTGGTTTCATATCCACCACAGGTAAATGATGAGAATGGAAAGTGCCAAGCATGGGGAACATGCAAACTTCTGGGAGAGCATTGCTGCCAAGAGGCACAATTTAACATTTCACTTAAAAATTTGATTAAACAATTCCCTGATTTGGTTGGACATCTTGTGAGGGGGAAGAGGAGAGAATAGTAAATACAAGCTATATTTACTCTACTTAAACTATAACTAAAAGAGGAAATTTCAGTTGTAAAACTAGTATGTGTGAATGAGAGACTTGGTACTGAACATTTTCTATTTTTAATTCAAAACATTTTTTTTTATGCTTGTACTTTTGATACTGTAGTTCTCTGCATTCAGGAGGGAAAAAGAAGGTCATAAATGTGAATATACGGTGACCTCTTTTACTACTTAGTTGTTGAATAATGTATATTCTGTAAATATGAGAACAGAAGCCTTAAATTCCACTTTATCTTTTAACTGGTGTGGCATAATTTTAGCGGAAAAGAGGCTTGAAAATTGTGGTTGATTGTCTCTTCCTAATCAAAGACTCCACTTGGAAAGCCAAAAGCCACTTGCAGAAACAGCTTTAAATTCTCAGTGTCTTGAGATGCATCAGGTCTTTATTTCTTAATTTCATGAATACAGTGTTGAAACAAAAAGTACGGTTTGGAGCCTGTGCACCCTGTTACATACAAGCTCAGTCTTTCTGCAGTGACCATTCATCTGTATATCTGTGTTATTTTCATATGAATTGGCCATCTGGCCCCACTCTAAAATTTGAGACAATTTGTCGCAAATATATTTAAGAATGCGTACCAGCATGTATGCACCAGGCATCAAACAAGACAGCTTTTTCCAAGATGCCACATCCTGGAGGCAGTACCAGGGTGGACCTGCTTTGGCTGTTACTTCTAGTTTCACCTGTAGGCAGAGGATATTTGGAGCAAGGATGAGCGAGAGATCGTGCTTTTTCCAAGATACTTTGCAATGTGTTCAATCCATACAGCAAAGACGTGAAAGTGTATTAAATGGGAAGAAAAGGATGTTTTGCCACTGCTATCTCTGCATCATGACAAGGGCACAAATGTAAGACTACCTATACTGTTACAGACCAAAGGTTCATTTAGCTCAGTATCCTATTTGAGGCAGTGACCTGTAGCAGATACCACAAGGAAAGGAAAAAAACAAGTGGACATGAACCTCCTCAACCTATCCACAGCAAAACTCCTCACAACTTTTGGCAATCTGCAACTTAGGGACTTCCTGGCCCAGAGGTTATTTCTGAGTGTTTTATAGCCACTGATGGAACTTTCTTTCATTAATTTGTCAAACCACTTTCTGCAGTAACTTCCTGAACTCATGTAAACTTTAGGCATCCAGAGTTTCCCATGGCAATAAATTCTACAAAAGACTTGTGCACTTTGTGAACTATTACTCCCTTTTATTTGTTTTAACCTACAAGATGTTGATTTCATTTGATGCTTCCTTGTTCTTATGACTGTGAAGAACAGTGAATTATTGTTCCCAGGATGATCAAGTTTTTCTAGAGCTCTTTCATATCCCACTACTGTTGCCTTTTCTTCCATAGTCTTCCCTGTTTTAATCTCTGTCATACAGAAACTTAGCCAGACCATAGTTTATCCTTAATTCTCTTCTATCTATCCACCTATCTTGTGTCTTTCTATGTGCCTTCACCATTTTACTGTATCCTGTCTGAGATGTCGAGTAGATCTGCTGCAACAGTCAAGAAAAGTGCACCATGTTTTGTGTTTGCTCTTTTTATTATTCATTCCTAGCACGCTGCTTGCTTTTTGACAATCCCTGAGATGATGTTTTTATATAATTATCCAGCATGACTACAACATCTCTTTACTGGATGGAAAGAAAGCCCATTATTGTGCAGGTACAGCTAGGGTTGGCTTTTGCCTTGCATACTGGAACATGAATGCCCATAAAAATATCAGTCTAATTTCTAAAACTCAAGGACAATTTATTTTATTTCTCAAGCATGCTGTAACTCAAGAATTCTGATTTGACAACTATACTCTACTTTGAAGCTTTCATGGGCTTTATGACCCTTGGAGTGCCTCTACTCCTTAGAATGCAATACCCTTATGTATTTCAGAAGTTTATGCATATTAAATGTAAATTTGAGCAATTATTGTTTTGAAATGTAGGATGTCTCTTCAGCCACTTTAATAATTGTTTTTGTTGTTAATACCCTGTATATCAGGTGTTGAAGGGGTTTTTTTGGTAAAGTAGATTAAACTGAGCATGGAGAAATCCTGTCAATTTTAGCTAGTTTTCAGGATTAAGTCAAAGAATAGGCCAAAGGTGATAGTGACATCACTTGTGTTTTCTAAAATCAAAAAGGTAGAACAGGTGATATAATGACTTTTCCAGCTCCGTCTTCCAGAGTGAAGACTCCATTAGAAGAGAGATGAGACAAAACTTTGAAAAAGGCAATATGAATGTTTCAGAATCTGAGTTAAAATGAAGTAATTGGTTCTTGTGCCAAATTTGTTTGGTAAATTTTTGAACTGTCTAGGTAGAACAGAGATTATCATTCTTGCCACTACAAAAATAATTTAAAAATATAAAAATAAAAAGCTCTATTAGTCACATTATATAGGGGATTCTAGGTAGGTAATTCTCTAGGGTAGTTCTTTATAATAGGAAAGCCTAACTGATAATCACAACAGGTTCTCTGGACCTAATGAAATTGCGTGCTTTCTCTAATTCCACAGATCTTTGTATTTGAGTAATACAAGTTTCTCAAGAGATACCTGTCCGGAAATGTTCCTATGTTCATTAATGGTGATGACAATGCTTTAACTGTCAATATCAAGATTAGGAGACTTTTCTTCTGTTTTTCCACCACCAGCTTGTGTGACTGAGGACAGATCTTACATAACTGACCTCTTAGTGCCTCAACTTTCTCGCCATTATAGAAAGGGGGGGTAGCTTTTAGTAAGAAGCTTTCACTTGTATCTGTTTGAAGAATTAGTTCGATAGTTCAAATAGCCAAACAAATCATTAGAATTCTAAAAATATCTGTTGTGAATCATGTGGTGTTTGTTTACTTCTATTTCACCCTGTGTTAGAATCAGAATAGGCATTAAGTCTTCTGTTTGCATAACAGCATAGGCAAATAGTCACACTTTTGTTTGGGGAATTAGTACCTTGCCTAATAGAGACTTGTTAACAGCAAAGAGATCCAAAAATTATTCAGTACATCTTATATTTTTTTCTCTAATATTTCCCTCTTAAAAGTAACTAATATTTGGAGCACTTCTCCATTGCTGTGGGTTCACTCCAACAGGCAGCTCAGCCCCATCCAGGCGCTTGCTCACTCCTGCCCAGTGGGATGAGGAAAGTGAAGTGGAAGGGTGAAAGTGAGAAAAATCATGGGTTGAGATAAAGACAGCTTAATAGATAAAGCAAAGATTTGTGCACAAGCAAAACAAAATAAGGAATTCATTCACTGCTTCCCATGGTCAGGCAGGTGTTCAGCCATTTCCAAGAAAGCTTGGCTCCATCACACATAACAGTTACTTGGGAAGACAAATGCTACAACTCTGAACCTCCCTCTTCCTCCTTCTTCCGGGCACCATGACATATGGTGTGGAATATCCCTTTCGTCAGATGGGGTCAGTTGTCCCAGCTCTGTCCCCTCCCATCTTTTTGCTCACCCCCAGCCTACTCACTGTCAGGGCAGTATAAGAAACAGAGAAAGCCTTGATGCTTTGCAAGCACTCTTCAGCAACAGCTAAAACATTGATGTGTTACCAACACTGTTTTGGTCACAAATCCAAAACACAGCACCATATGGACTGCAAAAAAATTAACTCTATCCCAGACAGATCTGGTATATCTATTGGCGCTGATAATAGTCAGGACAGTAAATTGCCCATTTTACAAGGACAAAGCAGGGCTGATTACCAAAGTTTGCTCAATTTGAAAAGGTGGAGATAAACAGACTCCTTAAATTGGTAATTTTATTGTTATAGGTATGTTCAGGATGTTGACCAACTAGCTTAAGCCCTAAATGGGTGCCTGAGGATCAGTAACGAAGGAAGTTGTCCTCCTTAGTGGAGAAAATAAAGGACTTCTGAAGTCCCTAACAGGAAAATCTTGTCCACCTACCACAGAAGCAGATGATATATCCCTCTGGAGATCTATAGGACCTTCCTTTCTACACTGACCAGATATAGACCTTAGGCATTTACTTCAGGAAGACTGCCTCATTAAACCATCTAACAGATAAGAAACAGTCAGGTACTGAAGGTGCTGGACCGAATCTTACCCTGTGTCTTCAGCCTTCACAAAACATCATTCACACAGAGGACATAAGAAAAGGCTTCCTTCCCAGGTGTAATTTCAATGACTTGGGTAGCCTGAGAGTTGCAAAATTTGCAGTAAGACTCCTAACGTGACAGTCTATAATCTCCTCAATGACACTTTTTCCAGAGAGCTGCGCACTTAGTATTTAGTGCTATTGCTTTACAGTTTTGAGCTCAGCCTGGTGAGGTAAAGATAGAAGCCTGTTATTTCACTTCTCCAACCTTATTTAGTCATCTGTTACTCCAGCTTCTTGAGCCAGCCATTCTCTTGAAAACACCTGTAAATCACTTTTTTAAAAACACCTCTCAAGACACTAGCACAAGGAGCTTGGCTATTCTGCCATTTTTATTTGCTTCCTCTTTTGTCTCCCACCCAGAGCAGGAGTAATATCTTTTTATCGTCTCTTCCTTTCATAAGGTGCTCAGTGAATTTTAAAGCTGTGGGACACTGATACCTGATAATTCCTCTCCTTTTACCACACAGAAGGCTCAGAAGGCATCTAACATCTGCCCTGCAAGAGATCTTAGCTGTACAGGAGTCTGGGGGATGTGAAAAGGCTTCCTGTGGATAAGTAAAGATGATCACACAACTTCACTTGGTTCTATAGCTCAATTCAAATGTGTGAGCTGGAAGGCCTTTACCTTAAAGGGAACCATTAAAACAACTGCTGAAGACTCTTTTGGAAGAGAGAAAGGAAGTCACATGTCCAGCAGCTCCAAGCTGGGCCCTGTACAAAAGCTATGCCAGTCATTTGATTTCTTGTAACCCTTCCATGACTAATTTCCCACACCCGAGAGATGCCAAGGAAGATAGGGTATTTGCCAGCTTGGCAGTAAACAAGAGTTGCTCTTGGCAAGAAATCTCTCTTGTCCAGTTCTTATAACTTGTCTATGACTGCTGTGACTTAGGTCAGAAACTTCTTCCTGATGACCTTGTTACACAAATATTTTTTATTAAAGGGAAAATTCTCCTTGCATGGGTTGAGCAGTTGACTTGAACCTACCAAAAGATATTTCTGTCACTTGTGCCATGAATATGAGAAGACAGATGCAGTTCTAAGGACAATTTTAAATTATATTAATATTTTTTTCTATAGGGTTCAATGTTTTCCTCCTCCTAAGAAACAGATGGTGTGCATGGTACTCTAAATGAAAAAAAAAATAATAAAAAAACAACAACAACAAAAATCAAACAAACAAAACAAGCACATATTCTGAAACATGTGGAAACCAAAATCCATATTCTGCTTCCCATGCTGTCTGCAGCAGAACATTTATACTAGGAGTGGAGTAGAGGTGGGCTGGTACAAAGAGAGTCACCCAGGAACCAGGATTTTGTTAAAGCTTTCATCAAGAAAACAAAATCTTTGTCTTTGAAACCCTGGTTTTGTAATTCTTCTTTTCCTCCCTGAACACATAGGACAACACATCTGAAAGAGATGAACTCAACTCTCTGCATTTTACTTTTTCAAAACATCATACCTGAGAAAAGAAATTATGGAAAAGTGCATCAGGAATGATTTTACTCCAGTGCAGAATACAGAAGTGCAGGCTATTTTACTCTATTTTACCGAAATAGAAGGTGACATTTTAAAAAATATTTAATGGGAAAAGATGTTCCATTCTGAGCCTTTTTACACTTTAAAACATCACAGGACTTCCTTGCATTTTTAACATTTGCTGTTGCAGAGGTCAAAGATGAAAACATTCCCTCTCTTTCCTGGAGAATAATTTATTCTGAGGGACAGCAGGTGTAGCTGGCATGGCAACTTGTGTTTTATGCATCTGTGAGACAGTATCATCTGCTTTGCCCTGTTTCATCATAGTACAATGGGCAGCACTGGTGCTTTCTTAGGAAAGGACCACTAGTTCTTCTGACAGGTAGAATTTATAGCTGGATAAAATCCAATATATGACCTGTCACACATGCTACCAAATGTGATATTCTATAAAATCAGTCTTAAATCATCTTGTCTTTAAGGCCACATAATCTCAGTGCTGAGGCCATGAGAGAAAGCTGCCCAGCTGACATTCCTGTTGTCACTGGTATGCATCATGGAGTGAGTGTGGGATAAGGATTTGAATACTTAGTCCTTAGAAATGGGACTCTCAGGATTCCCTGAGCTACTTAAAATAAGAAATTTAAATTCTCATCATTTGGAAAAACAAGCAGAAGACTCTTTAAAAATAAATAGCTTGTCAAGTATTTTTTTCATACTTTCATAAGTTATGTTAACAGTACTTATTAATACCCAAGTAAAGCATTTCTTTTCCCTTTAAACCAAAAGAAGGGGATGAGCTCTGAAGTCAAAAAAAAAATCGGAAAGGAGCAACATATCTTCCTAATAGGTATGATCTTTCATAGGCTCACTCTGCTTTATAGTTCAGACAGAACAAGTGATTTTGCTGGAGCTTTATGGATGTTTAAGTCCTTGGGGCAGGCTGGGGACAGGTGGCTCTGTGCATGGTTGTTTATAAAACTCCCCCAGGGTATCACAGCCTGACTCGCCAACCCCTGGGCTTATGCCCTTGTGTGACACTGAGCCAGATTGTCCATGTTAACCTGATAATTCCTGGAAGTCTGCTCTCTCCTTGAGCTAGAACAGAAATATACCTCAGGTGTGATTCCATACAGGGCTTATCCCAGAGCTCCAGAAGTGTTGACTAAAGGCAGCTTTGACCACTTCCTGCACCTCTCTGTGAAGCAGATGTGAAACACTACCGTTCAAAAGACAGGAGAACATTTATTCTGCATAAATTATGCCATAAGGTGCAAAGGTGTGAAAGATGATGTCTCAAGTTTACTAACTGCAGCAAACCTCCTCCATATATTACCCTGCATATACTTCTAAAGAGTAAAATGTGAATGCAAGAAATCAAAATGTTACCAGCAAACCAAAAGGACTACAGAAATAAGACTTACAAAAAACAGAATTTAATGTAAAATCAGCTAAAGGAAGTTTAAATTAACCTATTAAATCTTGTGAGAGCCTGACTTGGTCACTGTGAAGCCAAAATATTAATGATCAAGCAACACTTATCTCCCCTCATCAAAAAGCAGCCCAGAAATCTCTATTTCCAAGCACATCCACAACGTTTATCTTCCTCCTGTCTTCTCAGCCCCCTGCCCCCTACCTCCAAAGCCATGTGGAAGCACAAGGTCTTGCACAGCCTTGGAGCAGGGGTGGAAACTGAGCCAGCGGCTCCCACATCAGCAACAGGTGGCTTTGGTGCAGGTCGTTGCTTTATGGCACATGCAAAGTAAATGAAGATCATGCACTTCTCTAGCAGAAAGGTGTAAGATGCACACTGCATTTATTTTGGCAAATGTCTACAAAGGGGTAGTCGCTAAGGTGCTGTTGGCCTACCATGAAATCATGGTGAAAGCACAAGATACTACACAGATGTTCAGAGTATGTAAATAATTTTAAATTTATTTTCAACAAAGAACTTTGGTTTGAAGAAAACCTTTAACACTATGAATTGAGTCTGACTCCATGTAAACTGATAAATCTTTCTGTTTTCAAAGGTATGAGGTAAATTTATTTCTTCCCACAATAAAACAGAAGTCTAAAGTGCAGGAGTGGAGCAATAGCTTCTTATGTAGCTGGTCTTTTAACTTTGATCACAAGCCAGTGGTAGAGTCTTTATTAACATCACAACCAGCCCTGGGCTCTCTAGGCCAGGCTTTCTTAGTATCAGGATTTTATCCTTAATATTTTAAACTTTGAAAGTTCACTTCATTTTGAGGAACAGATGGAGGCTTATGTATTTGCTGACATTTTTACCCATCTGTGACAACACAAGCGGGTTAGAGAATGGGTAGAACATAACCATAATATATTAGCAAATTTTTAATAAATGTTACTGAAGCTTCACAAATGAAATGCATAGATTCTAATTTGTATAATATTACTAAGAAACCTTCATTAGTGTAACTGCAGAAAACAGTCCTATTTCAGGAGAAAAATTCTGTGAAGAAAATTGGAATGCATACAAAAACAAACAAAAAAAAACAAACAAAACAAAACCAAAAACAACAACAACAACAACAACAAAAAGGATCCTCCTAAATTGAAGAATAAATACATGCTCAGAGGGGATTTGGGATTACACAAGGCTCATTTCTAATTCAGCTGCGCATAAGATGCTGACAGTAGCTCCTTAGAAGGAGATAGCAGACTAAATCTAGTTAACTTTAGAAAATGATCTTGATTTTGCCCTGGCGCAACACACAGAGTGTATTCAGGGACAGCTGCTCTTGAGGAGACTAGAGGGAGAGAAAGCAATGGCAGAATCACCTCCACTGTGGTAAAGAAGCTTGATGTCTCTTCAGAGGCTGTTTAAGAGATGGATTGCTTCAGAGCATCAACATCTTGGCTCTCCCTTGCCACTCATGCCTGTTTCCCACCTGCCTATGCCAAAATGCTATTCAGCTTGATGTCTGCAGAATAGTGGCTGAAGGAAGATTCATAATGTCATGACAGATTTTCTGTCACCAGCACACAGCTTGACTGTTGCTGTGGAAAAAAAAGGAGAATAAAAAAACCACAAACCAACCAAACAAACAAACAAAAACAACAACAACAAATAAACAAACAAAACAACAACTACAAGAGTGCAGAGGATGCTCGAATCCAGTTTACACTGTGAATTTTGGCTGTTAGGAGTTTGTAGTCTTTTAAATCTCCCCTGATTGGGCTTGGGATGCTTTTTTGTTTCCTTATTGCAAATTTGACAATTATGTATTTACACAAAGATGCATTAACTCAGAATTCTGAGGAAAATCACAGAAATGGAGAAGTGTGTGAAAGGTTAAAATGGTCTGAGATCAAAATATAAGCTTAAGAAAGGTGTGTTGATAATGATGTAATATTAAAGGTGCCAAAGTGGCCTTGCAGATCCTCCGAACTTTATTCATTGTGGATTATAACAAAACCTTAAATATTTAACAAGCACGAACCAAACCAACAACAAAATCTTATCCAAATCAAACACACTAACTATATACTAGTAAACGAACCAGAGTCAGGGTCTAACATGGGCTCAAGCAATCAGCTATAAAGTTAAATTGTTCTCAAGTATTGACTCCCTGGCAGAGTTTTGGTCAGTATCAAAGTGCACAGCCTCAGATAATGACCTGTCACAGGTGCAGAAACCCTGTTTAGGGCATGGGCTTTATGCACTGGGGCTGTGTGGTGCCAGTCAGCCCTAGGGCCAGAGAACTCTCCCAGTCTGTTTTATCTGCAAGAATAAATGCAGCCTGTAGTTGCCAGCCAAAAAAAAAAAAAAGGGGCTACTTAAATCTCTTAGCAGCAAAATTTCCATCTTACAAAGGTTTATTTTGTAACTATGTATCATTCCAAATCAGTTTAAAATGTCAATTAAAACAGGAATAAATGTCTAGTGCTTTTAAGAGAAAACATGAGAGAATGCATCATGGAAATGAGTCTGTGCCCCTAGTAGATAACACTCATAAGATGAAGATCCTTTCACTAGAAAAGTGGGTCAGGCATTCGTTATTGTGAGGCAGAAAGCAAAGGAGATGTGAATCTTGTCTAGTCACCCTTAATAATTCCATAGCACATATATTTGTCTAGATGGCAACTCCGGCTCTTCTGAAGTAGCTGATGAGGGCCTGATACCAGCAGATGCTGAGCATCCATTATGCAGCAAGAGGTATCTTCTGCTCCTGTTGACATCCACGTTGGAAGAGCTTCCCAGCTCAGGACCTTGTCTAACAGAAAATCTGGAAACCAGCAGCTAACACCCATCTAAACAGAAGCCTGCCTGTGATGGAGACAGACTGGCATGGCAGTTCTCAATCCTGTTTGTCAGTTGGACAGATGTTAAGTGTAAGATGCTGCATCCTATCTGATTGCAATGTGAATAAATGTAAACTAGTTTAGTCAGTGCTAATTTTATAAAACACAGTGTTCATAAACACCATGGTAGGAATCATACTTTACCAACACATAGAGCCCCGTTTAACTGAAGAACTTTACAACACTTTATGAAAATGTGAATTTAGTATGAATGTTACCAGGCAGCTCTTCACATTTGGAAAGTGCAACTAAATCCATGGAAGCATAGCAGTGACCCTAATCAGGCTCAATTCTTTACTGTTGCTGCTATTTTCATCTTTGCAAACCAATAAAAATAAAGAAGCATTATAGAAAATGAGGCTGGGCCTCTTTATCAGAATTAATCGAGACCATTAGGTTTGCTAGCTATTGGAATAGAGGGCTTCTATTTATCCAGTTACTCTTTCAAAGAATACAATTTCTATTTCTTTGAACACTAGACAAGTGCCACTTTTAATTGTCCCAAATATATGAAATAATTTCTTGCAAAATAACTGTACCCAGAAGTAAAGACACTGTGGATTGTCTGGTAATTAGATGTACCCATTGTACAAGGCAGAATATGAATGGTAAAATTATTCTGAAGGAAGGAATGAAGCTGACAACCAGAGTAGTGATCTGTTCTGTGACCTGACAAGAGAAATACACCCTTGAGTTGAATCTTGCCTAAAGCAGAAACTAGCTGTACAGTAATGAAACAAAGCTAAAGTAACTCCATTAGGAATCATTGGCAAGTGAATTTTGGCAAGCCATGGATTTTTACCTATACAGAAATTACATTACACGTCTTAGAACTAAAACCTCCAAAATTTATCCTAGAAGAGAATAAAAGTTTCCAAAGTTGTAGTAGCATATAGTGTGGCTCTCGTTGTGTAAAAGTAATACAATTTCTTTAAAGTAGAATCCAGCAGAAAGCATATTTTCTTAGATTTTCAGAAAAACAAAATACATCTGAGAAAGGAGGGTTTAGGAAAGTAAGATTACTTTAAATCACTAGTTATTTCCTCTCTTGCACAATTACAGCTTTTACTTACTGATGGTCTAATTTTGAGATAGATACTGTCTTGTGTCTTAGAAGCTTGAGTACAGTGCACACTGTTAGTTTCCATCTGCCTTTGGATGCCTGCTGAGCTGCAATATCTGTAGCTAGGTAACTTAAATCAGCCACACAAGAACAGAGGAGAAGAGCAAGTCCAGTAAAGCTGACCATTAAAAGGACTAGACTCTTTTCATGTATCTTTTAGCCTGCATTGACCTTGAGACCATTTCTCTCCTTCACCCTGAAATCATCCTGAAGTGTGAATGTCATTACATCTTTTCAAGCAGACTCCAAAAATATTTTTCAATCACAGTCCTTGTTTACATATGATTCTTGTAAATGAGTCAACTGTGGCACTGGTGGGCACGCCTGGAGCACTGAGTCCTGTTCTGGGCTCTTCATTCGGAGAGACATGGACATACTGAAGAGAGACCAGCAAAGAACCTTAAAGATGATGAAGGGCCGGGAGCACCTCTGCTATGAGGAAAGGCTGAGTGAGCTCAGACTGTTCCACCTGAAGGCTCAGAGGGATCTTATCAATGCATATAAATACCTGAAGGGAGAGTACAAAGAAAACAGAGCCAGGCTCCTCTTAGAGGTACCCATTGACAGGACTAGATGCAATGGGCACAAAGTGAAACACAGGAGGTTCCTCTGACCTCAAGAGTTCTGCCTCTTCCAACCTCAGCCGTTCTGTGATTCCGTAGGAGAATGTAACTCATGGCTTTAAAAGGAGACTATTAGTCTGACTGTCACTCATGAACAGAAAAGGTTACCAGATTTTAGATCTATTCTATTTTAAATTGTTAAATATACAGGAAAGGGAATAGAGTGGAACACTGCAGATTTGCTAAAGCCTTTTTAGGTACTTACTTGACTGAGCACATCCCCTTTTAACTTACTTTAGCTTAGCATTCATATTTCATTAAGGATGATCTACCTTCACAGTGGCATGTGGGATGCAATTTAATAACCTTATATAATGATCTTATATAAACTCCAAAATCTTGGCCAAGGCTTCCCATTAACAAAGAGATGATTATACTCTTAAGCACTAGATCACTTGGGTTCAATTCTGCTTTTACTTGAGCTGAGGAATAGCACAACATAAGTAAGACTATCAGGACAGAGCTAAATGTCTTAACTGACTAGACTTTAATAACTTGAGATGCTCCAGATATCTTAAACTTTAATTTCTACCAATCTCCTTTTTCTTTTATGGTTAATAGTTTAATCTGTAATGATTTAGACCACTTAGGCTGAAGCCAGAACAGTATTAAAAAAGCACTGCTATTGAAAAGCAGTAAGATATTCAGCCTGGTCTCCCCCAACTTTAAAATTGCAAAAAAAAAAATACAAACTCAGATAAACTGAGAAGTTTCTTATTTCTCACAGGGAAGTTCACGATTCTGAACAATGATGGGCTGGCTTTGCTATTAGCCTTTGAACAAAAGCATTCATGGACCTTAGTTCCAGGTTTTCACAAGGGAGAAAAGTAGGATCCTCTTCATCCATAGTGTTTTTAAGTGTATTTCCTTTTAAACTCTGAAATATCTCACAGGACTAAAAGCTTCACACAGAAAAGTATGCACAGCACTGCAAGAACAGCACTATGGAACAAAGGAGAACTGGCAGCAATTTCTTCAGTCACCCCTGGATTGCTGGTACAGTTTAAGTGTCAGAAATAGAGAAGGGAACAGGCCAGGATGCTTGTGTGTAGGCACAGATAGGTTTGACCACATCTTTTTATTCCTATGTCCACACACTCCACATCCATACTGTCAATGTCACTCTTCTATAAATCTCAAAGCTGGTTTAGAGAAGTGAGGATACTTCAAAATAACCCAAAACAGAAATGTAAGTTTTGCTGTGCTTTAGGATTTTGTCACTGTAAGGCATTGCTCTTCAAGCTTTTCTCTACAGTTCTTAGTATAAACATGATTCTGAGTGAAAGGTGGGGCTACTGTTTGCTGGACTCTTAAGAGATGAGGTTCTAATAAACTCCAGGTATCATGAAGCTAAGAGTTATGACTGCTGGTTATTCTGATGAACTGTTTTCTCATTAGAAAATCTCTTTTCTTGTAATCAGAAAGCTTACTAGCAAAAGCATCTACTATGACAGAATATAATTTTTCTAAAGAGGTTTTTAAAGTTAAGCATAATATTTCCTTTAAATCCATTATTGATTACATTATCTAGAATTACAAAAGCCTAGTTATAATAATAGTTACTAACAATGAATGAAAGCAAGACAATAGATTATTTCATTTTAAAATGCAATTATAATTATTTTTAAAACCATCAAAACAAATTATGGAATTTCATTAATCTTAAGCTTTTCCACAAACACTATTTTGTGGAAAATCCAATTCAAAAGTGAATTATCTCTAACTGTCAAATTTGTGTGGAACACAAACTCAGTTCCAGTCAGCTGCAGTCTCGGTAAAACCCCAGTGGAAGGTCCTGGTGACACAGCTTCTGCATCCATCCTGCGTAGCAAAAGTCAGACCAGAAAATTTCCACCTTGAGCTCCCCCCTGGCCCAAAGGATTTGTGTTGTGCAGCAAGGTGCATATGGGAGCCAGAAGCCTGCCTGCATTTACTGTTACTGGATCCTGAGCAGACACTAAGCTTTTCAGTTGAAAGCACATTCACGGCAAACACGAGTGCCCAGCCGTCTGTTACAGACTGTTGCTCAGTTGTATGGTCCTCAAACAAAGAGATGGAAAAAAGAGAAAAAATCTGAAGTACACCACACTACAACACAGCAAACTGAAGCAAGGGGAAAAAATACCACCCAGGAAAATTAGAAAGGAAGGAATTCAATGTTTTCCAGCCATTAGAAGAGAGGAAACATCTGTCTTTGTTATTTGTTTCATTTTTATTTTGCCTTTTGTGACCCATGACAAGAAAAAAAAAGAAAAGCCAGTTATCACTGTGGCTTTTATGGTTACAGGTCAAAATGATGGGACCGCAGTGTAAGCTGAACAAAGAGCTGAGAGCTTTGTGGCTATGCATCCTTTCCCCCATCTGAAGTTTGAAATACTGGAGGGGTTTTAGCTGTAATACAAAATCTCTGGGATGCTGCCCTCGCATATACTTGCATTATTTTTAAAGAACATATAAAGAAACAAATGAAAAACAAGAAAAGAAGATATTTGCTTGTTTGTTTCTTTTTCTTACATGAGGTAAAGCTTGCAGAATCAGATTTCAAGTTTATAAATTCTCCTTGCAAACCCATTTTTTTCACTCTAACCCAGCTGAGTCCAAGTTAGAGTCTATGTTTGTGTTTATTTGTTTGTTTTAAATATAATTTGAATAATAATGTCTCTTGCACCATCTCTTCACCTAAGGCAAATGTAACTCTGGCACTCAGGAAGCTTAGCACCACAGGTACCTGGACTTTTTGAAAGGAGTTTATAGTTTCAGTGGACACTGCCAAGTAGCTGATTATAGCCTTATGGTACTCGTTGGCTTTTCCCCAACAGTTTCCTTTCCTGTGTCAGTCTGCTCAACACAATCTCTACCATTTAGTTTTAAGCACAAGACAATTAATTTCCTCAGAGAAAGATGTAGCTATTTTTCACTAGGCTTCTAAATTGGATTCAGTATAAAATTTTACAGCCCACATTTCTTTACTGAATTCAGTGAAGATCTGTAAATATTATTTCATTTAAATAACTAGGATGACCACTAATTAAAAAAAAAATCCTTCACATTTTTTTGATCTGTTTCTTCTTTGGAACAAAACTTATCATGTTCTGCTGTTAAGACCAGATTCTGATGAATTTAAGTAAATGCCTCCACAGGCTCCTGACCACTGTTGCCCTCCAAAGTTTCTCACAGACAATCAATGCAGACTTATGGAAACACCAAGTTTGTGATTTTTACACATCTTTCTGTGGATAAACTGCATGCCACTTGTGGTGGCCTTGCAGACCTCAAGGTTCCACACAAACCTTCACTCCAGAATTCACTTAGTGCCACTAATTTGGCTGAAGTTTGCTCTACACTTTAATGCTTTGCATATACTGGTATTATTACAACAGTCTAAGTGCTTTAGTCTGTCTGTCTGTTCTTACAAGGAGATAAATTCTC
This sequence comes from Columba livia, assembly GCF_036013475.1. NCBI lineage: Eukaryota > Metazoa > Chordata > Aves > Columbiformes > Columbidae > Columba > Columba livia. Next base: position 66,492,364 of record NC_088604.1, read on the forward strand.
AAAGGTCAGAGATAAGAGACCACAATGCATGGCTTTGATGGCTGATCCATCCTTTTTCTTTCTAATACAGCCAGGGGCATGAAGGACATAATTCATCTTTACCTAGGCCTATGAGAATATCCAGTGCAAGGCATTACTCCTTCATAAAAATCATAACTCTAGTTTTTCTGAGAATAATTATTCTTGATATTATTAATTTATTGTAACAAAAAGTGAACTCTTTTCCTTACTTTGATAGAAGCATTTTGTATCATTTACTAAAAAAGAAAGAAAAAAAAGACAATATTTTTCATGTAAAATTTCTATCTCTTGGATGCCTATTTTTGTGACATTAAAAGAGATATAGAATATAGCGTTACTGACTAGACTCTAAGTGATTTTGAGATTAACATGGCTGTATTGCTCTTTATGAATGGATCATTATAATATTGCAGCCATTTTTCATCACTATACATTATCACACAATGTAGCAAAATCATCATGCTCCCCTTTTCATAAACAAATAGAGCCTGACTAGTTTTCACTGCTATCAGGCTTAAGTGTTCCAGCTCTCAGAAAAACAAAATGTCAGAAAATAATTTTATCTTCATTTTCACAAAAGAAATTAAGAGTGCCAGTATTGTTGCTTGTTGCATTGCCATACAGCATAGGGGGACCACATCCACCTCTGGCTTCTGTCAGAGCCCGCCTCAGCTTGTAGGAGTGAACTTGTGAACAGAGATGTGCAAACAATTGTTTTTTTCAATGACTGACTGCTGAACCACAGTACTGAAGACACTCTGATCAGACTGAATCACAATCAAAAATGAAAAATATACTGGCATGCACTTTTTCTGCATCCAAATTAAATCCAGGAAAGGTATGTTTCATAGAATTATAGAATGTCCTGAGTTGGAAGGGACCCACAAGGATCATCAAGTCCAACTCCTGTCTCTGCATATGACAACCCCACAGTTCACACCATGTGTCTGAGGGTGTTGTCCAGTCTCTTCTTGAACACTGTCAGGCTTGGGGCTGTGGCACCTTCCTGGGGAGCCTGTTCCAGTGCTCCACCACCCTTTGGGTGAAGAACCTTTTCCTAATGTCCAATCTAAACCTCCCCTGGCACATCTTCTTGCCATTCCCTCAGGTTCTGTCATTAGCCACCAAGGAGAAGAGATTGGCCCCTACCTTTCCTCCTCCCCTTGTGAGGAAGCTGTAGCCATGATGAGGTCTCCCCTTAGTCTCCTCCAGGCTGAACAAACCAAGTGACTTTAGCAGCTCTTCATATGGGTTCCCCTCCAAACCCTTCACCGACTTTGTAGCCTCTTCTGGGTACTCTCCAGTAGCTTAATATCTTTTTTTCCTGTGGCACCCAGAACTGCACACAGTTCTCCAGGTGAGACTACACCAGTGCAGAGTGGGACAGTGACCTCCCTCGCCCGGCTGGCAGTGCTGTGCTTAATGCACCCCAGGATATGGGTGGCCCTCTTGGCTGCCAGGGCACACTGTTGGTTCATGTTCAACTTGGCATCGACCAGAACCCCCAGATCCCTCTCCACAGAGTTGCTTTCCAGCATCTCATCCTCCAGTCTGTATGTAGAGCCAGGGTTGCCATGTCATAGGTGCAAAATCCAACCCTTGTTCAACTTCATGTGGTTGGTGATTTCCCAGTTCTCCATACAGTTCTGTTCACACAGCATGCTTTACACCAGACACTTATAACTCAAGGAATCAAAGAGCCTGGAGACAGGCAGAGGCACACCACTTTGTGTTGAAGAGTGAAGGTATTATATTTCCCCAGCTGGTGAACGATCTAGGTGCCCATCTTTGACTCAGAGTTTCCAAAACCTCTTTCCCCTAACTTCAGGAAAATGAACTGATCATAGGTCTTGGTTTCAAGCTCTTCCCTCAGTGACATATACAGTATTGTACTTTATATGAATGTGCTGCTTTTTGCTGGGTTAGAGTTAATTTTCTTCATAGTAGCTAGCATGGGGCTATGTTTTGGATTTGTGCTGAAAAGAGTGTTGATAACACAGGGATGTTTTAATTATTGCTAAGCAGTGCTTGCACAGGGTCAAGGCCTTTTCTGCTTCTCACAGCAACCCACCAGTGAGAGGACTGGGGGTACACAAGGAGCTGGAGGGGACACAGCCAGGACAGCTGATCCCAACTGACCACAGGGATATTCCATACCATGTGACATCACACTCAGAATATAAAGCTGGAGAAAGAAGAAGAAAGGGGGGGATGTTCGGAGTGATGGCATTTTGTCTTCCTGAGTAACCATCATGCATGATGGAGCCCAGCTTTCCTGGATATGTCTGAACACCTGCCTGCCTATGGAAAGGAGTGAACAAATCCCTTGTTTTGCTTTTCTTGCATGTGCAAAGCAAAATAGTTAAACTGATTTTATTTCAACCCAGGACTTTTCTCACTTTTACTCCTTGGATTCTCTCCCCCATCCCACTTGGTAGGGGAATGAGTGAACAGCTTCATGGTGCTTAGTTGACAGCTGGGGTTAAACCGTGACAATAATATACTTAGGGATTCATTACAGAATGGCTTGCTATTAAGTTCAGAGTCTCTTGGTTTTGTCTTGTGTAATGAATATTCTGTTATTTTTACCAAAGTGGAATAGGTTCAGAAGAACAGCTTGAAAGACATCTACCCTACTGCAGTCCCAGAGGAAGGTTGTTTCAAATCCTGAATGAGTGCACTAACCTGCTTGTTTAAAGGAGAGCTTTTCCTCCTCCAGACAACCCTGAAAACATATTTCCTAAATGAACATGTTTAGTAAATTCAGTTTGTGTTTGTCAACATTTTAGGTGAATGGTCATTTTATATAATTTACCAGTGGAATTTTAAAATCACGGTTAAATCTTGATATCTTTTGTTTGTTGTTTTTTTTTTTTTTTTTCAGAAGAGGGAGTTATGGGGGTTTTAAAGAAAGCTTCCACTTGACCTACATCTACTAAATCACCATTATTTAAGCTTTGGCAGCCCTACCTGTAGCTCATTGGACTCAAGCATCAAAACAATCCTCCTTGGCTTTTGGACCTATGACCTAAAAATATTTTGTCTCTCAATCTGATGATAGCAAAAACTCCTAGGAGTAGGATAGGGTGAAGAGTAGTGCCAGTGAGATATATACTCTTTCAAAGGGTGAATCAGTGAAAGAAACATGTCAGAATATCAGTTATCCAGAGACTCTTAACTGAATATTGATTTTACTCTGAAAACCAAATTGTGCGACTGACTTCATGTGGCCTTTGAGCTGGAATAAGGAAAGTTTTTGTGTTACAATGGTGGCTAGAAGGCTCATGGCCCTTCTGTGTCCCTTACACAGGTTCAGCATAAAATGTAACTGCCCTGAAGAGCCTACCATCTATCGACTTCAGACAAAAAGTAGGAATTGAGGACAGATCTCCTGAATAGCAACCCAACACCCTATCAGCTAGTTCACAGTATCCCAGCTTGATTTCTACTCCTTATCTTCATGGCAGCACAAAAAACACCACTAGGGCAAGAGGTTTTAATTGTCATGTTGTCTTCAATGCCAGACATAATTGACAAATACTGTGATGATCTACTGCATATAATGCACATAACTGAGAAAATACCTGACTGAATAGTAACTTGCGTTATCCTTGCATAAGCAGAATATTCATCTGGGCACCTGTCACAATGGCATCGTTTTCTTCCTGTAATGGTAACAGTAATTCACTGATTCACCAGATTTAGGCTACTGGTACATCAGAATCTGACCCTGAGAAGCAATTAAAGACTATTTGGGTACTGGATTTACAGAGAATGAAAGATCAGGTCCAAACTCTAAATTATTTTCAGTTTCTTAATGGCAGTGAAAGCTAAGAGCAGCAGTAGGAATGCTAAGCAACTTTTTAAAAAGGCTAAAACCACCAGCTGGAAACACCTGGAGGAAGAGTCAGTGAGATTTTTGCTCTTAAATTAGTCCAACTCTCTTGATGATTTTATCCAATTAGTTTGGGTTTTTTACCTTACAATGCACCAGTGGCCTGCAATACTAATGAAGCAAAGTAATTACCCAACAGAACTACTATTTAATTGCTGAACATGAATATTAACAGCTCAATAATAGTGGCTAAAAAAATAAACATTGGTCTTCTGAATCCCAGTAGTTCCTCCAAAGACACTTCAGCTAGGAACCTGAAGCAGTTTAACCTTATATGTGGTAATTTGTTCAATTTGTATACTTCTTTAAGTAGTCCCTGGTCATTAACATTTTTAGTTATAAAGTTTGTGAAGTTGCAAAATAGAAATGCACTCACTCGAAATAGAAATCACTCATAATACTACTGTTGCAGTAGTTAAAGAAACTGCTGTTTTTGTAGAAGTCAGGAACCCAAGATACATTTGAAAGGTAAATTGAGGTCGGGCCACTTGGGCTTACTGAAGTACTTTTTACCATATTCCCCAGAGAAAAAAAAATCAGCATAAAAATGGGCAGAACAAACCTTCCATAGGAACAGAAAACAAATCAGTGCTTGTGCTTTCCACTTAAGTTCTGCCTTTAGACACCCCAAACTCTCACTTTTTAAGGTGTTAGTAGTTTTTTGTCCTTTTATCATGTCTGATTTACATCTCTGTATTTTTAAGATATCTGCTAGATATACTCTAACTAATAAATAATAATGGCACCATATATGTTTTATATGAACACCTCCCTTTTATTTAACTATGTTTTAAAAAAGCATATCAGCAATTTCCTCCTCTTAAACCCTTAATTAAGGTAATTTTGTTACTCTTTATCCTGTTACTTTTACGCTGTTTAGTTTTAAACCGTACAGCATAATTCTTTTGACATAATCAGCTAGCTTCCATGATGTAATAACGTATCAAGGACACCAGCTCAAGGTATGCAGGGTGCCCTTGGTGCTAAGGACTGCTTGAATTCCGCAGAGAAACGTGAACAGATAGGGTATTTTCAACTGAAGACAGCAACATAGCAAACAGCACTGCAGTGTTGTCATTTTGAGGTAAAAGGTAGCAATCTGTTATTGTGATCAGAGTTATTTAGAGGCTGCTTTCAAAATAGCTTTGCAGTCACAAATGTGTAAATATTTAATTTTTTTTCTAAGAAAACATGAACCAGTCCCTTGAGTGAAAACAGAACACATTTGAATTGAATGTACTTCTGTATAAAAATGATGGTTTCTTTCACAGGAAAAAACATATCAAAAGTAATGTATCCAATGGAACTCCAGTCTTGACAGATATAGATAAATAAAAGTTAAAATGTAGTGCTAGTGTTTGTCGCTGGAAACATAACACAGAATTTAGGCCAACATGTATTACAAATTTAGTACAGCTTTAAATACAATACCCAAACTTGAGAAATTGCTCCAACCAAGTGTTACAATTCTTTTTAGAGTCTTCCCTGTTTTGTGTTGATGACTAATTTCAGCCACTGAACTCTAGCCAAGAACGGTGAGAGGAAGGAATTAGGGGAAAATATGTACTTTACATAGTCAGTCTGGTACAGATACCAGAAAACTGCACACTACATTCTGGGCCCATCATGTGAACTTTTTACCGAGATACAATCATGTAGAAAATCAAAATGCATAGGGCCTATCTGTTACTCCATTGATAAAAAAGTGCAATGAAGTCCTCATGGTTTTCTTGTCTGTTTTCCTATTTATCTTTCTAACTCCCCACTCATTACCTGTATTCCACCTTCATCTGCCCATATTGGTTTTCCTAAGTTTAGCAGAGATTTTGCATGAGCAAGACAACAGTATTTGATACCAGACATGAAATTAAATTAGCAGTGTTGATTAACCACTCTCAGATGAGTCACCTGCTACTTCCCGTAAGACACTGCATCCAAAATTTGGAATAAGCCTATTGGCTGACAAATAAATTATCTCAGTACAGCTTAGCTGCTGCCCATGTGATGGAGGAAAGAAAATGAGCAGGTTTGTTCTCTTTTGGGTGGACTTGGGTGAACACCCTGTTACATTCCCAACCTGCACAATCCTCCTTCCATGGTGTTACTCTTCCACAGAACCAAAGAACACTCCTCTGCACCCAGCAGAGAAGGCAAATGCTACTCTACCTATGGACTGCAAAAGAGGAAGGGAGGGAGGGAGAGAGAGACAACCTTTGTGTCTTCTCTGCTTCTCCCTCACCCCAACATTGTGCTCTGCCCAGATGCAAGGTGACCCTAAGCAGTTACATGTGTAGACTTAAAGATTACAAGACAGAAAGTTGATGGTCCCTTTTTTTTCTCCTCCTGTATATGGAGCTCCCATTGACATTTCTGGGTGCTCCCTCTATAGAATGATAAGCAGCAGGTCAGAGGAGATGGAAAGGCTTTTTACCTGCCAACCCCAGAGTTCAGGATGTGTTGTTTCTCCTGCAGCAGCTGATGACAGCCTAACACCTTAGCAGCACTGGAGCTGCATTCCTACGCTGTAACAGGGGAAGCAGGACCAAGGGCCTGAACTAAGGTCTTGGCAGGTAAGTGAAGGAGAAACCAGTATCAAACAGCTTTGTTTGAAAGTGTACGTCTTTGTAATGTTTAAGTCTTAATATGTGCTCTGCTTTAGCTGGGAGCTTAAACTTCTACTTTCCAGAAGAGGGTTTGAGATCACCTATTAACTTTGCCAAGCACTTGCAAAAGAGTTGATGAAACTCATAAATGCGGAGGGTCTGGAAAGAAAGGTTATTGGTGCTAAAAATGTCTCAAAGCTGGGATTTCTTCTTAGAGCTGAGCAGAAGTGAATACTCAATTGGTGAATTGGTGAATACTCAATATTCAAAATATGAGCTCTGTTGAGATTGGGAGGAGGGTTTTTTTGCTTGGTTGCTTATTTTCTTTCAACTGGACATGCAGGGAACACCTGATGAAGGGAAATCTCTATATTCTTACTACGTTCCACTTCGTAAGCTTAATTATTGCAACTAGGTTTCCTATATGAGTACTTATGTCATTCAAAATGTGGTTTATTTCAGTAGTTATCAGGAATTTTGTTGTCAGTGTCAATACCATGTTCCAGAACATTCACAGAGATAACACACAGAGGAAATTGCTACCACTAAAGCAAATCCAATTAAAAAGATATTTACAGAAAAAAATATGCGATGCTAGTTAGCAGCTCAAAAGAGAAAAAACAAACAAACAAACCAACAAACCAACCACACATCCTTACATAAAGTAAGTCTTTCTTTTCCTTGCTTCTGGTAATATGAGGGTAATGGGTATCTTTCTGTTGACAGGCCAGTAAGCTTTACTTTTTGGAGTGAAAAACAAATTTGAGTCAGAGAAGGAAATCATAAGGAGCTGCAACATGCTAAGTTCTGTACCCGAGCTATCTACTACTACCTTATCCTGGAAAGAAAAAAGGGAACATGCGTAAAGAATGAACAACCATCCAGAACTGATGGGGCACCAAAGCCTCATCAATGTCCATTTCAGACATTCTTATCCCGCCTGCCCTTATTGTTACTAATATTCTCAATTTACTAAGTCAGTCCAAAAGTGACCTCTAAGTTTATGATCATCTTTCAGCAGGTTAACTAGGAGCTTGTAAAAAAGTTACACGTGCTAGTAGCAACTGTTAATTAACATTCATCAGAATTAAGGGAAAAAGTCATCAAACATTTATCTCCAAAGTCTGGGTATAGCTTTTGGGACCAAGGGTAAAAAATTACATGATATATTTTAAAAGTTTGCATTACTATAGCCATTGTTTTAAATCAACTTTCTCTAGACAAAATAAAGTGTTGTACTACATTGCAGCCTCACTGTTAGGAATGAAGATAGAGGAGACAATGCAGGAAGGCCAACACATACGACCAAAATGGAGAGTATCCAAGTCATAGAAGAATGGTAAGTTGGTCAAACTGTTGTCCAGTAAATGTTTACAATTTGCTTATAACTAATGTCAAGATTTGCCTTGGCTTTTATTCTTTGGGAATGTCTTTTTAATTACTTTACCTCCAAAAATTTCTATGCAAAATGAAGCAAAATCTGTCCTGACAATGAAAAGCCAACAGATTTCCATAAGTTAGGTTTACTTATGGTTTCTTATTCGTGCAATGGTGAGGAGGAATGGGAGATGTGTGCATGGTTCCATAGATCTGTGGTCTCTATAAGAAGCCTCTTCTACCTGAGGGATCATTTTTTTCTCTTTACCTAGACAAGAAGAAAAAACTAACAGGCAAAAGTGTACTTCACAGTCAGATCTTCAATGTAGTTACTTTTCATAAAACAGCTTGGACTATGGTTTTACCTGAATTAACCAAGGAAACACATACCTTGGAAGAAGGCTAACACACACTGAAAGTCTGAGCTTCTGTTTCTGTCTAAAGCTAGGGTTCATATTTATTGTGTTGGGGAAAATGCTAAACTATCTGTGGCCTTGAGTTATCTAATCCCATAAAAAGTAAATTGAAACTTAACTCTAGAGTATATGAACCCAAACAACTCATTGTCTTCATTGCTACTCACGGTCATTTATGAGAGGGCAATGCTGGAAATTTTCACAAAATACTATAGTGAAGAGAGCTTCCCAAAAGACAATAAGGGTACACAGGCTGCCTGTCAGCTCCATCTCCCTCAGCAGGGTCCTTTCACTCTCCTCATAAAGACTTTTCTCTTTCAAATCTGTGTGTTTATGTTTTTTGGTTCAGATTACAATGATTTTGCTGGATGGTTTAAATCTAAAACACTTCCTCATTTATTAGACCTTTTGGACTGCCAAAAAGCTATCACAGATAGCTTCCCATCATCCAATCTGCCTTGCACACAGAGTTGATAAATGGACTTGAAGAGGAATCATGTGGATAAATGTCGCTTATTGTGCCACATGATTACACAGAAGCTATTAACAACAGATAGTAAAGTTCTTGTGTTGGATACTATCAGGAAGGGGAGAGTGAGCACTCACAATTAAGTTGGAAACCGTATTTAATTGTTGCTAAGTAGCTTGGAGTATTACCTCCTCAAGCTATTCATTCATACATTAATGAATTAGTGACGCAAGTTAGTTTTCTGATCATTTATCCAGTGCGTCCACTGTTAAAAGCCACAAATAATTTCCTTCAGAAAATGGGAATAACGACATTTTCCCATTCCTTCTCTGTCCAGTTTTGCCAGCAACATCCATCACATCTCGTGCCAATAGATCATCATTCAGGTCAATAGCACTAAACAGAGGGAATCTTAGCAACCCTTAGGTACAAGCACAGAAAAAAACACTAATTTAAAAGCTCTCTGAATTGCTATTTTGTTGGGTCTCATTAGTATGCTCTTGGCTGCCAAGAGCCTTTTGTTTTTCTTGTCCTTCCTGAACCAAATCATGTGGCCGAATTGATTGGCCAGTGATTGGCCAAACACCATAAGAAGCAGGCAGGGACATGAGGTGTCATCTAAACCCCTCATGAAAGCAAGTCTATTGTCAGATCCCTGAAATCACATCTCTGTTAACTGCAGAGGCAGGAATTTAGTGCTGTTGTGGGTTTTTGTCTTTGAGTCTGATGACTAAAAACAGTGGTAGAAAACTTGTAGAAAGCCAAATGCATGTCTCATAACATTAAACACGTTTAATGAGCTATTGAGATAATGAATGCACAAGTGAACAATATTCCCCTGTCATGGCTGAAGCCTTGTTGCTTCCAGTTTTAACTCTAGACTAAAGTGCAGTTGAAAGGAGAATTTTTGAATAAATGTATGAAAACACTGGTATAAAAATAGAAGCGTATTTGTAATGATACTTTGCTTTTGCAGCCAAAACCCTACTGCAGATGAAATTTTGTCTTGGGCTCAGAATTTTGACAAGATGATGAAAACACCAGCTGGGAGGAACCTTTTCAGAGAGTTTCTTCGAACAGAGTATAGTGAGGAGAACCTGCTTTTCTGGCTTGCATGTGAAGATCTAAAGAAGGAACAGAACAAGAAAGTTATCGAAGAAAAAGCAAGACTTATATATGAAGATTACATTTCTATACTATCACCAAAAGAGGTAAAGCTGTAAATGTCTCATTTGCATTTTCTTTTATTCCAGAGCAGAAATGTTATACCCTGGATTGCCAGATGGGGGCCTGAAAGTCTGCTTGATCTGTCAGATGAAAGTCTTAGTGTGGATGTTAAATGAGGAAAGGAAGGGACAGAAAAAGTAGACACCTACCAAGCCACTTGGCATCACTGGCCACAACACCTCCAAGCTCTCTATAAAAAAGGAATAAAAGAGAAACTCCACAAACTGAAGGGTCCGAAATATGTGTGCTTCTTTAGTAACACCACATGCCTTCCAGAGAGAAAGTAAGTAATGCAAGTGTACTTCCGGAGAAAAGGCACCAAAATTACAGAATTTAAATCAGAATCATTATAGTATTATTTGCTGCAAGATCTGGCTGGGAGAAGAATCTAAATTAGAATAGAGATCACATGTTTTCTCTAATGAAAGATACAATGAGAATTAATAGAACCTTTTTTTTTCACTCTGTAAATGCAAGTAACTTTTACGATATCCAGTGGCCAAAAAAAAAAACCCACATCCTACCAAATTTGATATTTTAACCTAGCTGTTATATTTCATAATGAAGAAACAATTAGCTAGCTGCATAAAATGGTTTTGCTGAGATACATGCCCGTGTGCCCGTGTCTATGCATGTGCATGTGTGTCAGGGGGAGAATTGCCTAAATCATTAGCATGTCATTTCTGTGCTACAGAAATGCAATGGTCTAAGATTGAAATCTGTGCAAATAAATTCTGAAGACACATGGCTGCAACACTGCTTCTCAAAACTGCCATAACACTACACTCCTGCACGCTCTTTTATCTAAAAGCTGGTGGCCACTGGCCGAGCAGCCTCTCCGTTCTGTTCGTTCCTGCTGTGCAGTCTGGCCTGCTCACACTGCTACATTAGACAACAAATTCAATCAGAAACAGTGCCTGAGTTGAAAAACATCCCAGAAAAGGAATGCCACTTTCAGATGGATGGATTCCTTAACTCTGCTAGTGTGGGGTTGCGCAGACAGCCCTGTAAGCCCACGGGAGGGGGAAGCACGGGGGTGGGGAGCAGGGGAGGCTGTTGATGGTGGGCAAAGCAGGACAGCTGCCCATCCGTAGGGGAGGTGGACAAGGGGGTTGCACACTGCACCCCAGGTGCTGGGTGCAGGCCTGACCATCAGCACAGAGATGGAAAGTGTGTATCAAGCAGGCATTATGGGTGTTCTTCACAGAGAGGGTACCTGAACCGTAAGTACAGTTTGCTAGCATGAGCAGGCAGCAGTTTACTCACAGCTGGGCTGCGTCATAGTTGTGCCTTGTGACCAATAGCCAAGTAACAGTGAATCTTGGAGGAGAAAGAGCTTGCCTGTTGTGGCAGTAACACACTCCAATGTGCCAACGAACTAAAAATGCCATTGGTACTGAAGATGTAATAAAAATGTATATTTACTCCTCACTACCACACCACAGTATACCATGCCATGCTATACCACTGTATTTCAGACTTTGTTTCACCACATATACAAACACACAAGCTCGCACATCCACACGTGTTCTTGAGCCGCAGAAATGACTTTATGACCTGTGAGATTGTAAAAAGGTATGTTTATTTACAGCTCTGGACACATGGGGGAATAATTCTACCTAAGACGTGCAAATTTCCAGTAGCTGTGAGCTTGGTTAAATGCAGTAAAGTGTTACATATTCATGAAAGTTCTAGGAATGCCTATACATATTCATAACCTGTCCCCGAGAAGGAGGTTCTTATTACAATAAGTTCCAGGAAACTATTTCCATAGTCTCCACCTCCAGCTCCTCCTGGTTGCACCTACACAGTGATGGTGAACCTGGGTCTTCTTCTCTGTACACGGTCACCTTTGGCCTGGTGTGATGAGTTGGTTTGGACTCAGACTGCTGAGCTGGTTAGAACTGGCGTATTTCCTGTCCTGTGCCCAAGTTTCGGTTATCTGGTTCACCCAAGGATGCACCAAGGATGCACCCAAGGTTTTTTATCTTTGCAAGGCCTGTGAAGTCATCAGTGAACTCCTGTTTCCCATACAATAAGTTACACAAAGCTAAGCAAGGCTAGGCAATTGTGATGTGCGTTAAGGGTTAGCTCTTTAAGTGTTAGGTCTTTAGTTCTTTAAGTGTTAATTAGTTAATTCCCTGTATCATTCTGAGTTGTCACATCTGGGAGCGTGCTCCACATAGCAAGCTATCTTGGTGCGTGGAGCTTTGCAGGGTTAAACTCAATCCTTCAGACAATACTATTATGTATTTATATGGTTGCAGAGTTGTGGAGTCAGGCTGCAACCTGGTGTAAATCACAGTAGCTGAACTGATCTATACTTGGTATTTCTCTATTCAGTGTTTTGACCTTTTTCTTCTTAACTGAGTAAACCCTTGCTGGCCCCAGTGGGCTTCCCTGTTATTGCCTTTTTGATTAATCCAGAAGGCATTAATTTTACTGGTTTTAGAGCATGTCGTGGATAAGCTGTACATTCACTCAAACTTCTAAAAGATATTCTAAAATCGCCTGTGAATTCATCCCAAGCATAATATGCCCTTTTCTGCCTAGGTGCAGGATTTTATTACAAATGGGAAGTAAATGAGGAGCTAATGTGGAAACTTGCTAACAACTTCAGTATGGATATACGATATCCTGAAAATTGACGGCTGTTAAAGGGTCTTGAAAAGAAGAACAAATCTGAAATAGTTAGTATTAATGGGGAGAATAACACGATAAAAGTGATAGAAAACTGGGTAATTTGCAAGTAACAAGTGTAGTGTCTGAAAAAAAAAAACTGAGAAAATATCGAATCTCCTAAAGATTTAGCCACAAATGGCCAGAAAAACAAACAAACAAAAAAATCAGCTCTCTGAATGACAGTAATTCAACATTCATTTCACAGAATCACAGAATGTTAGGGATTGGAAGGGACCTCAAAAGATCATCTAGTCCAATCCCCCTGCCAGAGCAGGAACACCTAGATGAGGCTACACAGGAATGTGTCCAGGCAGGTTTTTAATGTCTCCAGAGAAGGAGACTCCATAGCCTCCCTGGGCAGCCTGTTCCAGTGCTCTGTCACCCTCACTGAGAAGCTGTTTCTTCTCAAATTTAAGTGGAACCTTTTGTGTTCCAGTTTGAACCCATTACCCCTTGTCCTACCATTGGTTGTTATCAAGAAGAGCCTGGCTCCATCCTCATGACACTCACCCTTTATATATTTATAAACATTTGTGATGTCACCCCTCAGTCTCCTCCAAACTAAAGAGCCCCAGCTCCCTCAGCCTTTCCTCATAAGGAAGTTGCTCCACTCCCTTAATCATCTTCGTTGCCCTGCACTGGACTCTCTCCAGCAGTTTCCTGTCCTTCTTGAACTGAGGAGCCCAGAACTGGACACAATATTCCAGATGTGGTCTCACCAGGACCACATTTGATGAAATAATTTTAAATAAGTACAAATTATTAAGGTAAGACAACCTATTTGGGGAAATCCAGGTTACTGAAGAACTTTATTTAGTTGCATTTTTTTTTTATTCTGTTATATAGCTGTGCTTCATCTGACAGATCTTAAGATGGATGCAAAGACCAAGTCAAAACTGAAATAGTTCATGGTCTCAGTCTGTAACTGTCTGGTGGCTCTGAAAAAGAAGCACAGTGCATTTATTGAATAAACTGATAAACTCAGCATGTTCTGTGGAGCCCCGTGAAATAAAGATACATATAACAGACTTTAGATATTACTGTTTAATATTAGTATGTTCTCATCTTCTTCAGGTTAGTCTTGATTCCCGGGTGAGAGAAGTGATCAACAGAAACTTGTTGGATCCCAGCCCTCACATGTACGAAGATGCCCAACTCCAGATATACACTCTAATGCACAGAGACTCTTTTCCAAGGTTTTTGAACTCTCAGATTTATAAGTCTTTTCTTGAAAGTATTACAGGCTCTACTTCTGAAACTTAGTTTTAGTTTTCAAATAAAATAACTTGATTTTTTGGGGGCTGGTGGGATGGAAGAAAAGTAGTTTAATAACATCTGGAGCTGGGTTCCTGGAGAACTACAGTTTAGCACTACTCAGGCTACTGTGAAGAAAACAAATACATATTATGGTCTCTGTCTACATTTTTATCGAGATCCTCCTTGCTCGAGATGGCATGGGAGGGGAACAATGGATTTGCCAAAATACATTTGTTTCACACTCCTTTCACCCTACTGCAGTCAAGATTGATGTATTTGTAGTTTTATGAACAGTCTCCTTGTGTATCCTCACAGTGCATGTGCAAGGTAATACTGCTTCACTTACCACTTAGTTGTTGCAATATTTAATCCAATAACATAAATTATATCTGTATTTAAGAACTTTTTTTGTGCAATACAGTCTTATGGTACATAGAAACAATTGCAGCAAACCAGAAAGAGGCTTGCATTTTTTAACATCACTAACTGAAAAAAGCCAATTTTTAAGGTGTAGCATTACTCAACATGCTCTACTGAGTACAATACACTGACTTTTTGAAGCCAATATTTCTGTACAGAAAAAAGAGCTATTTATCACTGTTTATTTAAAATAAATCAAGTGGAGGATTCCTCTGGTTGTTCACTGCCAAAACTGTGGCATTTTCATTACAGAGTTTGCAATGTCAAAAAAAAAAAAAAAGAAAAAAAAAGAAAAAAAAGCACAAACGACTTAAAGGGATCCATATCTGGGTGACACAATCTATGCGCTGATATTGTTTAATTGTTAAAAGAACAAAGATTTTCAATGTACATTTCAGATGTCAGATACTGTAATTGATTTATTAAAGACTGGCTATCCAGTTCTAACACTGTTGTATAATGTTATGTACTTCAGAAAAAAACAAAACAAAAACAAACAAAAAAACACTAAAACAAAAACAAAACACAAAAAGCTTGATAATTTAGTTTTTTTAATAAAGAAATTTAATAAAAGATTGCCTACATGTAGCATTTTAGAGCATTTTAGAACATTTTGATGAACTGCATCTGTCCTGCAAGATTTTTTTTTCGAAAGCTATATCCAGTAAAAAAATGTTTTTTAGACAAAGTAATGTTTTATGAGGTGGCGGGTTAAAGAAGTCTTAGCTTCTAGCCTCATTGATTTTGAGTAACTCCTTGAAAACAAGGAGTTTGGAGAGTAATATTAAACCAAACTTCAAGGGCTCCTAAACCTACAGTCCTTACCCAAGGAAAATGCCTACGGAAATGCAATGGGTGTCTTGCCTGGGTAAAGAATCCTGTACTGAGCCCTTAATCAGAGCTAAGGCAGCGTGGTACTCCCGTCACTTGGCTGCCATGGTGTTTTTAATAAGTGTTTGCTTCGCCTTTTTATCAAAAATTGTCCAATTTTAGGATGCATTTTGATGTGTAAAGAGACAGTGACTTAGAACTTAAAAAGACCCATCTTCATAGCTACCATAGACAAGCAAAATTAGCATTAGCATCCCTCACAAACTGCTAAAAATTTACCAAGAAACGGCTTTGAATACTTGTTAAATATATATATATATATATGTCTGTATGTGTATATATATATATTTAATACTGACCACTCTGGTCTTGTACTTAGAATTGAGAGGCAAGGTTCTCACACAGGATGAAACATGGCATAAGCCTGTTGCTTTTGATGGGACTGGTAGGTCTGGCAGTCATGTCCTGGAGCAGAATCCAGCCCCAACACACTTGGCTCCAACCACCCAGTTACTCCAGTGCTGGCTCCCGCTGGAGCTGCCGCTGCCGAGGTGGGTCTGCTGCTATACAGCAACTGGTAGGACACAGGTCTTGGTTCATTTTCTGGGGCTTGTTTTTTTCCTTTGTTTTACTACCTCTCATTTTTTTAATTTATTGAACATGCTTCAAAGAGCAAGTCTGGGGAATTTTTTAATCATTCTTTTTACTTGAAACCTGTGTGCTTTTTTTGGATATATATACGAACAATTTAATGAACTGTTTCTTAAACTCATTTGGTTTTGTAATTTATATAGAATTCAGGAGATGATTAAAAGGGCTATTCTCTATTCCCTATGCAAATATTTTAACTGTTGTAGTGTTTGACAAAATGGGATCTAAAAAAAAATCTGCAAAGTGGAAAAGAAATCTGTTTACAGTGGCGTTGCTGACTATCCTACCATATTCAGCACTTTTAAATATTGTTATTTATGAAAATGTAGTTTAAAATGCAAGACAAAATATTTATAAATGTTTCTTTTAATAAATACGTGTTTTGTCTGAAAGTGTTATTGTGTTATGATAACTTCATTCATGTTGGTTAGCTACTTACCATAATGAATAAAATATTCAATTGTTATACTGATAGAAAAATAACTATGATGTTTACAAATCCTGAGGGGGGAAGATTCGGTGAGAAAGGACCACCTCCTTCTACTGTGAAATACTGTTAGAAAAATGCATTTTTCTGGCTTTTTTTCTTAATTGGAATTTAACTATGGTCCTACATACGTCTAGTATCATTCGATTACAGTTATATTTACTGTGGTACTAGGCATATACAGCATCATATATGTATATATTTACATAGCGTAATTTCAAGTTTGTTGGTGTTTGAGGCACAATACATTTAGTCCACACATCTAAACAATGTGTAAGAGACAAAACTGCATGCATAAGTCTTTACAAATGTAGACTTGAATATTCTTTATGTTACTATTTGATGGTGACCTGCTAGTCATAAGCTATCTTTATAAGATACTTCACACAGGTAGAAGTTCTTGTCAACATAGACAAGTCATACTTTCAAGGACACCTTTAAAGCTAAATGTGCAGGCCCTAAAATATGATCTTGATTTCTAGCGTAAGATTCCAAAATCTGTATTTGGAAACTGTTACGTCATTTTGAAAAATATTACACAAATCTTCAGTGTAATACTGCAATGAAATCACGTTCAAAATTTCTTGTCTTAAATCCTCTGTTTGGAGGGATTTAAAAATTGAACATAACGTGGAGTTTCTTTCTTGGAGCAAATGCTCACATTAAAATGATTAATATACATTTCATCTATCAATTTGGGTTTCCCAAATTTTTTTATTAAAAATGCGTATGGTCCAAATGGACAACAAATCACACCATAACATGATCTCATTGCCTATCATACTGTTCTTTGAACACAAATTGTAAAACAGTCAAACTATTAAACTGATTTATTGTGCATGCAGTGTACAATACACTTTGAAAAACTGCCTAAATACACTTATTCAATAGCCTGGAATAAAATAAGTATGTATTTAACTTGTATTTCAGTTTTTCATGAGAATGTATATAGCAAGTGCACTACAGAAAGTGAGTTATGTTTTTGTCACTTTTGCCTAGTGTCTAATCTTTTCTGTCAAACAGAACCTAAATCTGAATAGCCGCAAATAAGCACAGCACTTGGGTACACTCCTAAGACCTCTAGGTTTCAAAGAAATCCAATACATGTTGTATTACGCACATGCTCAACTTAACTGTTTACAGTCAACTGAAAGCTGAAAGTAATTTGGGACACCCAGGACAAAACAAATCAACAGTATTTCGGTTAGACTGAAGGCATGTATGGTATGAAGGAGACTGAAGGTACCATGGAGAAAAGCCAGGTCGGTGACAGGGGTGGCTGTGCTGCAGGTTACCCAGCCGCATCCAGGCAGCTGTGGCACAGCCAGGTCCACAGCCACCCCACTGCTTTCTGGAGCACCTGTGGAGTCCACGGGATCCATTCGCAGGACACCACAGAGTGGACATAAACCAAATTTAAGCTAGAAATAGCTCTGTTTTAAACTGAAAGTATGCTGAAGTGTCTGCTAGGTTGTGGTCTAAACCAAGCAAATAGGGAAGACCTACATTCTGCCTTAAACAGTCAGGTTTTAAGATGTCACCTGATGCCAGACTTGCTCCCCCAAGCAGCAAATTCAATCACAAGGAGCATCTGCCTGTGGAACCAGTATCTGAAACAGGTGGGAGGCTCTTTCAGTGAGAGCAGCTTGCTGGACTGACCACGCTTGAGCCCGCTCAGGAATGGGCAGCTTCTGCATGCAGTAAGTGCTTGTGAAAGACATTTAGCATAAGTATTCTGCAAAGCCAATTCAAAAGCAATCAAAGCTGATGCAACAAAGTCTTTTAACTTCAGCGAGACTACACCACAAGGAGTAAAGTTCACACTTCTGCAATGTCTGTGAGGCTGCTCCTGGCAGTATTAACAACCCAGCCAACAACAGCCCCAGTCCTTATCAAATACAACAAAGCGAAAAATCAGGGTTCCATGTAGACAGACATCTGCAATGTTTGCTGCAAGTTGATTTGAACCATGTCTAACCACCAACTACAAACTAAGGTTATTCTCAACCCTTAATGCTGCTATGTGGGGAGACCCAAGAGCAGCACTGTAGTACGTGCTGGGACATGGCTTCGGTGATGAAGGTCCAGTCCTATTCACCTATAGACTGAGTACATTTGCAGTGACAAAACATCAGCCCCATTCACATAGGTCCTGAATACTTCTGTCGGCGGTAGAAGTGACATTTGTGGGATGAAAGAAAAGAGCAATAATGGTGCCAAAATCAGCTAGGGAAGACAAACAAGCAAAAAAACCAAAACCAAACAAATCAAACCAGACATTACTTCAATTCTATACCAAAAGCTAGATTTTGCCCCTTCCATTACCCGTAATCTCACTCTGTGGAAATTAATCCTTCTGATTTAAAACAGGGCTACAATTCAGGTGATTCAAAGGCTGCCCATCATTCACTGACTCACACTACGTATTTTTCTTCTCAAAAGCTTTACATTAAATCCTCCTTACTCTAAATTTCCTGAGTTCTGCATACTTTTCTTACAAGCAGAGTTTACACAGCTGTTAAGACTCTCATAATTTCTTTCATTGTTACGGAACACCAAAGATACTTGGTCTATTAAATGCATACATTTAATCATTTTTCTTTACCTTTCTGAAGGAAGGCTTCAGGGATCTTCACGGGCAGGTGGCAGTGAATGCAAGGGAAGCTTTCAGTGGGTGAGATTTCATAAGCCAATGGCCTGGGCCATTTGTCGGTGCCAGACTAGCCGCACAGACTACACACTCTCCATAACACTCTTCAAGTGTGATTTCACTTGTAAGTTATTTCTACATTGTATTTTGCCAATAAACCTTATTCAAAGTGGTGCATTTATAATCATAGGAAAACATTTTTATCCAATCATTCATTTTAATGTTTAACATTGTGAATAACGAATTCTCACATTGAGTGTATTGCCTTTGGATTTCCACAATGGAACAAAACTTCCAAGTTTTCATTTGTGATTAGCAAAAGTACTTAGGTGTGCAAGCATTACTCTTGCTTTTGATACTACATGCATGAAAATGATGATTTATTAATGTATCATAATGGAAGTAACAGTTATTTCATCAGTGTAATTTAGTTGCAAAGTATGATTACCTAGTTCTGTTTAGACATGAACAAGGACAGAAAAACAGCAGACCTGATTTGACTCCTCCATTTACTGTAATATAAGATACCGCCTAATAAAGTTTTATGGATAGTTGCACATTTTTATAATAAAGTATCTTCTTCAAACCGTTTTGAGTCTAGCCAAGAATCTCATTAATGTCGTTATCTAAAACAAGGTTACTATGCCACCCTGTCTGCCTGCCAGAGGGGATTTGTCAAGATCATCCCACAACATCCATCACATCGCATTTCCTAAATGACTGCATCTTCACTGCATCCCAGTTTAGAACTTGGACATAAGACACTGTACTCAGATCTGTATTTTGTAAACAGGTAGTCTTTCACTCTCACCACTAGCCTCTATGTAAAGGCTCTTTCAATTGCCCTTTTTTTTCTTCTTCTGACAATGCATTTCTTTTCCTCCAAATGGTTAATTTTACACCTGTGTTTCCGTGGAGGTAACCTTCCACAAGTGTTTGCAGCTTCCCCCTTCTCCTCACGGTATTTTTATTCTGAAATCTTCTGGAGCGGGAGGAAAAGACCTGTAAGAGTAACCTGGATATCCAAATCCCTGACTGACACCTCCCACTTCCCCTCCCGCATCAGCAGCCCCGGAGATTGGCCGCAGTGCGGGAGGACACGGAGCAGACGCGCCTTAAACTTGTGCTATGGAGGATTTGGCGAGATTTTGAGGTTTGGGGCCTTTTTTTTGTTTTGTGAGAATAAAAAACACACCCAACCACCACCTTCTGTGCAGCGTTAGCAGCCCCTCTGCGACCCGCCAGGGGGCGCACGGCTCCAACCACAGTGTGCGACCAGCCCCCTCTTCTTGCGGCACCGTGGGGGAGCCCGGCTACCTGAGCCCCGCCCCTTTGCCCTGCCCTGCCAGCGCTGGCCAATCAGAGCGCGCCGACCTAAGGGCACATCCCGTGAAACGAAGTTTGCCGAACCCCTTCGCCCCTTTCCGCCAGCAGAGCCCCGATAATTCCCGACTGCTTCTGAAATCAGAGCCGAGCCTCTTCGGCAGCTTCCGGAAACCCGGAAGGGAGGCGGCCGAGCACGTTCGGGTGTCTCCGGGCCCAGCAGGGCGGGCGAAGGAAGCGCGGCCGAGCTGCGGGCCCAGCCGGGCATGCGGCTGCTCTCGCGAGTTCTCCGCGCGGCGCAAGGCTGTCGGGCCGCCGCGCTGCCCCCTCGGAGCCCCCGAGCAGCACCGGTCGGGAGCGGCGCGGCGGGGACATGCCCGCGGCAGCCGCGCCGCGGGCTGAGCGCCCGGCCCTGCCTGGACGAGCTGTTCGCCGCCCCCTCCTTACGCCGCCTGCTGGAGGCGCGGGCGCGGGGCGAGGCGGGGCCGGAGCTGGCGGCGCGGATCCAGCGGCTGCGCGACAAGGAGCAGGAGCTGCGCGACACGCGAGAGCTGGCGCGACAAGGTGCGGGCCGCCGGGGGAGGGCGGGGGCGGGGACGAGGGCGGTGACGCGTAGGCCGGCGCGATTGCGGGTGGAAGGTCCCCAGAGGGCGGGCGGAGGCGGCCGCGCGTGCGGAAGGCGCGGCACGTGCCGGCGCGGGGCGGTGAAAGGCGGGAGGGTTAAAAACCAACCCCAAACCCGTCAGCTGGTGAAGCGTGAGGCGGTTTCCTCGTGGCTTCCGTCACCGGAAACAGAGGAACCTCCAGGGCAGGGGGGAGGGCGGTCAGCCGGGGGGCAGCGGGAAAGGGCCGTTCGCCGGTCTGGAAGCCGCTGGCAGTTGAAGGAAGAGCAGCGTAATGGCATCTATTTAAAATAAATCAAAAACAATTAATCAGGGATAGAAAACTCGGGGTTTTTGTGGATTTTTTTCGTGCTGTCAAGACAGACCAGCACACCAGCCTTCGTGCCTCCGTTCCAGCAGTCGTAGACCTTGGTGCCCGTTCGTGCTGCCCCCTCATTGTGGTTTAACTCTGTATGGTGTTAGTAGCCGCACACTTCTAGTGTTTCCAAGCAGGAAATACTTTTTATTCTGAATCAAACTTTGTTTTCATAGCAGTTGGAAACCAAAATGCAGAAAAGCAGTACTTTAAAATCAGTTAACATTCACTAGATCGTTAAATGCATGTTCCCTAGGTCGTTTTATAGTTATTGATTCTCTAAATACTGCTTAAATATTTCAGCTGATGGAGATGACAAACACTGTCTGAAAACAGCTGGTCTTTGGTTTGGGGTTTTTTCTCTTCTATTCCTTCTCTCCCACCTTGGATTGAAAAAGGAGATCTGGTACATTTAGGACAAATTAATCAATGATCCAATCTAAGTGAATGAAGTTGAATGGAGGAGTTTTTTTCCCCATTCTTTTCAGAACCTGCTGAAGAAGCCAGTGTCATCAAAACCAAGCTTAGAACTTCAGCAAAGTGGAGTAATTACAAGTGCTTAGTCAGTAACTTTGAACACCTCTATAGTTTATATTTTAAAATATTCAGATATATTATTTTAACTGATTTTTAGGGCTTATATTACATTTGTACCTTAGCATATTCAACTATTAAGTAGATTCTTAATTGTTTAATAATTGAATTATTAATAGCAGGTTTGATTGTATTCTGTTTATAATTAATTAATTCTAATCCTTCCTTTTGTTGGCCTTAATTATCAGCCCTTAATCAGTCAGTAGTTATTGTAAAGAAGTGTAGATAGTTGGAGATGATCAAGTTTATGTGTTTATAGTTAGTCAGCTAGTCAACCGTGCATGCTTTTAGCCAGCTGTAGGTGAAGCATGCTTGGTGTTTAAACCAATTTATGCATGACTGTCTTTTTTATTTTCTTTTTACAGAAGTGATTAGGGAAGGGCTTTAAATTACCTGTGTTAAGCCTGAATTGTAAAGTCCAAAAGTTTAATTTAGAATTGCGGTGATGACACAGTTACAGTGGTGAAAACATGTGGCTGTATTGTAAAAGTGCACCTCCTGTCTCAGGTGAACGGATTTTAAAACTTGCTTTACACTGCAAGAAGTCTGGCATCTTTCTTTTCCTCCTATGGCTGCTGCTATGTGTCTCTGTGTCCAGCCCAGTTCCCCCTTTTTCACTGTGTGTACCATTTTCCCTTTTGGGTGTACTGTCTTTTTTCTACTGTGTGAGTGAGCTGAATCAGTGCGAATCAGAGGCTGCTTAAGATGTTGAGGTTTAGTTAAATGCAGGGTTTTTTTGGAGGGGTGGGTATAGTTTGATATTGGCCATAAAAAATATATATATATATATATATATATATATGTACATATCGAAACTGTAGTACAGAAAAGCAAGTCTTAATTGTAAAGCATTACTGATGTGTTAGAAGTCTTGCAGCTGTTCTTGAATAAATTGACAGAGATAAAATTCTTGAAATTACTATTACTGTCTTCAAAAATTTTGCATAGAATGATAAGAGTCCTTGTAATGGGGAGTGTCAGTTGTGGGGCTGCTGTGCTCTTAAAATCCTTGATGTTCCTGGCACAGTGAAATACAGAAGGTAATTTCTTAGTATCACAGAATGGCTGAGGTGTGAAGGAACCTCTGGAAATCATCCAGTGAAACCCCCTTCAACCAAGGTCACCATCACCAGATCCCTCAGGCTTGTGTCCAGTTAGGGTTTGAATACCTCCAAGGATAGAGACTTGGAGACTCTGCAGCCTCTCTAGGCAACCTATGCCACTGTTTGACCACCAGCACAGCAACTGCTGGGTTTTGTAGTTGGGTTGGTGTGTTGATTTTTTGTTGTTGTTATTTTGAGGGGTTTTTTTTGGTTGTTTGGTTGGGTGGTGGTTTTTTTTGGTGGGTTTTTTTTGGTGTTTGGTTTTTGTTTTGGTGTTTTTTGTTTTTTGTTTTTTTTTTTCCAAACATATAAGTGGAACTTCTTGTATTTCAGATGTTCCCATATCTCATATCTGAATAATATAATAAAACACTCTTGATGTTCATCTTTGTTATAGTTCATATTATTAATAAAATTTTCTGGTGGGTTTAGTGTGTTGGGGGGGTTTTGTGTGGCGGGTCATGGTTGGGTTTTTTGTGTATTTGTTTGCTTGTAGAGTAAGTTCTTCATGTAGTTATTTTTCAGAAGGTTTTCTGAGAGTGGCACTGATACAAACCTGAGGATTAACCATACTCAAATATTCCAGACGAGAGCGAAGATTTCCGGAAGCTTGCAGAGAAGGAAATCACCTCCTGTGAAGAAGAGATACTTGAACTGAAACACCAGGTTAGATCCCCTTTGAAACCCTCTGTTTCCTTCCTGTTCCTAAATTAACAAATCTATATTGTCTTCTCATCAAAATAAGATCATTATGATAAACTCTTCTTCTCTGCCTTTCACTGCCAATTATACTCCTCAACTAGTGTCTGTTATCTAAGGAAAATGAAAAATGCAGATGGTTTAGAAACAGCCTGTAAGTAACTGCCTACTTGTGTCCTACTTGTGTCTGAAATTCTTTGAATCAATAAATATTAATCAGTACTATAGTATCGGTGCTGTGGTTTGTCTTGTCTGGGTATTGCTTTATGGATATCCAGCTTTTTATCTATTGGAAACATTGAACTTATATAGTATCACACACACTAGTTGTTTGGGTTTTTTTTTTTTTTTAAATAGTTTAATACTCTGTAACTACTTTAAACTGCTACCTTGTATAGGTTCTACATAGTATCCATCTTATTTAATATCAAAATAATGATCTTTAGGTAAACAAACTCTTACATACTCCTAATGTTACTGGTGAAGTAGATGCCGGAGTTGTCAAATACTTTATTCCTTCAACAACAGTCACTTTATAAATATATTTTTAAATACTTATGATATTGCCAAAAGAAGTTTTTCTCTGTGGAAAGAAACATCACTTAACACTGGTAAAGGAAGATGATTGAAAAGCATCTGCAAATCATCAGGAGTTTTGATCCACCTTGCAAAATTGTGATACTTTTTTTTGGTAGTTGTGTATCTTTCTTCTACAGATCAATATAAGGCTCTCCCTTTTTAAATAAATAACTGAATAATACTGCTGAGTTGTTGTTGAAGTACTGTCTTCCTGAACATCCATACTGTCCTAGCTCTGCAGTTGAGACCACATTAAAAGATAATCTGATGGGAAGGGAGACGCTCAGCTGTTTTGCAAGAACTGGCATGTATCCTGTGGTGTGCAAATGTCTCAGGGCTCCTGATGCGTGAAAATTTCCCTGAAGTGTCGTAGGTCTTCACAGAGACTGATGTAGCTCCTGTGACTGTGGACAGACACAGGGAGCCTTCTGTCAGTGCAGCATCCCCCCACCTCTTCCTCAGTGCTGCCTTTTCACTGCAAGAGGCACGAGGAGCCTGTCTTCTGGGCAAAAAAGGAGCTAGTGCAGAAGAATGTAGTTTTGATCGATTACAGACAGGTCTGGCATTTTGTTAGTGTCTTGGTTACAGATAGCAGTGTCAGAGGGAAGTCTTAGCTGGGTGTTTTTGTATTCGCAGATAGTGTTGCTTTTGCTTCCTTCAGAAGAAACAGATGAGAGTGATCTTGTCATGGAAGTAACTGCTGGAGTTGGAGGGCAGGAAGCCATGCTGTTTACCTCGGAGATATTTGATATGTATCAACGATATGCTGCCTATAAAAAGTGGAAATTTGAAATATTAGAATACTTTCCCAGTGAAATAGGTCAGTAATGACAATAATTAATCTTTGTAACTTTTTAATTTAAGTTGAAACACTCATTCATATGACACTTGAATTTCCTGACTACAGGAAGCTAATTTGTGCTAACTTAATTTTAGAAGCGGAAGATTGTTTGAATGTCTGAGTACAATTTTCTTCAGCTTCTGTATTTGAGAATGAAATTACATTTCAGAAGTACTATTAAAATACTAAAGTGATAAAAATAAATTTGTCTTTCAGTAGTTTCAAAAAGTAGAAATGAAAGTGCTTGGTGAAAGAAAAGTCAGAAAGCTATGCAGATATGTTGGTTTAGCTTTATTTTTTTTTTTTTGAATACAGATTACACATACGTTTTATTTGGATATGTTATTCTACGTAGTTGTTTAATGTTTCTAGTGTTTATACATCAGTTTGGTGGTAGGTTGAAAGTCTGTTTATTATGGAACCCTTGGTAGAGAGGGATCAGTATAATTAAGACTGTTCTTGAGGTTTAATCTAAAATGTCTTGAATTTATCTGAAATAATGTCACCTGAGAATTTGTGTAAGAAAATGGGAAGTTTGCATATAGCTCATTTATAACAACTAATGGATGAGCATAGTGAAGGAATTTTAAGACTTTGGGAGGAGAGATAAGAGATCTAATTATTTATTAAGGACTTCAACTAAAATTTCACAGATTATCACTTTAACAGCTTGATGCCAGTAAAAGGAGATGTTGTTTCCTTTTTCCCCTCTTTCTTTCTGCCTGTCTGAGCAGTCCTACCTTTTTTTTTTTTCTTTTCCTTGTCTGTTTCGATGACCTTTCACTTAAACTGACAAAGACTTTGCTTTTTACAACTAGGATAGTTTTTTACCTAGAATAATGTGTTAAGTCAATTCTCCTGAGCCTTAGAGCTAACATAAAGTAAGCAGCAACAGGGGCTAAATGCAAGCAGGTGGATAAACTGGATCTTCTGGTGAGGATGAGCTGTGAAGTTGTTGCCCTGCATCTCATGGGAGAGTGTCTTTGCAAAGATGGGGAGTGGTAGGTTTATACAACAAACTGAGGCTGTGGCACATGTTAGTTAATTTTAGCTTAATCCAATTACTGTGTAAGGTTTTTTCAAAAAGATCAGGCTGCTATCTTTTTGTTGCTGATGATTTTTTGCATTGGCGATTGTGATTATGTGTCTTTGCAGAGTCACATCCGTTAATCCAACTGAAAAACAGCACAGAAAACCCCTCAGATTAGTTTTGAGGTAATCCAGCACAAAAGCAGAGAAATGCTTGTGGTGGGGTAGAAGCAGAACCATGTGGCTACTCGTGGTGGCAGTGAGAAAACCAGAACCTCTTTCCAGGAGCGAGAGGTTCAGTTCGCTTAAGCCACCTGTGAAACTGCAATCCAAAACATGGAGACATGCCCAGCCGCTGGCAGAGATTTTGGTTTTTGACCAACAGGTCGCTAGCCACGGTTCTTTGTAGGCTAGATTTGCTAAGTCTGTCTGTGCCAACAGGTCTGCAGGCTTACTGTTAGCCATGCTGTTGTAAGTAAAACTAGCATATTTTGCTGACCTATGTTTTGCTGTGGAGGTAATTTATATATTATGGTGGTTATAGATCAGTAGATTGGCACTTGTGCAGTTTACTGTTCCTGGCTCAGATTGCTTGTGAAATGTTGCCTGTATTGATACTTTGTTCAGTATTTTTTTCTTAGTGAAAATTTGAAGTGGAAATGGGAAAAGTTAGGATGTTAGGATATGAAATCTGTCAGAAAAACTCTGATCTCTTTTCAGTCAACAATAAAATTGCAGAGAGATTTTAGCAAGCTTTAAGAAATGTGATGCTTCTTCTAATGCTTCTTCTGCTTACTTATGCCATAGTTTGCACACAATGATATTTTCAGGTATCTTGAACATTTTCAATGTCAATCACATAGAAATTCACAAAAAAAAAATCCACAGCTCTCCTAATTGAGCTTCTCATGTCATTGAACTACATTACCCTCACTAGAATAATGAGGGTCTTTCTGTGCTTTAAGACCCTTTTTGCATAAATACAGTTTTTGATTCACTGTTACATTTTGAGGAATTGAAAGATGGTTCAGAAATTGGACTCCATGGAGGAAAACAGCTGGACATCACAAACTGGGAATTTGAAAATCTAGGTATGTTGTTATCACTACAAACTTAAACTCTCCTGAACATGTCACAGATGTGGCTGCAGTTCAAGTAGACAGACTGTACCCATGGTATATGTATTAATGCTGGCAGAAGTGAAGGAGAAGAGACAGAACATTAGCTTTTGCAGTGAACTGCTTATCATGTAATTAATACTTGTCAGTAGTGCCACAACCTTGTGGACATTCACGTTATTTTTACTCCTGACGTAGCCTGGCTTCTTCTTCATGTGCATAAGTTGCTTATGATTTTTTATTACTTGCTTTTAATGTAAAGGAGTAAGTTTTATTAGTCAACTACATTGATTATTTTTAGGTTATATAACATTCTTTAAGAGTAAAGAAGAACTCTTTTGTTCATTTGAATAGTGTTTGCATAGCTGTAGAAAGATTTCACAGTACCTGTTTGAATGAAACTTACTGTTAAAAACTGAAGATTTTGAGAGATACTCTTATTTGTTAATTTATATGCTTTATGGTCAGATATATTTTAAACATGAGGAATTTATCTTACAGAACTGAGAGTAGATGATGGCTATAAGTCATACCAGTGAAGCACTAGGTATGTTGAACAGTGGATTTGAATCAAAGTGGTACAGATTTGTACAAGTAGGATAAAAATTTTAAAGGCAGAAGGACAAAAGTGAGATGAAAGAGAAAATAAGTAGTTTAGGCTATTTGCCAGTAACATGACTGTAAAAGGAAATATGTTTTAATAAAGTTATAAGGGAATGTTAAATTTCTGTAGAATGAAAACAGTTTGTAAACCTTCTCCATGGAGGTGAAAAACCAGGCCTACATTCTGGGTGATGATTTTTTCCTGGTCTGCAGGGCATTTTCTGATTCTATGTTGTCTTCATTTTCCTCTTTTAAAAAGCTGATAACTTGTCCCTATGGTTGATTTCCTTTGTCTAGAGATACTTATCAAAGACACTGTTTTAGGCTATGTGCCAGTTCTTTTCCTCAGCTGTGGTTTCGTGTTGCAAGACTTCAACAGCAATACTGTTTCAAGGCTCTAATAATTCCCTTGGCACACCATCCATTGTGATGGGGCTGGGAGCTGAGCTGGATTAAAAACCAAACTGGGGGAAAATTTACATGTGTTTATAGTGCCATCATTTCTCTGATCCTTCAAACAGTTGTACTGACATGACTGAAGGGTTTGCACATGAGCAAACAAGGAAGAGCAAGATGACATAAACTATTGCAACGAACTCTTTCTCTCACAAAACCGTGCTTGTGTTGGGCTTTACTTCCAAGTTCCAAGCTATTCAATACTGGTTTTGAGTACATTGCTGTCAAGTGTTTTGCTGGATGTCTTGGTAAGACGGGGAGGTGTTGGAGTTCTGCTTGCTTCAAGGGAGCAACAGATGAAAATGAAATGAAAGAGCAAAGATGAGACATGGGTAGGATGTGGAGAGAACTAATAGATTTAAGAGTGTGAATAATGCTCATCCTTTAGGTAGAGCTGTTTTTTTCCCATTGAGTGATAAGGCTCTGAACTAACAATGGAAAAGTGATATAGTTTCTGAAGGTAGCTTTCAAAATTTGATCTTTGTGTAAACTTACTACTGGTTTTAGAGTTCTACAATGGTTTGTGAGTGTATGTGTACATGTATGTACATGGTTTGTAGACAACCTATTTATGTATATAAAAAAGTTAAATTTGACTCTTAAAAAATAATTTCACAATTTCTGAGATAGTGTGTATGTATGTCTGGCTTTGGTTTTTTGGGAGTTTTCTTGCATTGTTGGTGTAATTCTGACAAAGTCTTTAAATGGTGAATTCATAATTTTAAGAAACAAATGGCAATGATGCTTAAATACACTGTTTGAAACAGAACAGCACAGTACCAACAGTTTTTCTTACAGCTTTAAAATGGTTTTTCTTCTGTGTTTAAGGTGGCCTAAGACATGCAGTTGCCAGTATAGCAGGTCTTGAGGCTTACAAGTACATGAAATTTGAAGGAGGAGTGCATCGTGTTCAGCGGGTGCCAAAGACAGAAAAACAAGGACGCATTCACACCAGCACAATGACTGTTGCAATATTACCCCAACCCACAGAGGTAATATTTGTCTTAGTGTAACAGAATTAAACATGAGCAATGTTTTTACATGCCACATTGTGGATATCCAAGTGTTTTCTGTCTCTCTTGGTATTCTCTCTTAAGGACTTTTTTTTTAATCTTAGTTTTAAACTTAGCCATATTTGTTTGTTTATGTTTTATTTTTGTGTAGGAGGGTGAAATGAAGAATTTCTGGATTTCCTCATAATCCTAATCTCAAGAACGTAACTGGCAGTTTACTTCACTATAACGTGAAATTTCACTGTGTCTTGCATGTTTTGCAGAAAACTTTACCGTTTTTAAAAGTGAAAAGAGACTGAATTAGTTTACAGAGCTTGTAGAGATTTCTTTTAGCACCTCCTCTTCCCCATTTTTGTAGTGTCCTCACTTTCTCCTTCCAAAGTGTACAGGTGATAATTCATTCTTGCAGTATTTGCTTGGTTAAAAACAACTGGTTAAGAGTTAAAGCTTTGTTTTGATCTTTGTTGCTTGTTGGCCTAGCAAATTGTCAAGTATATCACTCCTTCATATTATCTCTTGAAGTTGTCTCACTCCTTCCTCCCAGAGACCATCACCACTTCCCAGAGCCAGCCATGAGAATATGTTCCATTTTAACTAAAAAAAATCTGGTCAAGTTCAAATGTTGGTTAACTGTGCTGGAAGAGGGTGCAGATCTTTCAGAAGAGGAGGAAGATTAGTGCTAAGGGATGGTTATGCTTTAAACTACTATTTGTCTGATTTCCTGGCTTCTACCATGTTGCATTCCAATCTGGCTACAAGGAGTTGTTAACATGTTTGTAAGTCGATTCGAGCTACCATTCATAAACATTAAGAATTTTTATCTTGCTTGAATGTGCTGTAATAAATAAATCAACTATATTTGTCTAGAAAGAAACAACATAAATGTGTTGGTTTGGTTTTGTTTTGTTTTTTCTCCTGTCTCCCATGACAGATGAGGCTGCAAATTAATCCAAAAGATCTGCGGATAGAAACAAAGCGAGCTAGTGGAGCTGGAGGCCAGCATGTCAATACCACAGACAGTGCTGTACGGATAGTTCATATTCCAACAGGTGCTTCATTTTTTCCTTAGCACAAGGTCTACATTGCAAAACTGCTATCAGAATTTCTTTTGAAGATAAAACCACCATTTCAAACGTGGACAACAGAGCAGAGTTTTCATGTAGTTTTTGTGTGTGTTTATAGTATTGTAAATGCACCATCTTGTGCCCACTCCAATTTCAGTAGGTAAGCTGTCCATTGTGCCATTAAGCACAATACTCCAAAAGCATCTTCATCGGTTTCTATGGAAAAGTTTTATACTTAAGCTTTCAAATAATGGAAAAGAAACTGAAAACCAGAGTGGGTTCAAATCTGATTATTTACCTTTTCTTGACCAGTCTCTGAAAGAAAGAGAGATTACTCCCTTTCCATATTAAAATGTTGGTCTTAATTGCAGAGTCTACTCAGGATGCCAGCTTCCATTTATCTGTTGGCTCCTTTCCCATAGATTACACACGTAATTAGGAGGCACATCCCCAGGGCTCAGGTTAGGAAACGTAGGAGGGATAAGATACGCCCTCAAACACTACCTGATTTTAGCTATCGCATTGGTTTTTACTGCCGTTCCTAAGCTTTTTACTTCCTTTTGATCAATCCACAACAGCTGCCTTGACTTTCATTGCTTTTTAACTTTTCCTCTTCTTTACCACAAACATTAGTCAGGCTTTACAGCCTCAGGGTAATCCCGAGGGCTACTTTATCTCCACGTATCCAGATTTTTGCGACACGTTTCTTCATGTTTATTGAAGACATTAATCAGTTTTGCACTTGTTACATCACTTCAGTAAAGCAGAATGTAAACAGTGGAGAGGATAGAATTCTGTTCAAGATACGGTGACAAAAAGGTGTTCTAGATTCAAAAAGTTTCAAATTGCCTACATGTTTGGAAAAAAAAACCCACAATCTAAAACTACCAGATGGTCTTGGCTGATGGTTAAAGCACCTGTACAGCACAGCCTGCATGTCTCTTCCAAAATGTATCATTAGACGTTATTAAGCCTGGACTTTTACATTCCTAGTCCAAAACATGTTTTGAAGAAAGAAACAGCTTATTGTAATATAATAATCTTCTAGAAAGTGCAAAACCCTTTTGCTGTGTGTTACTGTAGTGTTAAATGTCATATTTTTGGCAGGGATTGTGTCTGAATGTCAGCAAGAAAGATCTCAAATTAGAAACAAAGAGAAGGCTATGCAAATGCTATCTGCTAAACTGTACAATGCCAAACTGGAAGAAGAAACCAAAAAGAGAAACAGTGTTCGAAAGATTCAAGTAAGTGTCACTCAGTAAAGATACAATTCTGGATGAGCATATGTTCTCGGGGTGATTCCTGTGTTGAATTGCAAGTAGTAAATGGAAATATAGAAGAACAGGAGCCCAGGAAGGACTTCACAAAGCAAAAAAAACACAACATTCTATTTGAGCAATAAAGGTGGTACATTAGCCAGACTTAAACTTTCGGTAGTATCTAAATTCTAGAGATCTAGTGAAATCAACTGCATTAAAGTATGAAGAACCAGAACAGTATTAGAAAAAGATGCAGTAAAATTGTTCTGTTATGTTAGATAACAATCACTGCAACTACTGAACTAGTCTGAGCACTATATAACAAATTTTGCATAATCATGGGCGAGAAAGCTTTTGCTTTAGAGGCTTAATCAATATTTCATCCTTTTTGTTAAAAGGTGAAGATGATGTTGATAATATCATTCTTCTTGTTTGATAGATTGGGACTAAAGGAAGATCAGAGAAGATTAGAACATACAACTTCCCACAGGACCGGATTACTGACCACAGGATAAGCAGATCAGTGCATCATGTTGAGTGTTTCATGCTAGGACAGGGAATGCTAGATGAAATGATACAAACTCTGAGAGAATACGCCGATTATGAGTCTTTAATAGAAATTATTTCAGAAAATGAAAAAAATAATGTATCCTGAACATTGCTCTTTGTCAGACCGTTACAACAGATTTAGACAGTTGTCTGCAAAGGAGCTTCTTGGAGCACCACCCAGAAAATGCAACTGCTTTTCAGATAATGAAAGACACTACAGTTTGTTTCCTCACTTGTTGAGTAGGAGACTTTATTACCTTTATATGAGACATCATTGCTGCAGCAGTCTACTTAAAAAGTGAATTTGACCAGGCAAGAAATACCTGCAGTTTTTAATTTTTTCCTCTGAGAAGTTACCAATACACCGATTTTGAAAGGTATGCATTAAAAAAATGGGCTATTTCTAGTTCCAGTTTCCATTTAAACAATAGTTTAAATGTCAGTACATTGTCAAGTAGGTTACTTGACAGAATTAAAAAAAAATCCTATTTTGTTTGAGTGATTGGAAAAATGTGATAAATAAATTACCCCACTACTAATCTGCGTATTTGTTAATTGCACGTGGCAGAGGAGGAGTCAAGGTGTATGTCCTTCATGTTTTCATGGCCTTCTGGCCCTTATTAATAAACACAAAAAATCTTCAGGAATATCCCTTTTTAAAAAAAAAAAAAGCTATGGAGCCGGGTGACAAGTTAATGTGAGTTGGTTTTGAAAAGAATGTTTCTATTCTTGAGTCAAAAGTGAAACTAATCATTACAATATTGTTTGCCTGATATTTCAGTCTCCATTTGGCTTCAATTCTTCAATTCAGTTTCTCCTTTATATTTTGAATAGGCTCTCTAGTACGTTGACTTTCTAAAGGTTATGTAGTATGAACAGCATCTTATTGCTTTTGTCTATTTATTAACCAGCATCTTAAAACAATTGATCTGTGAAAGCAAAATAAAACTTTTGCCTTTCTAGTCTCTGATATATGCGCTCTTATATCCGTGAGTAATGCCAAATACATATAGCAATACAAAACCTGCAGATAAAAATCAGGAAATTACTAATAATGTAGTTGACAATTTCTTTTTATGAACTATCCTCTGGCAGATCATGGATCCCATAAAGCTATTTGTTACTCAAATCTGAGTTTTTTGTTGTCTAATTTATATCTGTACTGGTTCAGTTCTGAATTAGTTTGGGTGTGTGTTCACTGTGGTCATTGACATGTCCATGGTTGAATTTTAGTCACTACGATCATCACCAAAAAGTACAAACAAGCATTTGTACTCTGAAGTGGTACTTAGCACAGCTAACAGGCCACTGTTTTTCCTTGGGATCTTAATTAGCTTGCTCACAACTGCCTCAGTTTCTCTTTATTGTGCCACTTTGACAAATCCTCAAAATCAAAGTGGTTTTTGAAATATGAAACTGGTGGTACTGTTTTTGGCTGAGAAAGTGTTGATTTTCTTCACACTAGTTTGTATCTGGAGCATTATGTCCAGTTCTGGGCCCCTCAGTTCAAAAAGGACAGCGAATTGCTGGAGACGGTCCAGCGCAGGGCAACAATGATGTTTAAAGGAGTGGGCTGAAGAAGCAAATGAATCCCTCTTTTGACATTGCTTGCATGTGCAGCTTTTGCTTTACCTAATAAACTGCCTTTATTTCAACCCACGAGTTTTTGGACTCACCCTTCTGAGTCTCTTCCCCTTCCTGCTGAGAAGGGGAGTGAGTGGCTGTCTGCTATTCAGTTGTCTACAAGGATTAAACCACAACATTGGTGATTTCTTTTTATTTTAAAATATATGCAGAACTTGAAAATATTTTCTGGAGCTTGCATGTATTCCAAGGTATTGAACACTTAGCTTTGCATTAAGCTGAGTTACCTGACAGATGGCCAACTTGTGCAATGCAGCTTCCATGCCACATTATCCCATCATGCATTATACCTATTTAAGTGTGTGCACACACAGAATGTATTTTAAATAACAGTAAATAAGAAATTGGAACCTAAGAAAAGCTGTTACCATGAAATAGGAGTGTTTACTTTCAGACTCCTAATGAAAATCAGTGTAAGAAATTAGAATAGGAACAAAGTAAGTTTGCTACAGATAGCTTATAGAAATGCACTATTTAAACATTATATTAAAATGAACTGGTTATTATCAGTTTATTATCTTCTTTTATTATGTTTGAGGCTGCGGTTTGAACCGATGCATGTCAAAAACACACAGAATCATTTAACACCTTTATCAGCTTTGTTTTCTTTGAAAAACTCTAACTATTATTAAGTTCCAAATCTTTTAACGAAAGATGTGTACCTTAACTTCAGGCATAGTAGTGCCTGTATGCATGAGGTGAGGCACCCATACTCCTTTTTGGTAAGTGCAAGACCTAGGCCTAGATTTACTACCAAATTTATAACTCGCATGTAAGAAAGTAAAAATAAAGGTGGGTGGATTTTGTGTGTAAAATAATCAGATATTGATCAGAGCAGAAACTAAGACTGAAGTCTTTATTCCTACCAAATCAGTACTGTAAGCAGAAGACGACAGAGCACTTGTGACAGTTGTGTTGACTTAAAGCCAGTGTCTCTTCTACCAAGTGATGGATGGAGTGTGTGGTTCCTTCTCTCTTAACTTCAGTTTCATACAACAAAGAAAGGCCTTCAGCCAAGTGTAAGCCCTGGAGAACTGCGTGAAACTTACAAAAGCATTCAGGCCTTTGTCAGCTGGTGGGTGCCTGGCCTGATCTTGCCCTGGATTGCCGCTCTCTGTTCTTGTCTGTCTCTGAACAGACACTAGATGTGTTGTTGCCATGCAAGGGGCCAGCCTCTGATCAGCGTGAGAAAAGCCAGATCATGTTGTTGTAGCAGGAGGCTGACAGAGGTACCCCAAAACTGGCATCTGACGGTGTCATGCAAGGTGGACTTCATTGCCTTTGAGCAGTGCCTCCTTGGTCTCTCATGGCAAGCTTTACTGCTTAAAGACCTGAAGTCCCTTTTTTGCTCCATGTTCATTTAGTGCCAGGTCTGTTGTCTCACCACAGCTGCAGCCTCCCTGAGCTGCAGGAAGGTTCATGTTCTCAGGGTGGTGGCATCCCTGTGCTGATGTCCAGCCTGCTCAGTTCCCAGTAGCACTCCCTCTGCCAACTACTGATAACGTTGATTAGACTTCAAAACAAATATATTTCTTCCACGGGAGGAACCCAGGTGTAAGATCCACTGTCACTGCCAGGCCTAACAAACCCATCCCCGGGTGCCCGGAGCTTTGCACGCTCGAAAGTCGCAGGGGTGATGGGAGGGTCCCAGGCGCATCCATTTACAGAAGCAAACGTAGACGCATGTAGGCGCCACGCAGCGCTCAGGCGGGCGTCAGCCCCGTTCCGCAGAAGCCGCTGGTGCGGCCGCGCGGGTGCGGGACGGAGGAAGGGGCGCCCGGGCGGGAGATGTCGCCGGGCGGGAGATGTCGCCGGGGGGAGGCGCAGGCGGCCCCGCCCCGCCCCGAGCCCTGTCTTCTACGCTCCTCCCCCTGCCCCGCCCCCGCTCCGCTCGGAGCGCGCGCGCGCCACCTCCCCACCACTCGCCTCTCTCCTTGCCGGCCGAGGAGGGAAAATGTGAACGGGGCCGGCTCCACCCGCGGCGCCTCGGATTGGTCCCCGCCTTCTGCCTGCCGCCCATTGGCCGCACTGCCCCTGCCGTCGGCGTTCGATTGGTCGGAGCGGTTTTGGATACCAAATTCAAAGTTTTTAAAAGTACCCGGGGAGGAGGCGGTGCACTCACTGGCCGCGGCCGAGCAGCCCTGCAGGTGAGCGCGGGCGGGCAGCGGGGGTCCTATGGCAGGGCCGGGCCGGTTTAGGGCAACGGGGCTCTGCGGTGAGCGCTCCGTGGCAGTTCAGGTTTGTGGCAGCGGTGCTCCGCGGTGAGGGCTCCGTGGCCGGGCAGGGTTGTGGCAGAGGTGCTCCACGGTGAGGGCTCTGAGGCCGGTACGGCGGAAGCTGCCGGCGTACGTGATGGCAGAACCGGAGGATTGGGGGCACTGGCGGTGTTGGCTGATCGGGAATGGGGATCCCCGGAGGCTTCCCGGCTCCACCGCCCTCCCCATACTTGCCTCGCAGCTCTCCCGCCGGCGGGACGGGACGGGGTGGAATGGGATGAGACAAGGCGGCAACGTATGGGCGGCCGTGGAGCGTCCCGCCACCGAGGATGGTGTGTGGCACACCCCGCTCCCGTGTGAGTCCGAGCCGGGGTGGGGAGCGCAGCTCCCGCCGGCGGGTGGTGGTGGGCGGGGAGGCGCCGCGCCGCGCTGTCTCCCGCCGGACGGGCCACGCCGCCTGAGCTGGGCATCCTCCCGGCTTGCTCCTGTTCGCCCCGCCGCCACTATTTTAGAGGGAATCGTCCAACGCGGTAGAAAGCGGAGACCCCCAAAGGCTCAGCGTGCTGTTGCTGGGGCCGCGGGGCACGGAAGGGTCGGGACCCGGTCTACCTGCCGCCCACCCGGGCCATCTTGAGCTCTGGGCGGGAACAGCATGACAGCGCCGCAGGGGCCCGCGACTGAGCCCTCTCTGCTGGGGGGTCGGGGCCCGCCATGGGGCCCAGAAACACGGGAGCGAGAGGGCATTTTCTAATTCTGCAGGATTTCAGGCCAAAAGCTCCTCTACTCACTCATGGCGCGCAAACGAGGGTGGAAGGGGAGGAGGGGGCTTAAGGAGGGCTTGCATCACTCCCCCAGCTCACACTGTACAAAGCCGTAAGCACATTTGCTCCTTTTTTCCCACCAAATGTAGGTAATAAGAAAGAACTCTTTCTCTGAAACGTTCATTAAACACATTTCTCTAATAGTTTTTTCCCAAAACTGCTGGAAGTGCTTTAATCCCTTAAAATACCTGCTCAAATGGAGGATCATATTTTTCATACGGATTTCAAAGTATGTTGAAAATTATA
The DNA here is from genome assembly GCF_036013475.1 of Columba livia. Lineage (NCBI taxonomy): Eukaryota > Metazoa > Chordata > Aves > Columbiformes > Columbidae > Columba > Columba livia. Next base: position 66,529,485 of record NC_088604.1, read on the forward strand.
ATTCCCCTCAGACTTAACACGACAGAGATGGCTCCCTTCTCCACTTCAGCCCTTGCCCATCCCCCCGCAATTGTTAATATAGATAGCACCACACTTTGGGGGGAGGGGAAAGAAGCGGGGCAAGAAAAGCTCTGTTTCCCTGTAATATCTGTAGACTTCCCATTCTTTTAAAATCAAGCCTGTAAATAACCTTTCTTTCACTTTGACCATTGTTTAGTGGTTGCTGCTTTATGTTGTAATTTACACATGCATGTGAGCACTCAGACTTTTCCTGTGCCACCAGGCCTCCTCCCCTTTTAAAAATGCCAGATATGTGGCTGCATCTGCAGCATTGCCTCTGCCTCCGTGTGGGGCTGCTGTCACTCCTGGACCCTCTGCCACTGGTGTCCTCCAGGGACCACAAGTGTCTTGAGTGCATCGCTGCATTGAGGGGAAAAAAATGGGGGCGCTGGTGTGTCTAAAACTAATTATACTGGCGGAATGGTGATAAAGTAAATTATTCTGTCAGTTTTCTCACCCCAACTATAAGCAGCATAAAGCTCTAATATTGAAAAGGTTTCAAGTTGATTTATCATATGACTGATCAAATCTTTAGTTCCACTAGTTGTGTTTCAGACACTAGAGGGTGAGTTAGATAAAACTTAAAATTCATAATGCAGAAGGAAGGCCTGATTGGTTCTTTATAAGAAAAAGAATTTGTGATGCAGTTTATGCTGTGTTGTGATATATTTTCCTTTTTGTTCTTTCTAGGAGACAAACAAAATAATGAAATCAAATCTTAACCGCTCTTTCAAAATGAAGTGTGATTTTGCTTCCATGTCTCCTCGTGCTGGGTTTGCACCGTTGAAGTCTGCTGTGGAGAAAACAAGACTGAAAGAATCCTGCCCCCTGAATTATGAGGAAGGTTTTTGTAAAAGCTGTGCTGAAGAGCACCAGAAAATACTCCTTAGTGACTCATACCATGTGGCCACCAGAAATCTAGATCTTGAAGATGAAGAAAGACCTGTACATAACAAAGAAAACAAACAAGTAACCCAGAAACTTGATGAAGGTATCTATGAATTGGAGGGACTAGAAAACAGTAAACTTAATGAGGACAGTGGTTATTCCTCTATGTTAAGTAGTCACTACACTGATGCAACAGAACATGAGGATAGTATACCTCTGGCTGGGAATCTCTGTGGCACACCTAAGCATTGTCTCATGAAGAACCAAATCGAAGCACAGTTTTCAAAAAAGACTTTGTTGCCAGTAATCCATTATGAAGAAATGATTTGCTCAACTTTGAAAAAAAGTGGTAAAAGAAACCTCAAGTCTTGGGCTGTGGTAGACAGGATTGTTTTTAGGGGAAAGCTTGAACTTTGTAACCTAATTGGAAAGAAAATGGGATTAGATAAACTAGACATTCTTGCCGAACTCTTCCAAAAGAACCTGAAGCATATATTAGCAAACATTTTGAGGCATCTTGGCGAGATGGATTTAATAAAGTAAGTACATTGATCTTATTGTATTTCATTGGGAAACTAAATAGCCTAATAAGATGACTTAAGAATGTTTTTAGATAAGGGGCTTGTGACATTTACTCAGTGGTTGGTATTCTGTATCAATATATTAAAACATGAACTGTCATTGCAAGCCATGATATATATGGAGAACAGATCTTTTCACTAGAAGGCAAATTAAGTCTACAACTGAACAGATCCTATCTTCTACATGAAAGAAGAAAATACATAGTTATTCCCACTATTAAATGAGAAGTTTTTCCCTTTCCTAGGATGTAACTAATATTTTGTTGTTGTTGTTGTTGCAGTTTTGCCAAAGTCAGCACAACATGGCAGAAGATATTACAAGAAGATAAATGGATTTTCCAAATGTATAGTAAAGCTGTGAAGAACCTTGCTGTAAGTTTCTGCACTTCTCAGATGTTTTAAGCCTAAGCTAGCAGTGTCTATCTGCTATTTCAGGACTTCTCCCAGTCTTAAGAGATGGTAGAAGAATTTCTCAGATTGAAAGCATTGTCACTGAAGTGTCTGAGCTTGTCCTGTTAGGATGCCCTGTCTCAAGTGTGGCTAGTCACTACGCTGTCTTTGGAGCCCAAGGAAGGCTGACTGAGAAGGTTACCCAAGGAGAGATGCAGATGTTCTTAAGAGCTTCCATATGTCCTGTGTTACTGAGGAAGGCAGGAAGGAGAGGGTCATTTCCAGCCCTGCCTGCTGGGCAAGCCCTAGAGGCCCTCAGCAGAGGTTTGCTTATTTCAGCATCCCATTGGTCCAGTGGGAGAGAGACTGACAGAAACCACTTGGCTGACTGTGCTGTGCAGGTTGTCTGCTTGTACTTGCTAGCAACAGTCTCTGAAGCCTCTGAAAAACTTTTTGCACTGTGCACTATTCCTAATACTTATTTGTCCTATGAAATAAAAAAAAAAAAAATACAAGATCTAGCCATGCTGGCATTGCAGTTTATCAAGGCAGTACTCTCTTAAAACACTAGGGGTGTTTATCTTCTGTGAGAGATGGAGAGACAGTGAAACAAGGCTTAGGATAAGCCACAGAGTAAGGTAGTCAACTAGTCTGAATTTTATGTAGTATTTTACAGTGCTAGCCTCTTGGGCTTAACAGCTGGACACCACTGAACAGTCATCCCATAAAGTCTGATTTCCTCCCTGCCATTGTATGCTTTTTTTAACAGGAACTGCAAGCTTAGAAAATTGCTGGGAGGAGTTTACTTCTTGGAAAGAAAACTTCTAGCATCCCTGCTCACCATAAAGAATTAGAATTATTGCTTTGTGCTTTAAAAAGTTTTGGTGACTAGTTTACCTGCTGCACCTAAATAGCTATGATGTGTTAATTACGTAATAGGAAATGGTTGGTCTTGATGGTCTGAACTATGAGCCTGTTCGCATTTATAACAATAGTGACTGAGAAAACCAGGGTAAAATCAGTAGAATACTACGTGGTATGATGATTTATTATTGGAAAAATTCTAGCTGGGTGGAAGGATCAAAAATAAGTTGTTTACTTCTATTAAACAAAAAGCCCCTCTCAAATAAGTTTCTTCTCAAATTATGTTCTTTTTTTTCTTTTCGTTAGAATGGTACTAAGGCACCAGAGCATGCTGCAACAAGGGAGTATGTTCTCTACCGAACAGCTTTAGCTTCCATTCAGAAAGCAACCCCACCAAACAACTTGAATAAAAAAGGCACCAGATCCAAAGCATCCAAGAATCACAGCAAGCTCATGATGTTTTCTGAGGTAACTGGTGACTTCTGTTCATCTTTAATTTCTCACTTATTGTTTGCCACATGGTCAGCTTGTATTTCTGAAAGTTGTATCTCCAGTTTGAAATGCTTATAACTCTTATTAGTATGGCTTATTGAGCCTATTTTAAGACAATGTCAGGAACTCAGTGGAGCGTATTGATACACAGGGATGTTATACACTTTATTTTTTCCCCGCCCTGGGTATCTAGGTACCCTCAAAAAGACTTAGTGATTTAAGACCAAAGACTAAGTAGCTCCTATTTAAAAAAAAAAATTAAACAAATGAGTATTTCTCCTGTTCATTCTATTGTTTTTTCCCCTAACTATTTATCTGATGTTAAAATGGCATTTTTAATTACGTGTGTGTCTCACATTTGGAGTGTCAGCAACTGCCAACAGCCTGAATTTCCCTTCCCCTTGTTATTTTTCTTAAGCTTTTTTTCTCCATGTATAGGTGCAAGTCTACATTGCAAATTCTTACAGTACTTTAAAAAATGTTTATTGAAAGTCATTGTTAATAAGCAACAGATTTTCCTGACAAGAAAAATTTTTATACTCAAGGTCATAAGTCTTATTCTGCAAGTTGGTGCAATAAGATAAGAAGATATAATCGCACTGGAAAGCATGATCAAGCTGCTCTAACACTACTGTATAACACTTTATAGCTTTAGGAATCTGAAAGTTCCAGTGTACACTTAAGTAGCAGTGTAGAATTTTTTTCCTTGATAAACAAGCATATGAGATCTATACATACATGCTTAGATTATAAAAACATTTTACTTTTAACAATTGATTGATATGAGGTGTTATACAGATGTATAATTTTCTAATGCTGAATGGATTTGAATGGTCAATCTGGTTTTGTGCAAAAACTTAATTAATTGGAAAGAAGTAGAAATTGCTTCAGTTTGTTATCTCAAGCCAAGTACCCCACAGCTGAGATTTCTGGACACATTGTTCACCTTCCAAAAATGTTAATGATTTAAATAGAATTCAGATTTTTTTTTTTAATTAAAGTTAACTAAATCACCATCTTTGAATAAGGCTTGAAGGATTCAGAAGGGTTGTTTTCCTTACTGCTTTGCATTTAGTTTGTCTGTCCTTTAAATTTAAAATTTAAAGAATTTTAAATAGGCTACCTTCATTGCAGTCTAAAGTAGCTGCTGTTATAGACTGATTATTCCTGTTCAACCTCCAGCAGAATTTGATACAACCAGAGTTAGGCTAAATTTGTAATTTTATCTCTCTAGAATAGGAGAAGTTAGAATATGTTTTGTGGCACTTAGATATCATCAGGGAATGTTTCGGGTGTGTATTTATCCTCCACTCATGATGTTCTGTATGTGCTTTTCCCAACAGACTGCCAAGACCTTGAAAAACAATGAAAGCCTTAAAGTCTGCCACCGCTGTGGCTCACCTGCTAAGTATGACTCCTACCTACAAAGAGCAACGTGCAATCGTGAAAGCTGCGGCTTTGACTTCTGCACGAAGTGTATGTGCAGCTACCACAGCTCCAGTGACTGTATGAGTGGCAAACCAGTGAAACCCAGCTCTAGGATGGGGCCGCTTCCTGGGACTAAGAAGAGCAAACAGAATCTGCGGCGACTGTGATCTGTCCATCCCAATACAGACTGAGATGTCCCATAAAAGTTTTTTTAGGATGTGAAGTTATCCACAAAGAAAATGCTTTCTGCTATTCTATGTTAAAAAGGTTAATTTTATTACTCCTTGTACTATTCGGTCTATTTGATGATTCCTAGGAATCATCACAAATATCCATTTTAAAAAGTCTTCCTGATCTATAAATTTATAAGAAAATTCTGGGTATGGATTCTAATAACACTTCAGATATTGTGCTAACAATTTGGCTGTTGCATTCCAGTCTTCAAAATACCTCACAATGATATTGAACAAGATAAAGTTTTGGCAAGTAGCCTTCCACATGTAACCCTAGCAATTATTGAATGCAAGGGAGAAGTGTAATCTGTTTTATTTAACTGTTTTTTCTTGTTCAAAAGTATTTTAAAAACAGTTATAGTGAGATTGTCAAGTGAGGTAAGTCCCTTTTAACACAAAATTATGAGGGGGTCTAGATTTTATGGGTTTTGTTGCCTGTTTTTTTTTGTTTCAGGGCTTTGCCATAATCTCAAAATGTGAACGTTTATAATACCATTCTCTCTGATTTACCTTACATGAATCTTAAATTTTTGCTCTTCCTTCATTTCTTTGTTCAGAAACTTCAGGTTTTCCTTGAACTGAGGTGATACTCTTTTGAACTTAAAAAAAAAAGTACTGTATCTTGGCTATACTGCTAAAAATATTTTGCCATTTTTTAAGTCATAAGATAATTTTTTTAATATTTGTATATATTTGTAAGTACTACTTTAAATATTATTTGTGTTTGTCTTATAAATGTGAAAATAAATTACTGTTCTTAAAAAGGTGGTTGGGGAATCTGGACTTCCTTTCTATCATTTTAAAATATTATCTTCTGTGCTTGTTTCTCATGTTTTCTAGTATTTTCTTCTTAAAAATGGTGATTTAACAAGAAGCAAATATCCTGGGTTTGTGTAAAATGTACTAAATCCATCCTCACGCTGTGTTCCTACTCCTTACTTAAAGGTTCTTTGCAGTAATTGCCGATAGTTTCTGAACCAAAACATTCAGTGGAAAACATTTTTATTGGCTGAATGTATACTGCTGTTGCAGAACTGGCTTACTGTCACTCAAGTCCTTGTGGTTCCTCAACACAGAAAGGCAAGCTTTCAAGAAAAGGACTGATCATTTTTTGGAAATGTCTGGCATTTGGGTGTTGTTTTTCTTTTGTTTTGTTTTCCCGGTTAGTAAGTAGTTAACAGACTGGGGAGGCAGTGTTGTGTGGGTCCTGCTTCGTGAGCTGAGACAGCAGTTATAGACTGCATGGCAATGTTTCCTGCACTTGTTAAATCTGCACTTGTGAACAGCTGAGCAGGACTTCTAATGTTATGCTTTTATGTGGTGAACTTAATCTCTGAACCTAAACCTGAGACTTAAGAGGCTGGCTGAGTTCTATCAAGAACTTTCGTTCCGTATATCTTTTGTCTGTTTAAGTCCACTTGCTGATATACCTAAGAGCTAAGAATGAAAGGTCAAAGTCTTCCATCCTATTAAAACTTATGCTGGTGATTTGACCATACTGCCTTTACCAGCCAGTCCTGTACTGCAGGCCAAAAGATGGTGTTTATGTAGGAAGTAACAGCCCTAAACCTCTGCATATCAGTGTCTCCAATATTGTTTGTGAGATGTAGAAAAGGTGGTAGTCAGGGGCTTGATCTATATGCAGCCACAAAGAGTCTGTTAGCAAGTTGTAGGCTGAGCACAGATGGCTAAGAAATATTATAAGCCAAAGTTTGTTATAAAATTTTCATGTGTGTTTACTGAAATTCCAGTGTCCTGAAGAGCATCGATATCTTAATATGATATGGACAAAACTGCCCTTTTTGTACATTGATTTTGAGAAATGTGGCACAGGCATCCACACTCAAGACTGGTGTTGCAATACATGATACATCTTGAATTAAAACTTGTGTCTGTTTTGGAGCTGAATGTGGAGAAGTTTTCAAGTTTTGACTTTACTAAGAGGAACTATCTGCTCTAGTGGGCCTAACAATTTGTACATGGAGTGAATAACGGCTCTTTGTTTGTTTGTTTCTTTCCCTGTAGGAGTCCAGCTGCTCACATAGAATTTTGAGGAAAATTCCTTGTTACCTGCAGCAAAGGGGGAAGAATTGAATTACATTAATTCAGTGGTCACAACTAGAGATGAACGACATGAAGAAATGGACATTTCTAGTTAACTTCTGACTGATAGGAGGCAACTACCTTCTATCTGAAAACCTTGTTGGAAACATCAGGTTACCTCAATTATGATAAAGCTTTGGGCAAACTGTAATGGGTCTGCTGCAAACCATTGTGGCTGTTTCTTTGTTCTTGCCCAACTATTTTTGTTTCACCCTGATCTTCAGATTCTTGCCTATCAGCTTCAAAATGTCTCAGAAGAGACATTCAAGATTGCAGCCTTCAACAGGTGGGTGGCAGTTCCTTGAGGACCTTGACCTCTTAACAATGCTTGCAATTTTCTTATGCAAAACTTCTGAAGAGAAGCATGGGGAGCTGTGGTGGACACACAGCTATTTATTTATGGTAATTTTTCTCAACTCTTGAAACTGCCTGGCAATGCTAAGCACTGAATTTGTATAAAAATTACGGATCTTCCTGAAAGCTGCATGATTGTTCATCTCCTTGCAAAGGGCTTCAGCGTATGGCAGAAAAAAGCCAAGTGGACAGTCAGTCCCCACCCAAGCCTGCTGGCATCTCCTGCTGAGTGAGAAGAGAGGTCCTCAGAGAGTGAGGGGATTGCATGTTAGCACTAGCTGGTGCCCCAGCCAGTGCTAAGGTGAGTGATATATACACCACAGGTGGGGACAAAGTAGTAGATGCAGATTGTTGTTGATGTCTGTGCTGAGCCTATCTTGAACCTGCATTTGATATGTAATCAATGTGAGAGGACTGAGCACAAGAGCAAGGCATAGCAGTTACCTTATGGAGATGAGTTGTCCCCAGCTACTACAGGTGTATTGTCAAAACCACTTTCAGACTCTATGATTGGGAGCCCCAGTGACATTGCAGGAAAACTTTAAGCTTCTTACCCACATTACACAGGCCTTTCAGATCTGCAGAGGGTGATAATAACCTGCAGACTGACAGAGTCCCCTGGCTGGTGCCGCAGAGTGCGCATTTCTCCCTGTTACTTGCTTATCTCAAGGCGTGGCTCTACATGTTGAGGAAGGGTGGGACATTGCTCTGTAAATTGCTGCAGCTGGTAGCCATTCCCCTTGGCCTGAACAGATCTGGAGCCAGAATTTTCCACAATTTCATCCCTACTCTAGCTGGGAGACAGGCAGAAGCAGGGATCTGAGGCTTTCTGAAATTGATATTAAATATTGATATTGAATATCCACATTTTGCAGCTCTTATCTCTTGCTCCTATGATGCTGTCCTGAAAAACACAAGGAGCTGCTCAGTTCCTACCTGAGATGTTTGAAGAAGTGCATATGTCTTTTTGAAAAACAATAAAAGCAATCTCAGCTTTCACACTACAGCAAACAGTGAAGCTGAAGAGAGGTGTAGATAATGATGATTAGTCCGATGATATAATAACTTGTAAAAACAGGGACGAGACGGTACGCACTTGTGAGTATAATTTACATTTGAGCAGCAGCCTTTGTGCTATGAGGACTGTGAGACATGGAAGAACCAAAACAAAAAATCCCACCTTATTTCAACTTTGCCACTGCTGGCACCTTAGCACAGGACACAGCCTAGCTGTTCACCTCAGAGACTGATTTCTAACATGTGGCAAAACTGCAGCACATGTCAGATATGCTGTCATTAGCTGAAGGCCCCACTGCAAAGAAGCTACATTAGCTATATTTTAGTGTGTTGAAAGTTTCTTTGCAAAAAACATTTAGAACCCGAAGTTGTGGCAGCACTCTCAAAAAAACTCAGAATATTTAATAGTAAAAATATAAAGTTTGCCCTAACTCACAGAAAAGGAATCTAGGTCGAGATTGTGATAAGAATTCCAGCTTCCAAAATATTTACTCCTAAAGCCAAGGGCTGACAACTCCTTTTATGAAATTGTGCTGGAGTATATAGATATTTTAAAAAATAAAATATGTTCTGTAAAGAAAATACCACAAGATGGTGCTCTTGGAACACTGCATGAAGCTGGATTAATTGACTGCCACCTTGCTGTGTTCAGGGACAGTGTTTCCTCCCCTTCTGCTGACTGCAGCTATCCATCTAGTTACTACTATCACAGATAAATTGCATTAAGTCTGCAATGAAAAGAACAAAATGCAAAACTTCAGTTCAATTACTGATTTTAACATTTGTTTCAAAAACATTTGTGTAGCATATGTCTGTGTTTGCTAAATTAAAGAAAAAACAAACCAAAACAACAACAAAACCCAACCAACCAAACAAAACAAAAAACCAAAACCACAACAACAGGTGCCTCCCATAGAAGCTTTGTCCTGCTCGTAGATACATTTGCCTTCTTCAAGTAGTGATAAGGTGCCCTAAAAACATAACATTTATTTTGCCTGCCTTGTGCCTTTTTAGTGACAAGTGGAGAGCAAAGCCAACTCTCCAAAGAAGCAGTGGGTATGAGCCATCCCGTGAAGCCCTCAGCACAGGTCTGGAGCAAGCAGTGAACAGAGCTCAGTCTGGGATCAGATATCGTGTTCCCGATAGACTGAGGTTTGGTGAACACCTCAGCTGTGCGACTGCTGTGGCATGACCTGGACGTGTCTTCTAGCAGAAGCTAATGCTGATGACTTGTATGATATCTAAAAGACACGGTGTGAATATGTAAGGCAACTTCTCATTTAGTGCCTCTGTTGTGGCTAGGAGGAGCTGCTGTCTTGAGCTGGAATGCCACTATCTGAATAAAAGGATGGACAGGGCAATTTCTGTGGTATATACTTGATTTTGGAATATACTTGCCATAGTAGCAAAGATTCACCCTCCAATACATTTATACTTTGGAGTGGAGGATGAGAAGTTACAGAGATAGAAAACCGCTGTAATGTGAGTCTTAACCTGAGGATGAAAAGATTGCCGTGTCAGGTCCACTCAATTTTAATGTTGCCCTGTTGGACAGGTTTATCCTCTGAAGGAGTCCAGGGGAACACAAGAGGAGAAGGAAAAATATAAGTACTGGTATTCCTAGCATAAAATAAAAGCAGTTTGCTGGCACATACAGAAATAGTTGTGAAGTTCAAATAAAGGAACAGATGTTCTTGTAAAGGCCATTGAGATGGTTCAGCAGCTGAGGCTTTGGCCTTTAAGGTTTGGTATTGCTCTGCTCTTTGTGTTCGGAACTGCCCTTACAGTGCTTCAATCCAGCACTCAAACAAGCCCAGAACTGGGGAGGTATTTTAGGAAATCCAGATGCAAAAAAGTGCAATCCCCTGTGTTTGCTAATTGCTCTGTGGGTTTCATTTTGGTGCTGGGGGGTTACAATGAGCCCTCCACAGCTCCCAGCTAGCTTCAGTTGCAGGCCAGTCTATGGCCCCAGGCCCTGAGGATGTCCTCTGGCCAAGCAGGATCCTGACTAGGGAGAAGTAAGAACCCTGTCCTTCCTCTGCCCTGTTTCCCATCTCCTAAGTGGTGGGCCAGCTTTTGGGAGGTATGAGAAGTGCTGCTGCCCTTGGCTGGTGCAGCTCTGCCTGGCAAGGAGGCTATAAGGAGCCTGATGCTGCACCAGTGGCTGCTTTGGGGCATGATGGGAGACAGAAGAAGGGTTGGGGAGGTCAACTGGAATGGCTGTAGGGCCTGTGGTGGTGAAAAGTCCTTGTGTGGACTTGCAGGAACTAACACAGCATGTTGCATGTGTGTGTGTTTTCTGAAAAGCAAAGGCCTCTGGACATTTGATGCTACCTTGTGGCCAAACTAGGGTAGTGATGGTGAATACCAGTGTTGCTTTAAATGGACTAGTTACTCTGACTTCCTCAGCCCATGCATGTTTCAGGAGGAGGTATAGCTCTTCCAGGGCTAATGCATGGCAGCTACAGCTCCACATGAGAGACTTAAGATGGGTCTAACTATGGTGACGTTCCACTGGTTGCCAGCTCCTGAAACTCCTGTGTCCTGCCCATGTCTCCTGTAGGGCCACTGGAGAGTGGGCTGCACCTTTGCTCAGCAGAGATAAAGGTTCCTTCCTGGACTTCACTGGTAGCTCGCTCAGGCGTGAATCATAATGCAAACACAATGATACCAGACATCTGAGACTTACCTCTTATGTTTAGTGTCGTTTTATGAGAGTCTACCTCAGTTCAGTAAATTAAGTTGTACAACAGATTTTCCTTAGTCATATGTAGATCTAATTTTCGAGATTGTCCCTAGATACCAAATTAGTAGAGAAGACATCAATTGCAATTTGCTTACAAACATACTTTAAACACCAGCTGCTTGTAAAAAAGCACATAATGTTTTTAAATTAAAAACCTCTGTGTTGCCATAAACATGCTCACAACAGGCAGCACAATAACACATTTACTTTCTGCAATGCATTTACTTATAGACCTCTAGATAAAAAAAATCTGAGTATGAAATCCACAAAGTTTGTGAATTACTCACATGCCCCTGTCATTCTTTATGGCACTTCACAGTTGTGCAATAAGTCATGAAGCTAAACTGTAGTAGGAAAGGAGGGTAAAAAGCCATGTAAGGTGTCATATGTTAAAGATAAGCAAATCATTTGAATACCACAGGACTTCCAGTTTCACTATCTACGTTTTTGAAAGAGTTTTGGAAAAGCATGAAGTTCAACTTTGTTCTAGTCTCTTCACCTCTATTAAAAGGCAGTTATATCCTCTTTATTTTTATGTAATATATTAATGTAAGAGACATAAATCAAAATGTCTTAGTGTCCTACATCACTACCACAATCCCAGCATTTTGCTATGAATTAACCATGAAGTAAGGAGCATACTTTCTAATATTTATATTTATACGCTCAACATGTTAAAACAATATTTATTTCCTAGTCAGCAGTCATAATATTCTGCAGTGTTCTCAACACTCTTGTATCCTGAAGGGTCACTTGTTTAACAAGGTGAAGACAACTCTTTTGCTCTGTTTTGCATATAGCAACAGAAGAAAGGTTCTCTTCCTCTGGAGTTTAAATCAAGAGCAAGACTTCCATTGTAAATGCAGAACAGCTTTATCCTCACCATAGCAAAATTTTCAGAAAATTTCTGGAGCAGAGAGTGATGCAGTATGTTGGTTTGTGTTTACATGCAAGTCTTGAATATGATTAAAATGTTTTCAGGTTTATCTGTGCATGTTGAAATTGAAGCAAATTGAATGCCTGTGATTATTATTTTCCACATCAATTTCTTAAATTCTGATGACCAGCATCATCAGTATTGGTTGTGCATGTTTTAAGAAGTTAGAGCATATGTGCTCCTTCATCTGGAAATAATCAAAGAAAAACCAACTGTTACAATGTACTAAATAATAATCATATTATTGAAAAACACTGACTTCTGGGGCAGCTAATGCTAGCTTGCACTAACAACAACTTGATTTCCAGGAGATGTAGCTTTTTGACCTGAAGGTTCACTTTTTTGCCAATGTATGCTCTGAGAAAAATAGTATTCAGGAACTCTATGATCTTTTCTCAAAGGTAATAACTGGACCTTCATGAAATATTTTATTTTCAAGCATTCACTCTCAGCAAAACAAATTCATGACCAACACAACATTTTTCAGAAACAGTTTTTAGAATGATCTTGGCTTGTTGGAACATAAACCAGGCATAGAATAGGACATAACAATACCTAAATCATGTGTCATTTTCTTATCTGTAAGTTGCAAAGAACGTCACAAGTGAGATTAATGTTATTCTATTTTAAATGTACAGCAAAAGATATATTAAATCCTTGGTCCATGGCCATGCAGTGGTTCAGTTACCAATACAGCCTGTACTTTCTGACTCCAAATTCTGGTACTATGTTGTCTCCTACCCATACTGCTTTCCATAGTAATTAAAGTAGTAAATCAAGAAACACTTTGTATTTTAGGGTACTTGTTCAAACAAGCAATTGAACTTTGAGGGATGTGAGAGTTTTTCTACTTAAGAAAGATTACTGATATAATTTGGTAATATTTGAAACTGGGTAACTCATACTGATGAAAAAAAATATATATATAAATCCAAAGAGGTGGTTTGAAATTATAAAACCAGGCTCAGCTTGTGCCTCAAACACTTTCCAAGTGAAGACGAGAAGTAACAAATGTCCTTATTTTTCTTTCAGAGGAAAGAATTGACCCTTTGAAGCAACTTCTTATTATAGGTAAGCTGTGTACACTTGTGTATCTCTTCTAAGTGTACATCACATATTCATTGCTTATGCAGCTGATGAAAACAGAAGTTTATGCTCCCGTATAAAACCAGGATAAACTTTTAGCACTGAAATGGTTGTCACTCAAAGTGAAAAAAATTAAATCAACAGAAGCAACACCTATGACTCGACCTGTGGTTAGGCTTCCAAAGGAGGAAAAATGTTAATTATGGACAGGATGGTAGATGGTAACTATAGTTTTTCTTTTTCTATCTGTCCGGAATAAATTAAGTATATAATTTGATATGGATTTACAAGGATTACAAATTTTTAAAAACAAACAAACAAACAAACCCAGCTATTTTACTATTCCTTTATGTCCCTTCAGTTTTATATTAGTAGATTTTTTTCAGAGAAATCATTAAATAAAATTGTAAAATTCAAAAATATTTCTGAATGTTTTCATTATCATATGCACTGGAATTCTTTATTATAAACCAGCTACACTTTTATTCAGGGAATAAGGTTAAAGAATTTTTCTATTTCACCGTTGTCTGTATACATAATTACAGTGTTTATCCACAGATAATTTAGTCAAAGTTAAAACAAAGTATGTTAGACATAATATTTTTTTGTTTTAATTTTTTATTGTCTGTAAACCATTGTGATATGAGCTAGTTGAAAGTAGGGAGTGTTTTGGTTTGTTTTTTTAACTGTGAGTTTATTTTTAATTTGCAGAGTTTAAAACTCATATTTTTGCTCCCTTTTCCATAATTTACAGTGTATTTTATTAAAATATCTTTTAAATAGATAACTTTATTAAAATATTCTTTTCAAATATTTGTCTTGCTAACTTTAAAAATATATAAAAACCTTATCTCAGAGCCCTTCAGAGAAAGAGAGAGGAGAAACATTAGGACAGCTCTGTCTTCCATTTTTATTAGAATTAACAGAAATTTCTGTGGGAACTATGCTGAAAGCACATCTGTTGTATAAACTTGTGGCCAGAAAATGGTGAAAGAATGAAAGATAAAACATGTTTGTTTCTACTAAAGAACGTATAAACTAGAAACAACACGATTTGGTTTTCAGGTTGCAGTCTGAGCTCCTACTGTTACATGGGAAATATGTAGTTATTATTTAATATGCAGCTTACAATAGTTGGGGAAATATTTAATGAAGCGTGATAAAAGGCAGCTGCTTAAAAAAAATCATGTCTAAAACTGTTGTGTAAGTGAAAGCGGAGGGTTCCTTTTTAGGCCACCACAAATATCAGTTTGCTGGTAGCAAGTGGTATACCTGGTGGTAAAAGTTTGAAGGATTAGAAATTAAAAGAAGTCAGCATCTGTTTCTGCTACAACTTTTAAGACTTGTTCCAAGCCAGCAAGAGAGTCCATCATTTTAAAAATTAACATGGCAGGAAACTAAATCCAAAAGGCTTCTCCTTAAGCTTGCCCTTAAGGGCATGAAAGAAGCTCAACACATGACTGCGATATACAGCCTGTGGACAAGAAATTGATCCATAAATCTTTGTATATTAAGCCAGTATTTGTGTTACTGAGAAATGGATTTCATCTGCTGGTGAACTCAGAACACTCAATAGGACTATATATCCTCTGTATGGTTAAGAGATGCTGCTGTATTGCCGTAGGAGCTGCTGCAAAATTGCTATAAAGAAATACACTTCTGTCATTATATTTTCAATATCCTTCTAGTCTGGATGTGTTTTGCAGGTAATGAATGTTAATTCTGAGGATGATGAACAGAACCATAATTTTTGTATTAAAGCTCAGCATCAGTTCATTTTGAATTCAGAGTAGTAGCAGGATATAGCATTTTTATTTGTACTAAAATTGAAACAACATGAAAGGAACATGGAATATGTCATTTGGTAGATCTGAGAGATCACAGAAGTTAATTCAGAGAGTGGAGAACACGCTTTTAATGAGACTTCCTTGTCTTCTTTATGTGCTCTGTGTAATTTTAAATTTCTTGATTTAAAACATTATATAATTTTAATAAAGTTTTCTGCACAACAATTCTTGATTTCCATCACCCTATTCCTGCAATACTAATGACAGATTTAAATACTTCCAATAGCATTTCAGTATCTTTCAAGCTAAGACTTTCCGAGCCAGCAGCTTGACCTCTCACAAAGTCCTCTTACCCAATGATCACAGGGGAACAGCTACAAAGGAAAAAGACTATTTTGCAACAGCACTAAAAAGTTTTGGGAAATCTTTCTGCACTGCAGAGAGTGTAGAAAAGATGATGAAATAGAACAAAAGTTGCAATCAAGAAGTCTAGTATTTGCTACCGTATGTCTGTCAGTGCAATTTCCATGTCACACACACTTGTGGTTTTAAACACTATATGTCTTGAAAGAGGCTCAAGTCAAGGTCTGAACGCTCCTCAATTAGCAAGTGACTGTTCAAGAGACTGCTTTTGCTTATAAAACTAATTGTCAGGCAGCTCTTCTGCCTTCAGTGTGAGCATGTGATGATGGCACATTTGTAGAGACTTTCTCTTTTTATTTTTTCCAGACTTGAGATTTCTCTGCCCATGCCCTGAACCAGGAGGAAGCACCACAGGTCCCGTCCAAAACCAAGCATGTAACTGAGTTAATATAGTCCTGAGTGCATGCTGGTGAGTTCAGGATTGCCCCTTGGTGTCACTCTTTACACTAGTGAGACTGCAGTGATGTCGGTGAATATGTATATCATGTGTATGCCCGGTTTTACTATTATCCCATCATTCACTCATACAGGCACCGGATACACAAGTATCCTGCTCTCACCTTACAGCACCCTACCACAGTTCACAGCAGGAACACCAAACATCCCTTATTGTTAGTCTTATCAAAGACCAAGGGTGATAAAAGACTTGAATCCCCTCTTGGATTGGATCACGTTCAGAAAACAAGAGCTGAGGTTGAAAATAAAATGCTAAGTACCTTTGTACTCCCCCATTTCTGGCCACCCTGAGGCAGATGCGAGCAGGCTGGCAGGGACGGTGCTGCTTTCCACTGCTGCGATGGGCAGTGTGTTAGTGACAGATCCGCAGGCAGCATCACTTCCCCAGTTCAGCCACTTTCTCCCAGCCAGCAAAGGAAGTGCCACCACTTAGCTTCACACTTCTGAAACCATGGTGTCCACCTCATCTTCTGAAGCAGTGAAAGACTATTCTTTTGAAAGGCTTGTTATTTCAAATTACTTAGTGTACATATAGTCTTACCCCTTTTTTTTTTCCACAAATCCTGGTTAGCACTTTACCATCAGAGCAGACAGAGCCAACTTCTTACCTGCTGTCTGAAGGGGTTTAAAACAAGCAGTTGAAAGCACACATATGTATAGTTCTCATTCTTTGGCCAGGGCAGAGTTTGAACTTGGTGATTTCAGCTGGTACCTGCGTGGACTTTCTTGGTGGAAACTCTCACTGTTGCAACTTTACAGAAACAATTACACTAACTCTAGTGATACCGGAGATTTTTATTTCCTGGTGCAAGGTTTGCTGTAAAAAGAGTTCATGTCATTGGTGCCATCCAGCATCCTTGGTACTAAACTTGATTTCAAATTTGCTGTCACGTTAATTTAGCAGTCTGACTTTTGGCTATCTTTATATGTATGCGCTTTTCTTTACCATAAGTGCATATAAAATCAGATCTAATCTCAGCAACTCTGACAGTTTCTGTGATGCCAACAATATCAGTACCCACACATGCATCTAAAGTAAGGGTCCTCTGCTAAAGAGGAGGAAGGCAAATAAAAGGTCTTGAAATAAAGTAAGTACCAAAGACTTTTACCTTTCATTAGACATTTGTCATGTATAAAATTTCAAATCCTAATTTGCACTGAATTCCTGCACAGGGCTCCTATGCTGTTAATTATAATTAGTTTCAAAAGTCATTTGGGAAAGATTCATGAGATTCAATGTGAGAAAATTTAATTGAAATTATCTGTTTATTGATATATCCATGAGTGCTTTTAAAAAATTTATCTTTCTTGAATTACTACCTTGCTTTATAGCAAATACTGTTTAGTTTTCGATATTGCTGCAGCAAAGTTATTTTCAACAGTCTTTCAGTTTCTAGTGGTTTCTGTCTTAATAAGAATGTAAAGCCATTGCCTAGTATATAGTCTTGTAGGCATGATGAGCTGGATTCAAAGTTAATGAATCTTCCTCTTAATTTTAACCCCTGAATATAGTCATGACCTTCTCCTCCTACAGTGTTGAATTACAATGAGGCTGGGGGTCGATTAATCTATTGATGCAGTTGTCCATGATGGCATTGCTATATTATTAATTACAGACACAGACTACAAGTGCATACTCATGCTTTTACATAGAAAAGAGATGTTTTTCAAGCTTTATGTAACAAAGACATGCTCTTAGCTTAGGCTTTCTAATGAGAGCATGTGCTTAATTTGTCATGAAATAATAGTCACAATAACAGCAATATATATTATACTACAACATGTTCATAACATAGGCTGTATTTTTAGGCATGAAGTGTATGAGCATGCTACAAATGTTTACGAAAGTATTGGGCATCTGCTGAGCACAGCAGCAGTCCTGAGAATCAGTCTTAGTCCTGGTTTTCATGTGAACAATGCACCTTAGCCTGAAGTCCATCCAGTGGTGTTTAGAATAAATTCTTGTGCTTTGAAAAATGAGTGGGCTAAGAGCATACACACAGTTATAAAACATGTTTAAGCTGCTAAAATAGAAGTGTTCAGAAAAGTTCATAGTAACTGAGTCTGATTATTACAGAACAGCCCACATCTATGCTGATAAATTGCCTGAACCTCCAAAAGAGGTTGGCTATGTGCACATGACCCCTTGGTGATAATCTCCATCATGTGATAACTTTTGAGCAGTACTGAGGAATTGTTTGGGAAAAAGTTAGCTGGTACAGGCTAAAGGCACAACTCTAACACTACAAGCCAAACTGGTCTAGTGCCCAGAATCCTTCCCAGGTAACTTGTAATTTGCTTGTGTAGAGGCAGCCACAGTGAACCAGCTAAGCTGCTGCAAGATCATCAGTTCAGCTTTCAGAGTCGAGAGTAATCTTTATTGAAACTACAACATTTTAAAAGTGGTTAGGGTTTGGCCCACACTCCTAGTTACAATTACGGAACGATATACATCCTCAGATAACTGAGCTGAGTGGAAGTGACTCTGTTCTGCTTTGTCCCAGGCACGCAGAAAGAAAGGGGTTTGTCCTATCTTGGAAGGAGGAAATAGCGATGTAAACAGAGTTATGTACCATGGTTGGAAAGCAGGGAGAAAAGACTTCCTGTCCTGAGCAATGTCAAGGAAGAAAAAAAAATCCTCTTTTCTGAAATTCCTGCTGTGGCTTGGAAAGGAAAGGAGAGGGCTGAGAGCTTCTAAGTATGGCTCTACTTGCTGAACGCCACACTTTACCTATGCCTCAGTATAACCTGCAATATTCAGCAACTAAATATTTTGACTATACATAGTCAAATACATAGTCTCTGCATGTGAAAACAGAAGATAGATTCCACATCAGCTGAAACTTCCCAGGAAATTACCTCTCAGATGAAGCCTGTAATTTATGTTTGGTAGGACAGATTTTGCAGCTGTTGTAAATCAGAACATCTACATGATTCACAACATATGAGGATCCAGTCCACATTATGTATAGATAATTTCTATAA
The DNA here is from genome assembly GCF_036013475.1 of Columba livia. NCBI lineage: Eukaryota > Metazoa > Chordata > Aves > Columbiformes > Columbidae > Columba > Columba livia. Next base: position 66,548,315 of record NC_088604.1, read on the forward strand.
CATGAGAAGGATTTTAGAATCTGTTTTTCTTGTGATTTATACCAGCATTATTTTGGAATAACTGCAGTGAACATAAAAGTATTTCATCATTGAGTGAGAGGTGAATTAGCTCCAACCAGTGCATTGCAAAAATAAAAATGCCAGGTCATGTTGTGTTTCTTGCTATTGTTCTCAAGTTTAAAACTCAGCAGGCATACATTTAGGTCCATTATAGTCATGTTAAATTGAGTCCATCATAGTGTTAATCATACAATAGATTTGTGGCTATATCACAATAAATTATGTTGATTCTGCCTTTTTAATGGTCTTCCAGAGAAAAACACTGATTATTTGATTTAATTGATTATGCTAAATATTGAGAATATTATTGAAAGCAGCAGGCCTTTTTCAAGCACAAAATCAGGTGAACACATGTTATACTCTAAAAAATATGCTGAGATGTTATCACTTTGAATAATTCAGCAAGCAATTGTCATCAGATCTGCTGAAGATTTTTAGAGATAGCCTCTTAATAACAGTGTATTTAGAACTGGTGTTCCCCTGTTTGCAACTATTGTACTAACAGCTAGCATGTCTGCCTCTACAAGGAGAAAAAATTTTCTAGAGCAGCACAGTCCAGATGGTGACCCATAAAATCAATTTAGGCTACAGGATGCTCCTGCCTGGTTCTTCAGCCTCTCCTCAATTCTTCAAGCGATGCAGGTAGTCCTAGCAATCCACACGGCAGTGCCCCAGCACAGCAAGGCAAGAGAGCAAAGCCTCTGTCACTGTGTCACTGTGGGAGAGCAGGTAGGAAGGGGGGCGGATGTTGTTCTGTTCCTCCAATGTGCACCACTATGTACACTGGTTTCTGGAGCAAGCCAGCCCAGGGAGACATCCCTCAGCTGGCTTGTGGCCCTGGTACTGATGAATTTCGGGCTATTTTCTGAAAATTAGTTCCCTTTCATGTGTATAACTGAGTGCCTGGAAGCAGACACTTTGAATGCTGCTTTTTGAGGTGTTTGTGAAGTGCTGGCATGAGAAATCTGACTCAATAAAAAGAAGAGGGAAAGGCTAAAATAGAAGTAATAGCCATTTATTAGCCGTTTGTAGAAAGTGTTGGTCATCGCACGTGCTAAGTGGTCATAATGATGTGGTGTGATGGTGTGGTGACTCAGAGCTGACTCTTCTCAGAAGGCTGCAGCTGGCTGCTGTGCTTCCAGCCGTCCTCTTCCCTGCTGCTCTGGGGAGCTGTGCAGCTGGAGAAGCAATCGGATTTGCCCATTCTGCCCAAAATAGAAGCCTGGAGGCTGGGGAAGAAAAGCAAGCTGTCAGGACTGCCTTCTTATTTCACTCTTCTTATCCACTCATGGCAGTAATTCCTTCCAGTGATGAAGGAACAAAGGCACTGGGGAGGTTTCTATAGGAGGCCACCTTCAGTACCAGGGTGTCACCTGGAGCACATGTAGGAAATGGTTGCCCTTCCCTTACCCACAGCCCAGCAGCTGCTTGTTTGACCAAGTTGCCCACCCCTCTAATGCAGACAAACCACAGAGGTCTCTGTAGCCTCAGGGGTCCACGGCCAGCAATAAGATTTGGTGACCTACAATTTTATTGGAGGCTGCTATTCACCATAAGGTGCAATCCGATTTAAAATATGACAGGCAGCTCTTTCAAAACACCTGGAGGTGGAGAGGAAGGCGAGGGAGTGCAGGATGAGTTCCTTTCTTCAACAGGTAGAGACAGGCAGTGGGGAGGTGCGTGATATCGAATCATGTCTACACTTTTTTATAGTGAAAAATAGACTGAGAGGAGGCACTAGTCCTGACACGCCTTCTGCCGGCAGGTGCCTGCGGTTGCTCAGAGACCATGAAGCCAGCTCACATGGCTTGCTGCCATTAGGGCCCTCACATGAAGGTCTTCTTGCTAGGTATGTCTGTGTTATGTTTCTTCTGTGTCATGTTTTTTAAAATTTATTTATTTATGGTTTAGAAACTGAGGCCCTTGAATGGCAGCTGCACTTTCATAGGCCTGGTCTAAACAGGGCTGCATGGCTTCCCTGTGTGGCACCCCGTAACAGCAGTGGCTCTAGAGCAGCTCTATTCTCTACTCTTCTTCCTAAAGCTTTTTTATTTAGTCATGTTTTCTATCCTTTGTATTTATTTTTTATAGAAATAGTTATGTGTAAACTCACCATTATACTTTGTTAACTTGCTGTTGTAAGGTACCCACCATCTTGTTTCTGTTCTTATCCTCCCTCCCCAGCCTGACCCTGAGCTTTGATGCTGCTGCATGTGTGGTTCACTTTCTGTTTACAAAGTACTCAGCATATTTTTGTGTGCTGGGAGAAACATCCTCTTGTGAGTCGTTTTTTGATGGTGAAACAGTTGTACTGCTAAAAGGAGTGATAATTCGGTTTCAATCACCCAGCCACATCTGATCAAGGATGGTGCATTTTCATACTTTTTACAATGTGTTGATAAATGATGTTGGCCTTTGCGAGGACACAAGTCTTTCTGTTGATGGTATTTAGCACGAAGCTGATGTTTTCATTATCGTTGTTTCGTCCCAGGGAGATCTTTAAATTTACTGAGCTAATTATTTGGTACAGAAATCTTCAATTAAAAAAATCTCCAAAACACCCCAAGCCAAACATTTTGTATATTGTGGACTACTTTAAACTCACATACTGAGAAGGATCTTTCAGAATGAAGTGGTGCAGTTACTAGTTTGGGATGATGACAATTGGGCTCAAACTACATGTGAAATTACCTTGTATAAAGACAGCGAAAACGGGTCTCACTGCAGCCCTTGGATGCTGCCTATTAAACCTCCACAGTGGTCTGGAGAAAGGTGATGGTGCTTGATTCTCTTGCAAGATCTAAGTCAGGGGATACAGCAAGGGACTACAAGTCATTCTGAATGGTGCTCTTGTTGATATGGACATGGATATCCTAAAAGGGGCTGCAGAATCAGGAGGGGACAGATAAATTACTGAAATGACAATAGATATTTTTCCTCAGGAGCTCTGCACTGAAAGAAATGAAATCACTTAAATCCTGTACTTCCTAGACCTTGTCTGTGCAATTACCTTTTGTGTTACATTCTTTGATTGATACATCCTGAGTTTATATTAACTTTAGGGGTTTTTAAAGCACTGTATAATTGTAACTAACAAATTTATAATCTATTTACATTTCACAAATGAAGAATCAGAAGCAGGTTATTCTAACTAGCTGACAATTCACTTCAAACTGTTTTCAGTGCCAGGATTATAACATAGGAATGCTTGACTCCTACCCTCACCTATGCTCATTATACAGCTCAGTTCCCTTTATTTTCATCTCTCCTTTCTAGAGACGAAGTCACTGTTTCATAAAGGCTTGAATCAAGACACAATGGATGAAATAACTTTTGATTATGGAAAAGAGTTCTTCTACATGCCCACTAAATCTAGCAAAGCTTTTGATCATTTTGGTGACTTAAAAGGCTTAAGAATTACTTAGCCAATCTATTTAATATTTTTAGTAAGAAAGTAGAAACTAAGACAACCTGCAAGAAACTAGATAATTTCCTGCTTCAAAACCTCCTGTTTCTGAATTTACTGACTCTGCTTCAGATTTCCTGAGAAAGTTTTATTCATTACATAAGCTGAAATTTCAGGTAGACAGGTTTTGTGTGGAGGGAGATCAAGTTTAGGGAAAGTTTATTTTTATCTCTTTACAAGAGAACATGAATGATGCATTTGTGAATAATAAAGAATACTCATCCAAATATTTTAAATCAACCAAAGTGAGAAAAGGTAATTTCTCTGTTTATTTTTTTTTTCCCCAGCATAGTTCTCCTGAGTGCAGTGGAATTATTCTAGTTTACAGTTACCTAAAAGTGGAAAGAACCAGATGTCTCTTGCTAGTTCTTGATTGTTTCTTTTCTGATACTTGATTCTCACACTATTTTTCAGTGTATACTGAGGATGAGGGAGTTCTGTTGCAGTGTTTGAAAAATTCTGTCCAACCTCTGCTGTTTGTCTGAAAGCTTGTTGAATACAGATCTACAATTCAAACGTCTTTGATTTGATTTGGACTGGACCAGATGTCAACAAATTGGAATTTAATGTTGTTGAGACAGATGACAATGTAGGAAGCATAAATGGATTCATTACAAATTAGAATTAAAGAAAACATTCAGATGCAGTTGTGCAATTTTGATTCACCATGACTTAGATCAATTAGAAAAAAATAAGAAATTATATTCCTCTGTCATTCCTTATGAGATAAATGCATAAGTGAATAGAAATGTAAGACTTATATCATAAGGTACCAGTATGGTTTTGTTTGGGTTTTTTTTTTGTTTTGTTTGTTTGTTTCACCTGAACTGGTATTTTTCGTGGTATATATGGTGATATTCTTCGTTGGTCCTTTGAAAATATACACATTCTGATTTGCAAGGCAGAAGACTGAACAGAAACTCAAGAAAAGCTCAGTGGTGAGCAACAAAACCCAAACTTTTTTTGAGTCTCAGATTTAGGCATAGTAGTATAGGTACATAAACCTGGTAAGGATCTTTGCTTGCTTCATGTTGACACCGGCAAATACACAAACAATGGCATCTTACATGTACAAGTGATTAAAAAGCAAGTTCTGAAGTCAGAAATAAACAGAGTTTAACTGTTGGAGCTGCTTGTGTGAGTACTTGTTGGATGATGATCAACTGTTGCTTAACTATCTAGCAGAAAATACAGATGAACAGCGAAGAGACTCTCTCCAGGTTGGGAGAGCTTCCTCTGCAGCACAGCACCTACCTCCTTGCAGGACAAAGTTCCTTTTCTTCAGGATCTCTGTGGTAGCCTTGGCTTATCATTTTATGCCTAGCTGGGACCTCAGAGATGATTTTCCTCTGCCTTCAAATTTTCCTCAGGAGAGCAGGCAGTGTCCCTTCCAGGGGAATTGCTATAATGGGCTGTGATATTGCCTGGTAAAGCTCAGAAAGTTCAAAGGAGTCAGAAAGGGTCTGGGAGTAGTTTTCCTCAGTCCTGAGCAGAGTCACAATCCCTTCCTGATGTGGGCAGCATGTTGGGCATTGGCAGATCTGGATGAAGAAAAAAAGGCACAGGTGTATAGTTTCCCTTTAGGTAGCACTCACAGGAGGGCTAGCTGAAAGAAAATTGATCTGTTTCCACCTAACCCTGATTTCCATCCTGGGCAGACCTGATGCAGAAGAGAATAGGCTCACTTGGGATGTACAAAAATCTAGGGTTTAGTCCTGGTTTTAGACAGTATGTCCTTCAATGAATAATTATTTTTCTGAAGAATGTCATTGGATTTATATACAATGTATGCGTATACAACTTATATAAAAATACACATTGATGTTTGCAGAAAAGAGACTCCATGCAGAAACTGTTTTTAAAAAGATGTTATAGTGACAGGTTAAAAGGAGTAATTGTTGAAAAGGATTTTTAGTTTTGTATCGCTTCCATCTTATGAAATGCATTCATAGTTTTTCTTTCTTGCTCCCAGTTTCATATGCAACTGTATAAATATTTCCAGAGGCTGTGTGGAGTTTTGTTGTTTTGTGTTTGCGCGTTTGTTTTGTTTCTTTTTTTCCCCATAAGGCTGTATACAACAAAAATTGCATTAACTCTGCACACTGTGTTAGTTGTTCAAGTTTTGATGTGTATTTTTGCTGAATTCAGATCTGAACCTTTCTAGAATCTAACCCTAGAAAAATCAGAAATTCATAGGATTATCCGCACTGTTCCCTATTGTTACTAATCAAGGTTGTGAGAAATAATTGCTTCTTGATTTGAAGAGGTCTCTGTAAAGATACTTTCTTGTATGTCTTCAAGCAAATTATATTACTGAAAAAGTGCTTTAACTCTTTGCCTTTTTTCTTTCAGATGACTGAAAAAAGACATTGGTCAATTACAGTCTTGAACTTCACTCACCTTCTAGTTTTAACTAAAGGTTGCAAATCGGCTGATAAAATTTTTAAAAATTTTGTCAAGAACACATAAATGTATGTAAGGGTGGTGTCCACCAAGTTTTCACATGAAATAAAGCCGAAGTAAGAGTAAATAATAAACACAAATATGCCTTACTGCCATGGAATGAGAATGCCCATTTAGGAAGAGTAGGTTTTTCTCTGCAGGCATTCTGGCAAGCTCTTCTGTTATCTACAAATAAAAAACTGGTTTTAGAATGATCTTGAAAGTTAATTAGACCCGTAAAAGCACCTTCTAAATGTCTCTGCTCTTGTGGAATCCAATAAAGATTGACTTCATGTCAGATGTAAATGATAAAATCGGCACCTGTTGAAGTGCATGATTTATTCAGTGACTGCAATTCCGAGCTTAGGAGCTGCAATACTTATGCTTGATTTTGCATGAAAGAATAGTTCTTCTGATGATCCACAGCTAATTTTCTTCCTTCTGTTTTTTTTTGATAATTTGTTAAATATAACAGAAGCGCCCATCTTGGTGTAACTCATTTTATAGACATTTTTGAAACTGCTTAAAGCATATTCTGTCAGTGCCAATGACAACACCACATTTTTTTTGCCAAGCAAAATCAAAGCTTGAATTCTCTTCTGTTTCAGACTCACTTTTCTCTTCACCCACTCCTTATCACACCTCCAGTGTTTTAAGATAAGATAAAAGCTTTTACTATTGTCATTATTAGCTCAAATATCTGGAGAAACAAACAGAACAGAAAATATCAGACAGATAACACAAATAAAGAGACAGAAAGCTATACATGAGTCTATATATATACTCCAGAACAGGGAATGGCTAATCGATGTAATTCAAAAGGAGGAACATATGACAGTTGAAACTATTGCTAAAATTTAAGGCTATGCCTACTCATGCTTGAAGCAAAGTGCAGACTATTCCTTTCATTTCTGCAAGAGTCTTGTAAGTCTGCCCTTTATACATCCCAGGATGATTTTGCTGCTTTGGCAATAACAAAACACTGTTAATTCAAGTTGTCTGTGATCCTTTCTACTATTTAGGTTGGTGGTAGGGTTTTGTTATTGTTGTGTTGTTGTTGTTGTTGTTTGTTTGTTTTTCTTTGTTAGTGTTTTTTTTGTGGTGGTAGTGTTTTTTTGGTATTTTTTTGTTGTTGTTTGTTGGCGTGGTTTGTTTGGATTTTTTTTGGGGGGGGGGAATGTATAGGATCACAGGATAAATACTGCTGGAAGGGGACATTGAGAGGTGGGTATCTAGTCCAACCTTCTGCTCAGGGCAGGATCAGCTGTGTGCTCAAACTAGGTTGCTCAGGCTTACCTCTGCACATTATATCTCATCTTCCTGGTGTGCCCTGCTGATGACGAGCATGGCTCCATCTTCTTACTGATCTTCCCGGAGGTACTAGGGAGCTGCTGATAGGTACCCAAAAAGCCATCTCTGCCCCAGGATGAACCAGCCCTGGTCTATCTGTTTCTTCTCGCAGGGTGAGTGCTCCAGTCCCTGACCATCTTGGTGTCTCTCCACTAAACTCACGCTGGTTTACAGATGTCTTTACTGTATTGGGAGCCCCAAGCGGAACACGATACTACAGAAGCAGTCTAAGGAGTGCTGAGTAAAGGGAGGTGATTGCTCAGTCTCTGGATATTCTTCTGATCACACAGACCATAATGTTGTTGGCCCTCTTTGCTGCCAGGGCCCACTGGTGGCTCATACTTGCTCTCTGTCTGCCAACACCCCACTGTCTTTTCAGCAAAACTGCTCCCCACAGTCAAGCCCAAGCGGCATCACTGCAGGGGGTTCTTCTCAGGTGCAGGACCTTGCACTTGCCCTGTTGCAACAGTGGTCTTCAGTTAGTGATAATTTCAAAGGTGTTTATGAAACACACATGGGAGACTCAGGAAGCACAACCTCTGTCTTCTTCAGACTGCAAAGACTTGGTAGAACTGATTTTTTCTAAGGACTTTGCAAGTGAGGGCTGTGCCTTTTTATTATTATTATTGTTCTCTCTAAGGAGCAAAAGCCTATTGTGGTGTTCAGAGAAGCAGGCATACAGCTTCAGGGAGCTGGACATGTATCCTTCAATTAGTAGAACAAATCTCTCTGTTATCTTCCTCAGAAAAAATATTACAGGACAGTCGAACTATTCAAGAGGAAAAATGCTTGATCTTAAAAGTGCAGTTCATAATTTTCAAAACTGAGAGAATTTTTTCTTTCTGTGATTGATTTAAAACCATTATGTTAACACTTCCTGGGTAACAGGCTATTACACTGGAACATGCATACCCCAGATCTGAGCGCTGTTTACAGTCACAGCTGAGAAATGGGATCTTGCAAAAAAGGTGGGACAAGTTACATGAACACCTCTCCTTCTGTTGTAGAAGCCATCGTTGGCTCCAAAACATAATGCAAGTCTATAACGCATTACTGAGGTGTAAATTCAATTTTCTGATGGATATATGGCTTCCTCAACAGCACTTTGAAGTTACTCACAAACTAGCAAATATGTTATGATAATGTGAACTTCCAATAGAAAATTCCTCTCTGTCCCTCCATGCCCACAGTTTTGCTGAGGTTTGGAAGCTGAAATTTACCAAATAGTCTAGTTTATTAATGTCTTTGTACCATGCTCGTCACCATGGTTTCTAAACATTTCTCTGATTATTAAAACTTTATTGTGTTTCCCCAGTGTTTGATAGGAAGAAAACAAGAGTTAGTTCTTATTGTCCAAGCTTTAATCTTCAAAGGGGATGCTAAAACAGGCTAACTGCCTGTTACCCATCATCTCAAACGACAATGAGAACTGTACAATTGTACTTCACCTTTCACTGCTTTATGCAGTGTAATTATAATTATATTACTGGAACCTGCACAAGTGCATTCTAACCCGCTCAAGGTAACAAAAGCTTTAATCTTCAATTATTACTTCCTGTGCTTGTTGCCTTCATGTTCCTTCTACAGAGTACATTGGATCATTCCAGCAAGAAATTAATCTCTTGAAGAAGATAAATCACTTTTTACTTTCTAGTTCAAATGTGTTCTTGCTTTGCTATTCATAAACACTTTATTATAAAGAGGTATATTTTTGTAGAATGACTGCAAGGCTTGAACATTTTTAAATAGATGCCCTTTATACAGACATGTTGGATTAAACCTGCTTTCACTGGAGCTGCTTTGACAAAGAAATTGGAGTAGACGAGCTCTGAAGGTTCCTTCTAACCTACCTGATTCCATGGCTAACCCACATGTCCTAGTTTCCAGTAATCTCAATTTTCTCCTGCATTTGTAAGAGATTTTGTTGTGTGTTCAGCTTTCAGAGGTCTAATAAATCTCTGCAACAGTAGAGGAATAGTTTGGTTATATAATTTCAGGATTATTGTTTTATTTTATACATTTATTATATGTCACATCACTGTTAAATTTTAAATTCCTGAAGTCTTCAGGAGAGTTTCAGATAATACTGGAAAACATTTGAAAAAGGAGATAAGAAAAATTAAATCTAGGAACTGCAATTTATTTTTTTAATTATTATTTTAAATCTGCCACTTAATATGTAGAACTTTCTTCTTCTGACTGATAAAAGAGTAAAAATATGTACAGATACAGACCTTCAGATTTGTTCTCTTTTCTACAATTTAAGTTTTGTTTTGTTTTGTTTTGTTTTGTTTTGTTTTGTCAGCCAGGATCAGGTAATTATGAAAAAAAACCCACAACACCAATAGTTTTCTTTGTCCCATTGTTAATCAGTAGCATCATAATAAACAGTTTCAAAAGAAGCCAGTGGGAGCTCCAGTGAGAATTATCTCTGCTATTGTGCTGGAAGTTATACGAATCCAAAAGCTATTCTGTTGAACATTCTCCTATTAATTAATAAAAATGGCTTTATTAAAAAAGTCTTTGTTGCTAGCTTCTGGGAACAGAAGGAAGATAAAACATTAATATTTAATGTTACTGGGTTAAACCTGTGTTAACCTTAGCAGGTAGTGATCCGTAAGTTCAAATGTTATTATAACAAAAAGTGAAGAAAGTTTTCACATATTTGTCTCAGAGTATGCCCCTCTCATCTTTCTTCATCTCTCCCTGACTGGCAGATAGGATTGCGAATGCTGATAGGTACAGCAGCCCATGAAGTATATGGTTTCCTACAGAAATTGCAGTTGAATTTTTTCTTATTTTCTTCACACATTATATGTCTGCCTCAGCATATTCCTATTAAGCTTTAATGATTTACTACTGGTTTTATTGTTTTAAAAACTGTTTTTCAACCAAGTATTTCATAGAACTATTTAGGTTGGAAAAGACCTTTAAGATCATGGAGTGCAAACAGAAGTTTATGAGAAAGGAAACTGAAGCCACTAAAAAGTTATGATGGTAGTGGCACAGGTGTTGGGAAAATCATACCCAAATTGTTTTAAAACAGAGCTGTTCATTTTTTGAAGTATAATTTATTGCATGGTTTCAGAGGAGGTTGCAATAACATGCTTTCAAAACATGCTATATCTACAGCAAGAGGTATTGGCTGCATTTTATAACTCTAGTCTTGCATCAACACTAGGAGCTCAATTCATTTGCCTGGACTCTTTAAGTGTTAGTACCACCTCTGGTGGACATCTCACTCAGGGCCTTGAGGAGACCCATGTCCTTTTCATGTGGCCCCCAGAGCGATGGGAGGATGTGTCAGGCCATCCCAAAGGGTACCAACTGCCTCTCTGGGGGTACCTGCATGGGCCTTATCCTGCACAGTGGGTTCCCTCTGAGATGCTGTCAGTGTTCCAGATGTGTGTGGGGCTGACACATCCACAGGAGAGATGTGCTGTTCTGTAACAGTGACTAGGCAGCAAGTGGGGTATCACAAAGTAGCTGAAAAGGCACTAAATTGTTATGTCTGAACAGCTGGATCTTGCCCCAAGTGCACGAGCAGGTAGGCAAAACCTACTAATTAATTCAGTCTGGTCTTTAATGTAGAAAAACCTGTATAACTCACTAATTAAACCTCTGTGTTAACTTAGGATTCCTATAAACTAATTTTGTTTCTGAGAATTCAGAGGTTTTTTTGACAATGATTTTTTGCAGCATGGAATTAAAAAATAACAGTGACAGAAATTCACCTGGATTATTTTCATGTCTCCAAAGCAGACTCACCTGCACTTAAACTGCTCCTGATAGACATTTGTTCTTGTAATCCTTTAAATGATGGAGATGCTGTAGTTCCCATAGACTGTCCTATTAGCAAATTAAATCTCTCCTCCTAGTATTTAAACACATTACTTACGCTATTCAGAGCAAATGAAAAAAAAATAATAAAAAAATTATTCCTTTCTTCTTTAAATGTTCTAAATATTTGAACATCTTTCCTCATAAATGACATCTTCCACATGTTTTATTCTCTTCAGCTAGTGACATCTTTCAATACAGCAAAAACATTCACTGCACAAAAGCTTTTCTCTTCCAGTCCTCTATCCCACAAAAGAAAGACCTTTATGACAGTGATGGTGAGCATTGGATCAGAGATCATCTACATTTGAGATACAGGCTCTTTGTCTGCCTTTGCTTTTGAGATATATTCACTGAGATTAATTTCTTAGACCCCTTCAAACTTCTCGTAGCAATAATTTCTAGTGTGCTGGGCCTGGGTTTTCTGAGAGACCACCTTTTCCTCAAATAGTAATGGTGCAGTCGGAGTTTTTAAGTTTGCGCCTTGCCTATGATTTAAGTAGGGTTGCGTGATATTTTATTTCAAACTGTTGGTTCTGGAGATGCTCTAAGTCACCGTGCAGTGAGAGAGCAGGAGATTCAAACACAAGACCTGTCTAAATGTGAAGTAGGTGACAAAAAATTTACTAGGTTTAACCTGACTTTCTGCTGTGTAACATAGACTATGACATGTCTGTACTGTTCTTGACTTGCCTATGTGGTTGTTAGGCAACAAATGAGTTATGAATTTGATAAAAATACTCTTTCAATTAAATAAAGACCTGATCAAATTCAGAAATATGCTGGCCAACTACCAGTTCACCATCCACAGAAATGTGAGGCAGTGATGAAGCTCAGGAGTCAGGCTGCCACATTTGATCAGGTCCCACATAAAATTATTCTACTTGTGCTTTGCTGGAGGCACAAGAGCTTTGGCATGGATGAGTCTCAGCAACATACTGTAGCTTCATCCAGAGAAAGACTGGGCCACACACTCACTAACAGGAGAAGCTTCACTGACTGAAGGAGACATACACACCAGCCAGCTGCCTGTCTCTTGTTGCTCAGAAAACCATTTTCAAGAATTCCACACAAACCTTACACATTTACTTTTTTTTAAAGTCTCTTCCTATTTCAGTCCCTGGAGTTTAATGCAGGGAGTAGAAGATGATACTGGTAGAATGTGACTTTAGGAGCACAAAAATTGGGGGGATCCTGGCTGCAGGGGTATGTTTGTCACTGCTTTTTAAATGATGAGATTTTGTTGCTACTTCTAAAGGCATTGGGTTTCAGATTGTGATGTCAATTTAACAGTTAAACAGCAGATAAGTGTGATCGACAGAAGTATTGAATTAATTTGGTGAGCCTGGAATATACAAATCACATGGAAAACAGACACTTAAAAATAGTTTGTCAAATTATGGATGAAGATCAGATGAAAGAATTAAAAAATAGAAACAGAACAGCCTTTGGGACATCAGTGGGATCCATCAAAGTCTAATCATTATACAACTCTGGCATTTTGTTTCAGTGTAGGGGGTGCCTCAAGCACTTCTGGTTGGTGGCTTGCTGAGTAAATGTCAGTTTAATGCTGTTCCTGGTTTTGTGACAAATTCCTGTAGGGTCTCTCATCAGCAAACCAGTTTTATTACATCCCTACTGCCTCTAGTCAAGCATAAATGTTAATTCTATATGTAGCAGTTTTCTTACCTTGTTTCTTTTCACTTGGTGACGTCAGGTTTTTTAGCCACTGAAGGTCTAAGACCAGCTATTTTTGAACCATGAACTATCGGTGTCTGATGCTTCTTGCAAATCACAACCCTGGGTGCATGTCACTGAATTCAATGTGTACACAGTTATGACAGTTACTTTAAAATTATTAGTTCCACTTTAAATGTGATCCATGGATAATGTAGCCCAGTGAGTGCACAGGAAATAGGTTCATTTCTGCTGCTTTGTCATGAGCACCAACAAATAAAGCAGCTTGTGATTGTTGTGCTACATATAGTGTGTGTAGGGGGGACACACCTGTCACTTTCCAGTTTAGAGGGCATATGTGTGACCCTAATTTCATATTATATTTTATCTTTTCATTTAAATGTGCTTCACACAAAATAGGGAAGAAATATTTTATGTGAATATTAGTTATTTAGAAAAAATTGTTGTCATCTAATAATAAACTAGTGAAAGTAACGCAGTTTGTGATTCTGTTCTAAACACTGCAAGTGTCCAGAGTAACTTACAATGTGACCAACAATGAATATAATCGCTTGTATCACCAGGATGTAGCAGTCTAAATGCATGAGCAGGCACATATAGCGGACTTTCCTCTTACATCTGTTTCACTGATACTTAATTACCAGTATATTTATTACACTAAAAAATAGAATAAATAATTGCATTAGATATGGGCAAAACCAGGGAAGGGTCCTCTTTTATTGATCTTCATTTATATGTGTTGTTTCATTTGAAGTCAGGACAGAAAATTTTTCATGGGGTAGAGAACCTTTGTCTAGGATGTGGCATAAAGAGTGGAAAGAGTTTCAGTAGTGCTGTCAGATCTGGTTGGAGAAGTTATGGGCTAACCTTCGTCATAACTTGTTTGTTTGTTTGTTTGTTTGTTTAAAGGTCCTTCTGAAGGCAAGGTGCAGAGATGGTCATGCTTCAACTCACTCGGCTGTGCTCTACGTAGGGCACTGTGAAAGATTGAACTGTAAAGCTCTGGGGTTGTGTCCATCTGTGAGTCACAGTGGGAGCAGAAGCTCTGTATTTAGGCAAATACGGGGTTACAAGTTGGGTTTTTCACAGAAGGTCAGCTCACACAGTTCTGCTAATAGTCAACAGAAGCTGAGGTGAAGTTGCCAGAAAATTCTGTGATTCTGTGAAAATCTCTTTCTATACCAAAGAGTGAATCTGTGACAATGTGACAGAGTAGCCATGTGTTCTAATTTGCATCTCATGCTCTCACCTGTAGAAAAAATTTCTTAGCATAAGAGAGTAAGTTTTTAAAAAGTGAGAAAGCAACATTTTTTTAATAACTTTGAATTAGTTAAAGTCAGGTTGTTATAATTTTTTCATGCTGCTTTTTTTTTTTTCACATAAAATATAAATGAAAGCAGCTATTAAGATTCCGCCTTTTTCTGCATCATAAAGTGCTGCTATTTTTAAATAATCATTTCTTAATGCATCACATGTTCATTTTCATTAAATAAACATTTAAAAAGTGTAAAAGCCATATTCATTAATATTTTTGCAAAAAAAAATCTAAGCCAATGGATGTGACTCCCTATGAATAATGGATATTTGTTTTATCTCCTGTTTCATACGAAGAATTAGTTAAATTAAAATGATTTTTTTCTCATTTGTTCAATTCTTCTCCTCTTTTAATCTTCCATTTATGTTAAAGTAATTCAAATGCAGTTAGACTTTGTCCCATCCCCTCTGTTTCTTCTTGGCTCTAAGGCTCCAACTCCAAAGGGCTGATAAACTGCAAAAGTCTACAAAAAATTTCAATCGCCACTCACAGTTTTGCCTAGTATCTATCCTTTATACTTTTCTTTCTGTATAGTACCAGAACTCTTCAGACCTGCGCTCCTCGTCAGTCTCTGCGGTTCTGCAAAACGCACCTGTTGATATTGTGCTGCCCTTGGCTCTGAGCCAGATGGCATTGTAGTTGGCAGAAAGGCAATGGGAGCAGTACAAAACCCCTCCAAGTCCAGCTTGACATACTTGGCCTCAATGTGTTTGCTAGATACCTATTTGTCCTCCCTGTTCACAGCCCTTTTCACTGACTTTATGCCCATTCATGTTGTGGGAGTCCTCCCTCAAGACCTTCAGACATCAGCATTTGTTTATGATCTCAACATTGCTGAAATTCTGGGAAATTTTGAATTTCTTCATTTTTTTTTCTCAGTCAGCCTCTATTGTGTGTAACTGGTGGTTTACAGACCATTCTTTGTCCCTCCTGAAATATCACCTTATTATCCAGACAACAGTGCTCTTTTCTGCTTGGCTTGTGACCCTAATCCTCTTTGTAAAATAACAATCAAATCCTATTCTCTAAATTTAATCCTTTTTCTACGTTCAGTCATTCTGCATGAAATCAATCCATTATAATAGCATTTGGATTTACAATGATTTACTGTGCATTGCTTATGTTGTACATGCATAGGCTTTAATCAGCTCTCTTCTGTTGATAAGTTCTATTCCAGACAAAGAAAGACAGAACATTTTGTTAAGAAGACACATGATTTTTTTAATCAGGAAAGGTATATATTCATTGTGGAGAGACAAAAACATACTTTCTATCAAGCTGAAGGTGAGTCTACTAAGGAACAGATCTGTTACTTATTCCTCTGGAGTTGTATAGGTATATATCTATACCTCTGAACTAAAAAAATAATGTTTCTTTTTGGAGCCAATAGCAGTCTGGGATGCTTTGTACCTGGATTCTTTCCCCTCCTCTGCCACCAGCCTTGCAGTGTCCTTAAGCAAGCTGCTGTTTTTCTACATGTTTTGGTTTAGTCTTTGTAAATCAGTAATTTCAAACTACTTGAAATCTCCTTGGAAGAACAGCTGCACAAGAACAAAATGCTGTTGTACCGGGTTTTGCAGTCATCATCTTGGTAACATAGTTATGTCATACCTACCATATTCAGAGAATGAAATCACTTTAACTGCTCTTCACACCTGTTTGTTCTTCAGAGGCAGCACACCAGACTGAGGATGCACCAGCGTCAGCTCCAGAGCTGTGTTTTGTTTGAATTTTAATGTAATTAAATGACAAGTTATCAAACCAAGCAAAGAAAATGGAGTAAGCAACAAGTATGTTTGTGACACAACACAACTAATGGAAATGTTACTTCTGGACTGCAGAGCTGTTACCACGTGTCCAGTGGTAATGACTATTTTACTAGTGACAGCAGGGAGGAGAGAAGATGATGGAAGATTTCAATGTCTCAGGCAAAGATTAAAGTATTAAAGCAAGCATATTTCTTTTCTAAAAAAAAAATACATTTCATATGTAAAAGACCAGGTTGGTGAATATAGAATCCTATTTTTGAAATTCCTGTGTTGAGAATTATGAATAGCTCTAGCTTGTTTTTACTTTTGTCTCCCACCCACTATTAACTTCTTAGCAGGAAGAAATTTTCTCAGCCCACACAAGCACATCAGTCACTAACATCAGCAAATGGTATAATAGTTCTTCAGACAAGGAACAGGTTAGGAGATCTGGGTTTATCAAATGGAGAATATGGTGGTTTTGGTGACTGCAGAGCAAGATTTCTACTGAGTCTTGATTTCTATCAGGTAATTGCTGCTTTTCAGCATCTCAGTGCTTTAGATGCCTCAGGATGGGGTATTTGCAGAATGAGCACAGGCGAGGAAGGAAGGATAGTGGTGCCAAGTGATGCTGCAGGGAATGCCTCTTTTTTGAACTTGAGATCCTTCTGTGTGGTGGTGTTGCCTTTGTTGAAAGAAAATGTCAAAAAGTCACCATGACATACCAGAGACAAAAGCATGAGACAGAGTCTTAGTAACACAAACAGATGAAGCATATGCCCGCTGTTTGGACCTGTTTTTTGAACACACGAGGTGTCAGTCATAATGGTTTATATCTTCTATAAAATGGATTTTAAAACAATAGCTAATGAAGAAAGCTTAGCCTTCCATATTCAGGCTGGTCGTATATGAATAGCATTTTAAGCTACTTTGTAGCAGAGATCAGGTAAATGTCCTTTTTCTTTTCTGCCAGGCTCTGAGGAGCCTGGCAGGCTCAGATTCTGCCCCACTAAAGTGTTAAACACTGGGTATGGTTTGCAGTGATATGCTTTTTATACACGTGTCTGAATTTGCCCTCTAGAGTATTACAGCCTGTCTGCAACCAGGGAACTTAGGTATTAGTTGAGCCTTGTGTCTTCTGCACACTAACCTTTCATCTTTCTTCTGACAATTTGACACAAATTGTCAAACGTTATTTTCTCATTAAAGTAAATGCTTAAATCACCAGAGATCATAATAGTTTCCATAAACATTTTCTTCTGAATGGGCTATGCTTATTAATTATCTTCTTTTGCATAGTATCACAGAATGGCTGAAGTGGGAAGAGACCTCTGGAGGTCATCCAGTCCTTGCTCATGCAAGGTCAACTGCACCAGGTTGCTCAGGATTGTGTCCAGTCAGAGTTTGAATATTTCCAAAGGCGGAGACTCCACAACCTCTCTGGCCAACCTGTTTGACTATCATCATGGTATGATTTTTTTTTTTTTTTTTACCTGTTTATACAGTATATCCTGTATTCCAGTTTGTGCCCATTGCCCCTTTTTCTGTCACTGGGCACCACTGAAAGGATCCTGGCTCCATCCTCTTTGCTTCCTTGCAGTAAAGGAGGCCAGCAGCCTCCCAGGCTGAATTAGGAGTGCTTCCAGCAGGTCAAGGGAGGTGATTGCTTCTCTCTACTCACTCCTGGCGAAGCCACACCTGGAGTACTGGGTCTAGTGCTAGGCTCCCCAGAGTAACAGACACACAGACATAATGGAGAGAGTCCATTGAAGGACCACAAAGATAACAAATGGACTGAAGCATCTCTTATGAAGAAAGGCTGACAGAGCTGGGAGTGTTCAGCCTGGAGAAGTCTGAAGGGGGATCTTATCAATGTATATAAATACCTGAAGGGAAGGTGCAAAGAGGATGGAGCCAGGATCCTTTCAGTGTATGATGTTGGTTTGGCTGAAGAACAGGGATTTGCAAAGGGAGAGAAAGAGAAAAGGCCAGAAGCAGATTCTGTTAACTCCTTGTTCAAAA
This sequence comes from Columba livia, assembly GCF_036013475.1. Classification (NCBI taxonomy): domain Eukaryota; kingdom Metazoa; phylum Chordata; class Aves; order Columbiformes; family Columbidae; genus Columba; species Columba livia. The sequence goes on from NC_088604.1 coordinate 66,566,256, forward strand.
TGCTTTTAGTATCTGCATGGAGAACGACTGAAATGGTGATGTTTATCTCTCATACTAGGACAAGGTTTCCTACAAAAAAATTGAGCAAATATGGCAACGTGACTGTGGTCTATCAGAGAGACAGATGAAAAACATACCTATATTCCATTAAATTGCAAAAATTACAGTTTTTCCAACTGTTTTAACTGGTCCAATTGTGAAGAAATACGGATTAAAATGTAGGCAGGTTAAAGGTGATCCCTCTAATGATAAAAGGACCAGAATTTACAAATGTTCTGATTTAATTTGTTCTTGCCATGGTATCAGTTTTCTTCAGGCTTTTGGGAAAATTTAATAACTGAGTAAAAATAAATGTAATGAATATGCTTAACATTGGCTGAAATAAGACTGGATTTTCGCTACTTCTGAATAATTATGAGATCTGATACATACATGTATTATCACAGATTCTTATCTCAGTATGCCTGTTCAAAATACCCCAGTGTCCTAAAATAATAAAACCACAATTCTGTTATCACACCTGTCAGGGAGTTAAAAATCCAGTTGCAGACCAGGTTTCATGGATTGTTTGCAAGGAATTTGCTGGTGTAACAGCTAACAAAGCAACTGGCAGTCATGGGGACTAGGGAAGCTTCAGTTCATGAGCTGTCCATTGAAGCAATGGAGGATGCATTCTGCAGGGTTCAGGGGTGATTTGGAGTAACAAAACTTTTCTGATTAGAAGCTAAATGTGAAGGGAAAGTTTTCTACATCCACAGCTGTGGGACTGTGTATTTTTGTACAAGCCAATAGCAACCTGTGGAAAAAAGAGGAATCGTGGTACACAGTGGTTATATATTTTGCACAAAAGGAAAACACTTCTATTCAGCAAGTATGTAAACATAGCCAACCAATTACTTCCTTTGAATTCTCTCTAAATTTCCTGCATAGTATTTTCAAGGATGGCAGATATTATTATAGGATAAATTCTTATTATTCTCTTCTTTTTTTGGTCTGAAGTTAACTCTAACATTATATATTTTTTCTTTTTCCTCTTTAGATTTACTTCCATTGTGTATATGAGGTTCTTGAAATTATATTTTTTTTCCTGGAGACAGACAGACACCCAATTATCTCTGAAATGAGAATAGTGACTCTTGATGGAACAGTGACTGGGAACCAGACCACAAGATTAGAAGCCCAGGACTCTAAGATCACTTGCTAATTTCTGCTTTGCTTTGAGTAACTCACTTAACTTCTCTATATTTTAATTTTTCCATCAAGCATATACTTAACCATTAAAGTAAAACCACTTCCTCCTACTAGTGCAGTGGTTATAACTTGTGTCTTGTTAATACACTTATTTTCCTTTGCATAATTCCAATTATTTTTATTTGTGTGAGTGTATGCAGTGTATGCATAGTAATAAAAAAGCCATCCTATGTTATCCGATTGAATTATGTGGAAAATAACAAATGAACAAAAAGTTGTTTCTGATCCCACTTAAGATACTTAAATGTGGTGGGGAGAGGGGAGGAATTGTTTATAAAATTGTTTCAACCTCTGAAAAAAAGATTCTTCCAGTTCATAGGGACATTTATAAAATCCAGTTAGACAACAGACCCACCTTGCACCAAATCCAGTCTGATTACAAGTCCCCATCCACTCTTAACAACAGTGTGCTTTATATCCCCAAGACATCTTGGCTGAACATCATAGTCTTGTTGTCATAGCCTTACTTTGTTTTGAAACCTCTTCTATTCACATGTAGATTGGGATTATTCTGTTTGTCTATGATGTAGAAAACATTTCTGCTCTCCTCCATAAGGAACATCTTCACAAAGATGTGGGTAGCTTTTCTACCTTTAGCCCTCTTGAGTTTTTCTTTTGCATTTTGATCACTGACCCTAATTAGCTCATTGCTTCTCATGCTCCTGACAAAGTCTGATTGTTACATTTTATTTCTTCAGCTAAGTGCTTCTCGGAAATATTTCTGTATGCCTTTTTTTTCCCAATATATTTCACCGATTAAGTTTGATGCTTGTAACTTCCACGTTTTGACAGATACAGGATTAAAATTGGGAAAAGATTCAGATCACAAGCCACAGAGTTTCTCATGGAGTTACATTTAGAACTGACATGTCCTGAACATTCACTGTAGTTCTCTCCAGCATAAGGTTATTTCTGATGCCCAGTTACTCAGATCTATTTCTGTCTTACGTATGGAGTGCACATTTTAGCCTTGCCTCTGCAATTTTTCAAGTCTTTCAGTCTTTTCTGTGTTACAGAAATTAAATATGAAGACAGACAGTAAACACGAAATGTTAAAGAATTTCAGATTCATGTTCAGCACCGGGGTCTGAAATTAAGCTTTGTAAAGCCAGACTAGCAGATTAATGACTATTAGAGACTTTAAAATATAGTAGATTTTAAAGCTTGTCAGGGATTAAATATTACTGCATTTGCCTTTTCTTGTTTTTTGCTTTATTTTGTTGGTTTGGTTTGGTTTGGTTTGGTTTTTTTCTGTGTGGAAAAGTGTGTGGTAGGTTGTCTTTGTCAGCTGAGTTCATAGTCCTCACTTTCCAGTAATACCTATGGAGAACTTCACATTCTCAGGCATTTATTCTGTGCATATGTCTAACGAAGTCAATACTCACAAACCAGAGACTCTGGACATTAACACAAGACTGCAAGTACATATGCATGTATATTCCTGAAACAAGCAAGTATAAACATTACTATTATAGACTTTGCAGATATGATATGCTCCGGGCAATTGTAGAACTCTTTCGCTGGTATCAAAAATGGTAGGCTGAGGATCAGAAATTGTAACAATTCATATAAATAGATACTCCTTTTTCATGTTTTATATACAAAAACTCAGATAAGAGTTTCACCAAGCATAATACCAATTATGGAGCATACCAGCTTTTCTATTGACTGCTGAAATAAAAAATAAACCCCTCAATCTGATCCATCTTTCTGAATAGTGCCTCACGTAACAGGCTTGTCTCTCCAAATGGTTCAACATCTGTAACCACTGGAGCCTGATCCTGATCTTGTTTTGCTGACAACTTCCAGTCCATAGTGGCTATTGCTGTGCTGACATAGCATTATTTGCAGGTTCATTTTCTGCTTTCTGAAGGGAAGTGGTGGCAATAACAACTTATGTTGTTTGAAGGCACAGGTAATGTTGCCAAAATCTGTTTTTCTGAGTCTGCTGGAGAAAATTTCACAGACTAGATCCAATCTGCAGGTCACCAGCTGGACCCCACTTTAAAGAGTTAGAAGCTATACATTTAAAATCATGCTATTAACTAATTTATCACTAATTACAATAATTTGGTTAGGGTAATGTTTGATTTGCTCTATCATCAAAGTTTTTCCCTTTTTCCCTTATTTTGGTGCACCACAGGAAATGAACACCTGCTTTAGTCATTGTTTATCCTGTCCCAAAACAGGAAATAGAGGAGGAAACCTCTCAGCAGTCATTTCTGCTCTGTTTCCCAGTTTCTTCATTAGTAATACCAAGCATTCCCACATGGACGATAGAGAAATTGAGGTACATAATTAATATGATTTGAGAAATTCCACATGGAAAAGAATCAATTGTTAATACCACCTGCATGATGCAAAAATGAATTAAGAAGTGTGCGAGTCATTCTGCCAGTGTTAAATGTGATGTAAGGTCCTATTTAGAACAGAACCTGGATAAACCCAGATTGTAACTCTATGTAAAATGTCCATTGCTCAGTATCATGGGATTCTAAAATGGCTTCTATTTTAAAAAGAAATAAAACAGAGTGGTATCCTTGTGCAATTTTTTTTGAATTGATTTTCCTTTCTACGCACAGATCCCAAGTGGCCTTGTCATGAATCTGCAGCACTTAATTTGAATGAAGAAATCGGTCAGCTCTATCAATTATCTGTTCTGGGTCAGTCTTGAACAGAGAATGAATATTCAGCAAGGAGTGAATTCCAGTGTAGTATGATAGAAATGATTCCTCTGTGTATAGCCACAGTCTGTCTGAAGTAACTAAACACTAAATGCCTATTATGTTTTTACAGAACTCATTCTCTGAACCAAATCTGCAAATCTAATTTAGTTGTATTAATTCCATTATATTTTAATATTTTTATTAGAAATGGATCTAGATTAAACAAACTTCTAAATATGTTAGTGAGCTACATTATTCAGTTAATACTTCCATTAATGACTGATTTTGAAAGATAGTATTAAATTTTGAAAAACCAGATATTTGCATTCCTTTTCTTTATATATTCTAAAAGGAATATTTGCCTATTAAGTCAGATATTACTGATCAGAACAAAATTATCACAACTACTCTATGTTTGATTTTTGATTATTTGCTTATTTTGCATATTTTTAAATTTTTTGTTCAGGAAAACAATCTCAATTTATTTTGTTCTGTTGTTTCAGTTGTGAGTGGGGCATATTTAAACTGACTTTATATAGAAGTTTGGCATCTTATCTGAGCTGTTTATTTAGTTGAAGTTTAAGCTATCCATCTAGCTGACCCCCTTTGATAAAAAAGCAAGTCAGCTTCCTTAAAGAGCAAATTCATCCCATAATGGAATCAATGTCAAGTAGGATAAAGCTTTTCAATATACCTTCATTGATAATAGTTAGTCTGAATGACTTGCCTAACACTTCACTTTTAAGTGACTAAAATCAGGGAGAAGACACCCACTCTAATATTCTGCCCATCATCTGAGATGGCCAAAGGATATCCCTGACTATTTTCTAATTTTTTTTCCCTTCTCTCTCATTTCTGTGACACTATGTACAGCAGTGATAGACAATTGTCCTTTTCTTGTTTTCTGATTTCTAGGCCTCCATCTTCTCCCTGCTATTTTTCATGCAACTAATGGACAAGACTACAGATTTTTAGTATTAGGGTTTTGTTTGGTTGGTTTTGTTTTAAATCCAATAACTAACTCAAATAATTATTTCTCAAAATGTAAGTTGAGCTGCTTTCTGAAATTGAAAGATCTCCTGAATATGTTCAGTAGCACAACCTAGCTTTCCAGGAGTTAAAGAACCAACTTTCAGACTGGTTATAAAGGTCGATTGTTTTATACAAACTTGTCTCAGAGGGTGTGTTTTGCTCACACTGCCAGTTGTGAAGTAAGTATCTGTTGATGTCTTTAATTGCTAAAAGTGAACCTCTAGCTATAAAGAGGTAACTGAATTCTGCACATTAAAATCTATCATGTATTATATCACATGAGTAATGCTTCATTTGAAAATTAATGGCTTTACTATGCTGTGATTAATAACACTGATCTATTTTAGTTCATAGAAATATTTATTCTCCTAACTATATTTGGTAAGACATACACATGATATACTTACGTTCTGTGTTTTGTTTTGTTTGTTAAAAAAAAAAGTATAATATGGAATTCTTTATTTGGATGAATTTCCATGCATAAACATGCAGAGTATCTTTACAGTGAGATTTGATGAAAAATAGGCATGGTAGTGAAGGTCCTTTTTCCATTCTAATTTCTATGAAGTTAAAGAAGTTACAGAAGAAAAAAGAGGAAAAACTGAAAATGGTGGATTTTTTTTTTTTGGGGGGGGGGGCATTACAGAGATACATCTTGGTTAGAAGTGTTTTGGAAATAATTGGTAAAAGTTATGTAAATCTTTGCTTGCAAATAGGCATTTGAGAACTACCTTTGGGAAGAGACACAAATAGGTTGTATTCTGCCTCTCTCCTTGTGTTTATTTGGCCATAACCAAGGCAACACTGGTCACACTGAAACAGGCCAGTACATTTGAGCAGTCAGACAGAAAGGGACCTGGGGGTACTAATTGACAGGAAGCTCAACATGAGCCAACAGTGTGCCCAGGTGGCCAAGAAGGCCAACGGTATCCTGTCCTGTATCAAAAACAGCGTGGTCAGCAGGACAAGGGAAGTGATCCTTCCCCTGTACTCTGCATTGGTGAGGCCACACCTGGAGTATTGTGTTCAGTTCTGGGCCTCTCAGTTCAGGAAAGACATTCAAGTGCTGGAGCAGGTCCAGAGAAGAGCAACACGACTGGTGAAGGGACTTGAACATAAGACCTATGGGGAGAGGCTGAGGGAGCTGGGGTTGTTTAGTCTAGAGAAGAGGAGGCTTAGAGGTGACCTCATCACTCTCTATAACTACCTGAAGGGAAGTTATAGCCAGGTGGGGATTGGTCTCTTCTCCCAGGCAGTTAGCAATAGGACAAGGGGGCATGGGCTTAAACTCTGCCAGGGGACATTTAGGCTGGATATTAGAAAGAAATTCTTTACAGAGAGAGTGGTCAGGCATTGGAATGGCCTGCCCAGGGAGGTAGTGGACTTGCTGTCCCTGGAGGTTTTTAAACTGAGATTGGACATGGCACTTAGTGCCATGATCTAGTAAACGGACTAGAGTTGGACCAAGGGTTGGACTCGATGATCTCTGAGGTCTTTTCCAACCCAGTCGATTCTGTGATTCTGTGATTTCTGCTGATGTTTTCTTTGAAGCTCCCGTGTACATTGCCTTTTCACGCTGTCTCCAGGAACTGCTGAACTGGTGAGAGCATTTATCTTCCAAACAGGGCAGCCAGTTTTCTGGTAAGGCTGCTAATAGAAGGAATTGATTTCATAGTCAGAGCTAAATAGCACATTTCTGGCAACAGACACGTTGCGTCACACCTGCTACCCATAGAACTCCATGCCGTTCTCTTGGAAACTCTCCTGTGTGGGGTCTGTCTGTCTCTTAGAGCCCAGGTGAAAAAATTACCTTTTGAATAGTTCATTTCAGTCAGGTTTTCCAGTGACTGAATGTCTGCAGTGCCTATTCTGACACTTATTTTTGATGGTTTCTGCATACCCTGCCTTCAGATCAGTATCTTCGCTGTATCCTGTAGGCTGAGCAGGACGTCATAAACCACTATAAACTCCAGAATGTAGATAAATTAACACAAGAAGAATCCATTTACTTCCTAGGCAACTTCGTGACTCACTACAGATACCGAATGATTTCCCCACACTTTTTGGAACACTTTCTACAATCAAGACACTGCTTGTGTAATGTGAGGCAAGAGCTGCTTTCAAAATGTAATGGGCACAAGCACATAAAAGAGTGAAATTAGTCAGGTAACAAGGTTGAAACAGCAATTAGTTAAGAGGAATCCTATGAGCTGACTGAATAGGCAAATCATCCCTCACATGTACCTCCTACATGAAAGGTAAAAAATCAGAGAATTTTGTTACTAAACATGATTTTTCTTCTAGCCAGTAGATAATTAATCATCCTCTTGCCCTTTATTAGGTAGATAGAGCTGTGAATGAAATTGCATGCTCATTAAAGTAATCAAATCTTGAAAAAACTCCACTTAACAAATTACATGGATCAGTACATAGCTTTATTTTTCAGATACAAAATGAAGTGTAGTCTAAGAAATTGCAGAGTAATTAGCACCTGTCTTTTTTTTTTTTTTTTTTAATCTCTGTTTTCTTCATATAATGGAGTTTCTCTGATCTTCCCAAAGAGGTCTGTCAAATTGTTTCATATCCATTGTTTGACATGAATGTCAAATTATCTTTCCCAGGAGTACAAATAGTGATGGCAAAGGAAAAAAAAAAAAATACTGTCATGAAAAGAAGCAAAAGTAGCCCTCTAGAATGTTTAGGAATGAATAATAAAAAGCGACTTCATTTGTTGTAAGATAGTTTCCAAGTGGTACGGGAAATTACTTAGACATTTAAAAACAGCAGTGCAGAATATCCTGTTATTCCTGTTTTATTTCTTGTCTTGTTCAAATGTAATATGACTTAAATGATAGCTTGTTTTTTCATTATGTTCACGAAATACGATTCAACATTTCTGTAATGTTTCTTGTAAAGGGAAGTAACTGTATACTTCTAGAAATTGTGATGTTCAATATTTATCTATGTAAGTAACAATTCACATGGAAAAGTAAACACAAATGTAAAAGGAAAATCTTGCAACTGATTAGACAAAATAAGAAATCAAAAGTATAGGGCGATTCTTTCAAAATACAGTGCTAAGCTTGCTTTGAGAGAAAATTGAGATTAATGAAAAAATAATCTGCAAAAGAAACCAAGAGCTCATCTTGATTTTAAGTGCAACACAATCCCTGGAATACTATTCCATTTTGTTTGTTCAGATCAGTCATTTGTTTACAAAATCACACCTTTGCAATAGTATTCAGACATCAGGAGATGGAAACAAATCTAAGTTGGCTCATCAATCTCACTATTTAAAATATGTTCTTTATTTCTTATTTTACTTTGATTAGCTCAAAGCAGGTCCAGTGAGAGCAGGTTGCTCAGGGCTCTGTTCAGCTGAGTCCGGTCTGAACATATCCAAGTTCAGTCCAAGTTCCTCCAAGGACAGAGGACCCACAGAGCAACCTATTCCTATGCCTGACTACCCCCATACCCTCATGGTGTCTGATACCTCTGGAAAACTTTTTGAAAATGTTCTACGAACAGCTATTTCAGATTGCTTTTGAGTACTTTACAAATACTTATTACACATAGAATTATTACAAACAATACCTGGTGCTAAAGAGAATTTTTCAGAGATCGGAGTAGAATGTTTTTCATTGCAGTTGTTAAGATACCACAATTCCATGAATAGTAAAGAGATAAGTGTGTTATATTACAATTACCCTAAATGACAAAACTTGTTATTTTATAAAAAGAATGTACTGAGTTAAATGTATTTTAATTGAGAGTCTTTGTGGACCTTATATATCTCATTATAGAGTGACTTCAGTGTGAATTTTCACTAAGTTTATGCCACCTTCCCAGGATGAACTAAAATCAATCCTATTGTATATATGAAATAAACATATTTCTTTATAATGACCAATGACCTTATGAGGCATTATAAAATTGAAAATCTTCTTTTGCATAACTGTGCTGGTTTTGGCTGGGATAGAGTTAATTTTCTTCATAGTGGCTAGTATGGGGTGACGTTCTGGATTTATGCTGAAAACAGTGTTGATAACACCAGGATATTTTAGTTATTGCTGAGCAGTGCTTGCACAGGGTCAAGGCCTTTTCTGTTTCTCACACCACCCCACCAGCGAGTGGGCTGAGGGTGCAAAAGGAGCTGAAAGGGGACACAGCCAGGACAGCTGACCCTAACTGATCACAGGGGTATTCTACACCCTATGACGTCATACTCAGCATATAAAGCTGGGGGAAGAAGGGGAAAAGGAGAGGAGATTCAGAGTGACAGCGTTTTTCTTTCCAAGTAACCATTATGTGCGGTGAAGCCTGGTTTTCCTGCAGATGGCTGAACGCCCTCCTGCCCGTGGCAAGGAATGAATGAACCCCTTGTTTTGCTTTGCTTGTGTGCATAGCTTTTCCTTTACCTATTAAGCTGTCTTATCTCAACACACGAGTTTCCTGACTTTCTCCCAATTGTCTCCTCCAGCCCTCTGAAGGGGAGTGAGCAAGAGGTCATGGTACTCAGTTGCCAGTTGTGGTTACATCATGACAATAACCTCCATGTGGTTTTGTGTAGTAAGACTGAGACCTCTGGTAAGGGGACAAGAACTCGGAAAGTAAGAGAAGAACCGGCTAGAGAATTACATTCAACTTTTTAAAATTTTCTGAAGCTAAGAGAAATTATCCTCTGATCGTTAGTGACGAGGCACACCTAGTAATCTTTAGATAAGACTGACATTATTGGGTTTTATTAATTTTACTTTCATGCTGTATACCTCCATATCAGAGCAAGATCTGGAAATGGAAAAAAAATATTTTTTTCTGTTTTTCCCCTTAGTGTCTGTTTCCATAAGAAGGAGGCCTGGAAAGCCTACTCAGATAGCACTGTTTAATCTAGAGCAAGCCCTTGAGGGAAATAGGACAAGAATAAAGTTTATCTTTAAGAGGGATAGGGAAGAAATTAGAAAACATGGACCAGTTAACTGCAGTTAATAAATAATAAAAATATGAAAAGTTGGTGTTTTTTGTAAATACCCCCAAAATAGAAAGAGGATCAGTAACAACTAATATAAATTTGTCAAGAATTATCATAACCCCTGAATTTCCTTCTCTGTAGTTATGAAGTACTGAGTATACAGAATAGTATGTATTGTATATCAACCTCACTACTGTTTTTTAACTGTTTCACGTGACATTTTCATAAACAAAATTGGGAAGTGAGGTCTTCATGAGTTTCAATCAGGCAGATGCACAAATGCTTAGGAAACCATATTTAGCAGGTAATAATGTTTTTTTGTTGGCTAGCGTTACGTATTGAGTAGTGTTCTGCAGAGATCAGTCTTGTGCCCGGTTCTCATCAATGTTCTCATTAGTGACTTGAATCATTGAGTAGGTAGTCAATGATTAAATAGTGTAGTGTGCTTATTAAATTTCCAATGACATCAAGCTGAGAGGGTCTGTAAACATATATGTGAACAGACTTTAGAAAGATCTTGACAAATTAGGGAAATTATTTAAATAAATTGAATGCAATTCAGTAAAGAGAAATGCAGAACACTAAGCTTAAAAATAAAACATTTCAAGATAAATCAAAATATGTGAAGCAGCAATTTTGCAGATAGGAATCTGAGGCAGACTGAGTGGACATTTTCCTTAAGATTAGATAACTAAAATGCAGATACTTGTGTCTGATGTGTACACTTTATTATCCCTTTACAGTCATTGGGAAGAAATACCTTTTTAAGGAACCTGACTTGTTTTAAAAATCCTCTTAATGTACCTTAGAAATGCATATATTTCTCCAATGATTATCAAAGAAGCACAGGACAGAAGTTCAGGTGTAGATGTCCATACTGTAGATAGACAAAAATATATCAAGTGTCAGAACTGGACAGATTTCTTTTTAAAAAAATGAGAAGAATCTTCTTTATTTGAAATGTTATAATTATAAAGGATCCAAAGGTAGTTACAGATTAGGAAGTCCTAGATGTAGATATACCAGAGATGAGGAGGGAGCACCATCAGTTACTCCCATTCATTAGCTAGCTCCTCTTTGCCTACTCCCCACTAGCGTTCAAATGCAGAATTAACATAAGGTTTGTATCCCCAAAATCTCACAATCCAGGAAAAAATATTTGAACAGCAGCTGTTCAAAACACTATGGGTCAACATAAAAAATCAAACATTACAGTGTTGCTGCTAAACCTCTGAAGTCTGGCCCAATTTTCCAAAGCACTTCAGAGCTCTCCTATCCAGAGCTTATGGCTGGCTGCCTGGAAACCAGTGTGATTGTTCATACCTTTAGACTCACACAAGTGTCATCCTAGCTCCTTTACAGTCTTTGACAAAGTTACTTGAAAAGCCTGTCCAAACACTTTCATAAGCAGCAATAGGTCAGATTGCTTGAACGTGCACAGCCCAAATTTTATTCAAAATGTGTTGGGTTTTGGTTCTGATCTATAGAATTATTTCAGGTGCCCACCATCAAAACCTAAAAGTGTCTTCACACATTGCGGCTTATTATGATGAACGAGACCTAGTGTTATCTGCAGGCTAAAGACAGATTTTTCATCCATAACTACTAATCAGGTGTTTGACAGTCTGGTGAAATATATGAAAGATCTTACTGGCTGGCATTGGGATTTTAGGGTAAATTACATTATCTTACAGATGACCATGAATGTGTAAACTGACAAACCCAGAGGTATAAAACCCAGAAATAACTGATAAAGCACTGAAAGTCCTGAGCTGCACATTACAGGTAACCAAACTGATCTGGGTTGATAGAAAATGTTTTAGACCTTTTCTGCTGTAGGGCTTTGTAGGAAGAATATGACAGTCACTGCTGGATCCCAACAGATTTTTTTTTAACACAGTGTCAAAGGAATTTTCTGCACCTTAGGTAAGTTTTTATACAGAGTCTGAGGGCTTGTATTGTGTGGTATCAGAAGTCACAGTTTATCGCTCACGAAAGTTTGTCTCCACTGTTATATTCAAAATAAAATCGGTAATGTGTTACAGCTACAACTGAAATGCCCACGTCTGTATTTTTTTCCACAGTATCAGTGGAACCAGACAGATAGAATCTGTCAGCAGGAGATCGCATATATTATTTAGTTCCAGCAATAAATTGTTTTAAACCAGAAAATACAGACTTAACTGAAATGGACACTAAGAACAGCCAAAAGCACAGGATTTCTTTCTTTAATCTGATAGTATTTAGCCTTTGAGGATTTGAGCTTGCACTAAGCAGTCATATGTACCGTAAGTCTGATACCTGTTGTCGCTGTCTGCGTCAATCAAGTGCCGGTGTTATTTCCATCGAATTTGTTAGAGTTGTGTGTCCCTGGACACTGGCTCTGAGATCTGAACTGCCAGCAGCCTAAACCAGGAGAAGTTCAGTGACATTTGGATGAGAATGATTCAGAGCCTGCTTCTTTTTGAGGAAGGGGATAGGAACGAATAAGTTTATGCATGCAAGGAGCTCTATGCTCAAGGTCTGTAAACAACGTGAGTCTCTATTTCATAAATGTTCTGTGACACTTTTATTATGAAGTAGAAAGCCCAAGGATGTCTGTAAACTGATAGACATGGATGTGGACAAATGTGCCTCGCAGGGGAGTAATGAGATGAGCAATAAGCAGAGAAGCCAACTTCTTTGTGCCCTGTCACAGCCAAAGCAGTCTCAGCCAGCTGTCATGAGGCTGGTTCCTCCTTCTTGTCCTCCCCTCACTTCGTGCCCCAACATGTCCTGGGTCCTGGTCCCTGTCACCTCAGCTGTCTTTTCTGCACTCTCCAGTCACAACTCTGGGGCCTGTTGTGTCCCCTCAGCTCATGGCCAAGTGCTGCCATTGCCCTTCACTTCAGGCATGTTCTTGGTAATTTATTGCATCATGAGCTGAGGAAAGCTGTTTAAACCGTGGAAATTGTTATGCTTGTGGCAGGATCTCAGAATGGGACATGAGCAAGCTCTTAATGTGTTCATTTTATATCCTAACATGCTAAAAGGAAATAAAATCAGGACCAATCTGCTTTGCTATACACTTTCCACTTTGGAAGTATTTGCATTTGTGTACAAAGGACAGTGATGCAGAGTTTTTTTATGGCTGTTGTCTGCATTGAAGAACACTTACAGAAACCTCTGGTAGGTCTGATTGTCATCTAACATGATCCATTTTGAGAAGCTGAACTGTTCAGTTTGTATGTGCATTTCCTACTTTCTCATGCATCTCCAGCCTTATTCTTCTTTTCTAGAACATTATTTCATGCACCTGCAGGTCTCTGTATTATAGGTAAAATGTCCTCTGATTCCTCCATGAGGATCCTCTCCTGCATCACAGCCATTTATTCTAGAATAACATTCTCTACTGCTTTGCACGATGCAGCATAAATATGCCCTCAGAAGAGAACCATTACAGCTCAGGCCCTTGATCTCAGATTCTCATTATGCAGTCCACCCTCTAATTCACTTGAGGACTTCCTTGATGTTAATTTGCACAATACTTCATTTTTTTAGCTGAATACACAACATATCTCCTATCATTAAACAGAGGCAGATACATGAAACAAGCTTTTCTGTGGAAAGATTCTCATTTAAATAAGAATATTAACTTGGGCAAAACAAATGATAAGTTAAAATTGGGTCTGCTTCTCTGGGGGAGCAAGTATCCTGCTGATTCATGTCTAAAAAGTCCTCACTTTTGTTTAATTTGGATAAGTCATAGGGTGAGACTGCTTTAAGGCGTCCAATAAACTTTTATGCCCCAGAATTTGGGAGATCATCCTCAGCATCAAAACTACAGTTTTCCAGGGGTCCTAAAATATTGCTGTTTGATAAAGAAAAACATGTTTATTCCAAAATTAGGAGACTTGATGGATGGTCTTTAAGTGATGGAATAAAATGGCCCTGTTGTTTGTAAACATTGGGTGGTTTATTCCGTGATGTAATCCATCATAAAATATGACAAAACCTTCACAGGCTACTTCCAAAGTCAAAATACGTATATGAGATATGGACTTCTTTTTTGTTAATCACTACTTAATTCAGAAATAGCCCAATTTTTTAATAATCAGAACTTTCAGAATGACCCTAAATATATAACCCCCGCTAGACTGCATGGCCATACTGTATTTACAGTGCACATGTTGCCAGCATTGTATTTGATAGGTTTTTGATACTTCTGGTCTAAACATGGAAATACATATTATTCTCACAAGGAAAAATGGAATGAAATGCTGGTGAGGAGTCTGGAGCACAAGTCTTATGAGGAGTGGCTGAGGGAGCTGAGGTTGTTTAGCCTAGAGAAAAGGAGGATAAGGGGAGACCTTATCACTGCCTACAACTACCTGAAAGAAGGTTGTAGCATGGAAGGTGTCGGTCTCTTCTCCCAAGCAGCAAGTGATAGGATGAGAAGAAATGGCTTCAAGTTGCACCAGGGACAGTTCAGATTGGACATTAGGAAACATTTCTTCTTGGAAAGGGTTGTGAAGCAGTGGAACAGGCTGCCCACAAAAGTGGTGGAGTCACCATCCCTGGAGGTGATTAAAAGACTTATAGATGAGGCTCTTAGGGACATGGTTTAGTGCTGGATTTAGGTTATGGTTGGACTCAATGATCTTAAGGGTCTCTTCCAACCAAAATGATTCTATCATTTGCATCTTTTCTAAAGGAAATAACAAAAACCAAGTCTTTTATTGTAACTAGCTATGTCCTAAGGTAGTTTAGCTTGTAGAAAATGTTTTATGATTCTCCCTAAAGTGGGTCCCCTTCACTGAGACATGTGGCTGACTGACAGTAATTATACAATTAGTTTACATAAAATCAGCTCCCACTGTAAGTCGTAGTTCAACATATTAAGTGCTTTTTTTGACTTTTAGTTCTGATGATTTAGTACATTGTTTTTTGCATAACAATGCAGTGTGTACACTGGTGTGCACTGAAAAACGTCTTTGTCTTTGTGAATTTGGACTAAGGTCCTGTGACTGCAGGCTGGCTAATCTGGTCCCCATCCCTGGGCTGCTTACTCCTTTAAGTGGGACATTTTAAGAAGTAGATTTGGCTGATTTAATTTGTAATGTGGACAGATTTTCTAAATATAACGATGTAATAACTTAGATAAGGGCTAGCTATTTCCCTCAAAAATACAGCTTATTCACTTTGACAAGCCACATTTCCATGTCATGTTTCTTTTGTCACAGTGGATTACTAAACTAAGAGGTCTGAGATCTAACAATACTTGGCCTTGGATTAAATGTTGTTACAGGAAATAATAAACTGAGTTTCCTGACAACTTGTCAGGGTTTTTTTGTCTTTGTTCTATTTTTTGTCTACCTCATTCACTTAGCGACCCTTGTATACTTGTCTCTTTCTGCTGTAAATTACAAGAGATATCACACTGCGTGCTCAGTAAGATGATGGAGACAGCACTGTGAGTGAACAGCACGCCTGCCTCCAGCTGAGGAGAGCAAAAGGAGATCTGCATCACAACACTGCTGTACCCCAAGACAGCAACAAAACAATGGGCAATGTCTAGTAACCACGAACAGATAATCTGGATGATTTTGCAGGCATCTGTCATATTAACCTGTGGGGCAGATGTGAAAGTGTTTTGTTTGTTTTATTCTGCACAAAATTCAGTGGCTCTGTAGACAGCAAGCATGTTCTTCAGCAAGATCTTAAACAGTACAGCCAGAAGCTTGTCTTCTATCCTTAATACTACAAGGAGATGATGTTAATCAATTTTTAGCAAATCTCTGCTTTGTATCTGAGCATGAAAGTTTTACTCTTCCTGGTAGCTGTTCTAATTACCTTGCTGAGTGCAGCAAATCCATAACCCTGGAATCAGTAACCCTTCAACTCTCCACAGCTTTGAATTACACAGTAATGAACACACTAAATTCAGATGGCCAGATACTCTTCTCATTTACTCATCATTTTTAGCCTGGCTTCTTAAGGAAATTTGGTTCATGTGAATATGCTGTTTTACTGGCAATTGGCCGCTCTTTCTAGTAACTTTTTAAGATGTTTTTGGTCATTTTCAGCTATACTGGACAATGTCTAGATATCTCAAAACCATTCAATTCCTTTGACTTTTGTGAAAGTAGATGACTGTAACTCAGCATTATCCCTTCGGTCTGACTGCCCAGCTGCAGAGAAAAAGAGGATCTAAAGCCAAACAGAAACTCACATGAGACAACCAGTCAATGCCCACCACAGCAAGCTTTGCTGCTGCCATTCTGGCAGACCAAGTATGGAGAGAGAATGCAGGAGGGAGCAGGTGGTTCAGAAGGGCCGTGACTGAAAGGGAAAAAGTTTCAGAGAGGGCTGCAGCTGAAAAATGCTGCGACACAGAAAACATTGAGCATGCCTGTGAAAAGGCGAGGGTAGAGCTTGAACAGGTAAAAAAAATCTAACACTGTAGAGACTTAAAGATACTACCCCTACTCCAGTGGAAGACATGGGACACATCAAGAGACCAGAGTGGAGGAAGAAAACAAGGAATAAGGGAGGAACTTAGTCTCCAGGTCAATGGTTTTATTGGTCCTGCAGCTTACAAAAAAAAAAAAGAGTATCCATTTTTGTTTACTGCAATGTGAAAGTTTTGAAACAGCTCCAAGAAGGTACTTTGCAAATTCCAGTAAAGGTGATTTGTATCTTAGGTTATGGAAATTTGTGTCTCTGTCTACAGATCAGAATGTTTTCTTAGTTGGAAAATCACATGCATTTCCTTTTGCTGTTACATCAGCCTGGAAGTGAAAGTTGGATTATTTTCTACTGGAGAGTGTCCAGAAGAGGGCCATGAAATTGGTGAAGGGCTTGGAGGGAAAACTGTATGAGGAGCAGCTAAAGTCACTTGGTTTGTTCAGTCTGAAGAAGAGGAGAGTGAGGGGAGACCTCATCACAGCCTACAGCTTCCTCACAGGTGTGGGAGGAGGGGCAGGCACTGATCTCTCTAGTGACCAATGATAGTACCCAAGAAAATGACAGGAAGATGTGCCAAAGGGGCTTTAGGTTGGACATTAGGAAAAGGTTCTTCACCCAGAGGGTGGTGGAGCACTGGAACAGGCTCGCCAGGGAGGTGTCACGGCACCAAGCCTGACGGAATTCAAAAAGCAATTGGATAATACCCTCAAACACATGGTGTAGATTTTGCAGTTGTCCTATGCAGGTACAGGAGTGATCCTTGTGGGTTCCTTCCAACTCAGAATACTCTATGATTCTATGACCTGTATGAGAAAGTTGTTGGCACCACGAACAATTCATTTGAATCCAGCAGTTGGAGATACAACAGTGAGAGATCGAAAATATACCCTGATTCTTTTCCAGGACTGTGCAGTCAGTGCACTAGTGAGGAGCCATCATTCTTGGAGTTCATAAAGAAAAAAACACATAATTTATTCTGAGGCACAGTCTAATGGAAGGTGGGTCTTGTTGCTCTTCAATTTCTCTGCTAAATGCCACTATTTTAGCTTTTATATATGTTCCTGCTACCTTCTTATTGAATTTGCTTTCTACTAGTTTGTTTTTTCTGTGGCAGAGCACAGAGAGGACTGGCTGCTCCCGGCAGGTAAGTGAGTCAAAAGCTGGGCTGACTGCAGGGCAGGCTGTGTCCTCACTCATGGGCACTGTCCCACTGATCCTGAACACAAGGAAAAAGCTGGGAGACAGGGTCCTTTGACATCGCTAGACATGCAAGAAGGTGAACCTTGGCCCCAGATCAGTCAGGATCTCCAGCCCTGGAAATGGTGCCAGAAAAAGGACTGGAGAAAAGCATCTCCATGTGTCCAAGGGGTTCATTCATGTGGATTTCCTCCCTGAGTGATGCTGCTGGTAACCGGCTATCAGTTGACTTTGTACTGCTGATCACTGCCTATGAGTGCAGCCAAATATCCACTCATTTTGTTGTCCACATCTTCAGCCTATATCTCACTAATTTGGATATAGAAACATTACAGGTAAGTGTCAAAGACCTTGCTAAAGTCAAGGTGAACAACATCCAGAGCCACCTCCACTGACTCAGTCCTCTCAGCACAGAAGACAATCACTTCCTGATAGAAGTTACCACATGAATATGACAACAGCATAATTATTTATTTGGTCTGAGTAGACATTCCACCAGATGTTGGATCAGGGCTTTGGCTAAACAAACATTTTCTTGTGATCTCTCAACTAAAACATCCTTTGCCTTTTCACATATTGTTTTTCCTTCATACCAGTCACCTCCTTTACAAAATACAGTTTTATTACATTATACACTTAATATGCTGCACAAAGAATATCAAGATCCACTTCCCCAGGTTTTTCAGGTCATCAGTTTTCAGTTATCATCAGTAATTTGTTGAGAGTATTATATTGAAAATTCTCTTTCATCAATAAGTTATGACATTCACCAGCTTCTCTTTGTTCTCTGAAATTCAGTCAAACACTTTTATGACTTTATTTTCATACATAGTTCATGATCTCTACAAATATTCATTTTCATTTCTTTGTTCCTTCTTCTTCTCTGATTGATTAACATAGGGATGTGATACGATTTGTAGTTATTCTTTTGAGAACTGAAAATAATATAAAGAAAACAAGATGGAGATGGAACACTTTACCTGCACACGGTCTCACAGGAAATTGTCAGAGCAAAGTCTTATGCAGGAAACCTTCTATCTAAGCTTCTGCAAATCACATAATAACACTGATATTCATGATACAATAATGATACAAATAATGTACTCATGACAGAATTCTTGATTTGCACATTTCTAATTCCAATTATGACACTAGAATACTTCAATTTTATTAATTTGGTTCAAACAACTTTACATTCTATTCTTATTCTGCAAACCTAAAAAAATAATTGTACTTGTGTTTCAAATGAATAATTTTCAGTTGACTGATTTCCTTTGCTTTCCCTTGCCTTTTCATCTTTTCACCAGATGGTTGATTTTGTCTAACTGCTAGTAGATCCTTGCAGTGTGTGCATGCCCTGTAGTTTCATGGCATGTTCTAGGGTAGGTTCTAGATCAGGGGTGTCAAACTCGTTTTCACCGGGAGCCTCATGAGCCTCATGGTTGCCTTCAAATGGTTGAATGTAATTTTAGGACTATATAAATGTTGGAGGCAAACGTAAGGCTTGTGTGGCCCTCAGTGGAAATGAGTTTGACACCCCTGCTCTAGATGATGGGCCAGCCATCTGACCAGCCATGGTAGCTAGCTGTTGGAAACCCTGAAATAGGTAACTTCAAGTTTTGAACCGGAAAGAACATCTTTTGTTGATTATATTTTGGTGTTCCTGCAGTCATATGAAACACAGGGAACCTCAAAAGGCTCAAAACTGCAGAAACAGAATTAAGACAGTAATTCTGAGAATTTAATTGCATAGATAATGATAGAAGAGTTTGCATTTTGAAAGAAATAATTGCTTTAAATATTCCTATTGTGTTACATATTTTTCCTTCTCATGTTGGGAAAGATTATCTTTTTATTTTGAATGGATGGATAAATTAGAGCCTAACAAGGTGATCTGAAGCCACAGAGGCCATGTAGTCAGATGCCTTCTCAGCTCATCTCCAATTTCAAGTGTTTTGGCCTGGAGGGTCAACATGAGTCTAATTAAGAAATTCTGTTTGGCACTTCTTCCTTTTATAGTTACACTGGAAAATAAATTATATTTATTACCTTTTTTAATATCTAATTTACTTCAGAAGTGCCCCACTCAATATTGTAAAGTTCTTTCCAATTCCTTTTAAAGCACAAGGTGTGCAATTAATGTTGATATTTTTGGCGATCAGTTAGGTATTCCACTGATTGCTACAATACAAATCTGATTTTAATAGCACTGCCATTAGACATTAAGAAAGCGAAAAAAGATTAAATTAGTATTATTTGCTCTTTAATATAGTCAGTAAAATGTGAATCTGATTCCAATATTTTTCCAGCTTTCTTTCTATGATATGTATTTGTATTCATATAATAAACCTTGTTTAAATATCAGGCTCTAGTCACAGTTTTAAAGACTACTGAGCTACAAACTTATGAGAAAGTAAATTATAAGCTTAGGGAACTAGGGATTTTGGTGCCATTTTAGCAGTCCTGAGAACTGAAAGCAGGTGGGTTGAGTATGATTCCAACTTTCTCTGATTATGCAGGAATGATTTGCCAGTACTGCAGATACTTTTTCTTTCTCTTGAGTAACTGCATGTTCTTAAAGGAGTTTCTAAATTCACCTCCAGGTAATGAAACTGCATTCATCATGTTTCCTCTTATTAATACTTACACTGGACTCTCTGCTATATCTGGTTCTCTGAATTATTCACAAAATAAGAAAAAATTGTTACATTCTAAGGTTAATTTTTAGATGAAAAAGCAAAATAACAATAAAAAAGTACCTAACATGTCCAAATCAAACAATTTTATTTCAGAAGTATTTGCACAAAATCACTAGACCCTTCTTACCCAGAAGCAAATTTACCAGCTTAAAAAGCTCCAAATCAGGACCCATCAAGCAGATTACACTCAGCGTCAACAACAGCCTGAGATGGGCTTTTTGAAATCAGCTAATGCTATTTGATTGTATAGAGGCTAACACTTGCATTAAAGACTGATTTGTATGCTTATGCGATATCCATGAATGTATTTTACCATGTTTCTATTGGTTTTGTAGAAAATTAACACAGTTAACTAATTAGTAGTCCTTGCTGGTCTTATTGTGACTCATAACAACAATGTGAGTCAGAGCTTCTGAAGCAACCTCTATAAAGGGCATCCACCCAGATGCAAGACCCACATCCACAAAAGGTATAACTAATTAAAACTAGAATTGGGTTAACCTTGGACTATCTCCCACAGATCGTTATATTTCCTCTCTTTGTAGCTAGGAGAAATCTATATCTAAATGTTACCTATGAAAAACTGTCACTATGAAACAATGAGCCAGTTTCCAAACAGTTCTTACTTTGGGTTATTTGACAACTGTCATGCTTAGTAAAACTGAAAGTCTTTTTAATCTGTAGTTTTTAACAGAGGGCTATTCTAGATATTTCAGAAAAATAATCAACCCCCATACATTAAGTTTCATCATGTTATTTATTCGTAAGATATTGGTTAAGCCCCGAAGCATGTTTTAACGTGTCTTCCAAAATATATTTTTAGCAATTACATTTATAACTCTGGAATTTTTGCTCTCTGGGTAAGTGTAAAATCTCTTTTTACCACTCGCTGTTATTTTTCCATCAGTTCTTCCTTTGGCAACAACTCATGCAGTCCAATTATTGGTATCTTGAGAAAGTAATCACTTTTATTGGTTTTGAATATGCTACCTCCTAATTTCATAGTGTGATTCTCTGTCTTTGTGTTATGATTCAGGATGAATGCTAATTCCCAAAAGACATTCTTTATAACATACAGTATCTTATACTCTTACACAGATATTTTAAGCCAAATAATATATTCCTAGAGTGCTGATTACTGCCTAAATTGAATTTGTTTGAACCTTCCCTCTTCTTTTCAATTTTCTGAATGACTTGGAGACAAAAATTACAAAATAAGTGGTAGGTACAGAAATGTTGTTGCTGTAAGATTTTCAAGTGCTGAAAAGCCAGATATAAATCAGAGACTATTTTAGTGAAAATCCAAATTCAGTGGATTTCTAGTAGAAAACTGGGCTTGATCCAGACCATGATAAGATTGAGCAAAGGATTTTTATTTCACTGAGTTTTACAGAAACTGGAATGGGCCTCTTGTGAAAATTGCCCGTTACCAGTTTGTAGCACCATGACCACAGGCACCCCCTGTTACCGATCACTTTTCCTTCACTTTATAAAGGACTCACATGTTTTCACAACCAAAGATAGAGTCCTATGTGCCCTTGCCAAATAGAACACTTAAAAATTAGATCATTCAATGAACTAAAGACCCTTTTGTTCACTGTTCTGGCCAACTGACGAGCTGTTTATCCTTTTTTTTAATGACAGCATTTAAAAATACACCTGTAGTACAATCCATGTTCCTAAGGAGCATTTTAAGAAGTTTGTGGGTAGAAAGCACCATATGTGCAAACCACTGCAGTGAGTTAAGAAGATTCTTATTGAAGATTCAGTTGGGTCTTTTGAACTGGGAAAATATTTGTGGGTTTTGTTCTGAAACTTACTAAATTGCTTTCATTATATTTCTGCAGCTTACACAGATGTCTTTTGATATTGTGCTATTCATCTTTTATTAATTATCTACTTAGACATATGAACAGACCATTTGAAAACTATAAGCATTAGCAAGCCGAACTCTTCTGCATTGGATATACTCATAATCTTCTTTTTAACAAAAATGTCCCTCATTAAAAGAAAATATTCAGGTATTGAGACAATATCCGCTGTATTGATGAACAGCCTAGAGTTGAACTTAATAACTAACTTATTTTTCTAATGAAAATCTATGTGTGTGTCTTTTGCATATATTGATGTTCCAATTTTATTCATCTTTCATGGAGAAATTAATTGACTGCTCTAACTAGCAGCAAAACTTACATAATAAATGTAACATTATATATATATATATATATCTCAAAATAGATCTTAGGCTGGTCTTTTCAACTTAGATGTGTTCCTATATATTGTGTTAGATATTCTATATCAGTAAGTCTTTTCTATATCGTCCAGATTTGATACATTTTGGGAGATTTGCAGTGCAATTTAACAGACCCAATAAGCATTTGAATCCACGGTGTTTTCACTCCCTCAGAACTGCCAAAACCAGTTAATAAAACTTCTGAAATGTCTATGTACTTACTGTGGGAAAAACCGAGAGAAAATAATCTCTACTTCAGCTCCAGCCCATTAAAAGAAAATCATACTGCTGAAAACCTATTGCTATAGAACAAAAAAAAAAATAGAGAAACCCCACCACTCTTAAGAATTAGAGTGGTGTCCCTCTCTACTGTCTTTGGTGAGTACGGAGTTAAATTTCTTCACAGGAGCTCATATGGGTCTATGTTTTTGATTTGTGACCAAAACAATGTTAATGACACAGAATCATAGAACTGGGGATTTTTTTTGGCTGGAAAAGACCTCTAACATAATTAAATCCAACCCTTAACCTAACACTGCCAAATCCTCCTCTCAACCATGTCCCTAAGCACCACATCTACACATCTTTTAAACACCTCCGGGGATAGTGACTCAAACACAACCCTGGGCAGCCTGTTCCAATGCCTGACAACCCTTTCAGGGATGTTTCAGCTCTTGCTGAACAGTGGTTGCACAGCGCCAAGGCCTTTTCTGTTTTTCATTCTATCCCACCAGCAAGTAGGCTGGGGGTCCACAAGAGGCTGGAAGGGGACACAGCCAGGACAGCTGATCCCAAATGACCACATCATATGATGTTGTACTCAGTAACAGAAGTTGAGGGACGAAGGAAAAAGTTTGGAGTGATGCTATTTGTCTTCCCAAGTAACCATTATACGTGATTGAGCTCTGTTTTCCTGGAGATGCTGAACACCTGCCTGCCCATGGGAAGGAATGAATGAATCCCTCATTTTGCTTTGCTCTGCTTGTGCATGTAGCTTTTGCTTTACCTATTAAACTGTCTTTATCTCAACCCCTGAGTTTCCTCACTTTCTCCCTTCCAATTTTCTCCCTGTCCCACTGAGGGGGGCAGGGGGCGGGTAGCGAGAGAGTGGCTGAGTGGCACTGAGCTGCCTCAAGCCATAACACCCTCACATTAGTACCTCAGGAAATGCTGAATTCTGTACAGAAGAAATTCTGACAACAATTGCTTTTTAGATTGTCTTATATGATTCTTTAAACCATGGACCCTGCTCCCCAAACACATGGTACTTACTTTGTCTGAAATTCCATTTCTCCAATGATAACTCTTAAAACACATTTTGATAGGAAGGAAGATGTTCAAACCTGGTGAGCTGTGTGGGAACTTTAAATCACAAAAGTCTGGACAAGAAAGCAAGCTGTATATGAGAGAAAACTGAGGCTGCTTATTTATGCCCTTTTACATTATATTTTCAAAGAGGAGAGATTGGATTTATAGTGTTGATTTACATGTTTTTAAACATAAGAAGTATTTCCAATTAACAAATTGTAGATGGTTTATAATTCTTTCTTCCTGCTTGCTCACTTAAGCCATTGTCTTATACTAGTGGTTCTCATTACAAGACATCAGTGCCAATTGTGATTTTTTAGCAAAAAAAAACTGGAGACAAAACCTACCAAATTCAGAATTTTTCATGGTGACAAGGTTTCCAAGTCCTTTTAAAATTCCCATGGGGAAGAGTTTGACACCTTGCTTGCACATTGTGCAACAAATTCTCTCTCTGATTGACTGGAATCACCGTGTCCCAAAGCTGTCTTGTGAATTCATGTTAATTGGCAATGTAGCACTTGTGCAGCACCTGAGGGCAAGACTGGTGAATAACATGAAGCAGTGCTGTGATTTACAGTGGTAGATCATACTAGAAAAGATTATTAGATGGCAGAGTTGCTCAGATCTTGGTGATATGAAGGGTGAAGAAAACAAAGCCCCAGTGCCACCTGGTGTGGCAGCCTCCACCAATGGCTGAAGTTAATAGGGAAAAGCTGCTAACCTTCCAAGAAATCAGATGTTCTACAGGTGAGGGTCATGCAGAGGACACAGGGTGAGAAGACTGGTAAGGAGAAAGGGAGAAAACACTTTAGATACTCCATATCTCACTGAACCTACCCCAGTACAGCAGAACAGTTTGATAACATCCAAATGTCCATCGGTAGACTGATCTTCTTATGAGGATAATACGTATGAACGATACAACTGGGATTCCTTATCACTAGAAGAGTAGGCCTGAAGAAGCAGAGCAATTAAACATGTCTAAGGGTCCAGAAGAAACAAGATAGGGGAAGCTGGACAAGGAGTAAAAACTACTGAGCGGAGACAGAAAGAAGAAAAGGATGTAACAACAAACAATATATCCATTTATGGTAGCATTTGAGGTATTTCTTCCCACATGTCCATCCAGAAGAGACCGGAAATCTGAGGGTCTCTTCTGTCCCTTAATTGAAAAATCTGTCTTTTTCAGTGTCATTTTTTAGCAGTCTTTGTGTATGCACTAGTAACCTATGTAACCCTAGTTACACAACAGCATATAATGTGAATTTGTTATTTGCTGGACCATTAAGGAATTGGGAACATTGAGGTGTATCTCTGATGTCTTTCACAAATGGACAGCATTTGTTTCATTAGCCTTGTCCTTTACAACCAGATGTGTACCAAGAAGCTTAAGAGATGCTATTTCTTGCTTGTAAACACTCAACTTCTCATATCTGTTGCTCCTTGATGATCTTCAATTATATCTTTGATGAACTACTACATCGAATGACGTAGTTTGTTAATGTGCTTTCACAGTTACAGATTTCCTCTTGGTGTTGCTCTTGTTTCAAACTAAGCAAGGAGAGAACACTCCCTACAAACAACAGTTGAAGGTAACACCCTGAATTTTCCTCAGATTCTCCTATTTGGTGAGGAAGAGGCAGCAGGCTTTTCTTCATGTCATGTGTTCTGCTGCCATCATGTGGCTATTTATTTTCACTCACATCAAGATTCATGAAAAATACCTGTAGTTTTTGCACCTCATGTAAATTGTAGGTACCACACTCTGTCCAAACATCTATAAAACTTTGCTTTAAGAAATATGCTCCTTAGTTTTTAGTATTTTTCATATTTATTGACAAATGAGCCATCTGGCCAACACACGTAAGAAATACTTTAGAAGTTTTCTGTTGGATGTCAAAAGTTATTGGGCCAAAATACACATAATTTTGCACAGTGAATAGTAACAATGGGTGCACTTATCATTTTACAATTTGGTAAGCAACTTTGTTCACGTGATACTTACCAGTGAGCTAACATAAAGGGAATTGCTTGTAATGTTTGCTCCATGGCTTGGCACCTTGAGCTATCTCAGGCAGATTCTATTTTTTTTCATATACTTAATTTGGCTTTGATGTACAAGCGCTTAAGAAGCCCCCTGGATTTTTTCTGTCCTGAATTACACATTTTTGACAGGATTTTTTTTTTTTTTCCCTCTGAGCCTTTTTCCTCTGGTTTTAGTCTTGAACGTCTTATATGAAAGCAAAGAAGACGTGCTTAAGATAGAAAACTCTTCCTGGCCTCTAAGATAGTTCATGTGGCTTGTAATATCATCAGTCTTATTGTGTTTCACAATACTACCTTAGCAGTTTTAGTTGATTTGGAATCACCTTTCTGGTGAACAGTCTCCTCATCTGACCAGTCTAACCTGGAAACATAAGAGCTTCAGCATTTGAAACAAAAGGACAAGCACTTCGGCTGTTGATGAAGTCTGCCTGAAAATGCCTCTCGACACGCACATATGCATGTGCAGCAAAAACAACCTTGTATTATTTAGAATGCACAGACACCATTTAATTGAGTCTGCTGCATCTATAAAGCCTTTAAAACGTGTTTCTTCATATGAGCCTATTGCTCTCTGACCACTGCACCCTCATTAGGTCAGCCATGTGGTAGTAAAACTGTACTGAGGATGAGCATGTGGCTGACTTTTTGGATAGCGGACTTCAACGTATGAGTTCTGTTTAAGGAGGGGATGGGGGAGAATTATCTATCCTCCTGTAGTAGTCAGATTTTTAGCGTAAGCACCAAACACAATGTTGTATTAACAAACTCTTCCTGAAACATGTTGCTTACTTTACCTAGTTATAAAGAGACAAATTATATCAGTTAAAGTAAATGTTAGGATATGTAGTGCTGCTAAGAACAATAGTACATGTTAACATAATTCGTAGAACTCCAAGCTTCTGCGTAGCCCACTTAGGCATGCTGTAGTGCCTAAGTTCTAACTTATAAATATGCATAAAAGCTGAAAAGTCTGTTTTCTGTGCCTAGAAGCATTGCCATCTTGCTGAAGTTGAGCACTGCAGCTCCTACCTCATGCCTCACGCCATTTGGGATTTACAAATTGCCTGATGCTCCCCAAGAGCATTGAATTCAGTACAGATCTAGAGAGGGGAGGATGCTTTTCATAATATGGTAAGCAGAACTTTATGATCCTTACACATTTGCATTTCCCATATTAAGATATACTTGCCTGCTGATTTACTCCATTTGAGACATCTGCAGTGATAAGCATAGTGAGTGTTATAAGTTAAATTTGAGAAGCCTTTTCCTGCTGTTACAATGCAACTTTTTTTCTCCGGTTTGCTGATGACTGTATCAAATTCCTTACAGGGAGATATTTTCCACATTTTATGTTCGTTTAGGTGGAAATTGATTTTCAAAGTTAATCTCACACAGCTGTGCGTATATGTCCATGTGCATGACCCACAAGGATGAAGAGGATTTCTCCATCTATCATTAGTCAGAAACTGTAGTTCAACATGTGAACTAAATTTTGATAAACTGGTATCTTCATAGTTTCAGCTTGGAGTCTAAAGCTGAACATGAGGGACAAAAGTTGAGCTGATGGAGTGAATATTAAAACTGCTTATATGCATGTAAAGCAGGATTTTTCTCTTTAGGCTTGAGAATGAGAATGAGAATGCTGGTGCTCACTGACATGGGAGAGTTCTAGCTTTTTTTCTGTTCAGTTTAAAGTGACTGCAATTATTGACTGGCCTGGAAAGCGTTCAGCATCTAAGAGCTTCAGACCAGAGAGTAAACAGGAACAAGTAAAGCAGATAAATATCCTTCCAAAATTTGAATCATAGGCCTCCACAACCTTTAGACACTATTAGTAATACTTGTACAAAGTAGAGGTTATCCCATCTTTTTAATGTCATGATATTGAATTCTCTCTGGCATAGTGGCCTGGCTTTAACATGAGGAGAGTGTTCTGTGGGGCCACCGTAAGCTTTTAGAGTCTTCTAAAGCATCGTATTTGGTTACCTGTGTATTTTGCCCAGCAGAGTCAAATTCTCGTGCTTTGATCAGAACAAGTACCCACTAAATAAACATGATACAGCAAGATGACATGTCAGAGTCTTGCTATGACACCTTATAAAATGCTGGACAGCATTATGAAGAGGCGGAGAATGAAGCTGTCAGTTTTTCAAACATCTGTTTAGGAACAGATATCTTAATTTTTTATTAGCTTTCATCCTGTTTTTTTGTTTGCAAGTGCACAATTTGCAGTGATGAATCTCTTGATAGTTTGAATCTGCCAGTAAAATAAAATGAAATCTTAGCATCCTGGAGATCTCAACGTGATTAATCTGGTGGGGTGAGTACCTGTCATCTAGCCTGATGTGGTACTTTACTGAAAAGAAATCTTAAAAAAAAAAAAAAAAAGTAATTTTCAATTGTGTAAATTATTTAGCTTTCTTCTAGGAATTAAACTGGAGGAGGAATAAGAAGATGGGAATTTTCCAGACAGAAGCTTTTTATAATCACCATGTCTTGATAGATCACACACAGATGCTGTAATTACCTCAACTGTGGTGTATTAATTTTCTAGCAAGATACCAACACAGGCAGTATGGCATTATGATGGTTTTCTCTCTTGGTCATAACTCCTTGGGCGTATTTCTTTCTAGGCTAACTCATACAACCATAAATTTTCCCTCCTATTCTTTCTATGGATAAGCAACAAGGGAACATTAATGTTTGTGAGGGTGAAAAGGTTCTCATTATAATTGCAGTTAAGCAGAAAAGATGTGAAAAGCATTTTAAAAGAAAACTGAGAAAAGGAAGTTGAAGTATGAAGTATTACATTATTTCAGTAAAAAAAAATAAAAATCCCACTACAGTAGTAAAGAAACTCAAAAGCTACATAGAAAAAAATGTTTGCCTAAGTTTAAAATCTTTATGTAAAGAGCTGTGTACAGCATGAGGAAGGCAGTATGCCTAATGCTCAGAAAAGAGAACTCCTCCTTTCCTTGTCAGCTGAGACACTAATTCACAGAGTAGGAAACTGAGAGGAATTCCTCCCATGAATAATGTTTTTGCAGAGGCGATCATGAGTTTTACCCAAACTACTTACAAAGTTCAAATACTAATTGAACCAGATTACAACAGTGCTTTGCAGTAGTCCTTGCTGTCTTCATTCATAGATAAGAAAAATGGAGCAGAGAGAGCCAGGTTGCCTGACTTAATCACATCAAAAAGGGCTAGAAAACCTCAGAACTAAGGGACGTCAGTCAAAGTTTCTACAAGATGTTGTGTATATGTGCCCAAATTCCAGTTACAGTCAATGCAGATCTAGTCAAGGGTTGGTGGAGTGTAGAGGGTGCTCCAGCTGTCCGCCTTAGTGTGAGTTTCATTGTTCTATACGCTCTGTTGAATTGCATGAGCAGGGGCAGAATTCAGTTGCTCAAATGCTGTTTGCCATTTTATCTACTCTTGCAGGGACACCTATATACTTTTGACAAATGAAGAGCTGAAGCTTTAGGCTACTCAGTAATTCTGTAGCCTACTGAGTACTGACCTTAAATTGCTGAGTCCTCAGCACAAAACTCTCCTTCCCTTCTATATTCACTTTGGGTTCAAAGTGTTCTTTTTCCTCAAAAAATGAAATATTTTTTTCTTCTCCATGTGTACCAGAAAAAAAGATATGATGAAAACATTATGACAAAATATACATAGGTCTTGGAACTATAAATGTGCTCTTAAAAGAGCTCCATAAGATTATTAGACCTATTCCTGTCTGCACAGGCAAGAAAGCTGGCTTTGCATGGCTGAGGCAGCACATCATCTCTACAAATGCTTGTGAAACACAGTTCTTTGTGGAGCACACTGGAAACCCACAAGAAAATCCTGTCCTCATTGCACTCTCTGCAGAGTTCGCAAAGTTCACATTGCTGATAATGAACAATCATTTATGAATTAGCATATTATATAAATCGTGCTCAGTTATAAGGGTATATTCCCACTCCTTAACCAGCACAATGAAAATAGAACAGGAAAAAAGAACTGCATGACTATTTTATTTACGTAAAGAAATGTCATTAAAATTCTTTTGATTTTCCTGAAGGCGTTTTTTTTTTACATTAGTAGGAATATAGATCTGGCCTAATTTCCTAACTGCAAATTAATGAGGATTGGAGATATTTAAATTACAGTCAGTGAACTCACA
This sequence comes from Columba livia, assembly GCF_036013475.1. Taxonomy (NCBI): domain Eukaryota; kingdom Metazoa; phylum Chordata; class Aves; order Columbiformes; family Columbidae; genus Columba; species Columba livia. The sequence continues at coordinate 66,596,275 of NC_088604.1, forward strand.
TATTTAGAAAAGGGTAAAAGAGTTGTGTGAGAAAAAATACTGCAATGAGGTTGGAAAAGAGAAGAACGTTATGTTGATCAGTTGCACACCAATTGTTTGTATATAGTGTTCAGGTATTTATTTGGAGCAGCAAGTTAAATGGAGTATTACAATAGAAACATAAATGGAAGTTTATCAAAGCTGGGCAGAGTCGAATTTTTTTTTAACAGTAAGAAGCAATTTTATTTTTTCTTTTCTTTTGCCTTTATTTCTGTATGTGGCTTTCAGTCAAGGTTATATATCCACCCTAATCTGAACTGTCACAGTCATTAAGTCATATACTTCACTTCTTCAGTAACGTACTGGACCTAATTACGGCAGAGCTGCACAGAAGGAAGCGAGCTGGTTCCCAGAGGCGGTGTGCTGTGCAGGGCAGGAGGTGGTGGGCAGGGGAAGAACCTGCATAACAGCTGCAGCAAGTGCAGCCTCACGCAAACACAGGCCCCCTATCTATTAGCATCAATGTCTGTGATTTCCCTGTGCTCTGCGGGGAGGCACTGTGGACATGTGCTGCTCAAGCACATTCGTGTGTGTTGTGCTGCCTCCATGCTCTTCCCCTACGACATGTTCTTGAACCTCCTGGAATCCTAGGCATTTTTTTCTCATTTTTAAAAACTGAAATTTTTCCATTTCTTTCCCTTCTTGTTTACTGTTTTATTTGAAATATTCAAGGAGGTAGGTTTGTTGAAACTGATAATTTAAAGCCTACAAATATTTGCAGTTAGAAACATGTGACTTTTCAAGAAAACTTCCCTTTTCATGATATGAATTTGCAATTTGATAAAGAAAGCTTAAACCCTTGATAAAAAAAAAAAAATAAATTGGCTATAATATTGATTTTGATTGTCCCTTTCAGTTGCTAATTATATTAATTTAATTTCTAAATAATACCTACTGTGTGAGTATGTATGCTTCCTTGGTAATTTTTTCTCTAGTGTTTCAGAGCAGTATTTTGCTGACAGCCCATGTCACACAGTCCAATGTTCTACCATTACATCTATCTTGAAAAATAATTACTACATTCTTGGAAACAGACTGCAAAGAAATGATGATCAAGTGAAAATTGAGGACTGGGATGGAAAGCAGTGGGGAATGACTTAGGAAGAAAGTGGGTAAGCTAGCTTCTATTATGCATGCAATAAATAAACTTAATTGAAATTTTTCAAACCCTCTTTACCTGCATTTAGCTTTGATTTCTCTACTACATTTCTATGTGCAAAAGTCTCTTCATGCTCTTGAATAGGCCTAGAGATTTTTATTTTTGAGCAAAAAGCATAAATAACCACTTTTCTGAATATTCCGTATGTCACCAGTATAAAGCATAAATATTCAGGCTGTATACGGATACGTGGCAAAGTGGCTTCACTCTTCCTGTATTTATGTGTTCTTTACCTGGCAGTCTGGGGAAGACCTTTCTCTGCTTCCACCTCTGGGTGACTAAGGGAAAGAACTGTAGAACAAAATTCTGTACAAGAGCCATTTACCCTGGGATATTCTACTTATGCCTGGGAAATCACCAAAATGAAACACTAGGTCAAGACTGTATAGATCAATTAATTCCCTGAGAGCCAGAAGCCAGCCCTTGCTCCGGGAGTTTCTGCCAAAGCATCATCCAGATGGCTGAGCCCATGTCCTGCAGGACCCTGTGCTGTCAGGCGGTTCCTCACTTACTGAAAAGAGGGAAGATGGTGGCAAATCTGAATTAATTCAGCTGGAAACCTAAAACTCCTGTGTGTTAAATGGGGTGAGTCTCTTGCAAGACACATGGTCCTTCCATACAGACTTCCAGCCCATGTCTTCTAAGGATTCAATGAAAATCCTGCCACGGACAGCAAGGCATTCTTGGGCACTTACTGGCCACACACTCGGACTTAGTGACTTCTGCTAAAGTTGCCACAAAGGACTTTGTTAGTTATAATCTCTGTGGAGATATGATGCTGCTTCAGTGCATGAGGCTGGAGTAGAAGTCTGTGATCTAAATTTCTCTTATTCCAATATATTGTTGTGATGTTTGTCTCTATACAGGTTTTATCCACCTGGCCCCTAAAAAAAGTGTAGTACAGCATCTTAGTATTGGCAGGTGAGAATGATTTTTTGTTGAAAGCATGCAAAGAAGCTGACAATATTTCTCAGTCTTCAAGAGTGAACTCCCACTAATTAACTTTGCTGCTGATGACATGTGGCAGAAAGATCATGTGTACATACATATTAAGATCAGTAGAAAGATTGGCTACCAACGATTTTTTGAGCAACACATTATCAACCTAACAATGCCAGTCTACCAGCATCAAAATAAAATGAAACCCTTGCAAAAATCAATCCTTTCCAAAGTCGGTCTTAAATCCAGGCTGGTTCTTAAAACTCTTTCATGTGTCAAGCTGATGTGACATACTTAGCTGTCATCCTCTATAAGAGAATTAATTTGAAAACTACCCCAGTAATAATACTATATATTTACTGAATACTACAAATGTCAATATAAGATTAAAAATAATTAAATCAGTTTAAGTTGTAAGATAGAGCTTGATATCTTTGTCACTCTTTGCTGTGAAAACTTTTTTTTAAATAAGACTGAATAGTGTTGACCCAGGAAGACAGCAAGGAGAATGAATAAGGAGAAATTAATGCAAAAATGCTCTGTTGTATTCACAAAGAACTCACCATGAAGATTTTGAATTTTCTCTACAAGTAAGTTGAACCAACAGGCATGCTTTTACAGCTCAGAGATTTTTAACCCAGGGCTTTGTACAATAATTATTGAGGAGCTGTATAAATAAAAACTAATTAGCTGAAGGGATTCACCTAAAAGTCTGTAACAAATGTGAGAGTATTTTCTATGACAAAAAAGAAGTGTTGCAGCCCAGTGCAGCCAAGCCCAGTCTCCTGCCCTATTCCTCCCTTGCCCAGGCCATGTCTCTGACTGCTCTTGCAGCAATTGCTCCTGCGTCTTTAAAATGGATGATTTAAAATCTTCAGTTTGATCTCTTGCATCCTCAGTAGCAGAGGAGGGTTATCCTGGCCAAGGAACAAACAGAGTCAACGTGTCCAGGTCCAGGGTGGGCTAAGTCAGTCCCACCCACAGACCCACTAAGGTTTGGGCTGGGTAAGCTGATTTCTGCTGCTCTGGGATTCCCAGGTCTGAGTATAGAACAAGGTGAATGCAAAGGAGTCCCAGTTCCTCTCTACCCCTGATCCATTTAGATTCTCTGGGCTGGAGAAACTGTGTTAAGAAACAATTTGGCTGAATAAAGCTCATGGTACAGGAAGGAAAAGAAAATCACAAAATTGTTCACATTTGTAGTGTTTGAGATAATAATAAGGATCTGGTGATTAGCAAATCTAATTCGTTCTTTCATTTGAAAAGTCATTTATAAAACAGCACACCCACACATATATATTTACATATATGAACAAATGTTGTCCCATTGGGTGCATTTCCATCTGCATTCTTATGGTCTCACAAACCTGAGCTGAGTTACAGGTTCAAAGATAGTCTGCAAAGTCATTCAACTCATTAAATCACAGTCATTTATAATACGTCAGTTTATTCTGGTGTTAAAGCATCATAAGTCGTTTGGAAGAGATGCAAAAAGTGACTTTAACATGTCCTGGGCAATTACCACATATTGAACTGCAAATACTGGTAAGTGGAGACAGTAACATATCTAAAGTGTTCCAGAGGAATCAAGATATTGGAAAGAAAGAATAAGCTTGATCCTGCAAACTGCTTCATTGTGCAGCAACTCTGATGCCACTGCAACAAAAGCTACCCCAGAGAGCTATGCAGAATAAAATCTGTGAGGAGAGGAACTGGGAGACACATCCCTCCCCGCCCATGCAGGCAGCTGAGCACAGAGCTCAGGGGGCTGCTACTGTCCCCACACTCTCTAAGGGAGGCACCTGAGCAAAGTGTGTTTGGGAAATGCTGACATACAGCTTTATGGGAAATAAAACTCCAACTTCAATGAATCTATGGGTCTTGTTAGCCCTGAGCCTTAGTCTGCCAACTTGTCTGTCTTGTAACAGACATTTTTCATCTAAGTGTAGATAGTAGAAAATAAGGACAATGCATATCAGTGGTTGCTGCCAAAGGGATGCTGATGGAGTTTCATCACATGTATTTGAAGATACTGGTCTTAATTAAAGCAACTTAAATCCTCCTATATAAAATGGGATGGATAGTAAAATGTACTTTTAAAAAGCTAGGAAACTGATGCTTTCTTTTTACATATAAATCTTACTGTTGTTAAACGGATTTACTGTAAGAGGTCAACATGCACTTAGTATCCATAGCTGTTGAGTCACTTCATGAGGTAGAAGGTAGAGTTAGATCTTGGTGGTTATTCTTCACCAGCAGCCGGCCTCCCTTACCAGCTGATATTTCATATTAAATTGTAATCCCTGTGTTTCACCTAAATTAGTTGCAGTTTATATTCTACATTTACCTCATGTACTTTATTCAGCTCATTGTGAAATTGCACAAAAGAAGAGTGAGGGAAGCAGCTGTGAGATCTGTGCTCTTCAATGCAGACAACATATTTGCAAGCAATTACTTTTCAGCATCTTTTCTGAATTCACATCCTCTATGTCCATCAGATATGGCAAATCCATTAATATAATGGGTAGTATAACGTAATAAGAATCCAAGTACCTTCAAATCTAGAGGTCAGTTTTAGGGATTTTCTCTTTTCCCAAAGAAAAAAAGAACAAAGCTTTAAAAGTAATTCTTTATTTCTAAGAAGTCCTTCCCAAATAAGCTATATTTTCTTTTTGCCTTTTTTTAATTTCTAAGAGATGGAGAGGCCAGATGTGTACTCTGGAAAGAAGATGCCACTTGCCGGATCACCAAAGTATCACAAGAGCAAGCATTGGTTTATCTGTCCAAAATGTACTGTTTCCTTCCACAACTAGTTCTGAATTTCTTTAGCTCTTCCTGAAAATTTTTATGATAATTTTTCCCTTTCTTGCTATCTTCCTTGTCATCTTGCCAACCGGGTCTTGTCACGCTGGGAAACAGAGGTCAAATGGAGAAGGGAGGGTACACAAAAGTAAACGGCAATTCATAGTTTTCCATACTATGCAGTTCGCAGATTGCCTCATCACCTCAGTCTTGAGAAGCCTATGTCAAGGTTGCCAGTTTGGAATTTGCCAGGAGAAGGGTATGAAGCAGAAAGCCTTGAACTATTTCATCAAGCTACATTTCTTTAAATTTTTAAATAGCCAACTCTTGAATGTCTCAGGCTTGATTCCTTTGTGTTCACAGAGAGTTTGCATCTTTGTAATCAGAGGTCAGCTGTGTCCTAAAATAAAGTTGTTTCTAGCAAACCTTACTATATGTAGAGCTTCATTTAACTTGCCTGTTTATTTTAATATGTCAATAGAAGATTCAATATCTATCTATCTATCTATCTATCTATCTATCTATCTATCTATCTATCTATCTATCTATCTACTTTTTCTGATAACCAAATAAGTTTAAACCTCAAAAACATTTGGTTTTATCAGAAAACTTGCAGGAAACATTTGGAAGCAGGAATTTACAAATACTGGTGGGGTTTTTTTCTGTAGGCAAAAAGCAGGTCAGATATTCACCTGGCATAAATTCATGTACTTTCACTGCCTTAAGATAAATTGAATAATATTGCTCAAGGAATTTGATTAGTTTGAACCCATATTTAATATCACAGAAATTAGAAGGAACTTCCCAGAAATCTTTCAAGTTACACTAATGTATGGCTAGCATTATCAAGTTTGGCGTTTAGAGTTTTGTTTTTGTGTCAAATGATCTCTTTATTTTCTACTAGGATTTCAGGTATAACGTGGTTAACCTGAAGAAAGAGTAGACTAGAGACCATCTGCCAAGGCAGAGTTTAACATAAAATAATAGGTTTAAGATCTAGGCAACAAATACAACTATGAAAAAATCCTGTAGATCAGCACTTTCCTGGGTTAGATGACTGTTCCATCTTTGCATGATTGAACATCACAATGTACCTTGATACTGCAGCTCAGGCAACATCAAAAATCTTGGCTTTTGGTTGATTGCTTATAATCCTTACCACATCCAAGATGCATGTCTTGTTCAGGTGTCTACTTGCTGATTTTGTAGTTGTTATGATTTATTACACGCAGTTCTATACAACCTAATTAGAAACCCTACAACCCAACAAAACTCATCATTCAATATCTTATTTCACATTCTAACAGATAAGAGCAATATGTATCTTTAAGCACGCATATGACTTTTCTGCAAGCTCTGTCAGCATCCAAAATTTGCCAACTAAGACAGAAAGTCATGCCAGTACTCTGAAGTTTGGTCTTTGGTTTAGAGTTCATATAATTTCTTCAAGGTGTCACATTAGATCGGTCATGAGAGAAGTTGCAGATGCAACTTTTAAGAAAGGTACAATAGGAATTTACCAGTCTTGGTCTTGTTTCTGTTAGAATTAATGCCAAGACTCCTTCTGACTTGGATGCTATATCTCAGCTAGGTTGCTAGCACATTTTCATCAGATGTTTTAATTGACAACTCTATTATTTGTTTACCCAGAAGAATAGTTGCATTAATCAGAGCAATGATCTTCTCCTCAACAGAGAATAAAAATCATTGAAAGTTTTTTGTGTTTGTTTTTGTTTGTTTTTTTTCTTTTTTTAGCTATTTTATTTTATTTCCTAGTTACTTGTTAGCAGGATTGTTGAGAAAATGTGAGATTAATCACTGAAAAAAATACCAACAAATCTTCTAAAAAGAAAACAAGGAACACAATTCCATCAATGCTGGGTGGGCCTTTAATGAAAGAGCTTCTTTTGTTTATGTATAACATCAGTTGCAGAGAAGAGTATGTAGGTCCTTTTCTCCCTGAGCTCTACCCTCAGAGGAGGAATTTGATATACAAAAAACTGAGGAGGTGTGATTTCATTTCCTTTTCATATCTGAAGAACAATGAGGGGTCAAGGGTATTTATTTTATTTGCTTAGTGAGTGATACAGAAAATGTGCTTTCTGAAGAACATGAACATTTCAGAAAAACAGAGATCCATACAAAGTGAATGAACTCACTTTTCAAAAAGAATGTCCATTTGGTTTTTTACTCCTATTTGGAAAAAAATCTGAGTAAGCCATGACAAAGGTTGGAAGCTCAAGAAACCATTAGACATTCGTTAGTTCTTTGCTTTATTACATATTCCACAGAATGAGGAACGATATCTGTTTTATTTCCTGTAAATATGCAGACTTCAGACTGTCTTGCTTTTGTCCTACCTGAATGCACAGAACTAGTTCAGAGGAAGGTGTCAGTGCCAAAACAACAGGAAAAAAAGCCTTTGCAAACACCAGGTTCTTCGAAGAAGAAAGGTGAGCTGCTATTCATCCTCAAGTGGCACTGGAGAACCGTGGGGACCAGAAGCGCAATAACCTGAATCCAAACAAGCTAGTGGCCGGCAGCAGCACCCTCCCTGAATTTAAGATCAGATCAAATTTGAAAGCCTTACAGATGCTGAGATAGGCAGAAAGGACAATGACTGTTTTTAACATGCTGACAAATAATGCAAGTAAGCAAAAGGCTGCAGCAGTTTGCAGCCAGTTTCACAATGGCAAGGAAACAGGCAACTTAGTGATCAAAGCTTAGAGAAACTGGCCAGGAAAGACGGAGATGCAGGTTGAGTACGAAGCCCTTTGCTGTTTTAGTCCTTCTGCTTTCTGCACTGCAGACACAGAGTGATGTAATAAACAGTTCTGCTTTACAGAAACTGGGTTTGAGCCTCTGAAATCAAATGTTATTCGGTTTATTGAATGTTTCTGTCATTGTTGCATGTTTCTGTCATGTTACAGTGCTGGAAGGAGAGGTAGGAAGAAGACCTGACTGCACACAGTTCCTCTCCTGCAGTGACTGGGCAGTATCATCTGCAACGAGACTGAAGTTGCACCTCTCACTTAATGTGTACTCTTGAGATAAACAAAACATGTTTAAAAACCACATAACTGCAAGTGTGACACTTCCCCACCTGATCCTTCAGAGAAGCAGTGGCTGAATTCCAGTCCCGGACTTTCTAATGTAACAATACACTCTTCAGCCACAGTTAGGGATGTTTAACACCTCACCAGTTCTTCAATGAAAGAAAATGCTACAGTTCAACACCTGGAAAAGACCAGGTGAACCTTGGTTCTTAAAAGGTGCTTTTTTTTTTAATTTGCCAATGCATTGGTTGTAATGTGTTATTATCATACATACATTCTAGACTCAGTCCTTTCATATCAAATGTAAACCCTCTTAGAAGGCGTTTAATTGTTAATTGCTGCTTCTGTTTCTTAATGTTTCAGTTGCTAACTGAAAAGGTATGCTATCTGTATCTAAAATAAAAAAATTGAGCTAGTTCACAAATTGCACATAGTATTACAGCATCATGGAATGTGATAGTTTCATCTAGGAATATGTAGAGTAGAACACTCCACATGCCATTCTTCTGACTGTTTATACTCAGGATCTTCTGGAGAAATTTGATGTATTTGTTTCACTTAAGCCAGTCATGATTCAATTTACTGCATTCTGAACAGCAGGCACAGATCTATATTTCTTAAGTTTATTTCATTACTAGCTGATAATTTTATTGTATCTCATTTTGAGATTCAGCTCATGAACACAGTATGGTTTTGCATTCAGCTAGATTGTTCTTATTTTTAGATCTTGCCTGATTCACTGCAAGCTTTAAAAAAATCCAGCCAACCACCCGGTACCTTTTGTTCTTGGAACCATTTAAAATCAATTTGTGATCCTCCCCTTCAATCTTTTTCTTCAAAACTGATAATATTTCTGCATGAAAAGTTGCTGACTTGAGTACAATAATATATGCTAAAATCATGCATGCATTTTTCTTTTTAATTGGTTTTATTATATCTGTACATTTTCTTATCACCTTCTTTGAAGATGGGATTCTATCATGAAAAGCTCAATACAGAGGAACAAATAAAGGGCCAGCTCATTCCCTCTGTAACTGCACTTACTAGAAAAGAGCTCTCAGCTCCAGTACTCATGTGGAAAAGCTCTTCTTTGCCCCTTTCTCAGGCTGAGGTAGAAGTCTTGGATTTGGGTCTTTAAGGTTCTGGAAGGAACAAAGACAAGCAGTGTTTTCTTCTTGTGATCCACAGCCTCTTGAGGAAGCCTCTCCTTCTTCTGACTCATGCAGAATTCTCAGTCTTGTCTAGACCAAAGCACTCAAAAAGATGGGCTGGTGAGCACCCTTGAGTAGTTCCTAAACTGAAGCACCAACACAGAGTATCCCATCTGTAACATGCTATTGACAACCTGGATCCTGCTTTGGGGATAGCCCAAAACCCACATCTGCAGCAGCCAGAGCAGTCAAGTATGTCCTCCATGAAATCTACTTCACCAAGGACTACTGCCAAACTGCCTTTGAATTTGTCTCAATTTGGTGTTCATTCGCATACCCAAAGCTCAAAATCTTTTACTATCACAATGAAGGAAAAACAAGATACGAGTTTAGGAGATGACATGGTTTGGGTTTTTTTATTTTCCTCCAATCTGTAAAGTATTCTGACAAAGTTTGAGACTCAAATAGGAAGTGAACTGCAAATGAAACCACACATTACAGATAGGTGCCACAGGAAAGCAGTAGCAGTACTGATATGAAATATTTGAAATATTGACCACCAAAATATTTTTAACATTTTTTTTTCAGTCTAGCTGTTTTCGTTGTAATGTAGTTTATCGTTACAATTTATTAATTTATGGATGTATTTTAATATTTAATATTCTTTGAATGCCTGACAATGACAAAATTTCTTTTAAGTTAATATATAGATTCAGTCACTGTGGAAAGTATAGCTTGGTTTTCAGGGTTCTTAACAGTATTTAAGATTATTATTCAGAATTTATATATTAATTCATACTTATATTAGAGGTCAAGTGAATATAACAATAAAAAAGTAAATAAGTAGAGTGAAATAAATTTTCTGAAATGAACTATCTTTACCTATAAATGGATTCATCAGTTGTTCCTTGCAATCTCAAAAATGTTAACCATGTTAACCACTATTTTTAAACAGCTAGCATGCAGTACTTCATATACCTCTATGAGGTTGCATGCTCATAAAGGCCCATGAGGTTGTAACATTCTGTTTTAATACCCCACAAAGACACCAGCAAGCTCATGAGTTTCTTCCTGTGTCTAGTGCTTGAAAGACTGCGCCAGCAAATTTGACAAGTTTGCACAAGGTTTTGACACAGAGTACAGGCTTTAGAGTTTGTTTTGCCTTTGCTTACCATGCAGACAGACAGACAGTGTTTGAATTCTTTGGCACGTAAGTAAATCCTGAAGAGAAACATTCTGCAGAATAATTTAAGAAGTAAGCCATATGTACAATCAGAGGTCTGATGCTTAAATGCTTTTTTCCATCTTTATTTTATTTAGCAATACGCACACAACCTGTACCTACTGGACGATCTGACAGGCAAACTCAAAGTCTTGTGGCTCATTCCTTTCAGCTCACTTGTGGCAAGAGATACTAACTATGTTCTCTGGAGTTTATGTTTCTTCTATTTTATTTTATTTTATTTTTTTTCTGAAAAGGACAATCTTTCATATCTCATTTATGTAAAAGGACCAAGATAAGCATTGTTTGCAGAGACATGCAAATAATATAGTCAGTTGTATCCAAAAAAGAAACATAGTTTTCTTTATCTTTCACATGCCTGTTGCTAGGGTCTATTGAGCTAAGTCTTTGTATGTTAGTTAATTACACGTAACATGCTGTACCTGTTTGCTGCGAGCTTATAATAATTTTTCCTCCTGCACAAACAGATGTTTAAAAGAATCTTTGAACAGTAAGCTGACTGTTACCACATTATAGCATTCAACCACATAAGGTTACATAGTTATTGATGTGCTGAAAACTAAGAATATAGACTGTGTTTCATATACAACATGATGAAACTGATCTGTAACCAAGCAAGAAGAAATCACATACTCTGAACTGCAATTGTGGCAGTTTTAATGTTTTTATAAAATACTTGTTGCTGCAGTATCAGCACACCTCTTAGAGCTTCCTGTCAGGTGTCAAGGGAATTTTAAATGGAAGAAACTCTTCAGTAAAAGAAAGCTCTGGGAATGATTTGTGTTCTAGGACTTTTACACATTAATTGTACTTCATTGGATTTCTTCATGTTAGTGCAAGACCTCAGTAGAAAGAATTTAAAACTAAAGACCACAGTAAAGGGAAAAACGTTAGCTTACAGGAGTAAAGATTGTAAGTGACAAAGAGGGGAAGTTCTCTGAAGCAATTAGAGTCGAGAGCTCTCAGGGCCTCAGTGCAATTTCCTAGTGAGGGAGCTCTGCCCAAAGCTCCTCTGGAGTCACTGCGATATGAATGTATTAGGAATTGTTCCTTTACAAGCTCTGCCAATGTGCTTTGCTAGACATGCAGTGTTGGGACAGAGAGCTGTCATTTTGTGAGAACATGAGCAATGAACAGGAGGGATGGTGTGTTTTCTGAGAATAACCAGGGGAAAATACTGATCTTACTGATATGATTCATCTTCAGAAACTCTACTGAACATTTAGCACTTTGGAGCAGACTACTTATTTATTTTGGTCTTTTGTTGCATTTCCTTTACTTTAAAAAGTAAAAATGTTTAGCTTGCTTTTTTTTTTTTTCTAATCTGGATTAGGCCTTCTAGACAATGTTAGAGCACAAATGCTAAATAAAAACTATACAGAAATCATATCTTCCTCAAATACTATTTAAGATAAAAGAATATATTATATTCAGATGGACTATCTTATCTCTGGGTTTTTTTATTGCTTTCTACTTCCATCGATATTTCCCATTGATATAAAAGGTACAAAGCTTACATATCTGAAATGTAGCATGGACATGGGAATTCTGACCATGAATGGCCAACATCAGCTTTTAATAATCTTAGCCTAGCCTACGTTGCATCTTCAAGTATATTGTCCTAGGCCAGTAATTACAGTCTTTCATAGAAGACCTATTTTATGGTACTATTTTTATATCATGTATATTTTTATCTTGACTTTGAAAGATCAAGTCCTGTTTGTCATGTAAATTCTGCCTTGTCAATGCTTCAGTGACTTAAAGGAACATAGCAGCTCCCAAGAAATTGAAGCAGTACGGAGAGTTTTCTTCTAAATTCCACTGGCTGGAAAAGGATGGGGGGGAAGTGGGAGGAGGAAGGAAGAACATGTCATGGCAACATTACAGTAAAGTCCATTCACAAATGAAACAACTTAAATAAATTGTATTTGGTTCTATTTGAAGGAAAAAAAAATGCAGAGATTTGTACTTTTGATATACAGACAGAATGTTCAGTTCAGATGCAGAATTTAGTGGAAGTGCTGCTTCTGCTCAGTCTTCCACCTGGGTAAACTTGAACACAAGTAGCTTGCCTGAGGGATCCTGTGGTGAGTCACTGGTACAGAGCTCCCTGCCCAGGATCCTTTTGGCTTTTAGCCATGTTGCTTCAGTCCTCTTGGGATGACCCAGGTCTGTGAGCAGCAGTTGATATCAAAAAAGTAATATTTAAAAGAGTTGCTTAAGAAATCAAGTAAACTGAATGTCCAAAGTCATGCTATGAGAGAGATGCATTCTCAGTTCTGCCCGTTTTCACCAACAGCAAGCTCAAGCGAGTGTATTTTTTTTTTATACTGATATAGATGCTGGGTATAATAGATCTTTTGCACATGTTCCAGTAACTTAATCTGTTTTCCTCCTACTCTGTGTACAATATCTGCTTGAAATGAAAAGATGCTACAATTGTAGTATCCCTGGTCTTCGTAAGGTCAGCAGCTGTTTTGAGATGTATACATGCTGCTTATTTTTAAACATGCAAAACAACGGGGAGGAGAGCAAAGGAAAATGCAGAATTCAAATTGATTACCAGAGGATGTTATAAATAATATGTAAAACAATTATATGTAAATGTACCATGGTATCACATAGTCATAATACATTGCAACAAAAACATTTTATTTAATTTCAGGCTATTGAAAATGAGTTTCCAAAGCTAGGCAGAATTTTAGGCAAAGCTAAATTGTGATTTAATGTTTCATAGAAGGGGCAACTGCATTCTCAGTTCCTATTCTGGAGGCAAACTTAAGGCTAATAAGAAACATTACAGTAACAAAACTCTTCCACTTGTGAGCAAAGCAATGAGTTCGGGCAAAAATCACATCATTTCTTCTGCATTGCCAGGATTTAGGATCTATCTCTCATGTTTGGGAAGAATACCCAGTTCCACAAGTAAATTACACAAACCTATGGGATTCTGTATGATGGTAATGTCTTTGTACTGATCATTCACATGGAACTGTGCTGTTGAAAGTGATCTGGTGAAGTGATCAAAACCTCCATTTAAATGATGTAGACTGAACTACACATATATCTCAAATTCTATGGTCAGGATCTCAGAAAAAAAATATGCTGTATAAAAGAATCTTTCTTTGATATCATCTATGTAGAGTAAAAAATTTTGAAAGACACTTTGAATAAGTATGTATGAATGAAAGTATAATGGTTTTTACCTTGTCAAATATGACTCAACAAGCACGTGCTTCTTATTCCATACAAGCCTGTGATTTTGAATTTTGGAAAAGTGATTTGAAATATGGTTGAGACTACTTGGATAGTTTGGTATGTCTACGAATTCAGTTTGAGTTGCTATTTATGTTACTTTTCATTGCAAAACAGTCACAATGGATTAGGTTTTTCAGAAGACGAAATCCACATGTTGGTAAATTAGGCTGCTACCTTTCCTACTTCTTCAGAGTTAATTAGTAGCTGATTCATAAAGCAGAATTAAAACTAATATTGAAGTTGACAAACTGGTTCCTCAGCAACTCTGAATCAGTAAATTTGAAATGTAAGTTGCATTTTGTATAAGTCTGTAGGAAGAGGCGTTGTGCCAATAACTTTTGATATTATTAGTATCACTCAATAATTTATTTTGATGGCTAACCATCTGGGTTTTTTTTAATTTTATTTTACTTTGTGGTAGGACATGAAGAAGCCTCATGAATACTCTAACAGAAAAGCCTGTCTGCTTATGAAAGAAGGGAACCATTTCCACTAGGTGATTTAAGTATGGGTTAAATGTCAGATCACTTCTCTACCATACATGAACCGAGACAGAATTGGGGGGAAAAAAAAAAGTTAACATAGTATTATTATAGCTTTCTGAAAGAAGATTTTCTTGCTGTGGCCCATTTAACCTTTGCCAGTTTTAAGTTATTTCAGACTGGAATTGACTGTCCTCAGCTTCCAAGGCATGCCAGCTGCCATGCTATAGTGCAGCATTGACCTCTGCATTCTGGATGACTCCAACAGAATTGTTCAAGTCATTTGACATTAAAATAATGTTCAGTGACTCTGTCATTTTCAAGCAATTTCCTGAATAATTTCAAATCTATTAATATACAGGAAACTGCTGCTTAACAAAGGTTGGATCCAGTGAATCCAGGAGCACCAGCTAATTATTAACTTCCCTTATTATCTGAAATAAAACCTGCCACGAGACAGACTCATTTTAAATACCAGATAGTAAGGAAGATGGAAGCAATTCACATAACTGACATCCTTGTCTGAAAAATTGCAGTGATTTTACGTTGCCCTTATTGTCAGATGTTTTACATGGAAAAAGAAATTTAAGCTAAACATATAACACCACTGCATCAGACCTAAGAGACTTTCTTGCAAAAACTCATGAAATATGAAGGGGAATAAAGGCCAAATTTTAGCCTAAGCCTGAACAAAACAGGAGAAAAAATATCTGTTTGAATTTAAATAGGAATTTCTTCCTTACACTTGCAGCTTGACCTGTTAATTGATCGTGTTGATTACAGTCACAAGAAACCCAGATAACATTTTCTTTCTTTGGCAGGATCCTTGACCTGATGAAAATAGAAGAGCTAACTGATCTATACTAGGCACAACCTAGACCTTGTGACTGCTTCTTTCAATGCTACTCCCGTTTTTGGTTTCTTGATGTTACTTAATGGCAATATTAAATTGAAAAAAAAAAAAAAAAAAAGCCAACATGTAGCCTGACTATTTAAGGTGCTGAGCTCCCTTAAAAATTATGCCCAGTGTATTTTTAAATTACTTGTAACATTTTAGATAGATGGCTAACAATTCCAGCTTTGAAGTGTATAACTATTTCTACATGGCATCTTAGTGCATATGCACTATATCTGTGCCAAGCTACTTTAAGGTTGGTGAAAAGATCATTGCTTTTCTGAAATGACTGTCTATAATTTTGAGAGCCAGTAAGAACTGGATCATTATAGAGTTTATTTTCAGCAGCCAGAACAAGGAATGATGCTGGTGATTTGAAAGATATGACATATCATTGTACCTTGATGAAAATGGAAGATTGTCTCTTCAGGAAAAATTGAAGACCACAGATGTTCCATGTCAAAAAATAGATAAGCCTAAGGGGGGAAAAGAAAGGGAACCATGAGATAAAAATTGAACTGTTGAAATGTGGTGAGTGAAATGTAGTGATTATTGTAGTCATTATACTGTTGTCAATTAGATTAGCAAGTAGCTCTGGAAATGGTGTTGGATGAAGAAGTAATGGAAAACTTATTTTAACTGCAACCAATTGGTTTACAGCAAATTAAATAATGAGTGACTTGAGTTTTCAACTCAAAGGTGGTTTTGTTAGATTCTAAAGTTCTGGATAAATACCTAAAATAAACTAGATAATTCTCTTCTAACAAGCAATATCTCTGGAAGGCAGAAACTAAACAAGTCCCAATTTTTCCGAAATACTTCTGCTGGAGAAACAGAACATATGTATCTCCTTCCTTGTAATAGGAAGACTCTGAATGCTATTTTGTAGCAATTACCAGCACTCACCGAGGAACTCATGGAAGGACATCAGGCTTCTGGTCAGGAGACCAGCCTTAGCATTTGGTGTAGGAAAAGGTAAAACGATAGAGCAGGATGACTTAAGGCAAGTGCCTTTAGAAAGGCTGGTTTGAGTCCTCAGTTCAGTGAACACAGGCCCAGGACCCTATAACAAGAATGTGACCATGTGCAAGCACACGGCAAAATACTTTGTGGCCTTCTAAGCATGGCACATCTCCTTCTTTACCCTCTGAGCATGCTGGGTGCAGTTTGGTTTCCAGCAAGAGCTAAAAATCATGTTTGCAGTTTCCATTTGACACTGCTACACATATTCTGGCAGTTCTTCAGTTTATGTAGTTAATGTTAGGTCTGTAAGAAGCAGGAAAATGTGCCAGAGACATAAAAAAGCTATTAAAACGTATCTTCCACTCCTCATTTCTATTCTGAGTTGAGTCAGTCTAAATAAAGTTTTGACATTATGCCATGACTTCAAACAAGATAGTGCTTTTAAGGATATTGATCTAGTCACAACATGACAGATATGAGGGTCTGTTAGCTCATTTCTTTATTTTAAATTAATTGGTGTAAGCTAGTCTGAAATTTAAATACATGTATCCTTACATACTTTGCATGTGCATACCTAAGTTATTTTTTTCAAATAATTTTGGTTAAACTGCTACATCTTTTAATGCAGGAAAACCTTACTTTGAAGTTTAAAATAAGGCATAGAACAGCAGAATTTCTGTTGTGTCTGTCTCATACAGAGTAGGAAAGGAAAGCAGTAACAGTAGCCATGAGCCAAAGCTGTGGTAGAAGGTTTCATACTGGCACATCTGTATATGTTCACTGAAAATATGACTCTAATAAGTGCAAGATCATTCTGTCTAGTATTTATTACAGTGATGATGTACTGATGACATAGTACAATTTTATAAGACTCTGATTCTTCAATCCATTTTTGTTTGTCTCTTTAGATGGCGGCTATACTTCAGATGCATTAACACTGCTGACAATTGAGTAGAGAATGCAGAATGTCTTTTCTGTAGCTTCACAGCTTCACAGCAGGGTTTCCTGTTCTTACTGTAGCTAAAAAAACTTGGCAGCCATGCTGGAGACAGAGAACCTGAAATGCTTACATATATCTTCAAGAGTAATTCACTAAGGTGACAGAAAGTGTTACATTTCATTTGTCTCATCTTTGGTCATTCCACATATTATTTCAAAATATAAGTCTCAACAACTTTGTACTGAAAAGGGAGATAAGCAGAAGAGTTTGCATAGAATATAAGCTCATTTCATCTGTGAATCCTCACCCATTTTTCTGAGGAACCATCAACTGAATCTTGAGTTCATTAAATGCATTTTCCTATAGTTAATTTCAGTTCCTTATTTCTTGTGGAAGAAACATCAAATTCTAGACGACCTTCCACTTTCAGAAAGTAGCTCACTGTAGAATAAAGATATTTCTTAGGCCTACCTTAGCAAGAAATTTGGCACAGCAGAAGAAAATTAGTTATAATTTATGTCTACAATATGCATAGTTTGAGAAGGGACGTTCTTTCATAGTAGACTTAGTCACATCCCTTAGACCAAACATTAATCATGCACAAGATGCAAGGGAGGCAGTTTAGGTTTCTGTGTTTCCATCCGGGATAGGGATGGAGCTGGAATAAATCTTCCCATGTAGTTTCTCTCTGATGAGTAGATGGCATGAGTTTTCACATGTAGATTTCACAAAAGGAATTTTGATTGTGTGCACCAAAACTGGTCTTTGAACTGAACCAATGCCCATTAAATCACGATGACTGGAAGATTTACTTCAGGATTGCACTACTGCTCCAATGCAAAATGTTAACATAGGTGCAGACAGTAAGCATTACTTCTATGATGGAAAAAGGTAGTATGCTTGATTTAATGATATGGCAACATGACTATTCTGCACCTTAAGTCAATTTTTTGTATATGTTACTTTTTTTTTTTTTTTTTTTTTTTTTAATGTAAGAAACAATAAGAAGGTATACCTTATAGCACACCCTATCTTAAAGTATCTCCAAATCCTCAGTAGGCAAGAATTAGGTGCATTAAGATAACTATCAGTCTTTCTGTCTAGCTCATCAATTTATCTGCATCATCTGAGACTGAGGAGTTTCTTTTTATGCTATATACTTCTAAAAGACACAATACACTGACTGTCAGCACCTGGCAGAACAGTCCTATAAAATGTGAAACTAAACACATCATTTTGTAGAGGACAGCAGTGCTGTGATCATCTGTAAGAAAAAGATAGGAGTTTTGATTAGATACAATGAATATCCACATTTATGTCTTGAATATCTGTAGAAATAAAAAAGGTGTTAGTAATCATGTTTGCATTGGAAAGGCTGATAAAGGACACAGTCTACTTTTTAATCTTTGAATATTTTGAAACAAAAAACATGCAATCACTTCTGTCAAGGAAAAAGGTCCTTCATAGGAGAACAGTAGTTGCTGTTCAGGAATAAGTTGACAGGATAATGTTGCCCTTTATCCTACATAGAATGACTTTACTTTTCATTGTTGAATTCATTAGAGTTAATACTGACCATATACGTTTCTTAAAATAATATTAACATATTAACAAGAAGGAAATAAACCTTGTATTCTAATGTATGATCCAGTCTGATCTCAATTGAAAGGATTAGAAAGGCTCCCACTTACTTAAAAAGGATTTAGTCAAGCCATGTGGGAGGCAGGCTTTTGAAGTTCAAGTGGTTTGCTATAAGAATGAAATTTTCAAGCCATTCCTAAACTAAAAAAAAAAAAAAAAGTAATAACAATTTTAAAAACCCCAGCATTTAAGTAAACAGCAGAAAACCTGCAGCAAAGACTGGTAACCTAAGTGCAGTTTTTAAATCAAATTTGACTGTAGCAAATAACACAATTGATGATACACAGCTGATGGTATAATTGTCTCAAATTACTGGTATGATTGAAACAGAGCAGTAGCTGTATACCTCTGCTGCTTGTCTATCCAAACACTGTTTCTAAAATACTATGCACTCCTGACATAACACAGGACAGACTACCTTCCTTCTGCCAGCTGATCTGTAGGAACTCCAGACCTGCCAAAACAACGCAGCTTATCTACCCAGCCACTAATGATGGCATGTAATATATATTGCTAGGGGAAGACAGGCTGCCTCCACTGCTTGGTGGTGTTTCTGATCTGGATTGAATGAACACTCTCCAGAGGAGGAAAAGGGTTTTTTTATCTATTTCCTGAAATCAGTTGTCAGCTTAAAACAGCACCAGAAACTTGCTTAATGTATCCAGAGCGTTAATGTCAGGATCTCTTCAAATATTTCTCTTAATACAGACTTTCTTTATTTTACCAAAGTGCAGTTCTACAAAGTTATTATCCAACGGGTAGAGCATGAAAAATAGATGTTTGTGAAAAAGCTGATTATGAAGTCAGTGGTGGAATGATGGATTTCTTAAGTTATCAAAGATAACAACAATAATGATGATATATGTGGTAACCAGACAGTACCTAAACTGGGGTGTAAACAGGAGTACAATCAATCATAAAAATTTTCATTGATTAAACTTCTTTAGACAGTGGGAGGCTTTCAGCAACACGTCATAGTATTTGCCTGAACTTAAAAGGCTGCAATTCCGGTTTCTCATTCTGAAATAAGCGCAAGAGAGTAAAACTGTATCACAGAAAGAAAAAAAATATCCAATTGCACTGGATTTACACAGAGCTAGAATTTGCAAAATGCATAAAATTGAACTCTTTTGATAATCATAATAGGAACTTGTCTAATAGCACTCCTTTGTGAGTACTCTGAGTATGTTTGTGTGCAATCAAATAAATTGGATAATCAATTATGTTAATGGCCTTGTACTCACTGAAGATTCAGCTGCTTTCAGGTATTCTGCATGTTTGGTTAGTACTGTAAAAACAATAGGTGAACGCTGCATTGCTTCACACTGTTTCATAGGTAAGTTTGGCACACATACCTGATTAAAACTGGCCTATAACAGTTTTTCCACCACATAAGTAATACATGGAAAGCAGGGGAGAAGGGGTGGTTAACAAGTTTTAAGGTGTTAAGAACTTGGTTGGTTATTTAATAATTAAAGATTCAAATCTAGTAGGCATCCCTACAATGTTTCTTCAGAAGCAATATAAATAAATCTGTAGTCCAACCTTTGCTCACTACTTTTATCCTCTCTTTGCCAAATCCCACTTGTGTGCTCAGCACTGTAAACTGATTATTCCCCAAATCAAGCTAATTGACCAATTAGCTGAAAGTAAAGGTAAATTAAACATTGTAAGTATTGCATAAGTAGATTTACTGTCAGTTAATCAACTAATGCAGATACAGCACATGGACAAAGGAATATCAGGAAGAAGAATAAAACAGACCAATCTCAAAGTATATATTGTTAAATATTATTCTGCTAAAAAAGGTTAGTTTAATTTCTTTCTTTTTATTGTTATCAATAACAGTGCAGTATATAAGTAAAAAAAAATATTGTCTTTTCTAAAACATTGAGTACAGTCTGTCTTGCTGAGCAGCCGACCTTTACTACTGATAACTTCAGGTATAATTATTACTCTGTTGACACTATTAGAACTATCTAGTAGTTAAGTTATTTTGAAGTTCAAAAAGGAAAATGAGGATTGGCAACAACAGGAATTTCAAGGTATATTTAAGTAGGTTTGGGGTTTTTTTTTGCAAATAAACATTGAAAATCCTGACGGCTTACTCAAAACATACAAAAGTATTTAAGATCATAATCCCTTCCATTCATTCCTTTCCTTTCTCCACCCTCTTCCCTCACAGCTTTTAGCAACATATCCATCAAACATCCTGGTTCTCCCATACTTCTTTTGAAAACGTTGCATACTTACTTGATTGAGGTCTTGAATCCCATATTGGATGGTATTCAATAAACATAGCGATGTTGGTATCATTTGAGATGCCATGATGTCATTCAAATTGAATTAAATCAGGTAGAAGCTTTGCAAGGAAAATCATAATGCCTAAAATGGCACCAAATCTAATGTCACTTCAGACACCAAGAATATGGGTTGAAATCCAGTCTGAGTTTAGGGTAGGACTAAAATTTGGCATCTGGAGGCAGGAGCCTAGATGAGTGCCAGATGTCCATGTTCTCTTTCCAGTCAGTGGGCTTGGTTTAGCTGCTAAAATGCTTCTTGTGCCACTACAGGCACTCTGAGATATAAAGTCCTGGCCTCCATCTGCTGATCCAACAGGCACATATCTCCCCTAGATCCTGCAGCGTTTATTTACCAGCCCTGTGCAGTTATATGGGATGCCATATGACATATGTGGTCAGATGAATTAGTTGGTTTCAGCTGAATTTCACTGTTAGGGCCTGTACAAAATAACTGGGTTCCTCTTTAAGTCAGCAGGGGAAAACAGGGCCTTCCAGAGAAGGGTTTATGCTGAAAAATCCACTTCAGAGCATTAGAATTACTTCCCACTTTGAGGAGGACCCAGTTCTAAAGCAGTCTGCGACTCCTAAGCTGGAACTGATAGCCCATGGGGGTGTCTCAGGTGGCACGAGGGAACATGATTCCAGACCCGTCTGTATGGGCAGCTCAGTTGTGGACTATCCCATGTCCAAAGCTGAACACGCAGCAGGATATGAGCACATAAGCAGTGGCTGAGTTTTGCAGAAGGTCCAAAACTGATGGGAATCTATAGGAAGCAGGTTCAGGCTCCACAGACAAGGTGCTTCCTCAGCTGATCAATGATCTCAGGTGTGACTGGTAATAATGAAAGATGTGATCAAGAAAATGTATTTTGATCTTTTGAATTTTCCTCTATGAGGGTGCCTTGAGCTGTTGTTGTCTAGTCAGCAATATTCAGCCTGTTCAGGTCTTCAGGAAGGTATTTAATTCATGGTCAAATGATGGTCAAAGCGGTTGCAGTACTAGCTCAGTTTGTAATGCTAACTTAAAATGCCGATTTTGCAGGTCAATATTATCTATACATTGCCAGAGATATTAAGTGTTTGGCTAATTGTACAAAGATACTTAGTGGCTTAGAGGATCTGAGTGGATTATGTTTAATTTTAGTCCCACAAAACCACTTAAAAATTTCACCTATATGCTGTTTAAGAAGTCTTCAAGTCCTGCTGACAGTTTTTCAGTTAAGGGGGCATAACTATACTTTCCTTGTTACAGGGTGTTTTTTGTGGATGAATGCATTAAATATTGTGAAGTTATATATAATACAAATGTGTGTCTTATAACTATCATAGTTATTGACTAAATGCAAATTCATTTCCTGTACAAATTCAGATTACCAGAGGACAGGAAAGGAACCCTACCATTCAGTATCCAGATATTCTGAGATTTTTACACGTCAGCAAAACTGTTTCTTTTTCATTTTAGTGGCATCCACCAGTTCAAGAGTTAAGATATTTCTAGGACTTTTCACAAAAATCTCATTAACTGTTGTGGTATTATTTTTAAATATACTATGTGGTTTTATAAAGTCCTATGTCCACGCAGCTGAGTCTCATACCGTTAATGTAAAGCACTTGTATTAGGTATGTTATGGGAGTAAAGTCTAAAAGTAATGCTATGTCAGTGTAAAGGCCCCTATCCCCACAGGAAACATCTTGCCTATATTTAGTGTTATCTGGAGATGTCTGCAAATGTCATATACAGACTTTCTGTTTTCACTTGACCACTCCAAGCTGCATACAAGGTAAATATTTAGCTAACTGCTTTTCCGTTTTTATGAATCCAAACCATTTCCTGCCCAAAGCCCACCTTGAAGTCTCTGCAAATATTTCCCTGTCTGGCTGTGCAAAGAGCTTTACCTGACTGCAGTTTAATAACTTTTTACTCACCTCTTTCAAAACATAAAAGGTCATTAGTGTGCTCTTTCTTCTTTTCCCTCCCAAGATAAAAATTATTCTGAGGGCAAATTTAAAACAAAAAAAGAGAAGAATAAAATGACTTAGGGTTCTAATATTTAGCTAAGGCTATTAAACTCGTTTTGTCCCACCTAACCCAGACTTTTACATATAAAGCAGATTCTACATAGCAGATGTTGAACTCTGTCATTCTCTAAAACCAAGAGGAATTTTAGGACTGCAGGAAAATTTAGTCTGGAAGGGATCTCAGGCGGTCTGTAGTCCAATATCCTGTTCAGAGTAGGGTTAGCTGTGAGATCAAACTTAGTTGTTCAGGACTTTATCCAGTGGGATCTTGAAAAGCTCCAAGTCAGCAAAACAGTTTTGGACAACCTGGTCTAGTGCCTGGCTGTCCTTGTGGGGAAAAGGATTTTTTTCACATACAGTTTGAACCTTTCATTTCAGCTTCTGCTCATCATCTTATCCTGCCACCATGCCCTGCTGTGAAGAGCCCATCTCCATCTCCTTGCTGACCTTCCCAGAGGTGCTGAAGAGCTGCTGTTAGGTACTCTTGAAGCCATCTTTGCCCAAGGGTCAGCCGGTCCTGGTTCCTCTCCTTCTCCTCACAGGATGAGTGCTCCAGTTCCTGGCCATCTTGCTGTCCCTCCACTAAACCCACTCCAGTTTATTCATGTCATTCCTGTATTCGGTAGCGCAAAATGAAACATGACACTGTAGGTGCAGTCTAAGGAGTGCTGAGTAAAGGGAGGTGATCATTTCACCCCACCACCTGGCTATTCTTCTGGTCATACAGACTAGGACGTTGTTGACCCTCTTTGCTACTAGAGCACATTGGTGTCTTATGCTTAGTTCCCTGTCTGCCATCACCCCAGGGCCTTTTCAGCAAAGCTGCTCCCTTCAGTCAAGCACTAGCTTGCATTGCTATGAAGGACTCATCCTTCTCAGGTTCAGGACCTTGCATTTGTCCTTGTTGAATTTCATAATATTCTTATCTGCCAATTCCTACAGCCTGTCTGTGTCCCCACAGAAGGCGGATGTGCCCTTGAGTATATCAGCTGGTCCCCAAAGTGTGATCTTGTCTGTAGTCTTGATAATGTGCACTCCATTGCCCCCTTCAACTCAATTATAAAATTGTTAAACAGGACAGGTCCCAAAGTAAAACCTTGCGCTATTCAACTTGTCACTGGTTCAGCCAGCAGTCTCTCAGATCAATCATCCAACCAGTTTTTTTACCCATATAAATGCCCATTCATCCAGACTGGAATAGCCTGTCCTGGATACAAGAGAGGAGACAATGTTGAAAGCTAAGGTCATAGAATCATGGAGTCATTTAGGTTTGAAAGGACCTTTAAGATCATTGAGTCTAACTATGAACCTAACACTGCCAAGTCTACCACTAAATCATGTCCTTAAGCCCCCCCATCTACATGTCTTTTAAACATCTTCAGGGACTGTGACTCAACCACTTTCCTGGGCAGCCTGTTCTAATGCTTGACAACCCTTTCGGTGAAGAAATCTTTCCTAAGATCCAATTAGGCTGTTTCCTCTCATCCTATCACATGTTACTTGGGAGAACAGACCGACACCCACCTTACTACAACCTATTTTCAGGTAGTTGTATTAAGCAATAAGGTCTCCTCTCAGCCTCCTTTTCTCCAGGCTAAACAACCTCAGTTCCCTCAGCCTCTCTTCATAAGACTTGTTCTCCAGACTCCTCACCAGCTTCATTGCTTTTTTTTGAACTTGCCCAAGCACCTCAATGTAGTGAGGGGCCCAAAACTGGACACAGTACTTCAGGTGTGGCCTCACCAGTGCCAAGCACAAGGGGATGATCACTTCCCTAGTTCTGCTGTCACACTATTTCTGATACAAAGGTCAGAAAATTAACATTTCCTGTGTTCCCCTAATCCAAAAATCCAATTATTCTATCATGGAAGTCAGGTTGGTCAGTCATGATTTGCTTTGGTAAATTCATGCTGACTGTACCCAGTCACTCATGTCTCTCTTGTGTACCCAAAACTGCCTCTCAACAGGACTTACTCCATGATGTCCCAAGCCAGATGTGTGTCACCTCTTTTGCCCATTCAGTACCTGTGTTAAGAATTAATTCCCAGTTACTGTCTGCTGGCTGCCCTCATCCTGTGATGATTTTCTTCTAGCAGAAGGAGTTAAGTCGGGGAGTTAATATCTGCTATGAGAACCAGGATCTGTGCTGCAGATATTTTCTTGAATTCATTAAAAAAGGCTTTACCCAGTTCCTTACACTGACCATGTGGTCTGGAGCACTAGAGCAGTGGCAGTTTCCCCCAGTGAGGACCTTCTGCTCTGGACCATAGCTGATCAGTTCAACAAGGGTTGGCTGAGAGCATCTGGCAGGCTTCACAGATTTCCACAGGGAATTAAAGGTGCTCAGTGGCTTACAGGCTCGACTCAGATAAAAGAATAAAGCATAGCATTCATAAAGGAGAAGTTCCTTACAGGCCAATCTTTTTTTCTTCTTTTTTTTTTTTTTTTTTTTTTTTGTACACTCACCAATTAGAGAGGTTTCCCCTGGGCTACTAGAAGCAATGAAAATCTTGTGAACCTGTATCCTTTCAGTAAATCGAGAAACACGTAAGGGGGTTTTAACTTGCTCCAGAAATCCCAATCAGTTTCGAAGTTAGTGACTCATGAGCCTTTGTAGAATTCAGTGCAAGAACAAACACTTGTTTCAAGGAAATAAACAACATGATTGAAAGTACAAGCTTTAAAATGTAAAAAAAAAAAAAAAAAAAGAAAAAAAGCGTGCTCTTAGTATAGTTATTTTTCTTTTTTTATATCTTTAAAATCAGTAAATAACAGCCAAGCGAGTGGTAATGCCAGGGCCTGGAGTCCGCTATGACTCCTTGAGTTGTGCAGAATCTAAGAATCTATGCAACTCTTTATCTAGTCCTCAGTTACAGCTACACAATGCCATCTTTTGATTTCACTGGAACTAACACTAGCAAAAGATAATTATACTGGCAAAGATGTGATCCTTTCAGACCCGGTACCTCAACAGCAAGGCAGCTGAGCAGAATAGTCCCTGAATAGTCACCTTCACTTTAAAATGTAAAGAGGACCTGGTTTTGTTGCCATTAACAAAGTTTATTAGAAAATAAAGCAGTTGTAACAAATGCTACTCCTAGAACAAATATATAATATCCCACTGAAAATTCCCTTCTTTAGAATAAAAAAAATAATCTTCCCTTATGCTCTACAGAATTCAATAAAATATTCATTGATGTTTAAAGGGTGGAAGGGAAAATCTCATCACTTGTGTTTGCTCTTTTTCTTTAACTCTTACCTCTCATATTCTTTCCTTAAAGATAAAGGTGATTTATACTGATTCTTTTATTATTTCAGCCTTAAAAATGAGTTTATTTGCCATTTATGAGAAATACATTAGCTGAATTCCATTATTTTCACTCTGTGGAGTACAGTTATAATCTCTTTATACCCACTGGTTGCAGATAAAAGACTTCAGGATAGCTTTGGAAAAAAGTGATGGAGAGTAGTTGAATGGGTAATCAGGTCTACAGCTTAGATCTGACGGTGGAAAGATGTGGCCCTATGCAACCTTTTGACAATATGATGTTATAGAATTACTCCAAAAGCAAAACTAAACTGTTTTTATCCATAGTGGATTTGGAAGAAAATATTATCTTTGCCTGAAAATTTAGTAACCTGTAGAATGCTTGCAATTCTTCCTGTTTTACTCTCTGTCCTTCACCACACAGCCATGCAAAAATCTAAATTTACTACCAAGAAAACTTGTGGAACTATCAGATTAGTTTCCGTTATAAATTTATCAAACAATTTATGAGAAAATGTGAAAGATAATTATCTGGTTTGGATTTCTACAAGAAGTATTTGTAGAGAGAGTTTTGAAAAGGCAGAATATTCCGAACATAATGAGGACAACCTCATTACTAGTAAGGAGGAAATCCCATAAAAATAGTTCTTTGAATTTACACAGGAGGCTGGAAAAGAATTTGAAGCATTTAAAAACAAGAAATAGAAAGAAAAAAATATGTTAAATTTAGTTAAGATGATAGTAATAATAATATTTTATTACTATTAAAATTTCATTGAATTAAGTAAGTACTTTTCAGGCATACTATGCAAACAAAATAACTGACGTTTTGTTGAGTCCTGACCAGTACACTGACAGCACAACCACACTCCTTTGTGGTGTTCTTGCATGTGAATTCTGTTTTCACTTGGCTGTTGAGATTGCCCAGTCTACTCTGAATAAGCTGATTTCCTTGTTACCTGGTATACCTAAAAGAATATGTTGGGAAATCACTTTTCAGAAGAACTATTCTATTATTATATCTGGCTTAATATTTGATACATTTCTATGATCTTTGTAACTTTTCAGTGTTGCTTGAAGAGGAAATTATTTCTACTGTTATTTTACATTAAATAGCACTACACAGTACAGTTTATTCCTGTAATGTCAGACATTACAGAGGGTAAAACTTTACATTTTACTATGAAAACACTCAAAACCTCAGAATTTAGCCTTCAATATCACTGGTACAGATATAGCCCAGCTATTGTCCCATGGTATAGCCCATTACATTCAGACGTTGAATTAATCAAACTTATAATACTCTATAAATGTTCATTATTACACTGTCATTTTTTGTGATCTCTTCCACTTCACCTAGTGTATGGTGGTGACCTCGTGTTAATGAAATTTCGCAGTGTCCTCAAGTTTTATTTATTTAAAAATTCATGAAATTTATTTAGCTTGCTAGAAACATCAAGAAATATTTACAGCCTTCTATTAAGTGTGAAAAACTGTCTTAATATTCCAAGCAAAGCTCATATTTGCAGGTTTTGTTTTTCTATATATCTTTAAAGCTACCTCTTTTATCCGTGATCTCTCTGTAGATATTTACAACGTTCCCACTAATGTGTCATCAGAGCATTAGTTGTGTGAGAATGTATCTCTTGTGATCCACTGCAATACTTAAAGGAGTGTTGTCTTAGGCCCTAGATGGCCAGCAAATATTTCCGTTTATTACTGGTCTAATTTATTGTATAAATAAACTGACATTTAATATTTTTCTTTACTGGAAATTTTACATGAGATCCTTGTATTTTAATAAAGATATTTTTGTTAAGCATTTTCACAAGACAATAGCCTATCCTTTTTCCGTGTGAATCCTTCACACTGAATTCTACTTCCATTTCCTCAATCTTTTCTGTGTAAACAAGAAGCAAACACTGGGACAATGTTCTTCAAGTGTTGGCCAAAAGCAGAAATTTTATTAAACTTGGCATCTGCCCTACTAAAGGAGCAGTAACAACTCTCTTAAGACAAGGATAGAAACTAGACATTCGCTGTGTGAAATTGGCACCTCCTAACCCTAACCTGTAACATCTTGTGGTTCAAGTACATACAGCTGGATATGATGATATGAGGGAAAGATGTGTCATAAGAATGGAAAATGCAAGAAGTGCAAACAGCATGAATAACAAAGACGTTTAAATTCTATCCTCCCACAAATACACCTTTGAGAAGGAATATGTCTGGAGGATACTGAGGGATGAAGAAACTCTGCAAATCTCAGATGTGCTTACACATTGAAGTAGAAACAAATTTTATTAATTTTATAGTTCCAAATGCACTCTTCATTTTGATTTGAAAATCCCATAATTTCCTAGACAGAGCCTTTTTAGCAGGACAGAGTCTTTCCATCTCTTCTAATATCTAGTTAGCTGTCCATGGTTTGACTTCAGACCTCTTGCAATTTCTGACATATGTGCAATTTTCCCTAAACACTTGTCTGAAAAACAATCTTGGATTGTTCTGCTCCAATTATGTTATCTCCTTTACAAAAATCATTTAAACAAAACTTTAATTTTCCATTACAGAAGTGGATCTTTCTGCCTACTAAAATGTTCACAGGCTCATTAGACATTGCCTGGATGATCAGGGAAACAATGACCCAAGGTATCATTTCTACGTGACTGAGATTTGCCTTTCCCACAGTGGTTGTAGGAGTCTCTTTCTGAGCAGCACATTATAAAATTTACCTGCAGCATGTTTTGTTCTGAAGAAGAGGATACTCGTACAGCTCAGAGCAGGCTTTTCATGTTACAACTATTCAGAGTTTGCTTAAATTAAGAAATTTCCTAACTTCATTTCTGCATCAAACAGTTAGTGTCCTATCAAATGCCCACAGAACAACTGTTCCCCACAGGTCTGTCAGCTGAAGAGTATTTTCAGCAGTGGAACGTTGGTATTCAAGGGTGAAGAATAACGTAACTAGATAACAAAAAAATTTACTAAAGAGAACAGTTTCCAATTAATGTTCCAGCCACCCTTCTCCTGCTATGCTATTGCTGACATCACCTGAAGAAGTATATATCTACTCTCGTTCAGCTGCTGGTAATTACAAGACATCTGAAGTGAAATCATGGACAGTTAACTAAAAGTTTAGAGAAATAAAAAGTCTATTCTTCTTAAAAAGGCTTTGACTGAGAAATTATGGCATTTTCAAACCTAAATGAACACCTCGTCAAATTTGTGAAATGCTGTAGGATGTTAAGACAAACTGCAAAGACTTAATAGAAATTGAGTTAAACACAGGCATACATGCTGAAGGCTCTCATTAGCACAGCTGGGAACACACAGTAAAAAAAAAAATGTAGAAGCTACCATTTTATGACAGCATTTTCCCTATGAGAAATCCCTGTGATATAACCTAAATTTCAGTAGTCTGCACATCCCAAAATGGAGGGCCTGACAGAAGACATCGACTCTTTCTTTTATTTCATATGTATATTTATAACACACAAATCTTTATACTTATAACACAAAAAAGTCTCTAAGTCCAAATTTTTGTTATGTATCCTTACAATATTACTTTCTCGGGTGACTTTATCATAAGTCTGATGAGCAACATAGAAGGTAAAGTAAAAGAACAAATAATATATAATAATCATTAGTAGCAGTAGCAACAATTTTTAAGATTTGAAACCTCACATCAAACTAGTCTTTGCTAACCTGAGCCTAGTAAGCAATGAAGACTACAAACAACAGAAGACTTGGAGGTTTTGAATCATATTAAATGAAATGTGGAAAGTGCAGTCTTAATGCTTTATTAGAAATAAGTGTTGTAGTGAATAGTCAAAATTGCAGGAAAGACACACTACTGAGCATAATTATTAGCTACATTAAGATACATGTACTGTGCAACTGGGATGATTGACTGCAACATAGGAAGGCATATCAGCCAATTTCAGTCTAATTAGTACATACACAAAACACAACAGCATCATAGGATGCAGACCTTAGTGGAAACTGGCAAAAAAACATACAGATGCAAGTTCTCCCAGCTCATCCTGAAAGTGGTGCCACAGCACTTGCACAGCTGTTAGCAGTGTGCTTAGTGTTGCAATGCTCTTCTCATGCTACAGTCATGCCTTCAGCTGCAGTGCAGACATACTCTTACGAGAAGCCTTCTTACGCACATTGCAGTGACGCCTCCCAGTTGCACAGCTGACACACATTCATGCTGCCATCAGCCTGCTCAGCAAGACTGTCTTACACGTCAAGAAGCTTTTTTTTGCTGGGTAGAAACTCTCTGCCTTGGGTGTTGCTCTGAACTTGATCCCTCCAGGCATTCATCTCTTTTTCTGCAGCTCCATGTATCTTCTTACAGTTAACAATTCCTAGCATTAGGATTTGATCTCTTCTCACAAGGGCAGACAGTCCCTTTATGTAGTTTGTTTGTACCATCTGGCTTTGTAGCTTTATCTAAAGAAGGAACACATGGTCAATTTCAGAACAAGTGAAAATAAAAGATCATGTGCAACAGGCTGACAAAATAATCTGCCACTTCCATCTCTTACTTGTCAGATCCCTTCCACAAGCAAATGTCATTCAGGAGTTTAGCTGTCATGTCAAAAGGTTGCCCATGCAGTCCCAGGTGTTGTGTATGGAAACATGTCTGTGGCAGCTGAGAAATTCAGCTTACAGGTGTGCTCTGCACCTGCTCCCAGGGGAGGTGCTGGAGCAGCTTCTCTTTCCCAACAGGCCACTGGAATGCAGGGCTGGCTCTACTGCTGGAGAGCATAAGGGATGGGGGAAAAACAAGCTCTTGTAGCACAACTCAGCTACAGAAATGTTATCTGGGCTTATGCCCTGAAGCATATCTGTAATTGAACTCACTGCAGAAAGTAGGGGTTTTGGCCATAGATAAATATTTCACATAGTCCTGAGTTCTGTTTCTGAAAATCTTCATAGAGGCAGAAATGAAGAGGGAAACTCTCAGGCTGGTTCTCGCCTCTCATGCATGCACCTATTAAATTTGTATAAAGGTACAAATAATTGCAAGTCCAGATGAGGAAACAAGGGTAAAAACAGAGTCCTTCCCCCTTTATTTGGAAGAAGACTGTGGCTGGCAGGATTTGAAGACACTGTGGACTTTCCCTTTCTAGTTAAGATTTTGCAGCAGTTCCCCTTGGAAAAACTGGCAAAACTGGGTAGCACTGATCTCTTTTCTTCCTTTCCTGGGACAAGACAATGCTTGAAATTCCTTTGCTCTGATTTTAGTGCATTGCATCTGGAGTACTGTTAAGGTTTTCAGTCTTAAGGGCAGCAGGAACGCCTGAATTTCTTGCACTTCCTCATGAGCCTCTGGCACTTTAACGTTTATTCAGAGTTTGGCTGACCTCTGCTGCCTTTATGTATCTTTAAAGTTCATTCCTGTGAAACTGTCAATATGCCTATTTTGCAGCTTTGAAATAAGAAGCTTTAGGGTGACTAAAATAACATTTGTAACTGTTCAGTCAAGTGTGGCTGTGATTTCTTGCTGTTTTCGCTTGACTTTTTACTAATATTGCATCTCTTTTCATCTTTGGAAAACATGTTGCATTTTCTAACCATGAATTGATTCATGAAGCAATCTACAAGGTAGAAATAGAAGTATTAATAGTTTGCCGGGACAAAATTTACCTCAAAGATATTTTCCTGTTTGTGCCTTAATCGTTTATAATTATAAAACCAGCCGTTTCCAGAATGATTTAAGTGGTATCATCATAAAGCAGAAGATAGATCTTGGTAGTGTAGAATAGCTTGAATATGATATTGGAACAGAAGTAAGGCCATCAGTGCAGACTACATAGAATGCACAAGTAATTGAATGCTGAGATTGAGGTTGAGTTCTAGGAGAGCTACCAAGGAAACAAGTCAATAGGTCATAGGTCAGTTTAATTCCCTGCTGAAAAGAGACATGACTGTTATCTAGTTTGTCACATTCTGTGTGACATTCTCATCTGAATACAGATGCAGCTGTTCTAGCACCAGCTCTGTTCCCACTTTGACCATTACACATCACTACAACAGCATGGTAAGTCTAATATAGAGATTTTTGGGTTGCTTCTTCAGCTTAGAACCACAAAAAATGCCTGTGTTGTGTTTTATCTTCATCAGCCCCATACAAGGAAGAACCTGAGAGAGGTGCAAAGTCAACTGGCAGCCTCAGGTGGGTTGCAGTGAACTCAGCTGTTGTAGCTCAAAACAAGACCCATTCTGTTCTCTGACATGCAGCATGGCATACATGTAAGCTGCACAAATAGGATGAAAAGAGATGAAAAAAAGGTAGATTTCTTGCAAAAAATGTCTATTTTATCCTCAGAAGGCTTTGCCTTACAAAACTGAGTTTGCAGTGTAGAGCTGCAGTATTCTCCATCTCCTAGGATGTATTTTAGACTGTCAGGGGAGACAAAAAACCAAATGTAGCCTAAGTGGTTTTTCTCACAAACATGTTTTTTTATCAGCCTGGAAACACAGCTCAGCTGTGGACAGCTGTGCTCTGCAGCAGCAGGAGATGGCTAGTGAGCATCTTGTAGGAAACTTTGTGATAATTGAACCTGGAGGTGGTGTAGTCACAAACTCATTCCTAAGCACAGACAGCCACAATCTTTCTTTTGAAAGGAAAAAAGTCTGCTGTTCTTAATGACTTGTGCCAGCTGCGTGCCTGCAAGCCCTGGGGACCAAGCAGGCATCTCAGGAAGTTCACCTCACCAGCACCAGGCCAGCCAGTTCTTCCTTTCAACAAGGCACAGTTCAGGAACTTTTTCCATTTTACCAGGCTGTGGAGAACATCAGCGCCTCAGCTATCTGCCATCCACATTCATCTTATTTAAACCACAGTACCTCTACTGAAATTCTTGTGCAAATATTTGGTTAGATATATGGGGTTTCCACCTCATATGGCTGTTCTTATTATCTGATGCCTTCTGCTTTTTATCAAACTAGATCCTTTTGTAAAACAGACAACTTCCTTTGGTCTTTTGTCTGTCTTTCTGGTATTTAATCTGATTTTTTTCTTTTAATTTTTTCCTATGTTCATACCTTTTTTTCCCCCTCTTACGTTACTTCCATTCTCCCTTTTTTTTTTTTTCTATATCTGTGCCCTCACAACTCTCTTTTCTCCTTTCTCTTTCCTGCTTCTTTGCATTTATCTCATTTCTTCTACAGAGGAACCAACAGATTTTATGATCCTCAGAATTAACAATTTGTTGTGTTCTCCCTGATTAGATTGATAGTACTGCATCACGGTGTTGGGTTAATCTATTTCTCAGTGACATTTCCAGGCAGAGAATTTAAACTAATTCATCCACTATGAATATAAATCTCTGATCGGAATTCTTTTGTATGAAGTTCTGACCAAAAAAAAAAAAAAAAAAAATCTTCAAATTCAATTTCTTTACTTAAAGGCAAATGCTGAATTTACAATTAATCCCCTCCCACACATACATCTCATTTCATCAAACACCTTTCCACTGCTCAAGGTCATTACAACAGTGTTGTCTGTTAACTTCACAGTTTTGAGTCTAGAATTATTGTCTTTTAGATTATTTTTTTTTTCTGCTCCTGCAAAGTTGTTTACTTTGTGGGCAACATCTTTTTTTCAGGCTAATTGAAGAAGGATATGGTTTGATGTCACATGGTAGATGCACAATCTCTCATTCAGAATCCCTGAAACAAAGCAGAAATTTGAAAGTTTATAAAGTTCTTTGAAATGCTTTCCACTTTTGAAGCTCCTTTACCAAAACCAATAGATAGAATAATCATTTTCCAAGGAATGTTTTTTCCTCTCTCTTGAAAGAAATCAGAACAATAACAACAGTCAGGTAGATGTCAGAGTTTAATGCTTGTCCTTCAGTTTTCTGATACAAATGATTTAAAGAGGACATTGCATTTCTGTAATTTTAGTAGGATTTCTAAAGGACTTAGTAGATAGATGGTGGTCAAAAAAGCTTCGTAATACAGCCTAAGCTCATGCGAATGTCAAATCTGGGTGTTGTGTCCTTTTGGAAACCCCTGGAGTCGTCATCTGACAGGAGTGAGATTAGCTGTCATCTTTAAATCATCAAAGTCTGAGATGAAACAAGGCTCCTAATCTTAACAATTCCTTTCCTGCATACCTTGGTGTAGTCGTCAAGGTCAGAACCTGCAGCTATAGTACCTTTGCTTAACTGCTGAGAAAGTAGAGAAGGAAGTTGTAAATGGACGGGAAGCACAGGTGGGACAATTAAGAGAGAAACCAGAGTCCTTCAGACAAGGAAACACTGATCTTCACATATCCTGCACAAGTTGCATGTGAAAAACAGAATTTGACCATCTCCTAATTACTGCGTTAGAAATCAGCTCACCCTTTTCCTTCCACCAGCATTTCTTAATACTTCCTCTGTCCAGCACTGGGTTATAGCTACATAGGTTAGCCAAGAATTTTCTCGCATCTTACTCTTATACTACATCTTGTTTTCGTATAAAAGACAGCAAAATAATGGGCAGCTACAGTGAAATTATTATCTTTACTACTAATGACTGCTAGGCACCATGAAGATTGTTTGCTAATGGGCCAGGTCCATACACATCTCTTCTAGAGAGCTCTACCCTTCACTCTGAGCAAAGGCTGCCTGTGCCTTAGCCAGCCCCTGGGAGGGCACACAGCAGCAGAGGGAAGGAAGAGAACCCACTTACAGTCAATAACAGGCTGAATCAGCTTCTCTGGTCTTCATAATCATTTACAAACCAATATTTCCAGTTTTGAAATCTCATCTATAAAGCCCGGGCCAACATGCACATGTCTGAGTGGTGGTTTTACTGTAGAATAAATGTTTAACACACAATGGTTGGGCCAATAAGCCAATCTTTGGGCAAAGTCTAACTACTCCCTTGTATGTGCATGTAATTCACTTCTTTAATTCTTTCCATAGGGACAAGCCCTGAATTAGTAAAATAACAAAAGTACATTTCCTGCTGCAGGGGACAGGCCTGGCACAGATTTATTGTAACTCTTTTGTTGAATGAATAGTGCACCGAATGTTCTTTAGATTCCTGTGGCTGGAATTCAACATACAGTGGTCTCCAAACTTTTTTGATAGAGAAAAAACTTTGGAGTATGCACTCCCAAGATATATACATTTATTTATTTTTAAATTTTATACATGTACCACTGTACGATATGTGATTCACATTGTAAATAAGACACAAAAATAAAAATTACAAAGAGGAAGAGATTAAGACTAAATAAACACTGTTTTTTATTTTTTTTAATTTTCTAACTTAGTAAAGGCACAAAAAATATTTTCTTCCTTTGCTCCAATTGATTATCTTGCACACCCTATGTATTGTACACACTCCACACCCTTTGGAGACACTGCTTTAATGGCTGCGTTATAGTGGACCGCACACCTTCTAAGTAGCAGTTGTAACAGCAGCAGTTACCAAGTGTAAGCAAGACCAGACACTTGAGTTTAATATCATATTCACACAGTTTTTTTCAATCTTTCAAGTCTAATTCATCTTCTGGTTTGAGTCTTCCGAAATATTTGCAGCTGTTTTGAGTTAAAAACATCGTTATTATGGTATTAGGAAGTGATGAAGACATGTCTGTAGCTGACTGTTCACTTCCTTTTGAATAGATTCATAGAAATTAAATAAGACAGTGTTTGTCATTTATTTAATTGTTTGGAAATGACTGCTGATTAAAAATACTGGAAGAAGGCTGATGTATTTCCAGTATTTACTTCAGTATGTGAATCGACCTTGTAATCTGAAACACTCTTGCATTTAGACCTGAATGAAGGGTATGTTATATATCCTTAACCACAGCACAAATTTTACCATTAGTTCAAACCTATCTTTTAAATTCTGAAAATATTTTAAAATTTTCTTTCAACTTCCCACTTAGAATAATAACGTTAATCCTGTAAAACATTGTTGCCTTTTTTGAAAAATGAAGTCCAAACATTTGAAATCCCCAAATTATGCCAGTAGAAGAATACAGAAGGAGATCAAGCACCTCCACAACTGTTATTCCCCAAACCAGGACTTTGATGTGCAAGCCAGTGCACCATGGGAAGGGGTGATTTGGGCTGGATGGAACTTCCACTGTAAAGAATGGACTTCAGCCCTCTCATCAGCTATCCCTGATGTGCAGGCCACTGCAGGGTAAATCTTCCACAAAAACTCTGATCTTGGAACCTGGACTTTTTGGGAAAAGGCCTTTAGCATTTATACCAAAGAATTAAAATCGTAATGAATAAGTTTTGAAAGTCTAGTCTTTTAAACTGATTCTTGTGTTTCACATCCTGCAAAAAATCAACTGTAAAGTTCACCTTCTTATTTTTCTCACTGTAATAGATCCATCTCTATTTGCCTGTTCCTTGCAAAGTCATAGCAGTCTGGAGACAGTCACGGCTGTCCTTAGGCATTACGGAGGAGATGTTATATCCCTACGTGTGGGAAAACATGGATAGCAGAATGTTCATTGAAAATCCCTTTCCATGTTTAAACCAAGTAACATGTGAGCGATGTAAATAGCTTACATGTAACTTTTCTGATTATGCCAAATTTCTGCCACTGTTGTTATTTCCTTCTACTATTTAAAACCATTAAAAGAGTTACTACACATTATTTCTGCCTTGCACTAACAATACTATCCGTCATTTCAAAGCTAGAAACTATTATCTTGCCAAATTAAGGCAATCTCCTAATGATTCTGATGATGGGATGAACACTTATTCATTCCTCTTTTGATTTTTTTCAGTGAAAAGGTATTTGCACATCTCTCAAGCCAATTAAACACCAGAAACCCCAATCCTACTTAAGTAAAAAAGTTCCCACAGAGTTAATTGGAAATGGAGACCAGACCATGGTCAAAAGCACTGTCGTGTACAGACATCACAGCAGCACCTAGCTGGCAAGATGATTAGCAAGCACATCTGTTCTAAACCATTAAAATGATATAAAGAAATTGCCTTTAAACCACCTGCAGGACAGTAATTTCATACAATCATTATGGAGTCATTAAGAAAAGTTAATGTAGAAAAAAGCCGTTGTGGGAAATGTGATCTTTTTCTGTGTTTGCTAGATACTGTAAAGGTATGAGCAAAGAACAGTCTGAAAACTGTTGTGTCAGATAATTATGCCTTCTCTCTAGAGCATATTGGCTCACATATTTCTTACATCACAGGTTAGACCACTTTTGACATTTTCAAGCCATACAGAGAATTTCTATGTTTGACTGTAAATATGGTCAAAAACATGTACAAGCCAGAAAGATTTGAGAAGATATCTCTTGTTGAGAAGATATTCTTGATTTCTGAAAGTAATGTAGGCCTCCAAATGTCAGGTTTGAAAATCCTTTTATTCACAGTAGAAACAACATCAAGCTGGGTGTAAGCAATATGGACATAAAGAAAGATGT
This sequence comes from Columba livia, assembly GCF_036013475.1. Taxonomy (NCBI): domain Eukaryota; kingdom Metazoa; phylum Chordata; class Aves; order Columbiformes; family Columbidae; genus Columba; species Columba livia. Next base: position 66,633,861 of record NC_088604.1, read on the forward strand.
AAAATTGAGGAGGGGACATAATTATTCACACTAGGATCAAAGCAAGAATGGAGGGAAAAAAGCGACGTAGTGTGAAAGAGGAACAAGACGTTTTAGATAAAAATAAGAATTACTCATTAAATTACATAATAGAGAACAGTGTGATTCAATAATGGAATATTTGCTTATAATTATTTTGTAGATAACAGTTATGTGAAGGAAATACGAGGGGAAAAAGAAGAAATGTAGCTTACAGATGGGTTCATTTGCTCTCAGGCATAAAAAGTTCTGGATGGCAGGCAAGCTGGAGGAGGTATATGGAAAGCACTAGTTACTGATTTTGGTAAGACACTGACATGATCTCCCATGACAGTCTTGTAAACAAACTATGGAAACACAAGCTTGGACAAAAACATTGCGAGCAGGAAAGTTCCATGCACAAAGGGAAAAAATATATTTAGTGTCACACTGTCCATATCCCATTGTTAATTAGACAGCTATATTGCATAGAGTATTTTCCTTGATGACTGGAAGGACAGAATAGAAAATCTTATTAATTGTAAATAGGATTAGACATGAAGGGGCTGCAAGCACATTGGAAGGAAAAGAAATAGAATTAAAAATAAGCTGGGCAGATTGGATGAAATATTTGAAATTGAGTGTGTAATTTATGTAGAACAAATACAAATACTACATTAAAAAGGAATTGTCAGCTCCAGTAACTTCTTGGGTGTCAACAGATTAAGCAACAATTATATAGAAAAAGCTCTGGATGTTTTCTTTTAAAAACCACATGATATTAAGATGTGTAAGAGGGACTAAATTACAAGTGTAAAAATATACAATATGAAAGATACATGAAGTAGTCTTTTAAATCTACCAAAATTAATGTGGATTATTTTTTCTGTACTTCATGAAAGATGCATTAGAGCTGCAATCTCCACAAAACAAAGACCAGATCAAAAAGAATGGTCTGAGATACTGAAAATATAATTAATACAGTAAAATGAGGAGATCTGGTATGGAGAAAGTGACTCAGCTATTTATGAAATACAATCTGTAAGATACAAATATTGATTCTGAAAATGTGAAATGTTACTGCAATAAGTTGCTCTCCATGTCCACTGAGTAGGGTTTGAGAAAGTACACTTCAGTTGCAACAAAGGATGCTTAGTTTGGATATCAGGGAAATAATCCATTAATATAGTTGAGTGCCAGCAGATATTGCCCAGGGAAGCTGTGGAATCCCCATCACTGGAACTTTTAAAGTACTGGTTAGACAAATGTCAGCCAGGGATGGTATTGGTGTAATTGACTGCTCCTTCAGCTGGAATCATTACTAGTATCTCAGAATCCCTTGCCCTAATGTCCCACAGAGTAGCTACTGCCTGGACTTTTAGAAAAAAGCCATTTGTCCAATCCAAACAAAGCCAAAAAGTGAAACATAAAGGAGGGGAAATTGTTGTAACATTTTAAGACAAAAACTTGACACCTTTATCCCATAGGACAATTCTCATGGACAGTGTAGAAAGAGCTACATGTGTCTGCAGGCCTGGGAGAATGTGAAAGGACTTCCTGCTTTGCTCTGCCTAAACTAGACGCATCATATTGTTTTGTGGAAGGTCACGCAATTGCCATGGTGACAGGTTCATTAAAAAAAAAGTAAAATATAGAACCCAGACATAGTAGGTGAGCTACTAGAATAGTCATAGAAACAAAAATAGAAAAAAATGACTGCAACAGGAAGGCAGGTTGTAGCATGCGGTGTGAAACTGAGGCCAGTTCCCATTGCAGAGAGGCCATCATAGAGACTACCATTGCTGTTTTCCAACCCGTGTGAAGTGACTTAGAGGATTTCAGTTTGACTCTCAGAGTTCATGTTGCCCTAAATGGCTACTTAAATTGGCACAGAAAATCTCTCAAAAGACACTATAGCACTTAGGGTCGCAATATCTCTGGGAAACCTAGAAAATATGCTGCTGGGAAGGCAAAGGACATAAGTGATGGTAGATGGAAATTTAGTTTCTCAGAGGTGGCACATTCAGGTGAGGCACATTCTCAAGGCGCTCTAAGGCACCTTCCTGGCACTGTTAGTATCAGTAGCCAAGGCTCACACTAATTTCAGAGGGGCACAATTTTGCCACAACTGCTGATGAGGAAGGATAACTGGACTGGAAGGAGGAGTGGAAAGAAGACTGGAAATGGCCAATGCTGGTCTGGAAAGCAGAGTGCCAGATAAACAAAAGAGCTTTTAAAAATGTATAGTTTAAAAAATGTCAGCACAATGCAAAGCTACAAATGCTATAAAATAATCAAAGGAAATAGATACTTTAGTAGCAAAAATCTGGTCTTATGTCATTTAAATACACAAGCAAAAAGCCAATCAAGTATTCTGTGAAGTCACTGAGGGATATACAGAAAGTGGAAAGTTAGTTAATGACGTTGGTATTGCTCTGAGCCTGAATAAATTCTCTGCTTTCTTCTTCATGAAAAAGCCAAAGGTCACATTCTGAGGATTGGGATAATTTCCCAAGTGGGAGGGAAGGGAATGGAAGCATTGAAAGACTTTATGAGTACATCAAAGCAGAAAGGCAATTAGAGCTGATAAAAGTTCACATAGAACCAGATACAGATAAATTGCATCCCAGATTTTAAAATTTTTTTAACCTAGCCAGATGTAGAAAGTTGTAGAGATTCCTAGCTCCTAAGAACTAAGAAAGCATAATTTATTTAGGATTCAAGAGCATAGAAAATTGAGAACCAAATTGGGTCAGCCATTAAGTTTATTTGTTCATTGATTTATTTGTTTGTTTATTTATTGTCACAGTGGAGCAAAAGGGAAAGCCTCTGTTATGAGGTTCAGTGAGGTGGGTTATACATTGATGAAGGAATGAGACAACAGTAAGCATTGATCTGAAATCATCACTGTGGAGTTTTCCAAAGTAATTTGCACTTTGCACAGTCTCAGGTGTTTGCCACTGTTATAGCTAGTTTACTAGTATCTAACACTTTGATTAAATGTATCTGAGTTATGTACCGTAGAATTATGACAAAAGATAATACACTCATATTCTATTATGATGATTTAAAATGTAATTTGTTTATATCTTCCAAGCTGTCTTTATTGAATGAATTAAATAACATATGCTGTCTTCTTCAGCCTATTCTAGATTTGCTCAATTGGCCCATCCTATGGATAATATTACTTTCTTTTTTATAAACCAAAACCAGAGAGAACAGCTAAGAGGAGAGAGTTAAAATAAGTATGTGGTTTCCCAGATGAGTTAGTGTACTTACTACCTACTGCATTCAGTAGGGAGGACAACACTGACTTCCAGAACTGTGGGAAACCCAGCATCTTCTGATATCTTTATGTTAGCATGCATAGGTATTGTGTTGTACCCTACCATTTTAGTGATGCAGATATGATTTCTGTCTAGCTCACAAATGTGTATTCTATTTTCAATATTATTAATAATATTTTTGTGTTTCTGCTCCCTCATCTATGGAACCCTATAATTTGCTGGAAACAATTTTGCTGAAGAAAGTTGTAAAGTGTTTTTTATTTGTTAATAAAAAGTCAAAGTTCATCGGGTGTATAGAAACCAGTTATATTTTTGAACAAAAATATTAGCACAGAAATAATCATTAAAATATTTATATTACTAAAGGATTCCCTGAATATGTAAAAGAGATGCATTGACATTTCAGTCAACAGAAATAAAAATACCAAATTTGACTGTTATATCTAACCTGTAATGCAACCCTTTCTGCTCAGGGTTTATCAGTGTCAAGGGTTTTCTCTAACAGTTGTAAGTCCTCTTTAGGCATGGAAAGCAGTCCATGTCCCCTTAACATGCAGTGGGTCTATGAGCATTAAGTGAACTATCCTTATGAATTAGTTGCTAAATTCAGTTTTTTAATAAGTGGAGGGGGCATTTCAAGTCATGCTGCAGCTATAAGCTCCAAGGAACTGGCATTTTGCAACTTATTTTTATCTTTTGTCCAGCTAAAGGAGTGGAGCAAGGTCACAGGATGCCTCTCTGGTATGTTGGTTGGCACTTCATGCTGCTCTGCAGGACTTGTCCACTTGTAATTCCAGTTTAAGCAGTAGCAGGGCTGGACTTTGCAGTGGATATTTTTGATCTTCTAACATGTTTCAAATGTAAAAAGGCCAGTTTCCAGCCACTGCAACAATGAATTGATGACTGAGGATATTGGATTTAATTTCTGGCTTTGTGGGATGTTAGATATGTCACTTATATTCTCTACTGTTTAGTTTCTCCTCCTCTGTCTGATTATTTTAATGATTCTAGCTCTGCAACTCAGGAGCCTTGTGGATGGGCTTTAATTCCTATCTTTAAAGTGTTTTGAGCTCCTTACCTATGCACTGTAATATCAACATGAAATACGATTAGATTTTAGAAACAATGAATATCCAAGAGGTTAGTAATAACAAGATTAATAGCATATATGATTTTGTCTTCTGTTAGCAGCTTACGTGTCAGATAATATGGTTTTCTACCCATACCTGCTTAGAGTAAGCGAGTTTTTGACTGAAGATTTTTTTCCACTCTATTTTTATGTATCATGTCTAAATCAGCTCTGATAAAAATCACCTATTCCTTTCAGAGATCTCAATAGTTATCAGAGATTTTATTTTTAATAAGCAACATATTATTCATCACTGAGGTGGTGACCAAAAAAAGTCTGACTCCCACACAAGCAAATTTTATGAGAAGTGGATGTCACACTTTACACAAAACCTCTCATCAATTAAGGTCTTCTTACTACTTTCTCAGGCAAGGCTGTTCAATTCAGTTTTCACTGTTTCCAGATTTAGAATGTAACTAATTGTGTAGTTTTCCTTGGAAGCTCAGTTTGAGACTGACTCACATCCAGACTGGCCAAAAGTCATTATTGTCTAATGGCCACCCAATAGAATGCTGAAGATGTTTTGAATATCGTTGTCTTGGCCTTCTATTTCAGAGAAATACCTGTCACTATTGTATTAAATCCTCACTTGTAATAGTCTTTCAGAAGAAGTGCTAGACATACGAGTAGTCCTGGAAAGAAAAGTAATATTTTCATGCTTTAAATAAAGCCTTCTTGTGGGAGGGACACTGGTGGATGGGTACTGAAAGACTTCTTCTCTTTGGTTGAAAAACAAGACTTCCAGCACCTTTACATGGAAGTGGCCATCCAAAAATTTCCAGCAGTGAGTGCTGGTGCACCCTATACAAAGCAGGAGTGCTGGTGCACCCTATACACAGCAGGACTCCCAACAGAACATCTACTAAATCTGCATGTACCAAAAAAGGCATTTCCAAATCTAGGCCATGCTGATTCAGGGGAACATCTCAAGGGCTAGAGCACTTTTCTGAGTACTATCAGGATTTATTTTCATAGACTCATATTCCAGAATACAGGTGCATGCACAATTCCCTTTCTTACAAAACTAAATGAGTCTGTATTTTAGTTCAAGATACATGAAATAAATATGAAGTCTTTGTACCAGTACCCAGGATCCGTGTTTCTCCTATCCTTATTTATTTTTGCTGCTTCTCTGGCATCAAGTAGTTTTTATCAGCCCATTTATAACAAAGCATTTTCCACACGAGAGCCCAAGAACATTCCTTTCCCTGGCCATTGCCTGAACACATACATCCCTCTGGCTAGCATAATTTACTAGAGAGATGAGCTTGAATCTGTTCTGGTGATAGCTGAGGACCACCAAGTGTTCACACCCCTAGGCTGTTGGCAAAGGGGGAATTCCACCACTTATTGGGGATGCAGGAAGAAAACCAGGACACTGATGTTTAGACAAGTTCAGAGAAAAGACCTGGCTCAACATACCCAGGTGCCAGAGGCAATAGAACATCTGCTCTGTGGATATTCAAGAGTAATAGACATCAAATCCCTTGTGACTTGAGGGGCTTCTGGACTCTTCCAGCAGAAGAACTTAAGACATCTGAGAAAATGTAAAAATTTGAATTACTATAGGTGTCTTTAGATCTTCAGCTTTCTTCAGGGTCAGGCAAGAGCAGAAATAGCTTTTTTTCTCTCTCTTTCTCTCCCTGTCTTAAATGTGGTTTCTGGCCCAGATATCAAAGAGCTTTTTGGTACTTATACCTAAATTTAAAAAACTAGGGAATTAATACAGTGAGGTCAGTATTTACCAGCATTTTTTTTCACTTTCATCCATTGTTACCTACCTTATGCTCAGTCTTTTGAATACTTATAATAGATTTTAACAAATATTCACTCATTTTACTTTTACTTCTTATATTGTATACATAGTTAAAAATAACACATAATTACTATAGTTATACATCTATATAATTATTCTTGCTATTTTGGCTATTTTAAACTTAAAATATTTTACCCTCACTATATCTAGTCCATTGCTTATTTTCCCCTTTTACGATGGAAAATGTAAGGTGCCATTTATTTTAGCTTGTTTTCAGCAAGCGCATCATCTCGCATCAGACTTTCAGTGTCAATTGATAATTTCCTTGTTTATTTTTAATTAATATTATTAGTCATGCAGCGTATGACACTCAAAGTAAATGTTAATCCTCTGGCAGAAAAAAATCTGATTGGCACTTTATGTGTCGTAATAAAATGGCAAGAAATAGTTAGTGTCGTTCAGGAAAAGGATTGCTTCGTTGTAAAAAAAGAGCATGATGATCAGCTATCCTGACATTGCAAGACACTTGAGATTCTCTGGGCTTATAACACTGACATCAGAAAGCTGAACTGAAAGTACCTCCAACATGCTTGTGTGGACAGCAGCATCATACCTAGCTCCCTGGCTCCAGGCAAACCTCTGCATTTGTCACCCTTCTCCATCATCCCCCAGTGAAGGACCTGGTTGCCCTCACCACAGCTTCTTCCCCATGATAAACCAGAGCACAGGACTCACACTCTCATTGTTCAGGAGCTGTAGATGAGTTACAAACTATACTTTGGCCTCTCCTGAAAAAGTTGTCAGGTTTTTAATGCAACTTTATTTTTATTGAGAACCTGGCAGTATAATTATCTGTCATTGTTATTAGCTTATGTAACTGTATGTTATAAAGTAAACTGAATAATTATTATTATGATTTATCATTATTATAAGTTGCATGGTTAAGAACAAGGAGTATCTATCATGAAGGTGTAAGAGAAGGATCTAGGAAACATGGATTTATTGTATGGCTAGCCCAGACTGCCTTTGTTTCTTGATTTTGTTGCTGTACCACACATCTTCATTTTTCAAAAGCATATGTAAATATCTACAGAAAACAATAAAAGTATACCCTGCCAAACACACTCACCAGGATTGCAGGTTGTTGAGATCCTGTACTGCTATGGATAGGACATGAGTAATGCTCTAAACACTCAGCACAGGCAGGTGCCATAAAAGATGCCTTATCCCCACAACTGTCCCTGTCTCAGCAGTGAGCATGTCTCCTTGCAACTTGTGATCCATCTAAGAACCCGTTTACATCAAGCTCCGTAATCTTTTGTAGTAAGTGTCACCAGTCACCACAAACAATAGTGTTTGATTGAGACTTCTTCTCTTTTGAATAAATCAAATTGCAGTTTTGTCTTCCATGAAATAAGGCTCACTGGTTTGTGATTAAGATACACTATACATTGTAATTTGTCTCCTTGTTTATATGCCTATATATAAGATGTGCTCAGCCAAAATTCTGATAAACAGATTTCTGTCAAGAAAAATCTCCCATGCTTTGTGGTGAGGGCTTCTTACACTGTTTTCTGGCAACTGGAATTAACAATACCTCTTGCATAAAGTTTAATAAGATTCACTTCCTTACTGTTAATGACTAGCAGGTAACGCTTAGAAAGAAATCTTATTTCTATGCAAATGGTTCTTCCCATTTTCCTGTACAAACACTGCTCATGACAGAGAAGATACTGAAGAATGTAGAGCTACAAACTGAGGGTCTAAAGATGTGAAATAGGATTACAACAAGCTTGCCTTTTTTGGGGGTTTGTTTTTTTTATTTGTTTGTTTGGTTGGTTGGGGTTTTTTTGTTGTTGTTTTTGTTACAACTGATTGTGCCTTAGAGCAAAATATTTTTGCATATCTTAGAATTTATGAAAGATGGTACAGTGTCACTTCTTCAGGGTTCTGTTGTGGTATGAACATCAACCATTTTCAAACCACTCTTCATTTTATAAATAAGCAGAAGAATGACTTCATGAAACCTTTTATTCTAGGAATAAATAATATTCCAGGCAGGGGTGCTTAACTAGATGATCTTTAAAGGTGCCTTCCAAAGCAAACCATTCTATAATTTTGTGATTCTACAATTCTATAAATGAAAGGTTATTTATATACTAAGGTAATAAACATCTTTACATTAAACCACAACAGTTCTACCCATCCAAAACATATACTGAAAAACGTATATCAGATAAAAATTCTGGGAGGTATTTGTACACCTAACTTTATCTCAGTTCATATGAAACTAACAGATCAGTATATTTCAGTGTATTAAGTTATAACAATTTTTCCCAATTGAAACTGGCACAGATTACCTATATTACATAAAATATCAAGAGTTCAGCTATCAATAGTGCTGCTCCTGTTTGCTCTTTGACTTTTTGATATGCCTTCCACTTACAGCGTAAACTCTAACATCATCCTGAATGTATAAAAACAATTAGTTATTAATAATAATGTTTTTTACAACATTTAAAATTTACTTATTCCAAACTATGTGACAGAGACTGGAAAGATAGAAAGTGTCATGTTTTCTTCTGCAATTGACTATGCATTAAAAACCTGAGTCCCTTTATATGTCTAAAGCTCTCTTTTATATTTGTGATACCAGAAAGACATACATCATTACCATTATTTCAAGTACATATATTAGCATTGAGTCCTTTAAAATCGGACTCTTTTCACTTTAAGTTGTTGCTTTTCCCTGGAATAAAACAACATACAGTATAAGACTGATAGGAAAAGGAGCTGAAATTTTCCATCAACCCCTTGATACCTGTAATTTTCACAGTAAGACTAACAAAATCTTATTTCAATATTTATCAGAGATGGATTAGAACAATGGTCCCGAAGCTGTGGGAGATATGCCAAGGGTCTAACCCATCACCCCAGTCATGGAGTGCATATAGTATAAATTCAAAATTTGTCTATGGTACACTTAACTCCTTGGTGCACAACTGCAGTTTCACACAGGTCTAACTCCTGTGAAATGTAACCTCATCTAGGTTTGTAACCTCATCTAGGTGTTCCTGCTCTGGCAGGGGGATTGAACTAGATCTTTCGAGGTCCCTTCCAATCCCTAACATTCTGTGATTCTGTGAAACCATTGATGTTAAACTAGCATAAAACTAGAGTAACAAAGTTTTTATTCCAGTAATGTATTGAGACAAAGGAAAAAGAAGATGGAATAAGTGCTAGGAAGCATCCTGTTGCAAGGGAACAGTTGGAAAAAAACCTAATCAGACACAGTTGGAAACAGTTGGTTTTGATAGACCGTAAACAGTAAAAGTCATGATTTCTCTCTAAGTCACCTGACACCTTCATTACTGCAATTGCTTATTTAATCCCGCTCAAATCAAGAAACAAATGCAGCTTTATTAGGCAGCTCATGCAAGCTTTTTTTTTTCCCTCTGTATTCCTCACTAGTATTTACCAATTAACACTGTGCATCAATGACCTGCATTTGTAGCAGCTGCTGAGCTAAAAATGTATTCAGATAGTAGAACAGTATTCAGAACTGTCATCCTCCTTCTAGGAATATGACCAAGTGAAGCTACTATCATAAAATATATTTTGAACGGCAGCTATATAATGCCTGGAAGGAAAATGTTTGTAGATTTTCCATAGCCGTCCAGCTTACTGATCATTAAACTCCATATTTCCTTCTGTAACTTCCTAGTCCTACTTTGCAGAAGTTCAACTAAGTAAATATCTCAGGTTTGGCCCACAGGCATCTTACAAAATATTTAGTTTAAAGTCTTGATTTCTTATGCTGCGTTGGTTAACTGATCTGCAGAATCTTGGTAGCAGTGCTGTTGCAACCAAAACAGACTGAGGAAGTAAGAGAATCCAGGTTTGTCAGGAGAAACAATACCTTTGAACAGATCAACCATTACACTTTAAATGGAAAAGCATTCAGACTCAAGCTTTTCTTAAAGTATGAATCAGAAATAGCTAAGAAACTTTTGGGACCATGCAAGCACATTTTGTGAGAATACAAAATTTCTGGATTCTGGCCACAGACATTCCACAATTTTCAAAGACATCGTTTCCACAGAGTTTTCATAACAGCTGTACTTGTGGCTTTATTTAGCTGAATTTCTATAACACATGTTTACTTCCTTTCCAATGCTAAACCATATGTCACGTGGAAGGCTTAGAGGGATTTCTTTTTGTTGTTTCGTTGATTGAAACTTGTGCCTTTCTTCTTCCAGTATGCTAGTGCAGGTGAGAACATATTTGTATTACATACAAAATACTGGTTAAATGTGAATAACTATAGTTGGAAAGAATGGTTGATGCATTCAGTTATTGAAGGAGAATATCATCAGTGCATTTTAACATCATCACATATTTTAACCTTTTAGCCAAATATTTTGAGAATATTATAATGTTCCTTCAAATTATATGCTATATGTTGTAAGAGAAAATTAATATACCTTCTTTGCTTTGTTATTTCTCCTTTTTTCCAGGCTGAGTGAAGCAAAAGTGGATATATTCTCTATAGAACTGAAATGTGTTCCTCAATCTGTCTTTGCACTATGTGAAAATCATTGACACTCAATTTGAGACTAATGGTGAGGTCTCAGATGGAGCTAAAGACTTAAGTAGAGGCTTCAGAAAACGAAAGTCAACCTTCTACTTTTTTCTGAATGCAATCTGAAACGTAAGAAATATAGAGCAGGCAGTAAAAATGCAAAAGCTGAATCTATCACATGCATCTCTCAAAGCTGTTTCTGCAAAAACTTATCATGGAATAAATCACCTTGTATGTGCAAACTGAGTTGTAGTACTCTTCGTACAGCTCCTGTACTTTACGATCTAAAAGGAGGAAAGCAGCCCTTGTGATCCAAGTCAGTCACCATTAAACTCTTGTAACGCGCACTAATGCAATGTTCCTGAGAGAATGCCATGGTGATATTTATCCTCGGCCTGCCTGCTAAGAAAATCCCTGCCAAGCAGGAGAGGAGGCATCTGTATGCGTGGTTGAGCAGCATTTTTATGCCAGCAGATATTGGAGGGCTCCGAAAAGATTCAGAATCAGACGGAATTGAATTTGAGAGAAACACCTGAGGAAAGGGCATTTGGATTTTTTTTTTGTTTGGGTGCATAACTTGACATTTAAAGTAGGAAAACCATCTGTAAAATCATACCTTGTCCAGAAGTGCCATTATAACAAGTTGAACTCTTCCAGATCAGATGAAATAACAAGTTAATTGTGATCTTAATAGATTTCCCAGGTGCTTGCTGCAATCAGATCTACCTTTTTAACAGTCCTCATTGCTCATTAATTATATTTCCTCTCTAATTTCTTTATTTCTCTCTTATTCCTTCAGGAGTATGGAAACCAGTACAACTGATCGCCTCTGAATTATGCATGTGAATCATCCCAGAAAAACGTGGTTGGGATCATTCTCTAGGTCAAGAGGACATTTTAGATAGAGAATGATTTCTCATCTTGTGGTAGGGATTTATTGTGAAGTTCAGTTCAGCCAGAGGCTGTGTAACAACTAGCTCTTAGGCAGGAATTTTCATTCTGAACTAATTAACATGTCCTAAAGCCTAAGCTACTATAAATGAGAAATAATTTGAGATGACTGACTCACCTGATAATTCTTCTCTTTCCTATTAAACGTATTGAAACTCTCTGAGAGCTCTGTCAAATGGACTTCAATTAACCTAATGCCGACTGCTATGATTAAATAGTATCTAGATTTATTTTTTTTTGTATCATATCATATTATGCCATAAGTTTCAGCTTTAAAGGTGTTACCTGGCACAACATATTCTTTTTATCTGATGTGATCACAATGGAGTTGTGATATATAAAGGAGAATACGATTAGGAGAATGTCTAAAACTGATATCTGTTTTCTTTATTAGACTGATTCAATACGATTGCTTAGCAAATGATTCATGAATAGGACTCTGCGGAAAACTCTCAGCATATCAGAACAGTATATTTGGATCCTTATACACAATGTTTTTTGTAGTCTTGCATGGGATACAGTACAATTTTTCTCCTTATATGGGCATTTTTTTGGCTTACCCATAAAATTAGCAGTCTATTTCATCTTCATTTCTATCCTCATTTCCTAAGTCTCAGAGATTTTGGGGTTCACAAGAACAATATAATATGTGATCATGACATAGCTTCACTTTTTTGTAGATCTAAAGAGCCAGTCCGGTATTCTTTGTCTACAACTAACAGTGACATTGTGAGGACTTATAAAGACTATAGGGAATCCAGATCTCAACTGTTTCACTCCTCCCTGTGTAACCCCAAAGCAAAAACTCAGAAATAATTCTTTAAAAGGAATTTCTAAAGAGTAATGAAAAGTGAACTTCAATGATACAGTAACCCACTTCACTGATATAGTGAACTTGAAGGTAGCAGGAAACAAAGTTTAGATTAATTGTGTTTATTGTTTGTGCTTCATGGATTTCCACTGGAAAGTATAAGACCCACCAAGAATCAGAGAAACAGCTATATATGCAAGTGTGTGTGGGAATATGCACACATATATTGTTATGTATACTGAGTTAGTAAACATGCAGCAAAGCACATTTTCCCAATGGTATTTGATTTATCATGCAACACTGAAAATAGTAATATGTGTTCAATTTTTTTCCACCTAAAACTGTAGCCTTCCTTAGTTTTGAGTGATATTTTTATATGTATGAGATTTCACTTTCTCTGAAAGTATTTTGTGGCCCAAGACATTGATTATTCTCTACATCTCTGCATTTACTGACAGCTTTAGAAAAGTGAAATCAGTACAGCTTCAATACTGACAACCATCTAAGTTTCTCTTTATGTGAAACTACACAACGAAACAACTAAAATGCAGCTCAGATATTGTTAAATAACAGGCATCTATAATGAAAAGCTTTAGTGTTTGCTGACATGTGACTCTCTTATATGTTGAATTGGAATATAGTATTCAGATCCCTTGGATATCCAAGACTTAGTCCTTGCTATCGCAGGAACGCCAAATCAATTTGTCAAACTAATAAATGTACTAAATTTATGAAATACAAGTTTAAAATTCAGTTTAGAATATCCTTCCAGAATTTCAGCTCTGTGATAGCTAGAAACTTCATCTTATTTCTCACCTAAATTTATTCTGTGCTAATTTACACAAACTTATCATAGAATCATAGAATGTCCTGACTTGGAAGGGACCCACAAGGATCATCGAGTCCAACTCCATTCCCTGCACACGGCAACCCCACAGTTCACACCATGTGTCTGAAGGTGTTGTCCAGTCTCTTCTTGAATACTGCCAGGCTTGGGGTCATGACTGCCTCCCTAGGGATCTTGTTCTTGGTCTCCCACAAGCATTATCCTTTTTGTGTAAACAGCTTTCCTTCCCCTATGTGTTTATCCCTGATTAACTTATGGAAAGAAATTATATCAACTTTAAGCCGTTCTTTTATTTTGAAGTTACAGTTTTGATTACATTGTACAGTTATAGGCACAGCTTCTGTGTCCATAGGTGTAAGGAAATCTTCTATCTCTATAACTAAAACAAATTTAACCAGGAATACAAAGTGTCAGGAAATGCACGAATTCATAATGTTCCAAATAACTATATGCACCTCCACAGAAATATTTTTACATAAGTAACAACATCATCCTATATCCAAGATGTGGGCACATCTATTGTATGACTGGAGAAGGGGTCACATTTGTTCACTATCAGAGAAGTACTATGTGCCTTTGACAGGCTGTGAATGCAGGGTTTACTCCTATAAGCCACAGTAATTCAGAGAAGTCATAGATGTGCTGGGTCTTTCACTAAAGCAGAAGGACAATGGTGTATCTGAAAAATACTGTACTTGCAACACATTCTACAAATATTTTCTAGACTAGACATGAGTGGTTCATTACTTACACAAATTGCCTCCTAACCAAATCAAGTTGTTTGAAGCACTTTTCAAAATCCAGTCTCTTGGAGTTCTTGTTCGCTGTCAGTCAGTACTAGCAAAAGGAAAACAAGATTAAAAACATTCGTTCTTCTGGGTAACTGTGTAACCAGCTTTAGGAAGTCTAAATACATTTTTATACCTATGTTTGAATGGTTCAGTTTAAAACTTTCCGCCACTACCAAGTACACATAGAGCATAAGTTCTTTTTCCATTTACTTTTATTTAGTTTTATTTTGTTTCCTTGTGCAAAACATTAGCAATATGTTCCAGTTTATGTTTGTATCTAAACTACAGAATGCAAAGGAAAAATCACAGCTAGACAAGCTGTCCTTGGTAACTTAATATCTGTATAATTTACTTAGAATTATTGTCTGAATGAAATTCTTTAATCAATACAGTTCTGAAAAGCTGTCATAGAGCAAACAGCTCAAAAAGAAGAAAAAGAAAATCTTATTAGTTATGTCATATCCGGGCAATTACTTCAAGAGGTTTGTACATGTATGTAGTGTATCTAAGCACTAAAAAGCAGTACATTTTTTTGCAAAATTTGAGCTGAAAATCTCAGGAAATTAGACCTGGCCAAGCCTCCGTTTCTGAGGATATTAATGAGGAAACTGGGAAGATATCTGAATATTTCATAATTTTTAAATTAAGTATCAAATTTTATTTTAAAATTACTAGGACTTGGATTGTTCTTATTTTATCAGCAGCAGATTCTCCCACAATGATTAATACTCTGCCAAGTTGTCTCTTTCTTGTAGTGTCACACGTGTACTGTGATTTTATGCAGGTAAGTTACAATTAGATGCTCTTTCAAATGCCTTTGTTTATGTCCAGTAATAAAAAGAAGTCTAATAGTGGGAACTCAGGGAAATCCACAGTACAAAGTCCTCAACTGGTGCAGAACTAGCTGAAGAGAATCTCTTTAAGCTGTGTGTGTGCATGTGTGTATGTGGGCTGAATTTGGAAGGCTGTAGTTCCTAAACCTGTCAGAGCTCCTCCATGCACAGCTCATACAAAATGTAATCAAACAGCCTAGATTACAGTAGCATAAAGTCTGCTTTAAATTTTAACAGAGACAGTGTAAAAGTCCATGAAACCCTAATTTTTTCCACTCTGGTCTACCGCCGCAGCTACAGAATAAAGCTTGGTCAGGAGAGGTTCCGCTTCATCAATTTCTTCACTTTTTAACAGAAAATAATTTAGTAATCTGCATACATTGTAATTATGTTTCTTGTTGTTTTTACACTGGAGCTTATCACTCAGCAAACATAAAATTAATAAAAAACACAGTATGTATTTGAAGCAGAGTTTCTGATAGATTTCTTTCAGGGAATTGTTAAGTGCTAATGTAATTAGAAATATAAAATAGGGCATTTGTATGGATTAGTCCTTACTACAGAGATAAATTGTCTATTGGCCATTCACTTATTTATTAATCAGATCCTGCAAACATACTTATAAAGAATGGCCAAGAAAAAGTCCCATTGAAATGTCATTCTGACTTTACTAGGTGAAGTTCTGTTTGTTCCATTGTCGAAAAGCAACCTAATTATCTCACATATTATTCCAGAACTCTTCAGAATATTGTAAACGTGCAAAAGCTATTCAACTGGGCTCAGGCCAAGGAAATTAAATTTTTAATTAGCCATTATTTGGGAAAATACATTCAAAAGGAGCCTGAAAGTTACAGAACATGCAATGCCCCATTAAATTTGATCTTTACAGAATCAAGCCCTTTCTCTGTGAAAGAAGGGTACGTGAAGCACTTGTATTCTCACCTGTGCTGAACAATGAATGAGTCATAAATTAAAGAGCGATGACCCAAGTAGTCCACTCAGCTGGATTTCTTTATTCCTGCACAGCAGTAGACTAATGATCCAGAAGGTAATCCCTGTTGTAATCCTTCAGCTATGGATGAAAGGAGATCCTCAGTCCCTCGTTGTCACTGGCATTACATTTTAGCATAATATTTTAATATACATGGCATAAATACACAAGTGAGTGCTTGCCTGGCTCTCTTTCTTCCTCCTTTTGAAGCATTAACACTGGTGACTGGCCAGTGTGTAACCTATACCACTCATTACTCACAGAGAATGTCAAAGGACATATAGCTCTCTTTATCCTAATCTCTTCAATAACCTGCTAGGATTTTGCTGTGACTTCACCTCCATTTCCCCTTCCTCAAGCTGGTAGGAGCAGCAAAGGACCGAGGGTGCTGTGGCCATCACCTGGCTGCCCAGTATTGCAGATGATGGAAAAGCAACACAAGGGATGCATTTGTCACTCCCCTCAACTGCAGGATTAAGGAAGTTGGATTAAAAAATACAGGCTATAACCATGTAAAAGGATGTGTTTAGACATCTAGGGGAAATTACCTAATAACCTGGGCATCTATTAATAGGATAGACACATTAAAAGCATTTATATCCCATGTTTGGAAATAACTTAAGCTCTTAGAAGTTGTGGTCTCATTGAAATGTGAAATGGGGCTTCTAAATGTCCCAGCTAGTTCAAGAAAAAATCCAGAAAATTAATCTTATGCAGCAACCTCACATATACCCTTTTATGTTTATTACCCCATGCAAAACTCTATCTGATATTAAATAGTTCACTCAGTATGGAAGGACAAGATCTTTTTTCTCCTTTTCTTTCTTTCGTTGTCGAAACAACCCTCATTCTTTCCCAAAAACATGCTCTATTGAAAATATTGTTCTCACCATGCAAGTGTTGATATTTAGAGAATTGTCTTTTTCACTGTACCATTATGATTTATGTCCCTTTCAGCTTGATCTTTGAATAATCAGTCATACTTTTATTTACAAATGTTGATCAATTAATTTATTGAAAATACTTATCCTTACAAGGGGAACGTTTGGGGTTTACTTCCCTCCCTACTAAGTGGCATGCATGTTTATGTGTATGAACTAAAGTAAAACTTCTATTGCCTTTTTTACTTCAGAATTGAAAGATACATCAAATTATTCTTCAGAATTTTTTTAAAAGGTTGATGTAAAACATCGGTGTCTAGTTTCCTACCTCCAGTCTTAAAACCAGCTTGTCAACCTGGCAAGTGATATGCCTGCAACTGTTCCAAAGCAGAAAGGAAAAAAGCTGAAAATATTGTAGTTGCCTGAGCCAGCACAAGCCTCATGAGGCCACATGTTCTGTTTGATGTTTCCAAGGAAAGGTCAGCCTTCTGTGCCAGTCACAAACCAGATGGAAAATCTCCGGTGAGAAGTCAGAGTCTGTCTGTGAGCAGGACAGGTTGCTCCTGCAAATCTAGTTGTGGAGATTCTCTGCAATACTCAGCTCCATGAGCAAGGCTGGCAGTTAATGGATTGCTGTACCAGAAGTTTAAGGTCTACTGTAACTGTTCCTCTCAAAAAGCATAGGTATACATTCATACACTAGCTTTGCAAGCCAAAGGTGAAGGTATCAACAAAGAGTGGAGAAACTTGTGGTAAGTGAAGGGGGGAGAGAGAAAATAAGAAAAAAACAAGACATAGTGGAAAGCACAGGCAGTATTTCAAAAGGTGGTGAACAGCCTTTTCCATCTACCTTTCCCTAATGCCTTGCAAGCAAATACATTTTTCTGGTATACAGACCTCTTTTCCCTAAAGTTCTTTCTTTGCGAAGAATTCAAAATTCATATACATGAAATTATGCCTATGCTTTGGATCCAAGTTAACTGTTTTCATGTTTTTAAACAGAAAATAGGTCTCAGACTTTCAGGTGGAGCACTCATAGCCCCTCAAATCCATTTAAAATATCAGAGGAGCTGTTAGGGTTTTATTCATTTTTAATGTGTTTTTACCAGCTGTAATTTTAAAACGTTTTGTCAACTTTAGTAATTCTCATGGTCCTACACACAATCCTGAGGGTTGCTCCTGACTGAGTGATGATTATACAGATTCACACAAGCATGCAAATCCTGTCTGTGGGTGCAGAACCAGAAAATATCCCCTTCCAGTGCCGCTAAAGATGCACTTAAAGATGATTCTGTCCCTTTCTTTAAGAGCTCCATGGGGTAGGTCCAAAATGCAAAGCCCATTCAATTCAAAAAAAAAAAAAAAAAAGAAAGAAAAAAGAGTTCTATCCTCTACAGTCACAGATATTCCTACCCTCTGTTAGAAGTGAAATTAAGGAGAAACCTGGTGAGATGTTTATTTAACATATACCCCAATAACTCTTCATAGTTTCATTCCTTTCTCCAAAGTGTTTTTGTTCTCTCTGCCAGTGATGTTCTTCTAAATCTCCTGGGTATTAGTTTTCCTCCTAATCGTCCTCTTGACACTCTATTTGGAGCTGCCCCTTTCATTTTCCTAATTAACACAACAGACTGATCCCACTCTTATGACATTTTGCAGATGAGTTGTAAGATTTGCGTCAGACTGAAAATTGGTCTCATTCAGTGAAATGCTGTGAATTTTTATTTAATTTTATCATTTAACCTTACCATAACCACTTGCCTGTGGAGTTGGGGTAAACAATATTATATCTTCCACAACTGAATAGTCTCAATGTATTAACTAGGCCTTCTATCTTCTATAGAATGTCAGAAGTTGCTATGACAAGTTAAAAGTCATCCTTTATCATAAATGTCAAGTCAGATGTATTTTTCTGGAGGTTAGTACCCCTCCTTTCAGTGCTAGGTTTTTGCTAAAAGGTATATAAAATTTAGCATGCCTTTTAGAATGTATTTATTTCCTAATCCTCTGAGGAAGCTATCACAGCATTACTTTAGTTATTATAATTATGGTATTAATTTTAGGTTTTACAAGATATTTACATATGATTCCCTAATAAGCGTCCCTTTTTTCTGTAACCCGCTACGTCTCCATTGTAACAGAGAAAATACATGTTCTAAGGTTCTACAGTTTTCTGTGGGGAAAAAAATATTGTGGCGATTAAACATTAGACATGGAAGACAAGCTCTTCCATCAGACACCTTATTGGTAAACTGGAAATAAACAAAACAAAACAAAAGGTAAATTTAGGAAAAAAAAAAAATATTAAAATTATGGAGTCAAAAGTTTGCTTGCTCCCTTGCTCCCATTTTTGTTACTTTAAATTGAGTGAATGAGTATTATTTATATTTAAACAAAAAGTTCTGTATATGAAGACCATATGCAGCTTTGGTTCTGTTCTGTTTTGTTCTGTTTTCACTTACTTTTTTAAAGACTGCTTATCACAGGAATCCTAACACAGTTCAAACTACACTGAAGGCAGTTTCCAGTTAAGTACTACAGCATCAGTTTGTTAGTATCCTTCACATGTTTCCATAGCTACTTTTGCACTCAAGCATTCCTAATAAAATAGGAATTGAGAGTGGACCACTATTAGAAGATCACTTTTCAAGAAAAGACTTCAAAATTACACCTAAAGTTTGTGAACCATTCATTGTCTTAGGCTAAAATAAATTCTGTCAAGGCTAGATAGAAATAGCAATAATAGCATCTGATCTGTGTAAGCTGGTTTTCTTTTGACAAACAGTTGCCAATACTCAAAATAAATGCAAATCAGAAGGCTGCATATTTATGAGAACTAGTCTCTATAAATCTCAAATTTTATCATGTTTGAAGCTTCCTTCTAAATGAGAACAGTAAACTTGTAAGTGAAACTTGTAAATCAGTTTTATCAGTCTCTATGTGTGCATATGTATGATACATAAATATACTTGAAATTCTAAATTGAACTTGTAAGTAGGTCTGATAAGTTTTTCTGCTTCAAATTTCATCGCTTTCTAGGATGTGGGAGGGGAGTCATAGGAGTGTTATGGCTGGTATCATGCATGAATTTGCATTTCATATGTTGTGCATGCAGTACCACACACTTTCCTCACTGCAATGGAACTATTGGTCCTCATGACAGAAACTAATTCTTTAGAAAATAATCCAATTTTTAGAATCTACAATCTTAATAAAATACAACCAGATTCAGAATCATAGCAACAGTCAATCAACTGTAAATTTCCAGTTCCATACTAAGCTACAATTATATGAAGCTAAAGAAATAGGGACTAGAGGCCTACTTGCTTGTTTTTCTGATAAAACATAGTATACCTTAGTTTAAAAATATTATCTTCATCTATTACTATAGTAGAAACAGTACATACTGGGAAGTCTACTGTTACAGGTACCTTTAGCACTGATTCAAACCAGTAATAGTTCGCTGTGAAAATAAGACGATTTATTGTCTGTGTATTCTGTAAATTACATTAATTGCGAAAAGCTAGTAAAGTGCCTTCAGTTATATTTTATATATAGGGAATAGTTTCATTATCAAAGCTACAGACAATTAAATGTAGAATAACTGGTGACTTTAGGCACCAAACAAATCAAGGGACAGAATTCTTCACTTGTTTTCTTGCCCCAAAGCATCTAAACCATGATTGAAAATAAAGGATACATTTCTGGTCTTAATATAAATTGTATATTGTGAAATATTTAACATGTGAACAGGAAGGAAAGATTTTGTCAGAGGTTAAATGATTTGTAATGCTTTTTCATTTTCTCTGGTTGCTTGTTAAGCTGCTAGAGAAGCATTCCCTTTTGCACAGCAGCAACCTTCAGAGATCTTTGTAATGTATTTTTACACACTTCGCATGTTATTTTTCTCTCATTTTTACAGTTGTTTATGAAGCTGCTTGGAAATGTATCCCTATTATCCTATAGGTTTTTGTGAAGTTGTACTGTATCCAAAATAAGCCAACTAATTAGTAATGATGGGCTTTTTCAACTGCACGCTCATTTTCAAATGAATTTATTGAAGTAAAGGATTTACAGCATATGGACTCACAGACTTCTCATGAGTTAAACTGGCATCCATATGTACAGCTTTCAGTAGAGAACTCTAGAGTAATATTTACAATGTAAATATCAACTTTTATTACATAAGAAACAAATATATCACAACTTTCACTTCACAACATATTTGTTCTGGTTTGATGACTAAAGTCATCTCTTTGAAATACTATGTGGAACTCAAAAATAACTTGTTCTTGTCGTAGACTTCACCAGGTGTCTTTCAGAGGTCCTGAAAAACAAAGGAGAAATATGTTTTAAAAGCCACTTTAGTAAGCAATTGCACCATCAGGCTTACAAAAGCAGACAGCAGACAAGAAGTAACACTTGATACAAAACAACGGCTGTGCTTGGGGCTGTCAAGCATGATATGGAGCTATTTACAAGACCTTGGTGGGCATTACAGTCAGCAGACAGGCTGTAGGATGAGGAGGAAAGGTTGAAGGGTTAGACAAAAGTGTTACCACATTTTGGCCTACAGCTGAATGGCTCGCTTTGAAAACAACTGTATCCTTGAAATGGATACGCATATTCAGGTTGCTTGATACATGCTACTTCAGCAACTAGGCACTGCGACAAAATGGCCAGTAATGGTCAATATTGAGTAAACTATTCACCTATAGGGAAATCTGGGTCATCCATTTGGTCCATAAAAAAGGAAAGGACTGAAAATATTCTGAGGAAGACATCCACAACCCACTGTACCTCTATTCTCTCCCACTTACTCAGAAGTTTTAGGAGGTACAAAATCCAGGAGCAGATATTTTTGCAATAATCTTGTCTAGAAATAAAATGTCTTTCCTGAATCCCATCATTTACAATTTGTTGTTGTTGTTGTTGTTCCTTAAGGTATAAGCAGTTTATGTCTTTTCTAATCTCTGGGAATTTTAGAGGAACTGCTACATTCACGGAAAGGAAAAGAACACTTTCTTTCAGTCTTGGAAGGAAATGACTGTTTGGAAAATGTCTTTTCTTTTATGCTCTCTCCCTCTCCCCCGAGAAAGTTACCTTCAAGAGTAGCCTTTTTTCTTACTTGTAGTTGAAGCACAGCTGAATGTCAAAAAGCATCCTATCATCAATTTCATAACATACATTCGAGAATAGCAAGCCAAATTCCCTTCTATGTTACCTTTTCAATTTTATGTCCCTGTAAGTGCTGTGATGTAGAAGGGTTTACATTTCAGTAAACAACAACAACAACAAAAAGTATTTGTGAACTATTTTAGAAAAATAGTATTCGCTAACTGGAAAACAGTAATGCAATATTTGCATGTCAGATGATCCCTCTGCAGTACACCTTAGATGGGAGTCAAGTGCTTTCTTAATGTTTAGGGTTCATGTTGCTCATCCACTTAATTCTAGGGGCAACTCCCTTATAATGAAATAGATGTTAAACAAAATGTGCAGATTTTTTTCTTTTTTGTAATTAAATGAAATATCCTGGAGTATGTTCTCTGAAGAAATAATCATCTTTGTAAATAAAAATTAGTCAATTCTGCGTTTATGCTGTGGTGCACACAAGTTGAAACACCCAAGTGAGTTAGGTGCATTATTAACAGTGCCATTTAATTAGGAATTTTCAGCAACAGCAATCATGGCATAACTTAATTATTGTTATAAAAATTATTATCATATTCAGGCACAATCCCTGTGGAAATATGCAGCGTTTTGCAGAACATGTCTCTTTCCTACATTATTCTGCTTTTCTGATAGACCACGCTTTATGTATGATTAATCTCATTTTATGGGTCAAGTGAAGTAACAGCAAAAGGAAAGAAAATCTGGGCATACCAGTGGGAGGCGGCTCAGCAGATCATCTACAGAATCATAGTTTTCTGAAAAGGAAGGTTCAAGAAGTTCTGCTTCATCTCGAAGTTTAGCAGGGTTGAGCTCTTCCTGGCTGTTAGGGATCAGAAACAAGTTTTACTGCTCTCAGAGAAAGCAAACAAGCAAGCTAAGATTTCTTCTACCTGTAGCTGTTGCACATTTTGTTACACTTATACCAAAGTGTTATAAACCACATGAAATAACATGTTTAGTGGGGGAAGAGACATGGTATTTAAAAACGGTTGTCTAAATGAGTGAGTATACAAACAGAATATAAGATCTACAAAAACATGTACTGGCATTTCTCACCTGTACTGATTAGGTCTTTCTGGGTCTTCATTTTATGTGCTTACTTAAAGGCAAATTTTCAACAGAGAGTGCATTTTCTTTAGAAAATTGTTGTTCATGTTCCATAGCTCTGTGGATTTTTCTTTAAGAGGTTTTTTTAAATAAATAAAACCATTTTAAGATTCTGACAGAAGCTTTTTTAAATCGCCAGATGCTGTCTCCTCTTTATTCTTTTATTCTAATCTGATTGTAGCGTCTGTTCCAGTCTGGAAGAAAACGCTGTCTGTATTTGAAAACCATGTTATAAACTATGTTATAAAGTCATTAACGTACATTGCCCTTTGTTTGTCCTCTCTGTACACTTACGTGGGTATAAATCTTTTTTATTTTAATACCATACAAGTATGGAAACAATAAGTATTGGCTTTCTTGTAGTACCTTCTTTTTCCAGTTAAAACTGAATTTAAGTACTTCTTCACAGCCATTTGCTTTCGAAAGCGGCTGTAGTTGTCAGTGAAGACAGCGTCAGAGTGGCGTTTGACAGGACTGTCCTGGGAGCTGGAAATACAAAAATTACAAAAGCCAAATTAAGAGATTATATACATTTAAAAGAAGATACCATTAAATGAGTGAAACAGATTTTACAACGTAGGTTAGTTAAATAAAATCAAATTTCCATTTCAGCTTTAATTTCCAGCTATGACTTTGGGTCTTTCTTTTGTTGAAAAGAAGCCATTTCTTCTACTGCTTAATACATATTTTAATAACAATGATCGAGTTCTAAGGATCAGTATTCAGTCTTCTCCTGCTCAACTTTGCCATGGCCCATGCAATTAGGATCCGTAGGCTGTGATTTCTAGAGTCCCTGTCACAGGAATTATGCAGGATCAAATGGCTGAGTGTGGATTTCATGACTCTCCCATGTCTGTTCTCAGGTTAACCTTTTTAATAAAATTACTTTCTTCTGATTCCTATCATTTATGTAAATATATTTTACTACAAAGCCAAGGTGCAGACAGACTAGTTTAAGCTTTTAAGGGACCTGGTTACTGTTCATATGGAACTCAGGACAGAGCCTGCCTCTGAGGAAAGTAAGAGTGTAGCGTCACATACATAGCTGTTGTTTTAAGAAGGTACCAGGAGACAAAACACACCTTGTGAAATCCAGACTTGGAGGCCTATTTTTCATGCAACTTGGGAAGCATCAGTGTGTTCTGCTTTAAATGATGTTTAGAGCGTACTGGCACTATATGTTCTCGAATAAAGGCAGCATTGACATAAATGCAGGACCTAATTTTCACTCAGCTTTTGAGTATATGAAGTAGGCACTTAAAGGAACTCTCATATCAGGTCAGACCAAAGTACTCTACTATTCCATTCCCAAGAGTACCCTGTAGCTGCTGCTTAGGGATATGAAAACAAGGGAAGTGAACAGTAATCCTTCCAAGCATCCTGCGGTCATTGGTTTTATGAACATTGTGATCTGGAAGTTGCATCCAGGTCTCTTGTTTATGGATTTGCCTCATTCTTTTTTTGAATCCTTCTATAATACAGATCTCCCAAACATCTGGCAATATGTTCTACAGTAGGAAAAAAAAAATCCTTTTTGTTCCCACTGTAAACCAATTGTTTCTTAATTTCATTGAGTGTTCCCCTGTCGTTACATAAGTACTGAGTAATCAGTCATTTTGTATTTACTTTTGCCATTCAGCTGCCAAGCTAGTAAAAACAGTACCAGGGGAAAAGAAATAGCAAATTGTCTTGATAATTATTGTAATGTGGCCACTATTTATTATCAGCGCTATGTGCATTGTCTGTTGCTCTACGCCTCACAGCTGTATCAGGAATAAATAGTAACATATTAATTTAGTAACAAAGACCACTAAGTTGTTATATAGGATTTTCAGCTTCCCCATAATTATATCAGTTTCTCTTTCATTATCTCTATATAGCAAAAATGAGAACTTAAGTACAGAAGGGTAAAAAATTGCCAATGAAGCCAGCTAGGAAAAAACTCTACCTAATGTAATTGTCACCTCACCTAACTCGTTTTCTAATAAGCGAATGCAGATATCTCTTCACAGCAAGTTTAGCCAAAAGATGGCTGTAGACACTGGTGAAAATTCCATCAGCATGCCTTGCATTTCTGAAATGGACAATAAATAAACTCTACAATACAACCTGGGTTCATATCATTTTGATAATGTTCATTTTGTAAACATATTACTTTCCTTAAGTTATCTATTGTACATTTTAGATTAAGCTAATTTCATAAAACAACTTCCAAATTTTCACACTATAAGTTTTAGTCTTTCCTGAGAAGTGAATGAATTCATCATGCCAGAATGGCAATGCAATCAGCATTTCTGCAGACACTCCTACTGCTAACCAGAGGCCGTGTGGGTTTTTTTCTGTAATTGATACTTCCTTTACTATTTCTAAATTTGAAAATGTGACCAATTTTTGTCCAAATTCAAGTAGTGCATCATCATATTTATTTATGATAATAAAAAACTCACCTATCAATAATTCTGGACAGATCAAAATAGAATTTCTCATTTTCAGGTAGTGTGTTCTGCAAAATGTCTGATTCAGACTTTAATGACCCGTGGGCATGGTCAGGTTCACTGGCTCCATCAAATGGCATTCTGTTTCCCAATCTGTTGGAGGAGGAAAACGTGAAGTACAGTTAGCTAAGGACATGCAACACTTCATTGCAATTTACATTCTGATTTGTGTCAAAATGCACATCTCCCTACTTTAATCTGTAAGGCAGTCTAAAGTAGTCCGGACAAATCAAAAATCACCTTCAGGTATAATCCATGCTCAGTGAAAGAGTAATCGACATAATAGACCCTTCCCTTTAATGCATATTTTCTAGATATATGTTGTCATTGCACACAATTTATTCCAGTAACAGTGTATACTGTATGTCAATTACAGTTCAAGGGATAATGATGAAGCTTTTCATAACAACTACATTTTATATAAATAATGAATGGAATTACCAACCTCTACACATGCAAAGTGAAAACAATTCCTGTGAAGTACTTACCTTCCTATTAAGATTTAAAATGTGCATTGAAATGCAGTATGAAACAGTTCTTAGGCCTTCTCTAAAGAAAGTAAATATACCTTCAAAAATTTCAAACTAAATATGAAGTGTGGTAGTGTATCTCTCTGTGTTTTTATTCTCTTATGTTTAAATTCATTTGCCAGCTGCAAGTTTAAAAAGTTCACGTTTAACATTTCAAAATGTATCACAGCAATTGCTATGTATAAACTGATTTGCCATTACTTCCCATTTAAATAAATTACTGTTTCTTATGGTGCTTCACATTTTACCAAGGGCAATCTAACTGCATAGCAGTAGTTTGGCATCAGGCATTTCTTCTAACTGCTATTAAGTGCTGGGACAGACAACAGGCTCCCATCAGTATACTAAACCTCTGCGTATGATGATGTGCAAAAATGAAATACTAAAACTAAGATAGACTCTCCTTGTAATTTTACAGTGATTAGAGCTATTAGTATTACTTATATATCTGAGACATGTAAGACTTCTGTCTGGCAAAAAAAAATAGCATAGTTGTTGTGTTAAATAAACCAACTCAAGTCACACCTTTTGAAAACCACTCACTATAATGTTTTGCTATACTGTTTTTCTTTGGTCTTTTTACACCTTATGTTCCTCTTACCTAAATGTAAAATATACCTTTCTGCCACCTAGTTTAATTTAGTTAAGATGACTAATAACAACTTCAATAATTCAGAGCATGCAGCAGTACAAAATCATCAGTACATACAGACCACTTCCACTCACTCATAATTTAGGAATGTTTAATGTCTTTGATTTTGGCTATGTATGTCTCTGCTTTCTAAAAGATGCATCCACCTAGCTGAACTTGGGTGATAAAGGATCTTTCCCGTAAGTAAAGCCGAGGCTGTTTTAATGGACATGCACCACGTCCTGGAGCACATTTTGACACACATCCTCTGTGCCATCTCCGACAGGGTGGTCGCGGCTGGCTGGCTCGTGGGGTAGCATTGCTGCTGGAGCCTCTGAGGGTGCCTGCCTGTCTCGGGTGGTTTTAAAGGGCAGGTTTGGCGGATACCGGAGGGGCTCGGCCCCGCATGCTTGACCGAAGTCTCAACGAGGAGATGAGCACCCGCCAGTCCCCGAGCGAGCACCCGAACACGGAGCGATGCACCGTGCACTTGTCGGAAGAGCACAGCGGACAGCTGGCGGTTGTCACAGCCCCCTCGACCGACCCGGCGCAGCGCGGCGCGGAGCGCAGGTCTTACCGCGGGACAGGGGGGAAGGCGGCGCCCCGCGGGGGCAGCGCCCGCGCCCGCCAGCAGAGGGCGCTGAGGAGGGCGAGGGCGAGCAGGAGCGGAGAGGCGCTGCGGTGCTCCATGGCCGCCACCTGCGGAGGGAAGAGCGCAGCCGTCACCCACCGACCCGCCCGCACCCACCGGCCCTGCGCTGGGGCACCGCGGGGAAACCGGCCCGGCCCGGCCCCGAGGGATTCCGCCGGCAGGGGGGCCGCCACGGTGACCTCGCTGCCGTAGGGCAGAGAGAGCTGACACCTGCCGAAAGCGGTCTCCGGCACCGTGGGGGGAACAGCAGAGCCCGGGGTTTAACTACCTTATAAAATACATATATATATATTAAGCGCTAAAAAAGAGGGGTCACTCCCCCACTGCTCCGGATGGTAAGACTCGCTCTCCGCGACCCGACGGCTGAGGCGCCTTCCATGCAGGTCTGGGAGAGGAGAAGGGGACAAAGGGACGGGGACACCCTCCTCATGCACTGGGAAGTTGCCGCTGCGGAGGAGGCAAAGTTACTCACGGAGCCGCAAGTCTGTCGGTGTGGCTGGCTGGGCGGGCGCGGAGCGCTGCGCTGCTGGGGGCCTGCGCCCTGCCCCGCTGCGCGGCTGACGGGGCGGCGGAGGATGAAGGTGAAGAGGAGAGCTCCGTCCCGCCGCACGCTCTGAGCTGCCCGCCGCGCCACCGCGTTTTATAGCGTTTACACGTTTCTGCTTCCGAAGAAGCAATCACGTTACTGAGGAGACGTCACCCTTCCCAAGGGGACGGTCGCTTTGTTCAGGACAGTCAGAGGCTTATATTTAATTCATGAGCAACCGCGCACCCTACCTCTCCCCCTCTTTCCCTCCCCCCCCCATTATTTGATTTATATTAATGAGTTAGTTTTGCGGGGAACAGATCCCGGTCGGCAGCGTGATTCCACCGCACAAAGCAGGAGAGCAGGCGGCTGGCCGGCGGCTGCGGGGGTTACGCCGCACCACGTCCCCCTGAACGCAACCGGGGCAGAAGGGAGGGGAGGTGGCTGCAGCCCAAGGGGCCCTTCGCTCTCTCCTCGAGTATCTCCCCGCGGAGTCCCGGTCCCGCGCTGGCTTCTTTCTCTGGCTATTCGACAGTGTTTTCAGGCTTATCCGGTCCTTCTCTGTCCCTGGTACAGGCCCGTCCCTGCCGGGTGTCCACGCCCGGGATGCGCCGTCGGATGGGCCGGAGCTTGCACAAGCAGCAGCGCCTGAGTACGCAGGAGTCTTAAAAATAAAATGTTTATTTGGACTTTAGCTTGATTTTAGCAGGCGGAAGGGGCGCTTTCCAGTGTTTGCTTTTTCCTTTAAAGTGTGTGTGTTCGTGGGAAACAGATCAGCCCCCACATCCAAGTACCACTTGGTGCATCCACGCACCGTAGGTGCTTATAGGCGTTCTGTGGATCCCCGCGCCGACACCCTCTGTGCTGGCGCGCAGGGAACGCGGCTGGAGCGCGTGTTAAACCCCGGTGCGCGGAAAGGGGGTCAACTCTGCCTGCTAACGTGTCTCCAGCCCAAACCTCGGGGCTGGAGTCAGTACAACGGCAAGGGGGAACCAGATAATAGCAAGCCTTGGATTTTCTCCTTCGAGTTTTCTCTGCCTCAAAGAGATCTGTGAGCAGCAGGAAAAGAAACATGGGAGAAGCAGGAGTGGGACCCGCGCGGGGGGCGGCAGAGCAGGGCTGCTCCTGCAAGCACTTTTTCGTGTCGCAGAGTGTCTTTTCAGTGCCTGCCCTGAAATAACTGCCAAAGAGTCGCGGTAAGAATTACAGCTGAAAAGGTCATCATCGTTTTTTCTTTTCCTTGAGCATTTTTTATGCTTCTAATCCTCCTACTCAGTAAGTAACGATTGTACAAATCCATACAGACGATTTCACAATTTCTTCTTACTTCTAATAAGTTTCTCTGTTTCGTGTTTCACTAAAGGTTAGGCAGTCTCAACGCCGAAGATTCTGAGATGCTTAATCACATTTTCTAATTCAGTTACATAAAAATTAAGTGAATTAGATTAAAAATGCCTGGAAATTTGTTTCTCAGATGACAGCTGTGACTAAAACCAGAGTTCCTGCAGCAGTCTAATTTCAGGAAATTTTCCCCGTGTTACTACATAACTAGAGGTCGAAGAAGCAATTCTGCTCTGGAATGGCGCGATGAGCATCGATAGCACCCTATTGCCCCCACCCCTTAGAAATATCCCAGCTAGGGCTCATAGACGTTGTGTTGTATGTACCACCTGGGAAAGTTCAACAGACTTTACCCCCACGCTTGAAAGAGGAGAGAGGAGGAGAAACCCATCTCCTGCGTGGCGTAAAGACGCGTCGTTGGGGCGCTACGAAGGCTGCGGATGCCCAGCCTCCTACCCGGAGGGGCCAGCGATAAGGGGGAAGGCGGCTCTCGGGCCGGAGGGCGCGGGCAGCCCGCGGCCAGCGCTGAGCAGGGCTTGGGGTGGACCGGAACGCAGCGGCTGCCCGCAGCCCCACTCCGCAGCTCCGCTCCTCCGCCCCATTCGTCAGCCCGCCCCTCAGCCCTTCTCCTCGGCCTCGCTCCTCAGCCCTGCTCCTGCCGAGGGCGTCGCGCCGGGAAAAGCCCAAACGCAGCCGGCGGCTGGTACCGGAGAAGAAAGAAGTTTCCTTTCAGCATGCCTGAGCTAGCGCAGCCTGGACGCGGGGCGAGGGCTCGCAGGAGTCCTGCGAGCTGCAGTCCCTGGGACGGAGGAGGGGAGCCGCCGACTAAATCTAGGGGATATGTGAAAAATAAATAATTCTGTTGTCAGTTGCTACGTATGTGCTATATGGGTGGCTGCATCCTGTGAGGAAAACTATACAGACTGCGCTGCCAAAAACATTCGGGAATCACTGGTAGATCTGTAACGCTCACCATACCACACCACAGCATACCATGATGTACCATACACACTCATTTAGCACACCTGGTTAGGCTGTAGAGCTGGCTAAAATGGCCCCAAAACCTTTCTCAGGGTGGCAGTATTA
Source organism: Columba livia (assembly GCF_036013475.1). Classification (NCBI taxonomy): domain Eukaryota; kingdom Metazoa; phylum Chordata; class Aves; order Columbiformes; family Columbidae; genus Columba; species Columba livia. The sequence continues at coordinate 66,664,260 of NC_088604.1, forward strand.
CCGAAAAAAAACCCCTCTCTATAGTCCTTTTAATGATCTGAACAATCTTTAGTGCATCTAGTGTTACAATACTATCTATTTTCCCCATTCGATGGACAAAATACTGAGTCATTAGGAGATCGAGTGGATTCACCTTGTTTGCTCAGGACATCTCCAGTGCAGATTTGAATTGACCCCAGATGTCCCAAGCACTTTTCAATTGCCCTAACAATTATCTGCATTTCCCTTCAACACCCTGCTGCACCCACCATCTCCTCCTCCTCAATCAAGATAAACTGAAGAAGTGATGATACTCCTCCGTTTCTCCTTTGCCCTGCCCTTCTTCTAATTTCTCAAGAAAATTTTCATAGGGTTGTTTTGGGATGACTGAGAAGGGTTTGGGGTGGTAATCCAAATTCTAGCTTTCCCAACTTTTTTTTTTTTTTTTTTTTTCCTTGAAGCCTACATACAGTACTATTTCCACATATTTTGGAGATGATTTGATAAGAGCAAGTCATTAAAAATAAAATCCTTTATAAACACACAGATGTAGATAAGACCCTTTTCTAGAGGAGTCGTGAGCACTCTAAGATCTAGGCAGATGGACCCTTTCTGGATGGTAACTCCTACCGTCTTGTACTGGCAGAAACTTTACCCTCTCAGAAAAGTGTCACTTGGAAAAAAATAGTGCTTGGGACCTTCTCCAGGATAATATCTAGACACAGGCAACTCTTGGGCAACTATTTTGCAGTGGCTGTTGCAGGAATCCTGATACATACAGCTCCACATTTACTGATCCTTTGCTCTATATGTTATAAAATATCTTCTATTTACTCTTTACTCTTGCTTTATTTTCTTTAATGCTCCACTTAACAACAACAAAAAAAAAAGGTTATAATCAGAAAATTACAATATTTGGGAATGATGGAGAAACAATTAGACAAGATCGAGTAAAGAGCGGAAGCTTGTCTGAAAGTTTATCTCACCATTTGTACACAAACTTGTGTGATGTATATATATTAATCAAGTATTACCTAAAATAACTACATCATCTGGGGGAAAGAGATTTTGGAGTTTTGGGGTTTGTTGGTTAGATTTTATGACTATTTTTAGCGTGTAAAACCATGCTGAAATTGATGCGCTAAAAAACTCTTAAAGCCAAATCCTTAGATGAGAGAAAACTCTTACTTAAATGAAGGACCTGCTTAGCATTTACCAGATTTATCACGTAATTGCATTTTAAAGAGAGAAATAACATCAGCAATAGAGTTTTACTTTGGAAAAAAAAAAAAGTAATAAATAGTTGGCTTAAGACTTGCATGCTATATCGGAAGAGAAAACTTCTGGTGACTCATGAGCTCTGCCTCACGAATCACTGGGTCTGCAGAATTTCCCTGGTGCATTACAGCTCATGTTCCTGTAGATGAGTTCAGAAACTCTGCCTTTGATCCCATAGCTGTATCACATTGATCCATGAGTTTTTTAGAGCTTATAGAGCAGACTGATGGAGCACTACCATTCAGCAGTCAGCAGAACAACTTTTCCAACTTTCACAAAAGAGATAACAGAATAAATGCCAAGAAACTGTACATGAAAAGTAAAAAACACAAATAAAAAGTTATAAACTAGCTTGCCCTTCTCTGATCCTTTAATGGCATGATTAGCATAATCTCCAATTCATGCTTACATCTTCCTATGGCCTTGCTTGGTCCCACTCTCCCATAAGCATTCATATTTCTCTGCATCACCTGGTTTGAAAAAACAGATAGGGTCACTTGCTGAAACTTGTCCCAGATTCACTCTCTTTGCAACTATCTCTGAATCCTAACAATATTCAAGCAGAGACTGGACAACACCCTCAGACACATGGTGTGAACTGTGGGGTTGTCATATGGAGGGACAGGAGCTGGACTCGATGAACCTTGTGGGTCCCTTCCCGCTCAGCACATTCTACGATTCTATGAATGCTTCTCAGGAGAAATAAGGAGAAAACCATCAGTTCATTCTTTTAGGTAAGTTTTATTTCAAAAACACAGTTACTGTTCCATCATACCTTTAGCCTGAGTCAGTTCTGCAGACTCAGAAATGTGATGGTGAACAATAAAACATGGACAAATATTTCGCAATTGAAAATTCATGACTTGCCTCTTGCCACAGAAACATTCAGCAGAAGAGTGCTTGTCTTCTCAGTTCCCAGCTGTGAGGGGGTCACGCAGGTGGAACAGGGGAGCCTTCATTTCCTCTCTCACCCATCTTGAGCCCTATTCTCAGGTCACAAGTGTGGATCCTCAGAACAGAGTCATTAATAGGAGTAAACTCATACAACAAGTAAATTATATTAACAAATATGCATACTATGGATAACACTTGTACAAGTTCCTCCTGTTCCAGGTGATACCTTTGCCATATGACTCTGTGTGGGTTAACAATTGTCAAAATCAATTTTCAAAATCACTAGAACATTTGGATTATGTCCATGACTCCCAATGACTCTTCCACCTCTTGCATGAATATGTCCTGACATGTCACTAACACAGACACGCTTAACTAAAACTTCCTAATGGATACTATGATGAGCAAAATGCATGCAGGAGAGCTGCTGACTCCACTGGTATTCCCAAGGGTCTTTTCCCCTTGTCTGCCATGCCATCTAGGAGAACTCTTATTTCTTGTAGTTTAGTTCTGTGTTTTCATACCACCTGCTCCCTCATCCCAAAGTGCAGTCTCAGCTCAGTTTCAAAGACTCCAAGACAGTTTAGGGCAGACTTTTTTTTGTCCAGGTGTTTATGCTGTTTGGTATGTGCTTGAACTACTACTTCATGTTGATCTGGTTCATAGTATGCACCTATCTTAGAAGTGCCAGTCCAAATTCCTTATTCTTTAGCATGGACGTGTTGTTTTAGCCATCCCCCTCTCAATGTCAGTAATATGTATTCCACACTCATTCCCTAGGAAGATGGTGACTATGCAAACTTCAACAGCAGCTTTAACATTTTTGTTTTTCTTTCAAAACAATCTTCTCCTTTTCATGCTTCAACTAGCTTGTTTAAACTATTTCATTCACCTTAAAACCCAGAAAATCACATGGTAATACAAAGCTTGTCAGGAGGCAGAGTGTTTTCTGGATTGGTGATGTTACGTCTTTGTTTTTAATAACCTATCTGAAATATGTCCTATTCCTACCACCACTGTTATAATCTTCAATGTTCAGGAAAGGATCAGATGATACTTTCATCCCCAGAAATGTGTTCCTTCTCCTTCAGCTGCTCCAGCCCATTCCTCTTCTCTGCAAATCTAAAACAACCTCTGTATATGTCAGGAGTGTAGGTCTTCAAGATGCCACAGCATTCAGACTCAGCTTCCAACACAGTCTGGCTGCAAGTTCATCAAAAGCTCAGGGAATCCAAGAAGTTAAGAATGCTAATGGCTAGGAGCACATTTCCAGATGCAGCCAAACTGTTAAATGTCCCTTTGCCTTCCTCCCTGTTTCATATACTGACTGCAAAATACCCATGAATTATCAGAGAATTTAGCCCATTTATACATTTGCAACTGTATGACTGGAATCTTTCATAGTGTGCATACTATAACACCTGTTCAGAAAGGACTGGGATACTTCTCCAGTTTTGCATAGATCCTGTGTATAGTACAAGATCCTGTTTCTAGGCTGTGTGGCCAAATTCTTTTTGTTTTCCCCAGTGAACATTGCTACTATTGGACTGTCTGGAAGCCTGTGAGAGCAGACATTACCATCTCAGGATATAGAAAAACCCACGTCAGTCGGGCTGGAAGGCACATCTGAAGATGCTAATTATACTAGGATAACTTTATCCCTTGAACTGACCTAATCATCACAAGTTCTTTAGTAGCAGGCTGAAAAAAGAAACCATCTAAAAGCTACAGCAGAAACAAGCTATAAATGCTCAGTCTCAAGCAATTACTACTATTGTCTTCATGGAAAAAGAGCTGAGAAAGGTTTTCTAAAACTGTCCATGTGTATAAAGGGCATAGTGTAACGTGCTGTCTCTTAGCACTACTCTAAGCCTAACGTACATTATTATGGCTGTGAAAATCTGTATTCACATTTAGTTTCCATGAAGAAGCCATATAGAAGAAAGTATCAACCTGTTAGTTTAGCATCCCTAATAAATTAGGTAATTTGGACTTAACTGTTTTTTATATTAGTTATGGAAGAATTTTTGTAGTGTCCATGGATAAGAGAGACATATTTCCAATCTGGTTTATAATTTAGTTCTACTCCACACGTCACGGAACAAACAATAAACTCCTACATATTGTTTAATTGGCTTCTTGGCCAATACATCAATGGCTCATTATCCTTTTTGTCCTACATGAAGCGTTAAGAACGTTCCAGTGCACCAAAGTCAATATATTCCACTTAATAAAGTATACATAAACAGATCCAATACTGGTAGTGTTCTGTGGGATTTTGGGAGATGAAGATCATAAAAAAAAGATTAATAGAGACAGCAACACCTTTGATAGCCATCATATGTGCTGTCATCATGTATGTGTATAATTCTTTTCTGTAATTTGGGTTTTTTTATTTGACATATGAATGACAGTGCTTTCTGCAGAAACAAACAAAACATTCAGTACTGGTGTTACAACTCATGTGTTATTTTCATTTCTATTAAATGTTAATATTGAAATGTTTCCAACTATGGAACCTAAGCAACGAACCTTAACACCTTGAAATTTGTTAAACTTCATACTCAGATTGTAACAAAGTATGATTTTATAAATCATTGATTTAGATGTGAATCTTGCTCCTGGTGACTCTGGGTCAATCATGCAGTTACACTGACAGCTGCATACTAAAAATAACTGTGCAACCCTCCTCCAGCATGTAACTAAAGGATTTTTTTTTTTTTTTTTAATTTCCTGCTAGTGGGTAATTATTCTGTACAAGCTTTAAGTACAGTTCCATCTTTTAAGGCTCAGAAAGTTCATCCTCAGCCCAACTTGTGGTCCAGGTGTCAGTGATTGAGCAAGGCCAAGGATCAGCCTCTCCCAAGCAGCAACAAGGGTGTATTTCCCAACTTGACTGACAACAGTCTGGCTAGGAAAAAAATTAGCGATTGTCAGGTTTGGAGTTGAAGAGCTTATTAGTGTTCAGTATAGCCCTATTTTAGTCCTAACTACCTACTGTATACACTACCCAGTAAATAGCTGTGTGTACTCATAAGGTTGCATACAATTCTGTTTGCAGAGTTTGCGCACACGATACAAGATACACAAGTAAAAGTGTCCTGATAGTGAAAAGGTCACAAGGTCACTCAACAATGCACGTCATGTACAAATTTAAAAATCTGAAAATAAGCCGTACATAGGAGTCACTAAAACAATTCCAGACTCTCTTCAGTCTTGTCCTCCAGAGGAAGTGGAACCCAAAGCAAGATCTCTCTCAGGACCTACCAGAATGTGACGCGTTTTGTCAATTCCTCATTCTGTCTAGATGAAATACAGATTAGAGACAATCTTTTTAGAACTCTGTAAGAGATTGTCCTGCTGGGGACAATTTGTCTTCAGACAGTTTTGATTACAAACAGGATCGCTACAATGTTGGCCTCAACAGCCAGAGGAGAGACTGGGTCTCCAATACTAGAACTGTCCTTGTTCAGCTTTGCTTTCCAAACCCACTTCTAAAACCTTCCCTCAAACAGTGCCAAGAGGTGATCTTTAGCAGAATGAGACTCTAGAAAAACTACTCTTCAATCTTTCTTTTTGTCATCCTATTTCGTAGGCACATCATCCAGAGAGATAAAATGATGTGATATTCTGCAAGAAACATCTTCGTAAAACAACAGAAGTGCCAAGAGTCAAACAAAGCTCTGATTCAGGAGTTCTTGACCCTGTTCTCATATCAATTAATAGAAAGGAATGTCCAAGCACTGATTCTCTATGATCTCCATTGTCAACCCCTCCCTTACATCCTCACAGATCATTTTGCATGCCCAAAAAGTGACCAGGCAGGTGAGATGAGCAGAGTAGTCATCTGTTTTCACAGAGAAGAAACTTTCAACAAACAGAAATCACTTGGCAGATACGAATTATGCTGTTAAATTAGTCCCTAGAATGATGTGGTTTAAGGAATGATATTCTCATTCAGCAGAGTTATTAAATATATGAGTAATCTCACCACGGTCAATAACAGAGCAATGTAGATTAAGTCATCAGTCATCAGTCAGAGCATTTGGAGGGTTAAGGGTTAAGTGTGAACAATCTGTTTTCCTGGATTTGGCTTGTGTAGCAAGACCCCTAGTAGTATGTTTAGCACTCTCCATTTGCAAATCTACCCCTACAGAACAGCAATATTTAATACAGTATATTTCTTTCTTTTGATTCACTCTTCTGTTGTACTGATAGATGAACAGCTAGCCTTGAAAGTATTTGATCACTAATGACTCAGATTTTGAGTACAATGTTAACCTCAGTAAGATTGCCCGAAACATACTCAGTCTGTTTTTAAATCTCTGTAATGCCCAACACTAGAAACACCTTTTAAATCACCTAGACATTCAATGTCTTACAGGTGCCTTGAAAGAAGCAGGAACACCTATTTATACCTCTATGAGACTAGCAAATGTGTTTAAATGTACACGATGATATCTAGCCTTGGGCACCCATAAAATGTCTGTGAGAAGGCATGTGGATGAATATGCCTTGTTATGGATTAAGACCAACTGAAACAGAAGAAACCCTTTTAGGGTTTTTTCAGGAACACTATCAGGACATTAAACATAGTCAAACTTTCACTTGCTTTGCGAAGTCATGGTAAATATGACATTCTCTAACTTATTTGGATTTGTTGAAGCCTGTCTTAACCTACACTGAACTTTCTCAGTCCCTGTTTCTCTCCTCAATATTTTTGGTTTTACTGGGGATATCTCTGACCTAGACCAGGTTGTTTGGGTTGGTGGGAGAGATAAAAATCTTAGCTTTGGTGTCTCAGAGAGAGTTTTGTTTTTTAAAGCTAATACATTTCAAATGTGGTTAAATGATGTAGGAATATATTTCACGTTCAATTTCCTTTTCAGAAGTGTTTCAATGCCTCGAAGCATGTAGACACTTTTAAAGATTTTATTTAGTGTAAGCACCCCAGAAAGTATGTTTTTTGAACATGCAGGATTTTTTATAGGAGTCAGTTTTATTTCTTACCCCAAATGCTCAAAACTATCTGTATTACAAATTAGTGCATTGTAGATTTATAAGAATTTTGCGAGGCAATTCAAAATTTTACTAAATAACGCTGGTCATTTAGTGCTGATAAAAAGGTGTCTGTATCTTTCTGCAACATCCGTCCAAGGGATAAAACAACAACAACAACAAACAAACAAACAAACAAACAACAACAACAACAAAAACCAAACACAAACAAACAAAAAATCAGTGCTTTGATGGCAAACTAGTGCTGGAGAGCTTATCACATGCAACCCAATCAATTCTTCAAAGTGATTCTCTGGATAACAAAGTCATCTTTGTTATTTGGCAGAACAACAACAGAATGGGAGAGAGTAAAGACCTGTATATTTGTTTTCATCATACTTATCCAACAGACAGAGAGAGATGGAACTTACTATGGAACTGAATAGGAAAGCACTAAATTAGAAAAACAATACAATCACTCTAGTAGAGGTTTAAAGGGAATTCTTCTCTCCTACAAAAATAACTTTAAAAGATCAGCAGGTTATACAGTATGGGCACAGAGCATGAACAGAGCTTGGGTCTCCTCCTTGCCTCTCCGATGTGCTTCAACTGAAGCCCTAGACTGGTCAATCTGGAGGCTGAAGGTTCATCTCATTCTGGTGCACAGCTAATCATGGGCAATTTCTCCATACATGTCCAAAGGAATGCAAATGACTGCCAGCTGTGGTTTTTACTCGTCAAGTTGGAACATGAGAGCAGCATCACCTTTCCTGTGTAGTCACTTTCCTGTGTAGTGCTGCCATATAATATAGAGGGTTGATATTGATGTAGGTCTGCCCTGAACTAGATATGAATAATTTTGCATTCCAGTGCCTTTTCATACTGTCCCTAGTCATAGGCACTGATGTTATGTCCTAAATCAGCAAATCCAATTTCCTGCTATCTCATTCCCATCACTCTGCATAATCCCTTTCATGATTAAGCTACTCTTGTTTAAAAGAACTCCTTGCTCTAAAATAGTGCAACTGCTCTTTCACAGCCTTCAGCACACAATCACTTGATTCTGCTGCTAAATAGATGAAAACATGTCTCTGATGCAGAATGTCACTGGGAAAGCAGACAGGAAACACTGTTACTGAAATAGCTCCACAATCCGATCCATGCCCATCAGACACTGCCACCCTCATGCAGTAGCGTCGCCAGAAATCTGATGGGAGACAAAAGCTTCCATAGAAGTTAAAAACAGAAACATGACATGCAAACCAAATTTCTGTTCGGGAGCGAAAAAGCGTGGAATAAGGCACAGCCCCCACCTAGAACAGTGAGACCGGAGATCCTCAGTGGAGTCACTGGTGCTGCTACAATGTGAGGCAGTAAAACAACCTGGAAAAGCCTTCTCTTTGGTGCCATGTGTGCTTCAAGAGCTGCTGGCAGTAGGAGCTCACCTGTTGACTGTTGCATTACTTTCCTCAAACTTCTCTATCCCAGCTGGATGAGAAATACCAAGTCAATTATAGTCATTATTAACATTCCACTGGAAAACAAATTAGGATCTTGTAATCCTTTTCAACATTCAAAGAGGTAAAAAAATAATTCCTCATAAAGTCCTACAGAAAGTCTGAACATGCAACCCCTTTTACAACTCACTTTTATTAACAGATCTAAATGAAGAAAGAGATATTTTGCCTGAGTTCTAAAACACTTTGTAAGGCTGATTTCTAGAATTCCATTCTCTGTTTTGTGAAGTTATATCAGCGTTGTTTTCCTTAATCTGCTCTGGACTTGGCAGAGGTAAATTTCCTATTAGTGTTTTCTTTCTATTTTCCAGAAGCTGTACTGCATCATAGACATCACCTAATTTTATCAAGTGCCTATAGATCAGGGATCTGGCATGTGTCATTTCACCTCTGAGAGGATATTTCCAGTAAATGTAGCTTTCAGTTTATAGTTAAGAATGAATGTTGAAATGACTCAAAAACTTCATGGTACATTGCAAGCGAGTTTTAAAAATTTCATTTGGCAAAGATATTGCATGCTCAGTGTGTTACAGTATGACAATGAGTAGCTGTCTGAAGAGGTGATCAGCTGTTCTTCAGTAGGGAAAGGTCAAGGAATATAACATGAGCTACTCTTGTAAATATGCTTGAACATAACTATTCTCAAACAGAGAGCTGTCAAGGTTCGTCTTCTATATGAAACCTGAATCAGAGCAATTGTTTCTGTGCGCATGGACGATATGAAGAGGAGAAGTAGCTCTGCTCACTTGAGAATGAGCTGTCAGGATATCAGGATATATGAAGGTTGATCAAAGTTCTGCCAATCACTCCCTATGTGATTCTGGGAGTACTCTTGTAATCATTGCCCCTCACTGTGAAAATGTATTACATGCAAAATTATTGTGAAGCTTAATTCACTGCTTGTGAATGCTTCGAAATTTTGAATTCTGCAGTAATACTTTTTTTTTTTTTTTTTTTTTTTTTTAATGCAGCTCTTCTTCCCAGTATTTTAAATTGAAATACAAGGCTAGAAAATACCATTACAATGAGCTAGTATAATATTTTGCATATTAAACACCTGTTGACTGCTTAATCCTGCAGTTCAATTTGGGGTTTGATCATGTGCAACATGTTTTGGTCCTGGTGCAATAAAATGTGTATGAGTCCATTTAAGCATGAACCTTATAGTGATTGTCCATCTGCTTAAAGCAAACATTTGCTCAAACACTTTGTGGATTGAAATCCAAGTACTTGAAAACCAGTGGATTTAAAATCTGTAGGCATTGTTATTTGTGAGACACATTCTCATCAGTAATACTTGGAAGATGTTCCCATATGGCAAATTCTGACACTGACTTCATATAACATCTTCAGCTTTGGGATGTCTCTCCACAGAAACAGAGGAAAGACCTCATTCACATTCCCAACTATTTCAGCTTGCATAATTAAGGATGACATTCTTCTCTTTAAATGATCTTCTATGCAAGTCAACACATTTATCTTTAAGTAAAAAACATGAGTTTGAAATTACAATATCTAACTTTATTTCACATTCTGAAGCTTCCAGAGTGATTCCAAAACATTCATTTCAGACATTGTTTAAACTAATAGGTATCTGACAGCCATACTGCTTATGCACCAAATATCCTATGTTTTTAATCTCCCTAATCCAGGGGACGTAAGAAATGTTTTGATATCCAGTACAGATTTCAGCAGGAAAAAAATACAGTACATTTAACCTCCCCTTTCTTCGTTGTTTACTAAATATAGTGTAATACAAGTAATAATATGCTGTGAAAATCTCTACTGTAATGTAACGTGCATTTACAATCCAAGAGTAAAACTTTAGTCATCTAAACCAATTTCACTCTCAGGAAACAAGCAGTTTTGGCCAGCTGTGTGCAAGCAGTCCACTAAACTCAGTGAGCAATGAGAAAAGACTTGAATTCTGCATTTTGTAGGCACATAAAAATAGGTAGCAGCACCTATTCTAGAGCTAAGACACTGTGAATGCAGTTGTGCATGCAATGAAGTTCACCAGACTCAATAAGACCCTAAATAAAAAAAAATATTATTAATGAATGAAATAACACAACTTTCTTTCTCCAGAGGACTATTGTTTTAAGTCTGCAGCCCGTCAGCAGCCAAATGCAGGTTTGCAGTCTTATCAGCAAGTCCTCCATGTACTAGAAACCATAGTGTCTGTAATGAAACATTCTGTAAACTCTGTAAATGGTTGTTCTTCTAGAAGGGAAAATACTGCACACTAAAAATAAAGCAATGAAAGCCAGTTAGTAAATATATACAAAATAATTTGCCTTTACAACAGAAAATAGTTGTGGTTTACAGTAAGTAAAACTTGTAAGCTCAATGTTTGTAGTCAGATTTGCAAATGGGATGATATTGGGCTGGACGATTGCAGTTCAGAGATCAACACCAGTCCTTCCTGAGGGGTGCTGAGCTCCACAAAGGTATGCATGCTGCCAGTCTCCAAAAGCCTGGAAAGTAAGATGCTAAGCATTTTGCCCATTCTCAAAAGCTGCTGAATCTTCATTCCTCCCAGAAGACAGCTGGGGACTCATTCTCTCTACAGAAGCACAGGACCAGCGTGCTCATGATTAGGAGTCCTGTGGCTGGTAGTTGCCCAGCCCTTTTAGCAACAACAGACTTATTTCTAAGTGAGGAGTAGGACTGCTACTCTGCTTGTGGAAATTATTTACCCTTTATTTGAACATGGGATATTTAACAGGAAACTGATACAGTAAGACTTAAATCAGGCCTAATTTTTCTGTGCTATTTCCAAATATCCATTACAACTTAGACAAGTGGTCAGTACAGTGAGTGGGGAACTGGCTGACAGGCCATACCTAGCGGATGGTGGCAAATTACTCCTTCTCAAATTGGCAACCTGTCATGAGTGGGGTCCCCCAGAGACTGATATTGAGCCCAACACTGTTTAACACCTTCATAAATGATATGGATGATGGGATCAAGTGTACCCTGATGAAGCTTGCTTATGATACCAAACCGGAAGGGCAAGTGGAAACTTCAGAAGGGAGAGTCACCCTGCAGGAGTACCTGGATAGGCTGGAAGTGTGAGCTAACAATAACCTGATGAATTTCAACAAGGACAAGTATAAGGTCTTGCACCTGGGAAAATTTAATCCAGGGGTGCAGCACAGACTGGGATCTACTCAGCTGGGGAGCAGCCCAGTGGAAAGGGACCTGGAGGTCCTGGTGTACAACAAGCTCAATATGAGTGAACTATGTGCTGCTGCAGCAAAGAAAGCCAGCAGGATGCTGGGCTGCATCAACAAGGGCATCACCAGCAGAGATAAAGAAGTTGTTATCCCACTCTACTCAGTGCTTGTCAGGCCACACCTGGAATACTGTGTTTAGTTTTGGTCCCTACTATATAAAGAATTATGTGGACAGGCTGGAGGGAGTCCAGAGAAGGGCAACAGAGACAATCAAAGGACTAGAATACGAGAAAGGCTGAGAGAACTGAGTTTGTCCAGCCTTGAGAAAAGAAGGCGTATGCAAGACCTTATCACCATGTTCCAGCAAGGTGGCTACAGAGAAGAGGGAAACTCCCTTTTACAAGGAATCACATGGAAAAGATGAGGGCCAGTGGGTACAAGTTACTCCTTGGAAGATTCCGATTGGACACAAGAAGAAAATTTTTCACTATAAAAACAATCAGCCATTGGAATAATCTCCCCAGGGAAGTGGTAGATTCCTCAGCCTTGGACACTTCTAAGATTCAGCTGGACAGAGTGCTGGGTTGTCTTGTCTAGACTGTGCTTTTGCCAAGAAAGCTTGGACTAGAAAATCCTTGTGGTGTCTTCCAACGTGGTATCCTATGATTCTTTGATTCTACGAAATACTGGACTTCTCTCACATCAGTGCAACTAATCCCTACTAAAACAGGGATTAGCTTGACATCATACACATGTAAGAGTCAAGAATATTTGTTAGCCTGAACTAAATAATCCGTCTTTGTCTTATATCCCAACTAATTGTACAGCCCCAATATTCAGCCACAGGTGTCTAAAATCTTGCTTTAGTGAAAGACAAGATTTCAGTGAATAATTTGCCAGGAAGAATTAAACTTTGGTACAATTTGAGAAAAATAATTTGGAATAAGGAAATGAGTAATCTCATGACAAAACAGGAAACCTAATTAAAAAAATAATTGTCATTCATGCTGCTTATCTTGATAACCAGACCTAGAAAAATGAAACATGAGGAATTCTGCTCCCATACAGCCTTACTGGCTTTTAAAATGTGACTACTTGTTCTGCTGGCTGCAGACAGAAAATTCTTTACAATTGTTAACATGCATTTAGCATGTTGTTTGAAACCTCTCTCTGCATGAGGCTTCGTATGCTTCAACATTTCCCCATACTATGGAGGATTTTATACAAGCAGCCTTAGTATGGGGTATTTTAAGATCCTCTACAGTAAGCAGAACAGGATGCCTATGATCGCAGTCAAGACTGTCAGTTTTAATCCTCTACAAGTTCTGCATCTAAGGTTCCTTAGACAGAAGCTGTTCTGTGCTTACAGGAAGAGGGTGGGTAACAGGAAGTGTTCTATGAAAACTTAACATCCTTTGGAAAATATGTAAAACTTTTTTTTTAAAGAAAGAAACGATGTAATGAAATTTGAAGAAATAGGTATATCAGTAATCTGTAACACAATCTGTTTCTTCAAGAAATTATTTGTTTTTTATGTGGCACTGTTTTCTTTCCTCTGAAGTAAAGATAACAATGGTTACAATTAAGATACAACACTATAAATATTAAATCATATGGCAGAGCAGTAAATTAGAGCCTGCAGTGCGAAGACAAGTGATCGCTTGGACAGTGGGATATTGCACTCTAAGAAACCACTGCTACCTGCCTCTTGGCAATGTATGTCCCCTCCACAATGACAGCTGTAGACTTCTCAGAGATCTTCATCACACACAGAAAATTGTTGAGATTATTTAGGTTCCTCCTAAAATGTACATGCATGTTTGCAGCATGGACCTAACTCAGGAGTCTGGGAAAGCTTTTATGATGGTTTCGTAGGCAGGAGGCGGGGTTTGTGTGGAGTGGCAGATGCGGAGGCTGTTGTTAGACCAGTGGTATTCGGGCTGACTTAAGCTGTTGGTGGTGCTTCCCACAAAGGTTGTGGTGGTATTTGTGGGAGTAAGGGTGATCAGCTGACTGTTCGTCTCCACAGGGAGGGGAGGACACTGAAGGAAAGGGTGGAAGGTGGATGCACGGAAGCTTGACTTCCTGGGGAAAGAGTTGGCTTGCTCCAAGGAAGCTTGCCGCTGGAAGGTGAGGCTGGCCAGGCTGAGGTTGCTCCGACGTTCGCAGCTGCTGTTGCGGTAAAACCCAGTCCTACCAGTGGTGTGGCCATGAGAGGAGGGTCTGGACCGACGGCTGAAGACTGAGGAGCTCCCCTGGGAAATGTGGGCACTAGCTCTGCGACGAGACAAGCAAGTGAGCAATGCCCAGATGATCCCTCCAATCACTAGTCCAACCACCATGGACACTGTGAAGGCTATTGTTATTTGCTCTGAAATAAAGCAAAAATACACACCAAAGTTATTTCACTAACTCTGAAGGATTTATCTGCCAGAAAGTGAATTTAAGATGTCAGCCTCCTTAAAAGATGAACAAACCCGAAGATCTTTCTATATTATGTAATACATGAACTTTACAACACAAACACAGCAGCTGAGACTGCTCTCTTTATATGATGTTTTTTCTTTAATTTGCAAAACTGAACAACATCCAGAAAATAGCTTGCCTTTAATACCCGTTTCTGTACTAATGCAAGGGAAAAGTCTTTAGTCTCTCTCAGAATCAGCCACCCACCAGCCTCGAAGTATGTTATAACACTGCCAAGCATTCGCTTCTGTGGGCAATATGAGGTGTGGATTTATGCAGACTTGTCATTCTGTTTATAGATGTTTATGCTCTATGTGTATGAGTTTGCAAACTCACCTATTACAACAGTGATATAGCTTCTGCCATGTTCTTAATGGACTAAGCCTTGTATTTATTACAGCATGAGGACACATCCCAGCCTTTTATTGCAGAATCACAGGTATTTTAAAACCTCATAGTAATTAATGTAAATTACTGTATCCTAAATGATTGTGGTCAGAGATAACCATTATTAATACTAAGTGTCTTGAATATTTTTTATCCCCAATTCCCAGTTCAAAGATGCATTTATCTGCCATTAAGGAAAGTAAATTTTTAGCTCTTTCATAAATGCTTTCAAGAACTAAGAGATTTGAAAATAAAAAAGAGCATGGTTAGGATTGTTTTCTTCCCCACATGGTTTCACAGTGTGGAGGAAAAAGATGTTTTCCTTGTGTATTTCTAAGAACAGGACTGTTATTTCAGTAAACTTCACATACTTTTGCAACAGAGCACCAGCTTTATTGCTGTTCTAAAAAGTTCAGAGATACATTTGCAATCCTGGATAAGACCTGAAATGAAAGTAAAACCTTTATAGATCCCCTCAAAATTCAATAAGAGGTTGGATATCAAACAAGAAGGAATACCGTGTTGACTACTAATGGAACAAAGAGGGAATAAGTGAACAAGAGCCATAGGAGAGCTTAAAACATGTTTATTCTGTCCATGCTCTGTTATCATGTTTGTGAAACATTTCTGTTGAAAAGACAATTGCATTCATTAGATAGAAATGAGTAACTTCTATAGCGTACAGAAATGCAGACCAGCTAACACTGTGCTTGGCTGATCACCATAATAGAAAGTACTAACTCCAGGACTGGGGTACAGATGTTAGAACCCAAAACGGGCAAGATGAGACTAGGTTCAAAATTTTCTTACAAGGTAATAGCTGTTAAAGAGATTCTCCTGAATGTATGGTGCTGTACAAACAGTTGTTTCTAGAGCCCAAAGTAATGGCACTGACTCTGAGCTGTGGGAATTAGCCAAAGCAGGTACTGGCAGGCAAAGAGGGAGAGTGGCCTGAGGGAACCCAGCTTTGGCGAGCAGCCGGCACACTTTGGAGAGGAGAGCTGCTAGGCATGGCCATCAGGACAGGCTCACAGGCAGAGGCACCCCAGTGTATACCAATAGACACCTTTGCTTAAGTTACACGTTGGTGTCTAACAAGGCTTAAACTTAAGGCAAGGTCACTGCAGGAAGGGGAAAGCAAACACTTGCTTTCCTTCCAGCAGCGGAGATGTAAATGATTATTGGTATAACTGCACTTCAAGAATTAGTTCCTGTTACCTTCATTATCTACCTTCTTACGTTTCTCCCTTCAGTGAAAAATTATTAGCTATGTGATTCACGCATGCAGTTGGGGAAAACTAGCTCCCTGCGTACCAGAAAGTTTAGCACAAAATTTTTTGCAGATTTTTGGGAGGGGATTCTAAATAGTGTTAAAATTCAACTCAGCCCTTGCTGCTGCCCATCAAACCCTGTCAGAGGTGCAGAGTTTTCACCATACATGCCTTTGCAGGTTTGGTTCTAGACAGGACCAACGTTATCATGAATTACTAACATCAACATGAATATCCTACCCAAGTTTATTCACTTTCTGTATTTCAGGATAAACCTGAAATTCTATGAGGCCCAGAAAATGTAAGGTCTAATTAAGCCACTGATATTTTGGATGGCTATACAATCTTACTGTTGCTTGCTTGTAAACTCAACTTTCAGACAGGCTTCTAACCATTATCCTTTTCAAATGGGAAAGTGAAGACTAGAGAGGATAAAGTGTAGGATATTGTTGCAGAGCACTGTTCCTTTTGGGGAATGGTTTGTTGTCCTTTTGTTCAGAGGCAGACTGGACTTGATCATAAAATATAGAGGGTGATTGTCTGGTCTGCTTTTTGCAAGGAGCCACAGGCAGCATCCTGCACTGCAACTCCTGGCTGCAGATCAGAGCTTTGTCACCACAAGCAGCCTTCTGACAAAGTCATTATGATTCTACCCTTTAAAAAACATCTTCAGAGACACAGAAGGCCTTATTGTACCCTTTTTGTTCAGGAGTAACCTATTATGCCATTTTAAGGGATTTAGTACATCCTGTTACTGCAAGTCCCTTCTCATACTCCAGGAGGTGGGAAAGGAGAGACAGGACTTGGTCACCTCCAGTTGAGTAAATCCCAGGGAGCGTCCTAAAGACAGCAATTCCCAGGCACTGGACCTGCAGTTTGAGAACCCCTACTTCTGTCCCTGTGTGGCTATGGGAAAGTGGAGCAAGAACTAATCCTTTCTAAGGCTGGTTTCTCTCGCACCTTAGCTAGAATGCTAGTTATGTTATTATATTTTGAGACTGCCAAGGGATTCCCCAGGCACAGGAGTCTGTGCTGACACTTGATATCCCTCCTCCTGCTTGGGCTCTCAGCTCCAGCAGGGCAGAGGAGAAGGGGATCACTGCATGGCTTGAGTGTACGAGGAAGCACAGCAAGGTGCACAAGTGTACCAGGCTCTGGGGCTGCCAAGCACTGTGATTGGAATTTGTCCCTGCATCCCTCTAACCATAATTTTCACCACCTGCATGATTAAATCAGCATTTCACACTGTTAAAGGCAGATGAGAGAATTGACAAAAGTATCGAGTGCAGCTCTTCAGTCCTTCCCACGTGCTGTTCCCTTGTGCTGGAGACACAGCACAAACAATTATCCCTTTGGATAATGTCTTCATTTTCTTTAACTTATTTGATTTTTTAAGTTTTCCACCTCTACATCTGAATGTAAAAACAGAGGGTCAAATTATCGCCTGGGGCAACTCAGCTGGGTCTACACTGACTGTTGCAGCTATGTCTAGTAACCAAATACTCTCATTTCAATTTGGACCTACACTTAATCTTTCTGGTACTTTTATAGAAATATCACCAGATCGATTGGTTACAGACACTTTTTTCTTCCTATTCCCAGACTGTCCCTGACTTCAGTGGGAACAGTGGGTCACACTAATAGGCTGAACTTGCTTTTTGTTTACTCCTTACAAAGGATGAATTTCACTGAAATGTAATTCAGTTCTAAAAACTTACATTGAAGAATTGTAAATCTATGCCCATTGATTTCTTCTTTACAATGTCCAGTGATCACAGCCTTGAGGTACATTGGAGGAAATACTACTAAACAGAGAAAAAGATCAAAGGCAGAGTGGGATTTGTTGCACCTGGGATTCTGAGGGGAGCAGTTGGCTTCTGCAGAATTGTTTTTCTCTTCCTCAATCTGGGCAGTGCCAGGGCAGAACTAGCCTTTCAGGAGCAACAGAGCAGTGCTGACACGAAGTGTCTCCCAAGGAGCCATTTATAATATCTGACGATTTCCTGAGAGTTGTGCATGTTGCTCTGTCCTCTGCTTTTAAGGAAAGAAAAAATAAAATGGGGTATAAAGTAGGAATGCTGACAATAACCATAGCTTCTCAGGTGCCAGTCCCCTAAACACAGTTTGATCTCTATGTTTCTCAGGCTGCTCACACTGCCTATTTCTTTTGTTTATGTCATAACTGAAAAGATTTGCTACCCTGTCTCAATCAATTTTCGCCACTCTCTCCTGTAACACCAGCTGAGGTGAGGAACCAATGTTTTTTTTTCCACTTCAAGCCACAAAGCCAGAAATAAAAGGATATGAGGAAATATGACAGCTGAACATCTTAGCTACATTACCTTTCTCATCTGTGGCACTTCCAATGTTCCCATGCCAAAAAGGTTGGAGGTTCAAACCCACAGTAACACCAATGACTACTGGATGTTACCCCCAGACCTGAATATGAAGCCAGCATGCGTCTGTGAGCCCAAAATCTCTCCAGATCAAGCAATTCCTTATGAAGTCTCTCTATTCCCTCTCCCCTGATTTTTGCATGCAGTGTTAAACAAATTCAGTGCTACAGGTTTGTGCAACGGATTATTGCTTCTGCTGTGCAAAGTTTTTTCTTGGTTGTTGCAGCTTTCTTTAAGGTTTTTTATAACTTTTCATTAACTGTATACATGAAGCGTTAGTATACTTTCTATCAAGTTGATAATATCTACCAAGTCTTTAAAACTCTATAGAATCCACACACAAGAAATTTGGACATGTTATTGATTGAGATGATAGACTGTCTGATAAGGTGCTTTTCCTAGTTATGGCCCTGAAACAAGTTCCTCCCATCCACCTTGGACATCAGTAGCAAGGCTGACCGAATGGGTCTCATACCAAGTCTTCTGAGAAGTGGACTACATTCTCTCCTTTACCACCTTGGGCTATACTTCACAAAAGCTTAGCAGCACAGTTTCTCTCCAGCCTTATCAGTCCCTGGATCAGCCAAATTCTTCAAAAAATAAGTTTATTTTTTTTGTGATGGAGGAGCCTGCCTCTATCATGGAGCTTAAAGGTCAATCACTTATTTCTGAGAGACTTTCATTTTCCTTTCATGTTCATGGACCTCATTAGATGGCAAGACATTCGTTTGAATTAAAAACACATTTGCATCTAGGATTCATTTGAACTTCACTCTGGATTTTGTTCCACTAGAATGTAAGAGTTTTACCCAAGGAATCTCCCTCTTGCCCTTAGCTGTGGTTGCAATGGGCTGGAACAGCATTTTGCTCCCCAAACTCAGGAAATCCTGAGGACCTGCATCTTTCCTGTAGCCTTATGACGAATTGCCCAAGGTGTAAAGTTGAGGTGGATGCAAGGTCTTCCTTGCCCCATGCTCACAAATATATACATTTGTAAGCTTTTCAGCTGGCCAAGTATATGAAAGGATAGTAATACCTTTAAAAATTGTGTAAGTAGCAGCTTCAATGAGAGCATCTAAGAGGAAGAATCAGGGTGGGGTGGGGGAAGAAGGGACAAAGTACTGAACAGGAAGGAATGAGGAATGAAGAAGCATGTTTTAGTCAGGCTGTGCACATATAACTTGAATTTGAACTGCATCTTTGCTAACAGAGCTAATAAAGAGCCATTTACCTTTCTGAGCATCTGTTCTACTCACACTATTGCTAAATGCAAGGAGGCAAAAAACACCCACAGGGTGAGATGACACACATTTGATTTGGTTTTATTTCTAGTGAGTAACATTCAAATATTACAACCTTGATGTTTTGGAGGTGTTATTTTTTTTTGTTATTGTTTTATTAAAAGATAAATAACTAAGTTCTATCTTAAAGATACTAGAAGTGGTAAGGTAGCTTGTCAGTCAAGAATGGTATTGTTCAACATTCAAACTCAGCTTGCCATATAGATGTTTTACTCACATCACGTTAGAGCAAGATGACGTTCATTTACTTCAGCAACTTAGTAATTTTCCCATTTTTCTTCCATCTTCCCAAAACTAGCACAAAGCATTGCACACCTGACATGGAAACTTTATTGCATGTGGGCTCCAGCAAGTTTGTATGCAGAACATACCACCTTATTGATTTCAGCTGTACTAGCAATGAGAGATATCAGAACATACCATCATGTTGTATTGTGGAAAAGAGCTATTTCTATAATTTCCAGCCAAATTTTAGAATTGTAAATTTATTTCCATTTTAATTTTTTACTTCTCACATTTTTGTGAGCTCCCTTTCCTTTATGATATGTTATATGCCAGTGACTCAAAACTTGTCCAAGTAAGCAAGCATTCCTCCTCCTACATGCGTACCCTCGCTTGCACACACACACACATTGCTATTTCCCAAAGCTGAAAAACCTTGACAACTGGTAGAGGATTTGATCTCAGACATGGAGAAATCCAGCTCAGCCTCTGTCTTACTCTATATTTTTTCCCAAAATGAAAGCTCAGTGACAAAATCTGGTATAAAACCCATACAAACCAGTATGGGAATTCGTACCTGAACATTGCACATCTTAGGATAGAGCACCAACTAGTGTATTAAAGCATGAATTGCATTTACAAAAGACAAATTAGTAACCTGACTAGTAAGAATGGTTCAGATACTTTTTTTTACAGGATTGTGTCTCAGGTTTCAAGTGAGGTTCAGATAATTCATCAGCAGATATGCCTAACACAGCTTTATCTGTTTAAAACTAGACAGGAGCAGCCAGGATCCATGAAGGTTTGAACAAAATCATAGCATCTTCCCACAGCTGCGGTTAATGTACATCTCTCAGCCAGACGGGCTGCAGCTACACCTCCTCACACATGCAAGTTTGGAATGGAAGAATACCCTGGGCCAGGGAGCTGCCACTTTTTCCCACCGCATAAGACTTGAACTACTTGAAATTTTATGCCAGTTCTATCAGCTCCGAGAAAACTTAGTTTAAAGCTGGGGCTGATATCAGTAACTAAATCCTGTGCTGTTGTAATGCTGAGTTCAAAAAATAAATTTCTTTGTATCTGAGAAGTGTTGACATTACTATCTTCCCGATTTTTGTCACTAATTGTATTAGCAGAACAGCCTCTCATTAATCATTTGTAGGCAGTCCATGATTCAGTTGGGTGGGTGAATCACTTGTTGTGTAATTTCAACCAGCTGTGATCTTAGTCACAGCAAAAGTTTAAGAAAGGTCACACAAGACTCTTGTGGAAAGAGACTAACAGGCAACAGCACAAGGTTGTTCAGGTACTTGTGACGTCCAGAAAACAAACAGATGAGGATGGTGACATCTGGAAAACAGAGTCTGTGGCAAAAAAAAAAAAGGCTAAAAAAAGGCAGACTGTGCAAGACATGAGAACTAATAAAGAAAATAAGTAGGATAGTTAGGTTGTCAGAAAAGTCAGTGCTCTGCATTCAGACACTGCTTGCTAGAAGCATGTTTTATTTGGCCTCTGCTAGTGGGAGATTCTTTTCTGCAGAAGCAGAGAATAATTCTCCTATTTCACATAATAATTAAACAGTTGGTTTTTTATCTCCACTGCAGGTAAAATTAAAAGTACTGTGTTTAAATTAGAGCAAAGGATATTAAAATGTGTGTTTCTATCTTTGAGGACAGGTAAGAACTAGAATAGATAGCCCAGGTAGGCAGTGCATCTACCCCCCTTAAAGATTTTAAAAACAAATATCAGTCAAGAGGTGTTGTAACGTAGTTAATCCTGTATAAAATTAAAAAAAAATAAAAGGTAGAACAGATGACAGCTCAAGGTCCATACTGACGTTATTTTGTGTAGTTTCTGAGACTTTATTCGATCGGGTAAGCAAATAGGCTCTGGAAGCACCTGAAAAATCATTAAGTAAATGGCAAGGAAAATAATGAAGTATGTACCCTTGGATTAATTCCCAGTTTGAAATACAGAGGGGGCGGCTGTTTATTAGAGGGTTAACTTCACAAACGAGCAACCTATCTAGGAACAAGATTGCCCTCTGCTGGAAATCTATGCTGAAAATCTAAACAGTACATAAAACACCATAATTCTAATAAAACAGGGTGTCAGAGAAAGCTAACAAGAAACACTTCAATGAAAGATTACAGAGATGTTAATAGTACCTTAAAACTCAGAAAAAACTCTGAATTACTTTGTCATAAACACTTAGGACTAGCATTTTGCAGCGACTTTGAAAGTAAGGTAGACTGAGACACAGCAAAAGTGTTCAGAAGCTTAGTGAAGTAAACTCATACATTTTGTGACTTTGTGCAAATACCTGTGCTGATGGAGAAGCATGAGGTTAAGTATGTTCTTAAATTCGTATTTCCACCATCCACAATGATGTCCAGAATTATCTCCATGCACCAGAGTACATTTGCTCTGTTTGCTAACATCATAATTTGTTGCAAAAAAAAAGCCAGAAAAGTGGAAAATGCCATTGCAATATCCCATCAAACCAACTCAAAGTTAATGATGTTCCCTTGATATTACTGGCAGTTGTTTTTTACTGAAATGATAAATAAAGAGTAATTGTAATAATCGGAATAAAATACTTAAGATAGAGATGTCAGCATGTTTAATATAATGGTTTTGGCATAACTATATAAAACAAATCAAAGATTCCTTTATGCAGACAGAGATAGAAACTTTGTTGCCATATGGTTTCGTTATGATACCTAATGCACTGCATAGACAGTAATGTAATTTTGATCTTTATAGCATGTGCAGCAAACAATTCTCTGGCAAGGCATTCTTATCATCCTCACAAAAAAAGAGCATAGATCAAAGCTTTATGGCCTCTGCATGAACCTAATTCCAACAATAAATCACAAATTGCCACAGGGCAATATGGCATTATAGTTATTATTTAACTGATATGATTATTTTACAGCATCTGAGAATAAAATAATTTCCTACATGAACAGAGAATGAGTGACTGGAATGAAATCTTAAAATGAAGTAATATTTCTAAAATTCTTAAAATTAAGGAGGAAATAGTGAAATACATATGCTACATTTAAGAAAACAGAAGACAGTCAGGGTTAGAACAAAGCACAAGGTTTTCAGCTTTTGGGGAATGCTGTAGGGTGAGGAATACATTGAAATCATCTTTAGTCCCACCACAGCAATTCTGTTGTTTATGATCTAAGAGCCTTCCTGTCCCAGTTACAGCCTCAGATAGAGCTTGTCCTTACTGTGAGAACCCATAAATGGCTAAGAAGCATTAATAATGAAAGTCCAAGTTTTATCAGACTATAAATAAGAAAATTTTAAAAGGCATACCCTGAATATCTTGAGGTACTAGGTATACTAGAAATAAAGACTGCATTTCAGCCTGCCCAGTGCAGTCTACAAAGAGTGGTTCCCAAGGCAGTGCTTTTCAGAAGAACTGAAACCTCTTCACATTTGCTATTGCACAGTAATGCAAAAGATCTCCTGCTACATTTGTCTTCTCTGCGGAACAGCTATATTGGTGAACATTTTGAAAATACAGATGTATGTTTGTACATGGTAGTACCATCAATAAGTTTCAGAGATTTCTCCTGTACCAAATACGTCTGTGAATATCTATTTCAGTGTAGCCTAGGAGACCTAATTAAGTAGTACTCACAAGAATCTGTGCAGCCACAAGCTGATAAATACTGGTATAACTCCTAAGTGAGATGATTACGGATCTGGAGTATTAGCTCTTGATGGCCTAGAACAAATTATCCAGGCTGGAGACTCAGTGTGAAATGGCATATCAGTGCTTGTCGCACGTGAACCAGTGGTGTCTGGGAAGTTGTGTTTTCACCAGGCTGGTCCAGGTCCTCCTTGCCCTGAGACTCCTGCACTTCTCAATCAACAGAGCAATCAGTGGTCTTCATCTTCATTTATGCTTTGCCTGTGTAAGTTATGCACCTTCTACAAAAGCCATGTGCCTGCTTCCTTTACCCTGGTTAACTGAGAAACAGCATCAACATAACGTAATTTTTTAAAGCAAAATGTTTAAAATTAACAGATGTCTGTTAAACGGTGAAATATGCGATAAGTGTGTGTTAAGGTGCTGGACTGTGAATTCAAATGTCTGCAACAGGAAATTCAGTTTCTTCTGCAGATAAGATGCCAAAGAAGCAAAGCAGAGGCCTCTACTGAGAAGCAGAAACTCCCCTGGCTGGTTCCTTCAGCAAGCATGTGCCAGAGTCCAAAGAAGTTTTTACATTGCATTGAACCAAGAATTTTTTTCTCAAGCAATTATTTTGCTGAAAATTTCCTAGATGTTATTTCACAATAATGCTATGTATATTTGTGTTGTTGATGGAGTTTTGGTTGAGGTTATTTAACAGATAAATTTTAAATTACTAGTGTCCCATTTTCAATACTGAAAATCAAACTCACCCAAGTTTATTTTCCATCTCCTCAACTAGAAGTGGAATAAATTACGTTAGGAGAATAATTTAGGATTGTTTGCTGCAAATTTAACTACTGTGCAATAGGTTTCAAAATCTGACTAAGTACTTTTGATTAAATTTGTATAGGAAGTGAAGCTTCTGTCTTGAAGAGCAGGAAAAAATGAAGTTGTCTGCACAGCTATTGATAGCCTTTTCTGATTATTTTTTTCCCCCCAGACAAAAGAATAGTGTTATGAAATGAAGTTAGTCTTATAAAGACAAATGGGTCAGTCTTGAGTCTTGATTTTACTTTGTGCTCTTCTTCTTTCATTTCATCTCCATGCTTCAGGTTAATCTTCTGTGTAAGGGAGATGGCACCACTCACAGCTCACAATTTTTTTTTACTCCTGGTTAAATGAATTACAGTGGTAAAATGGGAGGTTGTGCATAAATACAGACCATTTTCCTTCAACAGGTTCTACAGGAAGAACTAAGGCAGAACCATTGCACTCAGAGTATGCTGAGATTAACTCTGAGTATGAATGCTGCTAAGCTCTAGCAATTGAGCATGCAAATACAGGGCGTTTGTCCTGGGGAGAAAGCACAACAATAAGCTTCTTTTATTAGGTGACACATTCACATGCCAACACATTCACTGGAGTGGTGCTTGGAAGAAGAAATATACTTAGTTTCCTAAAGACGAGACTTCTGTATTTGGTGGATAAATAAATAATGACGCTTCTGGCAGCTCATGTGACAATAAGCAGCACCACATACTCAGACAATACAGTAGGTGTAGTTGTCAAAACATGTATGCACTGTGTGTTTGATTAATATTTAAATAATACTCTGAAGAAACTCTTCCTTGTGTTACCTCAGATCTGTTTCCTTCCTGCTAAAGATGGTTAAGCAGTTGATAAATCAATGGCTGTATGGGGGGGTGGGGAAAGCAGGAAAGAAGCAGTAATTAGGATGTAACAAAACACAGCCCGAGGATGACAGACTCACTTTAAAAGAATAATTTATATATGAAGAAGAAATCGTGCTCTGAATCGACAACATGAAAGAATAAAACTGGTCTCTTCAGTAGTTTGTTGCTTTCATCCAACTACAGTAATACTCTTTTCTTTGGGCTTGCCAGAATAAGAGCAAGGAAAAAAATCGGTCCCTCATTAATATCTACTTTTGTCTCTCTGACAGGCCTGAACATAAGATCTTGGAACATATTTACATATTATCATCATAAATGTAAGGTCTCACTATTTATATAATCCTCTTTGCTTCAGTAATGAAAGTAATAACTTCCACATGCTTGTCAAATCTATTACTTAACTGATAGCAAAATAAGCATAATCATATTAAATTTGGAATAGGTTGATCATTTTGATCCCTGAGAAGACAGTATATGATTTATCTGTTTGGCTTTTTTTTTTTTTTTTTTTTTTTTATGGAGGGTTTATACAAAACAATAGTATTCTAGAATTTGATACAAGATGGTACCTTCAAAAGGTAACTGGAAAATAAAACACAGAGTAAGGCTAAGACACAGTTCTGTCTGCTGGAGAAATCAGCGTGGACAGAGTATGTTTAGATTTGACATATGACCTTGACTCCTGTCCCTGATGGAGTGCAGAGGAAGTGCTGGCAACCTGCAATAGTTTGGCACCAGCATAAGTAGCATGAGAAGGTGCTGAGCAGCATCTCTCACCTGTCTGCTTCATGTTCTCTATAGCAATGCTGGAAGACACTGAAGCTCATGGACACAGCTGCTCCAGCAAACAGTGCTGCCACCTGCACAAGTAATCCAACTGATTTATTTCTCATTTGGTATAAGAATATTTCTGGAGGACTTCAGAGGAGGAACCAGGGACCCCAAATGTTACAGAGGAATGAGATTCACTGTTGTCATATTAGCACTGACGGGCTGATGTTCAAACATGACTGCTGCCAGTGCTAATGCCTCACCATCACATGTTATCTTTTCCTTCAGTTAAACCCACACCCTTGTTGCCATTTCTCTCAGTATTAGCACTATTTATATGCAAGCTCTGTCCTGTTTGAGTCACTGCTCTGCTGCTGCCTCGTGATCCATCCCAAGTCAGCTCACACTGTGATCAGGGAAGCTGGAAACAGGAAGATCTTCTGGTGACCTTGATCTAGTAGATAGAGCAACAACATTCTTCCTTGCAGAGATCTTAGGTTTAGGCAGAGCAGAGGTGGTATGTGTGGGTCTCCCTCACCCCAGCAGTCCTCTAGCTACCATGATCATTATCAAAATTATGTGGAATACTTAAATCAGCTTCTGACCACTTGAGCATTTGAGAAGCAATTTAGTTATGTGACATTTTCTGCATGTCTATCACATGATTTTCGTGTGGATCAGTATCTTATCTGAAGGGGAAAAAAAAAAGAGATTGCCATCAGTCAGGGGAAATCTCTGTTGCTCTAGAAGCCATGTGTCAAAAGTTACTCTGATGCTGCTGGGCCTGGAAGGTGCACAAACCTACAGCCCTCTCCAAGAGGTGAAAATAAAAGTCTGTCTCAGTTCCTATATAGGTGAAGCTGAATTTAACTGATGTTACCTGGTTTTGGCTGGGTACTACATTCTCAGGCTGTGTTTGAGGTCCCAGTGTGTTGTATTTGTAACAGGCAAAACCAAACTGGTCCCTGTCCTAAAAACTCCCCTGAGCTGTATAGGATTTTCACAGTCCTGATTTCCACAAATTTACCATGTATATACATTGCAATTATTCTTCATTAATATGAAAAATAGTCACTCGTTCAAGTGAAATCTTTGGTTAAGTAGTCTGGAAATATGGCTTCGCTATTAAATTTATGGCATTGTGCAACATTTCAATGAGTAACAGGAGGGAGAACTTGTAGGTACTCTAGATGGTAACAAGAAGAGAAAAATTTAAAGGAGGTAACATTACCATAGAGATCTCATTGTCTTTCATAGTGTTGTCTAAATGCATCGTATTTTACATCTGTGTTGTACGTCTGCTTCTCAGATGAATGTACTTGAAAGAACTCAGTGCATTTACAGGAAGCATTTGCAAAACGAGAACCGTCTTTCTGTCTGATTTTGTGCCACATTTTACATCAACATCTTTCTCTTGACAACATTCCTATGAAGCAGCATAGGGAAGTTTTCTCTATTTTTTTTCAAACAGGGACCTGAAACGTGTCTTACCTTCCAGAAACCCAACTGAAAATCTGCCTTCCAGTATGCTTATTTCCACAGATGTCTTTTGAGGGATCCAGCCTGCTCTAAGTTCAAGTTGACCATAGGAAAATAAAACAATTCTAAAATTTGTGTGGTGTTGACAGGTTTCTTGTAGGAGGAGTGGGAGGAGGCTTTGTGGCACTATTGCCTTTACTCAACACAGCTACCCACAGGCATGCTTGCAGAGGCATTATTTGGTCGATTTGTGGAAATCTTCAGCCCCAAGGATGTGGTCTGTCTGTATCAGACTGACACAAGGGGGTATAAGTATACTCTAATTCTTTCTGAACTATTCCTTATATTATGCAATCATACCATTCACACAACTAGAAATTTCTAATGCAGACATTCTGTACGTGTTTTAGATGAATAATGCTCTAATTACTCCATCTGATCAATATCTTTCAGTCTAAGAAACTGGAAAAAATATCCAAAGCTCTATTTTTCTACCAGTTTTCCTAGGAATTTTATCCAGTGAGTTCTGAAAGCTTTCTAACTGAGCTAGAAAATACATCCCTCCTTCTTATTTATTATTTTAATTGTTAGACTACTCTTATATAGAATTGCCTAAATTCACATGACACTGACATACTAGAATCAAACAAAAAGGGCATTTGGATTATATACTCTTCAAAACAAGTTCTTTCTCTAATATCAGTAGATATACTTGGCTGTTAAATGGGAATGAAAGACAAGATACTGTTTGTTATTAGACATCTTAAAGGTATGAAAATGTAGCTTTGGAGATATACACCTTTTGCTTTTTTTTACACACTCCAGCTTAAATGAGGAGAAAATATTAGTCAGAAGATGGAAGGTTAGACAAGCAATAAAGAACTGGCAGGGCTCCATAAAAATCTATAATAACAAACCTGGAAGTACAAGTCATTTATTTGATTGGAAAAGACAGCTGGGAAGCTGGAAGGAGGGTTTGTTCACATACAGTTGGCTCCCATATTAACTCCATCATGATGGGAACCGAAGACTGCTCAATGATTGGATGCCACACAACATGAGGTAAAACCTTGAGTTGCAAGTCCTGAGTGATGGATTGGTATCCCTGATGAACCAGAAGCTAGACTCTGAAATTCAAGTGTTAAACAAATAGACTCATTAAGGTGATGCATGATAAAGCACTCTGGGAAGACAACAAGAAAGCTGTAGCTGTATATGTAGTCAGTGTATGCCAGATGGGGAGATTGAGATTCAGTGCGAAGACTGCATTTTATATGTATCTGTCTGTGACATGGGAGAGGTATTAATACAGGCTCCTGGCCAAAGGACTTAGATCTGTTCTTTCAGATATGTTTTACTTCACCTAATCAATATGGATCATCCCTTCCTCTGATAACATTTACTGAGAGCATTCTGCTCCCTTCTCTCTCACTCACCATGTGTTTATGAATTTGGTTTGCTTTTGATTTTTATTCTCATTGTCTAATTTTATCTATCATTTAGCTATCATTTTTACCAAATGCAAAAGGGCAATGAGTGAAAGAAATTAAAAACTGACAAAATCAGTTATCCCTGGAATGCCATTTTAATTTATTGTCCCCAGTAGTACTATGAGAAAAGAAATACTTACTTAGTAATCAATAATACAGTGTGGTATTTTGGGTCATGGCAATACTCATATTTGCAGAGTAAAAGGCTCTATCTATCCTCTTTTTCAGTCTCTATTTTCTGATAGTGTCCTACTACTTTGGATATGCACTGGAAGGAATTATTCTCTAAATCACTAGAGCAGGACTGCATTGTGAGGTTGGAAGAAAGTTCTTTGCCTCTTCCTCTCTCTGTTCTCCCTCTGGAGCTGCTTCCAGTAACAGAAGACTGTAAATTTGAAGTTGTCTGACTCCAGCAGAGTGGTTTTAAAAGAAAGAATCTTATTTGTTCACATCCCATTTCCAAACTTTTGCAGACACCGCTGATCTAACCAGAAGACTCTGCAGGAAAAGGTTATACCTCTTGTGATAACACTTATTCCTTGTGCTATGAGGTCCTTATGATGTGTGTTATGCTGCCAAGAATTGAACTCTTAAAATCACTGGGCTTTTCCAAAACATAGAGAAGTGATAAAAAAAGAGACCAACTTCAAAAGAAATTCCAGTACTGACCTTCAATCACCTTGTTATATTTTGACTGATTTTCACAAATTAGAATACCAGCAAGAATATGCACATTAAGGTGAAATTTTGAAAAGGGAGAGAAGGAAATGGAACACAAGAAAAATATCAATTCAGGAAATATGTCCTTGAGGTTGATACTGCACCAGAATCCAAGGCTCTACTTTGTCATGTTTTCCTCCTGCTTTGTTCCACTTTAACCCTAAAGATTTTCTCTAATAAGAAAAAAATCTCCAGTGGTGTAAGGCATCTAGAAGTGGCTGTCATGCCTTCACTACATCCTGTCTGCCAGCAAAGGAACTACGGGCTCCAAATTGTAGCCTTTGTGTGTCCACATCTCCAGCAGGACAGCTAAGACAGCGCCTGGAGTCTTTATTTGCTGCTGCTAAAGCTAGACTGGAAGGGTACAAAGTGTGTGAAGAGGAGAAAAGGGAACAAGGAGAGACCACCTGGTGGGTATGCTGGAAATGCACTGACACAGTCATCAGGATGGAAGCCAACAGGCTTAACCTGGTCACCACACAGGTAGCCAAATGCTTCTTTTCCCATTTGCAAAGAACTGGACTGGATTTGCTAGTTGTTTCTACTCTGCCATGACTACTGTCTATGAAGGATCCCCAAAGACAAATTGGGTCCCATGGCTGTCTAGGTTGGACTTTCCTGCAATTGGCAGCTCAGTTAGTGTTTGTGTCAGTGCTGCCCCTCACAAGTAGTAGTTCAGTTCATAAAGAGAATGACTTAAAGTCCTTAACCACCACTATTGCTACCAGGAACAAGATAGCACAACACGGTGTCAGGCATTAGAATATGCTCATCCCTAATGGCCATCTTTTCCAGTACAGTGTATAGTCTGACTTCTTTCAAGCAAACAGGCATATTTTAATGAGTAGTCCAGTGGGTTGAGTCAGACACAAGGCAAAATTTGACATTATATTTAGAACCATGAGTGCATTTGTAGCTTATAAAGTCAAGTGGTAATACCTAAAGTATTAGTACCAGGCAGTTCACAATTTTAAAATGGTGGAAGCAACCTGATATATGGCATTATTTCCAAACACTGGACAAATAACGCTCTAGATTCTGATTCAAGAAAAGAAAATTGTCCTTAATGTTTTTAAGGTATTAAATTGTAATTTTGTATTTTTAAATAGATACTTGAGTAAAACTAGACTGAAAGATAGTCTAGGGGTCTAAGTTTACGTTGATTAATATCTGCTTACACTTTTTCTCTCTGCTGTTGTCATATTGATCAAATGTACTATTTAAATTAAATTTCTTGATGTGAAAATTTACTGCTATCTTCACTGGATAAATAAGATTGTCTCAAAGACGTTTATTGTATTTAATTGTGTGTAACTGAAAATGCTTTTAGGAATTACAAGAAATGCACTCCTGGTTAAAATGGAAACGTCTTTGCTCCCACTGTTAACTTACAAATCAAAATGAACTCAATAAAGTCTATATTAAAACAGTAAAAAATTATATTAGTAGTTGATGGATGAGTACAAACCCCTGAATTTCTCATGCAGCTATTGCCTAATCCTCTTTTGAAACCACCAATTAAAAAAAAGAGTCCAGATTCTCTGTCTATAGTCCCATATGATACCAACGATACTGAAGTTCAGCTGAGGCTTCAAGTGCTTCTTTTTCTACGTCTGTCAAAGTACCATACTGTGGATTCCCACCACAAAGCAGGGTAACTAGATGTTACAGAGCTTCATAGAAGCTGGGACCTGAAAGAGATGATCTGCTGCATCCTTGCAATAGCTCAGACAACTTGTTTAAAACAGGCATAAATGTCTACAGAGACTGTGCAACATCTGTAGTAGGGAAGAGCTCTAGAAAAGTGAGAAGTGGAATCCTGATTGTGTACTTGTCACACATTACGTAGGAAACTGCCTGACAGGGCCAGGAGCTCTATTATGAAAGTATTATGAAAGTCATTATTTTAAACTAGAAGAGGTGGTTAATATTCCTTTATTTTTTTTTTTTTCCCCAGCAGAATTAATTTTAGGCTAGCAAAACTACTGTTTTACTTCTCTTTTACTCTGCTGCATGATTTAGCATTTCAAAGATGCTTCAGAATGATGATGGTGAAGACTGAATTCAAAAGAAGAATGCCTGAAATATCTGCAGCTAAGCATGTTATTGAATCTCCAGGTTGTCACCGACTCTAGACTGAGTTTGCAAAAACGTGTGCTATTTTTTTATATATTATTATCTGTTAATGTCTTTGTGTCAATACAGGGAGAGGATTTAAACTACCTAGGCAGTTCACACAGCATGGTATATCAAGGTGTGTTTATCTTTGTTTTATCTACACAGCTTGTTTACGCACACATCTGCTAGCACGGAGCAGTTATATGAAGATTTATGTGTACTCACACATAAATAAGTGGAGGACAGTTTATTTTGTTCATTGTTTTAAAATTCTTAGTCACTTTTAAGGTGCAAAGCTACCATTGAAAACTGGACTGATTTAGAAAACAGGATGCCTGTTTATTTTCCAGAGTAGGGAACCAGCTGTTAGACAACAGATGGTTTATAAAATAGTAAGAGATTAAATATCATTAGGAATACTTGCTTTAACAGTTTTTACAGTGTTTATTTTTTTCTCACAAAGTTAGTCCCTCTCAGAAAACCTTTGCACATATGTCGAAGTTTACAGTTTTGGCTGAGTCCACGGGAGCTGCTGAGGAGTCACAGATGCATGGAAAAGGATCTGCAACTTGGTAATGTATTCATACACACAGCACTACGGGGTGGGGAGCAGGGGAAGTAGCTTAGAAAAATAGTGAAACAGCCTGTAAGCCATATGCTGAAAAATCACAGTTTTGAGTACTGTATTCTCATTTAATAAGGAACTCAATTTTATTTACCACAGGACATGTACCTTCAAAGATGTCAGAAAATGCACTTCTATAATTTTAAGTGGAATTTCTTCACCACAAGCTTGTGTCAGTCATTGTCTTGTGACACAGACTATATAGTGTCTCTCCCTAGCCTATCACACATGATATACCTGCAGGAAAGAAAGGGAAAGGTTTTGTCTCTCAGAAAAACAAGAAAATCCTAAGAGGCATCTTCCCTTCCCAAGACCATGCAAGCTCCTCACAAAACCCCAAGGTGTGAGGTTCATCTGCTGTCAGAGAGTAAACTGAAAGGGAGATCAGAGCTGTGTGCAGTACCAGTTCCTGGCAAGCCTGGTGGGCAATGCTGGTGACAGGAGATTATGTCCCTTTCAGCAATAAGACATCTCATGCATGTCTTGGTCTGTGTTGCCAAAGACAGGTCTTGATATTGAAGGACCAGGGCTTGGTGCACCTGGAGATGCACCTTAAACAGAACGACAGAGTATCACAGTACCAGCAGGGCCAGCCTCATGCAATATGCTCTGGAATTTAAGTGTTCACTTCTTAGGTAATTTTTTTGACTCCTGAAGATGGAGAACACCTTGCCCACAGTCTGAGTAGTATGGTTAATGAACCCTTAAAATCTGATGTAACTTTGCTGTTTCTTGCGTATGTTTCCATGACAGTGAAACAATACCTCAGAACAAAAGCAAATCTGCAGTAACAAGGGACAGCATCTTTAACACAAGGATTCTTATAATGTGTGTTTATGAAAGCACCGCACCTTCACTTTAGTTCTGAAAGAGCCATTTTATAACTACATGAAGTTCTACTCTACAAAAATGATAGTTATTCTTCAGAGTCCATCAGACAACCTCTAGACAACAAGATACTCTGAAGCTGTAATAACAGTATTTTTTCCTCAGTTAATCTGAAAGCATTTCTCAAAGACATCCAGTATAATTATCCTATTGTTCAGCCCAAGACACAAAAATGAAGTGAGTTGCTCATGGTATCCCTGTAGGAAAATATATGTGTCACTACAGGAAACATGTTGATGGCATTCGACAGATTCTTGTTTCTTATGCTCAAGAAACAAAGGAAATTCATTAAATCTTCTTGTACAGTTATTTTCCATTCTTTTCCCAGGACATTTCTATGCAACAAAAGTTCTCTTTTGCTAATACATATTGTTTCTTAGTTTTAGATAGTGTACAGATTCTTGGAGGGGTCATTGCTCAATAGCAATAATAAAATAGAAAAAAACAGATCATATGATTCACTCGAATGCTAAATGCTAATACATGTTAATGATAAATACAGCAAGCAACAGAGCTTTTTAAAGGGAAAGGTTCTCTACAGCTGTTATACAGAATCTTTTAGGATCAAGCTACTGAATCTAATTACCTTGAATGAATTTCAGTATAATGTATATTTCCACCTCACACTCTATACATTTCAGTTAATGAACAAATCTCAGGTTTGGGTGAACGTCTTAATGGATAATAATAAAAATAGACATTGAGGAAAAAGTAAGGAAAATCTGATCCACTATGACAAATTAGAAATAATTTTTCATTCTGGAGGAGTAAGAGTTCGTTCCAAAGGTTGCAACACATTTAGTTTTTGCCATCTCTTTTTCATCAGAAGATGAAACAGTTCATGTCTGTGGTGTAGGTACATTCATTAAACAGTTGAGAATGTCTACCTGATCTGAAACATATTGAAGTCAATAGACACCTTTTCAACTGACTTCAATAATGAACTTTGTCAAACAATCAATTCTGCCCCGGCTGTTCCTGCTGTCTTGATTAGTTTGAAAACATGATAAAACTTTGTCAAAGAAACATTTGGAAAACAATATTTTGAAGTGCAAGAAATACAAAATCTACTAATTATTTTTTACTCCCAACATGAGGCTTGAAAATATCCAGATGTGGTTTGTAAGGCAATCATCAATGAATCTCAGCATCCGCTTTAATGGTATTCTAGAAAAAGAAACAAAATCCTTACCCCAAAACTTTGGCGGCCATGTGATTGGAGAGTAAGTACTGTTTCTATCCATAACATCCAAACAGCAAATATAGAATGGTATGTCCAGAGAGGAGCAATGGGTTTCTGAACGTTTGAGATTTAGCAGTAGAAGCGACGCTTTTGTGCTGCCAGGGCACTCTGTTGTTTGTCTGAAAGGAAATGGATGTATCATGCTTCCTGCTTGTGAACTCGAATTAGCAAGTGCTCCCCTTATCTTAGAACACCACATGGTTCCAGAGACGGGGAAGTAGTTTCCTTCTCGTCATTTCCTCAGCCAGAGCAAATTGACTCAGAACAATACCAAATCTCCTCCTTCTCTGAAACTTTTTGAACCTCAAAATGTCCGAAGACAGGGAGATGAAAACTCCTTTCTCTTTCCTTTAATGGTTTTCTATGTTGAGGACCTTCCTTCAACATTCAAAAGCACTTGTCTTTGGTGGAATATTCCATAAAGAAGAAATGTGTGAAAAGGCTTTTAATAACACCATTTCATTAGTATATTAATTTAGGGTATAAGGATTGTCAAATATTTGCCATTGTTCTCCAGCTTGTTTGAGGAACTGTCTGGGCCTGACAGTGTAACTGCAGGTATTAATATTTTAATGACTGTACTTCAAATTTCCTTTGCCAATTATTTTCCTTTCCACACCCCATTCTAAATTGTGAGTTCCCTGGAACACAAACAGGTTATAAGCTAATTGTTTGAACAGTTTTAATAAAAAGCAGCACCAATTCCCTGTTGGAATTTGTAGATATTGTTGCTAAATATAACAAATAGTAATAATAACACCCCTACAAAAGAAAATAGCCAAGATATTTAATGACATGGTCCCAGAATTAATGGAGAATATACGGGGATCAGTAAAATACATGATTTTGTATTTATGTGATAAATTCCATAGGATCTGTTTTTAATTATTTTCTTCTAAAATAGATTGCATATAATGGATGATCATAAACATTGTGCTGTGAATGTCAAACCTTTTTTGCCTGAAGCATTGTATGAGGTTTTGTCTTGCCCATTATTAAAAAAAAAAAAACAACAAAAAAACACAGAATCAGCTACATATATTTTTTGAAATTAATATTAGGAATCCCCAAAATTTAGGAATACTCCAATCTTGAGATTTGGGTCTAGAATAATTTTAATGTTGAATCTTTGTTTTGTTTTGTTTGGGACTTTTTTGTATGAAACAGAGTTCTAAAAATACTGAGTAAAGATACTGATGGTTAGTGGAAGGCTGAAGGTTTTCAAAGTTGATGATTAAAATAACATATCCAAATACTGAAATAAGCACCTGAGTGACAAATCTGATTTTCAGATGTCTGTGAAGAAGATACAGCTTGATAAGAAATGCTGGGATTATTTAGTTTGGTAGGGACATGGATACCAGGATAAAAATATACAAATTAAAGAAATCTATGACTAGTGTTACTTTCATGTTCTAACAGCAGCAAAACTGAATTATTATAAACTATAAAATGAGGAAATGTAGTTATTTTAATTTACTGAATGTATCTATTGAGATGATCATTGTAAAACAGAATTTAACACTGACCTTAGTCTAGTTGAAAATTGCCCTTCAGTAAACCCCTGATCAGTTAGATGTTTTCTGTGTAACAAAATAATTGCAGTGGAGAGGTACTTTACAGGATGCATAGAGATTAATTTAGTTGTAACCATTTTTTCAGGTGGCCAGGTCTCATGGTGGTGATGTTTGAGTATGACCAGTAAATCCTGCAAATTGAACCCAGATCTTATCTACTGCCAATCACTGCCGGACACAAGGGCTGTATGCTGTCATCAGAAACAAAAAGGAAACATTGTGGCAGAATTTTAAAGCAACTTGCTGAAAACTACTATTCAGTTTATCTGATGTTCGTTGTTACTGGCCCTTCTTGAGGAAACATAGGTACATATGCTGAATGCTTCTGAGTGAACCCATAAAATCTTTTCATTTTAAAAGTAAGCAGAGTTCACTGGAAAAAACAAAACAAAAAAAAAAAAAAGAGTAGAATGAGCATTAGGTGAAACTTTATTTTTTCCTTTTTTTTGTTTTTTTTTACACTTTCCATCTGGAGATTATGATTTAGGCTGGGATTTCCTTTAATTGTTTCATATTTCAGCAGCTTCATATTTGTCCTTGGTTAGTTTTACAGCTCTCCGGATGCATGAAGAAAAACTCAGGAATTTTTGTTTTGACCAGTGATTAAAAATATTCCTGTCTCCCATCATAGTATCCATTTTGAAGTTTGTTCATAATGTGGCAAGAGACAGAGAAACTACAGCTTGGATTTACTGCTTTTAATGACTCACTTCAATCCTCTTCAAGATCAAACAGCAGATTTCTTGTTTACCTGCTACAGATTAAATAGCCTACTTCCATATGCTGGCTCTATCAGAATACACCTTTCAATAAGATATGTCTGCTATGAATGAAAAGAAATATGGCTGCAGTAACATCACCACCTCAGGAACGACCCTGGGTTTCCAGGAGTGTATTAAATGTTACCGATTTTTCAGACAAAGAATTGTGGGTAGGAAATGCATGAGAATTTTCGGGATGTGTGAAATCCTAGGGACATAACATAGAAATAAGACCCCCCTTGCTAATTATGTACCATTACATGATTGGGAAGATAATGTCACTGTGCAGAATGTGAATACACTTTGTATTTACTGGAACATGTACAAAATGTTTAGATCCAATATTTAACATAAAAATGTTAAACCATGCTTTTTCCCTAACGTGGAAGTCTTACATAGTGTAGTGAAAGGAGACTGAAAGACATAAAAAGAGGCAGAGAGCCCTTCCTTTTCTGTCAGCCAGGTATTTGCAGATTGTTGATGTTTTTCATTATATTTGTGACACTGAAGACTGTGCTTGTGAATTTGTACGTGTGGGGGAAACTGAGGGGGAAGGAATTTAAAAAGGGTACACAGCAATGTGTATTTTATGTTAATGCATTTCAGCACTGGTTAATTTTATCAGGAGGGTGAATTGTGAGTAACCATCCCAGAACAGAAGAAAACAAGGTTCTTTCCTCACAAGGAATAATTAGGTAAAATGGAGGCATAAACTCACCAAGATTGAACCTTCAAGTAGAAGCTCGATAAATTATTAAAGAGGCAGAGAACTGGAATCAGTAAGCCAAAAAATTCCTCTTCGTTCTCTGTTCTCTGACAAATGCATCTCGTGAACTACTTCCCATTCAGCAGATGAAAAATAAAATCCACGAATTTGCTTTCTGATGGGTGGAAAATTTATATCTATCAGTCAAATTTGCCAGTTTTGCACAAATTTACAATCTAGGAAAAGAGGTTTGCCATTATGTCCTCACAGTACAGCATTTCCTTGTCTTCAGCTGTGATGCTAGAGGTAAAAGGATGGGGCATCCAGTTCTGCTCCCCTGAATGGCCTGAGACCTGCAGTGCTGAAGCACAACATTTAGTAGACTCATTACCTTAATTTGGATTACCATCCTATCCTTTCTACTGCCCATTAAGAAAGATACCAAGTAAGGTGAGAGAAAAAAACAGCACCCAAATGCAATTCAGTACAACAACAAAATCATATTTTAACACTTTCATAGTAACTGATAGAGTTCTACAGTTGAACTGTAAATTTTGCATCCAGCTACCAGCATTGGATAAAAAAAATAATCTCTTGCCATTGTATTATGTCCTTCCTGCTGTTAAAAAGATGGAATGAAACAGAATCCATTTTTCCCACTTCCTAGGGTGGTCTAAAATTTTTAATTTAATTGAAAAATAATGTTCACAGTTATATCTATATTGATTCACACTGAGAGACACTTCTTCTCTTTCACAGACAACAGTTTGCTGGTGTGAGCAGCAGGTGTCTCATTTACCTTTACAGTGTATGAACTATTTAGGAGCAGAATTGTATTTGTCC
Organism: Columba livia; assembly: GCF_036013475.1. Lineage (NCBI taxonomy): Eukaryota > Metazoa > Chordata > Aves > Columbiformes > Columbidae > Columba > Columba livia. The sequence goes on from NC_088604.1 coordinate 66,702,721, forward strand.
CAGGCTGTCACATAGAATTTAATGAACTTGACTCATCATGTGGCATTGCATTAGAACAGGAATTATAGAATCATAGCATCACAGAATTACAGAATGGTTTGGGTTGGGCTGGGACACCTTCCACTAGACTAGGCTGCTCAAAGTCCCATCCAGCCTGGCCTTGAACACTGTCAGGGATCCACAGCTTCTCTGGGCAGCCTGTTCCAGTGTCTCATCACCCTCACGTGAGGAATTTCTTCCTTCTATCTGAACTACATCTACCCACTTTCAGTTTAAAGTCATGACCCTTCGTTCTATCACTACATGCCCTTGTAAATAGTACCTCTACAGCTTTCTTGTAGGACCCCTTTAGGTATTGGGAGGCTGCTATAAGGTCTCCCCAGAGCCTTCTCTTTCCAGGCTGAACAACCTCAAATCTCTCAGCCTGTGTTCATAGAAGAGGTGCTCCAGCCCCTTGATCATCTTCACAGCCCTCCTCTACATTCACTCCAACATGTCTGTGTCCCCCTTATGTTGGGGGTCCCAGAGCTGGACACAGTACTCCAGGTGGGGTTACATGAGAGCAGAGTACAGAGGGAGAATCACATCCTTCAACCTGCTACTCACAGTTCTTTTGATGTAGCCTGAGATACAGTTGGCTTTCTGGGCTGCAAATGCACATTGCCAGGTCATGTTGAGCTTCTTATCAACCAGCGCCCCTTTCTCCACAGGGCTGCTCTCAATCAATTCTCTGCCCAGCCTGTATTTGCACTTGGGATTGCCTTGACCCATGTGTAGGACCTTGCACTTGTTGAATTTCATGAGGTTTGCACAGGCCCAACTCTCAAGCCTGTCAAGGTCCCTCTGGATGGCCTCCTTTCCCTCCAGCATGTTGACCACACCACACAGCTTGGTGTCCTTGGCAAAATTGTTGAGGGTGCACTCAATCCCACTGTTCATGTTGCAATAAAGATGTCAAACAGCATCAGTCCCAATACCAACCCTAGGTGGGCAGAGACTGTTATCTGTTATTCTTTTGCCGAGATGTAAACTAGGACTTACAATTGACATGGTCGTCATTTTGTCACACAGGTAGGCATATCAAGAAACACGGCTTATTGGATTCAGGGTATGTTTCTGGGACCCTTTGTAATATTAATTTTAGCAGAAACAGTTCCCTGCTGTCATTTCATTATGTGTGTTAGATAAGAACCTAATTCAAACACATTTTTGCTAATGACAATATCCCTACACATACTGAGTTATAATAACAGGTGCTGCAAGGGCAGATAAACATCTAGAGGGTATTTATAGCTCCTATATATCTGAAATATCTTCAAAAAATTGGAAGGATGGTAAGAACAAAATCTTTACTGCCCATAGGTTTTTAGTGTTTGTTTCCAAAGTGAATTCTTTTACAGATTCCAATGCTTAAGAAAAATAATTCAGAGCCACATTATAACAGGATTTTTTGCAATCTAATGCACTAAGTCTGGATTACTTCATTTTTTTTCCAGACTTGTATCTGGTCTACCAGGCTAGTAATGAACAAATAGTCTTTGTGGAATCATACGCCACAACAGATAACATTTTGGTTTGATTTAGTTAGGTTTACTGTCCATATACTCCTTAATTTTCATGACTGTATTTTTTTGATAGATGAACAAATTGAAACTTCTTTCATTTTTCTAGGAAAATGACAGTAAAAGTCTGCTTTCTGAGTCACATCACAGGAAAATGAGTAATGTGAAGCAAAACAACAACAAATATTTGATCTTTATGGCCCCCATCATCAGTTTTCTAGTTTCATAAAAAATACAGAAAAGCAAAACCTTTTCTGAAGTTTAGAACAAGAGGAAATCCTATGGGGAAGGTTAAGAATGGAGGCATGATGAACAATTGAAGGAAACTGCTTTTCAGTTGTCATGAATGTTTAATCCTTTCTTCCTCTGACTGACAGGATCACACCATAGTCACGGATTACCCATTTATTCTTATAAATCCAATAAGCTTGGAATGCAACTCATGAGGAAATTTGCCAGACTTGCATTTCTCTGTTATAGTACTTTTGATTTGCCCAAGGAAAATCAAAATGCACATAGTGTCAGAATGTTTTAAAGTATATAAGGCGAAGATAAATCACTCGGAAAAGTACAAAGAGTGCCAAAATACCTCTTGACACTGTAAGTAAATGCTTCGAAGACAATAAAGTCCATGGGCAATGTCCTGTAGGACAACTTAGCCTGCTTGGTTCTGTTATTATTTATTATTCTTATTATGGTTTTCCCAAGGCATCCCATATGGCAGTCACCACTCTGTTGTACTCAAGCACTGTAGAAACAAATTATAGTGACACAATATCATTTGCATTTCTTCTTTGTTGTGGAAATGATTGTTTCCTGTACACTCCAGTAAAACATCATATTGAAAAGCAGAAGTTCAAGCCTCAGTCATCAATATTTTTGGATGATTTTCTTTGCCCTTCTCCTGAGAGCAGTGTTCAAGGTTTAAAGGCATTTCACAGGGTGAGTATGTGGCAAGACTGTCGTTCTTGCCTTGCATGTCAAGCTGCAGCTCATTAGACCAGGCCCATTACCAAGTGCTGCAAAGACAAGATGCTGACACCAAGCTGTTTGTCTGTCTTAGCTTAAGCAGAGAAGCTTTCAAAAACAAAAGCAGGTGCTTGATCAGTTTTTAGTGGGGAAAAAAGTGCCTTGTAAAGGAACCTATATTTCCCTCAGCATTCCCATGAGTCCCAGAGAATTTCTCTCCCAAACTAACTAGAGAAATTTTGCTCTGACGAAAGACTGCAGTAGTAATTTCTTCCACATATGCCTTCTTTCCTATTGCAGCAAATCTAGACATCTCAGCTCTCTTCAGAGCCACAAAATGTCCACACCTTTGCTCTCACTCATACAGGCGTCCTAGCCACCCCGACAATCCCTGCTACTCCCTCTCTCCTGAGCACCCACACTATCGTCTGTACTTGTAACCACCAGGCAGCTGAGCACCCCAATCCCACAATAAGCTAGCTGGAGAGATCCACAGAGAATGGAAAAGCAATTACAGTCCTTTGGAAACTGGTGGATAATTAATTTAAGCATTTTCTGTTGCAGGTCATTACTTTTTACTGCTCTCAGGTGGCTTGCTGTTATGGAGAGTAAGCTTAATAAATTTTAAACTGCAAGGACCAGGAGTTGTGAACATGAGTATCCAAGCACAGAGTAACTGAAAAAAAAATCCAGATGTAGAAAATAATTTATGGGTAAGTACAAGGAGCTTAATACTGGTTTTGTGTGCACTTTCACGCATGCTTTCAGTTTTACGCTGATGAAACTTTCAGTAGAATAACTCCTGATTCATTCTTGAAAAAATTTGGAGAATGAGCACTTCTAAGATTTAAGACTTCTTAAGCAGATTTTCAGCATAGAGAAATCTGCATCAGTAAATTGAGTTACATCGACTTACAATTATGATCTGAACAATTAAAAAGATCAGGAAAGAAAATTATGAGAGATTATGAAAATGTAAGAAAACAACTTACAAAAGCAAAGTATATATTACCTATATATATAAAATAGCTTAGAAATGTAAAGCAGTCAACAATATGACTAACTGGCATAGACCAGTCAAACAGAAGAAAGCAAGCATTCAGTAAGACTAAACTGTGGAATCAAAGGACATACACCAGAAATGATTGCAGACCCTTTCAATTAAGATCACCTGATCTTAACCAAAGAGCTCTGAACTGATAAGGTCTGTCACAACAGGGCATGGATTGGGATTTAAAAAATAGGCAATATTGTGGAGAATTCATTAACTAGATAAACATCAGAAGTGGTAAAGGGAACCAGTACCAGGAGAATTAATGTCAGCAAAAATACTTCCACTTTCCAGTTTTGAAGACAAAGATAGTAGAGACAAAGACAGTTCCATGTCTTTTGAAACAATGAGTGTTGCCAGCTCTCAGGAATATATTATGAAAGATTCTTTCTTGGTGATAGCAACCTATGTCTATTTCCAGATAATACCAGAGAAAATACCCTCTGACTGGCTGATCAATCACTTACTGCTTCCCTCTTTTAAAGAACACTCAATAAACTAAGCAGGCAGACTTTGCATTCCTACTCCTCAGTGACAGAAAGAAATCTATTTAGATTTTCCTTGGGATGGGTCAAGCTGACTGGAGTTGGGCTGGGAATTTTGAGATGAGAGAGGAGGGATGGGAAGCATCTAATATGGTTTGCATCAGAAGACAAGAGAAAACAACTCCTAAGGATTCAGGAAAGATCAATTCTGTGTCCTCCCTAGTCTACTCTGAAAATTATCAGGTGGTTCATCTCTAAAGCTGCAAGCTAAGATGTAGATTGGAGGACAGAAGAACCTGGTAGGCTCTACCGTACATTCAGGACTCAGAGTTCAGGTTCAGCTTGATCAACAGAGCTATTTGTGGGACTACAGAGAGTTCAAGATTGTTGGACCTCTGGACACATTACCTGATTTGTGGTTAAAAGTCCAGCATAGTTTTAGAATCTTGCACTTAGCCCTATGTTCTTCCAGAAACTGGCAAAACAAAGCAAAAAAACCTTTGGAAAGGGACAGGTGGAGCTCTTGAATCAAAATATAGACCTCAAAAAATAATTAAAAATGCCTCAGTGTCATTTGGTTCTTCAGCATTATATCTCAAACCCTGAAATTTATAATATTGAAACACTGAAGAATGCAAAATCACAGGGCCTGGAATTGTTAAAGCCTTGGCAGAAACAAAATAACCAGAAAGAATTCAGTGCAAAAGGCAGATATGGTCAGCTCTACGTAAGTCTTACAGTCCCACTTGTGCAAGCCACTACTGACCGCACTGCCAACTCTTTTCTGTGTCCAGAGGATACGAGTCTGTAGCAAGTCTGTGCTGCAGAGTATTGGTGGTCCAGGTAAATCTGTGGCAGGTTGCCCTTTTATTTCTGGGGTGCTGGACTTAGCATTAGAGGTTTCAGTCAAAGTGGTGGCTGGTATGGTCATCCCTATCAATGCAACCTGGCCACAAAATCAGGACAATCTGTTCTGGTAGATTTTTATACCTGCTCTTAACTCCTTTTGTAAAAATCATGTAAGCAACAAAAAACCCTGCCTTTGGAGAACTCACAACTTCTGAAATCTCCAGAGATAAGCACATAGGACCTAGAAGCATCTAAACTTTAATCCCACAAATTTGACTCACTCTGACTCTGACAGGCAAACAGCTCTACCAAAATCAAAGTGCATAGTGTTCCCCATATGGAGGGCCAGTTTTAGAGAAGGTGCTATTGACAATTTAAAGGAAAACACTGCAAGGATATAAATCACCAGTAGGCTGTCTGATCTTCTCTTTCAGCTATAAATCTTAATTTTTGGAGGTCAGACAGACACAGTTAGGAGAGATTTTTGTCAAGAGAAGCACTTTTCCATAAGCTTGTTTGTCCTCCCAAGCATGTTATTTAGCAATTATTTCCTCTAGATAGGAAAAGATATTCACCCAAAGCAGTGAGGGAGCAGGAAAGAGTTTCTCTGGGGACTTTTTGTCCTCATGAAGGAGCAACTGATGGTAGGACAAGGGGTAATGGGTACAAACTGGAACACAAGAGGTTCCACTTAAATTTGACAAGAAACTTCTTCTCAGTGGGGGCAACAGAACACTGGAACAGGCTGCCCAGGGATGTTGTGGAGTCTCCTACTCTGGAGACATTCAAAACCCACCTGGACACGTTCCTGTGTGGCCTCATCTAAGTGTTCCTGCTCCAGCAGGGCGATCGGACTAGATGATCTTTTGAGGTCCCTTCCAATCCCTAACATTCTGTGATTCTGTGTGATTCTGTGATATTTACTAAATAATTATTGTGATGAATTTTAACTATATTCTGTATTGTTGCCTTGTAGTTCAGTATTTTCCTGAAATGAATGTTGCAGTGCATAAGAGCTGTAGTGTTGAAACTACCTAATGTATTCCTAAGTCACAGTTGAACAGAGGAGACATCCAGTGAAAAAAAATATTCAGACATTGTAAGGATGAAAGACTCGCATGAAATGCAGCCACCTTCAGGATAAAGCACAACACTGTGCAACAGCGGGCAGAGACATTTCAAGGCAAGAGATGAATAACGTATAATCTTAGAAAGCAAATAAAAGAGTTTTGTGGGCACACTAATTTACTCTTTCAATATTGCTTGGTCTTTCTACAGGCCCACTAGAAATCCTACAATTTCATTCTTAGATTTGATCTATCAATTCAAGAAGTGTTTGTTCTTAGTCAAATTCCTGTATGTTTCTGTATACGTGTGATTTGTATACCATCATTTTTCACTGTCTCTGTATTCTTTTTTACTCTTCCTTCTTAAACTCTTCTTTTAAACAAACTTTGTTTTTTATGGAAGTTGAAATATTGTTTTAAACAACACCATCTGATAAAAAAGGCTCTTTACACTTCACCTCTTCATAGAAAGCACCAAGGTTCCTATTCATTACGTGTTATTTGACAAGACATAAGATTTTCACACTCCTGAATGAAAATTACCATGATGAAAAGCACTAATGTCTTATAGAAGAATCCTGACACTGCTGAGAACTTCTGGTGCTACCTGTCAACATCAAAAGGTAGAAAATAATACCTGATAAGATAAATTGCACAGAGATGATGGAAGTTCTCATGAATACCAAGATGCTGTTCTTACCTAATGAATTTAATATATGTTCAAAATTACATCAGAAAAGACTTTGGATCAATTCTTTCACTCACACATAGTATACAGTGGCTCAGATACAAGTGTTGTCATTTAAAATATTTAACATATTTTAAATATTTTTTTAATAGTTTTTGATACATTTTGTATTAAGACCACTATAGAAGTCAGAAAAGATAGCTTTGGAACTGCGAGCATAATGGCAGTGACAGAGAATAGTCACTACCAGTCAGTCGATAGTCAAGTAATGATACTGATGGATAAGAATTCTAAATGTGTTGATTACAGGTCATGAAAAATCATGGGATCAGGGTTTCCTGCAGGTAGATATTGCATAAAAAGGGACATAAGCCTCACACTACATTCATATATTGTTTTTATCAACTGAAGGAAGCAAAAAGGTTCAAAAGCCAATTCTTCTTAAAAAATAATGCTTTACCAAGGGATACTGACTGATTTCATCTTCCTTCTCATGTCTTGGCAACATTAGGTTGGTTCCTGCCAGGCACTGTAGCTGCCTCAGGTGGCATACCGAGCTTCTCACTTCTTATTAAACATTCAGTTCTCTGTTTCTGTTTAGATGTTCTTTCAGATTAGACCTTACGAGACACCTCCACAACTTCTGATGTCTCCAATATTCCTGTGAGCCCTCTTTTCCTATGAGGTTAGCCTTTTACTTGAGTCTCCAAATCACCATTTTACTGTGACTGCTGACATACACTGTGGTTTCAGTCATTATTTTTACCACAAGGAATTGTTGTTTGACTATACTACTGTATTTCAGAGAAGTAATTATTTTATCTTTTGAAATATTTTAAGATAAATCAATTTTCTGTTCACATATATAATTCTGAACAAGTAAAGAAATGCAATTATTCTGCCTAGTGTCACATAACCAGAAAATAATTCACCAAGTTTTTATCACTTTTCCTAATGAGACATTTGTCCAGGTTTGCTTGAGGTGTGTGTCAGCTGAAATTCTGGCCAGTGCTGTTCAAATGCACTGTAGACAAAAACATCTTGTCTCTATTAGAATGTAAGGAAATTCAAAATAACTTCAGTTTTGGTACTTGAAAACTTCTTATACTGTCCTACAGCATCTTTTTAGCCCAACACTGAAGGAAATAACTTTTTTATATGGTCCACGTGGTGGCACCATCCGATCATGTTTGCTTTGTACTGCTGTTTTATGTCAAACACGTTACTTTCATCATGTTCAATCTGAATCTTTAAACAGATTATTTTTTTTTCAATTTCTAAGCTCATCTCCACAACACAGAGGAGCCTGGAGGCACAAGGGTGGGTGGAGGACTGTGGAAAAGTAAAGGGATAAGGAGGTAAAAATGTGTCCTGTGAGTAGGCTGCTGGTCAGTGAAATGGCTTGTCTGGCCATTCCCTGCACCGGACCAGTGCAGTCTGCCCCAACGTCTCATTAAACTTCTTTTCTAGCTATTTTACTGAGTAAGGGACTCCCTGTTCTGTGTGCAGGGGTGCGCACAGCAACTAGAGTGGGACCAGGCGCCATAGGGGTCCACGCATCTCTGTTGCCAGCACCTGCAAAGACTGTCAAATGTGCACAGTGTGCATGAATGTGAATGTCAACATATGTAAACACTAACAAACACCAAATACCATCAGCTGGAAAGTAGGCTAAGAAACTGAAGAGCCAAATATTAGTGTGTCTATGGTACTGGAAGGACCAGGGGTCTGAGTGTTGGCTACTGGAGGGACCAGAAATTCCAGGCCAGCTACTGGAGGGAACTTGAGATTCAAGTTGTTTGAGGTGCCCGTGTGTGTGTGTAAACCAGTCTGTATTACTAGAAGGAGTGGGGATGTGTCCTCAGGAGCTGGCATACCCAGGTGCTGCCAGCCGGGGAAACTGAAAGCCAAGGCCAGGCACTAGCCCAATTGAACATTTAAAGTCAGCTACTAGAGTGATCCAGTCTTTATGGATCTATATGTATTTGCATATATTTTCCACTAACAGGCTTTCACTCTGATCAGCCAGAAGGAAAACAGGATCAGGCCAGTCCTATCATTAGTGTCTGAAAGAGTGTGGGGATTTAGGTCCCTGTTGAACTGCACATGCAGCTACATGTATATGTGTAGGTAAATGGTGAGAATGCACTTATTGGGAGTACATACTCAGCCTTGCTACTGGCTGAACAAGGAGAGGTAGAACTGTGGCAACCTTACTGCTATTCAACTACTGGATTTGGCAGCTCCTAACATAATATATACAATCTTTAGATTGTTAGTATTTCTGCTTGCTTATGACCTTTAAATAATGACTTTTTAGTCCTATTTTAAACAATATTGGGCTCTCCACTTTTCATTTATATTTAGGAGTTTGAGTTTTCAGAAATATTTTCCAATCCAGTGTATCTTAAGAAGCATAAATGAGGAAAAATTGGCACAACAATAATTTCAAGTAGATATAATGAGTTTCTTGCAATAACGATGTAACTAACATTAGAAATAAATGCCATTTGTTTTAGCTCGACTCTTGCCATATGCTAGACTGAGCTCATTCTGTACATTTACAGAGCTTTAAATCCTAATTAGGTGTTTCTAAGCTGTCAGAAGTTTGTTAATTTCACTCACAAGAACATATACCCTGGTATTATGTACTAGTTTTGCAGATGATTTTTTTACTTGAATTTTTTTTTTCTACTCCCATTTCGCTTTTTTGTAATCATCCCATTACTTCCATTCATTTCAGCGCAATGCAAAGAAAGTTAAATGGTCTGTTGCTATACTTCATGTAATTCAGTATAGTTTGTGTTAGAGGGGATGTATTCTCTGGCTTCTAATTGTATCTTTATTGACAAAGTTTGTTCACTCACATTTTGTTACAATTAAATATAAAACATAAACACACATAACTATGTTGACATACAATGCACAAAACTTTTATGTAGAAAAATTCATACAGTTATACACTTACACTTGCTACAGTACACGGAAAGGAGATGTAGGACTGCACCCATCTCTCAGAACGTGTGTGGCAATGTTTTAATGTTGCACATCGATACTGTGTGGCAGTTTAGGACAGGAAGGAAGTGGCAACTACCCCTTGCTGCAAAACCTGCAGAAAGAAGGGTATGCTCTGTTGCTCAAACCAGTCTCAACATTCATGAAGTCGCAGCAAATGGACTCAGAAGACATCAGGACACCTAAAGAGATATCCTGTTCTGCACCCCAACAAAGTATCAAAAAAACAAAAATGCTTTCCAGGAAGGCGCTTGCCTAGTCTGTACTTTGAAATCTCCTGTGATGCAAATTTGACTTCCTCCTTACTGTATGTGGTGCAAAGCTTTATTTCCGCCTAAAATTTTCAGTTCTGATATGACAATCTCACCTGCTGCAAGTTAGGCACATTACTTCTTGTCCTATGCACTGCGGGACACAGAGAAGAGATTATTCCCTTTCTTTTGTAGTGCTTCTTTATGGTTTTGAATGCTTTTATATATCCTGTGGCTTTCTAATCTCTAGATTAAACAGCTAGTTCAGTCTTTTCATTTGAATCTTGCCTTCAGGACCCTCCACCATTCCCATGGCTGTCCTCTGGATTGTCTCTACTTGGTTTAGATATTTCTTGAAGTCTGGCAACCAGAATTGGACAAAGAACAGAGAGACACAACAGTGAGGCAAAATAAAATGCTACTTTAGCTTCTTTAAAAGCAGTATTTCTCTTCTGAGGAAGAGTGTCCTGACTTTTTCATTGCCAAAGACCCCACTTCTGTCTTGGCTAAAAGCAGCAGCAGCCCTCAGTGGTGCTGTGCTGTCCATTACACAGAGCCAGCACTGGTGATACTGGCCATATTTCCTTGTGGTTTGCAATGCTTTATCACAGTACTCAGAAGATGGGTTAGTTAGAGGAGGGAGACCATCCTTCAGAGCCTGGCTTGACTTGTCCATCACGGCAGCTCCTTTGGCTGCCACCTGTCCTTAGCTGGCAACTTCTTACCCAAGTGCTCTTCAAAGTGTGTTGCACACTAAATAATTTGCTTTGGACACAGTAAGAGGCCTCTAACTGCCTGTATTACTAGGCTTGACATTTTCTTTCTTGTCTCTACAGTGGAAGTAATATTTACTTCTCACCTTAATCAATGTCATCATACAGTAAAGAATCCTCATCTAATATGACTCCTTAACATTAAGCATATTTAAAACCATAATGGAATCAAGTATATGCTTAAAGTAAAGATGTCATTGATTTAAAATAAATAAAAATATCTAAACGTGTTTCTAGCTTTTCCTTTCCAAAAATTCCCAGTCATAATGGCAGAGCATGCATGGAAAGTGAGGTGATCTCTTGCCAGAACTGCTATAGATTAGCAAATATAATCCTCTTTCCTTCCAGAAGGTCTGTCTCCAAACATCCTAGTGGCAACAATTTATTATTTTTTTAACAATTAAATGCAAAATAAGAAAAGTAATGATGGTAAATTGTAGTGCATTCCCTAGGGTTTTGAAAACATTTTTTATTTTTTTTTCTCAAACAAAAAAATCTGAGTAGGTACGGTGAATCCTACAATGGCTGCCACCTTAGTTTGGAATGTATTTTTTGTACAGGGTGGACTCCAGCTCTATACATAGCTGGAGTTGATTATTTGGTATAAGAACAAATAGGATGAACTGGAGTGGCATTATATTCTCGTGAAACAGATGAAGAGGAAGATATTTAAATAAGCCGCATCTTCTTTTCTGCGTATTAAACTCAAAATAGCTATACAGAAATCAGTAAGGTTTCTGTGGGTTTCCTGCTATAACGGATAGGCAGAACATACCTCAATCATTTTAGCTGAACATTTAAAACATACAAGGTAACACATAGTGCTGCCATCTTAAGAATGAAGGAAGCTTACACTAGCAAGTACTCTCCTTTGCATTGCTTCAAATGATAGTAGTAGTATCATATGAAGTCTAAGTTATTGTAGTGACGATGTTCTCTCTCATGTTAATACTCATACTCTTAACCTAGGAAGATAAAATGGCATTTTCTGAAAGAGACAGCAAAGTGAGGAATTTATTCAGCAAAAAGGCACATGTGGAAAGGGGAACTTCAGAAGCATATCACTATCTATTTTCTTTCCCATCTTTGATGCTGCAACTGGCATGGGGTAAGACAAAGAAGCAGGACAAACAATTAAAAAAGAAGACTGGGTGAAAAAAAGCTTTATGGTTCCCCTCCTGCACAAAAAAACAAACCAAAACCAAACCAAGCAACAAAAAACCACCAATCAAACAACAACAACAAAACAACAATAAAACCTAAAATGAACCAATCAGAACCAACCAACCCAAACAACAACAAAAATCCCACAGTCCTCAAGAGGAGGAAAATTTCAGGTCCAATATGCATGGCTACACTCATTGCCAGGAAGAGAGAATTTTTGTGAGTGGCTGGGGGTGACCTAGATACATATGCCCCAGGTTCACAAGAATCCTGCTGTAGCTTCTTCCACACAGTATCCTGGCTCCAAATGTGTGATCTGTAACTGTGTATTGTGTTGGGACAGGTGCCACAAGTGTAAGGGTTGATCTCACAAGGGTAGCACCGTTAACATGACTAGCACTAAGGGAAGGGACAATGCTGAGTAATCTCTGCTGCTGAACTCAGATTCCATCCATCCACTCAGTAAACACCATGCATGCTAATGTTGTAGAATCACTGCAGCACTGCCAGAAAAGATGAAAACTTAGAGCTACACTGGCACTGTTTCTCCCAGCTTCTACATTTCAGCTCTATATGAGTGTTTTTCTTCCACAATGATGCAGACCAGAGATGATCCATCTCTTAAGCAGAAAAATATCCTCTCTGTCCTGCATGAGGCTAGCCTTAACTATAACAATAAAAATGAAGGAGGGAAAAAGCATAACCAAGTCCCAGCATTTGTGCAACGTCTTTTGAAGAGGTAGAATCACATTTTATACTGGTGGCATAAGTATTGTTGCATGGCTAATGTGGTTTGAGCTCAAAAGTGGCAGACGGTCTTGCCAGCTCCTTCCAATATTTCTGTCCTGCTGCTGTTATGTAAGGGCCGGTGCCCCAGTTTGCTTGCGCAGCTCCCTGCCTTATGCACGATGATGCTCTGGAGCCTATGCCAAAGGTAATGCCCCACAGAACGCTATGTAATACAACAATAATAATAGCAATCTGACTAGTAATTAGCAGTGACAGCTCCATACAGTCATTCTCAGAAGTATTTTGGCTACTCGCTCGAGCACACTTCGGGGTATTTAGGCTCGGGGCTGAGGCCGGCACCGCATCCTCCGGTTCCACAGCACAGCGGCCAAAGCAGCCGCCCCCGGACAAGCTGCCCTGGCCCTGCTGCAGCCGCGGCGGGGCGGGGCGCAGCCCCCCCGCGATGCGCGCAAGGACAGAGGGGGCCGGGGCACGGTGGTGGGGGCCGGGCTGCAGCCTGGAGGAGGTGGTGGCGGCCGCGGCCTGGGAAACGCCGCAAGGGCACGATACGCACACAGCCCGCATAACCACTCCGCTCACCGCCCTCTTTTCACCCCCGCCACCCCCCACCTGCGGGGCGGGACGGGGCGGGGCGGTGCGGTGGGTTGTGCTCGGTAACCAGGGAGCCGCGGAGCAGCGCGGTGCGTTACGGTGCGGCGGGCGGAGGTAGGGAGCGTCGGCAGAAGCAGCAGCAGCTGCTCTGGGGCCGGGGCGTGGGGTTCCACGGGGCTGCGGGCGTTCGGTGGGGGCCGCCGCCTCAGAGGGTCCGGGTGAGCTTGTGGGTCACCGGCCGGAGCGTGGCTTGGAAGGAGGAACCCCTATGGGGAAGCCTCCCCGGGCTGCCTCCCAGCCGCCTTCTCCCTCCCTGCGTCAACCTGCCTTGAGGTTAATCCGAAACTCGCTGCCGTGATTGCGGAGTTTGCCCGTTTTCCTTGGTGGGTTTGACGTTTTGCTCTGTCTGAGCACGGGGGTAGGAAATCCCGGAGGAGGGCTGCGGTTCGCCTCCTGAAATGCACATGTGTGCGTTGCAGAGATACTCGTTTTTTATGCTCACTCACACACTGCAGGCCAAAATGTAGTTTATCGGGGAAGATGTGACCATTCACGTGCACTCCCAAGAAGCCAGTTTTAGGCTGGGTTGCATGCAGTGATGACGCAAAAAGGAAAAGTGCACCGCAATAAAGACGCATAGCCCATAGGCTCCCTGGTATGTGTGGTAACTCCCCAGAGGTAAAACCTGCTGGAATACTAACAGAGAAGGTTGTTACTAGGGTTTTGACAACCATATTTGCAAACATATGCATGCTAGGGAGAAGACCTTGCAAGGACTATTAGTAATCTGCTGAAATAGACCAGATTTTTCAAATTGGTGAGGAATTACTTATGTAAATAATCTATGTGATGCTGCGGGAAACTCCAGTGCTCATCACTGTGAGGGATTTTTACCTGTGTGGCTTGCAGGGAAGTAGAATGGGGTGTTTCTGGCTGCTTGCCAGCACTTCTCAAGTGCCGAGCCTGTTGAAAGACTCTTAACAGGCACACACTTTCCTGTAGTAGTACTAGTGAAGGACTGTTTGCTTTCTGTGATTTCTGGTAATTATTTTCAGGATTCTTGCCTGCACTTTAACACCTAAACAGATCCCAAGCTATAAATGCTGATGAACTATGTTAAAATATTGTCACTGGACAGAGAATACCAGGGCACTGTGTTTTTTAATTGGTAAACAGAAATGCTTTTTTGTGTATTGTACTAATTTTCGTGTGCTGACAAAATTGGTTTATGGGGTACAGCACTAAAATTTGTAGAGTTACTTTTTTTGCTGGTAGGAGTCCGTATCTATTGTCATATGGGATGTCTATCACATTCCTTAAAGTACTGAAGTTTCCCCTGGAAAAAGGAGCTCTCCAGAATGAGCATGGTGCTGCATGTTGGAGGGATTCAATTCTTATATTTGCAAACTCCGCTAGATGTAAAAGTAGAAGTAATAATCTCTCCACTTCCCTCCTATTCTTTTAATTCCTGTTCCCAGCATCTCGGTTGGTTGGTTGATTGGTTTGTTTAACATTACCTTCAGAGATCATATATACCAATGGCAATTCTGTGTTGCTGAGTATAAAATATCAATTAATAGGTATTAATCACTGTGGAACCCAAATACATTTGTGACTTTTTAAATGTTATTTTATTTTTACTTTAAGTAATTGTGGTATGTGCCAGTAATGATTTGGACTGATGCATTTAATACATGCACAAGAATCTCATCATGACTGTACACCTTGATGCAGCATTACTTTCTCTTAATTAAATAGGAGAATCCTCAAAGGATTTTTTTTTGTTTGTTTGGTTGGGTTTTTTTCATTTGGGTTTTTTTTTTTTTTTGTGCTTTGGCACCTTAAAAGCATCTTCTGCAAACTTCACTGGAGCTACAGTGAGTTAGACAACCTGCCAGCAAGTACACTGCTCAAAGAAAGTAACACTTTGATACTGGGTCAGACAGAGCAGAGGTGCACAGGGAAGGAGGAGCAGCACTCTGCCAGTATTTAAACGCATCTGGGGAGAAGGTGAGCGTGCCTGGCCCTGAGGAGGATCTCCTTGGGTAGGGCACTGAGCAAGGTGTGAATCCCCAGAGAACTTCCAAGACTAGTGCAGTGAGAGTGATCACTGTGGGTCTACAGGGCTTCCGTGGATCGGGCCCCAAGAGATGCATGCATATATTCACCCTTTGGACAGACACCACGTTAACCCATCTCAGTTACACTTTGTTAAAGGAAGTCAGTTGTGACTCATTTGTTTGTTTGTTTGTTCTTTTTTCGGTTTTATGTTGTTGTTGTTGTTGTTGTTTTTTCTTTTGCCATACTGGCTGTAGTTATTGGGAAAGAACATACCTCAAACATAAATGATTCCATACTTCCTTGTTACCATGGCTAGCGACAAAACTTGTTTCTCCTTAGAGGTCACAAAAATAAGAGCAGCAGTGTATCTCTGAAGCAACTGAACTTTTGCCTTTGTTTCACTCAAAGGCACAGGTTTCATGGGGAAAACAGGAGTGTTTCTCTTTTCCATTCATATGTCAGCTGTATTTGCCCCTCGCTCACAAGCTATTCTTCAGCTAGGCTTTCTTGCTTGGGAGATGTGCAGAAATACCAAAGAACTGACGCTTACTTTCTTATCTCAAACTGTTTGACCCACCCTTTCCTGAGATGCTTTCGTGTTTTCTATTTTAGTGGTCTTTCGTTTGTTTGTTTATTTTTTTTTTTCTCCTACAGATATGCTTCTGCAAAAGCCTTCTGCTATAGGTCATATTATGCCACAGAAATCATAGGTGGCATATCCGTATTAAAACAGAAAAAACAGAATGGCTCTCCTACCGTTAACCAGCTTACATATTATATCTGAACTTCACTCTGTCCTATTTGCTTGTGTATCATGACCTCTGATCTTAATCTTGGCCTGTTTTTGCACAGATAGTAAGCTCTTTGAGGCAAGGATTATATCCTGTGTTTGTAGGAGGTAATGAGCTACTGATCTCAGTCTCCTGCTATTACCAGCATCTATATAAACTATAATATATTCCTGCAGAATTTCAATAGCAAGACTACTAAACTGTAGCATACATTGTATTTAACATTTTGTAGAAGAAAGACAGTGAATGACCTTTCTTTGAATATATCTAACAATATGTGTTCTGCCATTAAAAAAAAAAAAAAACAAAAAACGAACAACAAATCTCTGCTTTCTGTTTTCTCCTAGAACACTTCACATTTTTTTTTTGTTCAAATGGAATTACAGCTTTCCAAACAAGAATCAGAGCATCACACCACTTCATTTTTGCCCATCCCCCGAAACACAATAGAAAGTAGAAAAGAAAATGCTTATTTGCTGAAATGTAAATACATGCATAGCATGTGCATGACTAGGGTCCTACAAATAATTTTTGAATACCAGAGTACAGTTATAGGTAAAGCATAGAAAAATTGTGTGCCATATATGCCACAGATTTAAATGTCAGATGTGCAAATTACGTTAAATCTTCCAAATTATTAGTTGCTGTTGCAGACCCTCAACCTTATGAAGAACTTTTGTTCAGCTCCAAACAAAGACGAAGCATAACTAGAGGAACCAAAATAATTTGGAGCTCCAGAAATGATCTGAATTCTCTCTCTCATCCTCCCTATGCTCCCCAAGAAAGACAAATTTCAGTACCTCAAAGTAACTACTGCACATCAAGTCAGTTTGGCATTGGATGGTCAGTGAGATCATCTCGTTTTAGTGTTCCTGTTTCAATGTGTTTGTTGTCAATTGTTGTAATCTGTCTCTTCTTCCACCCTTTTCTATTCAAAAGCAATCCATGCAGTTGCAAAAAGGAAGCAGAGAGTGAAGGTGTTAGGATTCAACTATCAAAAACACCTTTCAGAGCCAGAAGTTTTTTTTCCATTATCTTATGCAGTGCACAGTTATGTCCCATTGGACTTGGGAAAGTTCCAGTATGCACCGACTTGTGGTACGTTGTGTTTAAGCAAACAACCACAGATGTCCAATTCAGCCATCTGTAACAATCATCAAAGGGACTCTTCTGCTGGCCTGGATTTTGGAAGACCATTGAGGTGGTACCACATTTTCTTCGAAGATAGTATAAGAATAGTTTTGGATCATTCTACCCCACTACTTCATCCTAGCTCCTGATTTTAATATGTCCAGTAGGCATTACCTGTAGCTTGACAGATTTATTCCAATAAATTTACAAATGGATTCTCAATGCACCAGCTACCAGTTTTCAGTATTCTAGGATTAATTTTTTAAGTTCTTCCATTTTTAATTTTGATTTCAGGTGATGCTGTTTCCATTTCTGCTGTGGCTTTGTCTATCAGAATTGTCTTCAGTAGAAAAATCAGTATAATACTAACTGAGGCAAATTAATCTCCACTTATCTTATTTTCTACTTTCTTTTTATTTATCTGGCTAATAAACATTTGCTTGCTGTCTTCCTAAGTCTAGCTCAGCTGGTCTTTCAGCATGTCTCTCTTCATCCCTGTAGACAGCATACACCATGGCAGAGCTCTTCTCATTCTTTTTTTTTCTGCCCACTTATTTCTAAGTGATGACTTTTCCAGTTATGTCTGGAGCAGTTTTATTCTGCCCTGAATAGATGTATTATTACTGGACCTTGGACTTCAGGAAATGCCCAGCCTGCTTCACAGGGGAGATGCTGTGCTCTTCAGTCTAGTTGACTTCTGTAACTGATTTCCCTTTTGTTTATTTTTAAGCACTCTCTCTTTTGATCACCCCTTGAACTTCTTATGTGCTTTGGGTTATTCTTCTGATATTTTCGGCTACATCAATCACTTCCTTAGTCAGAGCTGTTTTATAAGATTAGCACTTTTTTTTTTTTTCACACTACTAACTAAAACCCAACCTAAAATAGCTAGTTCAGTGATATTTGATGTTTAAAAATGCAGTTATGACCTTCAGAAAATTCTGGTTCCTACTTTCATGTGAATCATTTATTCCTGACTGACATCAGGGTCACTGCTGTCTGATAGAATTGCATCCGTTCCAGCAGCTTCTCTTGCTCTGACAGTACTTCCGATATATCTTATGTTTCAGAAGCAGAACCTGTGGATCAAAGTGGACCTCTAGCACTGCAGCACTAAAGCATGTTCAGAAATTCTTTCCTGGAAATGTTTGTTTGACTTGATCAGTTCTGTACCACTGTTTTTCACCAGGGAAATCTCCCTCTTTATTAATATATAATGGCGCTCCAGCACCTGACCTTATTTCTGTCATTCCTGGGATTCTGTTCCGTTCATGTCCTATAGTTATTTTAGTTATTCCACTGTATTTCTTATATCTGTGTAACGTTTGAAAATTACTTCTAGCTGCAGGAATTCCTTGAATTTATTACTCTGGTTTTTGTCCTCTCAAATATCTCTTTTTGATACGTCTCAGATTAGAAATAGTTCTTTCACAGCCTGCCACCTATTTCTTGCTTTTGTTAATAATTTTATTTGCTCATCTGTGTTTATTCTTGTTTTTCTGGAGTTTCTTTATCCATTGCTGCTAAACTGGAGATTATAGAAGACTGAAATTCTATTTTCAGGTACTACCATGCTTTACACCAGCAGCAGTCTTTGCCAGGCTGCTATATGTGGCAGCAACCTGGTGTAGTGGGAATTTGTAATTTGTGCTAGGATGAAGGAGAGTTAGAGATTTTTTTTCACCCTGGTTTTGGTCAGGTTTATCTTCAGCCATTGTTGTACATCTTATATGTTGTCTGCACCTGAGGTCTCTCTGGTTTTCTGGAACTGCTATGCTGACAGGCCTGTCTGTTTTTTCTTTAATATGTTTTATAAACTTTAATAAAAAAAAGATAAAATACAACTTGGTCTTGCCAATGGTATTCTAGGTTTACCAATAAAAGGAAAACATATTATTTTTTTTAATTGCACATAATTCAAAGCAGTCCTTAGCACAATGAAGAAATGAGAATTAGGCTAGGGACCAGGAAAAGTTAACCTGTAGTATATCTAGTGTTTTTCTTATCTCTTCCGTAGAACTGACAGATTACTTTTCTGGCTTTTGAAAAGAGAAACAATAAAGTACAGTGGATTGTAAACTGCATATTACTATAGCTAATTGCTAGGCCTAATGGTTTTTATATGACAGAAGAAGTTAATGTTTCCACTTTTTAATCTCAAAAAAAGAGTACTGGGATATTAATGTAAGAAAATGGTGTCAGTGTAACTTTATCCACTAAATACAGATAAGTGGCAAATGTAATACCACCCCCCCATTTATATGCAAAGCCATTCTGTTTCACTCTTGTGTATTCATTCCCTGTAGGTTCTGACCAAAATATTAATAATTATTAATAATGAATAACCACTTGTTGCATGCTAAAGCAGTGAATAGCTCATCTAGTCGTTCAGGTTTATTTCAGGCTAAGATTTATAATATTTAAGCTGTATACTTTTCCTAAAACGTGTGCATTTTGAAAGCATCGGAATGTCTGAAGATACATCTTTGTGTCTGGCACTGAAATGAAAAAGTAATTTGATTTATTACAAATTATTTTGTTTAACAGCTATGAGAATATTTAATTAAGATTTCAGTGTTTACAAATCTGAAAAATATAATCTTTCATTGGTTAAAAAAAAAATAAAAAAATCTTTTGTTATACCCTTTGACTATTTGTAGAAGTCAGGAAAAATTTCCCCTCTGCATTTCATGGAATAGCTGACTGTGCATGTAGGTTTTTTGCTCTATAGAGCTTTAGATGTTGGCTGAAGTCAGGTGAGAAGGGTACATCAAGCTTTGTTTCATCTGTTTCACTGATGTCTTTGCTATGCTCCAAGCTGCCGTTTTCTGCTTGTTGTAATGACAGTGCACATGAGAATCTTTCCGTACCACCTGTAGTAACTTAGTTTCTTCTTTAAATGAGTTAATTCCCCTGTTTGCAAAGAAGCTTTTGAATGAGGAGCCATATTTAGAACTGCAGATTCTTCTTATGCAGCATATAATTTCATATCAACTAGCTAAATTATTAATTTCAAGTCTGCCAGTTATCACCGCACAGTGACTCAGCCTGCTGTATCAGTAGCTTGAACCTGTATCTTCATTACAATTTCCCAGACATTTTTAACTTGGAGTTAGATCAGTATCTTCCACAGCTCCTCTAATTCCGCTCATGTACAGCTGATTTACACCAGCTCTGTCACAGTGTGAGTGGGCTGGCATTCTGATATCACTACTGCTGTTTGCCAAAAACCAGTCAGACGAGGCATTTTTAATACCCCTTATCTCTGCCCAAAGATTGGTCTAGCAGCTTGCTATTAAAAGTTGCTGTACCTCACTTACATTACCACTCAAAATATTAGCAGTGCCACTGCTACACAAGCAAGGCTTCATTTAACCTACCTTGTTATGAATATTTCTGGTTTGAATGGGGTTAAACAACCTGATGTTTCATTTAAATAGTGCCAAGGAAGCAAATTTCACCGAACTGACGTATGTGGACATGAGCAACAGAAAACCTCTCCCTCCTCTCCATCCACCAAGTTGTGCACCATTTGGTGTCAGCTGTGGAAGAGAGTCCTGGTTGCCAATGCTCTGTGTGGCAATTCAGCAACACCAGGGGACCATCAGCCCCAGTTGGTGCTGCAGCCAAGAGGTGTGATGGTGGCACCTGCTCGTGCCAAGCTATCAGAAGGATGAGACCTCCCAGCTGCCAGGGCTCCTTTCCATGTTTGAGAGATGGTGACTGATGTGCTCAGTCTCAGTGCACCGC
Source organism: Columba livia (assembly GCF_036013475.1). Taxonomy (NCBI): domain Eukaryota; kingdom Metazoa; phylum Chordata; class Aves; order Columbiformes; family Columbidae; genus Columba; species Columba livia. Next base: position 66,723,669 of record NC_088604.1, read on the forward strand.
AAGAAGTGTGCAGGACAAACCTGGGAAGGAAGAAGTGGGGAGGGAAGGGACAAGGCACCTGCAGGAGGAAACGATATGAGCATCCAGATGTCTTGTGCAAAGTGTAGACATAAGCAAAAATAGCAGTAATGTGGAGTGGGTACCAGTGTGAGCATGGCCACAGCATGCAGGAGCACAACCTATGCACATGGGTGAACTTCCCGATCCATTCTTCAACTTGCTCTGTCAGAAGTGCGATTCCCTCAGCTCCACTCATTTAAAGCCAGCTTGGGTCTGCTGGCCTGATCAGTGCTTACCTATCTGAAATACAAAGCAAGCATTAGGTAAAAACAGCAGTAAGAGGGAAAGCAGGGAGTTCCGTGGATCAGGCAGTGTTTGAAGGGTCAGAAAGGGAGATGTTGAAATGTGATTTCCTCTGGCAGCCTTTACATGTTAACACAGCTCCTTTGGGACAGTTCAGTGTGCCTAAAGCTGTGCAGCCTAGACGCTCATCTGCCTGATATTGGAGGACTATGTTCTCCATCAGATCTTGATACCAGGAAAAGAGGAAAATGCACACCACCAATAAAATCACTCATATATTGGGTATCAATACACTGCATACCATCTTGAATTTCGGATGCACTGAGCATGTGTAGTATGAATTTAATTATTCTTGGTGTCTTTATGCTCAGTTCTTTCTTAAAAGGAAAACAATGGCATATATAATGTGTACTTGTTCCTCAGATGATGTTATTGATAACATTATCTGAAGAATCTAACTGTATTTTTTTTAGACCAGATTTATGGTCACATAGATGTTATTATAATTACAGTAATGTTATGTAGAAGTTCTAGTTCTCAGCTTTTGATATTAAATGACCCAAAATACATCATCATCATCATATACTAGAAAAATTAATGCAAATACAAATTTATTTAATGATAAAGTAAATTAATCTCAGTAGTTCGTGTTAGAGCACATAGTCCAGTGGAGTTAGAGAATTATCTTGATCAATGACTTACTATTACATGCTCCTTTCTAGCATGCTGAGATAGAATGAAAGTTGTACAGCTTTTAGATTTTGCAAGTGGTTTCATTTTTCCTCTTATGCGTAAATATTATTTACATTAAAAATATACTGTATTACTTTTAATATGTATACCATTATTGTTATTTCTAAACCAACATCCACAACCATCCTTAGGAAAGCGTTGATGTCTGGTGCATTGCCAATTATTTTTAATGATTTGTTTTTGCAGCTTCATTCTGCTGATGATTGCCAAGCAAGCTTTCACCATTAATAATGTCTCTGGCTGAGCTGTACAGTATGCACAAAGCATACCATACTTTACAGGTTAAAATAGCTATTAAGACGCAGACCTCTTAGTCTTGCAGGTCTCATAAAAGTTTCTTCTGAGCTTAGTACTTTCTTTCCCAGGTGCTGAGGTTGCTCACCAGTGCTGTTCCCTGGCCCTGCAAGGGCTGGCGTGGGCTGGAGGCATCTGACTACCCCAACCATGCTGAGGGCTGAAAGCTAACAGGGAGCCCTACGAGATCCTCATCTCACCAAGGTCAACGGCTTGGAGGCAAACTTCTGTCAGGGAAAGTGGACTTGCTGCAAAGAGATCATGGCCTCATCCCGACTATCAGCAAGATCGAGGGATATTGCCAATGTCATGCAACGACTTCAAGGTAAGAGACTCACTCAGGCTGATACTCTCTGCCATCCATTCAATAAAAGGAAGTTCCTGGTTTTTACTGTAGTGCATGGTCAGGACAATATTTCTGCAGTTTAATAGCTGTTCTAAACTTATCTACGGGAACATGTTTGTAGTATATCTGGAGGGCTCTGATTATATGAGTCCTTTAGAGTATAGCATTAGTAGTGGTGTTTAAAAACAGCCGGTATGAATGTGGATCCATGGGGCAGGACACTGAACTGAAGATTCAGACTTTGGTTTTGTTTCTCCCATGTGACCTGATTATCCATAATTTTTCTCATAGAAAAAATAATAGAAATTGTATCGATCCTCTTCTCAGCTAAGAAGTCTAGAGGTAGATCTGCTCCAGTGATAAACTAGTATTTATTGGTTTAGGCAATACTTGCTGTCTCCAAAAAAGAACTGTAGCTCATTGTATTGTTAAGCATTGAAGAATTCATAGGTCAATGAGCCAATTATTGGCATAGAAGTTGGTGACCTTTTAGATAACATGTCACAAGATGTCTTTCAGTATTCATTGAGTATTCATTATGTTTTTAAGTTCTTATAATAAAGCATTATTAAATAAATTGTCTTATTTTTTTGAAGTTATATGCCTAAATGCTGCAGCTAAAAGCTTGCATCGAGAATGTATGTTTTTGTTCAAATGATATTGACCAGAAAAAAATAATCAGTGCTGCTGTAGAATTCACTCCTGTTAACTTTTAAACTTGATCATAAATCCCTAACCTCTTACTTTCTTTGCACACCAGCTTCCACTGACTTCAACAAAGGTTTTTATGCACAGAACCCTTGCTGTTCCCTTCTGCACCTTCTAAATCTAGAAGCTTTCTCTTCCCATGGCTTTTCCATGTGGATTATTAATTATCAAACTGTAATGTGCTAACTTTCCAAACATCTGTAAAGCTGTTGCTGACAAAATGGCCATTCTGTTTATCTGCACTTTGTTTTTTACACATAATTGTTTTTCATTTTAATGTATTTTCCTTTGTTGGAATCTGATACATGGTTCAGTCTGCTATATGTTTGGGTTTGTTTGGGTTTTTTAATTAAGCACAAAAAATTAAGTGACCTCTTAATTGAAGACATTTAGAAAAAAACGTATGAACTAAATGCAAATTTGGCATTGCATGCTGGTTTGAAGGCATACCTATAACTAGATTCTTGCTTCTCAGATGGAATCAGTTCACCTTGTTATTGCTGGCATCTGAGTTTTGCTGCAGAAGCGCTACTTCAATAAATCACCTGTGCCAAGACGGGAGTGCTTGAAGCCCACGGCTTTTTTTAGGCTGTAGTTCTGCATTATGGATGAGCAGGCAACAATCTGCACTGCGACTGCCTTGGCCCTTGTGAATTAAGGATGTTCTACCTTTCAGAAATCATAGTCAACTGAAATAGGAACAGATACGGACATAGGAACACAGAGACATTTCTTGGTGTGTTTGCATGGCAACCCGAGGTTGGTGTGGTTGGAGCTGGGTTTGTAGCTCAAGGTGAGAGTGGAACTGAGAGTATTCATGGTGTAACAGGAGTTGAGATGGTTTGAGGGATCCTTAGTCAGTGACAAGCAGCAACTATGCTTTACAAAATACCTGCTTTTGTACCTGGCCAGAAGCTGAGGCAGAAGAGTTCTTCTTGTGTGACACCGTCAGAGAGTGCTGCACTGTCTCAGTGCTGGGACCATATCGGGGCTGAGGGAGAGAGGTAAAGCAAGCTGTGTTCCTTCCTCCACATCGTCTCATATTTGCCTCACAGGTTTCCAGTAGGGTGTGGTGGGAGAGTGTAGGAAAGACCAGAAAAATGCCACTCTTCACTGGGATTCTCAATACCAGTTTTGAAATCTCTACATACTCCAAATGAATGCAATAATTTCAGCTCTCCTAAAAGCTATCAGAGAGGAACAAAGTTGTTTCCAGACACTTCCCTTTGTTGATGATTATGAAACTTGCAATACACAGTAAATATTACAGAGTTTTTTAATAAGATTGCATGTCACTGCCTCATAAATCCACACGAGACAAACAGTGATAAAGATGTGCAGTGTGCTGGGTTGTGGGTTTTCTGCAAGTACATATACAACTTGTCTTACCCCATGGTGCCCAGGCAGAGGCTTACTGCAATATTGCTCTCTGCCCAGAAGAATGAAGGATCTACTCCTTTAGTCTGGGCCAGAGAGGTGAGTGTTGAGAATAAGATTTAGCATCTCTAACTTAATCATTCCACTCATCTCAATAAAAATTAAGACATAGGGCTACTCATTATATCTCAGTCTGTACTCAAGGGAGAGAGACAAGCCTTTCCAAAAGGGATATGATCCTTTGTTACTTGAATTTCAATTAGTAAGGGTGTGTTTTTGAAACAAAAATCCTTCCTATTATATTTTAATTCTGGGAATTTTATAACCTGCATAATAGGCAAGGGTTGCAGAGTAGCCTTACCAGTTTAAATGGGGGTAGAGGGCCTCTCTGAGGAAAGGTTAATTGTAATCAGGAAGGCAGATACAAATCCACAGAAGCCATACTTACCCTCCATTTCACTCTTTTGTCAGACACATAACTTTAGCTGCATGTGACATCTTTCCACTGGCTTCTCCTTCCTGCTTATCCTTCCCTCAGTGCTGCCCTTCTCGGTGCTCAGGGGCTGCCAGGTTTGTCCTGCCTTGGTCGGGCAAGTTGGGTTTTCAGGGACAGAAGTGGTGGCATGACTGCTACAAAAGCTAATGCAGCCTAAGGCAGGTGTTTAAGAAGGGTGTTATTAATTTTCATAATGTGCCATCTTCTCATTGGCTGCAGAGAGAGACAAGAGAATACAGAGATGACACTTGATTTTTTTTCATTGCTGAATTTAAGCATGAAGAGCCTATCCTCATGGTACTACAGAATGATGACATCCTTTAATGTCATTATCTTTGCATAACATCTTCCTTGCTAGCACAGTTCAAGGTTTTCTACAGTACCTCACGGTTCACAGTTTACTTTTTCGTATTATAAGAGCATTCATAACACCTGAGAACTGATGTACACCACCAATTTGACTTACATTCCTGGGATTTGGGATTACTCAGGGAATTGAATGCCAACTGGCACAAAAGCACTGCTCCTTTGGCTATAGGGAGTACAAGTTTCGCAAATGTTATGGCTGGTTATACACTAAAGATTCTTATAGCATTTTTAGTAGCTACAAAAATCAAAGCAAAGAGTGCTGGAAAACAAGCTGGTAAAACTCTTATGTCTTTTTAATCTATACTATTATGAAATTAAGTCTTTTCCATAAGTACTACACTCATATGGGCAAAGTGCAGTCAAGCTCATGCTGTTCTGAGAAAAAGTCTGTGTCCCATTCTTCTGGACCTAGTCACTCTTGTATGCTAACTTGCTCTTACTGGCTAGTAAGGTGATATCAGTCACTGTATCATACTGGTACTGGAGGCTTTTCTCATTCTGACTTCTCCCTGCCTCTTTTTTTTCCTCCGATTTCTCGTTTAGTATTTTGTGCTGGGTAGAGATTTTTCTGAGTGGGATTGTGTTCATTCTGACTCATGGTGGAGTCACCATCCCTGGAGGTGTTTAAAAGGCATTTAGATGTGGTTCTTAGGAACATGGTTTAGTGCTAGAGTTAGGTTAGGTTATGGTTGGACTTGATGATCCTAAGGGTCCCTTCCGACTGAAATGATTTTTATGATTCTATGATTATTGGGTGGCCCATTTAGTCACACAGGATGTTTTTGTCCTTATCTGTATTGGATCACAAAAATTCCGTCTGCACTTCAATACTAGCATATATGCCAACCCAGTTAATAAACTCTGGTGTCACTGATGTTTTGAAACTGTTACCAATTTTAGCCCTGTTCAGTAAAACCAGTTCTGGGGTGTACAAAGTAGATCAATTAAAAAAAAAAAAAAAAAAAATTAAAAAATCTCCAGTCTTTATTAGATTCTGGGTTGAAACATTCTTCTTATAAGACTCTTAAACTCATTTTTGCGTGTCAGTATCTTGGGCTTTTGGAAACTCCCTGTAGAGAGATTTCATAGTGCAGGAAGAGCTATGGTGGGAAAGCAAGCAACATGGTAATTCATGAAGACCCACTATGATGAAAAGCAACCATAGTTCTAGTAATCTTCTAACACTCCTGAAAAGTTTCAATGCACATAGGTCAAATTAGGTCAAATTAGCCTAAAGTCCAGTCCTTGCTTTATGCAAAGTTACCTACAACTGAGCGTCATCTGAAATTTTAACGCCTTCCTTATATTAGCACTATTCACAGAAAGCTGTAGGTTTGGTTTTTTTCCCTGGATTGTCCTTTTTTTTTTTTTTTTATCCTCTTTTCCCCCCCCGTCCTCTTAAGTTTTGGCTCTTCTTTTCCTTCCTTTTACAACCTAGCATTCTTTTTCATGCTATGCTAGCAGTAGCCATTAATCAAACAGTAGGGTATTTTTCTATTTAGCTGATAGGCACTTTGTTAATATGTACCTTCATCAGTGTTTTCCTATGTGTTTTTTTTTCCCTCTTTAAATCAGCTGCGCCAAGAGCCGAGCCACAGTTTAACATTAAACTAACCTGATTTAACAGATACCTAGTACTGAAAGCTACCTTGCTTCACTGCATGCGTATTCCCAACTTTCTTTCTGCCAGTGCTCTTCCTCCTCTTGCCTTAGACCTGAACCAGCTGAAAATTGGTTTGTAGAGGACAGGTGAATTCCTGGCAAGAAGGCCACTGGCAGGGTCTCCTCTTTTAGTGCCATTTACCATTTTATCATTTGCGAAATCAAATTGCAACCTCACATTTTTAAGTGTGAGCAACATTGAAAAGGTGTGCTTGATCAGGAGGGTCATACTGCACACGTTACACAGTTGAGTTTTACCCCTACATCACAAATACTGCCGAGATAAGGTTTCCTTCTGTCCAGCTTCCTGGTGCATACTGGTTCCATGTAGTCCTGCTGCTGCTGCCTTTCTGTGCAGTCTTTCACTCTGAAATGTCCCAGCTTGATTCCTGCAGCTTTCCTGGTTTTAAAAGATTCTTGATTTACAAATGGTGCGAATGTATATTGTTAGTCTCTCAGGTGAGCAAATCTTGTAACTAAAGCAATTCTTTACATGGCAGCATGTTAAGGGAAAAGAAGCTCTTTTGACTCTATTGACTCTGTAGATTATATGACCTGAAGGCCAAGGAAATCTAAATGATGCCTTGGGAATCTAAATAGCATTGCAACCTATACATTACCTAGCAGGAGCAATTAAAGCAGGATTTCAATCTATCTTATATTTTCTCACACAGAAAAAAAAAAAAAGAAAAAAGTTACTGCTACTTCAAAACAAAATATTGAAATGTAAGACTCACGCGTGAAGATTAAGAAGTCTGGGAAAATGTCATAGCTGATAAGGAAATCATTAACGAGTGAAGAAGAAAACGAAAAGAGATCAAGTGTTTTCATTTGCTGTAACAAAAACATGTGAAAGGATTAGGCTGCAGCCAGGGGTATTCAGGTTAAATATTAGTTAACATTGGGTAAGGAAAGTTGCTAAGGAGAGCTCTAAAATCACTGTTCCTAGAAGTATTTAGTTCTAGTTTATGCATATGGATACAAGTCATGCGAGAATCCACTTCATGTCTCTTCTGACCCTGGTATCTGATAGCAATAATCTGACGTAATGCTGTTCTGAGCTACCTGCAGATATTGTAGAAACATACAGGAAAGAATAAAAAAACTAAATAGTGGCACACATTAATAAAGTAAGCACTGAATTCTAGCTATTATGTTGTCTTAGAATCTTTTGTAATATATATAGCAATTAGTATCGCTGTGAAAAGAACCATATTTTGTTGTTGTTTTTGTTTAGTGTTGTTTTGGTGGTGGTGGTGATTTTGGTTGTCCCCTCACTGCAGTTAGCTTTCTTTTTGTGTCCTCCTCAATGAGAACACCGTCCTTGGGTACTTTGCAATGCAGCATTTCTTTTAGTGCCACATGGCCCTATTTTTTTGGTTTTTAGAGTTTTTCCTTTGTTAACAAATTCCAAGTTAGTGATTTAAAATAAGTTTTATTTTTTTTAAGTTAATATGACCTCATTGCTTATACTTTTCTACTGTTTATCTTCCCAAAATTTATAACGTAATTTAAATCAGTGTAGTCCTACTTACTTTTTTTCTTTGCTTGCACTTTTGATGATCACAGGAGGTTTCTTATAAGTTGGTAAACTAGTCTGTGCTCCTTGTTCCACTTGGTTGATAGTCAACCAGAGTACAAAGCCCTAAAGATCACACAGGTTGTATAAATGAAAAGCATATGTTTGCACTTAAGTTGCTCTTTAAGAAAAATCAACATATTTTTTCAGTTTTCATCTGGGATAAAGTATATATTTAGGGCAGAAAATGGTTGGCATGTTAGTGTCTCACACTGAGATTGCTATCATTTGGTTCTGGAGGAACACAGTTCAAAAGGTGAAATTCTTCTGATGGGCTACTATTAAAACACTGAGGATAGGATTCATTAAACAAAATGCAGGATGCAAATGAAAGTGGAGAATCCTCTTTGTCTCATTTTATAGGTAGTGGTTAAAAATGGTACTTCTGAAATATAGTGAACATGCAAAATATGTCAGGCAAATTGTGTTTTATATACCTGTCTTCACCAACTCCATTCTGCTCAGTCTAGTTTGGCAAGTTCACATGTAGGCATCCACACTGCAGCTGTTTAACGTTGGTTGTGATAAATCCCTGTCTGTTTTCAGTTAAGACTTTATCTTAAAATAACATCTGCCATATTTGTTACTGGTGTGAAAGGGGTGACATTTCAAGAAGGCTAAATAAGAACAATTACATGTCAGTTTTGAGGGTTTAGTGAAGATAAAGATTTTGAGAAGGAAAATATTACAGTGATGAGTATTTTTGAGAGCACTGCCTCTATATTCTGACAGGCTGTTAGACAGACTGTTATTTTAGTAATAGCATTGGACTGAGGGCATCAGGAAGCTGAATATCTTCAAAGTATTACTATGTCAGGTTTTTCTATACAGGTTATGACATTTTTCTGTTTTGTGACATCTAATTAATTTCCTGTTTATATTAGAGCATACTGAATGCTTGGAAAGTTAAATTTTATCTTCTCATGTCTGTGCTGTAGTATCACCCTACAATACATATTGAACATAGCAAATTGTCATTGTCATAAACTTACCTTTTGGAATGCCACCTCTGTTGTTTTTTTAATACTAGAGGAACTGAAAATTAAAGGAGGACATGTCTCTTGTCCCTGGTTACTAATTAATAAGCATTAGAGGAACTATTGCTGGTTATGCTTGTATACTGATATAGACAGTTCTGTGTAAAGGGAAAACATTTCAGTGAGAAAGTTCTACTGTTTTCCTGTAATTGCATTTTGTCCTTTTCCGGAAGTCAGAAGCTTCACAACCTCTAATTAACAGAATAATGTACTTGCACATGGATATAACACACAGATAAAAAATAACACCTAACAATTATTAGCAGTTTATTACACGGACTATTTCTAGAATGCAGTTTTTATTTTGTGCTTTAGACTTAATTTGCTTAAAAATATCCTACTTTCTGTCACAAAGCTTCTCCTTGTGAGTCATATCAGAGAGTTATAATTTTAGACTCACACTGAGTTTTTTAGATGGCAGTTGTATGTATCCAAGTGAATCCTCTATTATTGTGTGGAAGAAAACAGCCTGGTTGTTCTGTCTTTCATCTGAGATAAGAAGGAGCCTTATGAAGGAAGTGTCAACAGCCCATTAAGAAGCCAACAGTCCATTTAATAAAGAAAGGAAGAAAAATAAAAAGGAATTAATTTCTCCACAGTAAACTAAGAGACATGTTTGAAATATGTTACACTTTATAGGAAGTTATTACTGATTTATAAATTATACAGCTAATGTTTATAGTCAAACTCTAGTTGCTTGTTTTTGGAGGTGTACAGTTTATTTTTCTCATTTGTTAGTAGACTTTAGTTTGGGGCCTCTCCTATAATGTTCTTTCCAGAAGGTGTGTGAAGCAACTAAGGCTAACTGTAAAAGCTAGCCTCTATCCTGTCCATTGAAACAGATCATGTTTTATTTTGAGTTCTTGGTGATTATTTTAATTCAATAACAAAACAGAAGGGGAACTAGTAGAAAAGCATCCTGATGCCTCAGGATAAAGTAACCTCTAGGTAAGCATGGAAGAAGGGGTAATGCTGAGTTAGTACATGGTGAGGATGGCTCCTCTTGGACTCCAGCCCAGCCCTGGCACAGGCTGCCTGGAGGCCAAGACCCTACTCCTCAACCTGCTCTACCTCCTGTCTCCAGTTTATGTGTCTTTCATGCTCTCACTGCTGAGGAGTCATTGCTGTTAACATACAGTAGTGGAACATATTGTTTGGAGTCTCATTACCCAGAACATAAACATTAACGTATTAAGAAACATAATTTATGCAACTTCTTTTACTATAATTTCACCAGATTTTGTGTAATTACATTTCAGTATTTGTTACATAGTCTTTAGTACTTTTAAGAGGATTATGCCCTCACTCATGCATGGCTGTTTAAGTGCCTATGGAGAATGTATGTAATCTTGTTATAACACTTTTAGTCTTGTGACACAAACTTGCAAAACTTGCGAGTCTCCAAGCTAAAGACTGTCATTGTATTCAGCCTGATCTGAGATATGTCTGGAACATTTAATAATATCTTGTATCTACATAGCTGTACATAGTTACAATTTAGTTTACCCAAATCACCCAGCCTCTTTTTAGCTATGCCAGTGTAATTCCCAGGGAAAACTCATCATCTGTTTACAGAGATGCTGAAGGCCTGTACAAATGTGGCATACTGTTCCTGTGCTTTCTATATGTTACTCATATAGGGCAGCTAGTGTAGCTGTCATGCCTCCACCAGCTTGCTTGGAGGTTATCATTGGTGTACCTGGAGAGGTACAGTTTCTTCACCACACAATGCCAAGGACCCTGTGTTGGTGTGGACTTGCTGTAGGTCTTTACTCAAGATGCTATTGTGAGAAAACCACTCACTTCCAGACCTTCAGAATGCAGCAGCTGTTCTTTAAAGGCTTTATCTTAAGCTCATTAAAACAAAGGTAAAATCTTCTTTCCATAAGGTGAAGGGAATGAACTATAACAGCAATAGTAGGCGAAGAGTATTACTGTTAGCTTTCCGGTCTTGGAGGGGAAAAAAAAAAAAACACCTTACATACAAGATCACAGTACTCAAGAAGATATGAGGCCAAGCCAGTGTAGCAAAGCAAAGCAAAATATTCACTTGCTTACAGTGCCTAATAGGTGGAAAAAAGAAAACAACTCAGGAATGGAGATTGTAGTCTTCAGATGTGACTGTTGATAAGGAATTATGGTTATTTGTGATTAATTCAGTTTTTCAACTGTGCTTTCACTCTTCTAAGTAAATTAAAGTAAATAGTTATTACAGTTGAGCTTGTGTAAAGGCTCATCTCTCCACTCAGTTTGTTTTGGCCAAGGTTTCTATTTTATTGTCTCATTTGCCAAGATGTCCTTATGTTTTTCCAAGTTCAAGTGGTGCAGCCGTTCCTGGTACTGAGTCTGAACCAAGACTGCAAACTGATGGTTGCTTAGTCAACAGCTACAGATACAGATGAATTTTCTCTCTTACTTGACTTCTGTTAACAACAACAGCAAAGCCCCCCACCACTACCCCCTCCACTGAGTAGTTCAGAAACGCTATGTATTGTTTTTCAGGAAAGAGTTGGGAATCAGCATCACCAGTTACAACAGTCACGAGCTACTAATATAATCACCGTCCCAGCCCAATCATTCTCCATTATTACTCAGATTTGTGATGTACTTCAATGCTCTTTTGCAGCCTGGGAGCTGCTATTCTGATCACATGTGAGTGAAGCTGATGTGCCTTGTTACAGGGCGAAGGACAAGAAATACCTTTTAACGAAGTCACAAAGCTTGTGCTCCCATCCAAATGAGGCAAGGCACGTTTGGGAATGGACCCTTTGCTGAGATTTGCAGCTCAGCTCAGCTGCTGTTTTTTCCCCATTGGAGTGTGTTGTCACAGAAACTCAGGCCATGGTGGAATGAGGTGATACTTACACCAAAAGATGAGCTTGTGGACAGGAGAGACAGAGGTGAGATCATCCAATGATCCATCACAAATCAATGAAAAACCAAACATGATCAAGCCACCATGTTAACAGACGTCTTCTGGGTGTAAAGCTTTCTTAGCAGATGTGAGTTTCAGTAATAAAACATGGATAATCATACCCTGATTTGAGACTGATTAGACAAGACATAAGACTAATTAACCTGGATTTCTAGCTGCTTTGCATTACTGAAGTAGTGCAATGCAGAAAGGTAAGATTTGGAAAGGCATTCGGGCACCCAGAGATATGTATTGCCATAAAGAGGCATGTTGTACATTTTTTTTTATACTTCTTTAGATGCCTTTCTTCAACTTTAAAGACTTAGTGACTTTATAATCTGATCCATAAACATACAAATAAAGTGGATTAAAAATCTTCAAAGATGTTAGTGTTCTGAAATTAGAAATATATTATTTGTAAGTGTGTTTAGTACCTTCAATATAAATGCATATTTAGGTTTAGAAATATTAACTACCAGCAGTTGCGAGCTAAAATCAGTGGGCTATCCTGGAACCACCCTTTTTGTTTCTTGTGCCGTGTCCATTATACAAAAGTGAGGCCATGTGACAATCTTGTTTGTATTTCTAAAATATGTATCCATCCTATCAAAACCTCAATAGCTATAATGAGATTGTATTGTTTAAGCCTTTGTTTGATTACAAATCTCTGAATCTTACAGTGAAGCTTCTGCCTCTTTTTTTTTTTTTTTTTGTAGTTTGTTGTTTGTTTGTTTGTTTGTTTGTTTTCCTGTTTTTCTGGTTGACTGACTTGTGTCAGGAGTAAAAAATCTGCTGCTTCTCCATCACAATTTATCATGGAAGCGAGAAGACTTTAAGTGTATAATCTGCTTTCTTGGTCTTGCTTTCCAGATTTGTATTTTGTTTGGACACTTTGAGCTTGTATACAGCCTTGTTGCATAATTCTTCTTTCAGAATCCTGAGCCTGCCTTTTCATTTGTGTGGTTACTAAGAAAGCTGGAGGTGTGACCAACTGCCAGAAGTGATTTGAATAAATAAACGGAATCATGAACAGTTAATTGTTGTGTTTACATCTAGTTTCTAAGAGACTAATAGTTCATGCTCACTGTCTCCGTGTGTTTGTATTTGAGATCTTGAGCACATTCAATTCCTGTGTTCCCTGGGGAAATTTTTGTCTGCACAAAAAGTTACACTTTGTATTTGTGTTTATCAATAAGAAGTCTTCAGGTTTAAATAGGAAATCACATATGTTTATGAATGAGATTAGATAATGCTATGCCATTGGACTAATTCTTAAGTAGTCAAGGTTTTTTCTCATTTTTGTGTTGGATTTTGAAAGACAAATGCAAATATATAACAAAGTAGCATATTTTGACCTGTGAGAATGGTAAGGATAGTTAGTATCAATTTCCAGATAGGAACTGAAATGGAGGAAGGTCTCATTCTTCCCCCTACTATGAAAGCGTAGGATGCAACATGGCCTTTACTGCAGTCAAGAAGAATAAATCAGTTTCTTTAAACTCTACTGAATTAGTTAGGTACCAGCTTGGATCTACAAATCAGGTGCACATCTACCTACTGATAGAAATCAGGTGCACATGTACCTACCGGTAGCTACTAATAGTTATTTGTCTTTATTATTAATAGTTGGTTGTTCCTGTTGAAGGCCCAAAATAGTGGGAACAATGTCATCAGGATTAGGAGGCACCTTGAAATTTGGTTTAAAATTTGCAAATTAGACATTCAGCAGCATGTTTAAAGAGTCACTCTATAAGTTGAAACAGTTCAAGTGTTCTACATTATTATATGTCAATAACCAAACATTTTTGAAATTGTATAGGCTGCAGTGCTTTTTCAAAACAAAACCATTTATTCTTGGCATGGTTAAAATGGCAAACCTCATAGTCACAAATACACAGCTATTTAAAACAGTAGGCATGACAATACTATCATTGTTTTCTGACTGCAATGCAAACTGCCAGCAAATTTGTATTTTGAATGAGAACAAATTTGGAATCTATGCCATTTCTCTTACAGACTTCAGTGATATAGTTAATAGGAAAAGGCTGGAATGGATTAATCAAAATTATGGACGGTTAGCTACTTCTGGTTGCCAAAGGAGAAAGTGTACAGCACAGAAATCAGAGCTGAGTGGAAGATTAAATGGCCTATAAAGACAAAAAGCTCATTATAAAAAAAAAAAGTCTTTTAATGCTTTTTTTTTGCATCTACCAGCAAGATTAACTTGTAATTAAAAGTTAAGTAAAAAGCTATGAATACTATTTTCAAGGAAACAGGGAAAACTAACATAGGAATACAGACAGAAATGAAAGAAAAACTGAAATGAAAGCAAAAGCAACTCATATAGCCTTCTGATAGGCAGAAATGTTGAAAAAAAAAATAGTGAGGAAAGGGGATTGGATATTGAGAACAGCAATATCATTGTCCTGAAAAATGAAAATGGAGAGAGAAGCTGCTTTACATTTCCAAACATACAAACTACCATGGCAAGAGTTTTAACTGTGTTATTGGTTGTGAACTGTCTCAGTCTCAATCAATATCTAAGAGCATGTTTTGAGCTAACGTTTGGGTTTATTCTAGTAGTTTATTGTGGAGGCACTGTACCATATCTGCTAGCAAAAGATGTATCTGCATTCCTCTGAGGACTCTCCTCAATAAGAAATCAAACCCAGATTTCAGACTGTGGTCTCTGTATTCTGTTTCAAAGTCCTTACACTCAGAAAAGGAGGTGTCTTTCATCTGAATTAGCAGTTTTACTTCTTAAGTACGATCTGAACATTGATGCCATCATCACTTGTTTGCTCCCTATCAGGACTGATTTGACTTGTTTGCTAATTACCAGGTGATGGGTGGATGCTGGGTTGTGCTTCCCCGATACTGCAGCGTTCTCTTGACCTTGCGCTGGTGATAAGTTCTGAATTACACAGCAAGAGCTGTTCATTAGTCTGTTATACAGAAGTACCTCCAATACTTCTCTCTTCCTGATACAGAAGTCTTGTTTTCTAGGTCATTACTTCAGTTTACAAATAATTTAAAGCCATGAGTCCATGTAATTATACTTGTTTCAGAGTAGTCAGTTATTACCTTCTGGTTTTCTCTGGCCTCATTACTAAAACCAATTGCTTGGAAGCCTTTAAAAACTGTCAATTTCATTACAGCTTTTACTAATAAATCACTTGGATGAGAGCAACATATTTTATCAAAACTTTTTTTGCCCTTTTGCTGCAGAACTAGAAGCAGAAATAATTAAAATCTTGTTTATAGCTGATATTTGCATATGATTAAGAATATGCAATGGTTATTGGTTCGTATTTATTTTTAGCCATTGTTATCTAGAGTTATATTCTGGCATAGAAACATTTAACCTGAGGATGCTCTGATCGAAAGATACAACTCAGTGGCTTTGCATTGAAAGATATATGATGCATTTACATGACCTCTCTCATTCTGTCTCAAACCAGTGCTACAGGATGCTGATCATCTGTTCTCCAGAAATCATTTTTTCCTCAGTGACTGGACAGAATTTGTGGCTGATTGCCAGCAATGCTGGACATAAGCTGCTTTGTCAGATTTACCCTTTTAAAGCTGTGCTTTATTTGGAGGGAAAATTGTCTCCTTTCCCACACACACAAAAAACAAAACCAACCCCTTCAGAATGAGGCTGAGACAAACACAGTGCTAAAGAGGGAAAAAAAAAAATCACTATGGCAAATGAATCCCAAGCTTAAGGTCTTTAAGTTCACTAGGTCTCTGTAACCAGAGTGAGGACTGACTGTGCTTTATTGTTTACCAATAAAGATGAAATGGGATTAAGCTGTTTGGTAGTGGTATAATATATAATCTAATTTTTCTAATTTCTCTTTTTCCCCATCCATTTTAGTATTACAATTAAGTGAATTTATACATCTGAACTTTTTCCTCCAACTGAGACTCAAATGCAGATTGAAAATATAGTTGATATGCTAGTATAACCTTCTTACACCTATATAGAAAACCTTCAGAGCTTGCAGCTGATGTGTTGTCCTTGAGAAAGAACCTAGGTAGTTTGGTGAAGGCTTAGACAGACTTTTTGGAGAAGTTTGCAGAAGATGTGAGCTGAATTAGCTGAAGTAATTCATTATTGTGAAGCCAGAAGAGTCTATAATCAGCTTGTCTTGATCACCTACGTAATTTCAGAATTCAGTCCTGAGTGATGTTTTTCATGAGCACTTAAATGTGAGAAGTGGAGTGAAAAGGGGCACAAGGTAGGTAAGTTAAGGTTGATTAACTGAAGTAAATATGTATGTGTTTTCATAGATGTGAAAGGCTGGATGCCTATGAAGGGACATACTTCAAACGCTCACATGAGCAGTGTGCAGTGCTCTTTGTTTTTGTTTTGTTTTGTGTTTTTTGTTTGTTTGTTTGTTTCTTCAAAAGTAGTTGCATGTTGGCACATGCTACCTCAGGTCATCTGGACAAAAAATACACAAGATTTTGCTGGTAAAATGAAAAAATGAAAAAAGGAACACTTAAGGATATAGAAAGGAGGAAATTGTCCAAATGAACAAGTTCCTCTTAGCTCTTTTGACAATCAGTTTGCATTTTGCAAGTTGAGATTACCTAACATAGTAAGTTTACAGAAATACCAGAAGTTGCTCTGTTCAAAGGCAGAATCTCTCAACATGGGCTTAGTGGAGCCCAGGTATAATGCAACCATACTGGAGAGGAGAGTGTTTGAAGTATAACTTCATGCTGTGGACTTCAGTGTTTTAGGGGCTGCATGCACTCCTGCTTGTTGGCAGGAGTTTGTATGGATGGGAATCAGCAAGATTGTTTGTTTATCTGTTGCTAATCAGGTTTTGGGACAGCTTGGGTATTCAAGTTTGAATATGATATTCAGAACGACATACACATCTTAATTTTTGTACCTTTTGTCGTTAATATGAATACTGTGTTCCTGCACATTTCTTTCAGCAAGTCTTGGGTTCCTGGTGGCCACTTTTCTTAAGCAGTGTAAAGATGGAAATTGAATCTAACAAGTTCATATGTAAATCTATGCATGTGTACATACATATGCATGCATAATAAAGGAACAGACACAGCTGTTTCAAGTCCAGTTGATCAAATTATTATCTAAACAAAAATGTTTAATACAACTGAAAAATAAAATAAGTACTTAATGGAATATACAGTTCAAATGTAGAAGTGCTGTGATATTATGTTTAAATTAAGTCCTAAAAACAATTGAAACATCCTTTTATTCCTTTTTAGAAACTAGACCTATACTGAAAAGAAACAGCAACATATTCATAGCAAATTCATAGCATTTTATTGCAGTTGTATTGTCCTCACTATCATGTTATTTAAGTTTTTACAAGTTTTTAAGGCATTTATTTTTACATCTCTGCTTGGAAGGCAAACCACATGTTCTTACATTTGTGGAGTAATGGCAGTAAAGATCTACTTACGAACAGATCAAATACAGGAGATGCAGGCAGAAGCTAAGAGCCTTTAGCTGCAGATTTCTATTATTTTCTATAATTGTTATGTAATAATATCATGGTTATAACTATGACCTATAAATAAACAGGATAAAGACATTTTTGTATTCTTCCTGCATCTCTGTCATGTAGAAATGTGCAGTGACAGTTCATTAAAAAAAAACTAAAACCAAGAAACCCTGAACAAACAAAAAACAAACCACTCAAAAAACATCAGCAATAAAAAAACAACCAAATAAACAACAACAAAAAAAACCACAACAGAACTGGGAGTGACATCCTATAAAGAGCTTCACAAATTGTAAACACTTAACTGTGGAAAAGGCATCGACCCATCTCCTGCTTTAAAGGGAGTCGTCGCTGAGGTCATAGCTGTCCTTTCCAGTCCATGTGGCACTCCACCCATACGATGTTTTCATTAAGAACTTGAAATCATGACAGAAACATCAGAAGGAAATAATGCTTGTGTTGAATTTGTGTTTTGGATTTTTGTTTGTTTTCTTGAAAGGAGGTTCTTCTTTGGATGCTGGTTATTTTTAGTGCTTATGAAACCAAAAGACAATGAACACTAGACAGAGCCAGGAAAGCTGTGAGCAAATATAGTATTGGTGAAAGCTTGCAGATATAGAATAATCAGTTGCATTTGTCCTAAGCACCACAAGTTCTGGATATTGGCTTATTTAAAAACAAAACCATTCTACTGTTAGGAGAATGTGGTGTGGGTTGGTGGTCTTTCTTCAAGAAATCATAAATTAATGTCTTCTGTGATCTAAGGCAAATGTAACTGTGCCTCTCTCCTCTTGTTTTTAAAAATATAAAATTCTTTCCTGTTGCAGAACCCTATTTTCTATATGCATCCGCAAAATTAAACCTCAAGACAATTTAATAGGGCTACTGAGTTTTTATAGTATTTAAAAAATATTTTATGGCATGTTATACAGTTTTAAATTGTATAATTTTTATAATCTCCTGAGTATTTTGTAGAGACAAAATACAAAAAGGAAAGTAGTGTTGTGTAGATGGATGGACCAAGTATGGATGTGTGTTTTGGCTCTAGAGGAAGAAATAATGTCTTTGTTTTGGTTTTTTTTTTTTGTGATACTAAAAGATGAAGAAAAAAAAAATTCTATACTATATCCAACCAGTTGGAGTTAAATGTCTCTTGAGAAGCTTAGTAATAGCCATGAAGGACCAATGTGCTGTCTTTGTTTTACTGCAACTAGAATGCTGTAGAACGTCCTTCAAAGAACTTTGCTTTTTTTCACCTTGAAAACTTTGGAAATGCTAAAAGTGCACAAGGTATGCTTCCTCCACAATTTTGAATGTTAGTATATTTTTCACCTCTGTACCTCTTTTGTGCTTCAGTGTAGCTTGTTTTATTGCAGTAGTTTCATTGCCATAGTTCCTTGGGCTGCTTGAAGGTGTCTCTGCTCAATATAGCAGTTATTTATAAAGGTGACCGCACGACCTGCATGGCCCTGCCAAATCCTCCTGCAGTGGTGTGCTGCTGATCTGCCCTGAAATAGAAAGACTGGCTTAGTCTTCAGGATGTGTCCATTACCTTTATCTGAAGAGTGCATGTGTTTATCATCCAGCTGGTGAGAAGACCAGTGCACATTCTTTATCCAGCAAAATCCAGCCCACCATTTATCCAGAAAACTGAAAATATAAATATCACCGCACAGGTGTACATTATTAGAAAATAATGCCTGGGATCTAACAACGCTTTCACTGACACACTTGGCCACATGTCCATGTGTATGCATCTCCTTCTGGTAGGGGACTCTTCTGGAGGAAACTTTTGAGACTCTCCTGCAAGTCTTTTGCAACTAGTAGTCCTGGCCCATGTGAGAATTTAGGAGCTGCTCTCCAAGGGCACTTCTGAGGTCTCTAAAAGGTTTCTGGAGGACAGGGTGGGTGCGTGGTTGTCAGCTGCTGCAAAGAGTTGGATCAGGGGTATCCTACAGAAGAGTTCTACCACCTAGGCCAAGTCAGGGCTGATTATTTAATAGTTATTTAAGCTCAGAATCTATTAAGTCTGATCCTACATACTATCCAAAGAACGTTTATTTCAAGTAGCAACACCATAACAAAAGGTTAGACTCTTACTCTGATAAACAGTATTCATTAGTGTGAATTAGCTATTAATGGTAGTGGTTTTGCATATTTACATTTAAAAAATTGATACATACCAACAAACTGTTTAATACAAAACATCCAAAGAAGGTAATGTAAGTAATTTATGGTCCCAAGTCTGTGACTTGCCACTTGTACAGCACTGGTCCTTGGTAACACTTTTCTAATATTCTGGTTTTTGGACCAGTTACTGAGTGAGTCATTTATGTTTCCCTAGATTTTCTTTATAATTCTGTCAACACAGTGTGTGGTTTATTCAGGAGAATTTGAAAAGTAGGTTATTTCCTCTAGGAAGCAAGTTGTTATTAATTAACCCAAATATTTAATTATCAAAGCTAGTTTTAATTTGTAAGTTATTATTTACAAATTTTATATTCTTGTCAGTACATTTTGAAGGGGAAGATTCTTTTGTACAAAGCAATATTTACATTCATATTTTTCCTATATGCTGCTTCAGCACTTTTGGAGGCACATCTTTGTACCTCAGCATCAGTAAACCAATGTAAAGAAGTATTTGTATTAGTCGAGAAGAGAATGCAAATAATTATTTGTGTCATTATGACAAAAGAGGATGCTTCAGCTGAAAATGTTAGTTCATGTATGTCTACAATCAGTTTGAGATTAAAATGTTTAAAATGTGCAGGTTCAGTGACACAAGCCCCACCAAGCAAGCCATATACAAATATAATTGTATCGCAATAATGATAATCATAATTGAAACTCTGTCTCAGGGAGGCCTTCTAACGAGATTGGTGGAGAAATAAATACTGTATGAAAAAGCAGTGATAGAATAGATGTCTGAGAAATACCGTGTCCACTTGGTTCCAGTGGGAAGGATTAAAGGGAGACCCCAAAATTGTGGTCAGGAGTTAAAGGCACATGGAGATAACCATGCCATTGAGTAGACGCTGGCCAATTTCTGAGATTCAGAAGCCACAATGAGAATCTGAAAAGGATTATGTACAAGAGGGCAGGGCCCTAAAAAAATGCAGGTCAAGCTGGAGAAACTTCCAAGTGGGGTAACTGGGTGCAGGATCCAGATCGAGGTTGGCAGAAGCAAGGAACAAGGAAAAGGAGTAGTATTCCAGCCAAGTGGCAAACTGAACATCTAGTAACAGCTGGTGGGATGACTCAGCTTGGGGAAACCCTCTATTCAGGCTCACGGCCCAGGCATGGGCTTATAGAGCTTATCCCAGCTTTCAGTTCTCATTTGTTGGTAGAACTTGATTGCCGAGGCAATTCTTTGTGCAGAAAATGACATTTTCAACTGGAAATTTAAGGTGGCTTTTTATTTCAGTACCGGAATTCTGTCTATGAAGAATTGCTAATACTGATGTGGTCACTAAAGTAGTTATATCTTTTCCAAATTAATATGTGCTTGTGCACACATATATTTATGAGTGCATTCATGTATACATGTGGGAGCATGTGCATGTAAGCTGAAGGATATTACCCAAGAGCACTGGCAGGGACACTGTCATATTTTATTATTCTTGTCTAAAATTTGCTGTGGGGGATGAGCTGTAAGTTTATTTTGCAGGGACACATGCAGTGCATTATCTCTGGAGGTATTTAAAAGACACATAGATGTGGTGCTTAGGGACATGGTTTAGTGATGGATTTGCAGTTAAAAGGTTAATAGTTGGACCTGATGATCTTAAAGGTCTTTTCCAACCTAAATGATTCTATGATTCTATGTTTCTGTTAACCAATTTTTTAATAGGGGATAAGGTCAAGGTTACTTAGCCTAGGTGCAATACTTCTGCTTGTAATACACTTCACTGTTTATTTTTTAAATGCTGCATTTTTAACTTGGATCCCTAGAGCTATATCCATATTTCTGTACCTAAATACAAGTGGCCTCATTTTCAGAAATTAAGAGCGCCTTCGGCCCCATTTGACATCACTGATATTCCTGTGCTTCTCTAATAATAAAAAATGAAGGTACCTGCAAAATGTCCCATCATGCACTCCACACTAGCATTAAAATACTGAAGTCCTGATATCCTCTGCCTCTCAAATTGCCTTCATGAAGTATTATATTGATTCATCAGGAAGGCAGACCTCTTTTGACCTTGATAGGATGTGACAGCATGTTAGGACTCTCCTTGCTTTTACACTGGAACCTACTAAGATTCACCATTTTGCATTCCCTATTTCTGTGCAAAAGCTTAAGTAGTTTCAATCGCCACAGCAATTGTCTATTTGTTTATTCTTTTGCTGGTTTTTGTAAGAGTACACACCCAAACTCTGTGGATGTCATCCAAGTTGGCTGAGACTTAGCACAAGATAGATAATTTTTCACATTCAGTTGTTCATATTTCCCAGTTTAGCTGTTCAGAATTAATATTTTTTTAAACACATTTTTAGGTTGTGAAGCTCTACTATTTTCTGCCCCAGGGAGATAACAGATATCCAGAAGTTTTGAATTAGATTTTTAAAAATTAAATAAATCCAAACATAGTAACTTTTCCCTCACTCATGTCTATTCCGTCTAGACAGAACTTAGAATGTTTTCAAGAGTTAGCAAAATCTCTTGGTAAAATTTGCTTTGAAGGCAGTATTTATAATTATATAGAAAAAATAGTTGTTCTGGTTTAGTTTTTTTTTTTATTATTATTATTACTATGTTAGGCATTTATTACTAGGCTTCAGTGTTATGTAAAACCACCATTTTTCAAAAAAGTACGCTATAATTTATGAAACTCCTCATAAACAAGTGTAAATCCATTTCTGTGTTTGCTTTCTACTCTCCTCATTTTCTGCCTTTTTTTCCAATGCCTGATTGCATTATATTTTGCCTAATACAATATAAGGATGGAAATAACCTCAGTCAGGATAAGTCAGTGTTGCTCCGTTTCACTTGAGTAGAGCCCTAAGGAGCTGGCCTGTATCATTATGCACATGCAGCTAATGATATCAGAGGGACTACTCATGTGTTAAAGATGCAGGCAGACCCTTTGAGCAGGCACTCTGTGTTTTGTCTGTGTCCATATGGCACCCACCAAATGTTTGTATTGCTAGGGCAT
The DNA here is from genome assembly GCF_036013475.1 of Columba livia. Lineage (NCBI taxonomy): Eukaryota > Metazoa > Chordata > Aves > Columbiformes > Columbidae > Columba > Columba livia. The sequence continues at coordinate 66,746,152 of NC_088604.1, forward strand.
AATGCTAATATGCATCCTAAAAACATAAATATGCTCAAATAGAATTAGAACTGGGTTTTTTCTATAGGCACTCTTCTAAGTTAAACATACAGTATTAAGGCCACTAAAAAACACGATACAGTATGCTGGTGTCCTAGAAATTACTGGGGCTTTTGCACACAGGATTATCTTGCAGCATGAATCAGTCAGTAGTGATGTGTGGCCGGGCCTGCACTCTGGGAATGTCTCAGAGGAGCACTCAGGAGAAATTCCAGAATTAAACACTTCCTCCCTGAACCCCTCAGCCATGCTCCTCTCCTTGTTGCTTCCACATCCCTGTGGCATCACATCTGGGGAGAGGAAGGAATAATGGGATGTTCTCTGATTGACAACTTCTGATTTACCATTCCATGCAGAGGACTTCTAATTTAATGATTCTCAAAGGGTTTATGTCATGGGACATGTCCAAGTAAAAATAGGCATACACAATTCATACAAGTGTGTCAATCTGTCCGCAGACATTCCTGTTTTTTAGTTTTTGGGTTTTTTTTGTTCGGTTGGTTTTGGTTTTGTTTTCATATGTGAAGTATTGAAAAAACACTTAATTTACATTTTTAATTTATACTTAATTCTCTAAGTTTAGAAAACCTATATCCTATACTTTTGGTAGATGTCTGGTTTTCTAAGATGTGGATATAGTCCAAAAATCCTGAATTTGGTTATTTCTCTGTGGCTTGATTGCTTACATTTCCTAAGTCAAAGGGAGGTCACTTGTTTAAAATCAGAGTTAGATTGACATGAAACCAGATTAGGGACCTTGAAAGTGAGAGGAATCAGGTAATTAAAAACATTATATTGTGCAGAAGGCTTATTCCTGTTCTCTGATGTACCCTATCTAGGAGAGTGTATGGGTGACAATGAGGAAAGCCTTGAGAGGAGTTGCACGAAGAATATTTTTTAATTAATAATTCACTTTTGCCTTCGGAAACTCCCAAGTAGTTCAATTATGTCAAAATAACTTGAGGAGAAGAAGTATAGTAGCACATTGATTTTCACTGATTTCATTTAAAGTAATGTCAAACGCATTTTAAAGATCTTGCGTATTGTAATTTCAGCACCCTAATTTGTTTGCCTGTTTAAATTTTCAGGAGCAGGGGGAAGATGGATATGTCAAGTGTTCAGCAAGATGGCATATATAGGCACTGAGAAGCAAAACAGTGACTTAAGTGGACTGATGTGTATTCTTTCTTTTTCCTTAAATTTTCAGATGTTTTTCAAAATTGACCTTTATTTTGCAGATGTTCTGCTTGAAATGTAGGTGAAATTCCCAACAAGAAGACATTGGCACTGTGTATTTTAGGCAGAGCTCACGAATGCTGCACGCTTTTGTTTAGCCAGTGAAGAATCCTGAACTGTTCAGGTGTTAGAAATTACTTTGTGTTAGAGTTCAGTGGGTTTGGTTGTGAGCTATGATGATTTTATTTTAATCTGGTTTTTTTTTAGTTTGCAGTGGAAGACAAATCATAGTGAAAGACAGAATTATAATTGGAGCAAGGACTAGATGCACATTGAGGGATGTTCAATTTAGTGTCTTCATATTTGTGTTGTATTATTTCGGCTTTGGAATGTCTGAAGTTCTTTACCATCAATATGTACTGCAAAAGAACCATAAATGATCTTCTGGTCTTCATGACTGAAGAGAAAGGCTTAAAAATTAGATGCCTCAGGTGTAGGGCTCCAGAACATAAAGAAGTCAGTATCATTGAGACCAAAACAAAATACAGTTTTGGGGAGTTGGTTCTGATGTCATATCCTGACATTGAAGTTAATCCTGAGAATGTGGTGTGGACCCTGCAAGGAAGAATTTAAGAAATTTAGGAAACTTCTCTTATTGTTTGCTACTCAAATGCGAGCCTTTCTGTGGAAGCTATTGTTTGAGCCAATTCTTGGACAGAGCAGTTCCATCAAACTTTTGGCTCAGGGCTGCTAGGGGTTATAGTCATCTAACCTCAAGATGAGTAAATGTAGCTGAAGTGATAACTGCAGACTTCAGGAATAAGATATTTTTTCTGTCATGGGTCACTCAGGTGATGCTTTTACTCAAACCTTTAGAATAATTACATTGATTACTATTTCACTAGTAGTTACCTATAAAAGTACTGGTGCGATAGTTTTATTTTACACTATGAAGATGGCAATTGTCGTTCATCTGCTGAGGGCCTGAAGGGCTTACTCCTTTCACCTAACCCTAATGAAAGGTGGACTGCAGGGTATCTGCCTTCAGAATAATTCTTTAGTACTCTACTTGTCAGAGTAAAACGTTTGGACTAGAGTAGCACTAGGCAATGGAATTTTTCACAGCATTTCACTATTAAGTTCTCTCCAGTTTAGGATGCAAACTTGTACTCACTAAAGTTAATAAATGGTTCTTGGACTTGGATCAAGGACTCCAAATCTTCAGTGTCTTTCAGGAAGTATAACTCCTTTGCCAAAACAATTAGAAAACACTGTGGTATGCAGCTATCAGTTTTCGAGGCATAGATCAAGATACTCGATTGTAGCACGTAATCATTTCCGTCTCTGTTTTTCTAGTTTCTTAGTATGAAATAGTATCAGTAGTCAAATATCTATTCCAAGCATATACAAGCAGAGTGAGTTGAAAACACAGAAGAGTTTGTTGTAATGCTGTGAATGTTACGTCCCATTAAGTAGCTGAGAGAAGTATTTGAGCTCTGTATGCTGTGGCAGACATGTTTGGGCTTGTTTATTGACCAGGCAGTGTTCGGTTTTTCTGCTGTGTTGCAAAGAAGAAATATGACTTTTCCAGAATAATTAAAAATTAAGAACTGCGGTCTTTGAATGTAAACATAGTTCTCATGAGAAAAAATGTAACCAATTAATACAGGAAGAGCTGCGTAAGCATGGTGTGAAACATGGCATTGAATTGGTAGGAAGGAATTCAGATCTTGCAGTTATTTCACAGCCAGAGCTCCCTTGAGGAGGCTGAAAGTGTTTGGTCCCTCTTGGGGGCAGGTCCCACCTCCCCCTGATGCCCAGCCACTGTGCCAACTCTGCCACCAAGCCCAGCCACTCATTCAATCCCTTGCAGGCTGCTCTCTCCATGCTGTGCTCCCAGCCCCCCCTGCTCAGGGTGCTGCTAGAAATTTGTTGCTTCTAGGAGGATTTACTAGAGGCCACTCAAAACTAACTACTTGACCTGTGTGTTTCGTCTAGGGTATGGTTTCCTTTCCTCAGCGAAGGGTCTGTTTCACCAACTAGAAACCACAGCAGTAGTTAAAAAGCGAGTGGGAAAGGACTTGGTTCTCCCAAAAGTGTAGAGGTGGGAGAATTTTGTCCGGCAATACATTTCTTTGATAATGGGATTTTTTTTTTGGTATGGTTTCATGCTGGTCAGTAACACCTAACTATTATAATAATGCCTTGTTTGTCTTGGCAAAAATAATAGAAGAAATCAAAACTGTACTCTGAAGTTAGGAAAACTCATGACATGAGCTACTGATAATTCTACCTAATATGAATTGCCATAAGCAAGTATTTTATTTTTTCTGACACCATGTAAGTATTTAGTACAAAATGGCCTGAGGTCTCTTCTTCCTCTCCAGTAGACCTGCACAAAGCAGAACAAGCAGCTGACTTCTTAGGGCAGCACAGATCTTACTTTTTTTCTGAATCAAAGCAGTTGTTATCTTCAATAGAGGTGGTGGGGCTAGGCCAGGTACCCATTCTGACCACAAACTGCAGAGAAGCTGAAAAAAACCTCATTTTCTTTTGTTTCAATAAGAGATAACAGAGAAAGGCCAGTTATTTGTCCCATTCTTGTCACAAGAAGAGGAAGAGGCAAATGTCATTCCTGTGTTGCAAGCTCATGTTTAGTGTGAGTTTTATCAGTTGCAACTGCCTGGTAGGAAATACCTAAAATCATGTTCACTTGCGTTCATGAGCCAGCATCACAGTTGCATAGCAGTTACAGCATATGGCCATGAATCTATATTTCTAAACAGGAAATGAAATTCTGCTCTTGTACTATCTTTCCTGTTGCCACTGCATGCTTCTGTGCCAGCAGTGTGCACGGTGCTGCTTTAACACCACTTGAGAAAGACATCCATTTAGCAGGAGGGCCCTTGGCACGCATAAAGGCAAGGCAGCACGTTGCTGGACATGAACAAGGTCATGACTGTGCTGATCACTTTGCCTGTGCCAGAGCCCTGGAAGCCCAGGCTGGAGCAGCTGCTGCCTTTGCAGAGCCAGGGTGGTGGTGACTGCTGGGGGAACAGAAGGGACATGACTCTTTGGAAGCAGCAGTTGCTACTCTAGCTCCTTACAGGGTCCAAGCCTCAGACTGGGGACCACAGCTTTACCATAATATATCTTAACTGTTAGATACTTTGCCTAATAAATTAGATCTTAGTCTGGTTTTAAAAGTCAATTTAAAACTAAAAATAAGAACTTTTGGTGAACTGTAGTTAACTTTCACCAGGTTCATCAACATGTTTGTGACATTCTCATCTATAGCACAGTCCTCATGTTTTGCTTTTCAGTATTCTGTTATCTTTAGAAAAAAAACTGACGGGTTCTCTTACAAATCCTGAAGGCCATCAGGGATTTTCTTTACTGATTATGAGATTCAGATACTTCGTATCTGTGTGGGTTCTCATCACACTTTTGTTTTGCTATTTTGGGAATACAATAGAAGCATCCTAGGGAGTATCAAAAGGAAGAACACTGATTAAAAAAGGTAAAGTTTAAATCTGTGTGGCCTGTTTTTCCTTTAATTTTGTCCGACTTTAAACTCCAATCTACATAAACTCGGCTTGCTGTGGTTTTCATCCTGCTCTAATTTACCGTCGTGCAGCTCTAATGATGTAAATGGAATGTCTCAGTGTGAAATCTCAATCAGGCCAATAACTTTTAAGTTTTCTAGAAGGTGGCCTCAGGTATGTCATGAAACAGTGACACAGAAGAGATACATGCTAAATATAATGAATAAAACAGTAGTTCTACAAAACAAACACAGTATATGGGTCAGATTTACTTTTTTTACTTTCATATATGGTAACTAAAAACAAAACAAAACAAACAAAAACGAAGAAATATATCCTAAATATAGTGGACCCCCCCCAACAAAACAAAACATTGTTTTTTCAATAATTGGCTCAACAAAGTTTTATTCAGGTGTTTTTACCTTGTGTTTCTGTAATATACACAAATATGTACAAATTGTAGAGAATTGCCACTAGCCATAGGCTAGTCTTTAATTCCCTTATTTTAAAGTAGCTGATGTAAGTTATCAAGTTTATTAAAAAATACGTGCATAAGTTAACATCAGTGGATCTATACAGGTTTTTATTTTTACTTCATTGAACACTTCTGGCTGTTTCTTAGGAGATATGTGCTCCTCACAAAGCATTGCATTTTTTGTGATTCAGTAATAATATTTTTCACGTTATGTGACTGTGATGAAGCATGATATACACAGTAATGAAGACTTTCTGTTGACTCTACTGAGCATGAAGCAAAGTTTGTAAAGAGGACAAGAAACTCGGTTTCTGCAGTGAAGTTTGTAACTATGTTGAACATACATGTCCTAGAGTCCTGGGGTCTTGATCACCCAGAAGGGAAGCCGGCTGGGTGGTGTCCTATGCCTTCTCTGATCTTTAGCCTTTCCTAATAAAACCAAGTCTGGGATAGCAAGGAGTTAAGGCAGGTAAGTTGTCATCCCCCAATGAGTTGGGACATGTGCTTACATCTAATGTACTTGAGGATCACCAGGTCCACTAAAATTAAACATATCCAGTGAGTTTCTGTAACACTTTTCCTGTGAAAGGCAGCAATTTAGGTAGAAGTGAAAGAGTTTGAGCTTGTTACGCAGCTCACAATTAGAGAGGCCACAGGAAATTTGGGAACAAATTTTGCCTCCACAGTAAACATTCATGCAATTGGAATACATGGAAATTGGATACATGCAGTTGGATAAATGGAAATCCTGCAGTATGTGGCTTCTACCACATTCTGTCTTAGTTCATGAGGTTACTGTCTCTGTGCTTGTGGATACAGTGTGTCGTGCCCATTGGAACATGTATAGGTGTTATTATACTGATCTTTAATGTCTTCTGAACCTGTAATTAGCTGCCAGTCGTCGTTGTTCATAGCGATCAACATATATTTGCACAGCAGGAGTATTGTGAAGGTGTTTAAACAAATAACAAATACAAATTATGCCAGCATTGATTTGACTTCATCTTTGGATCAGATCCTTTGTTTGAGGGAACCAACTTCTATACTGCACCAACAGAATAAAATTAATTTAGAATCTTGAAGGTCTGTTAGAGATTTTCTTTCTGTAAAGAAAAATGCTGTAAATTCCATGCTACTCTGCCCTCCCATTCTACAGAGGAGTTGTATCAGGGCAGACCAAAGGCTGAAATAAATACAGCCAGAGCAGTATAATGTCTGCAGTCATTCACTTATATAAAAGCAGTGGTGAAACCTTGAAAAATTTTTCTGATTAAAAATATAAAAAAGAACTGCTGGATTTGAAAGAGAATATATTAAATGTGAACACTGCTTAGTCACAGCATGCTTCCTGGGGAAATTTGAGATGTCATTGTCTTTACGCATTTTCTGGGATCTTTTTGTTGTGATGGTGGTTGTTTTTTTTGTTCTGTTTATCGAGCAACCTGCTCTGAATATGCTTATCATATCTTTTTTGTACCACTTTATTATATCTTTCGTTATCTAGTACAAGTGAAATGCCCTATGAGGAAATTTTTTTTTCTGCTTATTTTTATACAAAAGAACACATCTGCCAATATCAAGATGCAGTCAGTTTAATTAATAATAGGGTTACCACAGGAGAAAAGAAAGAAATTCTTCCTGTGAGCAGTTGTGGATTTGATGAACCCAGTATATCTTCTGGCTTTTAGGCTTCTTGCAAAAAAAATTATTCCGAGGAATAAAAGGTGCTGGGAAGTGATAAGTGCAGGAGTTTATTCAGCAGGGCCCAGTAATAGCAAAACTTTTTGTGTGACAGGGAAATACTTTTTATTTACAAATGTGTATGCTATAAATAATATGAAAGAAATATACTTTTCTATTTCACATGATAAATGGTTGCCAATCTGATGTATAATCTCAGTGACAAATGCTTGTTTCATTCACTGGAAAAATTCTCATTAGTTTGCATGGTGCAGGATTAGGGCATGAATGATGACTAAGGTCATGCTTATCATTAAGTAACTGATTAAGAAAAACATTTATTGCTACAAAAAAAAAAAATAAGAACAGATAAAAGAGAGACAGTAGTCTGGTAAACCTCTTAAAAATAATTGTCACAATGCAAAATTACCATCTCACTTCTGTCTAATAGGTGGTTCCCATGTATCATAAATGCTTGAAGTGAAGCCCTGCTTGCCCTGGCTATTAGGTGTGAGGAGGATTTTTTGCTTGCAGGCCACTGCTGTCTTTTCCTTCACAGCAGCACAATCCAGAAGCCCCATGTTTTGCTGCATTGATTCTCCTGCTCAACATGCTAAACCCAATTTCTGCCAAGCTGGTGAGGGCAGAGATGGGAGGGAGGCTGCTCTCCCTCTTCCAGGGCACAGGCACTACTGCTGCTATGTTGCAACAGTATTGGGGACTTCATCGTTGTAACATGATAGCTGAGTTTTGTCTTCTTAAGTGATGTAGTTGCTACAAATACTCTGTGTGGTGGTGCCTGTGATTTGCTACTACAGAAAGGACTGTTCAAGGCAAACTCAAGTACTGACAATACTGTTTTGATCTACTTTATATTTCAAATTGCTTACTGTGCTGTTTCCCAGAAGCGTGCTATATCACATTTAAAAATAGTAATCAATGCTTAGACAAGTATATTTTAATGTGAGCAATGTCCAGTTTTATGTCCAAGTATTTCTGTCCAGATCAATGCACTTCCATTGAATGAACTGGCATAGTATATGAATGAATGAAACTCATAGGTGGAGATACATAGTTGCTGATTATCAGCTTACATCCTGAGATTTTGGGGAATGATATTCAGAGAAAAGACTCATTTTGATTTGTGATCAAGTGCATCACTCCTAAGATTCATTTTCAGCTATTAAATTGCTTTAATGACATTAGTAGTCAGTTTGCTTTTGTATTTTTACGTTTTTCTCTTCAAAAGCATTGGACTTTAGGGAAATGTTGTTGTTCTTGTTGTTGTACTGAACTTAAAAATAGTACAAGAACTGTGAAGTCACATGCTCAATCATTAGGTCTGATCAGGAATGCAAAAATTAAAAAAAAAAAAAAAAAAAAAAATTATGGAACATTTTCCATTTATGCACCAAAAATGGTAAGAAGCATTTGGATAAAACCTGTGTGGTGTTGTAATTAAAGACTGACCTTATCACATGTAGAAGGGGAGAAGTTTGTACAGACACAGTTATCTCTGGCATGTATAACTTCTGTGGGTTGTCTTGATAGTATTATCATACATTCCAGAACAGATGTTCCATAGTGTGAGCAGGTTCTGCCTGTTTCTTTCACTTTTCCAGCTGCCAGTCAAAGGTTTTTCCCACCTTCTGGGTACTTGCTTCCTGGATAATTTACACCTTTCTCCTTTCCTCCCTTTAACCCAGCTTCTGTGTCTGAAATGGAGACCTAAATCTAGCTCTCAAGTGGGCACAGGCGTTGAGCATGCAGAAAAATTTATTTCTGCGATTAATTGGAGCTGAAGAAATTATGGGCAGTAAAGATTTATTTTCTTTTCCCCTATACTCCCCAAGCTGAAGCATGTTCAGCCACTCTTTGGGAGCAGTGTGTGTGCAGTCTGCTTAGTACTTCATCAAGATTATGAAGGTGAGTTGTCAGAGAGTCTGAGTGCTAAAACTCAAGGATATGTGAGAATTTGAAAATGTTTGTAATCTGGACAAATTAGGGTAGATTTCTGCAGGGATAGCCAGAGCTCTGCTTCCTGCCAAATGTATAACTCTGGAGTTCCTATTTATTCATTCATGCATTGAGAAAAAAGCGAAGAAGAAGCCAATCTAAAATTAGGACTCTTTGCATCACAAATAGCTTGTAGATGGATAGACAAAAAATAATTTTATTTCCATGGAATTGTTAAAGCATTGCTTGCAGTAAATCATAGCTTGTTTATATTTCTTCACTGTTTGTAGCTCTTCATCAGATAGTTTCTTTACTAAGTCTTTTTGTCTTGCCATGGTTGAACAATTACACAGCCTTCCAGAATTTGACAGCCCTTTATTACCATAATAGAATTGTCTATAGGAATCAAGTTTTCACTGAAACAAATTCTAATAAAATTGCAATTTGTAGCTCACCAGTTTGTCTTGAAGTTTCAGCAGCCTCTTTTACATTTGGCTCACTAAACTGAAAACACAGACCAGGCTATGTTTCTTATCACTTCGGGAGCTCTGTGAATGTTTAGGCAATTAGATGTTTCCAGTAGGCTCTTTGGATATTTAATTTTGGAGTAACAGTCAGTGATTTGATCCTATGCAGCTTTCATGAAAAGAACTCACTGATGGTGAATGGACTTTATCAAATGAGGCAGTCAAAACAGTGCATTTTTTTAAGATGTTCATGTGTCATGTAACATAGAGCACAGAGGCTGCGAGAATGAGGATCACAAAAGTAACTGTCACTGCAGGGAAATCTCAGTTTACCTTCAGGACATTGCCTGGTTTCACTTCCTTAAAAATCCTTCACTTTCGGACAGTTAGCCACTCACTTTGCTGCCTAGTATTTGTTGGGCAGATGTCTTTCTTTCTGTGTGGTGTGCTATTTTTCATCATACAACATAGCAACATATATTATTTGGTGCCAAAAAGTTAGTATTACTTTAACCTTGTTACCATGTTTGTGTTTGCTTCTTATTGAATTTGAGCTGTTCTTTTTTTTCTCTTTTCTTTTTTTTTTTTTTTTTTGTAGTCTTTTTATTCATATTTGGGTTATTTCTCTTTGTTTGTAGTAACAAATCTAGTAATGTTTTCTATCATTGTTGGTGAATACTCAGAATTTATTAATAGAATACTAAAAAAAACCACTAAAATAAAGGAATGGATTATAAGATCACGTATAGAACCCTCACAAGGGTCAGGTTTTTGGAAGCCTTGCAATATTAAATAGCAACATGTGCCAGCAACATGCCCTTGCTGCAAAGAAGGCTGATGATATCCTGGGCTGCATCAGACAAAGTATTGCTAGCAAGTTGAGGGAGGTGACACTTTCACTCTACTCAGTGCTGGTGAGGCCACCCCTGGAGCACTGTGTCCAGTTTGAGACTTCTCAGTACAAGAGAAACATGGACACACTGGAGAGTCTTAACAAAGGGCCATGAGGGTGATGAAGGGACTGGAGTCCCTCTCCTATGAGAAGAGGCTGAGAGACCTGTGACTGTTCAGCCTGCAGAAGAGAAGGCTCAGGGGGTTCTTATCAACGTGTATAAGTACATTCCTGAAGGGAGTATGCAAAGAAGACAGAGCCAAGCTCTTCTCAGTGATGCTCAATGACAGCACCAGAAGGGCACAAACTGAAACACAGGACGTTCCCTCTGAACATCAGGAAACACTTTTTCACTAGGGGGTTGACTGAGCACAGGAACAAGTTTCCCAGACCTGTTTCTCCATCCTTGGAAGTATTAAAAATCCTTCTGGATATGGTCCTGGGCAGCTGACTTCATTTGGCCCTTCTTAAGCAGAGGGGTTGGACCAGATGATCTCCAGAGGTCCCTTCTGAACTCAGCCATTCTCTGGTCCTGTGATTCTGTAAGGTTAACTGGAACCTTTCTTTTGTCTAAGAGGTACTTTCTGATGAAATTGATATCCTAAGTTTCAACACCTGAGAGAAAAATGTGTGGTTAGGGACTGAGCACTTCTCAATTTTGACTGTGATTTGTCTTTCATTGTTTATTCATTTCAATTCCTATACAAATACATATAAGATTTCATGGTTAGTATTCCGCACTAAAGTACATAAATATATTTTTTTCCTTTCTGAGTGAATGTACTATAATTCTGCTGACAGCAATTGATGTAGCTCAGTTTAAAGCAACTAAATTTTACCAATTCAAATCTACAGAGTTTGTCTTTAAGTATGTAGGAAAAAAAAAAATTATTTTAGTATTTAATTCCCACAGATCAACTCAAGCAGTAATTAATTCACAGTTATTCTGCAGAAGATATTAAACAGCAGTGGGTCTACATTTTTCAACCTCTGGTTTTCAAATGTAATTTTCACCAGCCAGATTTGCATGCTTTACATTGTAATATGAATAAACTTTACATTGTAATATGAATATATTTTTAGCACAGAATATTGATAATCCTCAGTAGTAACCATGTTAACTTTGCATTTCCATAATACTGCTTTTGTTTTGTTCTGTTTTGTTTCGCTTTTCTTCTGATCAATTGATTTGGGGATAAACTGTTTCACTGTGTGATAAGGGCATAAAATCCTGCTTTAAAGGAGTCTGTTTTGTCACCAGAAAAGTGTAGGTGTACCTGTGTCACGTGCTACCCAGCACAGGGGGACAAATTCAGCCACGCAGTGAAGAGTGACATCATGTGCACTTCTCCTCTACTTGTAGTGCTACTTTTGCACAGATAATTTCATCTCATTTGGAAGTTCATATTCTTGTGGTTGGTATACAGGGCAGATTATCAAATAGGACTGGAAAAGTCTTCTAAGTCCTCCATTGTCTGCTTTTACAGGCTACCACACCAATAAAATGCTTTTGAAGTCCTGGAGGATTGCATTGCTCTTATTAAGGGTGAAAACTTTCCTCTGACTCCAGCCTAGATATATTCATATCCCATCACAGCCTTCTGCTCTGGTGCTTTTGCATGGTTTTTAATTTAAATAGGTTTTTCCTTTTCTGGTGTTCATTCCTTTCTGTATTTGCGGAGAGCAATTATAGTCCTTCTGAGAGTAAGCAATCTACACAGCTTTAGTTTTCTCAGTATCTATTCCAAGCACTCACATTTTTGAACATGGGTTGCTAGAACTATGTATAATGCTCCATGTGTGTCTTTATTGTGTCTGATGCAGCTGATTATATGTTGCCTAATGGTATCACGAGATTCCATTTGCCTTTTGTCACACTAGTGGCCTACATCATTCCTGTGGCACAACTACAAAAGTGTGTCGTCTTCTAATTTGGTTTATGTATAATGAGTTTCCACCTTGCAGCCAAAATTCACGTTACTCCACGAGTATGTAACCTTGCATTTTGAGCTGCTTAGTAATAGTAATCTGTTTCCAGTCTACATCTACAGTCAGCTCAATTTCTTTAATTTTTGATATATTCAGATTCCAGTGTAATGGTGTTTCCCGATACTAGTCCCTGGTAAACTTTATAAGCACTGTTGTGATTTTCCTGCCAAAATCTTGGCTGAAAATCTTGAAGACTTAGACTGGTCTTTGAGGAACTCCAACCTTTGTTCCGACTTATATCAGCATTGAACAAAGCTTCTTCATCAAATGAGCCATTTTTGACTTCTTTACCGGCACAGTAACTTGCTTTGTGAGTAGTTTCAGTGGTAGATAGTGGGACAACTCTCTGAGTTTGGTACTGCTCAGTGTAAAAGTGGCAGAATTTGTCCTATATTACTTGGTAGAGAAGTATCACTTTTAAAATACTAAAGGTACCATTTTTAAGTGAGGGATTGTATGTTTGGAGACACTTGGGAAAGCAAAGGAAAACAGATGAAGGTATGAAACCATTGTGAATGTGCCAAAGTATATTCAAGTCTTCTGGTATTCAGAAACACAAGATGTTTGTGGCTCTGAGAGGAATAACCACATGATCTAAGGCCATGTTAAATTTGTACAAGACCTCTGTTGCAAAGACAGATGCATGTACAGCTTGCACCCAGTTCTTCACTCCTAACATCTCTTCAGCACCTGCATAGATAGCAGCCATCATCCCATTTCTGAAACATTTTAAGTAGTAAGTTGTTTTGGCAGGATATACTACATTTCTTTCTATTATTATCATTCAAGGAACAATGGAACATAGGAGTTAGCATTTTCCCCAGAACTGAGTTATTATAAGTGCTTATACGTATCTTTTTTAACTACAATTCACACTTGGAAGAATAATTAATTTGTAAGGTCCTGATGTGAACCTGAGTTGAAAGATACTTGAGCATGTGTATAATTTTATATATATAGCGAGAAATTCTTATGACTATTTTAAGTAACATAGCACACTTCTTACTAATAATACAGAACAGTTTTTCATAGAATTGTAGAGCCAAAGAACAGGCCAGGCTAGAAGGGGTCCTCAAAAGATCGTCCGGTCTAAGCTTTTGTGGGAAATGGAGCCTAGATGAGGTTATCTAGTATTGTGTCTAATTGCATCCTGAAAACCTCCAGTGATGGTGACTCTACCACATCCCTGAGGAAGTTGTTCCAGTGAATGATTGTTCTCACTGTAAGAAATTTATTTCTGTATCAAGATGAAACCTCTCCCAGTGCAACTTTTACACATTTCCTCTTGTCATCTCTGTGTGGCTTTTTGTGAAGACAGAATCTACTTCCTCTTTGTAGCCACCCATTAACTGTTTGGCCCTTTCATTTGCTTCTAATACTGACCATATTGAGTTGAAATAACCGAATATGTGGATAAAGAATTAATAGTTTTATTGTAAACGTATTTTAAATTATCATGCATTCAAGAATAGTAATTGCGTTATTTCCCTTAAGTAGACTTTTATAGAGCTTCATGTCTATAATATGTGTAGCTAAAGTAAAAATGATCTCAAGAGTAAAACTGCCCAGACTTTCCACAAAATAAACAGGATTCCACATTTTTGTAAACCTTTAGTAAACCATTGTCATTTGACTGAATTTAGGCATAAACAGGACTGAGATATGATTGCAGAATGTCATTTTGTTAAGTCAAGAATGATTATGTATATTTTGGTTTTCTACACAGATTTGTGTATAGGTCACAGATGTTGCACCCCTACATCCTGATTCAATCTCTTGGACAGTGTGTGCCTAGCATTTCTCCATTAGTTTTGATGTATTTTAAGGTTTTCTGAGCTCTTCCATGTTGTCCATGCTTTCTCCACTGTGTTTTGGCTATTGAACTTGCTGTAGACAGGAAAAATATTTTAGAAGTTTGCCCCATGCTGTGCATTCAGTGCAGTCCATGTCAGTTTCTGTGCCTTATTAAACAGAAACATTAAACATTCAAATTCAAACATTTCTTCACGAAGTCTGACCAGGTTATACTGCTTAATGTGGTGAACAGTCCTGTTAATGTCACATAATATTAGCCAATCTACTGAAAATCAGTGATGACTGTTAGAGTAATTTGTCTGCCTGAGATGGTTGGCTTCAGGAAAACTAAACTTTGCATTGTTTTATGAGCTTATGTAAGTGCCATACAGTGAGTAAGTGGTGGAACTGGAGCCTATGCTTTCAGTTTTCAAATTTATACTACCTTCAGTCTGATCTCCTATTTTTTTATAACTGCATGGTAAGTACTGTTGACTTTAGGATGGCTGTTTAAAGCCCTAAATAACAAAGATACTTGGAGACGTAGTGGTCCGAGTAGATTTCAACATTTTAAAAGACCTTCTTTAAATTATTTGATGTGAGTACTGCTTGTCTTAAGAACTATTGTTAAAAATTAAAGATTTATTTTCAATCAGACATGTTTTGCTCAATCTGGCTTTATAAAAACCTCTAGGTGAGTGGATCAACCACACATGAAGGTTACTATACATAGGCTTTTCATGTTAATGCAAAAATTTCCTCCAAAATGTGTAAATGGTAACATGATGCCAGCTGAAGAACTGCAGTGAACTGAAAAAAAGACATATATTTGTTTAGGACACTGCAGATGGTGCTGTGATACATACAGAGTTTATAGGCAAGGGAATTATTTCTCATCAGTATGTTTAAATCTTTAAGTCTGTAAGAAAGCTGTTCTTTACCTGGCATACCTGTTTATTAGCATGGATGGATTGAAATTTTAGTGTCATATAGAATAGTTATTAATGAATTTCACTGAGTTTTCTGGATTTCTAGCTGATTTGCCACCATCCAAAACATCCCTTTAAGTATACAATTAAGGAAAATAAGTAGTAACTACAAGAACAAATGCCAACTTGACTCTTATCAGTTGTATCAGGCTGTTTTCACCTTGTGTATTGGTCCGGGAAAAAGATACGTGTGTATGGAACACCAAGTTCACTGTCAGCCATGCCAGATGGGTAAATAAACAGACACCTGTAGAGCAGCGAATCCTCAGTCTTTCAGAAGGTACTGAAGCCATTGCACATAATAATCTCAAATGTTTAGCATCCTGATTTTACTTAATATCTTCTTCAGAAAACTGCTTTTAAAAATGAATTAAATGAGCTCATAATGGTTTTCTAATAGGTGCTGTTTTCATTTCTGACTGTATTCAGATAAGTGCAGATACTATGATGCAAGTAATGTATTTACAGCCACATGGAGATTAAGATAAAAGTTAGCAGAGGTGATGAGAGTGACAGCAGTGCAGCAGCACAGGCGGAAATGCAGTAATGCAAATACTGCATTGATTAGTTCTGAATAAATTCTGCTTTTACATGTGCAAGAAAACAAAACACAATCTATCCAGAAGACATGGAGCAGAAACAATTTAATCACAGTTCTTGTTTTTTAGCTACTCAAAACACAAAATTATGGCAGAAGGACTGGGCACAGGAAAGATGCACAGTCATAAACATAACATTTTGGGCATACCTTCCAATCCACTGCAGAAATCATGCTGTTCTCATTACTTTCTCCAAATGCCGAGGTAAGCCCTTCTGATCAACACGAAGAGCAGTTACAGGCAGTACAGTTATGTCCGGACTATGTCCTGGCTTCTGAGGATCAAGATTATATCAGTGCACTGTGCTCTGTTCACACTCAGTTCCTTCCTGTGAAAACCAGAGCACAGGAAAGTAGGGGATAATGTGTCTGGATGGAGCAGGAACATTTGACACATGCGTATGGGAATATGGGCAAAACAGGGCATGACCTCCGATTTAAGGACTGGAAGTCTCCCAAGTCCCACAGTATAAACATTCTCTGTGACAGCCCAAGTCATCTGCTGTGAGATGGAGCCAGCAACCTGATATAAAGCACATACTCTCTGACACTGGCTAAACTTTTGGGTTTCCAGGTTTCAAAAACTGAAACCACTTGTACTGTCCACAGCAAGTATTTCCAGAGACTGATCAGTGAGTGTGCTTGTATAAGTTGACTAAGAACAAAAGAAGATAACTTGGTTAATTTGGTTTGTATTTGATTACATCCAGATATTTTTGAAAATTCAAGCGTCTTTGGGTGATGAATTATTCTTTTGTATATTCTTATACTCTTATATCCTTACATTCTTATATCTTTCTGACTAGTGGCTGGGTAGACACCTTCTCTGTCTTAGAAATGAAGGGAATAAATAAGAAATGTGTAAAATCAAACTACATTCTTTGTAAACATTTCAGACAGACAGTAACAGTAGAAAGTTCTCAGCAGCGTGTTGATAGCTGCACAGCAGGCAGTGTCTCTGCAGCCATGAGGCTGCTTCTCCACAATTCAGTTCCCTGTAACTGTCCCATCAGTATGTGGAGTTTTTTCTCTACTTCCACTCTTCCAAATAACATAAAACCTTTGGCTTCCAAACCACTATACTAAGGTTACCTCTAGACTGAGCAATGGTATATGCTGGTGCGAACCTCAGGGAGCCGATCCCCATCATTGTGCCTAGTAGGGGTTTGGCCAAGGAAGACTGTGTGTCTTCTAGCCCTTGTGTTTGTCCTTTCTGCAGAAACTGGTTGGGAGCAGACTGGTGCTCAGTGGTGGAGCAGGCTGTAGGTGTTGTGTGCACCTAGATCTCAAAGCTTGGAAATTTAGGTAATAGATCTGTTAGTGGGACTGTCTCCCTGTTTCTGATAAAACACATTCAATATACCCCAAAGCCACGTTTTGACAAATCCTGCCTTTCTCCTCAACATACAAAAAATGGAAATGTCCTAAGTGCATGAAGTATTTAAATATATATTCCCATTCTTTGTACTAGTACTGCTAAGTCTTGTTGTCAACTTCATTGCAGTGGCTGCTGAAATCAATTTTCCCCTCTTTTGTTACTTTGCTTGCACTGCCCATAGCTCCCTCATCCGTTTTTTCTTCTTAAAGTGTATAGTGTTGCTATAATATTAAACTTAGCAACTTACAAACAACATACTAGCTTTAGAGCTACCACCAACAAAAGTTCTTTGTTTGTTTGTTGTTTTCTATAAAGCAAAACTGTCTCAGCATTGTCTCATGAAAAATATTAAATGGAGACTTAAAGGAAAATAAATGAGCCTGCATTGCCTCTGTGCAGTACTCCTGAATGGGGTAATCCATCTGTTTATGGAGGTGTTGATTAAAATACATAGCTTAAAACATTACTCCTTTTCATAAGTAGAGTCTCCATATTATTGCTTTGACTCTGCAAGCTTTTCTACAGCTGCTTTAAGTTAAGAATGTCCTTAATGAGGATGGAAATTGCTGTATAACAAATGTTACTGAAGGCTTTACAGAATTTATACCATAGTGCTGACCAAACAAAGTTTCCCAGCAGGATGCTGTTCACCACTTTCTGTGCTATATTGTGCTCTGAAGTGACATCTTGGAACATTGCAGGTGGTTTGGCACACTTTTCTGCACTTCCAAGTTGTTTTAGCAGTATTCCTAAAGGTGCCAAAGAGCTGGAAAACAAACAAACAAAAGCTTCTTGGTGTTTTTAGGACAGAACTATGGAAACCAAAGAAAACAGAAAAGGATGCTGAAAATTAGGAACTATGAGCAACTCGAATTTCACTAAAGTAAGAAACAAAACAAATCTCTGCAATATTAGGTCATTAGACACGTGAGCTCAGCTCTGTCATGTCCCTCACTCTGTGCATGAGACTCCTTCTTGGGTTACCTTGCAGGAGAAGCCTGTATTGCAACTCTGGGCTGCAGCCATCTTCCTGCCATCCCATCCCTAAGCACCTGAGGCAGGAGGTGCTGGATATGTGACCTGCCACTGCCCACCAGGCACCTGTGGCACATGGAGCTCCACAGCTGAGGGGGGGCTGCTGCCACTATCAGCAGGCAGGGACTATGTTGCGTAGGAAGCCTATCTCTAAAAAAGCTCTGCTAAAAAGCATGCCACTACTCTCTGTCTCCTGATGTATATATATACGATATGCGTGATACTAGCTATTATCATATTCATGCACGATGAATATTTCATCAACATATTCATAACTGTCTGAAGATGTGTGGTCGGTTTTCTTCATCTTTCAAAATAATTTGTTCTAAATGTTTGAAAGTAAATATATCCAATTACATTTGCCTTCTTTTCATAACTGACCTAAAAAGGCAGTATGTTGTTGGTGCTTTAGTAGAGAAAAGGTTTGTAAAAATATGAGTATATTTCCAGACAATTAAAGGAAGCCATTTGATTAAATAAAACCAAACTTTCTTGCAACGTTTCTTTCAGATGCAGGATGATCTTGTCAAGAGTCATTGTGTTTTACAAAAACAGAAATTCAAATTCAACCTTTATAACGATACATTTAATGTAATGGCACACTAAAAGTGGACCTTTTATTCTCATTTTGATATTGTGTACTACTCTGTTGGCTCCTGTGGCTGAACAACATATGAATCCTCACAGTTCATAACTGCCTTCATTTTACGAGAGCAAAACAAAGTCTGTTCAAATGCTCTGGCGCTCTGTTTTAGTGAAATAGAAAGTAGTGCATGTTATCAGAAATTTGAGTATGTTTCAGACTGGTCTAGGAGCACTCAAAAAATTCTGTGCATCCTTACATACGTTTCATCCTTCTTGTACAACAGCTCAAATATATTTTTAAAAGCTAAGTGGCCTTACATGTCTGTTCAGATTCATTGCTTGCTATTTCTTCTGCTTCACTGTTTCAGTTGCAAAGCTGAACACCCATGTCTAAATAGAGTATGCAGTGATGAACCCAAGTGGCTGCTTTTAAAAGCTGCTTTCCTTTATATATATGACGACCTAGAGAAGAGCTATTGCCATTCAGCCATTTTTATGCCTACTGAGCAGTATATTGTTACAAAAGCACCGGTGAGAAGACTGCATTGCTTTTTGCAGCCAAACATTTTGCTGCTTTAGGATATCGGCAGTGTAGTTGGGTTGTCCCAGTCCCTGGATGAATTATTCAGGCTCTTGACATCAGAGGTTTCCGCTAGCGGATTGGCTGGTGCTTGGATAATAAAATCTTTCCACAGGAAAACAGTGGAGAAGGATGATGGCAGTGAGACCAGCAGAACTGCTACTTCCCATGCAGCTGGCTTTGTCTGGCTTTTGCATCTCTGCAAGAATATTATATAAAGATGTTTTTAAGGTCTGGCTCATGTGAATTCTCCAATAAGAGCAGGTGGAGGGATTTGTCTAAGAGGCCTGCATTTTCAGTGAAGAAAAAAAACAAATCAACAGATTGTTCTTGAAAAATTACTTCTGTCTGTATTCTAAAGAAAAGCTGCACACTACATGAGACAGGCATAGCAGCAGCAGCAGCAGCATTTATGGCTCGCTACAAAGGTGCTGGTGGCAGAAGTGTTACATCTTTAAATGTGCGTCCAAGGTTCTTTCAGTACTGGCACGGTAAGTGGTCCAAATATCCTTACTCGGACAGTCCTTGCAGGTGGGGAGAGTGTAAGAAACTGTCACGTGTCTTGTGGGTGTAGATCAACAGTACCTCTGCAAAGAATTTACATAATTTCAATGAATTTACAGGGAAATTTGTATAAAAGCATGTTTATCATGAAATTTGAAGTATCGATCCACTGCTTGTATTATGCTCAGACACAGGTTTTACAGTGATGAGATCTGTTCCTTTTAAACCTATGCAAAATAAGTGCTATAAAAAAGGAAACTATTATTAAGAGTATGCTCTTTATGAGTCGTGTTAGTAGTTATTAATAGGGCTCATAAAACTTATATTGCTCAAATATATTTCCTTGAAACAGATTATTTTGAAAGGCTATTTCTGCTATTTGTTGATATAACTGAATCTGAATATGTCTTCTGCTGGTAAACATTTAGAAGCTGAGAGCCGGTTCTCTGATTTCCAGTTGTAGTCAGAAGGCTGCTTCTTAAGTTGTCAGGAGGCACTGGAACGGCAAATTAGGGAATAGTTTTTTCTCATTTCTTTGATCAGTAGTTTGACTTCTAAAGGCCCTGTTATTTTCTTTTGGCATGCTGTTGTTGTATCAGGGTTACTGAGCAATTTTAAGTTACAGAGGTGTGAATGCAGCCAGGGCTGGACTGTCTCTGTGCATCCTCCATCCCTATCCCCACACCTACTAACACACAGCCCAGTTCAAGTGTGCAAGTAGTTCCACTGAAATTAATTGGGCTACCTGTATATATAATTTCTTGTCAGAGCAGAGCTGACATTTACTGTATGTCACAAAGGAAACATCTTGTTCAGAGTTAGAAAGCATACGGTGAGAAGTCTGTTTTCCAGAGTGTAGAAACAATTATCACATAGAAAGTAAAGATACCCCTTGCCAGAAATAGTCAGTATTGAATGAAGCACATTGCAGTATTTCGAGTGTTATTTTACATAGCTTGCTTGTTAGTGCAACAAGTAGATTCTGAGAATGTAATGAATGCTTTTAAAATTATGTAAGACAGTCTACCCAATGAAATCAAAGAAAAAGAAGAAAAAGAATGCAATGAAGTGTGCTAATCTAGCAACACATTAGCTGGAGAGATATGTATCTTTTTTCCTCTGGTATTTCTTATATGTGAGATATTGTTTATATATAAAGAAAATATAAAATCCCCAAGACATAATGTAGAAACACGTTTTGGGAGCTGATATGTGGTCAGTGATCCATTGTTGTTCCACTTAGTATTTGGCTGGTGAATTTTGTGCCGTGATTTGTGTCTTTATGTACCCTCATTGTGGAGCAGCATTGTTTAAGTGTAAGTCAGGGAGCTTAGTAGTAATAGGACATCAAACTTATTAGTTATCTATACCAGCGCTTTAGAGGGGATTAAATAATATTCCCTTTTAATTTTACAGGTATGAAAGAGACAAAATCCCTATACAGTGTTGCAAAAGTCAGTAGCAAAGGCAGTATCTAAAATTAGGTTTTCCATCTGTAGGTTTTGGGACATGCATGTGTTCTTCTTAAAAGTAAATGTTCAACACCAATTTTATTTATTTGGATTTTCTGCAAGGGAATGAAGCTGCTCATTCAGACCTTATGATGGCAATAATATGATTTGTTTTTCGGTGAAATAGGTATTTCCTTTTATTTTTTGAAAGAAAAATCCCCAGCATAAATATTTGAATGCCAGTGTTATGAAATTATTCCATGTGTCAAACCCAATTCCCCATAAGCAACGGACGGGACTTTGTGGATTGGTTATGGCACTGTGATTCTCTTCCCTCTGCAGCCATGACCCTGGCTGCTGAAGTTGGAGGAGCTCATTCAGGAGCTATTTTTGTCCATGCAGCTGGCAGCAATCCCTGAGGGACTATCTGAGAATCAGTGAAATTCACTATAAATCAGACAAGTGCTTCAAGACAGGACTAAGGGAGATAGTAAGCAGCAGTACAGAAACTGCCTGAACTAGCTAATGGTTCCTCCCTGTCTGATTCTTCCATTGCACAAACAAGCTTGAGAAAGCAATTTTAATTATTTCATTCAATATTATAAACATTTTCAGATGTACATGCTGAGTAATTTTTGTAAGACTTGTGTTGATTTTCTAAAGGAAAGTATCTTGACTGTCAGAAACATGGATTCTAGTTTAAAAGTACAGATACAAATATTCAAGTGTCAGAGCATTATTATAAGAGTATGAAGTATTTGTTATGGGTAGTTACATGCAAAAATTCCTGTCTCAAGAAAACATAGTGGCATTTCTGTGAAATGCAAAATGTATTTGTTGTCAATAGAGAGTATTATTCTTCCATCATGTAATCCAAAAGGATTCAGCAGTGTCTAATCAAACTGATTTCCTTTTTTTTCCTCAGATGAGCAAGAGTCAGTACAGAAAAGGACTTTCACAAAATGGATTAATACTCACCTGGCTAAGGTAATATATAGCTTTGAATTTATTTTTTTTTAATCAAACCATTTTATTGATGGCTGTACAGGCCCTGGAGTATAGAATGTGTAATATTTCGCTAAACAGAATGGCATAAACTTGAAAAGGGGTCCCTATTATCTGTATACCATAGAGGATGAATCTGTTTCAGCATAATCACGGTCAGCTGCAGTGTTGTGAGTGGTGTCTACAGGCAACTGCCCAGGTCCTTTGGCCAAAACTGAAAGGTAGCACAGTAGCTGCCCTTTCAGCCAGAGGACGTGTTTGAAGCTCCTTTCTATGAAAGAGAAATATTTGTTTTATTACATGCAGTCTATTTGAACAAAGCTTGAGTCTGGTGTGTTGTTTGATAGAGGCATCCTCAAGTGGTTATAAATACAAATAGTGCTTTGTGAATCCAGTGCTGAATTAGTTATCTGATGCAACTTGGCATTTATCATTGAACTATTATTCCTTCTTCCTACCACAACCTAAAACTCCTTCTTTGGTTTTAGCAGAATAAAGACAGTGATTTACACACAATTTTGAAGTATTAAGTTACAACTGGTACAAACCTTATCTAACAGCATAAGCACTGAGATTTAGTTAGGCATTTCCCAGAGCTTTGACACAGCACAGCTCTAACCATAGTTATCAATTAGTCCAGTAAACTGAAATAGTTAAGCACCAGAGGTGCTCTTTGAAATGCATATTTTTAAATCATGAAAATTAATGAACTTGAAAATTGGGCAAAGAATAACTGCAAGAGTACTGGTTTACTGTCTGTGTAGGGAATTGGATAATAATGCCCTCAAAAATGAACTGAGTAAAGCAGGAAGCCAATATAATGCTACATCATGTTATTTTGTCTAATGAGACTCTATGGTAGGGCAACAGCATTTATTTACATTACTGAGGAATGTAAATGAGGGATTTACTGTCAAATAAAGTGCACTGACATTGTAAAATTCAACTGCAAGTGCAAGGCTTTCTTCAGGACTTCTTGGCAGTGGATCCTCACTGGGAATGATGTCTATCCCCCTGTTCTCTTGGGAATAGTTTGAAAAGGTCCCCATGCATCAGAGAACTTAAGCACTCTACATATGTTCTGTTTACTTCAACCAAGATGGAAAGAAATTCAGTATTTGCTTAAGTGTTAGCAAAGCAGGCCATGAAAATGTGTCAGAGGAAAAAGAATTATTTCATGTTTTTCTCTTTCCTAATTGTATTGCATCATTAGTAACTGATTAATAATATCTGATAATAATTAACAATTTGATATATGTATATATTGTTAGATTAATATGTTTGTGTGTAATGGTAGTTTCCTTGTAATAACTTGGGAAGAGACAAAGTTGTGTTGGTAGCTCAGTTAAGATATTTTGCTCTGGATTGAGAACTGAACTCTACCTTTACTGTACTAGTCCCTTTGGCCTGTGAGGGCTCAGGTAGACCTTTTAACTTGGGTGATCTAGTCTTATATATCCTTAATAGGGTATTGTAAAGGCTGATAAAATACTCACATTCAAACCAAGCAGTTCACAGCCACAGCCCTCACTTTTAGCTACCTGAGATGCTCTTTAGTAATTTGTCTGTCTTAATTCACCATTTAAAATGAAATCTGTTTCTATCATACTTTTATTGATACCTGTCAGCAAGTTGGCCTCAAATGTGTAGATGATCTGGCTTTGCTTCCTATTTATGCTGCTGTATTGCCACGTGAGAAACACTGTTTATAGACTATGGAGATTAGACTCAACAGGAGTGACCTGTACCATTCAAATTTTTCAGTTTTAAACCTTAAGCTTTTACATCTTTTTTAATCATGTTTTTGGAAAGTGTGGAAATATATATGCTGAGTTTATCACAGCTGTAGGAAATACTGATGGGTCTGTGAAATGTGCAGGACTCCCCTTGCACACATGTTCTGAATTGTAACCCAGAAATTTGATATTTAGGTTACTTGGTTCTTATAAAAGATTGTTGGGGTTTTTATTATGTCAAAAGGAATTGGAAAGGTGTAATATTTCTATAGTCTGGAGGCCTTTGAAATATGATAAGGAAAAAGCCTGGAAGGCAAGCCACTTTTAGGGAGCATTGTCTGCATTCTGCCCTCATCTTTGAACCCAGGAAAATGTGGAGCACCTGCCAAAATGGTACCTAGCGAGGAACACCATGAAGCCCTGGCCTCACACTAATAGCAGAGAAACAGCAATACGTGCTTCTACATTTGGGCCTATGTCTATTAAAGCCAGTGGAGTTACTGGGATTAAATAATATGGAAGGAGGTGTAGGTTCAGGTGCCCAAGGGGCTGCAGGGTGGCCTCTGTGAGGAGAAGCCAGGGCTGCCCTGTGCTGGACAGAGGTGGTTTCAGCTCTGATGGAAGACACGGCTGAGCCCCTCAGCCAAGCTGGTGGCACTTCTGGGAGAGTGTGTTTAAGAAAGGGCAAAATTCTGCACAGGCAGTGAGAAGTGAGGGAAGAAAGTGTGAGAAACAGCCCTGCAGACACCAAGGAGGTGCCCCAGGCACCCAAACAAAGACCCCTGAGGTCTACATTTTCCCTAACCTTCCTTTTGCTGCTGATGTACTTGAAGAAGCCCTTCTTGTTGTCCTTGACATCCCTGGCCAGATTTGCTTCCAAGTGGAGCTAAAGTTTTGTCTTTGTTTCTCATCATTCTAATCTATTTTAACTGGAAATAAATTAAATTAGTATAAATTAAAATAAATGAATATAAATTTAATATACATTAAAAGAAATTATTTTTCTCCAAGTAGAGCCTGTTTTGCCTGTGACAGTAACTGGTAAGTGAACTCCCTGTCTTTATCTCTACCCACAGGCTTCTTTACCTTGTTTTCATCCCCTGTCCTGTTGAGAAGGGGAAGTGAAGAGAGCAGTTCAACACATCACAAGGACTTATACGTGTTACTTATATAATTATAGGTGAATTTACAGGGTTGTTTGTTTTTTTCAAAGGCATAGCCTTGTTCCGCTCCCCTGCTTTGTGTGCATACACCAGTTGCCAGATTGCTGTGTACAATGTAATCCAAAATGCAATCCAGACCTACTGTGCTGAATTTGACTCAATATACACAGGCTTCAAAATTAACAGTAACTTCACTTAAATTGGCTTTCTATTTCTTGACTACTCTGGTAAAACTTTAGGTTTAATTCCTTTTGATTTTGGAGGAAAGTTTAATAGTTGCCGTTTTTACTCATCTAGTAAAATTAGTAATGGAAAAAGTAATAGGATGAAATAAGAAAAAACGCTATAACTAAAGTATGTAACTCTAACATCATGGCTATCTGGAGAAATGTTCCATCATAAATGAGTTTGAATGTTTTGGTCAGTACTGGTGAGTAACTGCATAAAATCTCAAAACCAGGAGAAAATAATGTTTTCTAAGCAAAGGCTGATAGGGTTTCACTGTAGCAATTTGAAAGGTGGGTTTACTGCTGGCAAAAGAAAGGAAACTCTACCTTAGAATTTTTATCCTTGTACTGTGTTGGCTGAGTAGAGCCAAGGAGAATTAAAAGAAAAAAAGAGCAGTTTCTGACATTGTGGGGGTAGTGATTTGAAAGAAATGGAAATGCAGAACTGATTTGATTGTAATAGGTAGAACTGAGGACAGTTAATAATTTGAGAATATATAGCAGGATGTGATGGTTTGTCAGGGTTTGCTATGAGTGAAAGATTCTTCACTGCTAATCTTTAAAATCTTAGGATATGCTTAATTTTAAAAAGTCATGCTCTAATTGAAACAGAAACTTATTCAATAACTAAGTTACATGCATAAAGTAGATTAAAAAACAAAACAAAACCAAACCCAAACAAATAACAAAATAAAACCACAAAGAAACCGAAAACCTAACTAAACACCATACTGTTTTTGGCTTTTTAGATATAAAGTTAAGAATGGGTTTGACAATATGGATACAAATCAGAATAAACAAAACAGGTAAATGAAAAGGGAGTACCAATGAACTGAACTTCATGAAAGGGAGTAGGAGGAGGTATGATTATTTTATAATATTCTCTCTTGCTCTTACAATAGAATGCTACCATTTTATAATTAAGTTTCCTAATTCATAGACGTATTCTTCCATAAGCAGAACATAAGTAAAGGATTTAGCATCAGCTAATTATGTGGCACGTCAAAGAAAGTTTGAGGTAAAACAGCCATATCCTCACCCGCAGGGTAGTGTCCCACAAGGGATGAACATAGGAAAGAACTACAAGTATGATAACTAACAGGTAGAATAATACAGCTTCATTTGTGGTCAGTTGTTAGCACTAGTCTGCATCTGTCCCTCTGCTCTCTGTCTCTCTAACCCCTGCTGAATCCATTCTGTGATTCTCGCTCAGGAATCTGGGGAAACTCGAAATCTGGAAATTGTCTCTTTGCCACCCACTTACAGAAATTGGGGCATAAGCTACCAAATGAATGTGAACTATCTTCTGGCCATCCAGATTAATTTTTGTGCATCTGTGCAGTTCTACTAATGACAATTGAGATATGCATAGCTAACAGGACAAGAAGTTTTCTAATTGCATATTATTTATTCATATTTCTCTAAGATTCTAGAACTCAATCTCCTTCCTCTCAGTCTCAGCCTTCAAAGACAGAAATAATTTGAGTATGCTTCTGAATATCATTTCTGGCATCTTTTCAAAGTCTAAATTTAAAATACAGAAGAACATTATACCAAATATGTCAAATAGGAGATACTAGATCCATTCAAAAGAGAAATTACTTAGATATTTTTTTCATTTATTTGCCTATATCAATTTTTAGATAGTGGATTAGATTAGTAGAAGAAAAATATGCCTCTCTGAAACAACAGAGCCATATGCCTTTTATTGCGTTGTTCATCTTTGGTGAAAGTGCTGGGGAAAAAGTAGTTTCAAAGCTTTGGAACACAGACTGTAAATTGGTTTAACCCAACCAAATAATATCTTTGTTCACAGGTGTAGGGATAACTTCAGTATTTGTGCTCACCAAAATATTGTTGTAAACTCACCAAATAGAGAACAACAAATACATACTGAAACAAATTATTCATTTTGTATTTCCATTAAAAGGATGCACACATCAACAACAACAACAAAAAAGCAGAGGATGAATTTCAAATTAAAACTAAGAACGGGTAATATTTTTTAATTACACTTATGCATTTTTTTCATAATGCTGAATCAAACCTAGGCATTAAACCTTACATTAAAAGTTTTGAAATTGCAAAACTATGTATTTTATAGCAAAGAAAGGAAGAAAAAGAGAAAAGGTAATGGATATGTCAAGATTTACAGTGTCCACACACAATGCTGCCAGTGGTGGTAGTTTGTTCTTAGAATGTAACTGGGTCTTCATACAAGAACCTCATAAATTGTCATCAATGAACTAAGTAATTCTGTGGTATTTGTCTTTTTTTCAAATAGGAATACAGAGGCTTGCAGTATCTGAGTCACTGACACAGAAAAAATTTAAGCTAATGCCCATCTTGACTGCATTATGATGAAAATCTGCCTGTCAGTTTTCTGCTCCAACAGCCACTGTATGTTTTCACTAGTATTGTATGTAAACTCTAATGTTAAAAAGTGAATACTAAATTAATTTGTGTCATGAAAATGATCGTAAAACTTAGGGCTGGATCCTTTCATGCCTTCTTCAGCCACTAACAACAAGGAACATGAAAATCTATGTGCTTAAAGATTTAGGAATTAAATTGGGGCAGAGGGGTGGGCCAGCTCTTACAGAGTAATTCTGAAATTTCATATTCTCCTTCCTGTTCTCATAGAGATAATTCAGTAGTTACACAGATTTTTTCATATTTGTGCATATGGATAGGTTTTAGCATATTTTTTTTCAGGAGTTTTTGAAACATTTTTTGAAAATCAACCTAGCAAAGGTAGTTTCTAAGGTTTGGATTAGCATCCATTGTGATGTTGTTTGTATAGCACGATTTGTTCATTAAAGTTAAGTGCAGGGTGTAAGGACCAGTTTCCTGTAGCAAAGTTTAAGCAAAGCATTTCCTCATCAGTTCCCATTTGTGATCAATTCTAAATACAGTTATTTAAATAAATACTTAATATGAGAAAAATCTGGTTCATTAACCTTTAAGATTCATTCCCAATTAATTCATATTCCTCCTACAGAGCACAGGAATTTATTTGTAGTGAGTGTGCCTCTGCATTTGTGATATGACTGTTCCTAAATGTCATTGTCACTATAAACTACATTACTGTGATTGCACATACTGCAATAAATTAGTGTTTAATACGTACAATGCAGTATGTAGCACATCATTAGTATTATTTTTCTATTTTTCTTTCCTAGAGAAGCATACAAAAAACCAAAAATAATAAAGCATATGAAATCTTGGTGTAGATCTGACAAGTTGTAGACTTAATGTCTGATTGTTCATCGAATTATATTCTGAGTTCTTCCAAAGAATTTTTTTCAAAAAGTTTATAAATAGCAGCTTTTATTTAGTATTGTAGGATTTTGACGTTTTACTTCATATACTTTTAAACTGATATTTTTTTCCTGATTTAAAAATTACTTCATTTGCACAGGCTTTCCAACACTCAAAATACAGTGTATTAGGATCATGGCAGTTGATTGCATTGCTAAAGTTATACATTTACATGTAAAAAGCCAAAATCTGGAGTACATTCAACATTTTCAAGATTACAAGGTGTTACGTTAGTTTTCTTTCTCTGATTTTACTGATTTACAGTTAGCATTTTAGCAGTGCATTAAGACAGCTAACTGAATAGGTGTTAAGGCCTGTTGAGCCTCTAGAATAAAAAGTATTAATAGATTTTAACTGAATACAGCTTTAAAAAAACATTTATTCTCTGGAGGCTAATATGTAAGCAGTGTACATCTTCACTTTTTCCTTTCATTTCATTTGACACTATATATGCAGCAAAGGAATAGGTATTTATCCATTCCAACAGAAGATGTTGTTTTAATCTCAGTAGAGGTTCTGCCTGGAAAAACAGTCCACTAGCTTCAGCCATCTTGTGTGATGGTCCTTATACAATACATAAGGGTGTATGAACTAATCAGTATCAACTAGTGTATGTTTATCTCCCTGTATTGTACTGACAAGGAGATTGGTAACTACAGAATCCTTATGTAAAAGATTAATCTATTCTTCTATATATGGCACTAAAAATATAATTTGTACCATACTTCTGAGAGAGACTGGAGTCATAATAACATGGTAAATTCTATGCTATGTGCCCAGAGTAGTAAAAAAACAAAAAAAAGGTGATTTATGAAACATGATGAGAGTCTTACCTTCTTGTAATCAGATGTTAACATTTTTGGGGTAGTGAAAAACATATTATAAAGCATAATATGCAAAACGTTTTGGCAGTCTATATAATTAACTAATTTTCCATGTTAAAGGAATCTCATACAGGAGATCTTTTGACGCAGCTGTTGTACCTGCCTTCTGTTCCTGTTTTATTGGTGTTAAGGTGCATGGTGTGTGCTGCCAAACACTGGCAGCGTTTGTCATTACGCAACTTTCTGGCAACAAAAAGTGCAGTTCAGCCTGCTGATTTATGGACAACTGTGATTTTCACACTTCAGAGCAATAGGTCTTATTAATTTTGATGTAAGTCATTTGACTTTTTTTTTTGTTGCTTCTCATCTTATTCAGTGCTTTCTCATCCCCTGGTTTTCCCCAAACCAATATTTTATTCATGTTGAAAGGAAAGTACTGTAGGTGTTAATTTTGTTGGATGATCTCTTCAGAGATATTTTTACTGCCTTATCTTAGTACAATGCCTCACTCTGGGTGCAAATCTAAGTTTTGTAACTACTGTCATGAGGAGGGTGCTTCAGAGCCAGAGCTTGACATGGGCATTCAGAGGGTCTATCTGCAGTGTGAAACCATGCGCTGTGGAAACCAGAGCTGCTTCCAGGATTTGGTTTGCATATGAATGCCAGATGACTTTTCACTTCATGTTGGGATGAAGCAACTTCTGGCCTGTACCCTGATCTGAGAGTAAGGATATCAAACCACTCAAGATGGAAGGGCGCTGGGTTATGCTCAAACAGGTTTTCTGACAGGCACGTGATTGGCACCAAGCTTGTGAGGCACCCTTCAATCTACATGTATGCTAAATTGCCCTCTATAAGAACCTATCTCCATTACTGTAGGGTAAGCTTCATGAGAGAAACCTCACTACTGGGGCATTTAGGTGCATGTTGGGATTTTTAGGTCTTCACATCCTGTTGGATTAGGATTATTATTGCTGAATTATTTTAGCACAAATCTCTTCAGTATTATATCATGTGGTAATACTGATAAAACCAAAGCTGCTCCAAACTTCAAACAGGAAATGGTAACATAGAAGGTGAGAAAAATTAATTGCATTTATGTCAACCGCCCATGATGCAAGACTGGAGCAAATTAATCTCTACTGACCTGTTTGCTCCGTAGAATTCTTCAGTGTTGTATTAAGGAAGAACATGATCCATTATCTATTGCATTGCTAGAAAGTAAAAAAGAACTATGATTAAATATACCCTCTTAATGAGTTGTAATACTGCTTTATTCATATACATGAGAAAATAGACTCTTATTATTGTGGCTATTAGAGCATGCCAAATCTCAGATGAAGTCTGCTTTCAGCAGGAGTCCTTTTTCCACTTTATGCCAAAGTTATGTCTCATTGAAATATTAATTCATCCAAGCTGAACAATGAAGACGGGGTGTTTTGATTTTGGGAACTAGAAACCTTTGCTTTTTCCTCATTTGTTATAGCATTTCTACCTTTTCAAGGGCAGCACTTTGTTAGGTTCATCTTTTCAAATCAGTGTTTCTGCAGAACAGAAGTAAAAGGTTGTTGTACAAGCCTCTTTTTTTTCAGAAGTATCTCAAAAGTAAATTATTAAACCTAACTAATTTCAAGAATTAGCAGGTATAAATATGTGAATTGTGACAGGCTCATAGAAGCTAGAGGTTGTATGTTTTATTTATTTTACCACTTTCAAACTTCCTGTTTTTAAGAGATATTCTGTGATCATTAAAATACTGACCAGCTGAGTGCCATAGTTCTACAAACTGGGATATATTTAAGAAGATTGAGTTCAATTATGTGACCTTGTCATTCAAAATTCCTAAATCATCTGTTTAAAGATTTATTTGTATTATTGTTGTGTTTGCAAATGTAAAGACATATGTTAAGCAATTTGTTTTAAGTAGAAGCTGACGCAGTGCTAACAGCACTGGAAGGCTGCAATGCCTGGAGGAGAGAAAATACAGTGACTTAGTGCAACAACTGTCAGCTGTGAGAAAGCAGCAGTGTCGCTCAGCCAGCCACACTGCTTTAGGGATCTTTCCTTCCTATAGCTCCTTGTATTTTGCAGACTGAGAGAATGAAATTTCTGTGACATACTTAACACTAGGCAAAATATGCTGATAGATTGAAGTGTGACTGTAGTAGTGCATCTGTAAGTTGTGTGTATTTTATAGACTCATAGGCAGTTGTTGGTGTGTTTCTTTGCTTGTTTTAGGGAGCAAGAGGTTCCTCCACTGTATCATCAGTGACAGAAAGCATCCAGTGTTACAGTCCTGCACCAGAAATGTTAAATATTTAAATAATATTGTCGCAAAGCAATGGTTAAATAATACACTTATATTAAACATTATAAAACATAAAGAAGGAGACCAGCCACTCTTTGTGCTTCTGTTTGCAAGGAGGGCAAGTAGGATGGTAATGTTGGCGAGCCTTTATAATACCTGATGTTTTCTCCCTTTTCAGCGCAATCCTCCCATGCTGGTGAATGATCTGTTTGAAGATATCAAAGATGGTGTAATGCTCATTGCCCTTTTGGAAGTTCTTTCAGGGCAGAAACTGGTAAGAACGTCCTTCCTTCTGAATACACATGATAGTTGCATAACTTCTCTAGGATATAATTTTATAATATGTTTCTATATTTGAATACTTTAAAAAACGTGACTGCTACATATCAAAACATGTTTATTCACAGAATGGACTATCTGGCTACAAAACCAAAAAAAAAGATGTTTACAGACTGACATTCTTGATTTTATTCATTTTCTATTAATTTTGTGTTAATAGGTCATAAAAATTTGCTTATTTGTGTTAGTCTTTGCAGTTCATCTGGGTGTTACTATGACACAAACAAGGTGTAAACTGCAAGCTACTTCTATATGTTATGAATAAATAATGTCAGTCTTTTCTTGTTCAATTTATGGCTTTCTCTTTGAAAAAATAAATAAAATTTGTAAGCCCCTCAAATTTAATGGGGTTTTATATCCATTTACCCTGAGAGCTGCTGTGCTATGGTAAAGAACCTTGTCTGATGCCAAATGGCTTTTTCACAACCAAGTTGTGTACAAAGGCGACGGTGTGTACATGACAGACTGTCTTTTGGGAGCCAGGCTGGTTTTGTGCTTTTGATGTGGGAGAAAAACAAAAGGGTTTTAGGCCAAGGGCTCTCACTTTTTCCAAAACAGCTTGCAGGTCGGGTGGCAGCATCTGAAAGAGCAGAGCAACAGTCTGTCCTTTGGCTTGCCTGGAGGGTTCAGATGTTACCTGCTCCCTCACATGTGGGCACTTTGCAAGTGCCACACATGCCTCTTTCTCACATTTCACCTCCGCTTTGATTTCAGGTGATACCCAAAATTAGGTAGTAATTCAGACTGCAAGAGTGATTTCACTGTAAGATAGGAAAAAAGCTATACTTTCAAGTGTGTTTCTGCTCTGTTGAAATTCACCTGTTTCTGTTCGCGCAATACAGAAACTCTCCCTCTTGTGGCAAAACAAAAGTAGTAAAACAGGAAAAGAATTTTAATGCTGCACCTGTTAAAATAAAATTAATTGGCTGTATCCTGCCTACATGAATTAGTGAAAGACAAGAGAGATTACGGAACCAGAATAATGTCTGATATTCTGAAGTAACTGCAACAGGAATTTCAGAATCTATAGCAAGCCTTTTGTTAAATGCATTTGTAACTTTATGAACACAAATTTAAATGATAGTAGTGGTATATTTGCATTACAGTATAAGATTCAGTGGGGAATTTAATTCCACTGTAGAGTTTTGGAAGCCTAGAATGTGTTCTTGATTAAATTCAAATAATTCTGTCTTTTTTTAGTCTATGTGTCTGAAGTTCAGAAAAATTAATTGTTCAGTGAGGGTTTGTGACAGATTTTTTTTATAACCAATGAGGTATTAGAGAGAATGGATACAAATCCTCTAGGTGAAAAGTCTTCACTGCAGATAATAATAACCACCTCAACGTCCCCATTGCAAGCAAAATATTTTACTAAAAGATTGTTTCATCCTCTCAAATATATGTGTGTGTGTCAGTGTATAAAAAGAGAAGTGGTTTATTTTACATGAGAAAAACAGTTCTCTGATTTGATGAAGTTTATGGGCTGAAGCCCACTACTTGCATCTTGAGGTTATTCAGACATCCTATCATTTTTTTACAATAGAACCATCACAGTTACGTCCCCTATATCTGTCTGTCCTCCTGTTAGTATATGCAAAAAGCGAATTCGACTGTTCCAAGGAACATTTTAACATGTAAAACAAACTAAGATATGTACTTAAGGTGTTATAATAATTGGCAACTTAATTTTTGCATCAAATTGGCATAAATCTAATTGAGCTTTACGCTGTTCTTTCTCTTTAAGCCTTGTGAGCAGGGACGTCAGCTGAAGAGAATTCACTGGGTTGCCAACATTGGCACAGCTCTGAAGTTTCTAGAAGGAAGACGGGTAGGTTGGATAGCATTTAGTCCTGGTTTTTCCTTATTTTTTTTCTTTCTTTCCTTAACTGTGTGATTTGTATTCACCTACCCGCTCTTATTCTCCAAAGTTGGAGCTATGTATGCAGACTTCGGTTTCTATACAGTGCCTAAAAATTGCTGTAAATGAAAATGTCAAGTTCCAATATTAATAGATAGCAAATGTTTTTTTTCCCCTTAGTTAGATTCACCTTGGATGATCTCTCTCTTTTTTTTTTTTTTTAATGTGTCCTTCAGCTCCTCACGTTCCCTACTTTCCTATTGCTGTTCTTGGCAAAGAACAGTGATCTTCAGTTCAGTAGGGACATTCATTTATAATTAAAAGAATAGATTTCTGCACTTCCCCAGGTTGTGCATGCAAAATTCTACTCCCTAAAAGTATAGACCTGAAAATTTAGAACAGTGTGACCCCTTATTAGCTTGGCAGGACTAATTCTTGGATTGATTCTGGTACATACAGTGCTGTGAACATTTTAGAAATTAAGCAGAATATTTTATAAATTTAACAAAAGAAATCTTAGAAACTCAATGTGATCTAGGTATGAGTATCAAATAAAAGCAATCTACTTCTACCTTATTTCCTCACTTTTTTCTCTATATTGTAGTGACTTGTGTCTGTTTTATAAATTGGATTAAAGATATTGTGTTCCTCTAATTTCTGCATTTTAGTTCAGTTTTTATCAATTCGGATGTAACACCTGATGAATTTTGTGTCTCCACAGTGCTGTACACCAGGAGCTGTTGGGTTTTGGCATTCGTTCCCTGTCTTTAACCCTATGGCATCTTGAACTAATTATTCAGGGTGTTTCAAAAAGATTTGAAATCACAGTATCTCTGCAGCCAGGAACGACCCAAGAATGAAACTCTTACCCCTTGAAAGGGCAAAGCATAAAATTTCAAATGATTACCACTAGATGCCTCTCCCAGCGCACAAACAGCCCCAGCCTCAGTCATTTGTAACGTGGCAATCCTGCAACACAAGGTGTTTTGGGTCCATCTTTTTGAAACACCCTGTATTTCTCTTCCATGGGCAACAATCTTAGCAGATGCCTGTAGAAAGAAATCTATAAGAGAACTTTTTTTTTTTTAATTGAAAAATATATAACCAAAGCAAAGACAAATATATTCCCAAAGCAAAATTCAGCTTTAGCTCATGATTTCACTAGTACAGTTTGTTAATACAAATCATATCATATGCAGCCTGATAAGGCTTACATAGCAAGAGCTTTCCGGTGAGACCTGAACAAGATAAGGCAAGGCTGGGGTGAAGAGAAAAAAAATTGTGCTTCCCTAAGTCTACATGTCACATGTTCAGTGACCTGAACTTTTAATGACCCAGCTTACATCCCAGGAATAATACAGCAGTGCATCCAGATAACTGACCTTGCTGAGGATCAAAATAGATTGCCGGAAAGGGCGTATTGTGGTTTTGCTTACAATATCTGGGTATTTTTGTCTGGACTTTTCTTAGTCATTTTTCTATGTACGTTGTATCAATATGCCAGATTTCTTCTAAAGGAAGCTGGAAATATGCGATGTGTCAGGTAGACTGGTGTGTGGCAGCAGGTGGTCCCTAGGTTTAATGCAGACTGAAGGATGCATATACTCAATGTGTCAACCTTTTCCTCCCAGAGGAGGTGGGGAAGCTGTTCAGACAAGTGTCTCTTACAGTAGCTGAGTGCAGTCCCTGGTCTGTACTCAAAGGGAGATGGGTGGCTGCATGCAGCACTTTGGGGAGTGCCCACAGGGTTTCCTTCCTCCATGGGCTCTCCCATAAGTTATTTTTTTTTCCAGGTTTAATCAACTACTTATTTTCACCATCCAAACAGACTTCTAGAGATACTCCTGCAATACTGCAGAATGCAACTGGCAATTAACAGATATGATTGTAGATCAAACTGTTTGTTTGAGGTTTTGGGGTTTTTTTGTTCTTGTTTTTGTTTTTGTTTTGTGGTTGTGAAAAGTTTATTTTGTAGTTTTAGATCCATTTTAATGGAGTATAAGACAAAGGTAACACAAGAACTAGAGTAGATAAGCTATGCTTCTGTGAGCAGTAGCCTAATCAAAATATTTAGTTGAATCCCTGTAAATCTTTTGGTCTGTAACACATATAAGAAAAACCGCACTTTCTAGAAAAAAAAATGTTTTTGTTGGATTTGGTCCAGCTGAGAGAATGAGACTCTTGGTGTATTTTTCTTTGGGTAGGTAATAGAAAAATTACTTTATTAAGTAGTAGAGAAGTAAGTAATGTCAGTTTTCCCAGAGTTTTGCCAGGTTTCTTGCTGAAGAGGGCTAGAAATGTAAGCTGTGGGGATTTCTCCTCTGTCTCTTCCCAAGCAGCCTGTAGAGTTTTAATTCTGACAGGAGCTTCACAGCCCTGAACAACAATTTTTTGTTTGTCACTATTATTATTTAGTGGTTTTCCAGCTGCTGATTCAGAGAACTGCAGTCTTTTCTCTGATTTTGGGAGACAAATGAGGTCACCTAAAGTAATTCTCCTGCTTTTCTGCAACCTGTTCTCCAAGGTTTTTCCATAACCTTTGTCCATGAACAAGCTTGCAGTGCATGAACACTTTAGCAGCCCTTCATATTTCTAACAAGTTTGATGGCAGACTTAGTTTTGCTGAAGAAATAAGTGTTAACATATTTGCTGATTTTCCAGTACTACCTGTTTTATTCTGTTTCCTTGAGCATTATCTACTTGTTAATTTCTTTATGATATATTCTTTATCCCCTCATTTACTGCCTTTTATCTTATGAACTTATTTTGGGGCAATATTTTATTCAGACTACAGATTAGCATTTGGGAATTTAGAGTCATGGAATCTGTTCCTGTTTCAGTTGAAAAACTGTGCCTTTGGATAACTTATTTTTTCCAACTCTTTTCTTATTGTAAAAGAACTATAGTCAGGTTTGTCTTGCAAGGGAGCCTTAATCGGCAGTGGTAATACCCTTTACAATAAAAATCCATACTGGAGAACTGTGGCATTCTTTTTTTCTCTTATCTTTCTTTTATATTTTCTCCCCCACCCCTTCCTTTTCTTATTTATTCTGAAATTCACTTTTGTCTTTCCATTCCAAA
This sequence comes from Columba livia, assembly GCF_036013475.1. Classification (NCBI taxonomy): domain Eukaryota; kingdom Metazoa; phylum Chordata; class Aves; order Columbiformes; family Columbidae; genus Columba; species Columba livia. The sequence continues at coordinate 66,783,147 of NC_088604.1, forward strand.
TCTATTCAAACTATAGCAAGAAAACCCTGCATAATTGAAAATCTGTTATGGGTATTTAATTTGCTTTACTTAATTAATTGTGTTGCCAGATGTGCCAAAAATGTGCTTTTTTGCATTATAAAATTAAATTATTTAATTTACCTTATAATAAATTAAAACTTTTTTTTGGTGTCATCTTTTTCTCTTTGCTTTTCATGCTAGTCTGTATACAGAGGATCTCCGGTTTGTACAATAGTTCTATGCAATTTTTATTGTTCTTTCTGCTTGAAATTAAATATTTTTGTTCTACAAATAATAGCATGCAATTGTCCTAAAAAATCTTTCATTACCTATAGCTATACTCTTCTAAAAAGTGAAATTGCACCTCTCAATGTGTTGGGTTTTTTTTTATTAAGAAACTTACTACTTGATTGCAAAAATGCATTAAAAATATAAAACCTATTTGAAATGTGTTTTATATTTTTTATCACTCCTTGTGTATGCTAATAACACATCTTCTTTCTTATATAGATTAAACTTGTCAACATAAACTCAACTGATATTGCTGATGGCAGGCCTTCTATTGTACTTGGCTTGGTGTGGACCATCATTTTATATTTTCAGGTACTACATTGTTTATATTTCAGTGTCGCTTGCTCAGACGTTTCCAGATCATGATTTCATATGAACTGGTGTAATTTCAGTGTAATTAGCTGAGGATCTGATCCTGAATAAAGCAACAATCAATGGTAGGGGTGCTCCATATTGGGTGAAATTAGATACTTGTATTTGGAATATATTAATCTAGGCCTAGAATTGAGTTCCTTCATCACTGGAACATATTCTTACACTTTCTTGTGAAGAATACAACAGAGAAACAAAAGAAAGCAATAGAGTTGTAGATTCTTGGTATAAATACCTTTAGCACTCTCAGTAGTGTTTGTGCTGTATATCTAATTCTGGTGCACTTGATGTCAGACAGTAATTATTTAAAAAAAATACATGTAAACATGCTGATTTTGCTGGAAGATGCAGGTATTTGCAAGAATAAGAATTAGCTGTGAATGGTGTAGCTTGAGAGGGCTTGGAATTTGTACAGGAGAAATCATTTGCATTCTGTTGAAGCTAGGTGGGAGGGAAAAAAGTTTTTCTGAGTCCTGTCCATATGAGTTAAAAAATGAGTCACTGCTCAACCATTAAAAAAAAGTCACACACACACCCACCCCCCAAAACAACCAATCAAACAAACAAATAAACCACACTATCCCATAATTTTGTTGCTCTTCTTTATGGAGTTCTTTGGCTTTGGCTCTCCTGTGATGTAGCTTTCATGTATCAGGGGTGCTGTTCTCCTAAGCACCAACTAGTGAGATGCCTCGAAGGTTCAGATCTCTTTCCCAGACTAAAAGTTAGTCAGAATGATATTAACAGTCTTATTTTAATTTCTAGCACACTGACATGAATGGGCAAAATTATGCTTCTCAGAGTTACTGAAAGTCTAGTTCTCTGCATTAGTTTCAGCTGGGTCATTTTTGGGGATTTTCTTTAGTCGCCATAGGCAGATACATAATTTTAACATGAGTGGAAGCAGAAATGCATGAGAACTCATGTGCCTCATTGTGGCAGACTCATTCTGTGATTCGCCAAAACTAGGCAGCATAGACAGTCTTGAAACATCCTCTGGCTATTACTTTTTCATGTTAGAGAATCAGATTGTTAGTCAACTCCATGTTCTAAAATGAGTCATTAAAGATTTTCATTTGATGGAAGGCATGATGCAAATAACTGTCATACACCCTTGGCAAGCACTGCTAATGCACTTTGCCTGCAGTCCATTCCTTCACAATGTACTTGTAAGTAAAACTGCAATTGAATTTGCGGAAAAACAGTAAAATGGTAAATAAAGAACTCTCCAGAGGAGATCATTGAGGTTACTTCCATTTAATTGAATGAGCCTCCTCTGAAATTAGTGGATTGTTTTATAATTTGAATTCAAGCTAAATGTAAGCCACTGTCTCCTGTTTCAATGGCAATTTTTCATAATAGATAACATGACACACTTGATTGTTTTTCTAGCTGTAGAGTGTCAACAATGTCTGATTGCTTGATGTCATATACTTCTGAAATTAATACCACCATCAGGGCACATACATTAGCATTTTTGAAGCTACTTTAATGTACAGTTAAATAAAACACAGCATGTTAATCATAGCTTCTGTCCAACTTTATTTTTTCAGTTCTATTAGGAAAATATTTAAGAAACTGGTGAGAATTAAGAAGATTATCTACAAACAGTCCATTAACATTTTTTTCCCTGCAGATTGAAGAGCTTACCAGCAACCTCCCACAGCTGCAGTCATTGTCTAGCAGCGCTTCTTCTGTGGAGAGCGTTGTCAGTTCAGAAACTGCGAGTCCCCCAAGCAAACGGAAGGTGGTAACCAAGGTCCAAGGAAGTGCCAGGAAGGCTTTGTTAAAATGGATACAGTACACAGCAGCAAAGTAAGTAACCTACAAATTAACTGAATTTATGTTTTACGGGCAAACTTTTCCTTCAGATTCTAAAGTCTGTAGGTCAGGGGTTGTCCTTTTGCTTTGTTTTTATACAGCACCTCTCTATCATCATATTATTTTTGGCAATTGAGGCTGATAAATATCACTGCCATACAACAGGCAAGTAATAAAGAATTATTTGCATTAATTTTACAAGCAATCATATTTTATAGTTTCCAATTAATGAATGGGAATATCTTTGACAGAATGAGGAACTGAAAAAGACAATTACATGTCTGAATGACAGTGTACTGGTCCTGATGACAAAACACTCAATGTGACAATGCAAGTCACACACTGAGCTAGCATTCCTCAGTTACAGAACTTGTAGGAGCACTAAATTCTGGCACTTGCTGTTGAAAGGGAAGTGATGAAAAATTATATCCTTCTGCAGTTTTGTGATACAAAGGACCTATTACTAAAGTAATCGCCATGAATTTTCATTCTTTTTAATCCAAGTTATGTTGGAGTTATTTCTTGCTATCTCTTGTTAACTTAAGAATTTTCTTCTTTATTTGTTATAATTATCTCACGTTTGCTCTGTTTCCAAAGTGGCATAAAAAAAGCATAAATTAGATCAAAGATACAATAGTAGTTTGATGGCTTCCACAATAAGAAAATAAAAATCAAAGATGTAAAAGAATAAAATGGATTTATTTTTTTGAACTAAGGAGTCACTGCTATTTGAAGAGAACAACCATGTACAAAAAGTGGAGGAGAAAAGGCCAGTTATGCAATGGTGCCTTAGAGGAAAGAAATATAACTGAAAAGGTAGAAACTTTCTCTAGTTCTCCAATAAATAGGTAGAAAACAGTAATTTATAGTGCACTACAGTCTAATTTGGCATTCTTCCTATTGCACTGTTGTCAGTAAGAGATAGGCAACTGAAAGTGTTCAGCTGCAGTTTCCAGGCATGTAAACAAATAAAATACAAATGAAAAAATGAGGTTCATAAATGCAGCTGTCATCATTATTGGCAAGAGTAGGTGAAATGCATTGAAAGAAGCAGAGAGGAAGGAGGCTACACTTTGGTCAGCCCTGCTTCATCCTGTAATTTGCAAGGGCTAGTTCATTAAACTCAGTGAAAGTGTTTCGTTGATCACAGTGAGCTTTGGATGAAGCCTTCATTCAGAGTTACTGTTGCTGTGAACCTCCCAGTGGCAAGACTACCATAATGTCTAAGTGAACCTTGGTGCACTTCTTTTGTTCAAAATACCATTGGCTTATTGCCACTGACAAGCTCACTGGAGTCAAATATGGTAAGCATATGACAAAAACTCTTGGATCTTCGTAGGCAGAAATGAATTTATACAGTGAATGGATGAAGCTGTAGTCAACCTGATTAACATTGCAGGAAAAACAGGTGGTTTAGGTTTCATATGGGTAACCTCTGGGTGAAACATCTTGACTCGTCCCCTATTTCTTCTAGGCCTGATGTTGTTGCAAGTCGCTTCTTTTTTTTTTTTTTTTTTTCCTTTAATATTCTTTAGGCAAGTTGGAATTGAAATAAAAGATTTTGGACAAAGCTGGAGGAGTGGTGTTGCATTTCATTCCATTATTCATGCTATTCGGCCAGATTTAGTGGACATGGAGAAAGTGAGGGGAAGGTCGAATAGAGAAAACCTGGAAGAAGCTTTCACACTTGCAGAAGCAGAACTAGGAATTCCAAGGCTCCTTGATCCAGAAGGTACCATAGTTGTAAAAAGTTTGAACTACTTGCATGGGTTAAATCAGATGTGCTATTTCAAAGTCTTTAGACATTTAAGCAGCATTTTATGCCGTTCAGCTAAAAATTAATTTATTGTGTTCTGTTCGTGTGTAGATGTGGATGTTGACAAGCCAGATGAAAAGTCTGTCATGACCTATGTAGCACAGTTTTTGAAGTACTATCCTGATCCTCATCATACAGTGACTGATGTGCAGGACAATGAGGTAAGTTTCTCTTGCATAACTACATAGATCAGTTTATCATGAGGGGGGCTTTGTAAATACATTTCGTAGCTCTCATATTTTATTATGTTTGCTTTTGTTGAGCAGTTCAGGTGAAAAGCGAACACAATAAGAAAATTGGGAAAGATGGCTGAGGATAAAGGAACCAATATTGCAGATATTAACTGGTAGATGGAGAAAATAAAATAGAGGCAGTTACAAATTTGACACCGGCTTCTTTCTATTGCACAATGATGTTTGATTATTCTCTCTAAGGAGTTGTTTTCTGTCATGTTTTTTTCTTGTTGCTTTTTTTTGGTTTGTTTTGTATATGCTCTAGTGCATTGGATTTACACTAGAGTGGCTACACTTAACTGGTGCCAAGTGATCATGACTCACTTTCTAATCCTGATCACTTGCTTTCTTCATGGCAAACACAAGAAACACTGCTGAGACAATCTGCTCAGCCCCAGCAAGAGAGAAATAGAAGGCAATTTTTATCTGTGTTTCTTTGCATTCCCTACAGAGTATAGACTAGCACTGGGAGCAGTGAATCTCCCTCCTTGTGGCTATGTGTGCCTAAGGCAGCTGTAGCTTTACTGTCTGATTCCAGTGCCTGAGCTCTGGAATTTTTCATTTTCCTCGCTACAGCATTGGTTGAGGACATACGTGTGCTGATGCCACAGCATTGCACTGAGGAACGAGGCTGCTGAAGCAGAGGGAGTGAGCACTGAAGTCTTATGCTTTGGCCTGTGGCAAGCTAAGGCAGCCCCATCACCTTCATACCATGGCACACAATGCAGTTTCTGCTGCCAACAGCCTCTGCCTGGTCTGCTACTTGTGCTGGGGTTGGAATTTGAGGAACAGCCTTGCCACCTTCTCCCAAGCTTTATGCAGAGACAATGCAGGACAATGCAGGACTCAGCCACTTTTTTATTTCTGTCATATATCACTGAGAGAAGCTTAACTTGCACTCAACTGCTTTACTTACGACTTTTCAGGGAGAATCTGTCAACAGAATCAAATTTCTCGTAGTCAGAACTTGCATTTTAAGATATTTGATCTGTTTTCAAGAAAATCACAATGATAGGTATGGCAGACTATCATATACAAATTAAAAAAAATGTTAGGACCTTAGTTTACACAGTTCTGGAAGGGAGGGTGGAAGAAGCCAGGATTTCATGCAGTTGATCCTGTTCACTGCAGGATACCTATATGAAACATGATATCCAGATAACTCTTGGCAAAATAAGAGTGTCATTCATATTACATGATATTTATCAAGAGATTATAGTGCTGAAAAATCCAACAATGCAGTTTAAAACTATGCAGACATAAGTATAGCATTCTATATTTGTGCAGCATTTGAAAGTAAAATTGAAACAAATCTTAATCACTTGTTTTGTAATGAAATATCTTGTGGAGTTTTGGTTTGGTTTGGTTTTGTTTTCCACCGAGCGCTTTCACATATTTTAGCCCAGATTCTTAATTGCATGTAAGTTGGTGAAAATTGAGCAAAGGGTCATTTAAATCACCAGGTTAAGTAAGGCTATCACAACAGCAGATCCAAATTGAAAGTATTGCCAGCAGGTCAAGGGAGGTTGTCACCTTGTGAGGACACACTTGCAACACTATGTCCAGCTCTGGGCTCCTCAGTACAGGAGACCTGGACATCTTGGAGAGACACCAACAAAGCACCACAAGGGTGATGAAGGGATGGGAGCATCTGAGAGAGCTGAGACTGTTCAGCCTGGAGAAGGCTCGAGGGGTCTTATCAGTATGTGTACATCCCTGAAGGGAGGGTGCAAAGAGGATAGAGCCACGCTCTTCTTGGTGGTGCCCAGTGACAGCACTAGGGTCAATGGGCACAAACTGAAACACAGGATGTTTCCTTTGAACATCAGGAAACACTTTTTCACTGTGAGGGTGACTGAGCACAGGGGCAAGTTGCCCAGAGAGGTTTCTTTGTCCTTGGAGGTATTCAAAATCCATCTGACTATGGTCCCAGGCAACTGACTCCATATGTCCCTTCTTGAGCAGAGGGGTTGGACCAGATGATTTCCAGAGGTCCCTTTCAACTGTAGCCCTTCCTTGATTCTGCAATTCCGTGATAATATTTAAAAACATAGTAGATATATTTAAGATTTTTTTTTTTTTTAATGAAACCATGACAGTAGAGGTCTTGCAATGCAAGAGGAATGCTCTTTTCTAAATGGAGATACAAGAATGGAGATTTAAGTTCCTTGAAAAAATAGCAAAGTAGATTATTTTTATAAGAGCAAGAACTGTTTTCTTTAGTACTTAAGGAAATATTCATGAACTTAACTCTTCACAAAATTAAAGGAAATCTTTTTTGACGGAAGTAACTGCGTATGTCAGAGTACAACAAATTACTTTCTTGACCATACAAGCCATTTAAGTGCCATTTTTAACTCCGTTCTACACCCATGGTTTTTCTAATATTCACCTTGCTAGATTAACAGACTGGAAAAAATGTAAAGGAGAGAGTATTTCTATTCTCAGTGCACAGAGTTGGCAGTGAATCAGATATTTCAGGTATTTCTGTGACTATGTAATCAATTTAGATTGAAAATTCATTTATTCTTTTTCAAGGAGTGTTGCCTGCAGGTTCAGCTGTTGTTATACAAATATATGCAAGATCAGACCAAATATATAAGACAGGTTCATTTCAAAATAGCCATTTTGTGTTTTGTGGAGACACGTTGCTGAGCTTGATGCACTTGTGATCACCGTTAACACAGTGCAAGGGAGAACAGTATCTATTGCCCCTTTCTTCTCTCATACTGACCTCGAGTATCCATGTCCATCATAAAGCTTCCCGTAGGAATTTTGCATTATTTGGTTAGTTTCGTTATTTAGGACAGGATTCATCCATCTTTAAGAAACTGAAAGCTATGTACTTACACTGCACCTGTATTCAGTGAGAGACACTTTTACAGGTGGTGTCTTTGTTAAGATGGTGTCCTAAATAAATAGTCTTCTGGGAGTTTGTGTTGCAGAGCATTTAAGCAGAGTTAAAACTGCTTCAGGTGAATCCTTCCCTTCGGTAATGATAGGTAAAATGATGTTGGCAGTTGATTAAAAAGAAATCCAGACTTGCTTTTTATTTTTATGAGCTGTATAATCCCTATATTCTTGGCCTGTCTTCTCCCTGAAGTCTAGTGTAAACAAATATATATATGTCAGAATGGTAGAATCCAAGTGCCTGGGAGAGAGAATCTTGCAAGCCTCTTGCCTCTTAAACTCCTGGGATACTCTTAATTTATTGTTTTCCAAAATGAAGCACTTTTAGGGTGCATTCCCTCTGACGTGTGTTAAGTGCCTTCTGTAGAATGACATGAGTTGGGCAGTAGATGCTAGATGCAACTTTTTTTTCTATCTGTCAAAAAGAGCTGAACAAGTGACTATCTATCTCAGTTCCAGATGCCTACATTTAGTTAGAAGGATCCTACTTTGTTGTGGTGTGTGTCTGGGTAGTTTTTCATCGGAGTGGGAAGGATTTCTAACCCTCTCCCCCTGTCCTCTAGCCAAGTCAGCTGCCACTGAGTTTCCTCAAATCTGTTGTCCATACAAATTCTTATTCATCTTCCCTCCTAATTCAATGCACAGTTTATAAGGAATTTGCATTTCCAGAGTTAAAAGGGATCTAGTATATTATGCATGGGCCAGCTATGCACCTGTGAACTTATGTAGTCAACACATCTCAAAGAATCACAGTTACTCTAAAGTTCAATCACGTGGTGACTAGTAATCTGGAAATCAGATCTAATATGAAAACTATTTCACTAGATATGATACAGGTACATGTGTTTGATAATATTTTAAGTACGTCTTGTATTCTTGTGTGGTTCTTTCATTGTTCTCTCTGGACTTTCTGCCTGCTTTGCTTTATTTTGTTTGTCTTTTTTGTTTTGTTTTGTTGGGTTTTTTTAGTTGCTTGGTTGGTTGGTATTTTCTTCTTGTTTTCTCATTTGTTTCATATTGCTAGGAACTTCAAGCAATCCCAACTTTTGTCATTTCTTTTATGAAATTTAAGGTAAGGGTAATATGCTTCAGAACAATTGCTTGAATTGGACCTTTTGTGCTTGTTACCTGTTTTTATCCTGCACTTTTTTGACTTTAGATTTTGGGTGTTTTTATGAACATTGATTTGCTGGCCTTACATTATTCTTTCCAAAAAAGCAAATAGATTAACATGATGAGCCTCTCTACCTTCTTACATGAGCTTATCCTAACAGCCTAATGCTTATAATTTCAGATAAATATTATAGAAAAGTAAGTAAACTTTCCTATAATAAGTCTCAGACTATGCTTTTGGTGTTCTTAAGTATAGCTATAAACATGAAAAAATAGATTACAGATCAATGTTTCTGCTCATCTAATCTCATTTTAGATGGATATTTTTATATGGCACTAGGTTTATAGTGTAGATACTAGATTGTGTATGTGATTGTGTAAGTGATATATGTAGAGTGTGTGTTAAAAGGAGAGAGCATTCATGTGCAATTGCATGATATGCACTGCTCCTTTTTTCACTTGAATTATGATATTTTTTAAATATAATTTTTAATAATCTTGGACATTTAGGTACTTATAATTGTCTGGTATTAAGTGAGAGAAGCTCAGAAATCTAACATGCAGTCTTTGAGATGAACATTTGGAGGTGAAACTGGAAGACAGCAGAAATGCATGTGTTATGAAACAAATAACAAGTGTCCCTGCAGTCAGTCAACAGTGTTAATAGCTTGACCTGATGCAATTCATTACTTTGGTTCCACATTAATTTTTGTGTTTTCTTTTTTTTTAATATATAAGCAATAGCTTATTTTCAAGTAAGCACGATCAAGGGTTCATCTCATATTTTGTGTATCTAACTAGTGTTATGTGTTGAAGTGAAGATTAATACTGATAGCAGAATTATTCCCATCATCTCAATCCATTCCAACAAGTTTGGGTAGCTTTAATGAGTCTGTGTTTTATATTCTTAGCCTTACACAGCCACAGTGCATTGCTGCTTCAGCTAGTGAAGATTTGAAATGACAAAAGATCTGTCAATTTCTTTATCATGGTATAAATTTAGTTGTAGAGGAAGCACAATCCTTCATAGTATTTCTCGTGTAAAGTCTTGCTCTTTTTGTGCTCTGATGAGCAAGTTATTCAGAAGATGATCCTGTCGCCAGCAGAGTTCCCCAATGTCAGAGGAATTTCCTGAGTAGCAACTGCAAAAAAAAATTTTCTGAGCTACTCCAGTGATTTACTGCCTGCTTTTACAGATGGACATTAATAGCTCATCCCTGAAGATGGTGCTTGGCTCAACATTTACCATTCATCTGTGATACTGTTGTCAGTGAACGTGTTTCAGTAACACAGATACATGTATACGTCCAGTAACACATACATATAAACTAGAGTTTTCAAAAGAAATAGTGTAATTAATTGAATTCATGTATAAAGATTTTTAAATGGACTTGATTTTCTCAGCACACAGGCAATTCGATAGTTCAACATCCCTGAAAGAACAGGTGACTTAATTTTTTTTAGATTTAAAAGTTCATATTTGAAAATTCTATCTTGCCTGTGCCTGAGAATTTGAGCAGTTCACCTGATGTGTAATTACATATTAGAGAAGCCAACAAAGTACTCCTTTTCTAGTCTGTAATTAAATTTCACATGAAACACAGATATATATTTTTAGCGCTTCAAACACCGAAGTATTCTGTGTTATGTAATTTTCAAATTAACTCTAGCATATCAGTTAAAAAATAATGTTTTGACTTTAAGTCCGGGGTGAAAAATTTCTTTGTAAATTTAAATTGTACTCCCTTTTAATATTGGCACTCATATGCCCTTTTCTCTGATTCTTTGATCTTCTTTGATAGTTGAGTGCTCCAGTTCTGTTAATCTCTGCAAATCAGCGAATATTCATACAATAGTGTCAAGATAAATTAATACTTTAAAATTCTGTTTGTAAGTAACATGCAGAAAAGAAGTTACCGTGGCTTATATAAATTTAAATAAATGTGATCAGAAATCTCAGTGATCCTCACAGTAGGGGAAACACAAATACTTACAATTATATTAGATAAATTTTCTCTTATGGTTTATGTTCTGATCTGTATGCTACTAAAGATGTGCAGGCTTTAGAAAATAGTTTACATATCTGTAAGAATATCCTTTTGATATATTTTTTTTTTCTCAGAGCAAGAACCACTAGGCACTAATGAAAGTCTTGTTTTAAGAATGATAGTTCATTAAACCTGGGCATGTTGGTGACAGGTGCCTTGATGTCTAAGAAAGTTAATATTTTGTGCTTTTTATATCAACCAAGGACCACAGAACCAAGTTCATAAGTGATAAGTGATGTGCTGAACTGGAAACCTGTGAAAAATGTATAAATAAATAAATATATAAAATGCCTGTTGTGCATTGTTGCGCAGTCCTTAACAGCACTCAGGCAGTTACTGAAACACCTACATCAGCAATTAAGCAAAATAAACAAAAAAAAAGTCTAAATAATAATAAAAAAAAATCACAGAAGATTCAATGCCACCTGCTAACTTTATCTCTTCACTTAGTGTCAGAGAAATGGTATGCAGTTTATGAGAGGTGTGACTTTTCCTGTGTTCTTTATCCTCAAGTGCCATAGAGCTGTTCTAGATCCTGGTGATACTCTATTTCAGAAAGATTTGGTCAAACTCTGCTTTAGCCATTATTAAATTTTTAAGCTGTATTGACAGGAATCTTGCAAAATACTTATTTTGCACATATTGCAGCCACACAGGTGCTCTTCTTGCAAAGAGTTGCCTTAAGGAGGTGCTTCTCAGCAATAGGAACGTGAGCCGTAGAGGAATAAAAGCCATGATTTACAAAACTGAATTTATAGTGTGAATTAAAAGAAAAATACAACATTGTAACACACTTTTTCTCTTCCTGACTTCAAGAATATCTTACTTAAAGTTTTGGTTAGTAGGATTGTTATAGGTCTTTCAATCCATTAAGATACATAGTTTAGTGTTGCCTTTATGGAGGTGACAGCTAAATACTAACAGAGATCTCAACAGTCTTGCTAAAGTTACAACTTCTAATGAATGGAGTGTATTTAATACCAAAGTTCTTTTTTTTGAAACCTGAATGAATTAAGAATTCTCTCTTATATTCTTCTACTCATAAGGGAGTAGTCCTGGCTTTGCTGTTTGTCTCAAACAATCTTGATGTTATTTTTCCAGGCACAGAGCCAAATGGAAGACTAGGAATTTTATTCTCTTTCTGTATATTTAAATGATCTGAGAAGTTGGAATCACTAGGAGTTTGGGCTTCTTGGGACACTGTGCAGCTAAGGAAACCCCAGCATTACAAATAGCTGGAGCAGGGAAGTGTCATATGTGTCCTACACCCTTTCTCAAGTACCAATTTTGGGGATTGTCAGAAGACAAGAGCATGAGCTATAGTGAACTTTGTTCCAGCACAGCTGCTCTAATATCATGATAACCTCAGTGGAACTACCCAGCTAAGAATTTACCTAGTGAGTTAACATGTATAATACCTGTGATGTTTGCACAATCTGTTGTGCAAATTCTGTCCAAGCAGCTACTGCTGTTTTGAGTAGAATTAGTAGAAATACATCTAATAAGGGTTTCTTTCTTATCTGAGGGTCCTGTCCTTTCCTCGGCTGAAATGAAGCAGTAGCTCTACACTTTTAAAATTATTAAGGGGAGTTACATTTTACATATTTCAGGCAGCTTTCAAAGTAAGGAACCATAATTGACTTCTTTCCCAGGTTAGGATCTTTTCTTAAAAGAAAGTGTATTGTTTCTTAAATACAGTCAGTGGCTATTCTTTTTTGTCACGTGGTCTGTTTTTTCTAATGCCATGTAATGCTTGAAACTTAATCACCCATTTTAGGCGATTAACTCATATGATTTAGTGTTGCATTTGTTCACGGTAATAGACCTGTTTCTGACAGATTTTACAGTAATGTGGCTTATATGGTTTCAAAGCGTAGCTTCTGATTAACAGCCAGCTCATACGGTTCATTGGTTGGGTATCTGAGGTGGACACTTGTAGCCCACTTTATGAGCCTGCTTACACAGCACGCAAAAAAAACCTTTCTGTTGTCTGCTAGCCTCATATAACACACTCACCAACCTTGAGATTTCCTGTTAGCATTTTTCTGTTCACTGCCAGGTCATTGAATTCTGCAGAGATCCTTGCAGCCTTGCAAAGCACCAGTGCCATGACAGACTGAAGTGTTAAAGCAAAACTGTAAAACATATATGCTGTTCTTCAAAGCTGTAAGATGGCGTGGAAGTAATAGAAACTGAAAAAAATGGATTCTCTTTCACTATTTTCATTTTCCTTGTTAAAACATTCTCTATCAAAATATTTTCCCAACTTCTTATCTCAGAGCTTGATGCCAAGGATTGCTCTGAGGTCACTCAGAAAATAATTATTTTCAGCAATAACAGACTAGATAATAAAGTGGTGGTAAAAGATGATAAAATCCTTTCCCATGTCAGCTCAATTAACTTTTACTGAAAAGTGACTCTGCAAATATGTTGGAGACTAAAATTAGCTGTTGAGGCATATTTAAAGGACTTTGTGTTAATTTAATATCAAATGAGAACTGCAAATAATATCTGTGTCACAGCAATGTCACAAATTGTTGTGATTTCACCACTTAAAGACTCACATCTAGATGCTGAGTTGTCCTCTCATACTCAGGAAGTATTTTTCAGTTAGACTGTATGAGGACAACTGATGAGAGAACTGGGCCCAGATGTTCCAGTGGCTTTCACTACAACTAATGACCTTGTTTTGCTACAGAGATGTTAGTTTCTGGACTATATATGACACCTCTACTAATAGGCTGTGATGCTTTTCTTGTGTGTGTGATTGCACTAAATCATAGAAGGAAGACAGATTGATGCTGAGAGACCTCAAAGTGTGGGCAGAACAATTTGAAAGAGATTTAGTCCGAGCACAGGTGGCAGAAACGAGCTTACAGGAAAAATACCAGGTAAGAACAGGGAAAATTTTGTATTATAAGACCTTATTGTCATCATTATGTGTAACATGTACTGCAGTATTTTATGCTATCTGTATATATGCAAGTCAATAGACTGTAGTTTAGACAAATAAGGACACAAACTGTCTTGCCTTTTATTGGTGGAGGATTTATAATGTCAGCTCCAGCTTTGCTACGTAGAGCAGCGCACAGATGGTTTGCCTAACACGGAGCTTTTTCTAGCAGTGTGAAGGACTGTCCTAGTTAGAAGTGAGCATGTGTCTGTACAGTCCTTCCAGATCCTGCGTGATATAGCTCAGATAGGAGGTATGACTGAAGGCTGAATGAGGTGACAGGTGGAGAGGACAGGGCTTAGAGCTTCATTTTTAATCCCTCTCTCAGAAGTTAGTTTCTAAATTGGAAATACAAATTTTGGCCTAAATTTTCTCCTAAGATTGGCTATTCTCTGAAAGCAGCCACTGTTTATCCCGAGTAGCATTTGATCCATTTGCTTGTTTATCTGATCAATTATTTTTTCCTTTCATATAGGGTTCAGACATCTGATAACTGAAGGGAGATAAAAAAGCCCTACCTATATTTCCCTGAAGGATTCCATATTCTGTTAAAGTGCATTCTGGTGTAAATATACAAGCTTACTGCTGCTCCTCTTTGGGAAGGATTAGGACTGCTATCAGTACAGAATCATAGATTGTAGTACTCAATAAATGTTGAAGAGTTTCATTCTTTGTACTGCATTGATTTGATTTTCTCTTTGTACAGTCTTTTAAGCATTTCAGAGTACAGTATGAGGTAAAAAGGAAACAGATTGAACTTGTAACCCAGTCGTTAAGGAAAGATGGTAAATTATCACTTGATCAAGCTATGGTGAAGCAAGCATGGGACAGAGTTTCTTCCAGGGTAAGTTGAAAATTATTATGCTTTATATTTTTTATTAAATGACAGATTTGAATTTAAAATCATTTAGACCCTTGTTTGCTGTTGATTTTGTTAAGCATTAGGAACCTAAAATGAACCAAATTTCTATAACTGTTTAATAATTTTGCATTTGTTTTGAGATTATTTATTGCACTATCATCTTTAATATTGCTTGAAGATAGAATATGAACTTCAAAAAAATGACTATACTTCACAGTTTCCCTTTATTTGAAAGTGTGTTCACAGTACTTTGCCAAGTTCAAAATGTTATTGATGAAAAGAAAAGCGTGAGCAATGCCTCTTTGAAATGCAATGTTTTAATGTAAATTGCTAGAGTTATCTGAGAAATTATAACATTTTTAATATAACTAGATTAAAAAAATGTGTAATAATAAATACTTTATCAGTAAATAAGGCTTTAATGCTATTTTTGGCCTGATTGCAATAGTAACAAACAAATATTAGTATTTGTGATAGTAATTTTGTAATAATTGAGTGAAAAATCCCAAATGAGTTATATTGTTTGTCCCAAATGACAAGTTATTAAATCCTTATTACTCAGTGTATATTAATGGATTTTTTTTTTTTTTTCATGTCATATATTTAACAGAGTATCTGTTTAAAAATATTCTGGAGTATTGATGTAATTTTCATTATTTTTGACTCCAGTAGCTGGGATTGCTAATAAGACACAGTATTTTATTGCTGTATTCTTGACTCCGCAGTCCTTTCAGACACGTTTTCACTTTACATATAGAAAATATGTTCAAAATAGAGACAAAAAGATTTTATGCAAAAGTATGAAATAAATTACATTGGGTGGGAAAAGGTCTCACATCCCTTGCTGTGCCTGTTAACTGATGAAATTCCAGACCTTTAGCTTGTCAGTTGTTCTAGTTTATATGGTCAGTTCTCTAACTCAATTACAGTTCTCAGAGAGAAATAAATGAATCAATGAATGCTTATAGTGATTTTGTTGCCTGTGAGAATGCTATAATTTCAGAACTAATGTGAAGTAATATGCCTAGGTTTATGCCTCAAACATACTCTGTTATGCGGGGGTTTGGTCTTACAGTATAAAGTCTGATTTTTCTCAAAATACTCGTTTGTATAATTAAGCAAGGAAGGAAGTTCAATCCTGTTACTCTTATTTCCTAGCTACTCGATTGGCACATACACCTTGATAAATCTCTTCCTGCACCTCTGGGTACCATAGGTGCTTGGCTCTATAGAGCAGAGGCTGCTCTGAGGGAAGAAGTAACTGTTCAGCAAGCTCACGAGGAAACGGCGAATACGATACACCGGAAGCTTGAACAGCATAAGGTAGATCTACATACATTCATTCTGTGCATTATATTTCATTGTTTCCAAAGCCATAAATGATCCCTACTAATAGAATGAAGTGAATTTTCAAAGTGTTGTGAGAACAAATAGCATGAGAAGTCCCCTCTGCTGTGGCAAACAGGAAACTTTTCCAGATGAATTTGAATACCTTTTCCATTATACTGTGCTGAGTGCAAGTTTTCATTTAAAATCAAAACTGTGAGGCTTTTCTGTACATGTATGTAATTTATATGAGAATAATGTAGTCAGAAATTGTTAGGTAATAAGAGAAACAGAACCAGTAAATGTGATGGAGAAAGGAAAAAGATGCTGTAAAGAAAGACTGCATTTGCTGAAATAAAGCTGTATTTTATATTGCTTTTTTTCTTTGTCACTACTATTTTAAAACTTGATTGTAGTTTTCGTATTTTTGTGTTTTGGATATGTGTGGGGTTTTTTATTAAAAAGTAATGCCATACAATGAAAAGCTGCTAAGCTTCATGGTCATTTTGGAACAGCTGGGTCTTCGATTATTCTTTTCTAGAACAGTGGCTGCTTTTCTAACTCAAGTGGTGGCTAATAAAATTTAACCAAAACAATATTAAAATCTAAATACTGTTTTCTTTCAAGGTCTAGTCCCTTGTAATGCTAAATTTCATTAGCTTTCTTGTTAACATCAAATATTCCAGGGTTCATAGGATTTGACATCTGTTTTAAAAAAGCGTCTCAAACACTTTTTTGTTCTTATAATCTGAACACTATAGACCTCCTTTTGATACACTCTTAAGAAACATAGGAGAGTGCATCCTAAACTGTATTTTCTTTGTGTCACGAATGCTGAGGTGAGGGATTTCTATGTCAGCAAATAAATTTTTATTTCAGTTAGTCTATGCCAGGGGAGTTTTCCCATGGGAATGAGATGGGAAAAGCTTCAAGAGAAACATGTGTAATTATATCTGTTCCTGGAGTTTGTTTTGTTGCTCAGATTTGCAAAATGAATCATAATGTGCTATTGGATAGTACCAGAAATGCATTAGTGGGTTTTTTTCAATCCTTGTTTACCAGGAAGTTGTTGGGATTGTTTTTTTATGTTTTTGTTGAGATAACATCATATCTTTCTCTATATCTTTGTATGATCTGATATGGGTTATTTGAGTGAACTTTATAGCTAATGGTCATTTTGAAGCTAATACAAAATGTACCAGCTTATTTGGACAAACCTTCATGCAATTGGGCAAGTGCTTAAATTTTTTTAGTTAATATTGCCACCAAGATTCAGAAATTAAGGACAATGTCTGTGTTTGTTGAGGGTCATTTTTCAGAGCAGGACTTCACTTCATGAGAACACTGTGTAAAGGTTTTCACCAACTTCCAGTAGATGTTGGATAAAACTAATGGGCTTTATTTTTACTTACCAGTGCGTGTTAGGGGCATTCCTTTTTGTCTAGCAAGGTCTCAAATGCAGCTAGCTGAGGTACTTGTTCCAAGTCTTTCCTTTATGTGAGAGCATGTTAGTCACAGAATGCCCTCAGTGGAGCACTAGCCATGCTAAAATCAGTGCATCCCTTGCATGTGAGAAAGCCTAGGTCATTTCTCTTCTCAACAAGTTGTTGGCTGAAGTGGAAAACAATGAAGTGAGTTGATGGGGGTGGTGGGACCACTTGATGAGCCAAGCGAGTGAATTACCTTTAATTTCTGCTGTGCAAAGACTAGGGAGAAAACCTTCTTCAGTACGTAGGAATAAACAGACATCTGTGATCAACGCACAAGCCTGCACTTTGTTCCCCCAGGTGACAAAGGAGGACTTTTGCATGGTTTCCTTTGCTAATAGGCTTCTGAACACGTTGTGCCAGAAGCTGTCTGTATGCAGTAAAATACCCACTGTCGTGTGTCCTCTCAGCCACTGGGGACTTGGTGTGTTATTCTTACAGTATCTCTTCAAAGACTACTGCCAGTCATTCATTTTAATATGTAATCTCCAGGAAACCGTTTGAAGCGGTGTTGCTTAGTTACAGTTGAAATGTGTTCTGCTGTAAGGTTTTTGCTGGTACACTTCTTATCACAGGAATACAGGTCAGGTACCACATTCTTCATTTGTTCATGTAATATAGAGCGAGTGATTCTGAAATCTTTTGATGCTGAGAGGGTGAAAAGTTTACTAAATACTGAATATTCAGCTATGGATCTTCTGCCTATATATAGTGGAGTAGATTACTTGCTGAAAAATTGAATCTGTACTTAATAAAGGTTAGTATCTATTATAAAAATGTAAACAGTAAATTTAGCAAGATTATGCTGTTGTAATATTAGAGTATTTGCAGACTGCATTGAGTATTTGCAGACTGCATTTCAAGGATTATTTAATACAGTTAAGAGTTCTTTTTTTTTTTTTTTTTTTTTTTTTAAAATCTTTGCAGTGTATCGTCTGTTTTAAAATCTTCCAGAATTGTTAGACACAGCTTTAGCAGAGTGTCTTGTAAGGGGGGGTCTTTATGTAAATGTTCTAGTTGATGTAAATGCTTTTGTGGTATGCATACCCTTGCATGCAAATGCGAGAACATGATCAAATAGTTAACTACATTGAGTCATCAGTGCAGGCTTAAAATTGTGCTTATTAGTTAGATAGCCTACTGTGAGCCTTCTCTCTCTCTCTCTCTCTCTCCCTTTCTCCCCTCGCCCCTCACTCTCTCAATCTCTCATTTTCTTAAAATCAGGATCTGCTGAAAAACATAGATGCTCACAAAAAGGCATTCCATGAGATCCACAGGGCCAGGTCTGTTAACGGAGTGCCTGTTCCACCTGACCAATTAGAGGATATGGCAGAGAGGTAAGGCTTTTGATGTGAAATTCACCCGCTGTGAATGAAAGGGAACCTGTTTGCTTTTTAGTCTGTTCGTGTAGAAATCGCTGTCTAATTATATTTCTCAGTGGCAAGTGTAAAAAAAATTGGAAGGAAAAATCTCCTAGCATATACATAAAAATATAGCAAAAAACCTAATGCATTAAAGATTGATGAAAATCGAAATAAGCTGTGAGGTCTGGAAGGGAATACTTTTTTACACTGATCCTGTTATTACTTGTCCCTGGAAGAAATGTTATGTAACCACAGCCAGTATGCATGTGAAAAAAAATAAAAGAAAAATGACTTTGCAAAACTTAGTAACAGATGTAAACTGATTATTTTTATGAATAAACAGAAAAGTAATTAATTTGCTGTTCAAGAGCAGTCATCAGATCATAATGCATAAATAAATGTTTGTAGACTTTGAATTAAGTGAAAGATTAGAAAAATAGCTGAACTGTAACTAAAGCCTTCAGTCTCTCCTGCAAAAATGAATATTGCTGTATTTTACTACAGTGTGATTCATTTTTTAGGTTTAATTTTGTTGTCTCTTCATCTGAGCTCCATCTGTTGAAGATGGAGTTTCTGGAACTGAAGTACCGTCTACTGTCACTCTTAGTCCTTGCAGAATCAAAGTTAAAATCATGGATTATCAAATACGGAAGGCGAGAGTCGGTGGAACTACTACTTCAAAATTATATTGTAAGTTCAGGTTATTTTCTTTCCATAATTATTTTTTAAAATATTCATATTTAAGATTACTGGAAATCAATAAAAGAACAGAAACTGAAATTAAACTTGGCAGATATCAACTTTATGACTGCATTCTTATGGAATATTTTTTCAGAGGTGAATCTGTGTTCCCCATGGAGGAACTTTGGTCGAAAGGCTAAAAGCGAAATTCTCTTTGCACCATCTCTTCAAAAACAAAAGTAATGTCCCAGCTTCTAACTGTCTGACCATCTACTTATCAAGCATATCTGGAAGTTCCAAATACTAAATTTTTACTTACCTTAGGTAGCAATTCCAAATAACTTAATTTCATCTTCTTTTACAACTGCATAGATGCAGTTTATAGTGACTATTCACAGATTAAGTGTAGAGATAGAGGAGGTATTTGACCTGTAGTCCCCCACCGTACTTTTACATGAAGAAAAAGAAGTTACGCTACCTCTGTGTACTTGTTCAATATAGTAGACTGATAGCTGAGTAATTTTATTTTTTAAATAACATTTTTTCTTCTCCTGCTCAGCATTAGTTTATTAAACCCATTACTTTATATCTGTTCTGGAAAGAGATTGCTCAGCCTCTTCATGATCCATATATCATGTGAAGAAACAGGCTATTGACTTCGAAATGCTCATTGGTATCTTCCCTTTTGGTCTTATGCTGCTGTATCTTCTTAAATCCACACTTGCAGTGCCAAGTGGCTGGTAGAACAGTGCCACTACTGCATTTCTACATGAGGGAATGTCAGGAAAATGTGCCAGGGGAGATTTAGGTTTGGATATTAGGAAAAGGTTCTTCACCCAGAGGGTGGTGGAGCACTGGAACAGGCTCCCCAGGGTAGTCATGACCCCAAGCCTGACAGTCTTCAAAAAGATACTGGAAAACACCCTCAGACACATGGTGTGAACTGTGGGGTTGACATATGCAGGGACAGGAGTTGGACTTGATGATCCTTGTGGGTCACTTCCAACTCAGGACATTCTATGATTCTACATTAGGATGTGAGGTATTCTTTCAAAAGCAGGACAGAGCTAAATACTTTTCCCCCTTCTGTCTAATCCATATGAGGAAAATTGCACAGGAAAATTCAGTTTGGAAATAATTCGTACAGTTAAAGAAGCATTCAGAGCCAGGACACTGCGTAGAGAAAGGTATTGATGCCCTCACACTTTTTAATGCTTTGGAAGAAAACTTCAAACTCAAGTTCCTCTAGAATTGAAGACGTGTTCACACTTTTGCCTTTCTATGTTTATAGTTAGGAACACATAATTCAGGAGTTAAGCCTTGTTTTGGACAAGCTTTGCAAAATTCAGATGGTTATTTAAAATAATGGAGTTTTCTAGGGTGATGTGCAATAGCTAGTAGTTATAGTGCATTTGTATACTCTCTAAGACTAGCGCAGAAACTACTAGAACATGTCAAGGGAAACAATGAGGAAGTGGATAGTCTGACTTTGGGATCATTATTTTCTATCGCTTTCTTATTTTTTGCTTTAAAATGAACATTAAGTGGTGAATCTGTATGTTATTTTGAAATTGCCTCAGTTATTCTTGTGCTTAAGACCACTAATGCTGAGATGGTCATTAGGGGAAAGAAAATGCTTCCTTGGATCATTCATACATCTGCATCGCATCAACGTGAGAAAATTGGGACAAGAAGATAAATAGAGCTCTGTTTCAGGCCTGATTACCTTGACTTCTGCCTCCTTCCAGGTGTCCAGTGATGGAAAGAGACTTTATTTGCTTTGGCTTACCTGGGAACAGTTTGATAGGATGAAGATCCAAGTGTTATTCTTTCAGTAAATTAGGAGTCTTACGTAGGAATGCTATAGTCAGTACCTTGTAGTCAGTGACTATACTAGTAGGAGATAAAAATGTAATTGTTTGTCTGCCAAAGCAGACAGAAATGTCAGCATTCTAGGAACATGCGTAGTTAGGATCTGGATAGAACATATGCCTGGAAAATATTTATGTACTGTAGCTGAAAAATAACAGTGGTGGTTGTTACATTATTCCATCTTATTTTCACCTGTCTGTCAAATACCAGGATTAAAGGTCAGTATAAATTGTACGCCAACAACCTGAAGAATTCACTGTACCAAAGTCTCAGCTGTAATGGAGACACTGGGTACAGTTATCCATGAATTTAACCCATGTTACTGTGTTTTGGCATTACTGTATTAGCATTTTTTTAGCACCATATGCTATATGAATCTGGAAAAAGCTACATTATTTTCTTTGAGGGATCTTGTCAGATGAGAGAACATTAATCAATAAAATGTCAATATTTATTTTTTTAAAATATTTCCAATTGCTCTTGAGATCAGTATTATATATAAGTAGTTTGATACAGTCTTTTACTTTCTCATATGAAGTCTTGCAGTTTTTGGTTCAGAGTAAAAAGCTTGTGTGTATGGGTTTGGCAAAAGTCAAAGTCAGGTGTTTGACACATAAGTCATAGTAAAGTATGTAGTTCTTTATACATGCCAGATATTTTTTTTAACAGTAAAGCAGAGGAAAAAAAGGGATTGTCCTTGACTTCTAGTTTCCTTGGTTATAAACACATTTCCAAATTACACACTAGATAACTGTGGTGATTGAACATAACTGCAAAATGTTTTAAGCTAGAAGATTTTTAGATATATACTGGCAGATTATTTTTTAAAACTGTTTTTAGTGTTTATGTAATGTATGTTTATGAATACACAAAATCTCATTCTCCTCATCAAGGTACATTGAACTTTGATCTCATTTAAAACATTTTTTTACAAAAATGACACTTGTACACATAGAATTTTGTCTATTCTGACACTCCAAAGCTTGTGTAGACCTATGTGAGATGTACTTGCCTTAATGTTGTAGATCTTAACTGAGAAAGCTTGGGAAGTAGTGTAAGTTACAAAACCTTTCCAAAACTCTAGACAAGTACATTAGGCAAGGCGATATAAAAACCTTGTAAAAAAGCAGATTTTTTCCCTTTTTTAACAGTGGTAATGGAAGATACAATATGCTTTCATGATATAGAGATAAATATCACACTTAACCAGAGTAACACTTCTGAAAGGCATTTATAAAAGAGTCAGTATCACTTGCCATGAGGGATAAAGAGGCATAAATGATAAAGAGCTGTAACTCTCTGACCAGAATATTTCCAGATAAAATATTCATTGTGCTGTAATAGCTAAAACATCACTCACAAAGGAAAAGCGCTGTGTCACTCTTTGGAAAAGCAGCATCTTTTTGTGCACTGTTTCCTCAATTGTTTTTTTACCAATTACAAAGGAGGTAAAGGAAACATGAAGAACAATTCTGATTTTTTTCATCTCTTACAGTGAAACCTGCCTATCTTCAAAGGCTTAAAACAGGAACAATTTTTAAAGTTTGATTGGATTTGATTTTTGTGGTGACCCGTATGGATAAAGTTTTCTCTTTTATTAAAATGATCCACTTAGATGTCAGTGTAAAACAGCTTCCGTTAAATAACTTTGAATGTGCAGAAACTGAGCAGTTAACTTAAAAATATTTTATGCTAGTGAGTTTTAGCAAGTCAGCAACTAGCAGACTAAGAATATATTAAATATTCTTTCCATATGCAATGTAAATGAACTGTATTTATAAAAGGAGACTCTGCTGTACCATTAATTTTAAAAGGTGAAATTCATCTATTATTTTATAATGATGATAATTTAAATATTCTTTTATAATGGTGAAAAAAATGGAGGAATAATGAAGTTAAAAGTTGTCATCTTTGTCCTGATATAATTTAATGGAAATTATCCTTATTCTTAATATCTATCTTTATTTTGTCTGTTGTATTTTTTTTTCTTTTCAGTCTGTTATTGAAAATAGTAAGTTCTTTGAGCAGTATGAAGTTACTTACCAGATCTTGAAAAGAGCAGCTGAAATGTATGCCAAAGCAAATGGCTCAGGTAAATGCCTATATTTTTTTGTCATGGGGACACCATTTTAGTCTCTTTACACAAAAGTATCCCCTAAAAAGATCTCCCAATATTTATTTCTTCCATACAACAGAGCTGTACAGCAGCTGGAGTTCACCAGAGAGGCTATGGCCTCTGGTAGCAATTTAATATATTTTCTAGTGTGAAGCCAGCAGGTACAGAGCAACCTATTTTCCTGGTGTTAAGATTTCTTAATCATCAGAAGAGGGTGTTAATTTTCCGACTTCCTAATGGGAGAAGTCCATGGTCCATGACAGCTTCTGGATTGTTTCAGTGCTGTTGACTTGACCCAAAAGTGTATCAAAGATCAAATTAAGAGTAAAGAAGATCATATTCTGGTGCCTGGAAATGTGCTTTGGATTGGCTTCATTTACTAGGAAAAAAAAAGAAATAATTGGTCCCAATATTGTAGTAGCAAAAGTATCCCCCAAATTATTGCGGATTCTTTGTTAAATGTGAAAACCTGTAAGAAGAACCCAAATGATAGTTGAATTATGGATATACATGAGAAAAATGTGTAGCTGATTCAATAACTGCCTCCTGTAATTGCTGAACACTTCTGAGATCAGTGGCAATGCATGAGGCCGTTACTTGACCTACATAGTTACAGAGATGAGATGATTTTAATCTCTGCTGAGGAGATAACACAATAATGTCAGTGGAGGATTTCTGCAGCTGCTGATGTGGTTAGCAGATGTGGAGAGAAATGGATATAATATTTTTGTTATGAGATTTAAGCTGGTGATGGTGACACTGAAGTTTTATGAAACTAAACATTTTTTACAAGGTGTTCTTACAAAGAATAAAATTAATAGATTTATTCAATGCTATTACAAAATTAAATAACAAATTTTTTTATGAATTCTTTTATTAATTTTCTACATGTTGTATGAAGTGTCAGGACTCTCTTGGGTCCTTTTTCTTTTTTCTTTTTTTTTCTTGAATGAGAACACACTTCATTGCCATGAGGAAAACACTAAAAATTAAATGGCAAAAATTAGCAGCAGTTTGGTTTTCAAGTTGGTGGAAGGAAGATCAGGATTTCATTGAGTAGTCTTCAATTCAGACATAATATATGTTCTGCATTTCTAAGGAAAATTTCTCTCTTGATTTCTTTTATTGCAGATTAGAAATTAATACCACACTGAATATGCTGTGTGACTGTTTTAATACAGCACTCATTTGATGTACTTTCCTTAGTCTTTAATTCACAGCTTTAATTTCTCAGTTGTAATTTTGCACTAAAATTAGGCTGTTAACTGGGAGTATGGATGTAAAAAACCTACTGAAATAGAAGTTGCAGTAAAATATAATCTCCTGATGAGAATGGATAAGCATAATATAAAATTAAGATTTACATAAATAATAATGAACCAAAATAATCAATTACTTTCCATATCTCAGTGGAAGAAGTTGAGAATGTGATGAAATTCATGAATGACACAACAGCACAGTGGAGGAACCTCTCTGTAGAGGTGAGAAGTGTAAGAAGCATGTTGGAAGAAGTAATTGCTAATTGGGACAGATATAGCAGCACTGTGGCAGGTCTACAGGCTTGGCTGGAAGATGCTGAAAAAATGCTGAATCAACCTGAACATTCTAAAAAGGTATGCACTAATAGCATATGTATCTGACTATTTTGTAAATTGTGAAACATGGGAAGTATTTTTCCATTTGCTTAGGCTGTTTTACAAAATGTCATACAAGAGGGAGAGGTTTTTTTTCAGTTTCTGGCATACTCTCTATATGAATCACAGCTGTTTCTATGTTTGCACATATAGCATGTACAAAGAGAAATATACACACAATACAAACAGAATCACAGAATGTTAGGGATTGAAAGGGACCTTGGAAGGTCATCTAGTCCAATCCCCCTGCCAGAGCAGGAACACGTAGATGGGGTTACACAGGAATGTGTCCAGGCGGGTTTTGAATGTCTTCAGAGAAAGAGACTCCACAACCTCCCTGGGCAGCTTGTTCCAGTGTTCTGTCACCCTCACTGCGAAGAAGTTTCTTCTCATATTTAAGTGGAACCTCCTGTGTTCCAGTTTGTATCCATTGCCCCTTGCCCTATCATTGGTTGTCACCGATAAGAGCCTGGCTCCATCTTCGTAACACTCACCCTTTACAAATCTATAAACATTAATGAGGTCACCCCTCAGTCTCCTCCAAGCTGAAGAGACCCAGCTCCCTTAGCCTTTCCTCATAAGGGAGATGCTCCACTCCTTTAATCATCTTTGTTGCTCTGCACTGGACTCTCTCCAGCAGTTCCCTGTCCTTCTGAGGGGCCCAGAACTGGACACAATATTCCAGGTGTGGTCTCACCAGGGCAGAGCAGAGGGGAAGGAGAACCTCTCTCAACCTACTAACCACCCCTCTTCTAATACACCCCAGGATGACATTGGCCTTCTTGGTCACAAGGGCACAGTGCTGGCTCATGGTCATCCTGCTGTCCACCAGGACCCCCGGGTCCCTTTCCCCTACACTGCTCTCCAACAGGTCGTTTACCAACTTACACTGGAACCTGGGGTTCTTCTTGCCCAGATGTAAGACTCTACACTTGCCCTTGTTCTATTTCATTGAATTTTTTGCCGCCCAACTCTCCTGCCTGTCCAGGACTCGCTAGATGGCAGCACAGCTTTCTGGCATGTCAGCCACTCCTCCCAGTCTGCTGTCATCAGCAAACTTGTTGACAGTGCACTCTATGCCCTCATCCAAGTTCTTGATGAATATCTTGAATAGTACTGGTCCCAGTACCGACCCTCAAGGGACTCCACTAGATACAGGCCTCCAACTGGACTCTGCCCCATTGACCACGACTCTCTGGCTTCTTTCCTTCAGCCAGTTCGTAGTCCACTTCACTACCTGATCATCCAGACCACACTCCCTCAGTTTAGCTGCAAGGATGCTGTGGGAAACTGTGTCAAATGCTTTACTCAAGTCAAGATAGACCACATCCACTGCTTTGCCATCATCTATCCATCACCTTTCCAGGGATGGAGGTGAGGTTGATCAGTCTATAGTTACCTGGCTCCTCCTTCTTGCCCTTTTTGAAGACTGGAGTGACATTTGCTTTCCTCCAGTCCGCAGGCACCTCTCCCATTTCTCACGACGTGACAAACATGATGGAGTAGTCTAGTAGTGACCTCAGCCAGCTCCCTCTGCACCTGCGTGTGCATCCCATCTGGACCCATGGATTTATGGATGTCCAGATTGCTTAATTGCTCCCTAACCCAGTCCTCATCAACCAAGGCAAACACCTCCATTGTCCTGCCTTCCTTTGGGGCCTCAGGGGTATGGGGCTCCTCAGGACAGCCTCCGGCAGAGTAGACAGAGACAAAGAAGGGCCTACGTTGCTTCTAGTGTGGTTTTATCTGCCATGTATTTGAAAAAGATATTTCTGTTGTCCTTGACCCCTCTCACCAGGTCTAATTCTAAGGAGGCCTTAGCTTTTCTAGTTGTCTCTCTACATCCTCTGACAACAGCCTTATATTCTTCCCAAGTGGCCAGCCCCTCCTTCCATGACCTGTAAACTCTCCTCTTCCACTTGAGTTTGCCCTGTTTAACCAAGCAGGTCTCCTGGCTCTCTTCCTTGACCTCCTGTGTGTCAGGATGCTCTGATCTTGAGCTTGGAAGAAGCAATCCCTGAATGCTAACCAACTATCTTGGGCCCCTTTACCTTCAAGTACCCTTGCCCATGGGATTTCCCCTAGCAATTGCTTGAAGAGGTCAAAGTTGGCCCTACTGAAGTCCAGGGTTGCGATTCTGCTTGGTATTCTGTTCCTGACACATGAGATCCTGAACTCCACCATCTCATGGTTGCTGCAGCCAAGACAGCCCTTAACCTTTACTACTTCAACCAGACCATCCTTGTTGGTGAGAATGAGATCCAGCAGTGCACCTCTCCTAGTTGGCTCATCCACCTTTTGCATCAGGAAGTTATCATCAATGCACTGGAGGAACCTCCTCACTGTGGATGGCTGGCTGAGTAGTCCTTCCAGCAAACATCAGGGTAGTTAAAATCCCCCATGGCAACCAGGGCCTGTAACTGTGAGGCTGCTCTCAGCTGTCTGTAGAAGTCCTCATCAACTTCCTCACCCTGATCTGGTGGCCTGTAATAGACACCCACAACAGTATCGCCCCTGCCAGCTTGCCCCTTAATTCTCACCCACAGACACTCAACTCGCTCCTCATCTGCCCCTGGTCACTACTCAATACATTGTAGTTGCTGTCTCACTAAAGAACAACTCTACCACCTCGCCTTGCTGGCCTGTCTTTTCTGAGAAGGACATAGCCATCCATGACCACATTCCAGTCATGTGAGCTGTCCCACTACATCTCTGTAATTGCCACCATATCATAATCTCCTGACCGAACACACAATGAAGAAAGGCATCATCTGTGATAACATGGTCAGTGGCATCTTTGGCATGAATATAGGGCAGTGGTATTACTCAGAGATAAGTATGTTGCACGATTCACTCAAAGGCAAACACAGCTTTTAACGCCAGAGTGCATAGTCATGTGCTTTGTATGGAGACACTTAAAGAAAATTATTTTTTCCACTCATTTGTCCTACCACAGATGTCAGATTTCAATATTAGTTGCCTTCGCAAGCCAACATTATTAATATGTGCTGCTATGTTTGATGGGTAAGTAATTAATCAATTTCTTTGGTGTTTTAGGAATCTTTTAGACAGTTTCTTTTGGGGACATGCAGTCATAAAGATAGTTTTGCTGTCTTTTTTTTCTTTTTTTCTGTTTTAATATTAGAGTACAGAAGCAATGAGTTTTGTTTATGAAGCTTCAATAATGACACAGATTGACTGGAATAATACTTCACTTAATAGGTGCTACATTTCCACCCAATCCCAGCTCTTAATACCAAAGTATGGTTTTCATAGCTTCTAAGATAACAAACTGACATCAGGTCAGGAGTGAGCACTTCAAGTTACATGACAGTATAATTTTTGGTAAAAGTTTGTTAATTACAATTGATGTAAAATAATGGAAAACAGTTTTTCAATAAAAATAAACCTCTGAAAATAATTCAGTAGACTGGTATAATATAAATACCAACAGTTATCATTACTGGGCAGGAAGGATGATCTCAGCTGATCAGGTTGATTTTAGCTTCTTGTGTTTTATGTAAGTAACTTGTGGCTACTCTTTCTCCCCTGAACAAAGTTGGCCTCATGATTCAGTCTATTGGGAACAGTCCTGGCCACATGTTGTCCATTGAATTGTGGATTGTTTGGGAGGAGCATAGCAGGGACAAGCCAAAACCATGTCAGAGAAGATGTGGACAATCATGGGACAGTGACTGATCCTGTTCTGTTTACTGGTATAGCTGTAGTCAGTGTCTGGAGATACCTGCCTCAAGAACAATTTCCCAGCCTCTTGAAGAGCAAAAAGGAAAGGAGGGGGCTGGTCTTTGTAACTGTCTACAAGATGCACAGAAGCATTTGACACTGTGGCTGGGATGTTTAGGGTGCTGCACTGGAACGGGGAAAAAAATCAGTGACAGCCGTTCCTTTCCCCTTCCCACTCATCTTCTCTGAGATAGAAAGAAGCAGCAATAATGAATCAGTCCTCTTAGGTCTTCTGGGATGCCATACCATGGAAAGATGCAGATGGTTCACAGAATCTCTCCACACTCTGTATATGGCCCAGGTTACTATATCAGCCCATACCGCTTCAGGGCAAGACAGAAATTAGAGGAGTCCTAAAACTGTTTTCTGTTATGGAGCTTTCTCTTAAGGAAGAGTTCCATAAGCTTAACTGAAGTTACTCATTGGAGTGAAATGAGCTGTAAGTAAACTGCTGGTAATTTTTAATTCCATAGTTTATATTCATGATTTTAATATCTAATATCTCATATGAAGAGCTTCAGAGGATGGTTGTTCAAAGAGTTTTATCAAGCCGTTAGCTAGTGATTAAATTCTAGTTTCATGCTTTAAGGTAAAGACTATTTGAAAGGGTTTCAGGAAGGTGTTTTTATTTTGTCCTTCAGGATTTCTTCCGGCATTTACCTCATTGGATCCAACAGCACACAGCCATGAATGATGCTGGTAATTTTCTAATTGAAACATGTGATGAGACCATTTCCAGAGACCTCAAACAGCAGCTCCTGTTACTTAATGGAAGATGGAGAGAATTGTTTATGCAAGTTAAGCAGGTATGTGGTTTTGTGCTTGTTACTTTTAAATATTTACATCATCATTTCCATGCAAGCAAGACAGATTTGTTCCACTAGCAGGACTATAGGACAGCTTACTAAAGTGCCTAACTGTTCAGCATTATTTGAATTATAAATCAATCTCTGACAGCAGTTGACTTTATTAGGCCTATTCCTTTGTTTATCTTTTGGGGTATATAGCTTCTTATTTTTGGACATTTTCAGCTAGTATGATCTGCAGTTTTTCTTTACGTTCTTGATACAATGAATATTATTTACACATATCCGCTACCATTCTTTGAAGAATATTATTTGGTTTAAGTAGCTAATGTTATTGTAAACTCTGTAAAACTAAAGAGTGAAAATGCTGAAAATGAATATTTTTATTACTCTTTAATGAAAATTGTGTTCAGTTATACTACTGCAGCAATAAGCAGGTAAAATGCAAGTTAATTAACTAAATGTTTTCCCCAAATCAGTCAAACATTACTTCCTATCTAGTGCGCAAGGAGGCACTGATAATAAAAGAAAAACACCTACTCTTTATCTCATGGAAGAGATTCAACTGATTGGAAAAAGAAGTGATGTTTCTGTATTTGCTCTTTAAAAAGCAAAGAGAAGATGAGATAAAATTACACAGAAGTGTTTCACACCTCATAAACACATTAGAAAATATCTTTGCTATGGTCAATATACATCTAATGATATTTTCCCATTCCAGTGATTTTAAATAGCAGTTGACTATTTGAACATGCTGGATCTGTTTGTGTTTTTTTTTTTTACTGGCATGATTATTACCATTGCAGTCAAGTTAAACTGAAAAAAACATAATGATTGCCCCTTTTTTATTGTAGCTTTTCCAAACTGTTGACTAGAATGTTCTCAGGTTTTGTTTACTGATGATCTTTAGAGTGATTCACTATGGAAACAGTAATGCCCGGGACATAAATGTCCCTTCCCCTACTTACGCAGATTTTTTCATATGTTGTGATATGGTTTTACTCACTGGCTTTTCACCAGTTCTATCATACATCTCATTCTAATATTCATGTTTAGCCTTCCTCCAGCCAGCAGTTCTTTCATTGAAATTTCCCTATCCATCAGCTTTCCTAGGCTTTTCCTATTCTATTCTTTTTGCTGAATTTTCAAAATTGATACTGTTGGTAATGAGAAATGAATTCAGATGTTGATTTTAGGTTAGAAACAAATTAGTCTGGCATACTGTGAATGATCCAAACCTTAAAAAAGATTGACCTTTTGTATGAATGTTGTTCTTTTTAGTAACAGCACTTTCAAAACTAATGCAGGTGATTAATGAATTTAGAAGATTAGTTCTTAATATCTTGTATTTTATTGAATGTGCTTTTTCCAACAAACAATTAGACTGAAAACATGCTAGTTCTCTTAAGTCGTTACCTAATTGACGGACATCTAATTTGGGGTGGTTTTGTTTTGTTATACTTTGCATTTTCCTAGTATGCTCGAGCAGATGAACTAGACAAAATGAGGAAGGAATACTTGGATGGTGTTGCCCATTTGACAGCTTTTATTGATGGAAGCAATAAGAAACTTTCAGCCCCTGTAGAAGTGTCTTTCCTTGAAGTCAAAATGTTTGTACAAGAGTTAGAAGTAAGTGTCTTCCTTCCATTCCTTTCTTTCTCCTTCATAAGAGTGAAACTAGTACTATTTAATTCTGAGACCATACAATTATTTTAGTATACATTTCCACTATTATGCTATTTTGTAAAAACAGTTGTGCTTTTTTGTATAGTATCTGCTATAGCTGATATGAATCACTTTATGAGTGACATTTCCAAAACACTGTCCATCTGGATATTTCTTTCTGTGTAGTTTCAAATCACATTCAGTTGAGCTGACTGATACCCTTTGGCACAGTTTTCATGCATTTGAAATACAGTCCATTATTCACTAAAATCAACAGTGAAAACAATTAATTATTGGAATATATATATTTTATCTCTTGACATGAGACTTGTATCTCCCGTTAATGCATAAATGCCATTGTTGAAATATTTTTTTGAAACATTTGTTTCAGAATATTAAGCAGAAATTGCCTGCAATGGAAACTCAGTACAAAATGCTTACAAGAACAACTCAACTTGTTACAAAAGAAGTTTCCCAAGAGGAAGTGAATGAAATGCTTGGAACTTTGACAAGGATCAAAGAGCAGCTGAGCAAGGTTGCAGAATACTTTTTCTACTAGACATTGTTGACTGTTGAACTAATAAATAGTAAACTCATCTATATAAATGCTCAGATATATGCACTTGAGCGAATCATAGAATAGTTTGGGTTGGAAGGGGCCTTCAAAGGTCATTTAGTCCAACCCTCCTGCAATGAGTAGGGACATCTTCAACTAGATCATGTTGCTCAGAGCCCTGTCCAACCTGGCCTGGAATGTTTCCAGGGATGGGGCATCTACCACCTCTCTGGGCAACCTGTTCCAGTGTTTCACCACCCTCATTGTAAAAAATTTCTTTCTCATGTCTAGCCTCAGTCTCCTCTCTTCTAGTTTAAAACCATTACCCCTTGTCCTGTCGTAACAGACCCCGCTAAAAAGTCTGTCCCCATCGTCCTTATAGTCTTTTAATTACTGAAACGCTGCCATAAGTTCTCCCTGGAACCTTCTCTACTTCAGGCTGAACAACCCCAACTCTCTCAGCCTGTCCTCACAGGAGAGGTGTTCCAGCCCTCTGATCATTTTTATGGCCACCTCCTGGACCCTCTCCAACAGGTCCATGTCTTTCCTGTACTGAGGACACCAGAGCTGGACACAGGACTCCAGGTGCAGTCTCACCAGAGTGGAGCTGAGGGTCAGAATCAACTCCCTTGACCTGCTGGCCACACTCTTTTTGGTGCAGTCCAAGATACACTCGGCCTTCTGGGCTGCCAGCACATATTGCTGGCTCATGTCCCATCTTTCATTCACCAGTACCCCCAAGTCCTTCTCGGCAGCGCTGCTTTCAATACGTTTATCACCCACCCTGTATTGATACTGTGGGTTTGCCCCAACCTAGGAGCAGAACCTTGCCCTTGGCCTTGTTGAACCTCATGAGGTTCTCATGGGCCTACTTCTCGAGCTTATTCAGGTCCCTCTGGATGGCATTCCATCTCTCAGGCATATCAACTGCACCACTCAGCTTGGTGTCATCTGCAGACTTGCTGAGGGTGCGCTCAATCCCACTGTCTATGTCATTGATGAAGATATTAAGCAGTACTGGTCCCAGTATGGACCCCTGAGGGACACCACTTGTTACCGCTGTCCATCCAGACATTGTGCCATTCGCCACTAGATATATATTTATAGTAACAATAGA
This sequence comes from Columba livia, assembly GCF_036013475.1. Taxonomy (NCBI): domain Eukaryota; kingdom Metazoa; phylum Chordata; class Aves; order Columbiformes; family Columbidae; genus Columba; species Columba livia. Next base: position 66,815,934 of record NC_088604.1, read on the forward strand.
TTGAGTTCAGGGTGGAGAAATGTTACTTTTTTCAGTCTTTAAAACTACCATCCTTAAATGGAATATTGTTTTCTTTAGAAGTAATACAGGATCAGCATTGGTCTGTCTTAAAAGAGGCAGGTAGCAAATATATAAACCCACATGCAGAGGAAGCTGCTATTTATCAGATTTTACAACTTTTTGTAATTATTTGTTTTCTTTAAAATGACAAAAAGGTTAAGGAGTATTCCTGTGCCCTGCTGTATGAATGCCAACATCTGCTGTCTCCACTGGAAGAACTGGAGAAACAAATCACGCATTTTTATGAATCTCTTGAAAAAGTCAATGAAATTATTTCTATCCTGGATCCTGAAGCACAACCTACAACTGTTCTTAAACAAAAAGCCCAAGTAAGTTTCAAAAACATCTTACAAAGATCTGCTGCCTCTGAATATTTACGATAAATTTTTCAGGAAATTGAATTGCAACTTGGTAGAGCGGAGCAAATGTTTCTTCATATTCAGGAAACAAACATAACCTATCCTAAAGTCAACTCTAGGCATAAACATAAAAAGGCTGAAACTTATGTTCCCTCCTACTGCCCATGGTTTTAATCCAAGAAATAAATACGAGATTTTTTTTCTTTTAATCTTGTGGAAATTGGACTGAAGTATCAGAAATACATTGTTTTTTTTATTAATCAGACGAAATAACATGACCAGGAGCTTCCCTAGGTTTTCTTGGACAATTATGGAAGTTTCTTAGAAGCATGGAAGTTGTTTCTTTGAAGTTGTAGTAGAACATTAACTTTTCTACCTGACCAATAAACATTTCATTCTGGAGGAATTGAGTGCTAGTCAGAACTCACTTGGAAAAGTAAACAAAAATATTAGGATTGTGGGATTTATCCTTGTGTGTGTGGTATATAGCCTAGAATTAGTCCCTCAAAATTGATGTTCACATTTCATTGGACTTGGATTTGACAGGTGGTGTAATTAAATGGGTTTTTATGGGAAGCTGAAATCTTTCAAAACTGTTTAGAGTCCTTTGCAAAAAGAAAAAAAAAAAATAGAACAAAGAAATTTCATTTTATGTGTGTATATATCTATCTGTCTGTCTGTCTATCTCTATCTATCTATCTATCTATGTATCTAAATATATATAAAATTTGTCCAATCCTGTAATGATGCTGGAGATTAGCCCAATAATTCAGCAAGAAGGGTCTTCTCTTGCAGTGACTTCAAGCTTTGATTGCATTTGGGTAAAAAATGATCTGGTGATCTTGAATTAAGCCAGTCCATTTATCTTCTGACTAAATCGTGTTCTATTTATGAACACAATCTGAGTGACTTGTCTGGCCTGCAGGTTAAGGAGCAGCTCAAGAAAGTGCTTCTTTCCTCTGCTTCTGAAGGTTAACCTGACCCAGAATGGTAAAATAAAAAAACATGTTTCTTCTGGAGTTACTTCCCAACCAGGGAACCAAAATCTCCTCAGTTATCTGGAGGGTGCTGGTTTCTGCTGATGAGAGAGTAAACAGAGATTTCTTCTGAGGAATACAGTGTTCCCTCAATAGCAGAGCAGTTTCCTCTCTACATAATTTTTTTTTTAAATCCTTTTTTTCATCCTGTGCAACTACATGCATGTTTTCTTCTCTCCCTCTTCTTTTTTTTTTTTTTTAATTAAAAAAAAAAGATGTAATTCTCATTACTTAATGCCATTTATAATGAAATCTAAATTCCAATAGCTGACATGAAAGGTTAATTTGTTGAAAGGCAAGAAAGGTTAACATCTCAGCCTGGTACTGAGAGCAGTCATTCTTATGTCTATTGCTTTCACTGCTGCCTACCTACAGTTATACAATAAATACAGACATCCCATGAAGTCAAATCACAGAAAAAATTATTGACCTGCATTTTCTAAAATTACCTGAAAGGCTTGGGTGTGTGTCTGTGTCTTTTTTTTTTATCAATAGCTAGAGCTCTATTTGGGTGCAGAACTCTGGATACAAGGAGAAAGTTGTGTGGTCTGTGCTATTCCATATAATGTTTTGTGTGGTCTGTTTGTTGTGGTGCTCTGATCTTGTCCCTTTTGTTCTTGTTGTCAAAAAATATCTTCCTGTTATTTTGCCAAACTTTTCTCTCCTTTGTTCCTGGCCAGGGTGGATATATGTTTTTTTCTTTCAGGATTTGGTAGCTTATCAAGAAAACTGCAAGAAGGATTTGTCCTTGATTGAGAGAAATAGTCAGAGTATCCTGCAGTGTGTGGCTTCTAGTGAAGTGTTACAGCATTTCCATCAGTCAACATTTCAGAAGAAAGTTACACAAGTTCAGATCACTTTTCAGGTAATTACGTCATGCCTTGGTGCATAGTTTTGAAAACTTGTTCATATACAGATGATCCATCGTATCGGATCTCCATTTCATCACTCCATAGCTACTGTCCTAGAGAGCTCTCCTTTCTGGTGTCGAGGCAGTAATTAAGAATTTGTCTGTATTAGGTTATAAGTGGTCAGGAGACTGATGATCATGTTCTCCATACAGTTGTTCAGAGGTGACCCTGCCTCAGAGGATCCAGGGATTTAAGGAGAACTTTCACACCTCTTGGTCTCCTTTGGAACGAGGCACCTGAAATCCAGCCTTTAGGGCTGCACTGGTGTTTGTTTCTCGAGACATTGTTATCTTGGCTAATTATTTGCTCCTATATTGCCATATATCAGCTTTCACACAAAACGTGGAAGATGGAAGCTTTTGCAAATAGTACTATTGCTGAGCGTTGTATTTCCTCAGACAGTGCAGTGGATTGTGAATATAGAAAGTTACATATATGTATTTATTAATGCATATATGTATTTATTAATTTATTAATACATATATGTATTTATTAATGTAAAGATATGTACTTGGGCTACAATTCTCTTTATCTGCAGAGATCTATGTTATTATTAGCCATACTGACATTTTGGGGCTTACTCAGCCCCAGTCTAGCCCCGCCACGTGAGCATGAAATTAACCCTTTTCTTGGAGTCAGATCTCCAGATGTTGAGTTCTATTAAATTTGCTTTCAGGCAATTATTGTTCAGTATTAGGCTATCTAAACTGAATTTTAAGCTACAGAAAATCATCCAGCAGTAAAGACCTGACCCGGCAAGGTGGTTTTCAAAATTTATATTGTATTTTGTGGATTGCACTTAAAGATATATGGGTTTAGTTTTACAATTTAGAAAGAAATAATTTAAGTTTAGCTTATAGTAACAGAAGCAGATACAGTTGTATCCATGTTACTATGTTAAACGTTACTTATTCTGTTTCTGTGAAGATGGATGGTGATTTATCACTTTTTGTGTTAGGAAAAAAAAGCCATGCAATTTGGCATAGGCATACAAAATGTGGCATACACAGACTTAAAATATTTATGGATCCAGAAACTGGCATTTTCTTATGTAAATGCATTCCTATATTATTCTGTTGTTATACACACATTTTTATCAGGAGACTTTAAAAAGTCTTAGCAAGATGTTTAAGTTGAGAACTACAGATTTCATTAGCTCACTGTATAAAACCGTTACAATTCCTTACACTGAGTTTTGTAATCAGTGAGGATGGTATGATAAAATATATGGTTAGTAAGCAGTGTTGAAATTACCTTGCTGCAGCTGAACTGGTGAACTGTTAATTTCCCCTGGTAAATTTTGTCATTTGCTTATGGAATTGTGCTGGGACAGACTATGAAGCAGAATAATTAAGAGCTGTGACTAGGGCTTCAAAACAAGAGGATTTTAGGTCAGCAACTAAACCACAAAATTTGCTTTCTTTTTAGTGGATTTCTTCCTGGTTGCTTATCTGGCCTACTAGCATGATAATCATACAAACCTCCTCCAGGTCAGAAGACCTGTAGCATGGAATTGTTTGGATCCATCAGTCAAACCACCTTCATGTAGAGTCATGTAGAGGAGGTAGTCTGCTACTGGGAAAAACTGAATGGCAAGCTTCTAGCCATACCAGATGCTTTACATTTAAAAGCAGGCTTTAGGAAAGAAGCACTACCCAAATGGTAGAGGCATTCTGACACATCTGTATTAGATAGGTATCTATTTTTATCTGAATGAAGGATGACATTAGCACAAGCCTTCATATAAGTATTAAAAATTGGAAAAACGGGAGCATGAAATGGAGAAGCTCTTGTGAATGGCATATATTTGAGAGAGTGGCGACAAGCAACTGCATTTTTTTGTAAGATCATGGTAAAAGAGAGCAAATAAAAAACAGTGAGAAAGTGGCAGCTCATTTTCTTTGCTTATAACTCAGAATATGGTCAGGAAAGCTGGTGACTGGAGAAAAAACATAGAAGCAAATAGCCGTTTGATGAAGAAATTTGAGGAGTCTAGAGCAGAACTGGAGAAAGTAATACAAATTGCCAATTGTTGCTTAAAAGAAAAAGGAAATCCTGAAGAACTTCTCAGGAAACATAGCGTGAGTAAATTCTCTGACCTTCCTCATGGAAATCTTCGAGTGCATGACATAGAAGTGAAAAACCTACTTAATTTTAAAATTGATGTGGATTTCTTTCACGTGTAGAAGTTATATAGATCAGGTCAAACTAATGTTAAGATTGAAAAATTAAAAGGAAAAAAGATCACCCCTCTTATTGATGCATGTAAGGAACCAGAAGGTTAACAGGGAAAACTCCGTAGAAATTAGGGTCGGGTTTGCCGGTAGAACCACTGGGAGTGAGGGCACTACAGTTTGGCAGTCTAATGCATCCGCTGCTTTGTTTTTCAGATGTGTCCATATCATAACCATTACTTATGCATGTAGCTTTTAAATCTCAGTGTACTGGCTGAGAATAAATTAATTTGCTGGACTTAGAAATAGTTCTTTCCTTAGCTCAAACTTCAATTCTTCAATGCAGCAGGATTATCCTTGGAACTTACAGGGTGTATTGGGGAACTGCATATTGGCAGGGTACCATATCAATAACCAGCTTCATCTTCTCATCTGCCCACTTCCCACCTCAACTTCAGGAATTCTTCAACCAGTTGGATCAGAGAGTCTTAAATGCCTTTCTGAAAGCATGTGATGAACTTACTGACATTCTCCCAGAACAAGAGCAACACAACCTGCAGGAAGCTGTGCGAAAACTCCATAGACAGTGGAAGGTTAGTTACACTCAATGATATCTGTGGAAAATGTGAGTCTCAACTTCAGAATGTTTCTGCATTACCTTTATGATGAAAAAAAATGAAATAAAATAAGTTGTATTATTTGGCTTCCTGCGTAGTTACGGAAAAAAAAAAAAAAAGGAAAAAATAAAAGAATTATTTTACAGCATTAGATACAGTTACACGTACAAATACCCTCTTGAAAAAGCCCTCTTAAGCAGAGTGCTCAAAAGTCAAGAAATGTGAGAAATTAATTATGAAAGCTCAACATACAGACATAATGATACCTCTGTTAAGAACATTTGTTGAGAATAGGTGCTATCTTCTCTTACTTTATGCTGATATTGCATGATTGAAGTTACTTTCTCAACCCTAATAAAACAAATTTGTAAGAGATCAGGCTATCAGTTCAATGTTACAGGTCAAAGCTGGAGTGATGAATGAGTGGTTTCCTCACCAGCATGCAAACAGGAACCTCTGGAAGCAGCTTTACTATTATTGCTTTATTGTTTCATACAGGAAATATTTGGTTGTATCTTGCCAAGAATCCAGATGTCTTTTTAATTTGCCTTATACATGCATATTCTGGTCCAGAAGAACTTGTGACCTTATGATATATCTAAGAGATATTAATAACAGCATTGCTTTATTTACTTAAATGAATATGGAGAAACCCTCATCTTTTAATGCATATATATTCTTTATTTTCTGTACTAGCAACTTTTAGACAATTTATTTGTAGTAACATCACACTGAGATAGTGGGACTAGTGTTTTATCTCTGTGCTTGTTTATTGCCCTGGTGGGTGTGTAGGATCTTCAAACAGAAGCCCCATACCACTTGATCCACTTGAAGATTGAAGTACAGAAAAGCAAGTTCTTGGTTACAGTAGAAGAGTGCAAAGCTGAATTAGCTCGACAGAACAAGGTGTTATCAAGAGAAGACAATGAAAGAATGATCAAGGAACACGTGGTATGAATTATATGCCACCACATGGGCATTTACAGAAATACATTTCGATGTCAGTAACAAATAAAAGGTCTGACCAACTTCTAAGCCACCGAACACTCTATGCACAACTAAATGAGATAGGTCCTTGGGGCCTTTAACAAAAATTTTGATTTGAGCTTAGTATGGTTTATAACAAATATATAGATATGCTTTGTGATTTCTACCAGTTTGTATTTTAATTGAATTTTCTGCTTTGTCTCCCATCAGTTGTTCTTTGGTGACAAGGGACCTTATCATCTGTGTGAGAAAAGGCTACAACGAATTGAAGAACTGTGCCAAAAACTGCCAGTTTCTGATCCAGTGAGGGCTACGTTGGAAAGCAGCCACCGAATCCTGAAGGACCTCAAATCCCAGATAGACAGCACATACATAAAACTAACGGAGCGCTCGGACACCTGGAAGGGCTATAAGAGCAGGTGGCAGCTCAGTTGCTAGCTGGGTCTTGTAGAACCTTATGTGGTCACTCCTCTAAATGTTGTCATAGATCAGTACCACATTAAGAATGATGCTGTGTTGATAGGTTCAAACAGAAAACAGTGCTTTATATAGTAATTCCACAAATTATCGTGGGGTTTTGAGTAGATTTTATAATTTGGGCTTAAATTTAAGATCTTACCATTTTGTATTGACAATTTTTCTCTAACTTGTTTCCTGGCTTTGCATTATGTGATGTTTTATTTCAGATTTTCTGAATTGGCAAATTGGATTTCGTCAACAGAAAGAGAGCTAAAGAAGATAAAGGGAAATGTCAGTGATACTGCCAAATACCAGCAATTTAAAGCATCTGTGGGGGTGAGCCCTTGGTTTATATTCTAACAAAGCTGTGGTCATTGCTGCTGGGACTCTGGATAAAACTGTATTCTGAAGCAGTGCAACTGTTTTACAATGGAAACTACAGTAGCTCTGCTGATTCCTGGTATTATTAAAAAGGCATTTCCAGGAGGAAGTTCCACATGTAGCAGAGTGTGGCAGAAGTTCCTACTTTTAATATTTTAGAGAATGGCAGGTCCCTTTGCCTGTATATTCAGAACATCCAAAATATAGAAGCACATAGAATAAACGCTTACCCCTCATCCTGCTGTGTGCAGAGTTAAAAGTGCTGTGCAAAGAAAAAACAAAATTTCTGGACTGGTTCTTTTTGAAGAATCATGTTACTGTCTTACATTTAGGGAAAGCTTCTGTAATAAAAATTATTTTCTACAATAGTATAACAAGGAAGGCTAAGATAATTCTACCATTCATTTTTTGCATTGGTGACTGGTAACAGAAGTGTGAGAATAGTTGAAGATTGAGTCATTTAGTTAAATTAGTTTTAGGGAATAATTTATTTTGTCACTTGAGACCTAGCTTGACCCTTATTTCTTTTTTAATTTCACATAGTAGGAACAAAAATAGGGATGTCAAATACTGTAAGAGTTTGTGTAAAAGTCATGAGCAGGCTAACTGTGCAGGGAAACATAATTAGGATGGCCTTGATGAAGCAGATAGACCTTCGTTTAATGGGTGTTTCCGTTCCAAAGGTCTGATTTACTCATGAAGTTTTATTGCTGGCAACTTCTCATTAGCAATGACACAAAAATATAAATGAACTACTGGGTGAAAAGAGGGAGAAAGATAGCTATTTAAAAAGGAATGAAAAAATACACAAAACCTTATACCACTTGAAATTTTATGTTTGAGAAAGTCATCATTTAAGATTTAAACGGTAACTGAGAAATTTGATCAATATATGGAAAATAGATATGTGTTATCTGCTATATATCTATCTGCTATTTTGTGAGGAAAGAGTACTCTACTTATTAAAGAACAATCTAATAAATAGTAGTGGAGTAAAGTCTGTGAAGGAAATGCTACAATCCCTCCATTGACTGGAACAGAATCAGATAGGATATGCAAATAGAAAAATACTACATTTCTGGTGTTTCAATTTAAGAACAAAGGTGCCACATTTACTCTACTAATCTTTGAACTGATACCATTAATTTCACTCATTAATATATTTTGTTTATTTGAAGAAAATACATTTTGATTCTTCCATAGGAAATTAGGAAGCGTATTAACAAGCAAAGAGAAAATCACAGCTGGTTGAAATCTAGACTTGCTGTTTTGATTGAATTATGTCCTGATGTGGAGGCCAAAAGGACAGAGGATGAGCTTTGTAAACTTTCCAGTGACTTCAAGGGACTCCTGGATTTGCTGGCTGAGGTACAGTATGAGAGACACAAGAACTCTCCATTTACAGTGTCACGTGAAATGACATCAGTCATCACTTTACAAATATAAGTTCCCTGCTGTTTTTTTTTGTTTGTTTGTTTGTTTGTTTTTGTTTGTTTTTTTTTTTATTAAACTGCAAGTATTCAGCATTGAAAAACTCATTTTTGCTCCCTGGGTAGGAAAGCCTTGAGAAAAGTAGGCAAAAAATACTGATACTATTATAATGGATCTTTTCCATTTTCAGGATCGGAGAGCATCGTAGTAAATGTTTCTGGAATAAAAACAACAGTATTTTTAGAGGCAAAAGATCAGTTTCTAAATATCAGCTCTTAGTGAACATTGGCAAAACTGCAATGTACATCAGTTCATGCATATAGAATTTGACCTTAATCTTCATTTATGTATTTTTTATGCTGAAATAATAAAGGAACTACTGTGAGGTAGTTCCAAATTATTAAGGATAGCTATGATGCACTGGATTTGCAGGAAAAGGCTGCGGTTCTCTGAGATCTGAATGATAATGACATACTGTGACTGATGAAATAATGCAAAGTTTTTAACCTGTAAGAAGCAAAAACTCTTAGAATCCACTGAACCCTTGAGTTTTATGGGATCTCAGGGAGCTTACTGCTCTAAGTTTTCACAGTGTAAAGAAAGATCAGAAGAAACTTAGAACATATTACGCTTAGAAGACAGAACAGATCTGTTTGAAAAAAAAAAAAGAAATTCAAGGCAGAGAAAGAGTTCAGACTTCAAAGTCCATTGTTAATGTCTTTTCCTGTGGAGGCTTTGTAGGTGTTCCAAATGTAAAAAGTTTCATGTATTTACTGAAACGTCTTTAAACTTCCACGATGTGAAAACTGTGTTTGGAAATCTGGGGGAAACAATGTTCTGTTCCAAGTGACTGCAAAAAAATTAAGATAACTTTTTTTTTTTTTAATTAAAGTACTTTTGCTTTTTGTTTCCTCTAAAAGTCAGAACTAAGGGAAGCACAAGTTCATGAAGATTTTTTTTTTTTAAAAAAAAAACAACACCAAACCAACCAACCAACCAACCAAAAAACCACAAACAAATAATTAGTTTAAATTTGGTTTGAATATAAAAGTATAATCTAAATGGCACTTTACACTACGATTAAGAAACTGCTGATGCTTAAAAGTCTGAATACTCTCTACAGCTGAATTTACAGCTTGTTGATAAGATGGATGAGACTGTTTAGACAAAGATTGATACTGGATATTTCCAGAATTCAGCAATGTTTTTTGGAGAGTAAAGACTAAACATTTATATAACAGGAAAGAGAATGGCTTGAATGTGAATGACTCTGCAAAGTGAATATGGATTGGAAAGAAAGGAAGGGGGGAAGAAAATAAAGGAGTTTCTTAGTTCTAGAATACTTCATGATTAAAACCTTAAAACACACACATTGTCTGAGAAACAGAACCTGTACTTGAAATGAGCTACCAGTAGTTAGCTGAATCATACAAAGAGGGAAGAACTTTCTGATATGTTGAATAAATATATTTTTTTCTAAAATTCTGCAAACTGAGACTGGCTATTGCACAACCTGCATATTGTTGTCCAGAAAACCAAGGCAACAGGGCATTTTAATGTATTTGTGGTTTATGAGAGCATTGTTCTAAAAGGGCCAAAAGTTTCAGAATCTGGGTCAGCTTGCAAGGGTGCGGACAGCATGTATTTTCTAAGCAGTCACAAATAAGTGGCTGTCACAGACAGCTATTTACCATATTGCAATGTAATAGGAAGAATGGCTAAACAAGACAAAGGTCTCCTTGGTCACGATTTAAGTCTACAGTCACTCTTTCTATGTAAAGTTAGGGGTGTCTGAAGAATGCTGGAGGCAAAAATAGTTTGAGTTTAGCCAATTTACTATGTTTAAAAAAAAATAAATTCCAAATATGTGTGCCCTTAAAATGTAAATGTACCTTTCAACATTAAATGCTTAAAGTTATCCGTAATTTTAGATTGAAAAAACATTAGGCACTGTTGGAGACTGTGTCCAGTACAAAGAAGAAGTTAAAAGTGCAATTGAAGAGTTAATCAATAACTCTAAAGAAGCCCAAGCAGAAGCTGAAAAGATCCTGGATACAGAGAGTTTATTACAAGCACAGCAACTACTACTTCATCATCAGGTAAGGCAATTACTCGTGTTCATATTCCTTTTATTTCTTAAGTAGAATGTATGAAATTACTAAATATTGTTATGTCCATTAGCATAACTCTTTATATTTAAACTTGAAAGACTTATAAAGGAAACGGTTTCATATGGCCTAGTATTGATTTCTTATAATAAAAAAAGTACACAGTCATCTTTTTAAATGTAAATGCCCAAAGATGGGCTTGGTTTTCAACATTTTGTTGTATATTATTCTATTTCACATGGGTTTCTTGGCATAGAACACCTGAAAAACAGACTTAATTTACTTGAAATTTTGAGTAAATATACTCTGCAGAATGTAGTCTCTCTCTTTTTACCTTTTTAAAGCTTGCAGGTCAGATCTGATCATGGTAAATTTGTCCCAATCCTGGTTTTGGAAATTTCTCAACTTAAGCAGCTTCGTTGTGGCCTCAGCTCTAAATGCTGGAGGGGGAGATGAACCTCTAGCCTCATCTCCTCCCCTAGATAGCTACTGCAGTGGCACATTGGCTTCCAGTTTGTAGGAGTAGAACAGGAAGCTTTTTATGCACTAATAATAGATCAAAACACCTGTGGGCTACAGTAATAATCAAATGGATTGCATGGAGCAGGAATCATGGGTTTTAAGGCCAAATATGGGAAATGAACTTTGAGGACTGCACCGATCTAGAAAAATAAGAATAATTTACTGTCAATATTTGGCCATGATATTTCATATTAACATCTATTTCTGTAAGGTCAGACATCTTATTGTATGATGAGGCACTACTATGTCTTATCTCTGTCTTATCTAAAATTTTCGGTGTTTGTAAAAGCTATTGTAGCTATTGAGTTAAGGTTCATATTCTTTCAAGGCTGGTAATGAGTCAAGCGTATTCGGAAAATAGAGCGCGTGTAGTCTTAGGACTTTCTGATGGTGCTACAAAGCAAAACACATCAAAGAAAGAGTTACGCAACTTGGCCATGCCCCTTCTGCTCCTGGATGAAGGCTGATATATTGCTTTGATCAACCTGAGGCTCCAGTCTGTGCAGAGCAGACCTGGATGCTTCCAGGCAGTCATGAGGAATGTGTGCACCTGTGGCTGCCGCTGCAGTTGCTCAACTATTGTGGCCTCTGGTTTCTAAAATATTGCCTTGGATAAATAGCCATGCTGTCACTCCTTCTCTCCAATTTGTATGGGAGAGTGTCTTAACACATTTTGGAACCCAAGGCGTAGACTTGATGAGTATATGAGATTTTCAAGGATACTTGCCACAGTTTATCCCTGTGACTGTCACTCTCATTGCATACCCCTGAAAAAGCAGAAAGTGGTTTCATTGTGCCAGTTTCCCAAAGAAGCTAAAAAGTCTAACAGTTTCTGTTGGATGAATCCTTTTAGCAAAGGACAAGGAGACTCCGTGTGAAGAGGCAAGATGTGCAACAGCAGATTTCCCAAGCTAAACAGCTGCAGATTGAAGGTGGACTGCCCAGCACAATGCAAGAAGATTTACAGAAGTTGGAAGGAACATTGGAGAACATGCAGCAGACTATGGAGAAACGTGAAGAGCAACTGCAGGTCGGTCCTTTGCAAGTAGAAATAAAAACTTATGTTTTCTTCTTCCCCCTTTTTTTTTTTTTTTAATTTAGTAAAATATCTTTTATTTTTTAATGTTAAAAATCTGAACTGGCTTTCTCAACACTGAATCTCGGTCCTTGGGTTTTCATGATCAGTACCTCCATGAAAACTTCTTGAAGTTGCTGGATACCTCTTAATTAATAAAGCAACAGCATTTTGTTTAGAAGTCCCCACTATTCAGTCATAATAGATATTTTAAATAATTTACTTGTGAATTAATTTTTAGATGGGCTGTCTCTCCTGGTTACTAAAGGTGACATTGCCTTTTAATTGACAGTCTTTAGGCTGAATATTGGATTAATAACACCTGATGCTGTGCAAATATAATCTTCACAACTACTGTGTGGAATACATGCTGTCATCCTAAATTTAAAGAAGGAAGAAAAAAGGCACAGAGAAATCAAATGTATGATTCCAGATTGTGTAACTAATCACTGACTGAACGGGGATTAGAATTTATAGCTTCTTGCACCCATATCTGAGTTGTCCTTTACATTTCTTTAAGCAGAATGGTGATCCAGCTGTCCACTATTTCACACAAATTTTTAAAGTCATCAAAACTATTTCCCATGATAAAACATATGATGAAAAACATGATCGATAGAGCTCAAATAACTTCTTAATGTAAGAATTTATTATTGAAACCAATGGTTTTCTAAGGAATCCCATATAAAAAAATCTTAGCTCAGGCCTTGCAGTACATCAGAATCAAGACAATATTTTTCTATACTGTCATAGTTCTTGTACTGATAATTAAATGCTGTATATTAATCAAAATTTTACACTGTCAGAAATGGAAAAATAGATTCCTTCATATGAGTTTCCTATGAGTAGGGATTTTCTTCTACCGTTTTGCTGTAATTTATTTAGTTAGAGGACTTGGAAATCCTTTTAGGTATTGTTGACTACCTGTCACCATAAGCATAAGCATCTGCATGTATTACTTCAGACTTCTTATAGTACATCCAAAATAAGATTTAAATATTGCTGAAAGCTTAGAGAACACTGCTTTTTGCACAGTGCAGTATGAATGAGTGAAAATGCAAGGGAAATCTTTTATTGGGTTCAGAACAGTTTTCATCTGTAAAGTAGATGGCATGTCAGGAGAAATTGTTTTGTTTTGTGTCAGGTCTTTCTCTTTGTTTCCTTCTTCAGTAACTTACAATGAAATTCTTTTTTTTCACCTCTACGATCTTTTTGTCTTTGTGTTTCTGTTTCTGTCTGTTTGTTGTTTTTGTAGGTCACAATAAATAAATGGGAGCAGTTTGAAAGAGACAAAGAAACAGTAGTAAAATATCTCAATCAAGCAAGCTCTGCACTTGAACGTATCTTAAACTTCAGCAGTTTAGAGAGCCTCTCATCAGAACTGGATCAGACAAAGGTATTCAATCTGTGAAATACAGGAACTGAGATGATGTCTTTCTGCCTTCCTTGTTAACATGTACTGAGCGAATTGCCTTCAATCTTTGGATCGTTTCCTGTTAATGCCAATGCACATGCAGATTAGAGACTGCATAAACTGTTTGAAGGTTAAAAGTTATTTTACGAAAAGATCATGAAGAATTACTCAAAATCTGCATCTGAAGCGCACATATGGAAGGTAAAATGATTTTGAAGACTTCCCATGTTGTGCTCAGTAATTACCTATACTATTATGGTAAGCTAAACAGTGTCAAGCACTGGCAAATCAACATTGCTAGTGTGCTCTTTGACAAGGTTAAGTGGACTATGCTGACTAGTACTCTTTTAGTCCTGAGGACAAAAAAGGAGAGACTTCTACAATATGGACATAAACCATAACATGCCACTTGCCCTTGGTAACACAGAATTGTTCCAGCCCATTTTATTTACTAATACAGAAGCAATAGCAGTGATTTGCTTTCCTAAGTGCCATGCTTTTCATGCTGTTTTTACCCTTTGGTGAATCTGATACTAAACTGTATATATCTTGGTTATGCTCAGCATCCATTGTTCTGGTGTATGGATTTACTGTTTGTGACAGAAAATAGTTGCTAAATAAAGTGAGATTACAAGCTGCAAGATACTGCAACATCCTCTCTGTAAAAGTTAGCATCTAAAGTTTAAATAAAGATGCATATTACAGAATCACAGAATGGCTGGGGTTGGAAGGGACCTCTGGAGATCATCTAGTCCAACCCAACTGCTAAAGCAGGTTCACCCAGAGCAGATTGCACAAGAATGTGTCCAGGCGGGTTTGGAATATCTCCAGAGATGGAGACTCCACAACATAGTCTTCCACAATTCACACATTTCTTGAAGAGTGATAGAATAAGTTTTGATTGGTTGAATTAAAAACTTTGGGACTTTTTCCCTTGCTAAATTTTATTCAAGCTAGTTTGCTCTAGTGAACATTTCCTAAATACAACATGAAAATAACTTTGTTATTCTATTTACACATTCAAAATATACATATTGGAGACAGATACTTTTTCCAACCACAAACACTGAGGAAAAATACTTTTTGTTTAAATATACGGAACTGTTTATAGTTGTATTAATGTGTCTTGCATCCCTACAGGAACTTTCTAAACAGACTGAAGCAATGGCAGTGCAGGCTGAGAATCTGGTGAAGAGTTCTTCTGAGATACAGCTTGGTTCAAAGAACAAGCAGTCCCTTCAGCAGCAGGCAAAATCAATCCAAGAACAAGTGAAAAAAGTGGAAGTTACTCTTGAAGAAGAGTATGTTCTTAACAAGTCCTAATATTTATTATCCGCTGTAAGATTGTATCAGATTTCTAGAATACCTTGTCAGCATTTTGTGTTGCACATCAGCTCCATCATTTACAGCTTGCTGTGGCATAGTAATCAGGTTACACTATCAAATATGTCAAAATAGTGTGTGCAAATAAACAAAATCTTTGCCTAATAATACGTAGTTTATAAATCCACCATTAGTTACATTTAACCTGTCACTTATCTTTAAACCTCAGTCTCATGAAGAAGGGATAATTAAGCTCATTCTTGAAGTAGTAGACTCTTTTAGAAAGAAAAAAGTCTCAGTGCAAGTGTGAGAACAGCACATTTACCATATTTGCCTCAGTTTTCAGTATTCAACTTTCTCCATAGGAATGCCAAGTGCCTTCATCTTAGCTGAATGCCCAGTTTTTATTTCATGGGCAATATCAAAAGCTGCTTCTGCTGCTGCAAATAAAAAAGGCATAATTTGTCAAATTTTATTTAAAAACTGAAAGTTCAAACTCCAAGAAAATATTGTTAAATCCTGTAAATATATGTAGCTTTTTGTATTTGTAAAAGTGTCATCCCTTTTCTCAAGTGAGTAACTCAGTTAACACGTTACTCAACTTCAACTTCAGCTGTTGCCATTCTCATTTGATCTATATACACATACATTTATATGTGTCCATGAAATTAGTATTTTTGCACATATAAGATCTGATGACCAAGTCATGGATATATGTGCCAATTCTATGTTGTCTTACTGAAATTATTATGTGTAGCTCTACAAGTTTAAGCGCGTACCACCACCTCCATCTCAATATGAGCAAAAGGCAATGCCCACATTTTTAGGTTTTTTTTCCCCTACTGACCATTGTCATGTTAATCTGGCTTTAATTTTGTGCCATATTCTTCCCAATACAAAGGAACAGCTGTAAAACAGAATAACTAGCCTCTGCAGCAGATGTAACTTTTAGATTATTGGTTATCTATTTTTTTATATACCACTTTCTCCACTATGAAGTATTACAGAGATTTGCAGTCAATTCTGCCATATCTTACTGAATACTTTACATTATACATAATATTCTGCAATATTAGAGAGAAAACTAGTGTGATTTTTCAATTCAAGAAACTCATCCTTCCAACTATGAATATTCACTTTTTTAATAATGTCATCTATTTTTAAATAAAAGCCATAATTGATATCCCCTTTCAATGTAGATATGAGGTAGGTTTTATTTGAATATATGGATTTTACCGAATGTCTGTGATACCACAACAGATAATAAAAATAAGAAAAAAAACCTGCTGCAAAATATGCAACTATATGCAATTCTCTATAGTGAATCTACAGAACATACAATCAGTGTGTAAGGGTTATGTTGTGACTCCCATTATCAATAAGTACTTGGCCAAGTACTTTATAGTGGAGGTATCCCAAACACATACTATGCCAATGAACGGGAAAGGGAAAGAAAAGTTTGAGCAGCTCTCCATAGTCAGCTGCAGAGCAAACTTAGCACCTCTGTTTTCCAAGGAGATCATGCAGAGCTCTCTAGAGTCTTTGAGACTATTTTCTTTACAGTCTGCAGCTTTCTGACAACTTACAAGGAAGGCAGATACAAAGGCAAATGATTTTCAGCTCTTGTGCCACTGATTTGGTCCCTCGATTCTGATTTCCAGCAGCATTTTTTTGGGCTGGACTTGAGTGAAATACTTTTGCACTTTATTTTCCTACAAAGAACTTGAATTTGAATGCAGTCTTATCAATAAATGGCTGTTGATGTGGCTGGTTTTCGTTTGGTTTTGGATTTGTTTTGTTTTGATTTTTTTTCATTTTGAAAATAAATAAGACAAAATAGAAAGGCCAATTTTTACATTTTTACGCTCTGTGTTTTCTTAAAGCTTCTTCTAGCTTTAATGAGGTGAAAAAGAATTTTTTTTTTTTTTTAACATGGAAGGGTTTTTAAGGATATATTTAAAAGGCAAAGGTATTTTGGAATTTTGTAATATTCAGACTTTTCTGATGAAGTTTTAATATTTTCAGTGAAACAGAAAAAGTATGTTTTGCAATATGTGTGTAGGGCCTGCATTAGCAGTGGTTTCTTTACAATTATTTGAAAGGCGGCTTCTTTCTTGTGACAAAAACAAGGGTGCTTTGTTTGCTATCCAAGATACACAAGTATCAGTCATAATCTGTCTCTGTTTAACATATTTATAATGTATATTTCAAAGAATATAAATCTATTAACAACTTTGAGATAGTTGAGTCATTTCTGTTGTTGATTCTTTGGCTCGATATGAAAGCATTGCCTGAGAAAACACAAACTTCCCATAAGATGGGCAGGTTGCTGTGATAAAAAAACAAGTTTAATAAAGCAGCCAAGCATTGATGAATATATGTACATCCACAATACACTGGTTTAAATAATTCTGTCTTACTGACTATATGACTAACATCTATGCACTCAGTTATCTCAATTTTTAAATATCTGACATAATGATAATTCCATATTATTTCATCAAAATCACACTCATGTTACTTTTCCTTTTTCTTCCTGCTATGATGAGATTCTTGATGTACAGCTGATCAATGAACCTGTACTCTGTTTCCCCTGTCAGCATCCTCACTATGGCAAATATACTTGTTTGACTTTTTGGGTGCATAGTCTAAGAGAGAACCAAGCACACAACTTGGTCCTCTAAAACCAGGAGTTTCTAAAGTGACCCTTGTGTAGATTGAATGAGTCACATTTTTATTCTAGCACGAATATGGGCAGCTTCATTACATTAAACTGTTTATTCTTTCTAATTAATTTGGTTAATTTTAGTATTAAAAGCATGGAAATGGTGAAAAACAAGTGGGATCATTTTGGCAATAATTTTGAAGCTCTGTCCATCTGGATAGCTGAACAAGAGAAAGAACTGGAAACTCTGGAAACATCATCATCTCCTTTGGACATGCAGATCAGCCATATCAAGGTGATTAGTTCTTGTTATGTTTAGCATTAAAAGCCCATTTAGCTGTCATTTTGCTAGGGGCCAAATGGGAGAACAGATATTTTACCCATTTCAGAACTACCCTAATGTAACAATGGCACACTTTGTACACAAATATACTAAGCAGTAAGGTTTTACATAAACTAAAGGAAAATTCTTAAGACTGCCTTCTATATTAGTGTTAAATTTACATATATGGAGCCTTTGTGTGTATGGTTAAAAATGTTATTTAATTTATACTCTTTTTGAGTCATTTCAACTGGTGTACAAAATAGCTGCACAAATACAAGGTGCATAAAGCTTTTTTATTTTGAAACATACATCAGCTAGTGGATATAGGACTTGATTTGAATCCTGCAAGCTAACGTTATAACTTGCTCTATGTATCTTTTATGCTGAAATAATAAATAAACTGTTGCTTTTGGTAGCTTGCAAACCTACATACCATTTATTGTGATTATATTTACATCGTCTTAAATTGTGTGTACATTCCTGTAGATACATAATGGTTTAGTTTCTTGTGGCTAACTGAGGTGCATGTTGTCTCCAAGCATTGCGTTTCAAGGGTTGACTTCATATCCTTCCGCAAATTAAAATGTATCTTTCTGAAACTTCATGATTCTAAGGGAGTTTTTCAATATGCAGTGCACGCTGCCATTTTCTTCTATGACTTAGCTGTTCCTCAGAAATGCACATGTGTACAGCTGCTTGCAGTGATGGACCAGATTGACACTAAGTATTTCCAAAGGATCCTATTAAGGCATTTGTTTCATGTGACAGAAACAGATTATCGACAGATTTTCCTGTTTTTAATTTTATCACAACTTCACATACACCAAATAAATAAAATATTTTGATTTCATCACTGAAGGTGCTTAAATTCTTGCTTCATCACCACAGCAATTTAGAAAAGCTTCCTTGTGAAATAATGTAGATGCATTTATTCCACTGGCATACACTGTCATGTACTCTTACTTTTCAGTAGTTAATAGATATGATTCAAATGCTTAAGGCAGAAAATAAATGCATCAAATGGTGTTAATATTGCATTATGTTGTGACGACAGCTCTTGTCCATCTCAATGGAGCCTAGTTGAGCCCTACTAGTCCATTCAAGCCAGTTTCCTAGAAAGATTGTTCCTTGCAGAATATGGTCAACAGGTAATTTTTATAAATGTCTGAGTGAACAAACATAAGGCAGAGAATTTTCTCCAGGTAAAGCCTAGAATACATTGTTATAACTGACGTGAACAAATGAGCTTTATGAACTGTGATATGTGAAATGAGTACACTATCCTCTGATACATGGACATAGCTGGAGGTCTTTTCAGCAGCCTTGCTCTGTGCCTGATTTTGAAGAATTTATTATGTTTTGGTTTAAGTTTCATAATATCTAGTACAACATATTAGTGAGGAATATTGCAACATGAGGCAAATGAATAAAAAATGGTGTGCTTTCTGATATCTTTGGCTGACCAGATAAAAGCCCTGGAGTCAGCTGAGTGCAATTGTCATACATAGTGGTCATATTCTACTTTTGGTGACACTGATTGCAATGCCCCCCCGATAAATTCAGTAGAGCCAGATTTTCACCTACACATTTATCCGAAATTCCTGGTGAACAAAATGACAGTTATCACAAGTAGTTACCATTGGTGGCAGATGCAGTAAGAATTTGAAGGCCTCAATTATCCACCTTCTTTTATGTAACTGAGTGAATTTAACAGGATAACGTGGGAGTAAAAAAGCGCTGCCTCA
Organism: Columba livia; assembly: GCF_036013475.1. Taxonomy (NCBI): domain Eukaryota; kingdom Metazoa; phylum Chordata; class Aves; order Columbiformes; family Columbidae; genus Columba; species Columba livia. The sequence continues at coordinate 66,835,527 of NC_088604.1, forward strand.
TTTGTATCTACTGCATTGTTAGATAATTTCAGCCCCAGGACCAAAAATCTGGTACTTTTCCTCAGCACCATATTTTCATGCAAAAGAGATATTTTCTAATCCAAATTAGTTCAAAATGATTTTCATAAAGAGACGCTATAAATGCTTACAGCAGCACGTTTTTTTTCTGTACTGTCACCCTGCTAATTCTAGACTCTGACTGTTGCAGTAAGCCACTTCTGAACTTTGTAATGGCAAGTAAGATACCGTATTTATATCACAATTATAGCAGAAGGTGGGCACATTCTATGCTTTTAAGAGTGCGTTTTCAGGAAAGTTTTTGGTTGATGTCATATACATACATATCTTAACATTTTTATATCTGAGAACACTGTTGCCTATTTCAGTTTGAAAGAGCACTCTTACACTTTCAGTTCCCTCCCAATGAGTGTTTTTCCCTGCTTTTGATAAGAGCTTCATGGGCAAGCTACATCAGCAAAAATGAAAATAATTCTGTTGTGATAAAAATCCTATTTCCAAATTGACTGATGTTTGCTGAAAATATAGCCACTAAATGTGAAACACCATAAGTTTCTGTCTTGGATGTTGTAGCTTTCAGTTTGCCTCTGATTTGAAATAATAACAAGCACAAAGTAATAGGTGAAAGTTGTTGTCAGGCAGTTGATGAAATGTAAAGCCAGTGTGAGTTTGTCTTTTTGCATTTACTAATTGATAGAGAAGACAGCTGAAAAGTACCAAAAGCCATTATCACCCTTGTCTTATGGCTTACTATTTATACTGTAATGTGGTTCTTTATTTAATCCTCTGCCTGAGGTTACACTCGCCTTATCTCATAATCTAATTTAACTTATTCTTTATTATACCATAGAATTTCTATTTAGAAAATAAAAACAGTCTCTATTGGTTTTCAAATCATAGCATGTTTTATTTTGCAAGTGCTTGAAAACTTATTAAACACAAATAGAGTTAGGGTTTAGCTCCTTAACAATATTGTTTTCAGTTACACAGTTACTTTTTATTAGCTTGTATTTATTTTGAGTGTTTAAGAGAAATTTGTATTAATTTGCTGTGAAATAAGAGATGCTAAAATATGAACCATCTTGTCTGCTTATGAAAATATGCACCTCAGCAAATTCTAATTCCTCTGCATAGACACTGTTTTTAGGCCAGGCTGTTTTTCCAGTGCGAGATCAAGAAGAAAAAGGGAGTTTGCAGGGCGTACGAAGGCTTGCGTAACTAGTTATTTCAAGGTGTCAATAAATTCTCCTCTTATTTACTTTTTCAATTAAGAATATTAGTAGCACTGGTAAAAGAATGATGGTAGCAAATATTATCATGATAATAAAAAAAATATGGTGTTTGGGTTTTTTTTTTACTACTACTTTATGTTTTAGGTTATTCATAAAGAAATAGATGGTAAAATAACTGGAATCTCAAGTCTAGAAGAGGAAGCCGAGTCTCTTTCCCAGTTTATTACCTCTGGAGAATGTGCACATATTAAAGCCAAACTGACTCAGGTCAAAAGGTATTGGGAGGAGCTAAGAGATCATGCACAGAGGCTGGAAGCAACAGTCGCAGGGAATGCATCAGCACAGCAGAAATATGAAGAAAGTCTTAAACAGGTAGACCATGCAAAATCTAATGGACTGTTTGCAGCAATTTATAGAATTGCTCTTTATTTTTCTAAAATTGAATATAACATGCATATTATAATGGGATGGACTAGAATATATTAGTAGACTTTTAAGGTAATTACAAGACCTCCAAACATAAATTTGTGCTTTGAACTAATTAAAAAGCAGGTTCAGGAAGACACTAAAATACACACATTCAGAAAATTATGCTGTATTTTAGAAAATATAAGTAATTATTGCACTAATAAACCACATCCATACTTTTAATGAACACTTTAACTTCAATCTTGGATTGTTAGTAGGTCTTATGGAAAATGATTTAAATGCTATTCTTGCTGCAGTCACAAGGAGCTGAGCACAGTTAGCATCTTTTAGCTTCAAAGGGCACTCAGCACTACAAAAATTTAGGATATAATATTAGCACTAAATATTGCAAAGATGTTATTTAAAGCACCATCTATGTATTTCCTACTGGTTTTAGACTCTCTGGTTTGCCTTTTCTTCATAGGTGCAGCAGACAGTGTCTGAATTTGAAGCTAAGCTGGTGGAGCCTCTCACATCATGCTCTTCATCATCAGCAACATACGCAGCCCTTCAGGATTGCACGGTGAGCATGTGGCCGGTGACTCCTTCCACTGAGTCCAGGGAAATGCTGCCACACTGACCTTCTCTCTAAAATGTCAAATATCTCCAGCACGGTGGCTGCCTGATGCCACCCAGCCCAGGGTATGTTGGGTTGGGCAGCCCCAGGGAAGGCTTAAGCAAGCTTCCTCAGCTATTTCTTTTCATTATTTCAGATATGCTTAGAGTTTTTTCCCCACTCTAGAGAAGGGAAAACCTAAAAGTATGAGTTAATCTTTCAGGCTATTGTTTTTAATTTTATGCATCTAAACCATTACAAAAAAATAGAAGATAAGAAACATGTCAGACATTTTTTCTTTAAGATTTTCATGAAACTTACATCTTGATATAGGGAACTATGTGATTTAAAAAAAAAAAAAATCATCTTCTTAGATGTAGTTTTTTCTTGGACAATGCAGAGACTGGACAGAGTTTCAACTGACAAACTTTTATCTGTCATGCCAGAAATCCATGGGTACCTGGGCATTTGGTTCAGTCCCTTACAAAAGAAAAATAAACAAACATTGATTGGTGTTCACACTACAAGAAATCCCAAATCTCAAGGAATTTGGTGTAACATTTTTATCTGTGTCTAGAAGTCTGTGATGTGTTCTTCCCACAATAATCATTATGTTCTTTTCTAAGAAAATACTGGAAATACTTTTAGTCATATTGTTCTTGCAGTCAAACATATATAATCTCTTCTGAACTTAGTGTTAACTGCTTGCAAAGGCTGTATGCAAGGCAGACCTGCCCTGTCTGCTTCAAAAATGCTTGATTCTGATTGACAAAAAGCATTTTGCATATGGAAAATTTATTCAGACAGCACGTGTCATGATTATTGTTATTGGCTTTTAAACATGAACCATGCTGGGTATGCTCTTGTAAACTCTTGCCCTTCTTGTGGGATCATGATGATTCAATGAAATTGAAATTATTTTTTATTATTTAGTTTAAACATCAGCTTGTTGCTGTGTAATACACGTTTCCTCCTATATATTCGTGACCGTAATTATAACCATTATTACTGTTGTTATTATTGAACACCTGTGAGCTGGAAATTTAGTGGTGTTAAATCTATTTAATTTTGTGCTTTTGTAACTCATTGTACTGTATTTCAATCATTTTGGTATGAATGCTTCCCAGTTGTCTAGAAATGGCAGCACTGGTGAGTCTAGTTGACATCAGAGACCATTTCTATGGAAAAGACCTTTAGCTAATGCTGACACAAGTTCACAGTAACTGATCATTACCTCTCCCATGTCATGACATGGGCTGCAAGTCTGCCAATCCTCACGTATTGCAGTGAGCTTTTGTAATTTACTGTATATGTATAAATCAGAGAAACTCTTAGCAGATGTTAGGGAATTTGGAGCTTTGTCCTTACATGATCATGCTGTGTCCATGCCCATTCAGAAGATTTGATGCTTTTGTTTCTGTCTGTTTTTTCTTTAACACTGTGCTTAGGAAAGTCTTTCTCCACTACAGTCTACTTGATTGATATGCTCAGGATGTGTATCTAAGACAGATCTGAGCAAAATGTAAGCTCTGTAGTGACTTCATGATCTGTTGGATGTAGCACCACTTCAAACTCTGAATAAAAATACAGCTTTTTTTTCCCATCATTGTTACTGTATTGTACTGGTTTTTATGTATGTGACTTCTGTTTCTTTTTAATGTTTGTTAGGACCTCTATCATACTGTGGAAAAACTGAGCAACACTCTGGCCTCTCTCTCAGGCTGTGCCCGAAAGGTGGTCAACAAAGAAGAGGCTGTTCAGAAGGTTACAGCATTACAGCAGAAATACGAAAAGGTGCTAGGAAATGCTAAAGAGAAACAGACCTTATTAGAGACTCTTCTGGCTCAATGGCAGAAGTGAGTAGCCTCTCAAATCTGTTATGAGGAACACGGAGACCTTCCTGCAGTCAGTGTGTGAGGCCAAGGAGACGACTTGAATTGGTAACTCTAAGTTGTCCTTTTCTTAGGCAGGAGAAGGAGCTGTCTATCTTCCTGACCTGGTTGGAGGCGTGTGAAGCTATGGCCAGACCTTCAGAGCAGTATGTTTCTGCTGACAGAGTTAAACTGGAAGGTGAACTGCAGTCGCTGCGGGTACGTTTCAACTGAAAGGTTGTCGCTCTACATTTTCTGGTTTGTTTTCTTTAAAGGATGCACTTGCTCAGTTGTACTCTGACAGTCACTTGATTCTGGGCTTTGGAAATGTCCTGAGAAAGTGTTACATTATTACTGTCGTTGTTTGTCAAAGACAAGAAAATGACAGGAAGAATATTATTTGCAAATATAATATACTGACTCAAGAAAAATAAAACTCTGGTATTATCTGTCAAGGAAGGACATTGATCTGCTTGCCAGAGGATCCTTTCTCTGGAGAAATCCCTTTGTTAGACAATGCTATTTTTCCTTTTTTTTTTTTTTTTTTTTTTTTTATGTGAGTAAAGTTGCTCAGATGACAAAATACTCAAAGATTTTGAATTCACAGAGAAAGTCTGGTTGCTGTTTTTTTTTTTTTTTTAACACAAGACTTTCATCCTTTTCTAAAGTATGCTTTCCCTTGGAACTTCTGCCATTTGTTTTTAGATTAATATGAAGCAGTTGGCCAAATGTAGCATCTTTCCCACCCTCCGTGAAGTCAATGACTCCATAATTTCAGTTTTAAATATAACTGGAGAGAAGGAAAATAATTTTTTGGGGGTAGTGGTTTTCTGTTTGGGCCAATTTGCAACATTTCCCTACAATTCTATTACTTCACACAAAATATGTCACAAACAATTCTTTACTTTAGCCACTGTCATCATACAGTAGAGCTGTGTGAAAAGGTCACGGTTGGTCCTAAAGGAGAAACAACAACAAAAACAAAACAACAAACAACCAAACAGAACACACACACACACACAAAACAACACCAAAAAAAAATGACTTTAATGAATTCTTCCTGAATTAGAGTTGCAGATTTAGCTGTCTGAGAGGTGTTGAGTACCTGCGTGTCCTAATAGATCTCAGTTCCCTCTACAGATTTCATTGTGCTCATTCACTTCTCTCAAAGTGATGTACTGGAAATCCATAGCTAATTTTTAAATTATTTTAGTTATTTTTCATAATATGATGCCATATTTAACCTAAAGACTGTACATTTCATTGTTCTGCCAGGATTTGCAAGAAGACATTGAGTCCCATGCATCAGTCTATGCAAGACTATTACAATTGAGTGAGTCACTATTCCCAACAGCTTCCAAACAGTGTGTCAAAACAATGAAAGAAAAATTTGAAGAGCTGGATGAGAGGTGGAAAGCTTTACCACAAACTCTTGATAAAAGGTTTGTGTTTCAGAATGTTTTTTATGTGTTGAATGAGAGTAACCAATATCCAGATGAGGAATCCCAATCCTGAAACATAGTTTTTACAGTATTACCATTAGGAAAACAAAGGTTTAAGATTCATATTTGACCCTGAGTTCCAAGTAATGGGGTGTGGGGAATCCCAGAGATTTATCATGCTGTCTTTTTTTCATAGGAGAGTTCTGTTTGAAGGAATATGAGGCATGAAATGAAGATAATGTTGCATTTCTTCAGTTACAATTTTACAAGTAACTTCCTAAGTTACTTTAAAAATCTGCAATATTTCTGCATTTTTGCCACTTATATGCTTTATCTTGTGTACAGCCAGACTATTATCTCATTAAACCTGCACTGAAGTTTTCGTTTGCCATAGGTACTATAAATGCTTAATTGTTAGGCTGCTGGCTCATGTTAGGCTCAGGAACACTGCTCCATTTTTTTTGGAAACTGTATGTTATCATATATTAAGATTTCAATTGTTTTCATGATGAACATAAATATTTTACTATTTGTGAAGGAGTTTAAATAATAGACCATGGTCAATGACGTAATCTTCTGGGTCGGGGGTGTCAAACTCATTTTCACCGGGGTTCACATCAGCCTCGTGATTGCATTCAAAGGGACAAATGTAATTTTAGGGCTGTATAAATGTAACTACTCAGTCCTAAAATTACATTTGGCCCTTTGAAGTCAACCACGAGGCTGATGTGGTCTCTGGTGAAATGAGTTTGACATCTCTGTTCTAGGTGCTTTATCAATTTGATTGTTTTACAAGATTACGATCTTCTACATAGTGTTTCATGTTGAAAATTATGTAGAGAATTGTCTAGGGGAAATAGGAAGGTAAATGACAAGGCATTTTTTAAGGCCAAGGTTTATAAGCTTAGTTCTTCTAGGTGCTTAGTACTGCTTTGGGCATATTCCTCTTTTGAATTGTCTTCTGAGCAGACTTGAACCTCACTTCATTGGAAGCTGAGCATGCAGTCCTCACTCTTTGCCTAAAGTTATGAGACTCTCACCTTACGTGTTGCAGATGACAGGGCAAACAGAATTGCAATGTCCATCAAAATCATTATCTTTGCTGGGACTACTGTCATGAAGAAAAATTGAAGAACATACTTTGATTATTTGGGGCACTTCTAATAGTTGATATGAATAAAAAAGTGCAAACAGTGGAAACCACTGCTTTCAAGTCTTATGTTATTCCCCAGCTAAGAAACCAACACGGCAGTCATCACGTTTGTAACGTAAATTAACATTTCCTGGCATTCATTTTAATGCTGTCCAGTCAGCTGTGGTTTTGATTATGGGGAGTGATTCATTTATATCAAGTGCTTTCATATTTACATCTGACATCCTATAGGATCAACTTCCTTCAATCTCTTATTGCTGAGCACGGGCAGTTTGATGAGCTCCTGCTCAGTTTTTCAGACTGGATTAAGCAGTTTCTTGCTGAACTACAAGCAACTTCAGAGATAAACACAACTGATCAACAACTAGCTGCATCTCACAATAAGGTAAACTTTTTGATATAAATACTAAAGACAGAGAAATTGTACAGTGTATTCCGCTAAATATTAATCTAAAGCTAGCATGAGGTCATTTGTTTGAAAACCAAGACACTGTTGCAGTCACATACAGCATTGTTATTTGACCAGTGTGAAGCAAAATTTTAACACTAAACTGTTCTTACTGAAAATCCTTTGGTAGTGCTTGTTTTGCATGTAAGTTTAGTACTAAAATGTTTTCTGAGCTTTTGATTGGAAGAAGAAACCCAGCCCTATTTCCTTTCTTTCCCATAGAAACACGCAATGGAAGTTGAAAGTAAGAAAGAGCAATTACGGAGTCTGAAGGAACATGTAAATAAATTGTGTTCTTTCAGCTGCCCAGAGGACCAGCAGACATTTCAGGGAAAGACTGAAGATTGCTTTCAGATCTTCCAGGAGGCAAGTCAAATAACTAGCCAAAGGCAAGAGGCTCTGGATCAGCTGCAGGTATTCCTGGAGCTCCATAGTTCTGCATCAGGAGTGCTGCACCAACTGAGGCAGAGAGTGGAGAAAACAGGAAATATGGATAAAACTAAATCTGAATTACTGGAGAAGGAACTCAATGATGTTATTCAAGCCCTTAACAAGCTGGAATCTGTTGCTATCAGTTTGGATGGTTCTCTTACTAAGGCCCAGTATCATCTAAAACATGGCATGTCTGAGCAGAGGACCTCCTGCAGAGCTGTGGTGGAGAATCTGTGCTTGGAACTGGATGCAGTTCAAAACCTACTGGGAACCAAACAGAGTGAAGCAGAAGCTCTTGGAGCCTTGAGAAGGTCTTTCATGGAACGTAAAGAACAACTACTGAAAAGCATTGAAGATACTGAGGAAAAGGCTGACAAGGAGGGCCTGAAGGAGGCAACGCTACAAGCCCTCCAGCAAAGGTAAAACCACTATTAATGTTTGAGCTTGGGAATTCCTTACTTGCTCATAGTCTCTAGAGTTTTTCTTATACATTGAAGTCACGTGTGAGTTTTCTGCCTGAGTACCTTATATCTTGCCAGGCATATAGGAGTCCACATATCTACTTAATAAAATTTTGTGAGTGTGATGTTTTGATAGAGGGACAACATAAGCAGAACACTTAGAAAGTCTTGCTAATCTTTTATATTGAATGAACAGTCAAGAAATTCTTTGCCTCAGAAAATTAGTTTGTCCAAATGAATCCAAGCTCCAAACAGCTATTTGAAATCTCTCATAACACAACTATCTCTGTTACAGGACTGAAGACTGTACATATGTGTGGGAGGAATTGAAAACACTAAAATAAAATATTAATCTAAATATTTGAGTATGTTTCCAAGTCACTGTGTGTGATGAAGGTATATGTATATCTATATAACTGTATAGCTGTATATGTATCAGAAAAATCACATTCTGAGCCCAGTTGTAGCAGAAAAAAAAATCCAAATAAGACTTTGCTTTCTGAAGATATTGTAGGAAATGCTAGAAAAAGGGAACTTTATGCACAGTAACTCTAAGAGCCACTGTTTCACTCTTCCTTTTTCCTCTTTTCTCTTGCATAAAAGTGAAGACAAGTAAATTTGAAATCTGCTTTTTAACTTGCAGATTGAGGCTTTTTAACCAGTTAGATGAAGAACTGAATTCTCACCAACATGAACTCCAGTGGCTCATGGACAAAGCAAAACAAATAGCCCAAAAAGATATCACACTTGCGCCTGAGATCGACGAAGAGATAAATCGCTTAGAATCTCTGTGGGAGGATACCAAGAAAGTTATACATGAAAAGTAAGTAGATTTTAGACTTAAGGTGAGAAAGGAGAAAGTTATTTTAGTGAGAGAAAGAGACACATTTATTTACATTTAATACCTTCTTGCCATATTAATTCCAATAAAAAGTGGGGCTTATATGTTAAATACTGAGTAGAAGATAAAACATAGTATAAACCAGGATATTTGTACCAGTGGTAATTATAATATTAATAAAGCCACATATAGGTTCTCAGGACAGCACCTATAAATATACTGAGCTTTTAGTTGTATGTTATTGTCTATTCTCCTGAAAGGTAAGAATTCTTCGTTGAGATTTCACTGTCACTCCAACTAGCACATACTCTCCTAGCACATATTTTCTTCTCTATTGGATATGTGGTTTTTAGAACCCTATATTTAGTGCTCCGAAATCATTCCTACATTTAAGTCTTTCTGCCTGCCCAAGGGACCAGGCTCATAACAATCACTAGTGTATAATCAGTGATGTAAGACAGTTTTGTGTATCAATGAAAGTTCATAAAGAATTAAAGAAAGTTTTCTTTTACATTTTTCTTTGCCTTAGTTGCCTCTTCATTATCTTTAAAGAAAACTTCAAATATTCTTTTTTAAGTTATCATGGTAAAATTAAGTGCTAGTTTCATTTGGTACTACATTATCCTCAATGTACCTAAATTTTGTTAAAGTGCAGAAGCAGATCTAAGCCTGGCAAATACTTCAATGGGCATATGCAATTTGCTGGAATAACAATTTAAAAAACAATCAAAAGTTTGTTTGTTTTTTTTTCTCTTTGCTTTATATGCTGTATTGTTATTCTGTTTCTTGATTGACACCATACAGATATTTGTAAATGTGCTGCCCCTTAACCAGAACTTTGTATTATTTCCCTCTTGAAAATAAGCAGAGCTACATGAATTGCATTTCAAGTGTTTGTTTTTTTTTGTTTTTGTTTTTTTCCCAGCCGAATTTAGCCTGGTTTTCTAGTGAATTTTTAAGAGATGTATAAATCTGAACTAAGTGGAAGAAAGGGTTGGCTTTGTTTCACAATGTCCACCATTGCTTTAGTCTTTATTTCTGCTTATTTATACCTCAAAAAATATTTCATGTGAAAGAAACAAGTTAAAAAAATATGAGCTCTGAGTGCCAGCATCATTGTAGTGCGGTTTCCAGTCAGTAAGGTACTAAACCTAGGGAGAAGCTTGAATTCCAGCTTCAGTCTGTCTTTAGCTTGAGTCACTTGCTTCAATATCTTATATATATGAGATGGTGATTCATATCCTGTCTCTTCAGTGAGATGTTTTGTGATATATGGACCCATAGTGATTTGTAAAACCTAAATATTGATATTTCCTTGGCTGCCCAAAACATGTTTAGCAGTGCATCCTGATTTTCCCATAGTGAATCGCTATGTTATATTCTTTTTCCTTCAGAAACATGACAGCAAATGGTGCTAACGCAGCCTTTTCCCTTTACAGAAAGGAGCAGTCCTGCATTCTCATTGATCTGATGAAGGAATATCAGAGCTTGAAGTCAACAGTAACGAAAGTCATAGACAGTGCTGGCAGTGCTTCTGTCATCAAATCCATTTCGAAGGATCATGAAGATGTCAGGCGAACTTTATCAAAGGTAATTACATATATTTTCATTTGAGGGATTTAAATTATCTTTGATTTAGATGGATTTTTCTGTTTGAAAGGTGCCCTTGAGCTGTGTGTAAATTACTTGAATTTACTGACAAATTTTGTCACACTGATATTCAGGGTTTAAATTGTACTGATTCTGATAAGAATATAGTCCTTTCAGCATTTTTATGAGATCCATTAATGTGTATTTGATTGTTGAGATTTATAATTTTAGCATCTAGAAATACAAAACGTTGATTTGTATGGAAAGCATAAGTTATCTGCTCTTCATATAAAATACCTTGAGAATATATTCTTGTCATAGTATGAGAGAATATTTCCAGTCAACATACTTTAATGTTTTTCCATTTTGGGTAATTTTTTGAATGGATAAAAGTCAATAAAACAAAATGAATGGCATGCATTTCTAATGTGTGCAATTCTTATATCTGTCTCTTTTCCTAAGACAGCTTATTCCATGGGGTACAATGTTGATACCAGCCATTGAGCAGAGATAAGGATTAATTGGATCATACATCTGATATTCTTAATTCTGCTATCCATCAGCCTGTCCAAATAAACAGTTCTGTGTTTAATTATTTTCATTCATTTGAAAGCCTATTGAGCCTATTGAGCTCTTCATTAAAAATTCTTCAAGTCTGTATAAACCTCATTCTAAACTATGGATATTTATGGCCTCTTTTTAATAGGCATTTTAACTAGAACTGAAAGCCAGAACAGAGCTCACCATTCTAACAAAGAAATGTATGTAACTTCCATATGATTCCTCTCCTTAACGTGAGCCTTGAGCTGCAGAAAATTCCTTGCTACAACAGTGGCCATATCTAGGCCTGAATGAGTTGGAGCACAATAAGTATTTTGCACAACTGCAGCCATAATAAGGTAGGCATGGCCACGTGGCCATGCTGCATCCAGATTATCTGCTGATCTGTAATACTTGTTAAAGAAAATCTATGAGATATTTACTTTGACCCTTTCTCAGTATGTTGTCACCTATTCAGTAATAGTTTTAAAGATTTACCTATGTCTAGAATTGCAAACTTAGTAGACCTGAAGATTTTGTCTAATTCTTTTCTGAACACATTTTTACTTTTCCAGAGAATCTAGGAGTGATGGGGTTTACAATTCTAAATTTTGTTTGCAACACCCTCTCTTTACCCTGCTCTAATTCCAGAATTGATTTTGGATACTAGTTAGTCAATGATTGGTTATTCAACATGTAGAGTGTGAAGAATATAAAGAATAATAAAAATAAAAATGCCTTAAGTCCCAAAGACAGCTGGTTACCAAATGGGGAAAATTCAGAATTTATTATTCCCACTCCTGTGCTTTACTTAGAAGAACAATCACACTATTTCATTTTGCTTATGAGAAAACCATGTTAGTTGCTTTGTATTTTGTAGCATAGATAAATATTAGATGGTACACTGAATGAGAATGATCAAATGTATAACATTTATCACATGGAGAACTGGATTTTCCTTTCTTTCTTCGAGGATGTGTTAAACAAGCAAATATTTATGTTCACAGCATGAAGCTGCCAAGAATGACCTGAGTGATAAACAAAAAGACCTGGATACTTTCACCAACAAAGGAAAACATTTGTTAACAGAATTGAAAAGAGTGCATAACTGTGACTTCTCTGCGATAAAAGCAGATATGAACTGTACGGTGGACAAATGGCTGGATGTAAGAATCTGGTGTTTATACACTGAATACGGTTTTTAAGTTGTGCTAAGGTTCCAGTGTCAGTATTTTCTTGGATCTTAGAGTGCAATTGTTTAGTAAAGTTTACTCTGAAGTATACCTCAAAGGGTTAATCAGCAGGATTTGGCATCCATTATATGCAAAAGATTGTGACATCCATTTGATAGATTTTAAAATGATGTCTTATAACAGTGTATGAATGTTACTAGCATAAACTCAATGCACACTTCTGATTATAAATATGGATTGGTTTCTCACTTAATGTATGCCAGTATTACTTTATGGAAGTAAATTTGACTAAATTAATTAGGCAGTAAATCGTACTAATCTGAACCATAAAATATGTCAATATGTTGAGAAAGAACCTTATAGCAGAAAAACAGAATATAAATATAAATATTTCATATTTATATTTATATTTATATTTATATTTATATTTATATTTATATTTATATTTATATTTATATTTATACAGCTTTATTAGCAAATTCATACCTTACTTAAGAAAGACAAATGTAGCTGTTTTTAAAGATAAAGTTTCCTTTAATATAAAACTCCTTCCCAATAAAAAATATACAAATTTTTAGAAACAGTCATGTATGATTTTTGTTCATTTTATGATGTGGGTAGCTAAACTGAAATTGGAATTCAGAACTTAGAATTAAATCTAAGAAGATTTTTCATCTAGGCTTATTAATTATTTCTGATGCACTTGTCTTGCAACTGGCTACAAAATAAGGAATTCTAAAATTAATTAGTGAATGCTATTGATAATTCTCCTCCTAAAAGGTGTCTGAAAGGATTGATGACAACATCGACCGTCTGAGTGTGTGTGTGTCCCTATGGGACGACATTCTCAAATCTGGAGATGAAATGGATGGATGGTGCAATAAATGCATTTCTCAACTGAATGAAGGCATCAGCAATTTGAGTAACAGTCAGAGAATGGAGATTCTCCTGAAAGACTTACAGGTGCTTACCTATAAATCAGTGATTAAAATGTTCTGGACCAAAATCTCCAGTGATAGCAGGCACATAGATAAGGCTATGCTGTTATAGACTACCGTGTCCCCTGTTCAAGCAGTGGTACCACTAACGCAGTGGCTGTTGGCAGCATTCAAGTCCATTTTTGAAGCTGTTTGCTTCTGACAGAAACAAGAACAGCAGTTTCTAAAATCTCATCTAGGAAGGTAGTTTCTCCAGACAATAAAAAATATGTGCTAGACTGGAAGGCAAATTTTAATGTCACATTCTAACAATTTTGGTAGGATGTCTTTATTTTCTGGATAGTGCTAAACTGTTTTAGAAATATAGCCAGTGTTCAGGATGCGTGCTGCCTCTGTTGGCTCAAAATACATAGCAGATCAACCACAGGATGAGCCATATTGTACTTAATTTGAAATAAATTATGTCCTTAAGAAGATGCACAGCGAATATATACAAGTAGTATGATAGAATATGAAATTGTAGGGGATCAGTATTTTGCTCAGGACAAGCTTTATCTAATGGTTTTCTGATTAGTATAGAAATCACACCACCTAAACTCATCACTATTAAAACTGATTTGGAATAAGAGCATCCAGTGCCCAAATCACAGGTGTACCAGATCCAGGGGAGGGCCAGAATAGCAGAAGACATGAGCACTGTGCATGCATTTGCAGTCACAGAAGGCATAGTCTATAATATTTCTTTTGCACTTTCTTTTGCAAAGGCGAGAGGAAAGGTAGTTCACTGACAGAAGGGTCCTGCTGTTTCAGCAATCAGAAATAAATGAGCAGGGACGGAAATAATCAGTGGACCTTTTCTATGGTCCATTTCTTGATCAGTCACCTAATATTGTATCCTCCTTAGCACAGAATATCCCCTGAGGATTCTTCTGGGACCATCTGAACTTGACCATGCAGGGCAGATGTTTAGTGCAGCAATTTTATCTTGAAATCCACTGTCCAGTCATTTAATTGGAGTGATTTGTTTGAAGTTTTTAGAAAAGAAGGTCTGGGTAGTAGGATATATACACCGATTACTTTCCTAGTACTTCAGAACTACAATTATACATATTATTATTTTCTTTGCCATATTTTTAATAAGTATTATATTTCTTTATCACTTGGATCTATATGACCGCAGTAAATACAAGGTCCAGATATGTCAGTGTATATGTAGCAGCATTTTTTAATTCCCTTTTGACATGAAAATTTATTTCTGTGTCTAATTTTTATCCAAGAGTTCAGTTCCTTGTAACAAAAACCAGAGAGCACATGGATTATACTCTGCATACCATTTAGTGGAGCCTAACAACCACAGTAGATTTTTCCAGTTGAGTAAACAATGACATTCCCTTATTTATTTAGCTGGTTCTAAGAAACTAAAGCTGTTAGTGAATTTTAAATGCTAAAAATGTGTGTGGTTATTTTAATGGAGGGGGAAAATCTCTGAACTGAGTCTAACAAAGGAAAGGAGATGAGAGGTTTTTAGAGAAGAAAACAAATAGAACAGTGTTTTCTCTCTAGTTGCTAAACTTTGCAATTGATGGAGCATCCTTCAGGGGGTCTAGAATCTTCTTGTATTTTGGTATGAAACTTTGACCACATCTCTTTTACAGTCTGAAGTCAAGGATAAAGAACTGAAGTTGGAGCAGCTTAGTTCTAAAATTTCAGATCTCAAAGAACTGACTCATAGTCAAGAGCCTCCTGCAGATCTCCAGGTAAAATAAAGATATTGGTAATCACAGACTGTGCTCAAATGACTAAGAAGCTCCTGAAATTTCTGTTTCGACTGTACTGCCCTTTTCTTTAGGGTGACAGCTACAGCATTATTTATATGTATCATAACTTCTCTTTTTTTCATATTTCTTCAGTTAACTTTGGTAATTTCTGAAAAAAAAACATGCCATAAAGTAAATGGACATTAGAGTTGTAAAAGTATTTTTTACTAAAGCCAAATAGAGTGAATAGTTTATAAGATAACTGATCAGATACAAGACAGATTATGTTCTTTACACTGCACAACGTTAAACCATACACTGTTTGCCTCTTTGAAAGAACTATAATGCAGTAAAATACGTTAATTTGCTTTATCAAACCAAAAGTATTCTTTAGAGGACTGGAGTTAGTGCCCTGAAGCAACTGTTACAAGAGAGGGGTAAAACAGAAATATTGAATATTTGCTCCTTGAACATTTATTACTGGCCAGGTTCTTATTTTTCATGTTATAGGGCAAATGCAAAACTGAACTATGACTATTTTGGATGTTTGATTTGAATGGAAATTGGTATGTGAAATTATTCACTTTCAATGTCAGAAGTTTTAAAAGATAAGATGGTTTCTGTGATTTCCACAGGGAGTGAAATATCTCAGTAGATATTTATTCCAAATGCATTTATCAAATTTTAATGGAACTTCATATAACTGTCAAGCCTTGTCTGCATTTTGCCATGATCGTAAATATAAACTTAAATTACCAATCAGATGTGGGTCAAGAACGCTATAGTATAAAGATGTACAACTTATGTAGAAAAGCTTGTATATTCTCCCAAATTGTTTCCTTTATATTAGAGGTTCAGAAAAATCAGATGTAATCATAAGTTTCTTAAAAAATATCTGTCCACTTATAGAGTAAAACTTAGGGGAAGTTGTTTTGCAGAGTATCACTGTTAACTAACACATACCTATTTCCAACTACTAAATATAACAAGTACAACAAAAGATTTATGTCATACCTACAATAAAATAATTGTAGTTAAGATATAAATGCAAATTTGAAAATAAAGCCTCAAAACTTAAATCAAATCCCCAAAGTATTTGTCAACATTCAAATACTAAATATGTAAACTACAGCATGATCAGCTCGTATTCGGAGAACATAAACAATTCCTTAATAGAATTTTCAGTAATTTCTCATTTACAAATATTTTCCTTTATTACTGATTTGTTTTACTTTTTATTAGTAAAATGTGCACAGCTAACATCTCCTATAATTTCACATATTGCTGTCTTGAAACAGGTTAATGGGCAATATTCTAACTCATCGTGTGCTGCCTTCAATTTTAATCTGCCTTACATTGAGATACTTAAAGCCCAAATGCTCTTAAGTCTCACCCATTGACATTTCTTTTTATGGACCTATGTGTATTTTGGTCATGTTCTGTGTATGTGGCAAATTAGTAAAGGAGAAAGATTTGTTAAACTTTTCAGAAGTGGATAATAACTTCAACAATTTGCAGTCTTGCTTTTTAGAAGTGAGTATACCTTCTTTGGATTACTGTATCTCTAAGATTTGATCCTGAATGATTGACATTTTGTATTTATGTAAGTATCTTTAGTTATGGATATAAAAAGAGCAAAATTATCATAATTGATGACTTTCCCACCTTCCATTTTTTTAATAAACTTTCACCATAATAGGAGTTTTATTTCAATGCTTTAATACATAACATTTTCCTTTTAGTTTATAGCATCAGATTTGAGGCAGAAGTTGGAACATGCCAAAGAAATGTTACAGACAGCAAAAGAAACTCTGAAAGATTTCAGTACTCGGAAGATGGAGTTACAGAGATTTGTTGATCAGATGACAGACTGGTTGGCAAAAGTGGAAGAAACACTATTAAGCTGTGCACGTAACCTGGATTCTGAAGCTCTAAATAAAGTGAAGGTTGGTGCTGAAAAAAATGAAGGTGCTTTTTGTTATGCAGTGATCTTTGGTTTTTTATCAGTTTTTGCTAAGCATTATACTTAATTTTAATTTGATAAAATACTGGCAAATAATACAGTTAGTTAGTTTAAGAAGTTCCACAAATGAAAAAACATTCTGAACTATTAACTTTATATAAACCTTTCAGAAAATTATAATGAATAATATGGTCTTTGTCGTGACAAGAACCAGTTTTGTTACACTGAACTCTTCAGTCATTACTCTAGCATGTTTGAAAGTTTATTGACTCCCTTGAAATGTAAGCTATGAACTTACAACTCTTCAAAGTAAAAGACCATGGACTGAACTCAATTTAACACAAGCTTCTACCTCAGAAGTCCTCCTCAGTCCTCATATATAGCAAGTCTGTTGCCTAGCTCCTAGAACACTCAATAGCATACAGTTATGCACATCACAAAAAAAAAAAAAAAGGAGTTTTTTTCAGTGTGAGCACATGTTAATAGTGATATACTAGCCTATTCAAATCAATTTCCAAACAGATGTTCCTCTCTACTCAGGTGAAAACTCCCTATCATTCAGAACTCCCACTAAATACCAGTGTGATGCTGTATCTCACATGCCCCTTCAGAGTTTGATGAAAATAACTATTGCTATTCAATATGCCTTGAAATTTATTCATTTCTTAATAGATTAGTACACCATGAGAAATAGCAATTTTCACATTTCTGTGATGGCTAATGTTTCTAAAGTTTTGAGCATTCATCTCAGTTGGAAAATTCAGGAAACATGATCCAGTACTTCTTCCTTTCATTGTATCTAGGACTTGCAATAGACCATAGGAGGAAGGAGCAAATGAGAGGAGCAAGGAATGCTTGAGGAAAAGAGAGGAATCTTTTGTTTCTTTGCAAATGTCACATTTGTGTTGCAATTTCATTTTCAGGAAACAGAAAAAGACCTCCAGCTTCAGCAGAGCAGCATTGACTTGACCCGCGAGAACCTCAACAGCCTGTGTCGCAAATACCATTCTGTAGAGCTGGAAACTCTTGGTGGCACTGTCACTTTGTTAATAAAGAAGTATGAATCTTTGAATCAGCTCTGTTCCAGAACACAGGCCAGCATGCAGGAGTCCTTGGAAAAACATTTCCTCTGTGAGTCTTCAGGCTTGTTATATGAGCCGTTAGCCCACAGCCGTGAATCATTCTGGAGTCTGCCCCAGTTTCCAGTGATGTCACTTGCAATTACAACTTTATTTTTGTATAGAGCCTTTCAAAAAGTCTTGTTACCAACTGTTCATTTGATAGCTGCTACAAAGCAAAGTAATTTACAAAAACAGAATTCACCTTTAAACACATAATATGCATGAAAGGCAAACTCAGCTCCATCTTTCTTCACTTTTAGTATATATCTCAATTGCATATATACACTTCACATATTTGCCATTCAGAGATACAAATAACCAAAAAGAGATGTTTAGAATGTGTAAGTCCCTGTCTCAATTATTTCTTGGGCTCCCTGGATAGTCAGTGGAGAGAAGTAGGCAATTTTTAATCTAAGATATTAAGATATTAATCTATAAATTATCTAACATTACAATGGGATGTATCATACACTGAAAATGCCTGTCTTTTCCCATTGGCCTAGGAGAGCCTAGTGTGACTGTTCAAATTTGGATGTTTAGAGTGGAAACATCTAACTTCTGTGCAATGCATCCCACTCCCAAGGTCACTGAAAGCAAAGAGATTCATCCTGTCAGCTTTTACACATTGTTCTTGAAGTATAATTGTGGAAGACAGCTCTATAGTATTATGAGTAATGCTGCTTCTTAAAAATGTATTCTCTCCTCTATACTTTTTTCTTAAATAAGATTCTATGCAAGAATTCCTGGAATGGTTTTCTGGTGCAAAAGCTGCAGTAAAAGAATCATCTTACAGATCTGGGGACAGCAAAGCCATAGAGGCAAAGCTACATGACTTACAGGTATGGTGAACAAATTTTTAAAAAACAGTAATTAGCAATTCAGCTATATGTATCCAATTATATCTCTGAAATATTTTGTAGATGCTATCATATTTTTTGGTTTTGTTTCCAAAAAAATAATGTAAGAATGGTTCAAGACAGCAATATGTACTGTAGAGGGAATACAGTGGAAAAATGTGTTCACTCTTCTGAGAGGTCACAATTTAATTTCTGGAAGGTTTATGTGTAACTAAATTATTCTTGTTTCTGATTTTTAATTTTTCCTTTTTTTTTTTTTCATTTTTTCTTTTATTATTCCTACTTTTTCTTACATTATTGCTTATTCAGTCTTTCAGATTAACACTGATATTTCAGAGCTTATCTGTGTAGATTTTTGATGAGACAGAACACAAACAGCAGACACCTACTGCAAACAGCCCTAATTGCTGAAATACACAACATCTTCAGGACTACTAACCTCTCTTGAGTAAGACAGGACTATCTTCGGACCAAAGAGCTCTGTGAAGTGTAGCACCATTTAATAAACTTTTATTTGAACGATCTGCTTTGAATTTTTTTCCATAGCTAGACATGGCTCTTTTATTGTTGGGGAAATCTGATCACTCAAAGATGATTAAGGGAGTGGAGCACCTCCCTTATGAGGAAAGGCTGAGGGAGCTGGGTCTCTTTAGCTTGGAGAAGAGGAGACTGAGGGGTGACCTCATTAATGTTTACAAATATATAAAGGGTGAGTGTCACAAGGATGGAGCCAGGCTCTTCTCGGTGACAACCAATGATTGGACAAGGGTTAATGGGTTCAAACTGGAACACAAGAGGTTCCACTTAAATTTGAGAAGAAACTTCTTCTCAGTGAGGGTGACAGAACACTGGAACAAGCTGCCCAGGGATTTTGTGGAGTCTCCTACTCTGGAGACATTCAAAACCTGCCTGGACACCTTCCTGTGTAGCCTCATCTACGTGTTCCTGCTCCGGCAGGGGGATTGGACTAGATGATCTTTCGAGGTCCCTTCCAATCCCTAACGTTCTGTGATTCTATGATTCTGTGACTTTTAATAGAAATATCTTTAGTTTTAAACTCTTGCATGTTTAAACTGTATCCTTTCATTACACAGGGTGTGCTGGATTCTGTTAGTGAGGGACAGAAGAAGTTGGATGCTGCTTGCAAGGAAGGAGAAAGTTTGTGTGCTTGCTTACCCGAACGAGTTGTGAGCCATATTCAGGAGCAAATAGCAAAGTCTAACCAGAACTTCCAGGAATTCCTCAACCAGTGTCTGAATGATAAGCAGGCTCTGGAAGCCTGTGCCTCACACCTGGGAACGTGAGTAATTCCAGTAGTCATAGATGGACTGCATGAATCTTTTTGGCTGCAGAATTACAGGGCACAATTTGAAATTATTTCCAGTTATTCTAGTCCTCTTTGCTTTTTTCTTTGGAAATACTTAAGAGAAAATGAAGTCCTCTGCTAAAAACTCGAAGGGCATTCACTGGGTAAAGAATGGAAGAATGGTCAAGATCATATATGTGGAAGATCTGTGTAGCTCATGCAATCCCAAATTAGCAGTTGGGATCTCAGTAATTTAAATGCAATATCCTGGAAGGAAAAGGTGTGATGAATTTTCAGGTTTTGCCATGGGATCTGAAGAAAGTATGCTTTTTACACAGCATGCGTCTTGTCCTGTCCCATTCCAGATGGACATATTTCCTAAGGAGGTGATGAGAAAACACCATTAAATTATTAGTTAGGGCTGGAATTTTAGGAGTTCAAACATTTTTGGGTAAAACTAAGTTCAAAACTGTTGCTAATTGAAAATAAAGTTAGTGTAACATTCATGCATTCATGGGTAAAATGGCAAGATGAGGTGGTGTGCCTTCATGTAAAGAAAAGGTTTTCAAACTTAATACCAGAGCTTGTTTTCCTGTATTCCAAGAGCTCTAGATTCCAGTTACGTTCTGTTGGAGAAACTGAAAGCACAACACTTCAGGTGTTTTAAGTCTCAATACTGAGTAAAAACTCATTTTTATCAATTTTTTCACCTCAGACTAAATCATTATAAGGATATGGAAAAAGCTATCTTTTTGTCTGCCTTTATTGAACCTATTAATAAATAAAAGCACTGTCACTTTAAATTTTGGAGGCTTCTTTTCCCACTGTAGTTCCCATGATTTTGCTGTTCATTTTTAGAGAGCTGCTGAATATTTTTAGATTAGTAGTCACTGTGGAATTATGTTTTGTGTACAACTCTTACTCTGAAAGCACAGAAGTGATACCTAGCTATATTTTCCTGGTCTGCGGGATATTGAAAGAACTGAAATAACGTACTGACTTTACCCCACCTGAGAAATATTTTTAAAGGAGTATTTATCTGTTCTGTAGCTTTGAAGATCAGCACAAGAAACTTGGCCTGTGGATACATGACATGGAAGAGAGAATAAACACAGAAGCATTAGGAGAGAGCAAACAGCTTATTCCTGAGAAGAAAAAGGAGGTGCAGAAAGTGGAAAAGTTCCTGGAAGAGTTACTGAATTCAAGGTAGTATGAAATACATTTCCTAAAATACTCTAAGTTTTCCCGTGCTAAAGCAACAGTGAAACTAAACTGTTTGGCTAAAGTGTGTTTGTGAAAGACAGAGAAGTGTTGCAACATACTCTATGAAAAGAGGTTCAATCCAGTTACTTCCAGTTTTAAGGAAACTGGAACGTGAAGCCAACTCCAAAATTTGATGCTGATACTTTTCTCATTAGGAAGAACTTATCTTGCTTCATTAATAAATGGAAACTGAAAAATATCATCTTAGAAAAAAATAAATATTAAAAATATTGCTTGTAAAAGCAATAGTAAAAATAACACCATTACATCTATTTTAAAATTTTCTTTCTGTCCTGCAACACTCAGATCCAACCAGGTTATCAGAATCCACTTTCCTATATAGCTGCTTTTATAAAAGAGCTCAAATAACACCCACATTGGCTGTGAAATCTTTCTAGAATTCAGACTTAGCCAATAGACAATGAAGTAATTGCCTTTTTTAGTACACTGTGGTTTTTCGAATTCTTTTAAAATTATAATTAGGTTGGTAAAGATAGAACAGAATTCGTAGTCAGTTGTTCAAGCCTCACAGTATACTAAAAGTATACCCAGTCTCTATCTATCCCCCTGTGACTGATGCAAGACATTTTGGTCTGATGTAAATTCTCTGTAATAACAGGGTACGAGGAAGGGTGATTCAGTAGATTGAGATTAACTGAAGCTGTACGCACTCAGAGTTTTAATCTCTTTTACTGACCCTTGTACTGAACCCCAGAGTCAGTGTCTAATCCTGGACAAATGGCCTGACCTTTCCATCATGCCTTCCTTACCTGTCAAAGACTATAAACTTCTCAGAATCTTTGACAAGTAACAAAACCATAGAAGTTCATATAGAACCTGACAGCTGAAAGTCTGACAGCTGAAAAGAAAATTAAGATAGCTTTTAATTTAAATGTGTAACACAAATATTTCAGTATAATCATTTTGAGAACCAAAACCTGCAAGAAATGGTACTGCACACAAGTAAAGATATTAATCAATACACACTGCTTATATTTCCTTTCAGTCTTTCCCAGCTAATTTTTCTGTTAACTATGAATTCTGTCACTGGTGAAGTAGGTGATTATGTCAGCAACCTTCATAATATCTGGTAATTGCTATAACAATATTATATGCTTTCTGAAACTAATTTTTAGTTTCAATATTTTGTTTCAGGGAATCTTTTGATAAGCTGTCCCAAATGGCACAGACTTTAAATGAAGAAGGACATGGTGTGGGCAACGAAATGCGCCTGGCTTCTCAGCATCTCACCAATTATCAAAACATGGTCAAGACTGTCAGGGAGAAGCTGCGAACATGTCAGCTTGCACTCCAAGAGCATCTCACTTTGGAGGAGGCATTGCAGAGTATGTGGTCATGGGTGAAAGAGGTTCAAGATAAACTCACTTCATCGGAGAGCACTGTTGGTAGCAAAGCCACACTAGAGAGACGACTGACACAAATTCAGGTAAAGAAGGATACAATCAGAGATTACACATCAAGGTCAATATTGGTGTGGGTCACATCAGTGGAAAAGAAATATTTTTATATTTTAGTCTTCGTATGGTTATGAGGGAGAGGATTAGAATTTAAGGTGTTCTTGATAAGTTGAGAGGTGCAGTATGAAAAACGAGATGAAGTATAATGGAGACAGGTGCCAGGTATTCCATTTAATATGGAATAATGAACTGTGAAAATATGTATTTAGGTCCAAAAAGGCTTTCTAATGGAGGGGAAGCTCTGGAATAATTGACACAGAGAAGCTGTGACTTATCTGTCACAGGCAGTCTTCAGGAACAGGTTAGATAAACATCTATTAGGAAGGTCATCAGTGTAGGACACGCTGCCATGGGCCTTCTCAAGATTGCCTCTACCTATGTGGTGCCTTTCTGTGCAGTATTTGACCTGCTCACTATCTACTGCAATGTGAGCAATATTTTAGTATAACCAATACAGTGAAATACCTGTATGGCTGTGGGAAAAACTGCTGGATCACTGGCACATAGCAAGGGACAGGCACATACAAGAAGAGGTCCCTAGGAATTCATACTGTGCATGGCTTTCAAGGATAAATGACTTCAGAGAAGATAGTGTCCATTATTGAAAGAATAACAGCTTTCACCTCTCAGCAGATTGCATTTGATGTTTTGACTTATTTTGCCTCACAGGAGATCCTCTTACTCAAAGGTGATGGTGAAGTTAAGCTGAACATGGCCATTGGCAAAGGAGAACAAGCACTTAGAAGCAGCAATGAGGAAGGACAAAAGGTGATACAAAACGAGCTACAGACGCTGAAGGATGTATGGAATGACATCATCAGCACCTCAGTGAACTGGCAGAGGTAAAACGCCTAGGACAACACAGGTCAGATCCTGCCATCTTTGCTCACAAAGAGTGGTACCTTACAGCACATAGGAGTCCATACATTCATTCCTGGTATGTGAAGGGAAAGTTACATCATCAGAGAGAATCAAAATTGCCTGAAAAAAATACATCCTTCTATAAAAAAGATGAGTTGACCTTACCAGATGAATCAAATTTCATATGAGATGATAGTAATTTAAAAATAAATAGAAATCATACAAATTCATACAGTGAAAAACTTAGAAAGGGCTTTCTGAGTTATTGAACACATAGTTGGGCAGGACCAAGAACATCTGACAGATATTTATCTACCTTTTCCTTACAAAACTCTAGGAAGTTTTCTCAATTCTGTCTTTCACTGTGTATTTTAATTAAAAAGTAGATCCTAATATCCACTGCAAATAATCTTTCTTATGAATTAGACTGTTTTCTTCTTGTCTTAACCTCGGTAGTATCACACTGTTGAATTTTGTGTACATGTTTATCCTCTACTCTCTACAAATCCTTTTCCACAGAACTAAGCCTAGGCAGTTATCCCAAATTTCGTATTCGTATGTCTGATTTCTCCTTGCTAAGTAAAGCATTATTTTCATAATCAAATTTCATCTTTTAAAAATTTCTTTTAAGGACATCTGATATTTAAATCCTGTTATCCAAAACAGTTGCAGCTGCTTCTTGTTTTCTTTCATGTGTGGGCTTTACAAGCACTCTCTGTTCCATCACCCAAGTCATTACTGAATAGAAATGGGCACTTGGTGAACTTCTGCATGATTTGACTTCCTTAGTTCTCTAATGAAAACAAAGTCTTCCCTGCATCAGAAAACTCAAAGATCTGCATCAGAAAAGTCACATATCTGTATTTGAGATAATCTGAGTGTGAGGATAACTAGGTCCTAAAAACCAGCTGTCAATGGTGGGATCCATGATGTAGGTAAACTGAAGTTTTTCAACTGAATGTGGTGCCACATTCTTACTTATTCCAAAATTATAATGCAATTATTTGTAGAAAATTATAATGGGCTACCTTTAAGATTTCATGGTAACTTCACTTAATTTTTGTCATAAAATATTATTTAGATTAGGCTAGACCATTACATTTTGAATGAAATCCCTAACACACATCAATTATTAAGTTCAGTGGCATGAGAATTACATTCCTCAACACAAATCCCAGAGAAATCTGGTGATCTGCTAGAAGGATCAATATAGAACAGAAGACAGTACATC